>NC_050573.1:494106597-495391139 GCF_011100635.1 Trichosurus vulpecula
CCAAAGTTGAAAAAAATTAGTCGAACAGGTTGAGGAATTGTGTGTTCAGAATGCCTCAACATGAATAGTGATGATGAGCGCAGGGGGTTAGGTGGAGAAAGAAATGGGGATCGAGGTGCTAAAATCATTGAAAAGGTCGGGAGAATTACCTGGAAGTAGGTCAGTGCCACATCAAGCATCTTAGGTTTAAACCTGGAAGAGACCTTCAGGATCCAACCCCCTCATTTTATAGGGGAAAAAACTGAGACCCAGTAAAATGACTTTCTCAAGGTCACACAGGTAGCAAATAGCAAAATTGGAATTTGAACCCACATCCTGGACCCCAGATCCAGTCTTCTTTTCACTGTGTTAATCTGGGAAGAAGGTGGTGTTTATAGATTGCATAGATTTTGAAGGAACAAAAATACTTTTTGGAGGGTGGAGGTAAAGGATTGAAGATCTTCATTGTACTTCTCATTTCTTCTGTTTCTCATCTTTTATGTGCTTTGGCATATTGTGCCTTCACCAGGGCCCAAGAATACACAAAAATGCAAATTAATCTATCTTGCTACCTAATACATTCTAAGAATCACAAGTTGTAATTGTTTGCGAGATGGCAAACCTAGTCTACCTGATGTGAGGTTTCTAGAATGTACAGGGGTGAGGGGCACAGCACCTCCTCGATCTGGAAAATCTGTGTAAAAACTTTTAGCCCTCCCTTGGTACCACAGAAGTCTGGATTTTTTCTTTTTCTTTTATGGGGCATTTACAATGCCTTATTGTAAGATTTGGGTTAAATATTTGGTCATAGACTCTATGTCATCTGCTAGTCTTCACATGTCATCTGCAGCTTCTACAAAACTCCCCTAGAATTCCCATTTAATTTCTTATGCCGAACTGTGATACAGTGAAATCATGTTGGGGAAAGTCATGATGTTGAAGGGATAACCCTATGTCTTGTGCTTTTGCCTTGCCCTTATTTTCATAGTTAATGATAACCATAGGCAAGAGCTTACACTCATATTTCGTGTTCACTGTCTTCTCCAGTGTCCTTCAGAAAATATTATTTTTAACTCATTTTTTCCTATGATTAAATTCTCCTATTCTCATTGCTTTGTACACATGCGTGTGCTTTTAGAATAGAACCTGACATATTTCAAAGCATTTTAAGTAAATTAAATTAAAAATATATTTCCATCAGAAAAGGTTTTATCCTCCACAGTGAATGTATGTTCTTTCAGACACCATATTATAGAGATATGTTTAAGAGTTAAGTGAATGGTATCGAGCCATGTTTATACTACATTAAAAAAAATGCTTGTATTTGTGTAGGCGAATGGGAGTACTCAGTGAAACTCTTTTGGTGAGAAATTCTCTTGAGTTTTCATTAGAGCTGGAAAGGACCTCAGATAAATTTTGATCCAATTCTCTCAAGAGGCCAAGTGACTGGACCAAGGTCATATGGGTGGTATGTAAGTGCCAGAACCAGAACTTGAATCCAACTCCATTACATGGTGGTTTTTTGATAGGAAATATGACTTAATAAAGATCTTATAGATGAAGTAATTTATTATGTAGATGATTCTATATTTTTAATGCATGTGGTAGATTTGACTTTCCTTTTTGTACAACATACAAACATTTGGTTTTATAACTGGAGGAAAGGAAATTATGTGGTAGTGCTGTTTAATAGGGGAGAGATGGAAAAAAAATCTGGTTTCATTGTTTAATTTTAGATGTTATGGCATGTTTGTATTTTAATATGTTCAAGATAAGACTAAAATAAGGACTTCCTTTCTGTAATTAATTAATAATTATTCACTAAATATATTTTTCCACAGGGCTTGCCTTGCTCAACTTATCTTATTAACAATATAAGGGTACATGTGAATGGGAATTGTGAGATACTGTTCCCTTACAATGTTTTACATTTTCAATCTGAAACTGCCATTTAGATATGTTGCTACCAAGTAGAAGTAGGCTACCTCTACCGCATTACTCTAGGGCAGGTTTGCACAACCAGCAGCCTGCCAGAGGATTTCCTCTACATACGAAGGATGTTTTCCTCTACATACGAAGGATGTTTTCCTCTACATACGAAGGATGTTTTCCTCTACATTTTTCAGGAGTGGGCCTGTAAGCAGCCAGGGGCCACAGCTTATACAGGCCTACCCTAGGGTGATTGGGACCCAGTAGTGACGCCTAGTACAGCAAGGTCCCAGTTTGTATGAACAACGAATCCCTTGAAGTTGTCTCATGTAGTCTCATCTACCCTGTTTGAAGTCATAATTCTGTAAAATGTGATCGTTGGTTCCAGCCCAGTGGAAATATGCCATGTCGAATTATTTGGAGAAATGGGGACCTAGCTGTAATGTGAGGTTCAATGCACGTCAGAAGGTGAAGAGACAAATGGGCCTCAGGAAGACAAATACTAGAGAGCAGAGCAAGGCCTGAGTTTTTTTGGTGCAGGGACTTGGGTAGTGGTGGTTATTTTTTTATCTTTGTATCCCAAGCACACAGAATGGTACTTTGCACATAATAGACTTTTAGTAAATATTCTTCAAATTGAATGGATGGCCAGAGGGCCATCAGGAATTGGAGAAATAAGAAAGAGCAGAAAACATAGAACATGTACCTAGCACAGGAAAGGACACACAAGGCCAACCTTATTATTGTTCATTAAAGTACCCAAGATGCTATCAGCTCTTTTCTGCCAGAGAGCATTTTTGCCCCGTCTTGGTTGTTTGAGTTCGTAGGATTACAGATTTAAAGCTGAAAAGAACATTAGAAGCCTTCGAGTTTATCTCCACCACCATTTTACAGATGAGGAAACAAGCACAGATCTATGACATGATTTGCCCAGGGTCACACAGCCAATAAGCAACTGAAAAGCAGGATTCAAACTCAGATCTCTATGACTCCTCTAAGTCCAGTGTTCTGTCTGCCATGCCACTTAGCTGGCCAAAGGGAAGACTTTACGTTTCCAACTCAAAGAACTGTTGCACCAAGAGAAGCACCTCCTTTAAAGTGTTTTTGCATGTGTAAAAGCCTCCCTAGCCTCTCTCCAAATGCCAAAGATTTCTTTACAGGTTTTCTCTCGCTTTATCATCCTCATGAATATTGCCATTATTTTGAGAGCTCCTTCTTGTGTACTTTTCAGCTTCTTTAAATGATGCTTGAATGTATTCTTACTAAAATACGATAATAAAATTACACATTCATCTCTGGGCAGCTGATGCTCTTCAGCAACTTCCTTCTTCATATTGACTTGAGATAAAGGCTTAAATTACATGCTGCTCCAATTAAAAGAAGTATCTCTTATGCAGAACGAAACGTTTTGAACATACATTTAAACTGCACCTTCATAGACAATTCT
This sequence comes from Trichosurus vulpecula, assembly GCF_011100635.1. NCBI lineage: Eukaryota > Metazoa > Chordata > Mammalia > Diprotodontia > Phalangeridae > Trichosurus > Trichosurus vulpecula. Next base: position 494,109,953 of record NC_050573.1, read on the forward strand.
CTTCATCCTCTGCTGGTCATATGCTGATAATTAAATAAAATCAACATTATTTTGTCAAACAATTACAAAATTCAGTTACATATATAATTGCAAGATGTACAAATGCATGGTGCCCGTATCTCTTGATCCAACTTTTAGTCACTGGCCCATTTCTTTCTTTCTTTCCATTGTAGCATTTATTGAAAGAAGGGTCTGTGTGCCCTGCCTTCCTCATCACCATCTGCTCTGCTGAAAACCATGTCCTTGAATCCAATTTGATAAGTAATGATTTGGAAACTGTGTGTGGGGTAAAGATAGAGATAAATATCCTTACCTTGGTCATAGATGAGTTAGATATGGTTTCTACCTTACGAGTTTTAAATCTGGGAGGGGAGTGGTACATGGATAACAATTCGGTGTGTCACGGGAGACCTACAACGAACTATTGGAGCAGGGATTCAGACTGGAGAGGTCCCCTATAGTTATTGGAATCAAGAGGGGCTTCAGGAGGGGAAAGTGGCATTTTTGAGTTGGGCCTTAAAAGGAGAGCAGGGTTAGTCATTCCAGAGACTTTTTCTCATTTTTCATTTTCCTTGGTCTCTCTGTAGCATGACACTGGTGACCACCCCCCTTCCTGAAACTCCTCCTTTAGCATCTGTAACACTGTACTAACCTGGTTCTCCTACCACCAACTATTCCGACACTTGGTAATGGAGTGTATGAGCCTAAGCTTTTTCGCTTGATCCTCTCTGCTTTTCTATAGTTCCCTGTAGCACCCCTGCCTGTAAGCAGACAGAAACAGATCCTCCTTCTTCCAGGACCTCAGTATCTGTTGTGAGAGTGGGCATAACATGAGTAGGGGGTTGGCAGTAGGGTGAACTAGTAAGCAGGGTAACAACTCCAAGGGTAAGGGCTAGGAGGGATCTGCTGACCAGGAAGGGAACAAACTATGGAAAGCCTTCAAGAGATGGATTAATGCTTTAATCCTGTGTGAAACTGATTGACTAAAGGGAGATTATGTGCCTGTAGCTTTGCTAATCTGTGTGTAGGCTGTACCCCAAGATTCCCATGTGTTCTGTAACAAAAATAGTTTTTGCACTTGAACTAGTAGGCTTGTGTTGTACTGCAGTGTGTACTAGTAGGGGTGGGGCACTGTTGTAGAAGTGAGAAGAGGGAATTCAGGGGCAAGGTCTTTGGAGGAGAACTCGCCCCTTTATTAATCTCCCCTGGGTAGTTGCATTGGAAAATTACCCAACTGAATTGGCTGGCATGTGGCTAGTAGAGCCTTCTGTTCAAGAGCTGCCCCTGGGGCAGGCACCTGTTTCATCACCACTCCCAAATTACGTATTAGACTTTCATTTTAGTTTTATTCTCCATTAACCCTCTTTAAGCATGAAACTTCTCCCCCCCCCTACCCTCCGCCCCATTCCTTTAATATCAAGTTTTTAAAAAATCACAGTGCAATAAAATATGAACTCTGAGGAAAGTTGCAAAATTTAGCTTAAATAGACTTGGTCTTTGTCTTGATTAAAAAAATTCTTATTCAAGTAAACCGTAGATAATATATTTGTATTAACAAACATTTAACAAATGTTTCTTGTGTTTTAGACTATTCAACAATAGTTATGAACTCCCGGCTACGTGCTTTGGGTGGGAGAATAAATAATATACGAGTCTCAGAACTGCCAAAAGAGAAGACGCGATCAGAAATCATCTGTAATCTCCACTTCTTAGATGGCTTGGTACAGACATTCAAAGTTAATGTAAGTTCTAAAAATATACTTTTTGTTGTTAATAATCCTTCAATGCACCATTTAAGTGTGGATGGAATAATGTGCTTGACTAGGATGCAGTTTATGTTAATGTAAAAACTTTAGAAAGAATAATCATTTTAACATTTAACTGGTGAAATTAACTTTTTTTTTTAACAAGTGGCTCTTTTCTAGTAAAACAAAATTTTTGATACATGCTAATTGACTTTTTTGAATTTGTTCACCAGAGAGCAAGATGTTGCTAATCACAGTGTTGCCTGGTTGTCATTGAGGGTAGCAGGTTATGGCTAGAGCAAATGATTAATAATAATTAATAATAATAGCAATAATAAGTAGCTGATATTTATGAAGTGTTTTTAGATTTAAAAAGTACTGTACATACTTATCTTACTCAGCCTTCACAATAATCCTGTTATTTCCCCATATTACAGATGGGGAAATTGAGGCCGAAAGAGCTGGAGTGGCTTACCTATGGTCACACAACTAGTGGGTATCTGAGGCACCATTTGAATTCAGGTCTTTGTGATTTCCAAGTCCACCCACACTCTACCAGATTCCAGACTTGGTGGTATCCTGGTGATAACAGGTTTATCCCTTTGTAGACCCATTAGTTTCCCTTTAGTTTCTCATGGATTGTAAACTTAATTCAGCTTTCTCACACATATATGCTATTAGTCACAAAGTCTTTGTGGGCGGAAGAATGTGGTTGATTCAGGCATCTTATCCCCATTTCTAGGAGAACAACTCGGAGCATGCTAGTGGTGGGCCATTAGTGCCCTTGTTATACTTGGAGGACAGTATTATTACTCATTAATTATGGCAGGGTACCAGTATTCATTCCTGAGCTATAAACCTGGCTCATGCCATCTAAGCCAATGGCTCTTAAGTGTCCCGGCTCATTTAGCGAGGTCCGGTACTTGCCACACCTGATCCCTCTTTGGCTGCTGGAAAGATGCATTCTCTGTTCTAGCCAAAATAGGCAAATCAACAAGACAGTAATTAATGGGGAAAAACAGAAGAAGAGAGGCCCATGAATGGAGGGAGAGCGGGAGGAAGAGGAAGAGAATGACATAAAAAATGAAGACAAGAAAGGAGCACTGTGGTGTTTTATGTCTTCTTGACCTTCTCCATCAGGTTGTCAGTCAGACTCTTGCTGAAGACATACTGTAGTTAATCCATTAGTCAGTCCTGCCAATCTTGTCTCCTTCATATTTTCCTTATTTTTTTCGTGCCTCTCCGTAGACCTAGTCTAAATGTTAACCCACTCATTCCTTGACTTGTAGGACTATCATTCTTGGGACACATACCCCCACCCCACAGATCTGAGGGCCAGGTCACAATTTTGATTCTCTATCCTTTTGGCTTAAATGTCTGCTTGAAATTCCTGGAGACACAGCCCCAGGTGGTAGGTGATGATGGTTCTCTCAGGGAATTATCACATACCCATTACCCTTGATGGGGATATACTTAATCAAGAGCTAATCCTCCATTTTAGAATGACGCATATGATTGGCATCAATGATGTCCAGCTTTTCCTAGCCCAACACCTTTTTTTGGGGCTACTCCAGACATCTTTGGCCATTCAGTGGCTATTGGATGGTGACTGTTGTTCAGACTGTGGGATGTGAGCTCCAAGTATCCTGAGTCATTTTTAGTGTTTATGACTGCTGGATGACCTCTTCTCACAGCACCTAGTGTCCTGGTGCTCCCTTAACAGTAACATCTGTTTAGTGTTCTGAGGGCCTTTTTTAAGTTCAAAATAAACTTCTGTCACCTGTACTTCCCAATGTGAGCCCCATCCCACCCTAGATAGAGTCATCATTTAAAACAAAGAATAAAAAAAGCCAAAAAAAAGATTTGCTAAAACTAAGGCCAAAACACAAAAAAGTCTATAGTGTTCCACACCCACAATGTACCACCTCTTCAAAGAAGGGAGAAAAGCACCTTCTCAGATCTGTTTTTTTTGGACCAGTCTTAATCATTATAATTTCAAAGCATTCAATTTCAGCTGTTCTGTTATTATTTCCATATATGTTGTTAGGGTCATCGCGTATATAATTTTCCTGGTTCTGCTTATTTCACTTTGCATCCATTCATATATCTTCCCTTCTTCTCTGAATTCTTTTTAGTCATTGTTTCTTATAGCTTAGTAGAATTCCATTACATTCACATAATACAGCTTTTTTAGCCATTCTCCAGTCAATGGGCTTCATTTTGCTTATGACTTTGTGACTATAGAAAAGTGCTATTATAAATATTTAATGTTTATAGAGCCTTTCTGACTAGCATTGACCTCTTTAGCAGAAGACTCTCTGGGTCAAATGGACATTTGAGTCATTGTCTTTGCATTATTCTAAATTGCTTTCTAGAATGGTTGGATCAATTCACAGTTCTTCAGTCGTGTCTGACTCTTTGTGACCCCATTTGAGGTTTTCTTGGCAAAGACACTGGAGTGGTTTGCCATTTCCTTCTCCAGCTCATTGTACGGATGAGAAAATTGAGGCAAAAATAGGGTTAAATGACTTGCCTGGCATCGCATAGCTAGTAAGTGTCTGAGGCCATATTTAAACTCAGGAAGATGAGTCTTCCTGACTCCGGGCCTGGCACACTATCCATTATGCCACCGAGCTGCCTCCAATTCACAGTTCTACCAGCTGTGTATTAGTGTGCCTGTCTTTCCACAACTCCTCCAGTATTGATTTTTCTCATCCTTTGTCATTTTACTGGGTGTGAAATCTCAGTTGTTTTGATTGTATTTCTTATTAATAATATTTTGTAGAATTCTTTAATATAGTTGTTAATTTTTGGTAATTCTTCCTTTGAGGATTATTTGCTCATGTCCTTTGACTATTTATCTATTGGGGAATAACTTTTGGTTTCATATATTTTAATGAGTTGGCTTTATACTTTGGGTGTAAGACCCTTAATTAAAAAATATTTTAAACAAAGATGTTTTTTTTCAGTTGATCACTTCTCTTCCTTAAATGTGTTAATTTTTTCCCTGCAATTAAGTTTTTTTGTTTTGAGGAAATGAAATTATCCATTTTATCTTCTGTAATTGCCTCTATTGTCTTTTTGGCCAAGAATTCACCATTCAGCAGTAGTTGTAAAATGTTCCTGATCTGGTACTCTTCTAAGTTTTTTAGTTTTTGTGCTGTAATATTCAGGTTGCGTATCCCTTTTGAGTTGAATATCTTCCAGGCTGCTTTTCTCAGCAATTCTTGTCAAATAGATAATTAATGTTTATTTATGTTAATTAATTATTAATTATGTTGAATGATTTATTAATTTAGGTTTCCTAGGTGATTTATGTTTGAAAGATTATTGAACTCTGAGTTATTGAGCTCAGTTATTTCAGATTCTTCATTGTCTGTTCCATTAGTTTATTTTTCCATTCTTTAATCAGTACCAAATGGTTTTGGTGATTGTTGCTTTATAATTTAATTTTAGGTCTGGAGACCTTCCCCTTTTATTCCTGCTTTTCTAGGTCATTGTTTCCCTTGACTTTCTAGATTTTTTTTTGTCCTCCACATAAGTTTTGTTATTATTTTGTCTAGCTTTGTAAAGTATTCTCTTGGTGATTTGGTAACAAGTAAATTAATTTAGAGGTAGTATTGTGATTTTTGTTGTATTGGCATGGCCTAGCCATGAACACTGAATATCCCTCCAGTTTAAGTTGTTCCTTAGTTTGTAATTGGATTTGTGCAGGCCTTGTATGTTTTTTGGTAGGCTGACTGTCTGGTATTTTATGCATTTTGTGGTTATTTTGAATAGCACTTCCCTTTTGATTATTTCCTTTTGGATTTTATAGTTGCTATACAGAAATGCCGTTGATATTTATGGGTTTATTTTGTAGCCAGAAACTTTGCTGAAACTGTGATTCTCTAGTATATTCTAAGCAAATCATCCCTTCATCAGGAAACAAGGATAGTTTTGTTTTCACTTTGCCCGTCTTTATGTTTTTAATTTCTTTCTCTTCCTGCTGCTTTTTTTATAGCAAAATATTTTTTATCATTTTGAGAAAGTGTGTCAAATAGCGGTGGGGAAAGGAGAGATTCTTTTTCTACTCCTGTATTTACTGAAAACATTTCTTTTGTTTCTCCATTGTTTATGTTACTAACTTTTGGTTTTAGATACTTTAAAGAAATTCTTCTCTGCCCATAGGTGGCTTACTGGAAAGACCATTGGACTTGGAGTTAGGGAGACTTAGTTTTAAATCCTGTTTTAGATATTTACTTGCTGTATCTGTCCCTGCACAGGTCAGTTAACATATGTTTTAGTTTCTTCATTTGTCAAATGGAGATGGGAGCAACTAGGTGGCACAGTGGATAGAGTGTGGGTCCTGGAGTTAAGAAGACGCATCTTCCTGAGTTCAAATCTAGCCTCAGATACCTACTAGGTCTTGGACCTTGGGCAAGTCACTTAAGCCTGTTTGCCTCAGTTCCAGATCTGTAAAATGATCTGGAGAAGGAAATGGCAAACTACTTTAGTATCTTTGCCCAGGAAACCCCAAATTCCGTCACAAAGAGTAGGGCAAAATTGAAAATGACTGAACAGCAGCAATGATGGAGATGATGATAGCACCTGCCTCACAAGATTCTTGTATCAAAGGAGGTAATGTTTGTAAAGTGCTTTGCAGAGCTTAAAGCACTATAAATGCTAGCTATTGTCAATATAATTAAAATCAATATTATTAATTGTTATATTTATTATAAATGACACACTTTGTCAAAGGCTTTTTTTATACCTATTGACATAGTCACATGGTTTTGTATGTTTTTGTTTTTAATACGGTTATGTTAATTGTTTTCCTAATATTGCACTGTCCTTACAACCTTACTATTAACCTGTTTTAATGATTTTGGGGGAATAAATAGCTATGGTCTTTTTATTAGGAGTTTGCTTAGTGTTTTCAGATTGATGTTCACTAATGGTATTGATCTATAAATTGTTTTTCTTTGCTTTATCTTTCCGTGGTTTAAGCATTGGGACTGTACTAATCTCATGAACAGAGTTTGGTAGAATGCTTTCTTTCTCAATTTTTGAGAATTTGTTTGATGTAGGTATTAATTGTTCTTTAATAGAATTCTTCTCTAAATTCATCTGGATCCAAGTACTCCTTTCCCCTTTTACAGTAGTTCCTTTACAACTAGTTGTATTTGCTTTTCTCAAACTGGATGATTTGGGAATATTCTTGTAAATATTCATATTTTATGTTTTTGTGACTAATCCTCTATTTTGAATTCTCAATTTTGTTGGTTCTAAAGTAGTTCTAATATAGTAGAACCTACAGTAATATAGATTCTAATAATTATTTTTATTCTCTTTTGTTTTTTACTTTATTAGTTTACTATTTAGATTTTTCTTTCTAATCAGGTTAGCTAAAGCTTTCTCCATTTTGTTAGTCTTTTCAAAGACCCAGCTCTTAGTTTTATCAGTTATATAGTCATTTGGTTTTTTTAGATTATTCTCTAATTTTCAAAATTTCCTCTTGTGCTTATTTTGAATTTCTTTATTGGTTGATTTTCTAATTTTTTAAATTACCTATTCAGGATTTCTTTTTTTATTATTTTGTTAATGTTAACTTTTAGGAACATAATTTTCTTCTGAGGTCTGCTTTAGCTACATCCCAGAAATTTCGCTATGTTGTCTCATAATCATTATTATTTTTATTATACAGAGTTCTTAATTTTTCTCTCATTTGTTCTTTGGCTGACCATTATTCAGGATGTCATAATTTAGTATCTTTTTAGGTCTGTGTCTTTTTCTTTTGTTTCCATTATCTATTGTGGTATGGTCTGTAAAGGATGTGGTTAGTATTTATACTTTCTGACATTGACTTATAGTTTCTCTGTATCTAGTCTGTTTGAGTAAAGGTGCCATGTTGTGCTTAGAAATATATATTCTTTAATGTTGTCTTTCAGAAGATGCCATGTATCTTTCAGTTCTAAATATTTCAACATTTTTTTCACTTCTATATTTTTCCTCTTTTTCAATTGTTTATTTAGATTTGAGTTGCTTTGAGAAAGGAACATTAAAGTCACTTACCCTGTTACTGTCTATCTTTTTTGTAATCCAGTTAACTTTTTTCTTTTATGAATTCAGGTGCTATACCATTTGTTGCATACATGTTTAGTATTGATATTGGTTCACTGTCTGTGGTTTATAAGCATAATGTGATTTCATTGTTTATCTGAAATTTTCTTTCTTATCTTTTTTTTATCTTTTGCTTTTTTTGGAGGGGTGGGGCTTGATTTTTGGAATATACTATTAATTTTCTTCCATGGTTTCTCATGGGTATGGAATAGTCCTGTGTTTTTCAAATTTTCTTTACATTCGAAAGAAAGTCTTTGTACGGATCACTTGAAAAATTTATTATTTGTTAGCAAAATAGTTAAGTTTGACTAATATATGTCTTTAAATTTGAAGTGCAGGATTTATTTCTGAAGACAATCTGTGGATTTTCTCAATTTGTGCCTAATTGTCTGTATTCACAAATTTGGGGCAGTTTTCTTCTATTATTTCTTGAACTATGATGTTCAAGTTTAAAATTTTTTGTCACATTCTTCTGCAAAACTTTGATACTTAACTTATTCCTGTGTAGACTGTCTTCAAGGTGAATTCCTTTTGTATGTATAGAGTGTATAACACAGGACCAAGCCGTTTAACCTCATGGAAAATGAAGAACCAACAGCAGACAACTACAGCAGTAGTTCTTAAAACATTGTTGCCTTTTATTTCTCTTCTACACGATTTTCCTCCACTTCAATATTTTTGTGTTCAAAATCTATTATTATCTCTTCTACTTCTTTAGAGAGACTTTTTATTGTAGATTCATTTTTCTTAATTGAGTCTTAAAATTGTATTAAACTCTTAAGTTCTGACCTGCATTCATTCCTACTTTTTTCCTTTATGGATTTCATTTCTCTTTTGTGCCATTCTGGAGTTTCTTATTGTTGTTCCATGCTCTTTTGGGAAACCAGAGGATTTTATATTTCATTAAGCATTTTCCTTTGTCAGGTAATAGCTATAAAAAGAATGTTGTATACTCCTTGAGGATTTACTACTCATCTTTCCTTCTGATTTTTAGGATCCTTTTGTGTTGATTTATCTGATTATATTCTAGTCTTCTATTAAGGTTTTTTTCTTGAAAGCTTTGATTTCTCAGACTTTTTTGTATTTCCCTTTCACTCAGTTTCTATCTTCACCCTTTTTGTTTCTATCTCCTTTCCCAAGGGGAGGCTGCAAGATTGACTTAGCCTTCTCCTGTATTGGGAAACACAGCATTCATTGGATTGGGTTCCTGATATGAATATCTCTGGTCCTTATTGGGTTTCAGTACCTTTTTCTTAAGGCTTAGTGCAGTCATGTATGCTATCCCACCAGCATACTTCTTCCCTTATATCTCCTCATTTCTTTTTCATGGCTAGACTGAATCAGAATCTTTGCAGTACCAGGAGTTTCTAACCTAAGGCCAGTCTCCAGTCAGAAGGCAGCACATTAACAGAGATGGAGTGTCATGTCTGAAGAACAGTAAGAAGACAAGTTTGTATGGACCATAAAGTTTGTAATGGGAATATCACTTAAAAAATATTATGAGACCTTAATATGAAGGCCTTCAAATGCCAAATAAATATGTTTATATTTAATCCTTGATGTAATGAAAAACCACAGAGTTTATTGTGTAGAGGAGTGATATTATCAGACCTGCAATTTAAGAGAGTCACTTTGGAAGCAGTGTGTAAGAAAGATTGGATGAGGGGAGAGAATTGAATGAGGGATAACATTTAAAAGGCTCTTACAGTGGTTTATTCCACAGGTGATGTGGGCTTGGACTAGTATGGTGGCTACATGGGATGAAAGAAGGGGAAGCAAGTGAGAGATGTTATATAGACATGTTGAGATGTTCAGATGACTGTGAATTGGTTGTGTGAGGTACCAAGAATGACATCAAACTTGGGAAACTGGGTGCCTAGAAAGATGGTGATGTTCTTGACAAAAAGAGGAAAATTTGGAAGAGGAGTGGATTGGGAAGAAAAAAAATAACTTCTGTTTTGGATATGTTGAGTTTGAGATGTCTATGAGATATCTAGTTGTAAATTCCCAATAAGTAGTTGGTAATGTGGCTCAGGAGGGAAACTCAGACTGAAGTTATCTGTACAGAGAAAATAATTAAACTCATAGTACCCAATGAGATCACCCACTGAGAGAATGTAAAGGAAGAGAATAGGGTTTAGGACAGAGTTTGGGGGTATACCTACAGTTAGGGTGTGTGATATGGATGCTATAGATATGGATTATTTAGCAAGGGAGGTTGAGGTGTAATAATAATTTTGTTTAGTCGTTTTCGGTTGTGTCTAATTCTTTGTGACCAAATTTGGGGTTTTCTTGTCAAAGGTACTGGAGTTCTCCAGCTCATTTTTACACAGATAAGGAAACTGAGGCACATAGGGTTAAGTGACTTGCCCAGAACCACACAGCTAGTTAGTGTCTAAGTTGGGATTTAAACTCGAATCTTTCTGATTTCAAATCCATCCTTCTTACTTACCTCACTGCCTCAGGGAGCCATGTCAGTAGGATCGTCAGATTTTGCCTCATAGGGTCCTCAGTTATATACTACTTTGCTAACCTTTTGGTGTAAGTCACCAAATGTCCCCTCAGCTCTTGTATGGAGTTAGAGGCTCCTATGATTGCCTGGGAAACAAGCCAGTGTAATACTACACACTGTCACATTCCCTGCCTTATCTGCCCTCCCTCTGGCTTATGTAGTGGTACTGTTCCAGCAATACTTCTCTGACTAAAGGTTATTTGCCCAGAATTTGAGGCAGTTCTCTCTCCATGGCATTAGGTTTGTCATGTCAGGTGTTTGACAATAATCCTACTCACATTCTGTATCCTCAAAAATGTAAGCATGTCAGGCAAATTAGGAGCAGTTCTGAGAGGCGCCACCATTGAACTTTTTGAACCGGAGCACATGATAGTTCCTCATGTTCATGCATCATTTTAAGGCTTATAACACTTTTAATGTGGGTACTGCAAGGAATGTGTTTCCCTATTTTACAGATTGGGAAAATGGGAATCAAAGCATGAAAAGACTTGGCCAAGGACATAAAGATTGGTAGTTAGTTGGTGGATCTGGGATTCATCTTATGTATTCTGACTTCAAAGTCCAATGCTCTTTCCACTCGTTTTGATTCAATTTTCTCAAGCTTCAGGAAGGGTATCCCCTAAATTTTGATATCCTGAGATTTTGTGTACTAGCCCATTCATGTTCATTCTATCCAAACCTTTAATAGCTCTTTTTTTATTTTAATCTTTTTTTTTTTTTTAGAGGGGAAGGCAGGGCATTTGGGGTTAAGTGACTTGCCCAGGGTCAAACAGCTAGTGTGTCAAATGTCTGAGGCCAGATTTGAACTCAGGTCCTCCTGACTACAGGGCGGGTGATCTACTCATTGGGCCACCTAGTTGCCCCTTTAATAATTCTTTAATTTCTCTTAGTCTTTCCAGACTTTTTATCAATCAGTAAATATTTATTAAGCACCTATTAGGTGCCAGGCACTGTGCTAAGCACTGGGGATACCCAAAAGAGGCAAAAGACAGCCCCTGCCCACAAGGAGCTTATAATCAAATGGGGGAGACAATATGCAAAAAAAATATACAAAGTGAACTATATGCCAGATAAATAGGAGGTAATTAAAATAGGAAAAGCACTGACAGGATGCCTATAGAAGGTGAGATTTTAGTTGAGACTTAAAGGAAACCATGGAGGTCAGTAGTTGGAGTAGAGGAGGGAGAGCATTCCAGGTATGAGGAACAGCCAGAGACAATGCCAAGAGATGGAGTGTCTTGTTCATGAGACAGCCAGTGTCACTGAATCGAAGAGTATGTGTTGGGGAGTAAGGTGTAAGAAGATGAGAAAGGAAGAGGGGGTTAGGTTATGAAGGGCTCTGAATGCTAGAAAATTTGATGTTTGCTCCTAGTGGTAACAGGAAGCCACTTTAATGAACATTCTGTGGACTCTGGTAGAAAAGAATTATGTGTTAAGTCAAAAATGTTTGGTTTTGAAATTTATTTGGCATTTAAAAATTTTTTTTAAGCTTTTATTTAGTATTTTATTTTTCCCTGGTTATATGTAACATGCAGTTTTAAAAGCTTTGAGTTCCAAATTCTCTCCCTTCTTCCCTCCTCATCTACTCTTATTGAGAAGGCAAACAATTCAATATAGATTATACATGGTAGTCATGCAAAACATGTTCATAGTAGTCATGTTGTGAAAGAAAACCTAGACAAGAACAAAAAACTCAATAAAAATAAAGTAAAAATAGTGTACTTCAATCTGGATTCAGACACAATCGTTTGCTATCTTTTAATATGAGTGTGTTCTGTATTCTGACTCCTTAGACATAATAATGGAGCCTTTTAGTAAAAGAAGGGACTTCCTGAAAATCAAGAAGTTGCCATCCTAATTCCTGCTTAGGACTCTTTTTGTCTTTGTTGGATACTGTGCCATTGCTTCTGAGATTGATGCGGAGCGTAGGTCAAAGAGCTGTCTTCACTTATTTCTGGTTGACACAATACCTGGCTGGGCACATGCTGCATGGGGAAGTTAAAGGAAGCATTCAGTAATGAACAAATGCATGTTCACTGACTAATGGAGTGGTTTCTACACATGCCTTTATTAACCTCTCTGTTCACTTAGAGTAGTAGGCATTTGAAAACCATCATGGATAAGTTATGATATAGACCATCTCCTTAGTGTACAGATGACGACGTTACAGTTTTATAGACTAGGTTGTTTTGATGATTGTCTGGAGATTTGGATTTGGCTCTGAGGCTTGTAAGACAACATTCTGTTGTACATATATACTAAATCAGGCAATCATTCTGTGCGCCTCTGTGGGAATTATTGTCTTTGATGGTTGTCTCTTAGTTTTTTTCTTTTTAGCTAAAATGAAAACAACTTTGAGAACCATTAACTATAGATTGTGGATGACTTTCCCAAGGACATAAGTATAGATAGAAAAAAAATCACGATCTAGGGCAGAGGAGGGGTTAATGGAGGACTGAAGAGTGGGCAGAGTGAAACATAATGGTAGTGGATAGTGTAGAAACATTTTTTAAAAAGGTGATCAACACAGTCCCCCATCTGCATAGCAGAGAGGTTGAAGCAAATCGTAAGTAGAGAAACATAAGATTTAACAACTAGGAGGTCATTTGTGAGCCTGGTAGGAACTCTTTCAATCATCAAAACAACCTAGTCTATAAAACTGTAACTTCATCATCTGTACACTAAGTCTTTCAGTTGTAAGAATAGAAGAGAGATTGCAGTGGTTTCTTAAGGAGGGAATTAGTGATGGGGCGATGGAGGTAACTCACCTATGTCTACTAAAGAAGTGCCAAACCAAAGGGTAGTACATGTCAGTTAACTCTGACTTATCCTTTCAAGTGATGGGAAACATGGGTGGAGGGTATCCTCAAAGTCTTCGTGCCATTTCAAGCTTTCAGATGCAACCTATATTTGAAGAGCCTGTTTTTCAACTTGTATGTATGTAGGCACTATACCTGTGGATTTTTGTTTGACTTAATTTAGCCAGTTGCCAAATTTAGTTTGCCTCCCCTGAGAACCTACATAATACCAATAGGAAGAATCAGCCTGGAAGTGTTCTGGAGGAGAAGAGAAAACCACGTGGGACCCTGCTTTGGCTATAGAGAAACCTCATTCATGATTAATAGAATTTGCAATAAGTTATAGCTGAGTTCTTCACTTTATAAATAATCACTTTTGGGCTTTGAAACAGGTAGAAGGAATCTGGAAAATCAGATTAGACAATATGAAAGTTATACTGAGGTTAGTCTTATATGACCCAGTTTATTCTTTGAGGCTTGAAAAAGGCATACAACAAATGCTTTTTGATTGCCTGTCATATGCTTGGAACTAAAGGGAACACAAAGATGTATTAGATATAGTCATTACCCCCAATTAGCTTCAAATTTAGTAGGTATATTTAAAAAAAAATCATTAACGTGACTCTACTTATTCATATTAATTGCCCCATGAGTGCTGCATACAAAAACTATATAAATTCAGAGGAGAGAAGAGAGTCTCATGGATTAGGTTGGCCAGTGAAAAGGTAGGCATTGGTAAAGAAGTGACATACAAACTTGGCCTTACATGATGGGTGACAGCATCCATATAGGAAGAGAGAAGAAATAAACTTCAGTCAATGGTAATGCATGTACAAAAACTCAGAAGCCCCAGTATAAGTATATTCTTCGGGCTACTGTCATGGAGAATATCCAACATAAATTTCAGTGGAAAAGGAATTCCCAATTGGATAGGAAAGTCCTCCAGATGCTCTTATATGGGAATAGCTTTGTACAGATTGGCTTAAAATGTGCAATATTGAACAACATTCTAAAATAGTTTGATAATCACTTAAAAGAATTCACTTTATAAATGAGCACACGAAAAATCAAGTGGATGAAGAATGTTGTGGTTCAGTAATTTTTCAGTTGTGTCTGACTCCTTGTGACCTCCATTTGGGTTTTTGTTTTTTTTTTTTTTTTGGCAAAGATACTAGAGTAGTTTGCCATTTCCTTCTCCAGATCATTTTACAGATGAGGAAGTTGAGGCAGGCATGGTTAAGTGTCTATGGCCAGATTTGAACTCAGCAAGATGAGTCTTCCTGACTCTAGGCCCTAGAGCTCTATACATTGCACCACCTAGCTGTCCTGGATGAAGAGGCAGTTAGATGGATAACCTGTAGAGCTATTCACTGGTATCTGGGACAGATGCTATAAGGACACACAGTGAGCTGGTCCTAGAAGTGAACAGCAGGAGGAGAATGGGCTGGATTACCTTTTGGAAATTGTGTAGTGCTTTTAATGACCCCAAGGTTCTCCCTGGAACAAACTCCAATCTTTTTAACACTAATTCTTCTGGCAATGCTAGATAGCTGTGAATTGTGGAATGCCAGTCTCCAAAGAATTAAAGTCACTCCAAGGGGAGAAGCATGTGGTAAGCATGGGCAAGCCTTTATACACTGAAGACATAGAATTGCTTAAAAGCGTGTAAAGGATGTCATCAGAGAGACTTCTTTTTGGAGGAAAAAGGCTGATCATGTAGTGAGAATAAGGGTTAGTCAGCAGACAGCTTGGGAGCTCTTGTGCATATCTGCCCAACATTAAGAGATGTAAAGGAAGGTACCCAGCACATCAGGTAAATCCTTAGTGGAAGAGTTTTAGGAGAGCATGGACAAGTGTCTTACAAGAAGGGCTAAAGACTGCGTCATTAGAGGGAAGAACCACCCACTATAGGGAGATCACAGATGTCTTAACGTATGCAAGGGGTGGACATGTCTGAAAGGCATGGAGGGATTGTATAGAGGAGCAGTGGAAAATGAATGTGGAAAAATAGTGTGAGGCCATACGATGGAGGAGTAATGATTTTGAACCTGTTAGTGTAGGAACAGATGCATACGATTGTGGTTGAAAAAGTTTCTGAGCAGGAAAGGGATATGATGAAATGTTTTGAGTAAACCATCCTGTGGCTATGTGCAGGGTGGATTGGAATGAGCAGAGACCTTTTTTTTAATTTTTTAATTTTGGGGGGCAGGGCAATTGGGGTTAAGTGACCTGCCCAAGGTCACACAGCTACTAAGTGCGTCAAGTGTCTGAGGCCGCATTTGAACTCAGGTCCTTCTGTCTCCAGGGTGGTGCTCTACTCACTGTACCACCTAGCTGCCCCTTTTAAGGGAAACCATTACCGTATTCCAGTTTGAAAGATGATCGAGGAACTGAACAACAGTGAGTGCAATAGGGATGGATAGATGATGTCGAGATTACTAAGAATTCATTAGGAGGCAGTAGAGAGAAGGATCAGAGATCACTAAGGGGCTCTTGGGCTAAGGTGATTGAGAGAATTTTTGAATAGGAAAAAGACCTTACAAGTTACCTAGTCCAACTCTTGATCCCACAAAGACATCCCTTCGTAGCATTTCTGACGCCATATTACTCAAGCTACAAATGTCTAATGAGGGCTGTGTCAGTGGCGCTCGGCTCTATAGGAAAGACCAAGGAGCGGGCCTCGCTGGTAGACCCCAGATTGTCTTTGTTGTTTAGTTGTTAAGTGGGGTTCTCTATCTGTGGGGTTCTCTTGACAAAGATACTAGAATGGTTGGTCATTTCCTTCTCCAACGTATTAAAGGCAAACAGAGGTTAAGTGATTTACCCAGAGTCACCCAGCTGAACCAGGGTTTTCCTGACTCCAGGCCCAGTGCTATCTCCACTAAGCCACCTAGCTGCCTCCAAGGCAAACAGAAGTTAAATCACTTGCCCAGGGTCACGCAGCTAGTAATAAGGACCTGGGGCTGGATTTGAACTCAGGTCTTCCTGACTCCAGGATCAGTGCTCTATCCACCGAACCATCTAGCTGCCTCAGAGCTCAGGTAGGCAGTACTAAACAAGATATAATATAGCGTCGTGATCTCTTGCTCTCCAGACTGGGAACTCAGTTAACATGAGGCACAGTCCTGACCAATACACACACACACACACACACACACCCATGAACACTCCCCACACACTGCAGTGATTATGGGAGAGGAGACCCAAGGCCAATGCTGTGGGGGGCTGTTGCCTAATATCTCTCAGTCTCTACTAGGATTTCTCTTTCCATCCCCATTAAAGATTCACTTCTCCAACTCTCACCTAGTGGTCTATTCACATCAATTAACATACTTCCTACTCACCCATACCATGTACCACTAAATAATGGATGGTCTCTGTCTCCACTAACACACTTACATAACCTTACATCAGTTTTCTTACTTCCTGGCAGCCCTAATGGTCCATGAATAAATGGCTTGAAGGACATTTCCTCATTAACTGTTCATTCAGTGTCCTTACAGGCAGAAAGAGTTTTCCTTTTCTATTGTGTGTGGTGGGGCACCTGTTTGCCTCTCCACCGCCCAATTGCCTGGTGCATGATAGGGAGGTTATTTATCCTTGTTTGATTATTTCTGGTGAAGTCGGGGATGTTGAGAAGGGGATCATTGAGAAATCATGGAAAATAGTAGAAGTACCAGAAAATTAGTGATGGATAAGTGTTTTAACTTTTAAAAAGAGGAAATAAATGAGTTTTGAAAACTTTGGGCTGGTTAAGCTTTAATTTGATCCGTAATATAATTCTTAGATAACTTATTAAACAGGTGACTTATAAACACTAAGAATTGCTGGTTGTGGAGAATGAGCCAGCAGTGTGTTCATGAATCATGTCATGCCAGAACCATCTTCCATTTTCATTAGAGTAACTCTCAGTGATGCATTGATAAATCTTTGATAACTGGCTCTGAAAAAAATATGCATGACACCTTTTTAAGTTCAATCTGCATTATTAACATTTTCTCTCTCACTTTCTTAAGTCTAGGCAATCATCAGAACAGTAAATCAAGCCCTAATTTCTAGTGTTTGACAATTTCTGACGTGCAAAGGCTCACATTAAATTTAATAATCGGCTCTCACAAGTGGGTAGGAGCTGGCTCCAGCACGCCCCTGGTTACTTCGCTTGTGGATCAAGGGGAATGTCGTGAACATAGAGTCTTTCTTGATTTCAGATGTGGGTTTAGATACCCACCCACGATGCTCTTATGAACAAATGTAGATGAAGGGGTAAATGATGCTACAACATGGCAAATTTGTAGGTGATTGATACCCGAGAAGTGAATTGTATTTTGAACTATTAAAGAACTCAACCTAGAAGGAAGCACATAGTGGCTTGGTCTTGTATTTGGCATAGTAACGAGTTCCTCCTTACTGGAAATGTAGACAGAATGACTGTCTGTCAAGCATGCTATAAAGGGAATTCTTCATTTGGATGTGTGATTAAACTGGAAGCTCTCTAAAACCTTTAAATCCTCTCGCTGATTCTATATGATTTCACCTTCTAAGCCCAGGTCATTCCATTGTTGGTAAGCTTCAGTTGTTAAGGAGTTCTTCCCTATATTGAGTTCAGGTCATGTCCCTTTAACTTCCACTCATTAGTTCCAGTTTCCTTGTGGGATCAACACAAAACAAATCTGTGCCCTTTTCCACATGGCATCCAGTCAGATATTTGAAAACAGCTATCAAGTTTCCGCTTCATCTTTCTCCAAGCCAAACATCCCCTCTGTCCCATCAACTGCTAAGATGAGATCCATATGCTTCGGTATCTTTATTAAAATATGGAGTCTAGAACTAGACATAACGCATACTCTAAATGTCTGGTGCATCAGAGAGTGGTATTGATTGTTCTGTCCTGATCACTGGGTAGTTAGAATCAGCCTAAGAATCCATTAGGTTGTGTAGCTGCCACATCACATGGCTTTTGCTCCTGGGGAATTAAAACCTGTAACCCTCAGTCTCTCCAGCCCTCTTGGAGGAATGCCAGATACATGTTTGTTTGTCTTTGTTGTTGTTGTTCATTCACTTCAGTCATTTCCTGCTCTTCATGAGTCCATTTGGGGTTTTCTTGGCAAAAACACTGGAGTAGTTTGCCATTTCCTTTAACTCATTTTACAAATGAGGAAACTGAAACAAACAGGGTGAAGTGACTTGCCCAGGATCATACAGCTAGTCTGAGGCCAGATTTGAATTCGGGTAGGTCAGCCTTCCTGACTCCAGTCACTCAATAAATATTTGTTGAGTGAATGAATGAGAGCCAGGTCAGCTGTAACTGTGAAGGCAATTTTTAAAAAAGCCCTCTATTTAGGATTTTACATTTGTCTTGATTACATTTTATGTTGTAATTTTTGTGTTTATCATACGAGTTACCCCCTGGGAATTTTGCCCAGTGTAAATGTGATAAGCATATTTTCTACATTTCCCTCCAAATGTTTAGAACTAAATGAGTGGCAGTCTCTGAGCTCCCCCTGGTTTAGAGTGAGGGCTGCTCTAAGTTATAGAGCCAGCCTATACCGACTTGCTCTGGTAATTTCAGATGTTCTTAGGAAGTCCTATCTATATAATTCTCCCAGGACTAGAGCAGGTTTGGTTCCTTATTAAGTTATAGCCTGGGATTTAGGAGTTGTCCCATGTCTAGAAATTACTTGATGTGAGGCCATTCAGTGAGATGGTACTTCCAGGTCAATTTCAAGTCAAATTAACAAGCATCATCCTCAGTGCTTAATAAATATTTGTTGATTGATGGATTGATTTATAAAGCAACTACTGTGTTCTAGGTACTAGGCTAAGAACTGGAAATACAGATTATGGCCCAAAACAACAACAGTCTTACTCTCAAGGAGCTCACAGTCTAATAGGAGAGACAACATGTGAACAACTGTGTGAAAACAAGGTATATGCAGGATAAATTGGAAATAATCAGAGCAAAGGCACTAGCATTAAGGGAGATTAGGAGAGTCCTCATAGAAGGGGAGATTTTAGCTGGGACTTGAAGAAAGCCAGGAGGCAGAGATAAAAAGGGGGAGAATTCTGGGCATTGGGGGAGAGCCAGTGAAAAGGAACAGAATTGGGAAATGGATGAATACTTTGGTCCCTTGTTAGCTTTTAGTTTTGGTGTCCAAGAGGTTTTCCCTACCCCGTGAACAAGGATCCTGGCCCCAATACCCATCCCACTTACTTAAGCCAGTGTGGTAAATCCCAGTGTCAGTGATGATGGTTATAATATATTTATGTGATTTTCAAAGAGTTTGTGGCAGCATGAGAATCGAACCCAGTATCAGGAAGACTTGTAATGGAGTCTTGCCTCTGAGACATGCTGATTGTGTGACCCTGGGCAAGTCCCTTGATTTCTCAGTGCCTTACGGCCAGAGTCTATCTGGAATGCTGCTTGAAGGGGGTTAAAATCTGATTAGGGAATATTTACCAAAATAAATAAAAATATAATAGAACATAGATAACAATGAAATGTGGTTTTCTAAGTAAACATTCAGCCAGCAGGGTTCCTCACCAGAGCTCTTCTGTTTCTGTTTGGTTTGACATCACTGTTCTTCACAGTTCTATAAAGCTGTGAGTTTCAGAGGGGGCCTTGCCTGCATTAGTAAAGAGGTGATTCCTTATGCCAATGAAATCACAGTTCTCTACAAATTTTTTTTTTAATTCCATACTTTATTATTTAATAGTTTTTAGTTTTCAGCATTGATTTCCACAAGATTTTGAGTTACAAAATGTCTCCCAATTTCTACCCTTCCCCCCTCTACTCCAATATGGCATATATTCTGATTGCCCCGTTCCCCAGTCAGCCCTCCCTTCTGTCACCCTCCTCCAGCTCCCCACCCCCATCCCTTTTCCCCTTACTTTCTTGTAGGGCAAGATAGATTTCTATGCCCCATTGCCTGTATATCTTAATTCCCAGTTGCATGCAAAAACTTTTTTTTTGAGCATCTGCTTTTACAGCTTTGAGTTCCAAATTCTCTCCCCTCTTCCCACCCCACTCACTCTCCCTAAGAAGGCAAGCAATTCAACATAGGCCACACATGTATCATTATGCAAAACACTCCCTTAAATAGTCATGTTGTGAAAGACTAACTATATTTCCCTCCCTCCTATCCTGTCCCACTTTGTTCAGTTTTCTCCCTTGACCCTGTACCTCTTCAAAAGTGTTTGCTTTTGCTTATTTCTTCCCCCTATCTGCCATCCCTTCTATTATCCCCTCTTTCTTATCCCCTTCCCCCTACTTTCATGTGGGGTAAAATACCCAATTGAGTGTGTATGTTATTCCCTCCTCAAGTCAAATCTGATGAGAGTAAGATTCACTCATTCCCCCTTACCTGCCCCTTCTTTCCTTCCAATGAGCTGCTTTTTCTTGCCACTTTTATGTGAGATAATTTACCCCATTCTATCTCTCCCTTTCTCCCTCTCTCAATCAATGCATTTCTCTCTCATCCCTTAATTTTATTTTATTTTTTTTAGATATCATCCCTTCATATTCAACCCCGCCTGTGCCCTCTGTCTATATATATGTATATTTCCTTCAACTACCCTAATACTGAGAAAGGTCTCATGAATTACACACATCATCTTTCCATGTAGGAATGTGAGCAAAAGAGTTCCACTTTAGTAAGTCCCTTAGGATTTCTCTTTCTTGTTTACCTTTTCGTGCTTCTCTTGATTCTTGTGTTTGAAAGTCAGATTTTCTATTCAGCTCTGGTCTTTTCACTGAGAAAGCTTGAAAGTCCTCTATTTTATTGAAAGTCTGTATTTTTCCTTGGAGCATTATACTCAGTTTTGCTGGGCAGGTGATTCTTGGTTTCAATCCTAACCCCTTTGACCTTTGGAATATCATATTCCAAGCCCTTTGATCCCTTAATGTAGAAGCTGTTAGAGCTTATGTTATCCTGATTGTGTTTCCACAGTACTCAAATTGTTTCTTTCTGGCTGCTTGCAGTATTTTCTCTTTGATCTAGGAGCTCTGGAATTTGGCAACAATATTCCTAGGAGTTTTCTTTTTGGGATCTTTTGCAGGAGGAGATTGGTGGATTCTTTCAATTTCTATCTTACCCTCTGGCTCTAGAATATCAGGGTAGTTCTCCTTGATAATTTCTTGAAAGATGATGTCTGGGCTCTTTTTTTGATCATGGCTTTCAGGTAGTCCAATAATTTTTAAATTATCTCTCCTGGATCTATTTTCCAGGTCAGTGGTTTTTCCAATGAGATATTTCACATTGTCTTCCCTTTTTCATTCCTTTTGTTCTGTTTTATAATCCTTGATTTCTCATCAAGTCACTAGCTTCCACTTGCTCCAATCTAATTTTTAAGGTAGTATTTTCTTCAGTGGTCTTTTGGACCTCCTTTTCCATTTGTATAATCCTGCCTTTCAAGGCATTCTTCTCCTCATTGGCTTTTTTTGGAGCTCTTTTGCCACTTGAGTTAGTCTATTTTTTAAGGTGTTTTCTTCAGTATTTTTTGGGGTCTCCTTTAGCAAGTCATTGACTTGTTTTTCATGGTTTTCTTGCATCACTCTCATTCCTCTTCCCAGTTTTTCCTCTACTTCTCTTACTTGCTTTTCCAAATCCTTTTTGAGCTCTTCATTGGCCTGAGAACAATTCATATTTTTCTTGGAGGTGTTTAATGTAGGCTCTTTGACTTTATTGACTTCTTCTGGCTGTATGTTTTGGTCTTCTTTGTCACCAAAGAAAGATTCCAAAGTCTGAGTCTGAATCTGAATCTGTTTTTGCTGCCTGTTCATGTTCCCAGCCAACTACTTAACCCTTGAGCTTTTTGTCAGTGTATGACTGCTTGTAGAGTAGAGAGTACTTTGTCCCAAGCTTGAGGGGCGGTGCTGCTGTTTTCAGAGCTATTTCTACACACTAAACTCTGCCACACCAGCACTGCTGCTTTCCCAAGAACCACCAACCAGGACCATGACCAAGATCCAAGCAGGCTCTGCACTCCTGCTTTGTTCTTTAGCTTAATTCCTCCCACCATGTGGGCCTGGGGCTGGAAGCAACCACAACTGGAGAGAGCAACCCCAGAGCCGCACCAGTTCTGTGCCCCCGGGGCCTAGGGCCAACTGTGCACTCCTTTCACTGTGATTTAGCAGTTTTTCCACTAACCTTCTCTGTTGTCTTTGGCGTTTGTGGGTTGAGAAGTCTGGTAACTGCCACAACTCATTGATTCAGGGCCTTGCCACCTGTTCCGCCCGGCTCCCGGTCTGGTTGGTCTTGGTGTGGCCCATGCTTTACTATGCTCCACTATGCTCCCAGCTCTGTGTGATAGACCCTTCCCAGCAACCATCCCAGCTTTCCTGGGCTGGAGCCCTGCTTCCCTCTGCTATTTCGTGGGTTCTGCAGCTCTAGAATTTGTTCAGAGCCATTTTTTTTACAGGTGTTTGGAGGGAACTGGGGGAGAGCTTAAGCAGGTCCCTGCTTTCCAGCTGCCATCTTGGCTCTGCCCCCTGTTTTTTTTTTTTTTTTTTTGGTATGTATTCCTATTTGCTCCTTACAACAACCCTGCAAGATAAGTTATGCAAATTATATATTTTTTTTTCATTTTACAATTGAGGAAACTGAGGCCAGAAGAGGTTAAATAACTTGTCTAGGATCATACTATTTACTCACTATGGCTAAGAACTTTTTCCAATAATCAATAATCTTTATCACTGCTTATTTATTACTTCCTACTCTAGAATATAAGGGATGTGGCAAATGTGATCCTGAAACACAGCATATTTTGCACAATTTTCTTCATTTAGTGATGCTTTCCATTCACTCACTTGTATATGTACCTCTGAGTGAGTCAAGGCCAAGGGACATTGAGTCTTTTATGTAACTTAAAAATTATTGATGCTTTTTCAAAAGAGTAAAATCATCATTCTCTTCCAAATATGTACTCTTCCTGACTCATCACACAGCAGTGAACTTTTCCTTGAAATAAGGAGAAATAGTTAAACAAAAATAACTGATAATGATGACCCTCAGCTGAAAACTTAAGCAACATTTTATCTCACATATGCTATGCCTAGGGGAAGTATGTTTCAAGATTGGTCATTACATTACTTAAGAGTTTGACTTCCTTACCTACTAACACTTACATTATTCTAGTAATTCTGTACATTGTTCAACTGGTTCTTCTTACTTCACTGCATCAGTTCATATGTTTTCCCTTGATTCTCTGAATTCTTCATAATTGTTATTTCTTACTAAACAATAATATTCCATTCCATTCACAAGCTATAATGTTTTTTCCTAGCCATTCCCTAGTCTGTAGTCACCATTTTGTTTCCAGTTCTTTACTACTACAAAAAGTGCTTTTATGAGTTTTTTTGGTATATATGAAGAGATTTTTGTTTCTTTTTTACCTCCCTGACGCCTAAGGCCAAGGTTGGAATTATCGCATCAAAGAGTTATGAATGTGCATTCACTTTTTTCTGAATAATTCCATATTCATGTCCAATCGTTTCACAGTGTGCTTCTGTCCCTGCTTTCTCATAGCCTCACAGCACAACACCTGTTATTCCTGTTTTTTGTCATCTTTGCATGATATGAGGTAAAACATCAGAGTTGCTTAATTTGCATTTTTATTAGTGATTTGCAGCGTGTTTTCATATGATCATTTATAGTTTCCACCTTTTCTTTTTTGGAAACTATTTGTTCATAGCCATTGATCTCTTAGGGAATGACTCTTGGTGTTACATATTTGGTGGCTTTCACTATTCAGTTATCCCTTTCACATGGTGGCAGTTAGGGGTATGGCATGCCTGTGATCTGGAAAATCTGCATAAAATTTTTTGTTCTGTAATGGCAAGCAAAGCGTGACTTTTTGCTGGCTTTTGTTTTAGAGTGCTTCTCGGCACTAAGGCAATCGAGTGCCTTTGATCGAGTCTTGCCTTTGTAGGGAGGCCCACACCCTTTTGCTAGTTAGGTCATGAGAGATGTGAAATCCTGGAGAGGTGTGAAGTGCTCTGACATTACATTTTGTTTGGGGCTCACTCATTGGAAAAGTGCTAGTGTGGAGACTCTGGGTAGCTGTTAAGGAGAACCCCATCCCCCTTCCCCACTTTGAAAACCCAGATGTTGGTGATTCTCTTTCTGGTAACTGTATATATTGCTATCGTCAGATGGTTAGAAGCCTGTCTGTTCCTTTGTGTTATTTGCTCTGTTTCTATTTTCTCTGTTTGTATTTGCTCTGAAGTTCATGGTGCTGACTTTCCCCCTGAACTAACGGAGTGATATATGTATGTTTGATTAAAGTGAGATTGTTAATCCCTTAAACTTGCTTTCCTTAGAAAAGCAGATCAAAGAACCTGTGCTACCAGCTCTCCTGTTGGTTTTTTTATTGGTCTTTCACCTTCACAGCAGTTGCTAGCAATATTGTTGTTATACCTTCATACCAGAGAAAAAGTCTTCTAGCTTTGTGAATTTCCTTTTTTAAGTTAGAGTATTCATAAAATTTGGCACACCAACTTTCCCATGAAAGAGATGATTAAGTGTTCTTTTTAAACGGCTTCGTTCTCACCTGCTGCCTAGCTATTTGAAATCCGAAGCATTCTTCTTCTTTTTTTTCAGTTATAAAGCTCTTTCTCTGACTCCTATGGTATACCTGAAAAAAATATATAAGGATCAGGCCTGTTGGTTTAGAACTGCACATCAAGACAAACCTTCTCATTTTACAGATGAAAAAACTACGGCTCAGAGAAATGGAATAATGTGGCCCTGTAGCTAGGTGGCGCAGTGGATAGAGTGTGGGGCCTGAAGTCGGGAAGACTTATCTTCTTGACTTCAAATCCAGCCTCAGACACTTACTAGCTGTGTGACCCTGGGCAAGTCACTGAGTTTGATTAAGCTTCCTCACCTGTAAAATAAACTAGGGAAGGAAATGGCAAACCACTCCAGCATGTTTTGCCCAGAAAACCCCAAATGGGGTCATGAAGAATCCCAACACAACTGCAAATTCATTCCATTTTCCAAAGAACACTTAACTAGTAATTAGAGACCTGTCTTCTAGTCCTGGCCCTGCCACTGACTTACTCTGTCTCCAGGCCTTACTTTTCCCATCTGTTACATGAGAGGGTTGGAATGAAGGGACTCTAGTGCCTCCTGGCATTGATATTACAAACTTTTGGATTGAAATGCAAATTCATACAGAATTTTTGATCAGCGACTTTCATCCTAGTCTGCTTCATTGAACGTATGCAAACTAATGGCAGTATCAGTACAATTTTTTTTAGCTTTGTTGACTATCCCTTCCATTTATTTACACTGGCATTCATAAACTATTTGACCAACTGCACAGATGGTTTACTCTGGGGGGATAAAATGGATACCATGCCCATACCTACCTTCTGCCAGATTCTGGCCTCCAAAGGAGAGATTGACCTTGCATAGTATTCCAGGTCCAGATCTTAATCCTTTTAAAAATACTGGGTAGAGCATGTTTTAGCATTATGAGCTCACACTACTATGCCCTCATGCTTGTATGGCCTGGTACCAAATACAAGTCTTTGATTAAAACATTGTACAGGACAAGGTCAAGGCCACTGTCTAGAAACTTCCCTCCAGTTTGTCAGTAGTCAGTAAATCAGCACTCTTTTGTGTTCAGCCAGGTTCAGATTTGCCTAACCTTGCTGTCATTTAGGCCATATTTCTCTGTGTCAAATTCTTTATTAAATCAGTATATAGACTACGTACACAGCCTTCTCCTGATCCATGAGAAAGGCAGCTCTTATTAAAAATGGGAAAAGAGGTTAAGATGACATCACTTTTCTTATTGTGGTTATTATGATTTTATATTTATATTATATTAATGTTATATGCACAGTATGTAATATTATTTAGGGGGCAGCTAGGTGGCGCAGTGTATAGACCACTGGGCCTGGAGTCAGGAAGACGCATCTTCCTGAGTTCTCTTCTGACCTCAGATACTTTCTAGCTGTGTGACCCTGGGAAAGTCACATCATCCTGTTTGCCTCAGTTTCCTCATCTGTAAAATGAGCTAGAGAAGGAAATGACAAACCACTCCATTATCTGTGCTGAGAAAACTCCAAATGGGGTCACAAAAGAATCAGATACAACTGAAATGACTAAAAAAACCACAACAAAAATAATATTCCTTATGTTATACTTTTTTTTTTCTGGTGTGATGATGATGATAATGACATACACACAGTGCTTTTAGATTTGTGAAGTGCTTTCCTCATAACTAAGCTGTGAGTTAGGGGTTAAAGATATTTCACTGATTTTATAGATGAGGAAGGTGAGGATCTGGAAAGTTTAAGGGGCATGCCTAGAACCACAAAGCTAGTAAGTATCAGAAATAAGATTGAAATCTATTTACTCTGATGTCAAATCCAGTAGACCATGCCTAATCATCCGCCTTTTTTTTCTTTTGAAAATCACCAAGAGGTTCTCTTTCCTTCTCCCTCAATTTAAAAAAAAATGTGTTTATTGTAGAATGTTCTATGAATCCTATTCGGGCTTATAGTTTCCATCATTTTCCCTTTTCTAAATCAAGAAATCAAATGCGGCCCTTTTCACATTGCCATTTGTTTACTTTCTTTCTGATCCAAAGTCACAGCCTTAGCTGAGAAGATGTTAAAATGCCCAAAGATCCTTCGTTTTCTCACATAGAATTTTAGAGTTTCTGGAAATGCGTTCCAAGTTTCTGTCTACTCAGCAGAAGTGGACGATAATTATTGGGCTTGATAAATCTTAGAAGGCTAGCCACCCCCACCACAATAGGAATCAAGTTTGGTTTTGGATGCCAATTTGAGGCGCTGGTGGAAATGCCCTTGAGGCAGCCAGAATGCAGGCTCCAGATCACCACTAATAAGATAAATGCAAATTAAATCTACTCTTGAGGTTTCACCTTATAGCCATGCAGATTGGCCAAGATGAGAACAGGAAATCTTAGAAGGGCTGTGATAAGACGGGTACATAGATGTGTTGTTGATGTTGCTATGAAGCAGTCCCATCTGTTCTGAATTTCAATTTGGAAATATATGAGAAAAGCAATCCCACCCATGGGAATATACCCCAAAGAATAAAAAATGCAAAGAAAGGCCCCATATGTGTCAAAATTGTCATTGTACTTTTTTGTGGTGGTAGAGAACTGGAAATAGAAGAGTTTTTTTAATGTTGTTTCTCCCTTTAGGAACTGAGGTCCTAAAGGGCTGGAACTGATTTTCTCTGTATCCCCAGCATTTAGCACAGTGCCTCGCATATAGTAGGTGCTTAATAAATGTTTGTTGAATATGAATGTATTAGAATGATATATGAATGTAATGGAATACTGTTGTGCTATAAGAAATAAGGAGCAGATGGACTTCATTATAACCTGGAATGACTTACATGAACTGATGCTGAGTGAGGGGAGCAAAACCAGGACACAGGTTATGTGTAAGGGCTAACTTTGATAGACTTGACTCCTCTCATCAATGCAAGGTTCAAAGACAGCTCCAAAAGACTCATGATGGAAAAAGCCATGCACATCCAGAGAAGAAATTTTGGAGTCTGAATGCAGATTGAGGCAAACTTTTTGCTCTCTCTTTTTCCTTCTTTTTTGGTTCATTTCTTCTTTCTCATGATTCATTCCATTGGTTATAATTCTTCTTTACAACTGGACTATTATGTAAATAAGTTCAACGTGAAGGTATATGTAGAACCTACATTGGATTACATGCCTTCTTGGGGAGAAGGGAGGAGGAGAGGGAGGAAGAGAAAATTTGGAACCCAAAAACTTGTGGAACTGAGTGTTGTAAACTAAAAATAAAAAACATTTATTATTAAAAAAAATTGTTTGTTGGGGGGGCGGAGCCAAGATGGCAGCTGGTAAGCGGGGACTAGAGTGAGCTCCGTTACCGAGTCCCTCCAAAAACCTATAAAAAATGGCTCTGAACCAATTCTAGAATGGCAGAACCCACAGAACAGCAGAGGGAAGCGGGGCTCTAGCCCAGGACAGCCTGGATGGTCTCTGGGTGAGGTCTATTCCACACGGAGCTGGGAGCTGGGAACAGAGTGGAGCAGAGCCCAGCCTGAGCGACTTGGACCATCCAGACCAGAAGCCAGGCGGAGGGGGCCCTAGCACCCTGAATACTTGAGCTGCGGCAGTTACCAGACCCCTCGACCCACAAACACCAAAGACTGCGGAGAAGGTTAGTGGGAAAAGCTGCGGGAGTGGAAGGAGTTTGTGGTTCTGCTTCCAGCCCCGGGGGCAGCGGAGGTGGGGCAGCTACAGCTGTTGTTACTTCTGGCTCCAGGCCCACCTGGTGGGAGGAATTAGGTGGCGGATCAGAGCAGGAGTGCACAGCCTGCTGAAGATCTAAGCCCAGTCTGGACTGGGGGTTCTTGGGGAAGGAGTAGTGCGGGTCTGACAGAGCTGGCACCTCCCCCCCAAACGTGGAACATAGAACTCGTTAGTCTACAAGCAGTCATTCCCCACTGAAAAGCTCAAGGGTCAAGTTAGTTGGTTGGGAATATGGCCAGGCAGCGAAAACGCTCCCAGATTCAGTCTCAGACTTTGGATTCTTTCTTTGGTGACAAAGAAGACCAAAACGTACAGCCTAAAGAAGACAACAAAGTCATAAAGCCTACAACAAAAGCCTCCAAGAAAAACATGAACTGGCCCCAGGCCATAGAAGAACTCAAAAAAGATTTGGAAAAGCAAGTTAGAGAAGTAGAGGAAAAATTGAGAAGAGAAATGAGAAGGATGCGAGAAAACCATGAAAAACAAGTCAATGACTTGCTAAAGGAGACCCAAAAAAATACTGAAAAATACACTGAAGAAAACAACACCTTAAAAAACAGACCAACTCAAATGGCAAAAGAGCTCCAAAAAGCCAATGAGGAGAAGAATGCCTTGAAAGGCAGAATTAGCCAAATGGAAAAGGAGGTCCAAAAGACCACTGAAGAAAATACTACTTTAAAAATTAGATTGGAGCAAGTGGAAGCTAGTGACTTTATGAGAAATCAGGATATTATAAAACAGAACCAAAGGAATGAAAAAATGGAAGACAATGTGAAATATCTCCTTGGAAAAACCACTGACCTGGAAAATAGATCCAGGAGAGATAATTTAAAAATTATTGGATTACCTGAAAGCCATGATCAAAAGACGAGCCTAGATACCATCTTTCAAGAAATTATCAAGGAGAACTGCCCTGATATTCTAGAGCCACAAGGCAAAATAGAAATTGAAAGAATCCATAGATCACCTCCTCAAATAGATCCCAAAAAGAAATCTCCTAGGAATATTGTTGCCAAATTCCAGAGCTCCCAGATCAAGGAGAAAATACTGCAAGCAGCCAGAAAGAAACAATTTGAGTATTGTGGAAACCCAATCAGAATAACCCAAGATCTGGCAGCTTCTACATTAAGAGATCGAAGAGCTTGGAATGCGATATTCCGCAGATCAATGGAGCTAGGATTAAAACCTAGAATCACCTACCCAGCAAAATTGAGTATCATGCTCCAAGGCAAAATATGGATTTTCAATAAAATAGAGGACTTTCAAGCTTTCTCAGTGAAAAGACCAGAACTGAATAGAAAATTTAACTTTCAAACACAAGAACCAAGAGAAGCATGCAAAGGTAATCAAGAAATGGAAATTGCAAGGGACTTACTAAAGTTGAACTGTTTTATTTACATTCCTACATGGAAAGATGATGTGTATGATTCATGAGACCTCAGTATTAGGGTAGTTGAAGGGAATATGCATATATATATATATATGTATATGTTTATGTATATATATAAGTGAATGTGTATGTATGTATATATCTATGTGTATATGTATGTATGTGTTTGTATGTGTATATATATGTGTGTTTATATATATTAAATATATATATATGTAAAAGAAAGAGTGCAGACACAGGGTGAGTTGAAGATGAAGGGAAGATATCTAAAAGAAATAAAATGAAATTAAGGGATGAGAGAGCAACATACTGAGAGAGGGAGATAGGGAGAGATAGAATGGGGTGGATTATCTCGCATAAAGGTGGCAAGAGGAAGCAGTTCTGTGGGAGGAGGGGAGAGGGCAGGTGAGGGGGGAATGAGTGAACCTTGCTCTCATCAGATTTGGCCTGAGGGGGAATACCATACATACTCAATTGGGTATCTTACCCCACAGGAAAGAAGAGGGAGGAAGATAAAAAAATAAAATAAAATAAAATAAAAGGGGGGGGGATGATGGAGGGGAGGGCAGATGGGGGTGGAGGTAATCAAAACAAACACTTTGGAAAGGGGACAGGGTCAAGGGAGAAAATTCAATAAAGCAGGATGGGTTGAAAAGGAGCAAAATGTAGTTAGCCTTTCACAACATGAGTATTGTGGAAGGGTTATACATAATGATACATGTGTGGCCTAGGTTGAATTGCTTGACTTCTTAGGGAGGGTGGGTGGGAAGTGAAGAGGGGACACAATTTGGAACTCAAAGTTTTAAAATCAGATGTTCAAAAAAAAAAGTTATTGCATGCAACTAAAAAATAAGATACACAGGCAATGGGGCGTAGAAATTTATCTTGCCCTACAAGAAAGGAAGGGAAAAGGGGATGAGAGGGGAGAGGGGTGATAGAGGGGAGGGCTGACTGGGGAACAGGGCAAGCAGAATATAAGCCATCTTGGAGTGGGGGGGAGAGTAGAAATGGGGAGAAAATTTGTAGTTCAAACTGTTGTGAAAATCAATGCTGAAAACCAAATATGTTAAATAAATAAATTTAAATTAAAAAAAATAAAAAAATTAAAAAAAATTAAAAAAATTGTTTGTTGACTGATAGGAACTCCAGTGGCCACCTGATCCAATTACCTCTTATCAGTGAGGCAAGGTCACACAGGTAGAAAGCATCAAAAACAGAATTCAAACTAGGTCCTCTGGCCCCAGAGCTTGTGCTCTTTCTACCACATCATTTTGCTTCCCATCCCCTCATTTTATTTTATTTTTAATAATATTTTATTTTTTCCCAATTACATGTCAAGACAATTTTTAGCATTCATTTTTCAGAAGATTTTGAGTTCCAAATTTTTCTCACTTCCTCCCATCCCCTCTTCTGAAAATGGTCTGCAATTTGACATAGTTTATACATATGCTATCATATAAAACATATTTCCATATTAGTCACAACTGTGAACAAAGAAACAGATCAAAAAGAAAAAAAGACCATGAAAAAGAATAAAGTAAGTGAAAAAAATGGGCTTCAGTCTGCATTCAGAGTCCATCTCTATCTGGATGTAGATAACATTTTCCTTCCTGACTCTTTTGTACTTGTCTTGGATCATTGTGTTGTGGAGAAGAGCTAAGTCATTCATAGTTGGTCATCATATGATGCTGTGATACTGTGTACAATGTTTTCCTAGTGCTGCTCATTTTCATTTTGTATTGGTTTGTACAAGTCTTTCCAGGTTTTTCTGAAATCTGCCTGTTCATCATTTCTCATTGCACAGTAGTATTCCATTACATTCATATACCACAGCTTGTTCAGCCATTCCTCAATTGATGTGCATCCCCTCAGTTTCCAATATTTCACCACCACAAAAAGGGCAGCTATAAATATTTTTGCATATGTAGGTCCTTTTCCCCTTTTTATGATCTCTTTGGAATACAGACCTAGTAGTGGTATTGATGGATTAAAGGGTATGCACAGTTTGGTTGCCCTTTGGGCATAGTTCCAAATTAGTATCCAAATTTTCCCACATCCCCTCCAATATTTATCATTTTCCTTTTTTTTTGGTCATATTCACCAATCTGATAGGCATAGGTAGTAACTCAGAGTTGTTTTAATTTGCATTTCTC
Organism: Trichosurus vulpecula; assembly: GCF_011100635.1. Taxonomy (NCBI): domain Eukaryota; kingdom Metazoa; phylum Chordata; class Mammalia; order Diprotodontia; family Phalangeridae; genus Trichosurus; species Trichosurus vulpecula. The sequence goes on from NC_050573.1 coordinate 494,141,926, forward strand.
TAATCAAAAGTGATTTAGAGCACTTCTTCATATACCTAGAGATAACTTTGATTTCTTCATCTGAAAACTGCCTGTTCCTAACCTTTGACCATTTATCAATTGGGGAATGGCTTATATTCTCATAAATTTGACTCAGTTTTTTATGTATTTGAGAAGTGAGTCCTTTACACTTGCTATAAAGATTGCTTTCCAGCTTTCTGCTTTCCTTCTGATCTTGGTTGCATTGGTTTTGTTTATACAAAAGCATTTTATTTTAATATAATCAAAATTATCTGTTCTATATTTCCTAATGCTCTTTATGTCTTGTTTGGTCATGAATTCTTCTCTTCCCCATAGATCTTACAGGTAGACTATTCCTTGCTTTTTTAATTTGTTTATGGTATCACCCTTTACGTCTAAATCATGCACCCTTTTTGACTTTATCTTGGTATACAGTGTGAGATATTGTTCGATGTCTCGTTTGTATCCCATTGTTTTCCAGTTTTCCTAGCAGGTTTGTCGAATAGTGAGTTCTTATCCCAAAGCCTGGGGTCTTTAGGTTTATCAAACACTAGTTTACTCTGGTCGGTGGCTACTGTGACTTGTGTACTTAACCTTTTCCAGTGAGCCACCATTTTATTTCTTAACCTGTACCAGAGAGTTTTGATGATAATATAGTTTGGGATCTGGTATTGCTAGTCCACCATCCTTTGTATTTTTTTCATAAATTCCCCTGATATTCTTGGCCTTTTGTTCTTCCAGATGTATTTTTTTTTCTAACTCTATCAAATAATTTTTTGGGAGTTTGATTGGTATAGCATTGAATAAGTAAATTAGCTTAAGCAGAATTGTAATTTTTATTATATTGCCTCAGCCTACCCATGAGCAATTGATATTTTTCCAGTCGTTTAGATCTGACTTTATTTGTATGAAAAGTGTTTTGTAATTGTGTTCATATAGTCCCTGGCTTTGTTTTGGCAGGTAGACTCCCAAGTATTTTATGTTTACAGTTATTTTAAATGGAATTTCTCTTTCTATCTCTTGCCACTTGGTTTTGTTGATCATTTAAAGAAAGGTTGATAATTTGTGAGGGTTTATCTTATATCCAGCAACTTTGCTAAAGTTGTTAATTATTTCAAGTAGTTTTTTAGTTGATTTTCTAGGGTTCTCTAAGTATACCATCACATCATCTGCAAAGAATGATAGTTTTGTTTCCTCATTGCCTGTTCTAATTCCTTCAATTTCTTTTTCTTCTATTATTGCTATAGCTAACATTTCTAGTACTATATTGAATAATAATGGTGATAATAGGTATCCTTACTTCACCCCTGATCTTATTGGGAAGGCTTCTAGCTTATTCCTATTACAGATACTACTTGCTGATGGTTTTAGATAGATACTGTTTATCATTTAAGGAATGCTTCCTTTATTCCTATGCTCTCTAGTGTTTTTTAGTAGGAATGGGTGTTGTATTTTGTCAAAAGCTTTTCCAGCGTCTATTGAGATAATCATATGATTTCTGTTGGTTTTGTTACTGACATGATCAATTATGTTGATAGTTTTCCTAATATTGAACCAACTCTGCATTCCTGGTATCAATCCCACCTGGCCATTGTGTATAATCTTTGTGATATATTGCTATAATCACCTTGCTAGTATTTTGTTCAAAATTTTTGCATTGATACTCATTAGGGAAATCCATCTATAATTTCTTTTTCTGTTTTAGCTCTTCAGGTATCAGCATCATATTTGTGTCATGAAAGGAGCTTGGTAAGGACTCCTTTGCCTGTGTTTCCAAGTAGTTTATATGTTGTTGCAATTAATTATTCTTTGAATGTTGTAGTAGAATTCACTTGTGAACCCATTTGGCCCTGACATTTTTTCTTAGAGAGTTCATTAATGGCTTGTTCAATTTCTTTTTCTAAGATTTCTAAGATTATTTCGGCATTCTATTTCCTAATCTGTTGATTTGGGTACTTTATATATTCTGTAAATATTCATCAATTTCATTCAGATTGTCAGATTTATTGGCATCTAATTGGGCAAAATGTTTCCTAATGATTACTTTAATTTCTTTGTCATTGGGGGTGATTTCACTCTTTTCATTTTTGATACTAGATATTTAATGGTTTTCTTTAACCAGTGGTTTATCTATCTTACTGGTTTTTTCATAAAATCATCTCCTAGATTTATTTATTAGCTCAATAGTATTTTTACTTTCATTCTTATTCATCTCACCTTTGATTTTCAGGATTTTCAATTTGGTGTTTAATTGGAGACTTTTAATTTGTTCTTTTTCTAGTTTTTTTAGTTGCATGCCAGTTCATTGGTCTGTTCTTTTTCTGTTTCGTTAATTAAGAATTACAGTAACAAAATTCTCCCTAAAGTACTGCTTTGGCTACATCCCATAAATTTTGGTATATTGTTTTATTGGTATTCTCTTTTAGGAAGTTATTTATTGTTTCTGTGATCTTTTCTTAGACCCACTTATTCTTTAGATTATTTAGGTTCAAATTAATTTTTAATCTATCTTTCCATTGCTTTTTGTTGAATGTAATTTATATATATATATATATATATATAGATAGATATAGATATATATATTCCATTATGATCCAAAAAGAACGCATTTAATATTTCTACCTTTCTACATTTGATTTTGAGGTTTTTATGCCCTAATACATCATCATTTTTTGGGTAGGTGCCATATGCTGCTGAGAAAAAAGTATATTCCTTTCTGTTCCCATTTAGTTTTTTCCAAAGGTCTGTCATATTTAAGTTTTCTTCAGTGTATTTTTTGGTATTTTTTTGGGTCTCCTTTAGCAAGTCATTGACTTGTTTTTCATGGTTTTCTCGCATCCTTCTTATTTCTCTTCCCAATTTTTCCTCTACTTCTCTAACTTGCTTTTCCAAATCCTTTTTGAGTTCTTCTATGGTCTGGGGCCAGTTCATGTTTTTCTTGGAGGCTTTGGTTGTAGGCTCTATGACTTTGCTGTCTTCTTTAGGCTGTATGTTTTGGTCTTCTTTGTCACCAAAGAAAGAATCCAAAGTCTGAGACTGAATCTGGGCGCGTTTTCGCGTCCTGGCCATATTCCCAACCAACTAACTTGACCCTTGAGCTTTTCAGTGGGGTATGACTGCTTGTAGATTACAGAGTTCTATGTTCTACGTTTGGGGGGGAGGTGCCAGCTCTGTCAGAGCCGCACTCCTCCTTCCCCAAGGACCCCCAGTCCAGACTGGGCTCAGATCTTCGGCAGGCTGTGCACCCCTGCTCTGATCCACCACTTAATTTCCCCCACCAGGTGGGCCTGGAGCCGGAAGTAACAACAGCTGTAGCTGCCCCACCTCCGCTGCCCCCGGGGCTGGAAGCCGAACCACGAACTCCTTCCACTCCCGCAGCTTTTCCCACTAACCTTCTCCGCAGTCTTTGGTGTTTGTGGGTCGAGGGGTCTGGTAACTGCTCACGTATTCAGGGCGCTAGGGCCCCCTCCGCCCGGCTTCCGGTCTGGATCGTCCACGCCGCTCAGGCTGGGCTCTGCTCCACTCCGTTCCCAGCTCCCAGCTCCCAGCTCCGTGTGGAATAGAGCTCACCCAGAGACCATCCAGGCTGTCCTGGGCTGGAGCCCTGCTTCCCTCTGCTGTTCTGTGGGTTCTGCCGTTCTAGAATTGGTTCAGAGCCATTTTTATAGGTTTTTGGAGGGACTCGGGTACGGAGCTCACTCTAGTCCGTGCTTACCAGCCGCCATCTTGGCTCCGCCCCCCATATTTAAGTTTTCTAATATTCTACTTACCTCCTTAGTTTCTTTCTCATTTATTTTTGGTTGGATTTATTGAGTTCTGAGAGGGGGCAGTTGAGGTCCCCCACTGGTATAGTTTTGCTGTCTATTTCTTCCAGTAACTTGCTTAACTTCTCCTTTAAGAATTTGGATGCTATATTATTTGGTGCATATAGATTTAGTGTTGATACTGCTTCATTGTCTATGGTACCTTTTAGCAAGATGTAATTTCCTTCCTTATTTCTTTTAATTAGGTCTATTTTTGCTTTTACTTTGCCTGAGATCAGGATTGCTACCTCTACTTTTTCTTTCTTTTTTTTTTTTTTTTTTAAACTTAAGCTGAAGCATAATAGATTCGGCTCTAGCCCCTTGACTTTACTCTGTGTGTGTGGAGTTCAGGTTATTTCTTGTAAGCAATATACTGTAGGATTCTGGATTTTGATTCATTTTACTATCCACTTCCATTTTGTGGGATAGTTCATCCCATTCACTTTCCCAGTTTGATTGCTAATTATGTATTACCTTCCATTCTATTTTTCCTCCTGTTTGTTCTCTCTTTTCACCCTTTCCCTTCTCAGCAGTGTTTTCTTATGTCTACTACCTCCCCTGATCTGCTTTCCCATCTGTCAGTCCCCACCCCCCTACCCCCTTTACTTGCTCTTCCCTGTTGGGTAAGATTGACTTCTGTATGCAACTGATTGTGTATATTCTTCCTTCTTTGAGCTAATATTGGTGAGAGTAAGCTTCAAGCTATGCCCATCTCCCACCCCCCCATCTTCTCCTTCCCCGCTGTAATAGATCTTTTGCACCTCTTCATGTGAAATAATTTACCCCATTTTACCTCTGCCTTCCTTCTGCACCCAATGAACTCTTCTTTCTCATCCCTTAATTATTTTTTATGTTATTCCTTCAAATTCACCTTATACTTGTACCCTCTGTCTATGTATGTTCTTTCTATCTGTACTGTGAGTGATATAATTTTTAAGAATTACAAGTATCATCTTCCCATGTAGGATTGTAAACAGTTAAGCTCTTTATCCTTATTTTTCCCTTATTTTTCTTTTCTCTTTTTACCTGTTTATGCTGCTCTTGGGTCTTGATATTGAAAATTAGATTTTTGGTTTAATTCTGGTCTTTTCTTTATAAAAGCATGAACATTCTTCTATTTCATCGAATAAACATTTTTTTCCTTTGATATGTTATGCTTAATTTCACTGGGAAGTGATTAGTGTTTGCAGTCCTAGCTCCTTTGCCTTCTGAAATACCATGTTCCATGACCGCTGATCTTTTAATGTTGCAGCTACTAAATCCTGTATAATCCTGATTGTGGCTCCGCGATATTTGAATTGTTTCTTTCTACTCACTTGCAGTTTTTTTTTCCTTGACCTGGTAGTTCTATAATTTGGCTATAATGTTCCTTGGAGTTTTTATTTTGGGATCCCTTTCATGAGGTGATTGGTGGGTTCTTTCAATGCCTATTTTGCCCTTTAGTTCCAGGATATCAGGGAAGTTTTCCTTGATAATTTCTTGAAAGATGTTGTCCAGGTCCTCCTTTTGATTATGTCTTTTTGGTAGTCCAGTGATTCTGACATTGTCTCTCCAGGATCTATTTTCCACGTCATTTGTTTTTCTCATGAGATATTTTACGTTTTCTTTTTCATTCTTTTGAATTTGATCAATTCTTGATACCTCATAGAGCTATTAGCTTCCGCTTGCCCAATTCTAACTTTTAAGGAGCTGTTTTCTTGATTTAGCTTTTGTACTTTCTTTTCTATTTGGCCAATTGTATTTTTTAAGGAGTTGTTTTCTTCACTGGATTTTTATATCTCCTTTTCCATTTGGCCAATTCTACTTTTTAAGCAGTTGTTTTCTTTTCTAAGCTGTTGACTCTTTTTTCATAATTTTCTTGCATCATTCTCATTTCTTTTTCCGATTTTTCTTCTACCTCTCTTATATGATTTTTAAGGTCCTTTCTAAGCTTTTCTATGAGTTCTTTCTGGGCTCGAAAATACTTCGTCTTTTTCTTTGGGGTTTTGCCCATAGATATTTTGATATTTGTTGTCTTCTTCTGAGTTTGTGCCTTGATCTTTGCTGTTATCATGATAACTTGCTATGGTCAGATTCTTTTGTTTGTTTTTTGCTCATCTTTTTTGACCATTTTCCTTTCTTTTAAATTTGATCTCTCTTCTTGGAGTGGAAGGGGAACTGTTTCAGGCTTCTTGATTTGAAATTTAGAATATATCACATAAAGTAGAAGTAGTTTGGGAGTAAGACTGAAATCCCTCAGGCAGTTTGTGTGTGTGTGTGTGTGTGTGTGTGTGTGTGTGTGTAAGTGTTAAGTTGTAGGTGGGGCACTGGACGTAGAGTCAGGAAGACCTGACTTCAAATCTACTTACTAGCATACCAGTTGTATGACCCTGGACAAGTCACTTACCCTCTGTTGACCTCAGTTTCTTCATCTGTAAAATGGGGATAATAATATCACCTTCCTTCCGGGGTTGTTGTGAGGATTAAATGAGATGATAACTGTAAAGTTCATTGCACAGTGCCTACCACATGGTAAGTGCTATATAAATGTTAGCTATTATCATCATCATCATTTTGTCCTCAACAGAGCATAAAGTTGGATTTTTACCTCCGAATACAACCAAATGAAGACTGAGTCAGAAGCCTTATTATTATGCAAAAGTTATTTTTAATATTAATATCTTATTAATTAAATAGTAATACCTTTTGTGCTAAAATTTAGAAAGCCTGAAACATATGTGTTCATGTAAATATGAACAAGACTGTTAGATGATTTAGAAATAAGAACACATCTGCTATTGAGATTGGCGTAAATGAAGAAAAAACCTGACAGACTTTGTAGATAATATGATTATTCCTTCCACATCAAGACTTTTCCCATCACAGCTTTGATATATCATGAGCCAGCATAAGAAATTAAATGGAACTTTTTGTGGAAGCCACAGATGACGCTTTAAGGCCAGTAGACAACAGAGAAAAAGTTTAGAAACTCAGAAATACATAAAATATATGTATAGTATTGAATAATGTCAACATATTTTATCTTTTAATGCTTTAATAATTGATAATGAAAATGAGAAGTTATCACTATATTTTGAATCCTCTCCTATGTTCGCTATGCACATGATATTTTTTTTCTTATTTTATATTAAGTTTATAATGTTTCTTTTTCATTTCATAGTATGTATTTAAGTTTTAGCATTTGTCTAAAATTTAAAAAAATTTAAAAAATTAATTTGGGCTATAGTGAAAAGAGAATTTTGGATTAGGAGTTCCACCACTCATCTGTGTGACCTTGTGTAATATCATTTCAAGAAAGCCTATATATTAAATACTGTGCATTAAGTTGAAGGCTGTCCATCTTTGCTTCCTTGTAGGTTTTCTTTTGTTCTCTGCAGTACGCTTTTTACTTTGTTCTTTTTTCCCCCTCCTTCCCCCCCCACCCACCACCCCAAGACTATAGTCGAGCATGGGTATATTTATATATCGGTACTAATATATACATACACATATGCATGTATACATACATGCATACATATATAAACATATGCTTTCCCTAAGAGATTCTACTCCTAATCTTGTTTTTATGTTTGTGTGTATCTCTTTTTTCCTCTCTCTCCTGACTCCTCTACTTTACTTCTGTCTGTTACCTTGCCCTCCTATTACTTAACCTACCCCCATTCCAGGAATCCCTTCCTTATCCTCCCATTCCCCTAAATCTAAACACCTTCCTATATCTCCCTTTTAACCTATTCCCTCACCCTCCCCTCTAACGATCCCTCCTTTATCCTCTCCTCCTTCCCTATCCTCTTAGAGTTTTATTTCTTTTTTAAATTTAGAAGACTTTTATACTCTTCTAAACGTATATGGATTTTCCCCTCTTAAACCCATTCCTGATGAAAGTAGGTTTCCAGAACTAACAGTCCCCCTCCCCCATCTAATTCTGTATTGGTTCTTCCTCTTGCACCTCATTTATATAAGATAATTACTCTTTTATTTGTTTTTGAACAGTTTTACTTTTTAAAGTCATATCATACTGAAATTGACTCCATTCTTTCTTATAAGCAACCTAATTATTAGTAACATTCTTAGACATAGGTTTTACATTTTCCATACATAAAAGGTAAATATTCTATCCTTACGTAGACCATTATAATTGGTCGTTGATATGTATCTTATATTTCTCTTGGCTCTCGTATGTCAAATCTTCTGTTGAGTTCAGGGTTTGTTTGTTTGTTTTTTTTTTAACAGAGTCCTAAAAGTCTGATAGTTGATGAAATGTCCATTTTTTTAAATTCGGAATTATGCTTGGCATTGCTGTGTATGATATTTTTGGCCAAAGGCCCAGTTCTTTTGCTCTTTGATATGTGGTGTTCCAAGACCTGTGATCTTTTAGTGTTGCCAACACTGGGTCTTGTGTGATTCTAATTGTAGTACCATCATATATAAATTGTTTTTTTCTTGTTGCTCATAATATTTTGTCCTTGATCTGGGGGTTTCGGTATTTAACTATAATATTCCTCTGAGTTTTCCTTGTTGGACCTCTTCTGGGTGGTAATCAATGGATTTTTTCCTATTTCTACTTTCCCCTCTTGTCAGCAGAGGTTCCAAATTAAATTTTTAAAATGAATTTTGACATTTTTTGATTTTACGTCACCCACATTTCTTAGTGCATGAGTGTGTGTGTGTGTGTGTGTGTCTGTGTCTGTGTCTGTGTCTGTGTCTGTGTCTGTGTGTCTGTCTGTCTGTCTGTGTCTGTCTTTGTCTGCGTCTGTTTTGTCTGTCTCCCAGAGAGCCATTCCCCATAACAAAGACTAAAACAAGGGGGTGGAGGTGGGGAATGGTATAGCAAAACCAATCAATACATTGGTTAAAAATGAAGTTTTAAAAGTGCTTTGCTTTTCTAAATTGTCAAAAAATCTAATTATGGTTACAAAATATAAAATCTTGATGCTTACAAAATTAACTTATAAAAATCTGTTCTTTCCTCTAGAAACAAGATACTGGTCAAGTTCTATTGGATATGGCTTTTAATCACTTGGGTATAACAGAAAAAGAATATTTTGGTTTGCAACATGGTGAAGATTCAGTGGATTCTCCTGTAAGTAGAATGTTTTCCGTAACTTTGTTGTTTTTATTAAGATTTAAAAATTAAGATTTAAAAAAACTTTATTTCCTTATTCAACAGAGATGGCTTGAATCCAGTAAACCAATTAGAAAACAACTCAAAGGTTTGTATAGTTTTATATTATTATTATTATTATTACTTGTATTATTAGTATTGCTATGCTATGTTTTTTGATAAGCTAATTGGCCTATCTCTGACATGATATTTGCATTCCTTTTGATCTGGGGTAGTTACTGAGCTGATGTACTGGAGGGAAATGATTCCAAGTTTTCATGGGGGAGAGTGAGGTTAGCAAATAGATGGGGGAAGGAAAATGGAGAAAGAGAGTATAACTAACTGAAAACAAGGACACCAAGCTCCAAACTAACCCTTCTTAGTCCAGCAGGAGAAATAGGTAATACTACTCCCTTTCCTTCTCCCTACCCACTCTCTGCACACTCATACTCCCACACCCGCTTGTCAACATAGGTGTATCTCGATGAGGGCTCACCCGCCCAGCTACACAAATAGTGGTATACGCACATGAGAGCATGAATACCTAGAGTATCTTTTTAGTAGGTTTATGCATCGGATAGAGTGCTGGACTTAGACTCAGGAAGACCTGAATTTGAATCCTGTAGTTGGTATCTGTGCGACCCTGGGGTCTCAATCTTAGTTGGCTCATCTGTAAAATGGACGTAATAGTAACATCTACCTCTGAGGGTTGTCATGAGCATCATTTGATAAGGCATGTAAAGTGCTTCGCAAACCTTAAAGGCCAATGTAAATGCGAGCTGTTATCATCATTATTGTGACTATTTTTCCTTTCCCAACAGGATGCCCGTGCGAAGGTATATGTGTATATACAAATCTATATGTGTGTATAGATGTATTCATATATGTAATACATATATGTATACATATGTGTGTGTATACATGGAGATTGTATATATCATTTATCTCCATATACGTGGAGATAAACTCAAAAATGCCCCTTTTATGTACATAAAAGAGCTTCCACAGAAATTCCCTTAACATATGCATATATACGTACATGCAGAAATGTACTCAATAAACACATTGCTAAATATATAGATAGATTTCTCTCCACACACATAATTTGTCCACTTAGTACATCGAAGTACATGAACCAATCAGCAAGTATTTATCAAAGGCCTACTATGTGCTAGGCATTGTGCTGGGTGCTGAGGTTGCAGAGATGAAAAATGAGGCAGGCCCTACTCTCAGAGCCTCCTTTCTATAGGATTGTACATACTTATAAGCTTACTCACGGATGTCTAGACATCCGGAAATGTTGTACGTGTCTGTAGAAATAAAGAGGCATACAGGTGTACACTTGAGATTAAGGGGTACGTTCAGAAATACCAATGCTGGAAAGATTAGAATAATAGGCAAGAGGAGTCAGGAATTAGTAGTTTGATGATGGGTGGGTGAGAGAATGAGTGACTAGATAAGCGGGTGAGAGGAGGTGAGACTAAGTAAACTGGGTGGTGACTGCCGATGAGAGCTGATGGGTGGGAGAATTACCTGCACATATAGGATATGTAATAAATACTTGTTGATGGTTTGAGAAGTATTGAATAGCTGTGGAAAATGCTGCAGGATATTAGTAGAGCAAACAAATTTTCTTCTGCTACTATATCTAGCAAAAGAAAATATACTGACTAATTCATTTTACCAATGCAGAGCGTTTTCAGGTCAGTATTAAGATTGTACGATTGAACATGATACTAATGTATAATATCAGATTTAAGAAAGTCATGTATTCCATTGAAGCTAAGATAATGTTGGTAAAGTTCCTATTTGCTGTGTGTGCGCATATGTATACATACATGAACACATGTACCTGTATACATATATGCACACATATATATTTGTGAATGTGGAGCTTGTCACATAGGATAGTGGAAGGAGCCATGGACTTAAGAGCAGAAGCCTTGGATTTTTATCATGGTCCTGCTACTGATGAGGTCCTTCTATGGCCTCAGACACTTCACATCACCCTCTCTGACCCTGTTTCCTCGTGAATCAAATGGAGATAGCAGTACTTGGCTTGTGTGTTTGAAGGGTTTTATTGTGAACATCCAATGAGATGATGCATTTATGTATGTGAACGTGCTTTGGAAAGGGTCAAATGCTATGTGAGGGTGAACTGTTATATTTCCTTAGTGAGAATTTTGCATGCTAAGAATATCTTTAGGATTTTCTTTTTTTGAATGATGCAGAGAATAGAGGGAGTTGTTTGGACACAGATCCATATTATTTATTTAAGAGGCCATCAACGAATAAGCTTGTAGAAACACTTTACCAGCTTATGTATCTTTGCCTCAAGCTTTTAAAAATTACATTCATTGTATGCACTTAGCATTTGAAACAAACTCATTTGTGAGTATGGAAGGAACCAAGCAATGTAGTATAACAAATGTTTATATTGCTTATTGAAGAATCACAACTTTATTTGCATTTTTAAAAATGGAAAAATATAATTTCTTTTTGAAAAATGTTGTAGGACCTTTCCCCTGTACCCTGAATTTTCGAGTAAGATTTTTTATACCTGATCCCAACACATTGCAGCAAGAACAAACAAGGTAATGTATTTTTATGTTTTCTGTGCAGTATTTAAAAATTATTCTAGTGTTCTTTTTAGTACTACAAAACAAAATGTAAATGCTATGGTACCAACAGTTACTATCCAAGTGAACATATCAGGTTGATGTATTTTAAATCATATAAAATTGTTGACTCTCTTACCTTTATGTGGATTGTATGTTTTGTAACTTATAAGTGGTTAGTTTTAAATCCTTAGCCTTCCCAGTCAGCCCCCATAGAGTACGAATTAGTCTGTTTTACCAAAATCTGAATATAAGAAGATAAATTTCTGTCTCTGTTACATATATATTATATTACATTTATATTATTACATATGTATCACATCCCATTATGATTAACTCCGTGAGACATACTGCTTGTTTTGTAGTAGAATTTTTGTTGCAATGAATACTTTGCTCCAAATCAGATGAAGTTGAGCTAATGGCCCGCTTCTCTGTAGTTCATCAGCATACAAAAAAAAAAAAAGAGGAGGTGGCCAACTCCCATCACCTTTCTCCAAGCAATTGTATCTCTTTGTTTTCTTATTTTGTTCTGGCAGCTTATTTGAGAATTTAGATGGATTTTTCTGATGGGAGTTGTTTGAAGTGGGGAAGGGAATATACTTGAGAGACAATAATTACATGATAAGGGTGTATTAAAAATTCACCTACAACTCCTCCTACAACCCCACCTGCTCCCTCTCTATATATTGTCTCTTTTGTCAGCAGCTGATTGATTTTCCTTACAGAAAGCGTCACTTGGATTGTGGTGAATTGGCAGATTCCTTGGTCATACAGGATTATCATACAGATCATTGAATCCATAGCCACATATAAGGACACTTATGTAGCAGACAACTTAAAATTGGTTTTGCAGTCTTTTAAATTCAAGATAGCTTAATTCACTGCAGAACAATATGGAATAGGCAGGTTTGGAAACATATTCCTCATTTGTGCATGCAGAAATGTCCAGCCTGGCAACTAGATTGACAGTGTAGCTGACTCCATTATTTCACTGATTTTAATCTTAACACCTCATTCTAGGAGTGAATCTTGGAACTTGTTAGCTTTTCTGCAAGGAAGACTTCATGAATGAGATGATGAATGCCAAGTTGAATCACTCCTCAAAGCACAGACATGGGTCTCATGGCTTATAGTTCTGTAGTTGTATATGGTGGGTGGATCAGGGTTATAGACTGGAAAGGACCTCAGAGATCATTTACTTCAACCTCCCTCTGAGTGAGGAGTCTCTTCCACATAATCCTTGTTATGTAGAATTCCATCCTCTTCTAAAATTCCTCGAGGGATTATACTATATAGAGTTAAAGGGATATTAGTAAGGATCACCCAGTCCAGCCTTCTCAATTTACAGATGAAGAAACTGAGCCTTAAGTAACTACCCCCTGGAATAACCTGTTCTACTTTGGGAAGTTCATCAGAAAATTCTTCATTATGTTGAATTTCTTTGCAATTTTAATTGATTGGCTTTGATCCAACCTCCTACAACAACACAGAAGTTTACTCCCTCTCCATTACAGCCCTTCAGATATCTTTTGTTGCCTCTCCTCTTGGCCTTCTCCAAGCCATACATATCTATTTACCTCAATCGTGCCCTATTATGCAGTAGTTTCCAGACGTCTTACCATCATAATTGGCCCCATTGTAACACATTTCAGTTTTTCACTGTCCTTCCTAAAATATGTTGCTCAGAACTGTCCATAGTACTTGCAGTGTGGTCTGACTGGTCCAGGGCACAGTGGGGCCATACCTGTCATCTGCACATTGTTCATGTGCGCTAAGATTGCATTAGCATTTTAAGTAACCACATTATACAATTGGTACATATATTAAACTTCTGGTCAACCAAATTCCCCAGATCTCTCTCCACATCAACTGCTGCCAGCCAAGTTGTCCATATTTCATAGTTGTTGCAGTTGACCTTTAAATGCACATCTTGAGTTTATTACTGGTTCCATCTTGTCTTGTTGATTTCAGCCTAATACTGTGGTCTGTCATATGAATTATGGACTTTTGAGGAATTGGTTCTGTTGGAATCCATGGTCAGAAAAGACTGGGGACAGGCATAACTAAACAGGCTGATTCCTTTCTTTGTTTTTTGTTTCTTTCTTTGTTTCTTTATCTTTCTCTCTTTGTTTCTTTCTTTGTTTCTCTTTCTTTCTTTCTCTCTCTCTCTCTCCCTCTCTCTCTCTCTCTCTCTCTCTCTCTTTCTTTCTTTCTTCTTTCCTTCCTTCCTTCCTTCCTTTAAAAAAAAAGCAGATTCAGACAAAGAAACATTTTTGAAATATACAGTTTGGATAGAGCACCTTTTAAAAGAGCTTATGTTCCATGCTTCATTTAAAAAATAAGATATTCTAAAGGCTTCCTCTAAGTTTCTTTACTGGACCCTAAATTCCAAAAAACCCTTTGTTGCAACAATTCAGCTAGCAGCTGCTGTGGGGGTGAAAGACCAACACAAGCCCAACAACAAGAACACTGCCAACACAGGTTCTTTTGATCTGCTTTACTAAGGAAAGTAATGTTAAGGGGTTAACAATCTCAATTTAATGGAACATACAAATATCATTCACTTAGGTCAGGGGAAAAAGCGGGCACCTTGAACTTCAGAGCAAATACAAACAAATTACAGACATCAACAGACGACCTTGTCTGATTGAAATCTCAATGCATAGTTACCAGGGTTTAACAAAGTCCACACATCCAGGTGTACAAGCTGGAGGACTCTTAATTTACAGCTGCCCAGAGTCTCCACATCAATACACCTCCAAGAGTGACAGCCCCAAGCAAATAACTCTGTCCTCTCTTTTTATTCACTCTAACGTCATCTAAGCTACCAGAACTCAGGCTCCTGCTATTGACTCTGATCTTAGCAACTCCCCTTAGGACCCTGAAGGCTTCACACCCACATAGGCTTAGAAGCTTGTAGATAGGGGTTTGGGCCTGGGGCTTTGCACCTAGTAAGGCTCAATCAAAGACACTTAATCATTCTAAAACAGTAAGAAAGTACCAACTTAATTGCCAATACACCCTTCTAAGTTAGAAGCATCTAGATGTCACAGTAGATAGAGTACTAGGCCCAACACCTAAATGCAAATCCAACTTTCAACACTTACCAGTTGTGTGACCATGGGCAAGTCATTTAACCTCTGTCTGCCTCAGTTTCCTAATTTGTAAATTGGGGATAATAATTGCACCTAACTCACAGGGTTGTTGTGAAGGTCAAATGCCTTGCAAACCTTAACATACTATGTAAATTCCAGCCATTATTACTGTTTTACTGTTGTTACTACCACCACCACCATCATCATCATCATTATTAATGGCCTCTCATTTAACTCTGGGACCCCCATGTAGCTAATTTATCCAGTGATTTAGGGTCATTTAACTCCACAGTCATATATGATGATTTCCTGAGAAGTTTCTCACAGATACTTCTGGAGGCAGCATGGTGTAATGCTGGACTTGGAATCAAAAAAATGGGTTCAAATCTTGCTCATATATTTATTAGTTATATGACTGTGTCAGTAAGGCAATAAATAACAACGTAGATGATAATTGTCAAAATGTCTGTGTGGTTCTGTATTGTAAAGTATACGAGACTCTCCACATAGAAAGTAGAAGAGGTAAACTATTTATTCAGACACCAAAGAACCATATCCCACAAGCCATTTATCCAGTCTATCAGAGTAGTAAAGCATTCAGTGTATAACATCACAGTCTGGAGCCTCACCTTCCCAGAAACAAACTCCCAGTACAGCTAAGTCAGTCTGCTCAGCTCTAATTATGACGACAGCCATTAGCAGCCATAACTGTGCGCTCGCTCTCTCTCTCTCTCTCTCTCTCTCTCTCTCTCTCTTTCACTCAACATTTCCTGTGACATAACTTCTTTTTCCTGTCAGAAAGCTCCTTCCACCACATGTGCCTTAGGCTTCCTGTGATATAAGCAGGTTACATGGCCTCTTAATGGGTGGGAAAGATCTTCAAATCTAAATTGCTACTATAGCGACATTGATTAAGTCATTCAGCCTTTCTAAGCCTCAGTTTCCTTATCTGTAAAATAGAGCTTATAAGAGTACCTTTATTGTTGTTTAGTTGGTTTTTAGTTGTATTTGATTCTTCATGACCCCATTTGGGGTTTTCTTGGCAAAGATACTAGAGTGGTTTATCATTTCCTTTTCCAGCTCATTCTACAGATTAGGAGCTCGGGCAAACAGGGTTAAGTGATTTACCCAGGGTCACACAGCTAGTAAGTGTTTGAGGCCAGATTTGAACTTAGGAAGCCTGATTCCCAAACCAGTGCTCTATCCACTGACCTACGTAGCTGCCATAAGAGCCCCTAGATCACAGGATAGCTGTGAGAATCAAATGAGATCATGTAAATGTTTTGGAAAAGTATTCTATAAAGTATTCTATCATAGAATTATAATTTTAGAGCTGGAAATAGCCTCAGAGGTTAATTCCCTCTATAGATGAAGAAACTGAGGCCCATAAATGTAAGTGCCTTCCCATGGTCACATAGGTAGCAAGTGGCAAATAAGGGATTTGAATCCAGATTCTCCTACTCCTAAGTCCAGTACTCCTTCCAGCATAGTACACTGCCGCTAAGTATAATATAGATACAATTTATTATTATTTATTATTAATCATCAATTATTATGCTTCAAAGACAGCCTATTTGATTCTGTGTCTCCTCATCATCATTTGGATTTTCCTGTCTCTCTGGATTCCTGTCACAGAGTGTGGTCATATTTAATTGCCATTTCTTAGAGGTGACAGTGACAGGGTGTGATTTGACACATGGTAGTTTTTTGTGTTTTTGGTTTTTTTTTTTTCAGTTTTCTGACAGGGTGTGATTTGACAAATGGTAGTTGGTTTTTTTTTTTTTTTCAGTTTTCTGATTTGTAGTCCCATGTGGTAATTCATCAGATTATGTTAATCAGCCTGATTTGCCAACAGAAATCAATTTTGCCCTTCTAAAATTACTATTAGTTTATCTGTAACCTTTTCCTTTGTACTCCCAACCTTGAAGAAAATTGAATAGTCTAATTATATTTGATTATTACTTTGGGCAAACACAGAAACCCCACAGAAAGCCATAAATGAAGGCCATCACTAGCAATCCAGATAATAAGGACCATGTGCTCCTGTGTTGAAAGAATGCAGATCTAAAACCTAGATAGGCATAACTTAACAAAGTCATTTGTTCCCCACATGACTTTTTAAAAAATGTTAGCACTTTGGTACCCTCTGGTACATCGTCTGAAGGTGATGCTTGCAAGGATGATGATGATGATGACTGAAAAGTAACAATTGAAAGCTATGAAATTATCGATGAACTTTTATACCTTAGTGTTTTTTGCATGAAATAAAAATAGTGACATTATCTTGGTGTTACAATGGGCACAGCTGAACTTGGACAACCTGATATTTGTGCGCATTTATGTACCAAATGGAAGAAGTTTGCTCTGTTTTAATTGCCAAAATTCTTCTTTTCTCATTCTGCCACCATTTCTCTCATCTATATTCAATTTTAGTAAGTATGTCTCTTGCTGTATTGGCCAGATGCTGGAGCTAACTATATTCCTTTTGGATCTTGCGAAAAAGAGAGAGAGAACCAACTATCATGTGTGCCACTATAAGTGAATCTCTTCTAGCATCTTCATGGGGCTGTTGAACCCTTTCTGCCCTTTTCCAAGATTTTGTATCATGGTCCTACTTGGCAGCTAACCTGCTTATAGATAATTAAAAAATTCTATCTGCAGAATAAGGAATAAACATGGCTGGTTTGACATAGAGTTAGGAAGAACTTGGTTTACATCCCGCCTTCAGCACTTTTTAGTTGTGTGTGATCCTGATCTTCTATTCCCTCATCTGTCAAATGAGGGGGTTAGTCTAGATGGCCTTTGAGGTTCCTTACGGCTCTAATTCTTTTATTGTGCAGTCATACATCTCTTCCAGTATTTACTGATGTTTTATTTTTTAAATTTTGTGCCTACTGTCTAAGGCAATTTTGACTAATATAGATGAGTCAATGTGCAGTTCATCCTGAACCATTATTTAGAGTGTCATTATTGGAAGGGAGAATTTGTTTTCTAGTCTACAGAGATAAAATCTGTTGTGAAATCAATTAGCTAAGAGACCAATGTTATTAGATGTCTTTCTTTAGACAGGCTGCATACATATCCATGTATTGTCCTGCTTTATTGAGTACCTACCCACCAGTCTTGTATGTGCTGTCAGTAATTGACAAAAAAAACCAAACAAACCAAAAACTGTATATGAAAGAATGCTTAGGCCAAGTTGAGTTTGTCTTCACAGACTAGTCACCTTTACTTTTTCAGCTCATATCAGGATATAAATATTTGTTGTTCTTGGGACTAATGATCTCACCAATGTAAAGAACACACACACCATGATCTTCCAGACTCTTTAGGATTTGTCCATTTATCCACAATGGCATGCTGCTTCTCAGGAATGCTTACTCTTAGGTCATTTAGGTTGTTGACATTTTTAGTGGGCATAGTATGGCCAGGATGATTCTTAGGAGAACTTCTCCTCTCTGTAATAAAAATGACTTCTTTTTAGCTGCCTGAGAGGGAGCAAGAGGTAACCCTGCCTCT
The DNA here is from genome assembly GCF_011100635.1 of Trichosurus vulpecula. NCBI lineage: Eukaryota > Metazoa > Chordata > Mammalia > Diprotodontia > Phalangeridae > Trichosurus > Trichosurus vulpecula. Next base: position 494,160,062 of record NC_050573.1, read on the forward strand.
TCAGGAAGTACCTTTTGTATAAGCACCCTGCTCTTGGCTTTAGTATGCTAAAAATGAAATATAGTTCAGTATGGTTTTGGTCAAGTGGTTTAACTTTCAAAAAGTAACTGCTTGGCTCATCAAAATATGTATTGATTTTTAATTATAACGGTAGAGAAAGCAAACTTGCCATCAGTGGATTCTATTAGAAATTTGGTTAAAAGATTCTTAAAGTGAATAATTAGGTTCACAGCAGACTTCACAGATGGCATGCTTATCAAATTTTCAGATGACACAGAGCTGGGAGGGCAAGCTAACATACTGAATGCCCGAGTCAGGATTCAAATAGATCTGGACACCGTAGAACATTGGGCCAAATTGAATACAGATGAGGATTAATGTAGTCCTTATACTTGGGGTCAAAAGATCAGCTTCACAAGAACAAGATTGGGGAGATGTTGGTAGTTCATCTGAAAAAGATCTGGGAAGTTTTAAAGAACTTGAAATGCAGTAGGAATCAACAGAATTATAGAGGGCAGCCAAAAAAAACCTAATGTGATCTGAGTTGGCAATGAACAGAGGAATAGTTTCCAGGAATAAGGCGGTGATAATTCTCCTGCACTCTGCCCTGGTCAGACCACATCTAAAGTTTCATTTTAGACCTGATATTTTAGGACAGATTGATAAGCCGGAGAACAACGAGGATAGTAAAAGGGCTTGGGTTCAAAAATCTGGGAATGTTTAACTTCAAGAAGTCTTAGTGGCTGGGTCATGATAGCTGTCTTTAAGTATTTGAAGGGCTAGCACATGGAAGAAAGATTAAACTTATTCTTTGGCCCCAGAGGGCTGAAAAACAACCAATAGGTAAAAGCTTTAAAGCTTAAGATAAGGGAAAAAAACTTCCTAAACATTAGAGCCATCCAGAAGTAAAATGTGGTTCCAAGATGTGATGGGTTCCTCCTCATTGGAAGTCATCATACAAAGGCTGGGTCACCATTTCTTGAATATATTTTATTAAGTTTTTTTTTTCAGGTGTATGGATTGGACTAAATTGACATTCATCCCGTACCACTCTTTAATTGTCATGCCATAAATAATGCTTCCATTTAAAAAAAAGATATCGAATGAACAAATAAAAATTAAAAGAAAGGGAATGTTCACGTGGGAAAGGTAGTGGTGAATATTATTGAAAAGGGCAGCATCCAACTGCTAACCATCCAACAGCCATTCCATTTTTAGAAGACTTAAAGAATAGAAGAAAAAGGTATAATAAGAAATGAGAAGAGTGAAGAGGAAAATGGTAAACTAGAAAAAGTATTTCAAAAACAAAGGTGGCTTTAAGGTAAGAGTGTTAATAGTCTTAAGGATAACTGTGTAAAATCCACAAACTTATGCAAGGACAGTTTCATATTGTTAGAAAAATATTGCTACAGTTATGTTGGTTTTTAAATGTACAGATTTTGTTCTTGCCTTATCAGGTCTCTGTTGCTTGTTTTAATTTAAATATTACTTCTAAATTTGCTTCATAGGCACTTATACTTCTTGCAACTGAAGATGGATATTTGCGAAGGAAGGTAATGAAAATTTTCTCATTTTTTTTCCTCCCTCTAAATCATTAGACTTTGAAAAGAATAGCTTCTTCATAGCAGTTTCACCTAATGCATAACCTTCATTTAAAGAAATATTCCTGAAGCAGTATTGTACTTTCTGTCTTCTATTAGAGTTCATCTTTGTGTTTTGAGTGCTATTTAGTATAGACATGCCTCTTCTTAAAAGCAGCAATGGGAATTCTGAACCTTGGTATTCTGTCTAGACTTCTAAGTCTTTTTTAGACACCATCAAAGTCACATCCTTAGTAAGTGTTTGGCTCACTACATGTTGGTCATAGGTTTTGCTAAAGGCAGAATTTGGTTAGGGGCAGCCTCTAAGCAATCAATCTAGCGTAATTGTGGCATTACGGCCAGTCACATTCTGATCTTTGGGATAAAAACTTAAGAATCTCTTGGAAGAAGACCCAGAATACCTTTGGGAAATACTTTTAGGGAAGAGAATAAGACGCACCTGATAAGAAAACACTGAGGAAGTAGGTGTGGCAAGTTGAGAAAAAGTAAACATCTTAATTGTTCCTTTTGCGTTCCCTGCTCCATCTCCTAGGTCTAGATTTGACTTCTTTTTCTTTTTTAGGGAAATAGCAGAGGTACTAGAGTTGTTTGGGAGGTCATATAGTATTATCTTGTCTGATTTCTGACTGTCAGTGCCTGATAATTGAGTTTCACTTGGCTGTTAGGTTCACCTCACCTAGGATGCTTTGTGTTTGAGGAGAAAAAAGGTTTTCTGGCAAGAGGAGGCAGATGGAACATGAGAGAAAATAGAACATGCTGTCATTCAATTGAATAACTATCTATTCAGTGCTACTATGTGCAAATCTTAGCACTGGGAATACTTATATGTAAAAGAGTAATCAAGCAGTAAGCACTAAGGGCTGACTATGCACGAGGCAGTGGGATAGCTACCGGGAAGCAAATATACACACAATGAAAAACTCCCCACATTCAATGAGTTAAGGCCGTTCCAGAGTAGGGAGGATGGAAAGGGATGTTGGACTCAGGTTGTGAAGAGTTTTGAATCTAAGGTCAAGGAGTTTGTGTTTTATCTTGTAGGTAATGAGGAGCCATTAAAGTGTCTTTGAGCAAGGGAGTACTGTGGTTATACCTCTGCATTAGCAAGATTATTTCAGCACTGGTAGACTAATTTATAAAGCTATTATTTGTGGTGTGTGTAAGAGGTGATTAGGAACGAGAGGCTTGGCAGTAGAAGTGGAAAGCAACACGCAAAGAGATAATAGAGATAGAATTAACAGGATATGAAACTGGTTTGATATGAGGGTGAGGGAAGATTGAATGAGGTGAAAACCTGGGTGACTAGGAACATGGTATTACTGTTCATTCAACAAACATTTATTAAGTCCTTTCCGTGTGTACAACATTGTACTGCTAGGTGATGATGAGGTCAAGAGTTTAGATAAGATATTGCTCCTTTGCTCATACAGTCCAGTTGGGAGAATAATAAGATACAGATAATTATAATATATGAATTACATGGGCAGTGTATTAGAGAGTAATATAACAAAATGCCATATGAGGTTTTAGAGGGAAATCATTATGCAGTTTGTGGGGAATGGATCAGGGAAAGTTTCATGGAGAGAAGGAACATTTGAATTGGGCTTTAAAGGATAAGTGCTAATTGAGTGCCTGCTGGGAAAATCAAAGTCATTTCTCAGAAGCTCTCTGTACTTTGGAGTCTTTTTACATCATCACCCATCTTTGCCTCTATTATTCCAGTCTCTGAAGAGTAGGAGATTGGAAGCTCTTTGGGGTATAGTGAACAACACAAGGGCATGGAACCAGTTGATCGAGAAATTTTGTTTTGTAGCATAACCTTCAAAGAGTAGTTCAGTTTGAATGAAGCATAGAGTGTATGGAGGAGAGCAATGTGAACTAAGAATGGAAAAGTCAAGTGGCACCAATTTGGAGAGGATTTTGAGTGTCAGGCAAAGTATTCAGAAGGCATATAGTGAGTGGTAAGGCAAAATTCATGACCTTGGAGAAGGACATAGACATGCCTGAGTGGTTCGGAATTGCAAAGTATAAGGAATTCTCTAGGTAGAAGGCAGAGGAAGTATAACATTTATTTAGACTCCAGGATCAAATCCAAGGACGAATGCCCCCAATTTGATATAGTAGCAATAATCCAAAATCAGTAAGCCAATGTTGCTAGCAGTTGTTGTGGGGGGTGAAAGACGAATAACACCAGATTCTTTGATCTGCTTTTCTAAGGAAAGCAACTTTAAGGGGTTAACAATCTCACTTTAACTAGACATACGTATACTTTTCACTTAGTTCAGGAGGAAAAGCCAGCACCCTGAACTTCAGAGCAAATAGAAACAGAAATTACAGAGACAATATAAACAGGGCAAATACACACAGTTGTCAACAGACATACCTCTAGCTGTCTGACCAAAGAATTACATAGTTACCAGAGAGAGAGGCACCAACATCTGGGTTTTCAAAGCTGGGGGCTTCTTAACAATGGCTACCCAGAGTCTTGTCTGGTCAAATCACACAACACTCTTCCAGTGAGTGAGACCCTCAAGCAAAACGCTAACTGCTGAGTTTATATACCCTGTTCAGGGACAAAGGGAGTCACAACCATGCACCTCAAACCTATGTGAACTAGGCTTTCCCTTGATGCAAGCAGGTCATCAGATTCCTGATTTAATCAGAGAAACAAAGGCCAGACTCATCAAAGGTACATTACCTAAGAGCTCCAAAAGAAAAAACAGTAAAAAAGTCCCACCCTAATTACCTAATTACAATGCATTCTGGAACCCCTGAAAATTTTTGAGCGGGAAGAATTAGCATGGCCAGATCTGATAATCTTATGGAGATAAGCTCAATTTTGGACTTGCTGAGTTTAAGGTTTGGTTGTGGGATGTTTGGGTGGAAATGCCTTACAGTTATCTGGTGGTGGAGTTGTAAAAGTCCAAAGAGAGATCAGGGTTATTGAGGTGCATTTGAGAGTCACCTGATTTAGAGGTGGTAATTGAAGCTTTGGGAGCAATGGGGGTGCCAAGTGAGAGAATATGAAAAGAGAAGAAGGCTGAGGATGACTCCTTGAAGAATATGCTCCTTAATGGGTTGGGAGAAGCATGAACCAGAGGCCCATACTCATGGACAGCAGAGTATTGAGTAAGGGGAAGTGAGTGATGATGTCAGATTATATGAAGAGAAAAATCAAGGAGGATGGGGTCTCAAAAAAGTCAGAACTTAGCACAATGCCTGGCAGGTAGTAGACATTTAATAAATATTTATTAACTTTACTGGATAGTATGCCATGCATGACCTTTGGAAGAACCATTTCAGTAGAATGATGGTGGCAGTAAGGCATCAAGAAGACAGTGAGTAGTAAGGATGTATCATGTGGGAAGGAGCTAATGGCGAAAGGAAAGATGGCCATGCATATTTTTGTTTACTTTTAACATTCACACTGACATCCCCTGAAATACCTTTCCCAGCTCTTGTGACTTGTGTCTCCTCTCTACCCCATCTTCATCCAAAGCGGTTGTCTTCATGATTTTACTTTTGTCCTTCTGTCCTCCTACTGCTTCATTTCTCCTGTACATATCCTCACTTCAGCCATCAGTCTCTCCATTCCCTGTTCTTGCAGTCTGTAACTCCTTCTCTGGCCTCAGTTTCATTCCTTTAGTCTTGAACATTTCAACAGTGCACTGTCCTCCCCCCGAAATCCTCTTCTTTATCCCTTATTTGTGCTCTGTTAACCATCACCCTGGGTCACCCCTCTACCATCTCCTTTTGGTGTTATCGAATCATTTTTTCAGTTGTGTCTGATTTTTCCTGATGCCATTTAGGTTTTTCTTGGCAGAAATATTGGAATAGTTTGCCATTTCTTTCTCCAGCTCATTTTACAAATGAGGAAAGCAAGGCCAACAGGGTTAGGTGACTTGCCCAGTGTCACACAGCTAGTAAATGTCCGAGGATAGATTTGAACTCAGGAAGATGAGTCTTCTTGATGTCAGACCAGAGCTCTATCCACTGTGCCACCTAGCTGCCACATCCTCTCCCTCCCCTCACCTTTTTTTTTGTTTCTACTTCTGAGGTGGTGAATGCTGCTAGCATAAGTCACAAAAATGTGACAGTAGGACCTACTTTAAATGAACATAATCTCATTCCAGTTGGGTCCTCAGCTGTCATGTGGCAATGCTTTTATTCTTTCCTCTTTAATTCTTGTCGCACTCCCCACAGTTGTTGTTCAGACCTTCACATCAAACCTCCAGTGCTGCCCGCAACCCTCTCTCCCAGCAAATGATTGCTTTTAATGATACTCTTTCATATGTCTTTTATCTCCACTCACACAGTCACAATCATCATATATAGCCCCTTATAACTTTTTACATGTACTGTTGTAGACTTCTAGCCTATATTCCAGCCTGAAATCTCTCCACACTACAATACATGCCCATTCTTTTCTGCCAAGGTAATTTTTCTAAAGTGTAGGTCTGACTGTGTTACCTCCCTGCTCAAGGATCTCCACTGGCTCCCATGTACCTCCAGGATCTAATATAAACTCCTCTGGCATTTAAAGCTCTTCATAACCCGTCCTGTTTCTAAATTTCCTGTCTTTTTATACTTTACTCCGCTCTTTGAACCCTACAAAAACCCCACTGATCTACTTGTAGTTCTTTCAGCAAGACACTATATCTCTCATCTTTATGCCTTCTGTACTTGGAATGCTCTGGCTTCCTTCAAGACTCAGCTCAAATATTGTCTCCCCTGCTTGAGTGAAGGCACAGACTGTCTTTGTCTTTCTTTGCATCCCCAGTTCTTAGCATAGTGCCTGGCATGCAGTTGGTACTTAGTTAATACTTGTTGACCGGCTGACAAAATGTACAAAATACATAAATACAAATTAATTTTGAAGGACCAGGAGAATACAAACAACTAGGGGAGTCAGTAAAAATTTTCATCGATGTTCTCCAATCAGGAAAGACAAAAGTATGGTTTTGATCCTGGATAATTGAGAGAATGGTGGTCTAAATGAAAGATCAAAAAACCAGAAGGAACAGTTGTGGTGGAAAGAAACATTCATGGAAAGAATAAAAGAATCATAGATTTAGAGCTTGAAGGAACTTTGGAAGAGGCTTAATTTGAGGTTTGTTAGGTTTGAGCTGCTGATGAACTGTCCATGTGGAAGTTTCCAGTAGAAAGTCAGGCAAGGAGCTAAGGGGTGAAGGAATATTAAAGGGTGGGGAGTCTGATTAAGGGAGTCAGTGGTTAGAAGCAAAATAGGCTTTTGAGGAGGGACAGGATAGAAAGAGAGGAAGAAACAGAATATAAAGGGATACAGGGAAATACACAGAAATCATAACTGTTAACGTAAATGAGATTAGCTCACCCGTAAACTAGAAGGAGGTAGCAGAATGGATTAGAAACCAGAATCCAACAATATGTTGTTTACAAGAGACACACTTGAAACAGAAAGACACATACAGGGTTAAAATAAATGGCTGGAACAGAATCTATTATACTTCAGCTGAAGTTAAAAAAGGAAGGGATAGCAATCAGGATCTCAGACAGGGCAAAAGGAAAAATGGACCTAATCAAAAGGAATTATCAGGGAAACTAAATTTTGCTAAAAGATACCATAGACAATGAAATCATTATCAAAATTTTTTGCAGCAAGCTTCTCTGATTAAAAACCTCATTTCTCAAAAATATAGTACGTGTAGAACTGAGCCAAATTTATAAAAATTAGAGCCATTCTCCAGTTGATAAAATGGTCAAAGAACCAGGCAGTTTTCAGAAGAGAAAATCAAAGCTATCTGTAGTCCTAAGAAAATGCTCTAATTCACTATTGATTAAAGAAATGCGAATTAAAACAACACTGAGATACCACCTCACACGTATCAGAAATGATAAATGCTGGAGGGGATGAGGGAGAAATAGGGATACTAGTGAACTATTGGTGGGGTTGTGAACTGGTCCAAGGGAGAAATAGGGATACTGATGCACTATTGGTGGAGTTGCAAACTGGTCCAACCATTCTGGAAAATAGTTTCGAACTGTGTCCAAAGGGCTATAAAACATGGCATACCTTTTGACTCGGCAGTACCACCACTGCTAGGTTTGTATCCCAAAGAGATAAAAAAGAAAGGAAAAGGGCTTCTAAATGTACAGAAATATTTATAGCAGTTCTTTTTGTGGTGGCAAAGAATTAGAGATTGAGGGGCTGCTCATCAGTTGGGAAGCGGCTGAATAAGTTGTGGCATATGATTGTGCTTTAAGAAATTACTTGTGGGGTAGTTTCAGAAAAACATGGCAAGACCTATATGAACTGATTCAAAGTGAAGTGAGTAGAACCAGGAAATCATTGTACACAGTAACAGCAATGTTGTAATAACGATCTACTGTAAAAGATTTGGCTATTCTGATAAATACAGTGATCTAAGACAATTCCAAAGGACTCTTAATTTTTCTTCCTCTTTTTGTAATATGGAAATACTTTTTGCATGATTTCTCATGTATAATTGATATCATATTGCTTGCAATCTCAGTGGGCTGGGGGGGTAGAATTTGGGACTTAAAATTTTAGAAGAAAGAATGTTTAAAATAATAAATTTTAAAATTCAAAAAAGGAAAATTAGGCACTTGAGTGAGAGATACTGATACTGATACTGATCTGGGAGTCATGAGGTATTGTGTCACCAGGAATTCCTTATTACAGTCATCGTCTTTCCCAGCGTCTTCTTTCCTTCTGCCCATTCATCTATCCTTCCTTCTTTCTTTTTACCCAGGGAAGTTGGTACTAGTCAATAGCATTTAGGAGTTGGGTTTTTTTTAAGACTGTATTTCTCTAAAGAATTTCCTGGTTCTCTATGTTTTGTCACAACATGATTTGCACTATAAGGTCTTGTGTATTGGATTGATTGAGAGTTGACCTTTGGAGTCAGTTCAGCCTAGTTTCAAGTCCTGCTTCTGACGCATACTGGCTGTGAGACCAAGCCTGGGCAGGTGACATTTCATCCCTCAGTTCCTAGGTTATCTGTATAGATGTAATAATAGATCTAGACTCAAACAACCTTAGAATATTCCTAAACAATGTTAAGCTGTTCTGTTCTGAGCCTGACATCTGACACTTACTTTTTATTATTGTTATTCAGTTGTTTCAGATTCTTCAGGACTTTTTTGGGGTTTCTTGGTAAAGATACCAGAGTGGTTTGTCATTTCCCTGTCCCGCTCATTTTTACAGAAGAGGAAGCTAAGGCAAACAGGTTTAAGTAACTTGTCCAGGGTCACACAGCTAGTAAGTGTTTGTGGTCATATTTGAACTAAGGAAGATGATTCTTCCTGACTCCAGGCTCAGCACTCTATCCACTAGCTGCCCCTTTGACACTTACTATGAATGCCCAAAATAAGAGTGTTAACCTTATGCAGCCGTCTCACTAATGTAAAAGCCAGTGTTTGTTCTTTTGTCTGGGTCATGTATGTAGTTTGGGGTGTTTTTTCACTTAAAAAGACTCTTTAATTCCAGTATCTAGTATTAAGAACTGTACAAGCCTTGCAATTGGCATACCTATTTGAAATGAATGATTTTCTTGCAGTGTAGCAAAAATGACCTTCAGTATTATTCATGAAATTCCTTTTAAAAGTCAATAAAAAGTGTCATCCACAATTATTTGTAATCGAATATATTGTTCAGTTTTATTCGGTGTATTGTTGAATTTTATATTTCTTGATTTTTCTTTCCTTCTAGGTTAGCATGCCCTCTTAATTCTGCCGTTGTTCTTGCATCGTATGCAGTACAATGTAAGTAGCCAATACATATTTTTGTACGACAGAAAGGTGTTGAGCAGCTGAGCTCATCCCATGAACAGGATTTCTGCTTCTGTCTGCTAATTTCTCAGCAAATCTAATTCTATAACACTTATTAGAGGTGCCAGCAAGACATGTAGGTAGAAACGTCCAATAGTTTCTTTTGCTGCCCTGCCCCCCCTCCACTCTCTGTTAGCTTCTTCTCTGATCTAGGTCCCTATTTTGGTGGGCAAATGGGAAGCTAGCCCTGGAGTGGATAAGCCTCGAATTCTGGCTATGGGAAATGCATCAGTGTTGATCCCATAAATGATATTTTAAAATATTAGGTTAGATGAGGTTACAATAGTGGTGCTTTTTGAACATGGATTTTAGAAAAGGAATACTTTGTTTATAAATTTATAATTCTCCTGATAGGCAAATAATGGGAATAACTGGAAAAAGAGAAGGGACATAAATGTAAGAAGAGATGTGGTAGGATTAACAAATCATTTTGGGGGCTGTGATGAGTCCACTTGATAGGATCTAAGATCCTCTAAAACCTGAAACTTTTCCTTATAAATATTAAGCTTCCTTTATGACTTAAGAAAATATTTTTGGATGGCATTAATGGAAGCAGCATATCATAGTGAATATAGAACTTGCCTCAGAGCCTAGGCTTAGGCTCCACCTCTGACACATGCTCACACTGGTACTATAGTGAAATCATTAGGAGGCACCAATTTGCTTTGGTAGTGAAAGTTCTCTTACCCATGAGTTCCCTGCACTAAGTAAATAACAGGTCCAGACACCATCCCTATTAAGTAGAGAGTAGGAATAGTCCAGATTATCTTTTCAGTAAAAGACTCTTTAAAGAATCCCCCATTTCCTACTGTTCCCATGGCAATAATTCGTGAGTAGTAATCATGGACTTGAGGTGTTTGGGAAACTAAGTGGTTAAGCGCCCTTGGGATTTCCCAAGTAACGATGAAATCACAGGTCTGGATAACAACAACAAAAAAATCACAGAGTAAATTTCAGATAAATTACATAACTGTTCAGAATACTGTATTTGGACTTTAAGGATGAAACATCCTTATGGATGTTCATTCTTAAGGGTGAAGCCCTGGGAAAGCCTGTGACAATGGAAATGTTAGCATGAAGGATAGTGATGATGATTGAGGTTTTTTTCCCATATGTTCATACATATATACAAACCACTAGTTGGCTAGGAGTCTTTAGGGACAAGCTCTTCTTATTACTGTATATATTCATGTATACAATTTTATCTCAAAAAAAATAAAAGGAATTCTCATAGCAGTTGCTGCATGGCAAAAGAATGATTCCTTTTTTTTTTAACCAAGTCTTTTGAAGGGTCAGGCATGGAAATTCCTGAAAGGAAGCCTTGTTGAATAATATTAATCATCTAGCAGTCTTGCAAGGTTAAATAAAGGAAGACTCTGCTCGGAGTTGTTGGAACTGCTTAGTGATCAGTGTTAGAAAGAATAAAATGTTGGCACCTAAGGGGCATTGAGTGGAACTGAAAAGGTTAGATAATTAATACATTTCAGATGGGGTCTTAAAAGGTTGGGGCAAGTGTGCTTTTATAATATGAATTTTAGAATAAGAATAATTTTTAAAAGGTTCTTATCCTTATGTTTTCTTTGGCTTTTATCATAGTATCTCATACATAAATGGTTGTTGAATAAAAAAGAAAGTAGAAAAAGTCTGTCCTTTTAACTTTACCAGCAAATTTATTAGGGGAAATTTTTAATTAAATAAAGTAGCATTTTCTTAAATAAAATGGAATTTTTTCTTTACTGATTTGGTGGAATCTTGAAACATTTTAAAGTTGTCTTGAAATTTAAAATGTATTCATGCCTAGTAGGAATCTTTGCGATAGACAGAATTGCCTGTTGCAAACTCAGGTTCCTCTGCCTCAGCCTACCCCGACTTGCTGCCCATCAGTTCTTTGTCATATCGCTCATTGTTTCTTGAATGATCTCTGCTCAGAGACTGAAGTTGTTCTGGGCTTCCTTTTTCCTTAAGTATTTCAACCCTTTCCCCTCTCCCTGTGCTTTTGGTTTTTAATCACTCTTCCCATTTCAAAGAAAAGTCATCTCATGAACTTTCATCCTCCCCATAACATGTCCCCACTTTGACATTTATTTTCTTTTGGTGTCAGAGGAAAAAATAGCCCTTCCTAAAGCTAATTGTCCTCTGGATCCTTGGGCTCATGGGATTGTAGATTTAGAGCTGGAAGTTGTACTCAGAGGTCATCTAGCCTAATTCCCTTATTTTACAGATGAAGAAATTATACCCTAGAAAGGGGAAGGGACTTGCCTGAGGTTACATAGGCAGCAGATGGCGAAGCCCAGATTCGCGTTGAGGTCTTCTGACTCTAAATCCAGTATTCTTTCCACTTAATCATGGGGCTTCAATTTGACGCCTTCTCTTTTCTCTTTTATGACCAGTATTTCACAGAATTCTATTGTTTTTGAAAGTCTCTTGACTTTATCCCTTCTACTCTATCCCTGTTGTTACCATTCTTTTCCAGGTAATCCTCACGCCACACCTGGACTATTGTAACAATTTCTGGTCTTTCTGGTTCAGAAACTCTACCCCTGTCTATTATATCTAGATTATTGTTTCCAGACTAATCTTCCTAAAATAACATCTGTCATGTCATTCCGCTCTTTGTCAGTGTCCTGATGTCCATGTAGAAGGTTTTGTTGTTGGTGATGAGGTTCTTCAAAGGGTCCCATTCATAGGTGGCATCAAATTTCATCCGGTCCCAAGACATAATAAAATTTCAATAATATCTATAGTTATTCTAAAGGGATTGGTCTAACTATCCACACTAAGAAAACAAAGTGGAGTTTTTGTTTGTTTTAAAGCACATTACAGCAATTCATTTTTTTAAGGCATATTACATACAATGTCCAGTCAGAAAGGCAGCTTTGACATAGCTTCTGTGTCTTGAATAGATTTTGAGTAGGCCCCAGCATTGAACAAGAAATGGAGATTAGACTGGGTTGTATATGGGAAATTATATGGTCCTTTAAATGGCACCACATTGCTCACTGATGCAAAAGCCCGTGTTTTTAACACCAATATTCTCCAGGTGATGCTATATATGCCTGTGAATCATAGAATACCATGACCCAAGAAGAACCAAAATTGCACTTGACTCAAAGGAAAATGGAAAGATGCATGGTTATTGTAAGTAGGAGGCTGTAGCTTATAACCAATGATGATGACTTGCATTTGAAAACTGTCATAACAGATATTGTCAGGGATGTATATGACTGGAAAAGGAGGTAGGGTAGTTATATATTAAGAATGAAGGACTGCCCCAGTATTTAGCCTTGATACATCTGAAATAGACAAAGGACCAGAGGAAAAAGCCTCCAATACATTAGATGGGTCCTCTACGAAGAATTGACAGACAGACATGGATAGGAATCCTGTAGAGTAGGAAGGCACTATTAGGTTGTGAACTGCATCAGTAGGATAAATGAGGTCATAGATCCATTTGTTACATAGTACATCAAGTCTAAACTCCTTTGCTGGGCTTCTGTAGCCTTCACACCCTGGTCTCCTGTCTATTCTACCATTTGGTGACATAGTGGATAAAGTGCTGGATATGGAGTCCAGAAGACCTTATTTCGAATCAAGCTGCAGACACTTTCTAGCTCTATAATTCTGGGCAAGTCACCGGGCAACCTCTCTCTGCCTTAATTTCCTTATCTGTAAAATAGGGATAATAATGCTTACTTCTCAGAGTTACTTGTAAGGCTAAAATGAGATAATATTTGTAAATCCTTTTGCAAACTTTAAAGTGCTATATAAATATTATTAGTACAGCTGGTAGTGGTAGTAGTGGTAGTAGTGGTGGTGGTGGTGGTGGTGGTGGTAGTAATAGTGGTAGTAGTTCTCGTTCTTCCCTGAAGCTAATTGCTCCAGTTGAGTCAGCCTTATCTCCCTATCCCTCACCATTTCAAAACCCATTTCCTTCTTTCCTTATTTGATTCCCTTGGTCTGGCACATAGTAAGTAGATGCTTAATAAATCCTTCCTTCCCTCCTTTCTTCCTTCCCCTTCCTCTTTCCCTCCCTCCTTTCCTTCTTTCTTCCCTCCCCCTCCCTCTATACATCTTTCTCCTCCCTCCTTTCCTCACCTTCCCTCCCCTTTTCCCTCTTTCCCTCCCTTCTTTCCTTCTTCCTCTCTTCCTCCCCTTCTTCTTTTCTACTTCCTTTTCCCCTCCTTTACTTTCTCTGTCCCTACCTCTCTTCTTCCCTTCCTTCTTCCCTTCCTTCCCTGCCTTCCTTCCTCTTTCCTCTCTCCTTTCTTCCTTTACTTCTTCTGTCCCTCCTTCCCTTCTTTTTTCCTTCCTCTCTCCCTCTCTTTCCTGCCCTTCCATTGAGTTAGAAGGAAAAATGAAAGCTATTACATGTTAAGTGATTATGAAATTGCAAAACAAAATGCTAACTTAGATCTAAGAGGAAAGGTTATTAAAGAGATAATGAATAATTCTGACAATCACTACCTGCTGTTTTAATACTCTAATATTTACTTATGGTAATAGTATTTACATGGTTCACTCCCACCTTCTCAACGTAGCTCGTTGGATATAGACAAGAATAAATTTTGCTTCTTTTCTTTACATTTTGTCTTGTAGCCACAGTAAAAATCTTACCACTTGATCATGGTTCCATCAATTATCTTTAAAATATAAAGGTCCCATGACTTCAAAAAGTTTGAAATCCTTGTTCACAATTAATTATTCCATTTTTGGAGTCCTACTGAGTGAATAAACAGTGTTTAACAGCTACCATACTATTTTATATGGCTTTCTGAGTTGTTTCAAATAGGCTTATTTTCTCTGATTAAGCCATTAATTTAAATTCTTAGAGCCTAAATCGGAACCAAGACTTTTGGGGCCCCCTGTATTTCTTTTGTCTTCTTCACAACACCTGATGCAGAACTAGAAACTTGAATTGAACCTCTGCTTTCATTGGCATAGGCCACTCCCATTAAGGAAACACCTTCTTCCAAAGCATATGTCATCTGTTCTGAAAATTTTAGTCTTAGAGGGGCATTGAAATGTTAAGTGACTTTCCCAGGGTCATATAGCCACAGTATGTGTCGGAGACAAAAGTTGAACCCATGTTTTCCTGACATGGAGGCCAGCTCTTTATTCACTACGCCATGTTGTCCATCTATGCCCTGGAAATGTAGTAGTCATCTTTTTTAGAAGAGGTAACCTCTGCCTTTCTGACCTTGCTTCTTTATCTGCTACCTGTCTATTCTGCACTACTTGAACTTTCAATACAGTCCATCATGATTTAGTGAAAAAGGAGCCAGAAGTCTTGAATTCAAAATCTGGCTCTGCTGCATAGTTGCTGAATGACCTTTTACAAGTTACTTAATGTTTTTGGGTCCTAGTTTCTTATGTGCAAAATTCTGGTGTTAGAGTGAGTAATAGCAGAAGTCCGTTCCAACTTTAAATTTTCCATATTTATGATTACCATCCCATGAAATTATTAAAGCTGTTGCTACTAGCAACCAGCATCTTTTATAAATTCTCTGGTACAAACTGTTCCAGCAAAACACTCCCTTAGTGGTGATTTCTCAATAAGCTATTACCTCTAGTGTAAAAAAAATTGGGGCAAATATTTAATAAGGTTTTGAGTACTTCCTGGAAGATAGTGAAGTAGTCAGAAATGAAAGAACCAATTTTCCCCAACAATAACTAAGGTGGGGGTGGAGAGAAAGGGAGAGCAAAGAGAGGGAACAGTGGGGAGAGAGAGAGAGAGACAGAGAGAGAGAGAGAGAGAGAGAGAGAGAGAGAGAGAGAGAGAGAGAGAGAGAGAGATTGAAAGAATGAACACAAGTCCATTAGGAGAACTCGGGTTTTAATCTGCCCACTTGCTGTTGCTGCTGAGACAGAGTACTGGCCTTATTCCTGGAGTTTGTGCTCCCCATTATGGGCAGAGGATGCTAGAGGAACAAAGTGGTTTCTGCATCCTGGCCTTGGAGTTTTAAGATGGAGGAGTGATGGGCCATACAAGGGTTGCTATAGCATCCTGCTCTGGGCCCAAGCCGAGGAGAGAACAGAAGAAGAGAAGTCGTTGCCTCTACAATTCTATAGTATACTTCTTCCCCAAGCATTGTAATCCCTGAGTCAAGGAAAATCAAAAAGGAAATCTGGAATCTTATCATTGCTGCCCTAGCCACTTTTCTACTCCCCAAGGAACTAGAATAGGGACAGAGCAATGGAGGAAAAGCTGGCCTTAGAGTCAAAAAGACCTGAATTCAAAATCAGAGACCTGCCTCTGCAACCCTGGGGAATTCACTTTACCTCAGTTTCTTCACCTCTAAAATGGGAGTGATAATAGCACCTCCTTGGGTGATTATGAGGATAGAATGAGATAAACTATATAAAGCACTTTGCAAAGCCTTAAAACACTAGAAATATTAGCTCTCATCTATAAAGTGGATGTGATAACAACACCTGCCTCCCAGAGTTGTTGTGAAGATCAAATTAAATAATATATATGTAAAGTGCTTTGTAACTATAAAGTTCTATGTAAATGTTAGCTATTGATGGGAGGAGTTTGTCTACTACTGGCAAATATTTGTCCATTTCTGGGGTTGAGAGAGGGCCCAAAGATGGAGTTACCACCATTTTATCTACTCCAACCACCATTAAAACCATTGCTATCTGGTCACATTTTCTCTCCCTCTCCTACCCCTTTTGGGGTGGACGGATGAAGAGGGAGCAGGATTAGGAACTACTGTCCCAAGACTAGGCCAGTGCAAGTAGGAAAGGGAGAATCTGCAGAACCTCCCTAGCAACAGAGACGGGTGAAGAGAATAAGCATTTACTATGTGTCAGACACTGGGCTAAGCGCTCTTTACAAATTGTATTATCTCCTTTGATCCTCATAACAGCCCTGTGGGGTAGGGGCTGATATTTCCATTTTGTGGTTGAGGAGACTGAGGCAAACAGAAGGCAAATGTAGTTGAGGAAAGATCAATAGATAGTGAGAATAAAGTTGAGTTCAGAATGTCATAGAACTTTAAAAGTGTAATGTAAGTTAAATAATAGATTTTTGAAAATAAAATTATTTCAGTCATTAATCATGAAGCGTTTGTTAAAGAGACTGTTAATGTACCAAGACCAGGAGTAAGAGAAGAAGGAACAAGACAGTTGTTGGCTAAGGATAGTTTATAGGAATTAGACCTGTAATCGTATGAGTATAGGGAGCTCCCACGTGTGCAAGGTCTCTCCTATTGCATGCCAATATTTTTGCTGAAATTTATACTCTTAAAATGCTGCCTAGAGCAGGAGGCTCAGTGATTTACCTGGGAGTCCCAGAACCAGTATATATTAGAGACAGGGCTTGAATTTAGATTTTCCAGTCTTCAGTGCCTGCATTCTGCCCTGTACCCCATGCCCTTATTAGAAGAAATAATTGGAGAAAATTTCCTTGAATGTAAAACAGTAATCAGTCCACAGGCAAAGAAAATTAATAGGGCTTCAACATGCAGGAATTAAAAACTGCAGTCTCCCAAACGTATAATTATCAAATTTCTCGATGATAAAGATAGTTTTTAAATAGTCAAGAAAGAAAAATAAATTACCTATTTGCCCCTGGGCCATGGGTGGCACATACAATAAAGTACTGATTAGAATCTCCCCAGGTTTTTCACTAATTAAATGAAAAAGAAGGAAGAATTGTTCAAAAATATGCACAAGCCTTAAAGATAGAGGATTGAATTCAAAAATTGCATGTCAAATTAAAGGAATTTATTGAAAATAAAGTTCACAATTAAAGAGATCGCCGCGGTTGGGGAGCAGGCAACTTCAGATCAGTGAGATAAGATGTTTGTTACTAATTAAATAGGAGGGTAGTCTAGTTCTGCCATCATCTTTAGTTGAGACTATAGAGTACAATATGTAAGATTTTATTAGCGATAGAAACAATTTAGGATTTGAGATAATAATTATGTACATTATAATAGGGAAGAAGAAAAGAGTTAAGATTTATTTCTAGGCTTACTTACAAGGCTTGGCAGGGGTGGGGAAGCAAAGACAGTCAAAGACCTACAAAATGAAACCCCTATCTGGCCAAAGGGGGTGAAACCACAGGGGTTTCCTACTTTACAGGATGAAACTGGATTTGTTAATTTTCAAGAGTAGAAATTTTTTTTTTTCATTTTCAGCAACAGAAATTTTGGGGTGTTGTCTAGTCCTGTGATTTGATCACTGTAGGGGGAACTCCTGGTTTGAAATGTCCCTCTACTAAAGCAAATGGGCAACCAGTATGCAATTTACAGTCTTGGAGAATACTCTAGAGCACCAAGCTGTTAAATGACTTGCCCAGAGTCAGACACTTTCTGACATGTTGCAGAGGTTCCCCTGACCCTTTCCATCCTCCTCTAGCCATCCTTTCCAGTACTAATTGTAGCTTCTTTCACATCCTTCCTAACTGACCTTTCGATGCTGCTTGTCCTCTGTCGCCACTTTCACATTTTCCCTGTACTATCATCACTAGGCAATCTCTCCTTATCACTTGATACGAATCCTTGTGGCTCTGCTATCTACTAGTACCCAGGCCTGTCTCCCTCCTTTCTAAATAGGTCAGTATCTTTCGCTCTCCTGAGTCCTGCTCTCATACTAAGAGACCATGATACCCGTGTTGCTGTTCCCTTAAATGCCCCAGTTTGTTAGTTCCTCCTTCTTCTCAACTCCTAAAACCTGCTCTTTTCTTCTCTCTCACCTTTGGACAGAGATAGTTAAGGTTAAAACCTCGCAATCATTCTTAGGTATTCCATAGGTTCAAGAATCTCACAATTCTTCAATCCTTATCATTCCCTCTCACCCTTTGCTTTATATTTCTAAATCTAGTCTTCATTCTCATTATGACCTCCAGTCTCTCCATCCTGTAGGATTCTCCTTTCTTCTCAATCTTGATCCCTTAGCTAACCAGTTCAATTGGGTTCTGTCCTTTACTTTGGAATCCTTTGCTCCTTTGTCTTGTCACCCATCACGTCTTACCAAACTCTAACCCTGGATTACTCTCACTGTCTGCCTCCTTGCTTCCTTTGCTACTGAACAGATTTGGAAGAAGTCACAAAACTATGCTGATTGGGTCTACTAAAAGTTTGTTATTTAATCACAAACTGAAACCCTCACTGAAACAAGTTGTTCCTTCCACTTCTCTCTGATTGAATCTTTGTCCTGCTCCCTACAGAGACTGTTGCAGATATTCTCTTCTCTTTTCTAGCTATGTAGTACCAGCCCCCAACCCCCACAAACATTCTTTCAGGTGAGGGCATTTCCTTATAATTCACCAAAAAAAATGAGAGCATTAGCTGTTAGCTCCCTCTTCTCCCTGTCCCCTCATCTTACATTCCTGTGTTTTTACCCCTCTCACCCTTTCTTCCTTCACCCTAGTTTCTGATGAAGAGGTGGTCCTTTTTTCCAAGGACTACCTGTCTAGGTGTACCTTTCATCCCATCCCCTCCCAGCTTCTCTAGCAAACTGCCCCCTCAATCATCCCTGTCATCTTCAGTCTTCTTATCTATTGGTTCCTTCCCTGTTGCTGACAAACACTCCCAAATGGCTCCTGTTCTTAAAAAGTCTGATTAGATCTTAGCATCCCCCCTATCATCTCAAATACTGCATCCCTTTCTTAGCTGAACTCCTTGAAAAAGCTGTTTAAATCCAGTTCCCCTACTTCTTCTTTTCTTTCCTAAACCTTCTGCATTCTGACTTCTTATTCACTATGCCACTGAAACTTCTCTCTCCAAGTCATCAGTGGTTTCTGAATTGCCAAATCTCATGGCCTTTTCTCAGTTGTCATCCTTCTTGACCCATCTTCCTTATTTGACACTACCATCCTTATTTGGCTACCATCTTCTTCTCCTAAACACTTGCTCCTTTCTGAGTTTTCATGATACTATTCTTCCTTGGTTCTCCTCCTACATATCTAATTATTCTTCTTCAGTCTCCCTTGATGGATCATCATCCATGAGCCAGACTATGGGTAACCACAGGGGTATGTCCTAGGCTCTTTTCTTTCTTTAATCTCTCACTTGATGACCTGATCTGTTGTGATAGCTGTCTTAAATTATTATCTCTATGTAGATGACTCCCAGATTTATAAATCTAGTCCTGCTCTCTCCCTTGATCTTCTGTCTCATTTCACTAACTGCCTAATAGAAATTTTATTCTTATGTTCCATAGGCATCTCAAAAATACCATGACCAAAACTGAACTCTAATTAACTTTTTTCCCCAAACTCATCCCTCTTATGTACTTCCCTATTATTGTCATGAGCACCAGCATCTTTTCAGTCACTCACTGCACCAGTCAGTTTCCAATTAAAAAAAAATCTGTTTTTCTCATATTTTAGCCTTAAATACTAAAAGTTAAATATACAATAGAGAAAAGAAAAAGAAACATTATAAATTTAATTATTGAAACTTAAGTACAAAATAAAGAAGGAAAAAAAAGCATGTCATGTACACAACAGAACATAAGAGTAGATTCAAAATATATAACAATAAATCTCTATTTCAGGAAAGCCTATATAATAAACACTATACATTGTATTGGGAGCTGTCCATTTTTTCTCTGCTTGTAAGTTTTCTTTTGTTCTCTGCTGTGCATTTTTTACTCTGTTCTTTTTTCCCCCTCCACCCCGACCCCCGCCCAGAAGGCTACAATTAAGTGCAGATATATTTAGATGTAGATGTATATTTGCCAATTTTATATGTGTGTATATATACATATACATACACACATATACACATATGCATACACATGCATGCATATGTGCATATATACCTATATATATTTATATAGTTATAAAATATCCCCTTTCTCCATTTATACAGGCACCATCCTAGTTCAGACCCTGATTGCCACTCACCTAGTCCTAATTGATTTCCCCACCTCATGTCTCTCCTCTCTCCAATCCAATTGCAAAAATTATTTTCCCAAAGGGCAAGTCATACATATTCCTCTACTCAGAGAGCTCTAATGGGCTTCTTCTCACTCTAGGATGAAATATGAATTCCTCAGTTTGGCACACCCAACATGAGCCTTCTTTACCTTTCTAATCTTACACATTACTCCTTTCCATTATACTGGTCAATTTATTGTTCTCAAAAATGTTCCTTCTCCTGTGTATCTGTGCAACACTGGCTGCCTACATGGTTAGAACGCTCTCTTTCCTCATCTCACTTTCTCAGTATTGATGGATTCCTTCAGGCTCAATGCCACCTTCTGCAGGATTCCTTTCTTGGTCCCTTAGTAACTAGAACCATCTAAGATTGCCTTTCATCTGCTCTGTATATATTTAGCATATGTTCATTAATGTAGAGTATATGCTGTTTCCTCCATTTGAGCCCAATGGTTAGAAAGCTCTAAAGATAGCTTAGGTCTACTCTGTGTCTATTTTGTATATACTTATTAGTATTTACTTTCTCTGCCCCAATAGGGCAGTAGACCCACTGAAGCAAAGGACTGTTTTCACTTTTTATTCCTATACTTAATGCTTAGCATAGTACTTGGCAGATAAATGCTTAATAAATATTAAATAATTGATTGTTGATTGGTTGCTCTGACACAGATCATTGTAACTCCAAGACTTAGCTTTCTCTAGCTGTCTTTAGCTGGAGAAATAGTTATAGGGGAAAAAAAGATGGTTTTACCTCTTAGATCATATTAAGAACAATAATTCCAGGAAGCAAATCAAATTTAATAACTATGAATGGTCTGATTAGTCCTATTAAAAGGAAAAGAGTTATGGGATGGTTTAAAAAATGACATACATTAAAATATTGCCTCTAGAGGAAGAACATTCCATGGAAAAAGAGATGCACAGATGTTAGAACATTAATTGGTCTAAAAAATAAAAATGCAAATTTTTAAAAAGGAAAGACGGTAGTATCTGATAAAATCAGATTCAAATTAGAAAACATCAAGGACACAAAAGGGTGTGCTAAAAAGTGCTTAAAAGAACTTTAATGAATATGTATATGTGTGTATATATATACACACATATATATATATATATATATATATAAAATCAGTGCAATAATATAAATATTTTAATATTTCAGACATTTCAAAATTAAAATAATAAGACATTAGCAGCATAAGAAATGTTCTTATTTAAGAACATTTCATTAGAAGAAATTAGAAATAACAAGAATTTTTAAAAATAAGACTATGTGGAGACTAAATATATTTCCATCAAACAGCTAAAAAGAAATTAGAAAGTTAAAAGAATATTTAAAATTGCAATGGTAATACCATTTATCAAAACTTCGAAGATAGAGCCAAAACCATTCTTTGAGGCAAATTTATAGTACTAGCTGTGAGTAAAAGAGTAAAATAAGTCAGCCCATAAAGTCATTATAGAAGGAACAACAAAATGGTGCAAAAGAAAATAGAAAATGAGAGAATAGAGATAAAAATAGAAATAAAATATTAAATTAACAAAATAAATGAAAGTTATCTTAAAAGATGAGACCATTAACAAGTTTGACCAAAAGAAGGATTGGGAAAAAACAAATTTGAAAAAATGAAAAAGATCCTGACAAGCAAAAAAGAAATTTGGAATATCATCAGACAATATTGCATACAACTTTGTGCTAATAAATTTGAAAAGGTCAGTGAAAAAGATGACTGTTGCTAAAATTGCTAGAACAAGAAATAGATAATTTGAGTAAGCCAGTTTTACAACAATAAATACGAGTCAACAGTTTTCCCATAGGAAACACCTGACCCAGATGAGCTTATTGGTCAGTTTTTCCAAATTTTTAAAATTTTACATTGCATAGCTTATTTCTAAAGATCAAGAAAGAAGGAATGCTGCCATTCTTCTTGAGACAAACTTCATCTTGTTTCCAACACCTGTTAAAAAGAAATTTTAAAAATGCTAAACAAAGTATTAGCAGATGGAATAATAGCACAGTTTAATCAAAAACATTCATTGTAATTTAATATTTATATTAGGTCTGCAGGGGTGGTTTAGCATTAGGAAAAAATAAATCTGCTATGTGTTACAAGAAAAATAAATGAATACAGCATCTATCTTATGACAAAAACCTGACGAATAATAGTTATAGGAATTTTTGTACCGTAGAAAATTTTTAACTCAAACCTAAAGACATTCATTAAGAACAGGCATAAAACAAAGGTACCTGCTTTCACCACTTTAACATCCTATCAGATGTGCTAAGAATTTGATTTTTGTTTTGTTTTTCGAGACTCAGGTTCTCATTTTCCCCAGGCTAGAAGTGCAGTGTCCACTCAGAGGTCCAACTCCACTGTTGACTGACACAGAAACTTTGACCTGGTCCACTTCTGCCCTCTTTTACAGGCAATCTGCTCTTCCTCCCACTCTGAGTACATTGGTATTGTACTTCGTACAGACACTAAGTAGGGCTTTTTAGAGCTATGGAACTCAATAAATCCATCATCGGCCCCAACCTCCTCATTACCAGGGATTATAGGAATGTGCTGCTACACCCAGCAGCAATTTGTAATAAAGCCAAAGGAAAAAAAGAAATCAAATAGATTATCATAAGAAGCAGCTAGGTGGTACAGTGAATAGTATACTCTGCCTGAAGTACCAGAGACCCAAGTTCAATTCCAGCCTCGGACACTTCGTAGCTGTGTGACCCTGGGCAAGTCACTTTACCTTTGTTTGGCTCGATTTCCTCTTCTGTAAAAGGGGGATAATAATAGCACCGATCTTTCAGAGTTGTTGTGAGGATCAAATGGGACAATAATTGTTAAATTAGCACAGTACCTGGAATTTTAGTAAAAATCTAGTGAGTGCTACATAAATGTTAGCAATTGTTGTTATTATTAGATAAGTTGTAATGAAATTTGTATGGAAAAACAAATGGGTAGCATTTTTAAAGGGTAAATTTGGGAGAGAAAAGTCAAAGAAGTTGTATTCACCAGACTTTAAAACTTAAGATGAAAGAGTTCATATAAAAACTGTCTGATAATAGGCAAAAACATTTTTTTTAAAAGGGGGAAGAAAAGATAAGTAGAACAGAAGAGAATCCCATAGATAAGACCGAATAGGTATAAAAGATTATCACTTGGTAACTCTGGAGAACATGATAGCTACTGGAGAAAGAATTCATTATTTGACAAATTTAAGAACACTGGCTAGAACATGGCAATAAATAAATTTATATCTTTGCTTCATGCCATATACCAAAATCAATTCCAGCTGGGTCTATATAATTTTTTTAAAATATAAAAGAATATAAGAAAAACTATTGAAAAGGAAGATGATGTTTATTTCCTCTCTGGAGGGCAGATCATTTTTAATGACTGAACATCTAAAAATTATTAGGTAGAAGGATTTTATTACAAAAATAAAGTTCTGCAGAAGAAAACATCAAAATAAAAAGTAGAAAAAATTTTGCAGCAAATATAATAGATGAAATCATAGTATTTAAAAGACTCAGATAATCCAAGTCACCTTTGCTTAATGGTCAAAGGATAAGATCAGACATTTTACAACAGAGAATACCCCACAAATAATTGCTTTTAAAAATTCTTTCTGACTCATGACCAAACCCCCTGACAAATTTAACAAAAAGCAACTCTGAGGTGCCACTTGCTACCTATCAGGTTGACCTATCGAGTTGAGAAGCAGCTAAAAGTAACACAATTATGTGGTGGCAGGATTTGGAGAAAGAGGTACAGTCTTAGTTTTCTTGATATAATTGCAAATTAGCAATATCTTTTTGTTTTTTTGGCAATTCAGTAATATGTGACGAGTCACAACAAAAATTATGTTCTTTGATCTGCTGAAATCCCATCATTGAGAAGTGTCGTAAGAGTTACCATTAATTATTAATGATATTAGTTATATCATTATCATTTAATAAGACAGTTTTTGCTGGTAAAATACAGGTATAACATCCACGATCAATAGAGAGCAAGGGCAAAGATACAAGCATGTAGTAGAGAAAGAACAAACAAATAGCGAACAGAAATTGTGTATTCATCAATAACCATCCTTATTGGAGGCAGTTAGTCTGGGCTTATAAATACCAGCGTTAAGAACTCTTTTGATGCTGGTGATCAAATTTTTTCAGTTTTGTGAGACATATTACCATAGAGGAGGAGTTATCTGTGCTTTCACAGCTGAGATTCTTGTTCAGAGCTGTATATATACCAGGTAATTCCTGACCAATTAGCTCTCTGCCCTTTTTCCTCAGACGGTCTGTTGTGGTGCTGCTTTTGTGTCAGGCCACATTTGGTACTGGTTCAGGGAAATGTGTGTTATCCTTTTTTAAAAAATTATTTCTTTTTTAAAATTAAATTTATTTTTAAATTAATTTTTAAAATTTTTTTCTCTGCCTTGCCCCTCATTCTATTAGGGGAAAAAAACAAAAAGAAATTCCTTCTATCAAATATGCATGATCAACCAAAATAAGTTCTCTGGCTTTGTTCCTTCTGCACCCTACATTCAACACCACTGTCAGTCCCCAGATTATAGCCCCACTAATATTAGAGGCCAGAGAAAGTTATAGGCTTAGTTTGAAACTGGAATAGGATGACACTTTTAA
Organism: Trichosurus vulpecula; assembly: GCF_011100635.1. Lineage (NCBI taxonomy): Eukaryota > Metazoa > Chordata > Mammalia > Diprotodontia > Phalangeridae > Trichosurus > Trichosurus vulpecula. Next base: position 494,185,029 of record NC_050573.1, read on the forward strand.
TTCTACAGACATTTCTGAAGCACTTTCCAATGCAAGTCACTCTGCTAGAGAACTGGGAATATGAAGACAAAACCAAAATATATCCTGCCCTCAAGGAACTTAGATTCTCCTCTGATTGAACTTGGTTTTGGACCACGTAATACTTTTTAAAAAGCCCATAGATGAATGGAAAATGAGGCAGATCAGGAGACTGAATTCCTGTGAGGTCAATGGAAACAATTCCTACAGTATGGTGGTGAGGGAGGAAACCAAATGAACTTGAAATATTAATGTGAGGTTAATACAGTTTCATGGAGGCAGCTAGGTAGCTGGGTTCAAATCTAGCCTCTGACACTTACTAGCTGTATAACCCTGGGCCAGTCATTTAACCCTGTTTGCCTTGGTTTTCTGATCTGTAAAGTGAGATGGAGAAAGAAATGGCAACTCATTCCCAGTGTCTTTGCCAAGAAAACCCCAAGTGTAGTCAATGAAGAGTTGGATGTGAATAATCAATAAAAAATATATAATTTCATAAGTATCTCCATTATGTGATCATATGGAACTTGTTATGGGACTATAGTAATGAAAAACTACTGTGATATGAGGTACATCTCTAGGGGCTGTTCTCTGTCCTGGTTAGACCGACTGCCACATTTTAGAACGGACATGGACAAGGTAGAGTGAAGCCAATGGGGGCATGGCTATGGGTGGGGGTCCAGGATGGTCTGAGGACTGAGAACTGTGCTGTAAAAGCAAACTTTCCAGTCCAGTACTCCAAGATAAGGAAGAAAGATGGTTATCTCCTTTGTTTTGTTCTGTATTTTTTACCCAAAAGGAATGAAGCAAAAAATACTTGAGGGAGCAAAGAAGGTTGTTGCTGATACCTTCAGGTATTTGAAGGACTTTCTGTAGCAGGGGCACTAGCTTTGTCTTGTTCTTTCTTAGAGGTCTGACATGTAGGAACAGTGAGTGAAATTGAAAAGGCAGATTTCAGCTCAACATAAGAATAATGACGAATAATGAGACCTCTTCAAGAATGGGCAGCTTTCCCCATCCCTGGAGCTGAATGATGATTCTTTGTGGAGGATGCTGGGTATTCCTCTATGGCTGTAGATTGGCTGGCTGACTGTTGAGACTCCTTCTAATTCCGAGCTGTTTCTGTATGGGGATGTTGGAGTCCATAGAGTTGGGGTGACTTGTATTGCCTGGAGTCATGTAGGTGGCAGAGCTGTGGCTCGAGGTTAGGCCCCTCACTCCAAATGCAGATCCGCTGTAATTACTACTAAATCATACTAGGTCCCACCCCAGTAGTTTGCTGGTAGAATTGCACATTGGCATGATCTTTTCAGTGCAATCTGGTAAAATGTGAAAAGTAACAAAAGTAATTCTGCTCTTTGACCTGTTGAAATCTCATCGTTGAGAAGTACCATGAGAAAGTTATTCCCTGCCTCCAAACCCTAGCTAATGGGCTGGTTGGGGAAGTACTCCTCTAAAGATAATTATAATGCATTTTATTTTGCATGTTAAGAGAATTATAAAAACCGTGCTATGAGAGGTCTGTGGGACGAGGTGGTTTATAAGCATTGGGCAGAGGGTGAGGTAGAGGAGGTGGCATAGGAATTGGGTTTTAAAGGATGGGAAAGAGTTTCCCATGGGAAGGGAACAAGAGGGCAGACATTTCAGGAATAACAATAAAGATATGGATTATGAGGTAACAGTGCAGTTTTTTGGGGGTTATAGGGTATAGATGGTAGGTGGGACTTAGAGTTGTACTGGAGGTAAGAAGATTGCCAATTTTATCTCCATTTTACAGATGAGAAAACTGAGGCTCAGAGAGGTTAAGCAGCTTACTTGTGGTCACACAGCTAGTAAGTGTCAGTGGGCATGGGGCAACTAGGTAGCACAGTGAATAGAGCTCAGGGCCTGGAGTCAGGAAGACCTGAGTTCAAATTTGGCCTCAGATACTTATTAGATGTGTGACCACAAGCAAATCATTTAACCCTGCTTGCCTCAGTTTCCTCATCTGTAAAATGAGCTAGAGAAGGAAATGACAAACCACTCCAGTATTTTTGCCAGGAAATCCCAAATGGGGTCATGACAAATCTGACATGACTGAAAAATAAACAACAGCAACAGCATTTAGACAGCAGTTTTTCGGAAAAGATGTGGGAGCTTTTGGGGATAAAAAGCTCAGTATAAGATAATGGTATGTGGCGGCCAAAAAAAAAACAAAACCTTAATCTGCTTTTAGGCTCCGTTAGGAAAGGCAGAGTTTCTCGGAATAAGGAGGTAATGGTCCCTTTGTACACTGCCCTGGCCAGAGGATCGTTTTATTCTGCTTGGCAGAACAGGACAGCAGAGCTGGGCTTAGTGGGTGGGGGCTGCAAAAGATTAAAATTTGGGGCCTATGTAAAGAAGAATTTGTTGATAATTAGAGCTGTCTAAAAGTGCATTGGGTTACCTTAGGTTATAGATTTAGAGCTAGAAGAAATTTATTTTTTAATAGCATTTTATTTTTTTCCAATTACATGTAAAGACCATTCTCAGCATTCATTTTTGAAAGATTATGAGTTCCAAATTTTTCTCCCTCCCTCCTCTTCTGCAATTCAAGCAATCTGGTATGTGCAATAAAGTAAAACATATTTCCACATTAGTCATGTTGTAAAAGAATAAACAGAAAAAAAGGAAAAAACACATTAAAAAAGTGAAAATAGTATGCTTCGATCTGCATTCAGACTCTATAATTCTTTCTCTGGATGTGGATACCATCGTGAATTTTTTGGAATTCTCTTGGATCATTGTATCGCTGAGAAGAGCTAAGTCAATCAGTTGAATATTGCACAATGTTGCTGTTGCTGTATACAATGTTCTCCTAGTTCTGTTCACTTCACTCAGCATCAGTGCTAGAAGGAATTTAGAGGCCATTGAGTCCAATGCTGTCATTCTGCTGATGAGGAAACTGAGGCATAAAGATATTAAGTGACTTTCCCAGGGCCACACAACAAATATCTGAGGTGAAATTTGAACCCAGACCTTTCTGATTCTAAAATTCAGTGTTCTGTTTACTATGGCACACTGCCTCTCATCCCACATGCTTCTCCATAATTGGAGGTCTTCAAGTACAAGTTAAGTGGCCATACTTGTTGGATATATTGTGAAGAGCATTTTCTTTTTATATGGGTGGCCTCAGTGGCTTCTGAGTCCTTCCCAACTCTGAAATACTGTGATAAAGTTAATCCAGGCAGCATCAAGTTGTTTTGAGACCACAAATTCCACTGCTCCCAGTAGAGGGCAGACTGGCTCTGACTCCCAGTGAATTCATTGCTCTCAGCTGTGATTGAGCTGTCCCCAAGGAGGATAGGAGAGCCTGCAGTCCACGGACACATGGAAGACTCATGGGAGTTTAACAAAGGAGGGGAACAAAGGAATGGGTTAGCAAGAGAACAGAGGCAGGGCATAAAACATGCATATCAATTGTCAGGTTATCCAGTGAGCAAAATTGAGTGGGAATCAAGATAACCCTGACCCAAAAAAATTAGTATGGCATCCTAGGGAAGGGCTTGTCATTGGCAAAGATGAGCACCGAGGAGGCAAGACTAAGATGAAGAAAATAAGTGAAGAGGAACTCGCATAGAGGGATTGGAGTTTAGCCCTGGCCCTTGAAAAGGGCAACAGTTTATCTAGAACAAACAGATACAAGAGAAGGAAGGGCCGTAGCCCTGTATGCCAACAAGCTCTCCCTCCTCTATGGAGATTATTTAGCATGAGGATCGAAAATTATTGGAAAGTACTTGTGTCAGGATCAAAGGAGAGAAAAGCAGATGTTACAATGTTGCAGTATAGACCAGGTCGATGATAAAAATAACATCCGTCTAATAGAGATTTCAAACTTAGGACTAAAGTAATTTATGTAATAGTGTGTATATGTACATAGGTTTGTGTAATATATGTTAAATGTAGAAAGATAATTTGTTTTTGGTTAGTCATTTTCAGTCATGTCTGACTCTTCATGACCCCATTTGGGGTTTTCTTGGCAAAGATATTAGAGTGGTTTACCATTTCCTTCTCCAGCTCATTTTACAAATGAGGACACTGAGGCAAACAGAGTTAAGCGACTTGCCCAGAGTCACACAGCTAGTAAGTGTCTGAGGCCAGACTTGGATTTTTGTGTGTAATACTAGCATAGTATTTCTAAGGGAGGTTTCTTATTTGTCTAAACCCAACTGGGTTGAGTTTAGAAGAAAGAAACCTAAACTGCTGTACTGTGTGTGGTAAAATATAATGAATATAATATATTATATCATAAAAAATATAATCTATAATGAATACAAATACATATACATATATAAAATATAATGAATATTTCCAATTCATCTATCAGCGGTGAACAATGGTAAAGGACCTAGTCCAAATGGGAGCTTTCTTCAGACTCATCCTGGCCCTCAGCTGTGATGGGAATTCTTCATTGTATGCATACAGCAAGGAGTGTCATCTTTGTTAGTCTCTTTTATAGAACTACCGATGCTTCTGACTATGATGCTATTGTCGTCTATTAGTACAGACTGTCTGAACAAAAGATTAAATTAATTATTAATTCCCCTCTCCTTTTTTTTTTTTCTTAATAGCTCACTTTGGAGACCATAACTCTACACTGCATCATTCAGGATATCTTTCTGATAGCCAATTTATACCAGATCAGAATAAAGACTTTGTAACCAGAGTAGAGTCACTGCATGAACAGCACAGGTAATACCTGACTAAAGCAGAATCATTTCACGTGCATCATTGATTATTTTAATCACTTAGTTCTGGATATGTTTAGGCATTATATAATGTGACTTGTGTGATCTTATCTTAACCTCTAGCTCAGGAATTATTTTAAAAGGATGGTGGATGGATTAGCATGTTGGTAGCTGTGTTTGTATAGACTAGTACTGTGAGGGGGCAGCTAGGTGGCACAGTGGATAGAGATCCAGGCCTGGAGTCAGGAAGATCTGAGTTCAAATGTGGCCTCAGATACTTACTAGCTGTGAGACCCTGGGAAAGTCACTTAACCCTATCTGCCTTAGTTTCCTTATCTGTAAAATGAGCTGGAGAAAGAAATGACAAACCACACTAGTATCTTTGCCAAGAAAATCCCAATTGGAGTCATAAGAGGTCAGACACAACTGAACAGCAACAAGAAGTGGTTCTGAGATCTTCTCTTAGGGGTAAAGTATACCTGTTCATTGAACATTAGTCAATGCTGGTAAATGACTGTTTTTGCTTTTACCCAGTGTAGATTATAGTAAAAGTAATATAACAAATTTTGTTTTAAAAAGGCAAACTGAGCCTACTTTCCTGTTAAGACAGTTGTCTTTATAGCCTTAACTCCCAATAGAAATACCCATTTAAAAAGTTGTTTTGGCTGCCGTTTTGTTTCAATATGGCTGGCCAGTGCACAGACTGACCTATCTTGATAGCTGTTAGTATTTTACCAAGTTTAGCAAAAATTGGCCTTCTTGAGTTATTATGAAATTAATAAACAGTCATGTGTAAAATGATACATCAAAAACACAGACTTCACTTAAATTAATATTAGTTAATTAAAAATTACTTTCATATAGGCAAAACTCAATAAACTAGAAGTTATGGCCTCCGTATCCTACACAAAGAAAGAAGTCCAAGGAAAAGCGATTGCCTATCTGTGCTCAAAAATTTATCTAAAACTTGAAACCTAAAAATTACAAAGCCTCTAGAAAGAAGAGAAAATTTGGAATTGAATTTAGTAGCTCTGGCAACTACTTTCTGTGATCTTGGACAATTTAAAAAAATAAAAGCGATACTACCTAGATCGTGAGTTAAATGTCCTTGAGACTGACCTTCCCATGCTTGGAGAAAGATCAGATTACTGGGTCATGACACTCACTAACTCAGTCACTCAGTTTCTTTATCTGTAAAATGAGGGGGTTGTGCTTAATCCATCAGGGCCCTTCTAGTACTGACATTCTTTGATCCCAGGACTTCACATATGTTCATTTCAGATATAAAGCCCCTGAGACCATAGCAGACCCCAAACCGCTTATTAGGCAGCTCTGCCTCCAGGGCTTTAATTCAGTCTGTAAGATTTGCACTAAGATCCCTTTCCATTTTAAAATTGTTAACATTCATGAATTTGACTCTATAAAAACTATCTAGCATTTAGGTTAGATATTAGGTTAGATTAGATATTAGATTAATAATTATACTAGTAGCTAGGTGGCACAGTGGATGGACCACCAGGCCTAGAGTTAAGACGGCCTCAGAAATTTGTTAGCTGTGTGACCTTGGGCAAGTCACTTGCCACAAACCTATTTGCCTCAGTTTTCTCATCTGTAAAATGAGGATAATGATAGAACCTATCTTAAAAGATTGTTATGAGGATCAAACAAGATAATATCTCTAAAGAGCTTAGCACAGTGCCTGTCACATAAATAGGTGCCACATAAATGTTAGTTATGATCATCATCATCATTATTATTAATCTGTTTTCTTTTTCTAATTTTATTTTTAAATTTGTTTTTCAGTCATGTCTCACTCTTTGTGACCCAATGGACAAGTCCATAAGATTTTCATGGCAAAGATACTGGAGTGGTTTGCCCTTTCTTTCTCCAGTGTCTCCATTTTACAAATGAAGAACTGAGGCAAATGGGGTGACTTGCCCAGGGTCACAGAGCTAGTAAGTGTTTGAGGTTGAATTTGAACTCAGATCTTCCTGACTCCAGGCCAATGTTCTATCTACGGCACCACCTAGCTGCTGATTTCTTTTTTAACAAGCATTTATTTTTTTTCTCCAAAGGCAGCGAAGTGGTAGAGTGGATGGAGTGTGGGGCCTGAAGTCAGGAAGACTCAACTTCCTAAGTTCATATCTGGCCTCAGTTTCCTCATCTGTAAAATGCCAAGAAAACCCCAAATGGGGTCGTGAAGAGTCAGACACAACTGAACAACGACAAATTTTCTCCCCATTTCCCCAATTGATCTTAAATTTTTTTTTATTTTCGTAGTGAATTTTCTCCCTTCTTCTTGCCCCTTCTCCAGCCATTGAGAAGGAAAGAAATGCAATACCCGAGATACCCACTTCCTCCATTGAAAGAACTTAAAGAAAAACAAAACACAAGTCAAAATGCATAGACAGGCAAAGCAATTTATCTCTCATTTTTCAAGAATTTTCAAGAATTTCTGAAACAAGTTGCTCTAATATCTTTACCTTGAATAGAACAGTGCATTTCATCTGAAGGAGAAAAAATTATTTGGCTTTTATTCTACTAACTGAGATTAAAAAAAATAACACCAGAGTTGCATGTTTATTACTAAGGAGAGGGACAGGACTAGTGATTTCTTTGGCATGGGGAATTCCCAGACGGGAGAACTCTTTCCACCAATGCAGATTAGCACCTTCTCTACTATTTAAAATCTTAGACAGTTGCCTAAAGGACTGAGAGGTTGAACTTGAACCCAGGTCTTTTTGCTTTTGAAGCCAACTCTATCCACTTTGCCATGCTGCCTCTCACATTTATTACTGCCTTTTAAAAAAATGATTCCTTTAACAAGTAATTGTATTTTAAAAGACCTTCTAGCTTTCCTCATTTCTTAGTAAAATTAATTTGAAATTTTTGATTTATCTCCTTGCTACATATGGGAAATTTTTGAGAAAGGCTTTCAGTTTCCCTGTACATCTTTTAGTGCTTAGTTAAAACCATCAGATACAAGTTAAGTGTTTGTTTTCATTGGCTAGGGTTCACTTTGGGAGGCATACCCAAATGGTGGTTAGTTGCTCATCAGTACTTTTGCCACCACCTGGATGCTGCTGCCAACTTAAGGTATCACCAGCCCAATAATTTGGTCTTTCCCTAGTCGTGAGATAGTGAATCTCAAGACATTAAGGTCAAAATCCAGGCATCATTGCCTTTTCTGTTAAAAAAGCTGTTAAAACAATTATATAGCATTTTAAAAAATATTTTAAAAAATAATTTTGATAAAGTACATTTAAAATAGTATGGGAATTTAACCATTTACATCTATTTCCATTAACAGTTCCCCTAGTGGGTGGTATTTATACTAAAGCTTATTAGGAACAATCTATGGGGAAGATAAACTTTTGGTTAGAGGGTTTTTTTGTTTTTTATTTTAACGGAATGACTTTCTCATTAGGTAGTTATTTCTTCATCAAATGATGTAAGCAGAGTCTGGATTCAGGGATCTTTTAGTTAGCTAAGAGGTTGGGCTAAGTGAGCATTAGTATCTTTTTCAAACTTGAGATTTGAAATTCAGAATTCTAAACATGAGGTGAACCTTTAGAAATGGGAATATGTTATATACGCATAAGTACCTTCTGTTAGGTGCAACTTTTGACAAATTACTCCAGTATTTGGCTCTTCTCGCGTTCTAAGCAGAACTGGTGTTGTTTATTTTGTTGCTGTTGTTTTGTTTTTAAAAATCCTGGATCTTCCTAGAGCATGTATTTTCCTGAGTTTTAGCTTGAGGCATAGATCATCTCTTGGACCATCCAACATGACCTCAGCTTTCTCCATAAATTTGTATCTGGTTGTTTGTCCTTACTAAAGTGTTAGAGCCAGCTCCTGGTAACTAGATATTCTTTATGGAATCTGAATTGAAAAACAGTAATAACAATGCTTCATGCCATTTTCCCTCATGATCAACCAAAACATGCCCTGTCCATCCCACCCCACAAAATCTATAACATCCCTGATTACCACATCCATAAACCTTTCCCCGATCACTGCTTTGTTTCTGTTAGGGCTTTTGGGTGCACTGTGCTACTATATCACTTGCTGTCCTCAGTCCCCTACATTTCTGAAGAATAGTTTTATGTACATTTTAAAATCACTCCTAGTGACTTTTAACAACCTGAGTTTCTCCCTCATTGGGATTTTCCCTCATTGTGTGGATCCTAGGAATAATAATAATGACAGAATAAAATTGATATTATGATTTTATTGTCGTAAAGGGTATCATTGAAAAGCAGGTTGTATTTTCCTCAAGCACTAACGGTATAATTGGGAGTTATGCTCCTGAAAAAGGAAACAAATTGTAGATCAGTCATAAAGGCCAAGATACAGAAATTGTACTCCTCCATATTTATTTAAAATTATAAAATATTCTTTCAGATACTAAAAAAACTCAAATGTACAAGGTTCCATCAAGCCTATATAAGGCACATCCAGAATACAAATGTACCATGTAATAAATTTCACTCCCAAATAGCGTATTCCTAGAGTAAACGTTAGATATTTGTACATATATGAAAAGAAGTGTATTTTAGTGAATAGAATATTTTGGTGAATAGTCATTCAATTAGTCAGTAAACATTTATTAAGTTTATTATGTGCCAAGCATATATAATGGCTTATAAATGATATATGTAATGGATTATAAATACAAATAAAAACAAAAAGTCCCTGCCATTATGGAACTACAATCAGGAAAACTTGGGTTTTGAATCTGCCTTGGACAGACATATAATGGCTGTGTGACCCTGGTCAAGGTACTTTTAACCCACTCTCTAAGACTGTAAGTTGCCAGTGTCTATCAGCATTGGTTGAGAGGAAGTTTGTTCAGTGGGAGTCCTCTACTAAATGAAATCACAGGTCCATTGAAATAAATAAGTACAGATCTACATAAGACTATCTGTGTCATGGTAGACAGAAGACAGGCCTTCGAGTCAGAAAGATCTGAGTTTAAATTTTGCCTCTGATAAACTCTGTTGGTGAAAATGAGCATGTCAGTTATCTTTTCAATGTTCCAGACAATTTTTTGAGACTATAAGCTACAGAATTGTCTATCTCCATTGAAGGAGTCACTAGACTTGAGGCTTACTACATCAATGAAATCACAAGTTTGGAAATTACACCTCAGCTGCCAAAGAGTGTGTGTGTGTGTGTGTGTGTGTGTGTGTGTGTGTGTGCGCGCGCGCATGTGTTCATACGTGCATGCATGCATGTGTGTGTTGTTTGTGTTTCCCCCCTTTTGCCCATTCATAACCTAGGACTTCTTTGGAATGATTCAGATGGCTATGGTCTTTTAAAATACGTATCAGATGAAGTGTAAACCAATGAGTTTTTTTCTTGTATTTCCCTGTAGCAATCAAACACATTCATGATCATCCCATTGATGTTAGAGTAGTCTCAAAGCACCGTAGTAATTCCATTATGTGTATATACGTGCATACATGATGTTTTGTTGTTGATTATTTTCAAAAGGAGAATCCCTTCTTGTCACTATTTTAAAAGGAAGAATGACTAGGCATTTCTTCCCTATTTGCAGTTGCTCAGATTCAGGCCAAATTAAACTATAATAAAAGAGTGAGTGTTGACTTTGTTGACAGGCATAAGCATACTTCAAACTCTGAAAGCTAAAAGCAAGGACCAAGTCATTAAAAAGAGGTTATAAAAGGAGACTTCAAAATACATATCTTTGTCTGAATTTCTAAGACTATTCTCTATGTGTAACATTGCCTTTGGGAATTCTGACATTGGAACTCTCCAAGGAATTAAGACAGAAATCAGTTTGGATTTAAATCGGGTAGCTTCAAATAAGTAAAAAGACAGAGGTAATTGTAATTGAATATTGAGGGACCAATAAATGAGATGGGTCATTTAATCATAGGAGTGATAGAGAAAATCGAGGCCATAGTAAGTAGCTGAAATTGATTGCTTCATTTTAATAAAATTTTTGCTTTCTTTTGGAATTAATGGTATTAAAATTGAGGTATACAACAACCATGCAAAGATGATTATCAAATTTGGTTGATTTTGTTATGAAAAAATTCAGTTCATTAATTACACAGTTTCTTTTTTGTCTGCTTATTGAATTACTCTTTCCCATTCTCATTAAGTCTCTTTTTTATTTTTATTTTCTCTAGTGGCCTCAAGCAATCTGAAGCAGAATCCTGCTTTATTAACATTGCCCGAACACTAGAATTCTATGGAGTGGAATTGCACAGTGGTAGAGTATGTTTGTTTTTGTTACTTTTTGGTTGGAAAATTTTACCATGGTTTTAATTTTGTTTTTACATGAAGATGTCCTTGATTAATAAAAACTATTTCTTCTCCAAAGTAAATGGGTGGACCATTATGAGCTCTAATATAGAGTTCTTCTCTTTTATTTTAGAAGGCTAATATAGAAATTGTTTTCTATTGATTATTCTTTAATGTTCTTACTTTTTGAAGGTTTTTTTTACTAGAAATACATTTTGTAAAGTCATATCTGTAATTTTTTTAATTTAAATTTATTTATTCATTTTTAGTTTTCAACATTTGCTTTTATAAGATTTTGAGTTCTAAAATCCCCCTCCTCCACTCCCGTCTGCCCAAGATGGCATGCAGTCTAATATAGGTTATACACGTATGATCATATTAAACATATTTCCACATTAGTCATGTTGTGAAAAAAGAATAAGAACAAAAGGGAAAAACTATGAGAAAGAAAAAAAATAAAAGAAAGAGAAAATAGTCTGCTTCAATCTACATTCAGACTTCCTAGTTCTTTCACTGGATGTGGATAGCATTTTCCATCTTTATAGTCTTTTGGAATTGTCTTAGATCATTGCATTGCTCAGAAGAGCTAAGTCTAACAAAGTTTGTCAGCACACAGTGTTGCTATTATAGTGCACAGTGTTTCCCTGGTTCTGCTCAATTTGCTCAGTTCATTTCAGTCTTTCCAGGTTTTTCTGAAGTCTGCCTACTCACCATTTTTTATGGAACAATAATGTTCCATTGCACTCATATACCACAACTTGTTCAGCCATTCCCCAATTTATAGGCATCCTCTCAATTTCCAATTCTTAGATACCACAAAAAGAGCTGCTATAAATATTTTTGTACATATGGGTCCTTTTCCCTTTTTTATGATCTCTTTGGGATACAGACCTAGAAGTAGTATTGCTGAGTCAAAGAGTATGCACAATTTTACGCCCCTTTGGGCATAGTTCCAAATTGTTCTCTGTAATGATTGGATCAGCTCACAACTCCACCAACAATCATTAGTGTTCCAATTTTCCTACATCTTCTCCAGCATGTATCATTTTCCTGTTTTGTCAGGTTAGCCAATCTGATAGGTATGAGGTGGTACCTCAGAGTTGTTTTAATTTGCATTTTTCTGGTCAATAGTGATTGAGAGCATTTTTTCCATTTTAAATTTATTTATTTTTAATTTACAACATTCAGTTCCACAAGTTTTTGAGTTCCAGATTTTCTCCCCTTTCCTCCTCCCCACCCAAGATGGCATGTAATCTGATATAGGTTCTACATATACCTTCACATTAAGCATATTTTCACAATAGTCAAGTTGTAAAGGAGAATTATAGTCAATGGAATGAACCACAAGAAGGAAGAAACAAAACAACAAAAAAAAAGAGAGCAAATAGTTTGCTTCAATCTGCATTCAGACTCCGTAATTCTTTCTCTGGATGTAGATAGCTTTTTCCATTATAAGTCTTTTGGGGCTGTCTTAGAATCTTACATTGTTGAGAAGAGCCAAGTCTATCAAAGTTAGTCATCATAGATACCTTGTGTCTGTAATGGTGTACAATGTTCTCCTGCTTTTGCTCCCCTCACTCAGCATCAGATCATGTAAGTCTTTCCAGGTTATTATGAAGTCTGTCTGCTTTTCCATTACATTCATATACCACAACTTGTTTAGCCATTCCCCAGTTGATTTCCAATTCTTTGCCACCACAAAAAGAGCTGCTAAAAATATTTTTGTACATATAGGTCCTTTTCCCATTTGTATGATCTCTTTGAGATACAGCCCTAGAAGTGGTATTGCTGGGTCAAAGGTATGCACATTTTTATAGCCCTTTGGGCATAGTTCCAAATGGCTCTCCAGAATGGTTGGATCAGTTCACAATTCCACCAACACTGCATTAGTGTTCCAATTTTCCCACATCTTCTCCAGCATTTATAATTTTCCTGTTTTGTCATGTTAGCCAATCTGACAGGTGAGATGTGGTACCTCAGAGTTTTTTTAATTTGCATTTTTCTAATCAACAGTGATTTAAAGCATTTTAATATGCCTAGAGATAGCTTTAGTTTCTTCCTCTGAAAACTTCCTGTTCATATCCTTTGACAATTTGTCAATGGGGAATGACTTGTATTCTTATAAATTTGGCTTGGTTCTCTGTATATTTTAGAAATGAGGCCTTTATCAGAGACACTGGCTGTAAATATTATTTCCCATTTTTCTGCTTCCCTTCTAATCTTGATTGCATTGGCTATGCTTGTGCAAAAATTTTTAGTTTAATGTAATCAAAAGTATCCATTTTGCATTTCCCTATGTTCTTTATCTCTAGTTTGGTCATAATTTCTTCCCTTCTCCTTAGATCTGACAGGTAAACTATTCATTGCTCTCCTAATTTGCTTATAGTTTCACCTCTTTTTAATAGGAATGAGTGCTATATTTTGTCAAGCTTTTTCTGCATCTATTGAGATAATCATTATTTCTGTTAATTTTGTTATTGATATGGTCAATTATGCTGATAGTTTTCCTAATATTGAACCTGGTTCAATTGCACTCCTGGTATAAATCCCATCTGGTCATAATATATTATCATCGTGATAAAGTTGCTATAATCTCTTGGCTAATACTTTATTTAAAATTTTTGCATCTATAGTCTTTAGGGAAATTGGTCTATAATTTTCTTCCTTTGTTTTGGCTCTTCCTGGTTTAGGTAACAGCACCACTTTTGTATCATAAAAAGAATTTGGTAGGACTCTACCTATTTTTCCAGATAGTTTATATAGTATTGGAATTAATTGTTCTTTAGATGTTTAGCAAAATTCACTTGCAAATCCATCCAGCCCTGGAGATTTTTAGGGAATTCATTGATGGCTTGTTCAGTTTTTCTTTTTTCTAAAATGTATTTATTTAAATATTTATTTTCCTCTTCTGTTAATCTGGGCAATTCGTATTTTTGTAAATATTCATCCATTTCATTTAGATTGTCAGATTTATGGTCTTACAGTTGGGTAAAATACCTCCTAATTATTGTTTTAATTTCTGCTTCATTGGTGGTAAGTTCACTCTTTTCACTTTTGATATTGGTAATTTGATTTTCTTCTTTTTTTTAAATCAAATTAGCCAAAGGTTTATCCATTTTATTGATTTTTCATAAAACCAGCTCTTAGTTTTATTTATTAGTTCAATAGTTTTCTTAATTTCAGTTTTATTAATCTCTCCTTTGATTTTCAGAATTTCTAATTTGTTATTTAATTAAGGATTTTTATTTTGTTCTTTTTCTAGCTTTTCTTAGTTGCAAGACCAATTCATTGATCTCTTCTTTCTCTATTTTATTCACGTAAGCATTTAGAGATAGAAAATTTCCCCAAAGAACCACACTTGCTGCATCCCATAGTTTTGGTCTGTTTCATTATTGTCATTCTGTTGGGTGAAGTTATTGATCGTTTCTATGATTTGTTGTTTGACCCACTTATTCTTTCGGATTTGATTATTTAGTTTCCAATTAATTCTTAGTCTATCTTTCTATGGCTCTTTATTACATGTAATTTTTATTGCATCGTAATCTGAAAAGGACGCCTTTAATATTTCTGCCTTTCTGCGTTGGATTGTGAAGTTTTTATCCACTAGTACATTGTCAGTTTTTGTGTAGGTACCATGTACCACTGAGAAAAATGTATATTCCTTTCTATCCTCATTCAGTTTTCTCCAGAGGTCTACCCTATCTAATGTTTCTAAAATTCTATTCACCTCCTTAACTTTTTTCTTGTTTATTTTGTGATTAGATTTATCTAATTCTCAGAGGGGGAGGTTCCCCGGCTGTGCTAAGGCACATGGGGGGTCCTGATGTTGGTGTTTGCCTGCTCCACCACTTTGGGGCTCAAGATCTTCCACTGATTTGTTGAGATGGAGCCTGTTGTGGGCTTGGCGGGACACTTCCTGTCCTGGACTACGCTCCCCTTTTACCTGAGTGATATGGGCCTTATTGGCCAATCCTCTAGGCCTCCTGGATCAAAAGACTGATCCACTCCATCTTTCCAGTCTCTCTGCTATTCCAGGTTCTGTTGTGGGACACTGTTTTATGGGTGTTCAGGGATGAGAATGGGAGAGGGACAGTGATCTACTGATTACTCCGCCATCTTGCCTTCCAGAAGTCCTCTTTAATTTTCTCTCAGGCAACTTCATGATCCAATAGGTCCTAATTTTTAAAAATTTCTGTCCTTGCCAGTAAATCAGGCAGTAAATTTTTCACATTGATTAATGTGATTGTGTCAGTCAGCAGATAAACATTTGTTATTAATTGACTATATCTCTTTGTCTCATTTTTTGGACCACCTCCTCCTAAGCTGGCCTAATTGAAGAAGAAATATTTGTGTGTTTTATTCCTTAAATGTGGTTTGATTTTATTTTCAGAAGATATATTAGGAGCACTTTTAGAATCTTAAAAGGTACATTCTTATTTTCAAATTCGTTCATGGGCTCTTCCCAAACTTGCAAGGTCATTTTTCACTTTTTGGAATTATGTTACCTGGCTCTTCCAGAACGTTTTTTACATTCACAATATGAGAATGGGATTCCAAGTTACCTTTTTCCTTGAAGTTGACAACTTTCTTTGTTTTGGTTCTTTGCGTTTCTGCCTTTGAAATGCCCATTGCATTCCACGATAATAGATTCCAATCAGGAAGCAGATAATAAAAGAAAATTGTACCCTGATACATCTAAAAGCATCAGAATGAACAATGAGCCATTGTTCATGATGTTTGAACAATGCATTATGGAAACCACTGTTTCTATTTCTATTCTTTCTGGAAAAGGCCCTTGTATGAAGTGATCTCAGATGTACCAAATGTATCTTCTTAATAACTTTTTCTGTTTTTCTCCCCAGAAAGTAATTTAGAGATTATACTATAACAGCTTTCTGGTTAAAGCCCAATGAGTAGATTACTTTTTATACAAAGAGAACAGCTTCAGACATTTCTGCAAATGTAATATTGACATCTACCTCTGAACTGCTCCCTTCTTAATTCAGAAAGAACAGCATAATACCTTCTTAGCATCTTTGTAGTGATATCAACAGATATGACTATTTTTTCTTTTGATTTCTACAAATGGGCTTCATTTTTCAAATGCTTCCTCCGCTCTCTATTTTGCAAATTAATTTTTTTATTTTTAGTTCTGTATTCTCTCCCTCCCCATCTCTCCTCTCCCACTCTACTGCCAGTTGAGAAAGTAAGAAAAGCAAACCCCTCTTTCAAATATTTATAGTCAAGCAAAACAAATTCTGCCATTAATCACGTCCAAAAAAGAATTGGTCTCAGTCTGCACTCTTGGCCCATTGTCTTTCAATCAGGATATGGATAACATGCTCTATCCTGAGTCCTCTGGAATTGTGGTTGGTCTCTGTATTGAGCAGCATTTCTCAGTCTTTCAGAGTCTTTGTGGTATTGCTGTTGTTGTATAAATTGTTCTCCTGGTTCTGCTGCTTATTTAACTCTGCTTTGGTTCTTATAAGTCTTCCCATGTTTCTCTGAAATATCCCCTTCAGACAGATTGAACTGTTAACATCATGTAAGAAAAGATTATTTCAAAGTCTTTCATTAAAAACCTGAATATGATTCAGAGACCAGAGTCTTATGAAACAGGAACTTTTGGCTTAGGCATGTCTCCTTATGTTTCAGAAATTATCTCTTCTTGGTGATAAATTATTTCCCGAGGATTTTAACTAGTGTGGTATATTTGGTCTTCAGATATGCCGGATTAAAAATATTTAACATTTGTGATTTGAGCTCTGTCTTGAGCAATTAAAAAACCCACTTCAAGTGCTGGTGTTTATTTTATATCTGCCCCCTCTAGCCACCTTGCATATGTCCTCTCTCTGTTCCCTATAGCCACCATTGAGATACTATAAATATAGGTCTTCCTCCTCCACTCTTTCTCCCCTCTAATCCATATTTTGAACTACTGCCAGACTTATCTTCCATATTTATAGATTTAGTGCTGCTTAGAAATCTTCATCTCCTCACTCTCACTTACCCCAAGTGTCTATTTAGTCACCAAAGCTTGTCATTTCTCAAATCCCCATCTCTCCATTCATGGAGTTTCTACTCTGCTTCTGGTGCTCACCACTTAATTACCTAGACTTTTGCTCTAGCCTCCTAATTGGTTTCAATTCTCTTCTCTTTGTAGTCTGTGCTTCATGTAGTCACCAAAGCAGTTTTTTGAAGGTCAGGTCTGACTGTATCATAACCCTACTCAGTAAACTCCAATGGCTCCCTATTAATTCTAGGATTAAATATTAACTTAAATATTAATTAATAATTAATTATTAATTTTTCTGTGTGGTATTTGAAGCTCTGTACAGTTTGGCCCAAGTCTATCCTACACGTTATTCCCATTCACATATAGGATGGTGCACCCAAACTGGCTGCCGCCTTTTCTCATGTATAGCACTCTACCTTCATTATATGTGACTTTGCCCTCACTACTTCCCAAGCCTGCAGCACATTCCCTTCTTACCCTTCCCTCTCTGAATCCCTCATTTTCTGCAAATTTTAGCTCAAGCATCCCATTTTAGACGAAACCCTTTTTCATCTCCGTAGTCACTAGTCATTCCCCCTTCAATTTTCTTGTATCTACTTTGCATATGTTTCCCATGTACCTCTGTCTGTACACATTGTCTCTTGGTGAGATTGTGAACACCGCTATAACAGGGACTCTATCACTTTGGTCTCTGTAACAGCTGTACTTAGCACAGTGCTTGGTACCTAGTAGGTGTTCATAAGATAAATGATTGTTTGTTGACTTGAGTGGCTTTCCCATTGCCTGCCAAGACAGTTTTAGTCTCCTTTGCTTGTTTTGCAGGTTCAAGATCCTCCTTCGCCTCACACCATTTTTTCTTTCTAGCTCTATCTCCTGTTCTCCTGTCCTAGTCACTGCTTGCTCCAGCTAAAACTTGGCTGCCTCATCCTCTGAAGATTCCCTGTGTTTTCCATGCCTTTTCCGACATTCTTCCACATGGTTGATATTTTCCTCCTCCTCCTTTCTTTAATTCTAATCTGCCTTTCAAAGCCCAGTTCAAATGCCATTTCTTCCATGAATCCTTTCCTAATTCCTAGTCAGTAAAGACCTTTTCCTTCCTGCTTTGTTTAGCACTTTGTTTTAGGACAACTGAGTGGCACAATGCATAGAGTGTCAGGCCTAGAGTCAAGAGCTGAGTTCAATTCTGGCCTCAGATGCCAGTTGTGTGAACCTAGGCAAGTTGCTTCACCTCTGTTTGCCTCATTTTCCTCATCTGTAAAATGGGTATAATTATAGCCCCTATGTCCCAGGGTTGTTATGAGGATCAAATGAGATAACAATTGTAAAGCACTTAGCTCAGTGCCTAGCACACAATAAACTATATATAAGCTATATAAGTGTTAGTGATGATAATCATCATTATTCTGTTTTGTTATTTTCTTTTTAACTTTTGTATTAATATTATGTACTGTAGTTATCTGTGTATATGTCTTCCCTTCCCACCTCTTAGGCTGTTAATACCATAAGGGCAAGGACTGTCTCTTATCTTTGTAGCAGCATGGTACAGTGGAAAGAGAACTACGCTTGGGATCAGGAAACATAGTTCAAGTCTTGGCTTCGCCACTTAATGGCTGTGTAACTCTGGGCAAATTTTTCTTTTCTTCTGGGTCTCTGGTTCCTCATCTGTAAAATTAAAGGGTTGGACCAGTTAAAAGTCTGAACTCTGTGGCAGGCACAGGGATACCAAAAACAAAAAGGACTGACAACAGTCTCTGCCCTCGAGGAACTCACAGTCTGACAGGGGAGACAACATGCAGACAATCGGATACTAACAAGGTACACACAGGGTCAGTTAGGGATGATCTCAGAGGGAAAGCACTGGCATAAAGGACAGAAGGAGCAGGCTTCCTGCACAAGATGGGATTTTAATTGAGTCTTGAAGGAAGCCAGGAGGCAGACACAGGGAAGGAGAGCATTCCATTCTTGTGGAATTGAATTGTGCCATTGAAAAGGCACAGATGGAGTGTCTTGTGCAAGGAGCAGCGTGGAGGCCGGTGTCACTGGATCCTAGAGTACGTAGAGAAGAATAAGTTGGAAGAACTCTAGAAAAGTGGGAACGGCCTGGTGAAGAAGGGCTTTAAAGACCAGGCAGAGGATGAGTTTGTATCTTTTCTAGTGTCCACCACTAGTCACTTACTAAGTTTTTTGTTGACTAGAATGTAGGTACATAAATTAAATAAAAGCATGAGTTTCTGTCCTTGCCAATTCCCAACATTCGTCCCAGACATTGCTTCTTATTGAGAAATAATGGAGGTCTTGAATCATTTTTAGGGGTAAAGTCAGGAGGAGGAGGAAGTCTTCAGTGACAGTAAGCAAACGGCCATAGTGAAAACTAGACCAACTTGCTAAGCCCTTCATTAATGAAATGCAGAGCTACACAAGCATGATTATAATTATCTGTATTCTCATTATTGGCTTGCTAATACAGGTACATACCCTCTGACCTGGCAGAACCATCTGATATTTTATAGTCTTGAATATAATAGGTAGGAGTAAAGGAGTCTGAAGTTAGGTTTAGAAATAACCCCTTTAATGGTTCAAGAGCTCTGCTGTTTCTCAGTAAGGAATCTTCTGTGCAGAGGGAATTTGCCAGCCAGCCTCAAGGGCCTTCGGCATTAGGGCTTAAGTGATCCCAATCAAGTTTTCCTAGGTGCTTGAAGGACCTCCCAGCTAAGAGAAAGGAAAAAGATAGGCTTACCTTTAGATTAGAGGGGGTCCAAATCCGAGACTTTGCCCACCTGGAGGGGGCAGCCAGAGTCAGAGACTCTGCCCACCCAGGGACGCCAAAAACTTTTGGGATTTCATGATGTCTTGTGGTGAAACCGTCTCCAAGAATTCAGAGTCAGACTTCCTCTAATCCAAGTATAGGCATTTATTGAGATTGATGCCTCTCATGAAGTGGGCTAAGTTCCAAGAGGAACCAGCAACTTCAGAGAAAGCAAGGTGGATTTTTATAGGATAAAGATGCTGATTACATAATCCAAATTTACATAGAATATAATAATATGATTAATATTAAAGAGGCAGGAGGAGTTGGTTAAGGGATTAGGTAATAGAGGAGGGATCCCAGCCACAATGGAACTGCACATGCAATTACCTACAATGCATACAGAAAAATCCATTTGGGGGGTTCATATGTATGATAATGATATTATAATAAGCCTCTCTATGTCATAAATTCACCTAAAGGACAGCTTCTGCTATTACTGCGCCTGTGCCTACTTAAGGAAAGTCCCTTCTATTGTTTTGGGATCCACATCCTGCTTGGGCATCCTGGTGGTGCTGCTTTCTGATTGGCTGACTGTTGTGGTCCTGTCTAAGGCTAGATGGATGTGGTTGTGGTTGAGTGCATGGACACACCTGCCATTTCTGTGGGAGATATGAGGAATGGGTCTGGGGAATGCGGAATATGAGGAATGGGTCTAGCAGTGCCTAGCTAGAGGTAGTGGCTGGGATCCCATCACATGGACACGCCTGCTGTTTCTGTGAAAACTATGAGTTCATGGATACACTTATTGTTCTAGTGAACAGTGAGGCATATATGAAGTTAGGACATTGAGTGTCTGTGTGGGGTGGGGTGAGTGGCTAGGTGGGGGCAGTAGGCCTGCTCTTCAGTGGGGCCTATAAGGAAATTAGAATATTGGGGCTGGGGACAGCTTTATTAGGATGCCATCATTATGATACCTAAGAAAACAATGGTTTCTAATCATTGGAAACCATATTGGAGGGAAATGTGTATGTATACACATACACACATATTACATCTATATACCTACATGTGTAATACACATACATGCATATATACATATAATTTCTACATTATATAGATGTTATTATATGTATGTATGTATGTTCGGTCATTTTCTGTCATGCTCAGCTCTTCATGACCCCCCCATTTGGGGTTTTCTTGGCAAAGATAGTGGAGTGGTTTGCCATTTCATTTTGCAGCTCATTTTATAGGTGAGGAAATTGAGACAAATAGGGTGAAGTGACTTGCCTAAGATCTCACAACTAGCAAGTATCTGAGGCTAGATTTGAACTTGGGAAGATGAGTGTTCCTGACTCCTTTCCAAGTCTTAAATTGTATAATTCCAGGACTTAAGATATTAAAACACTGGTTATAATTTAAATATTGCAGACAATGCATTTAAAAGCACTAGAGGGGAAGGGGGAAGCATACTAGTTTTCTTTTGTTTCTTTTTTTGCTAACCAAAGAAAACAATTTTTCCTCCAAGACAACTTCTAGGCATTAGAAAGAACTGCCTGGTTTTGTTTTTTCTGTTCTTAATTGGCAAGCCTATGAAATTATACCAAGATGCAGGTTCATTTGAATTAAATATTTTTCATATTAAGTAAATGCAGATACCACTATGAGGGTTAAGGGTCTATTTAGTCATTCTTTGTGAAGTAGTTTAATAAGATTGTTTTGTCACATATCTGAGATTAGCTGTCTTGATAGAATATACATTTTGATTGAAGAAGAATTAGGTGTATTTGGTACATATAACACTGCTTCTTATCAGTAGTTTCTGCTGTTAATTCATCATTTAGAAAAGGAAACTGCTGTATAGGCCCTGAAATGTCTGGATACAGGAGCTTCTGGAAATGAAATTGATGTATATGACTCATAATGGACTGATCCTGAGCTCCCAAGATGCCAATAGGCTGAAATGTATTTGTGCTCAGAATCCAGGGCCAAACTGCTTCATCACTTTACTATTAGATCACTGTATGGGGGCTGAAGAACCCTGACTCTTTCAGATCCCAAGTTATAAGTGCTTCTTTGCTCAGCCCCCATAGAGTGATCTAATAGTGAAGTAGGTACAGACAGACATTTAGTACTGATCCCCAAGGAGGAGCTGTCTAGAGTACTGAATCTGTTGAAACAGTGAAACTGCTCTCCAGAAGCTAAAATGAAACGAGACAGTGTTTGTAAAAAGTGCTTAACACAACAGGCATTATTTAAATACTTAAACCTTTCCCTAAGAACTCTTTCTGCCTGCAAATATCTGTAAAACCTGCCTTTCTGCTTCACCTACAACTACATCAGCAGAACTGCAGTCCCACCCATCTGAAAGCACGCTGACACCTGTGCCCAGAGACAACAAGAAACTGAGATATTGTAGCTGGCTGCTTTTTTTTTTATTTTCATTTCCAGAAGTTCCTATATCCAGACATTTCAGGGCCTAGATAGCAGTTTCCTTTTCTAAGTGATAGATTAATAGCAGTAACTGTTGATAAGAAGCAGAAGAACTTTGAGACAAGGCTCATGCTGGCATCCCAACAGAGTTATTTTATAGATGAAGAAATTGAGACAAATAGGGTTAAGTGACTTGCCCAGAATCTCACAGCTAGTACGTATCTGGGGCCAGATTTGAACTTTTATAAAGTAACACACGTTTAAGTTGGCATAGGGTTCACTGCTTGATTGACATTATCTACATAAGCCCGGTGTTTTGCCAGAGTCCGTGATTGTTGTGTCTCTTGATCTTCAAGTAGCAGTTAGCTGGCTTCAGCAGAAAGAATTATACCTCACCTGAGGTCAGCTTACTCTGGAAGTTTCAACTTAAGTTTCTCCTGGAATTGTTTTACCATCTGGTTCCAGTCTAAGATTTGAGCCAAGACCCTGAAACCAATGGCATATCTCAGCAATGAACCCTAGCCCTCTTGCAGTTTCTGGATCTTCCAGCTAGATACCTGTTGCCTCAGGGGTTAATCAGAAACGTTTGTACTTGAGTTCCTGAGGAAATCCTGATAGTCTTTCAAAAAAGGTTCCATAGCCCAAATGCCAAACTTACATTTCTTAAAAGACTATTTTACAGAGAACTTGCTCAAGACAAGCGCTCCCATGAAGGTCAGAAGAAGTGGTACAAGGACACTTTCAAGGTCTCCCTGCAGAACTTTACTATCAATTGTGGGACAAGGGAGCCACTGGCACAGGACTGGCCAGTATGGCATGCCCACATCAAAGAAGGTGCTGGGCTCTATGATCAAAAGCAGGATCACAGTAGCAGAAAAGAAACATGAGATGTGCGAATCTAGAAACTTCTCCATCCCAAATGTTCAAATGGACTATTTATGCCTGATCTGTGGTAGAGCCTTCTGAGCTCAGCCACATTAGAATGAACTGTAGCATGACCCCAGTACCATGATGTCATTGGTCCTCTTTGAGTTGGAGGACAAACAACAACAACGGCCTCCAAAAAGCACTATCTACTCTAGGTGGTTTAACTTTTCTGCAAACTGATTAAAACAGCATATGTGCCCATTCTAATTTTTTTTTAATTTTTTGGAGGTGGGGAAGGCAGGGCAATCAGGGTTAAGTGACCTGTCCAAGGTCACACAGCTATTAAGTGTGTCAAGTGTCTGAGGCCAGATTTGAACTCAGGTCCTCCCGACTCCAGGGCCAGTGCACTGCTCACTGTGCCACCTAGTTGCCCCATGTGTGCCCATTCTAAAGGAAAGTCCTTGGGTCTTCTATCTATATACCTATTCTAAGCCAGAAAACTTGGTAATATTTCTCATTGGAGTCTACTGCAAACTATCAGGCTACTTCCTATAGTGAAGTGGAGGACTGAGCCCTCTGGTGGGCTTTTAGTGAAAAGGGGTGATAACTTGGAATCAAGAAGAGCCGAATTTGAATAGCATCTCAGATACTTTTACTATCTGTGTAATACTAGGCAAATCGCTTGACCTCTGAACTTCACTGCCCTCATCTGTAAAGGATAAAGATAATAATAGCTAATGCCTCACCGGGTTGTATGAGGATCAAATGAGACGATGTTATGGAGAATGTTTTGTGTGTCTTAAAGCGCTATATAAAGGTGAGCTATTATTAGTTCAAAGCTCTGTTTGCTGCCTGGCATTTTCCCCAGCCACCAGCCTTTGTAGGACAGTACTTTTCTTCCAGATTGTCTCTATGACTTGTTCCTACAGGGTGATATCCTTCATTATTTTCTGGTTGAGCTGAATTGAGCTCGACCCCGTGAGCTGTTGTGTTCAGGCTTCATCAGCTTAATGATGCCTGTGGAGGGCTCTAAAAGTGGGAGGTCAGAAAGAGAATAGCTTAGTTGGATTCTTACTGAGAGGCCAAGGAGCAGAAAAAGATCACCACATTTGAGTAGTGGATTGAATCTGAGAGGTTTAGAAGATTAAAAACTTGAGGCCAAAGGCTTAATACTTACCAGAGTTTTTGGAGTCTGAATCAGCAGCTGAACTTGGAATGAGAAGACCTCGGGTTCAAGGTCTGACTCTTTATGAATTCTGTGACTTTGAGAAAATCAGCTAGCTTTTCTGGGCCTGATTTGCTACATTTGTAAAATGAGAAGGCTGGACTAGATTATCTCAAATCTAGTATTTTGTGATTCTAGGGACAGAAACATCCCAGAGAGGTTCATGGAAGCCATTACTCAGATGAGGACTTAGGAGCTTCGGCTACTTTTATAGCCTTATTGATCACAGCATCTCCTCGGTTTCCAAGGAGAGGCACTCTGTGAGGGGCACCTAAACGAACCTAGAAATAAATCTGAATACTCAGCCCACCAGCCTTATCTTTGGGTGGAACAAGGGTCCCTGACAACTTTCCTGTTTCTAATAAATCTACTTCGTAGCACCAAGATGGATAGAGCACTTGGCCTGGAGTCAAGAAGACCCAAGTTCAAATCCAATCTCAGACACTTACTAGCTGTGTGACCCTGGGCAAGTCACTTAATCATTGTCTGCCTCAGTTTCACAGCCCCTGCTTCCCAGGATTGTTGTGAGGATCAAATAAGATAATTAACTATAAAGCATTTATCATGATGCCTGGCACAAAGTAAGCACTATATAAATGCTGGTTATTGCTATAGCTTATCGTTGAGCTCCCTTTATACGCATTCTAATCCAGTGTGAAGATATTAAGTTAGATGTTTGCTAGGGAATACAAAGATAAAGTGAAAGACATCCTTGCCCTCAAGGAGCTTATATTCTGCCGACTTAGTATCCTCCGGATGAGGATGGCCGGAATCCACATGATGCTTTCTTTCACCAGGCATGGCCAATTTTTTTCTTACTCCAAGTTCAAGGTTGTGCTTTAGAGAGATGTGGGTGCCAGAAATTTGATTGGCAAATAAACAGAATGTACTTAATCAAAACCAAACCAGAAACACCTAAAAACTAAGTAACTGACAGAACCAAAAAAAAATTTTTTTTTTCAAAAGAGGCAGCATTTGAAAATTATAATTTTCACATTCAACTCATTTTAACAGTCTTCTGGGTTCCAAAGATATAAAAATGTTACTGTGTGAACAGTACAGCTACACAAAGGCAGCTGTCTGGAGGAGACATAAAAGCTGCTGTTTCCTTAGAGGGAAAAACAACACCAAACATTAGCATCCTTTATGTAATTTCTTTATAGCTAGAACCCTGGAATTGATTATAGTAATTTAATTTATTTATAGCCAGTCTGCTTCCATAAGGTTTTGAGACAACTTACATAATTAAAAATAGTGTAGCAGAGAATAATGAAGGCTACCACAGAACAAAGACCTGTCTCAGAGGCACATGGGAAGCGAAAGCTACCAGAAACTTGGACGGTAGTAATTAACTCAACACCAAATCTGGCCCTAGGTTTTGGGGCTGACAAAGAATGAACCAGAAAAGGTTGGGCTTGTTGTCTGACAAGAGAAAGCACAAATTAGCCTGCAGAGATCAACTTTTTACTGGAACCAGACTTAAGTTATGATTTATTGGTTGGGTCCTTGCATCAGGGATTTTTAGGAACATGAGACAGCACCTTCAACTGCTCTTTGACAAAAGAGATGAAGAATGGACACGTTATTCAAATGGACATTTTTGTATTGCTTCACTACAAAAGCTTAGTCCATAATTGTGTATATCTACATACTTGTGCACATGGCAGAAGAAGGAGATAGGAAGGTGGATAAGGTATTGTACCTTGACCGATGACCTAACTCAATAGAGGGGATACAGCTTCAAAAGTCTTGAAAAATGAATAGCCTGTGAGGCTATCACTCACATAACAATTCAGTTAAATTGAGCAAGCACTGATTAAACACAAGCCAGGTGGCACAGTGGATAGAGTGCTGGACCTAGATGAGTTCAAATCTGGCCATAGACACTTACAAGCTGTGTGACCCTGGACAAGTCACTTAACCCTGTTTGCCTCAGTTTCCTTATCTGTAAAATTAACCAGAGAAGGAAGTGACAAATCACTCCAGTATCTTTGCCAAGAAAACCCCAAATGGGGTCACAAGGAGTCAGACCCAACTGAAATATAACACAACTGAAGAAACGACTGGACAGTAACAGTGTGCCAAGCACTGTGCTAGGTAGATGCTCCAGATATGCACACAAAAGTGAAACAGCCTCTTCCCACAAAAAGCTTACATTCTATTAGGAAAAGATAAATATATACATAAGTAAATAAAAAATATATACTAAGGAAATGCACTTTAATTTTGGAAGTGGGACAGAGAACATTAACACCTGCCGCATGGGGTGATGGTGGTGGTGGTAGTGAAGAAAGGCCTTGTGTAGAAATGACATTTGGGCTGAGGCTTTAAAAGAGAGTTCACGACTCCAAGAAGCAGAGGTCAGGATGGAGAGCATTCCAAGCCTGTGGCTCAGCCTGTGCAAAGGCCCATGGGAGTGTGGAATGTGGGGTGTTTGTTAAACAGATAGGCTAGTTTGGCTGGAATGCAGAATACGTGAGGTGGGGAGTAATTTGAAGTCAGTCTGCAAAGATGGGTTAGGTCCAGATTGTGAAGAGCTTTTGGTGCTAACTGAAAGACTTTGGATTTTATCCTTGAGTAGGAATTCTTAACCCTGGGACCTTGGGCCCTCCAGTGTTCTTGGTTAGATTTCAGGACATCCATGAACTTGCATAGGAAAAAAAATTACATCTTTATTTTCACTAACCTCTAACTGAAATTGAGTCTTTCCGTTATTTAAAAACATTGTTCCAAGAAGGGGACCATAGGTTTTACTAGACTACCAGAGGAGCCCATGACCGAAGAAAAATGAGAAACCCTTAGAAGTAACCAAAAGCCTTCATTCAGTCAGTAAATATCTATTAAACACCATGCTAACCATTAGGATTACGAAGAAGGGAAAATAGAGCCCCCAATCTCAAGAAGCTCACAGTCTAATAAGAGAGATAACATGCAAACAAGTATGTACAAATGAGCTGTATTGGGCAAAGCACTGGCAGGTATTTGAGCCATGTCAATCCATGACTCATAGCTTCCTAGATAATATAGACATTCAGTGTGATTCATTCAAGTGAGATACGGGGTGGGGGGGGGAGGGGGGTGGGGAGCCTTCTGCCTCTAGGCCAAGTTCGGCCCTTTAACTGATTCCAAGTTTCAATGAACAAATTTCCTTAATAAAAGGATTTGTTCCATAAAACTTGGACTCAGTCAAAAGACCACACCCTAGAAGGCTACATGTGGCCTGGAGCTGCAGGTTCCCCACCCCTGTTAGACCTAAGGAGACAGTTGTCCTTTTGTGATAATAAGTGTAATAGCTGGTCTTGTAGATTTGTTCAACAAAATTTCGGTCCAGGGCAGCATCTTTGTGAGCAGCAGGTGTACTAAATAATTTCCTTAGAAAAGAGACTTTAATCTTCTCAAGCTCTTTCTCAAGTAATTAATTAAAACCCCTTACATTCTATGCCTTCTGACATGGAAAAGATTGCTTTTACTTTCTTTTCTCATTTAATTTTTTTAATTACACGCAAACAAAAATTTTAAACATTTATTTTTTAAAATTTTGAGTTCCAAATTCTCTCCCTCCCTTCCTTTCCCCCTTCTTGAAGAGGCAAGCAGTTTGATATAGATTATACATATGCAGTCATCAAAATATTTCCATGTTAGTCATGTTGTAAAAGAAAAAAACAGATCAAAAAACCAAGAATTAATAAAGTAAGTAAAAAAGTATATTTCAATCTGCATTCAGACTCTATCAGTTCTTATTCTGCAGTTAGATACCATTCTTCATCATAGGTCCTTCAGAATTATCTTAGATAATTGTGTTGCTGAGAATAAGCCATTCACAGTTGATCATTGTGCAATATTGCTGTTACTGTGTATAATATTATCCTGGTTCTGCTCACTCCACTTTTCATCAGTTCATGTAAGTCTTCCCAGGTTTTTCTGAAAGCATCTCACTCATTATTTCTTATAGCACAATAGTATTCCATCACAGTCATATACCTCAACTTGTTCGGCCATTCCCCAGTTGATGGGCATCCCTTCGATGTCCAATTCTTTGCCACCATGAAAAGAGCTGCTATAAACATTGTGTGTGTGTGTGTGTACACACACACACACACACACACACACACACATATATATATATCCTTTTCCTTTTTCTTTTATCTCTTTAGGATAGATTACTTTTTAAAATAATAATAGCAAACATTTATATAGTTGGCAAAGCACTGTACATTTGTTGTCTCGTCTGATCATCACAACAGCTCTTTGAGATGACTAATGTTATTATCTCCATTTTACGGCTGAGGAAAAAAATGATAATGTAATAAGATAGGCGACTTGCCCAGGTTCATTAGCCAGTGAGATTCTGAGACAGGATTTGATCTCAGATTTTCCCGACTTCGGGGCCCACGCTCTAACCTAGTATGCTTCCAGGCTGTCTCTGAAACATTTAAGGGTATGTATTATCAATTGATGACTTTGTCTATAGAGGAACCATAATCTAGAGCTCCCATGGAATGCCAAATTGGAAGTCAAATTGCTTTCCAGTGAGTTTCCCAGGATGAATTCCTTATAAAATGCACCTCCAAGTTGCTGAATGAATTGAAAGGGGTCATTGAAGATTGTTCAAGTAAATGTTGGAGAGATGCCTACCAAATACAATTCACATTTTTCTATACCTGATTCGACAATTCTTTTTTAAAATTTTTAAAATTTATGCCTTTGGTTTTTATATCACATTCTTTTAAGTTATATCCCTTCTTGCTTCTCCCCTACCCAAGTTGCCTTCTAGATTTAAGAAGGAAAAGGGGAAAAAAAAAACAGTTCAGCCAAACCAGCCAACTCGTTGACTGTGCCTGATATGAATAACAATAATAATAATTATTATATAATATTGTCAACACATTATTGTGTAAATGCTAGGTATGATATTATAATGAGTATAGTTAAAGATTTTGCACTTATTTTATACATACATACATATATACATACACACACACACATATATGAGCTCGTATTTATAGCACTTTACATTTGTTCCTCATTTAATTCTTGCAGCGACACTGAAAGGTTGCACATGTGGAAACAGACCAAGAAAGGTTAAGTGACGTGCCCTAGGTAACACTGATACCTGTCTGAGGAAGGATTTGAATTCAGGTCTTTCTGACTCTACCATTCTATGAACTACCCACTTAGCTAGCTGCCTTATATGCGGCCAGTATATATGCGATATTTTACATCTACAGTCCTCAACCTTTGTACCAAAGGGGGAAGATAGGTTTTCTTAAATATTCTCTAGGGCCAAGCTTTGTATTTTAATTATGCAGTATTTATTTCCAATTTATTACTCTTCCCTTTTATATCATGTGTCTCATTCTGATTAGTTTAGCTTGCCTCCATTTATATAATTTTCCCCATGTTCCTCTAAATTCTTCATATCTGTTGTTTCTTATGGTGAGGTAAAACTTCAGTTGTTTTAATTTGCTATTCTCTTATTATTAGTCATTTGGATCTATCTTTCACATGGTAATTTTAATAGTTTCAAATTTGGGGACCTATTTGGTAATATACTTTGACAGTCACCCATTGGGTCCTAGGTATTTGTGTTAACCTCTTCTGTATCTTTGGATATCAGACCAATGGTGTGACTATCTTTCCAGTCTTGTTGGACCTCACTCCCTCTCCTGTTCCTCACACATGGCATGTCCTCTTCCATCTGTGTGCCCTTAAGCTGGCCATCCCTTTTCCGTCACCCCGTGCCTGAAATGGACTATTTCCTTCCTTCCATCTCATAAAATCCCTCTCTTCCTTCAAAATGCAGCCCAAAGACCACCTCCTACACGAAGCCTTCAAATTCTAGTGCCATCCTAACTTAGCCATCTTATGTTTAATTTGTGGTTGGTTTAGTCATTTCAGTTGTGTCTGACTCTTCATGGCCCCATTTGGGGTTTTCTGAGCAGAGATACTTTTAGGTAGTTTGCTATTTCCTTCTCTAGCTCATTTTACAGATGAAGAAACAGAGGCAAAAAGGATTAAGTGACTGGGCCAAGGTCACACAGCTAGTAAGTATCTGAGGCCACATTTGAACTCAGGAAGTGAGTTTCCCTGACTCTAGGCCTGGAATTCTTATCTACTACATCACCTTGTATTTATTCTTTATGGATTTATTCGGTACATATTTATATGTACTTGCTCGACTCATAGCGTATAAGCTCTTTAAGGGTTAAGGACTATTGCATTTTTTCCTATTTTCTGGTTTTTCTGTTTTCCTATTTATATTTTTTCTATTTTCCTGACCTATTGTTATTACCTATAAAAATACACAAAAATGCACAGTTCTCTTCAAAACAGGTTCTTGAGCATAATGAATCCCATAGACTTCAAACCTAGGGGTCTTTCATTTAAATGTCCTTAGTAGCAATATCCTTAAAGCTCACCAGATGGTGCTGTGGCTCCATGAAAGTCTGCATGGCAGCTCAGTCTTCATCCCTTCCTTTCCCTGCTTTTGCTTGTCATTCTCTGTGGCTTGCTTTCTCTTCTGGCTCTCCTATTTTTTTCTTTTCCATGAAAAGAAAACAAAACTAAACTAAGTTAATTTACATCTTCCTTATAAATAATAGGGTTTTCCTCCCTTGCAATGAGTTGGTTAACCTTGATAGGACAAAAGTTTATCACCTTCTGCTTTAAGGTTATTGGGTTTTCAGTATTTACGCTATTAGATATGTCTAACGCATTAAAACTCACAGAATTTTCAAGATGTTCTGAATTGCAGATTTCACGCAGCCAAATTTCCTTCTAATTCTTTTGCCCCTGCTTGCCTTTAAGATGAAAAGGTTGGACTAAATGATTTCTGGAGTTTCTTCTACCTCTAAAATTCTGTGATTAAAGTATTTTTTCAATTCTGGGTGTTGGTAGGGAATTGAGAAGGAGCAGGATTATTGCTAGGGTATCCTTTTTGTTCCCTGTAAGCATGGTAGTATTAGAGTTAGAAGTTTTCTTTTTTATTCTTTTATCAATATTTTGTTTTTACATCAATGTCATTTTAGACTGTGTGCCTTCTTCCTCCCCCATTCATCAAACCATACTTTGTGACAAAGATTTTTTTTAAAAAAGATAGAAAGCATCAGCAAAAATGAACCAGCACATCAACTGTGTTAATAGAATATCTGGTATTGTACACCCATAGCCCTCCACCTCTGCAAAAGAAGGGAAGTTGCTGCAGTTTTCCAACTCTTTTGTGGGGCCAAACTTTGTTACTGTAATTACACAGCATTCTGGGTTTTGGTCTTTCCTTTTACACTGTTATAATCATTGTATACCTTGTTTTTGTGGTTCTGCTACTTTCAATGCACCAATTTATATAGGTCTTCCCACGTTATCAGAAACATTCTTAATAATGGGCAAAAGTCTGGATTTTTTTTTTCTCCAGTCCATCTTCTAGGTAACTACCACATTGATATTCCTAAAACAAAATCTTTGTCACGGTCCTACTCAGTACTCTTCAGTGGCTCCCTCTTGTTTCTAGAATGAAAGGCGATGTTCTCAGCCTGGCATTTAATTTTAATTTTTTTTTTTTGGTTTTTTGGCAGGGCAACTGAGGTTAAGCGACTTGCCCAAGGTCACACAGCTAGTACATGTGTCAGGTGTCTGAGGCCGCATTTGAACTGAGGTCCTCCTGACTCCAGGGCCGGTGCTCTACTCAATGCGCCACCTAGCTGCCCGTCAGCCTGGCATTTAAAGTCTTCCACAAGATAGTTTCTTCCTACCTCTTCTGTCTTATTTGATATTACTCCCCTTTAAGCACTCTCTGTTCTGGTCAGACTAACCCATTCACTCTTCCACCACATTCTATCTCTTGCTTCCCACTTTGCACAGGTGGACTACACTATGGCACTCCTTTTTTGATTTGGCTTCTTATTATCCATAACTTCCTTTAAAACACAACTCACATGTCACCTACTACATGAGGATTTTTCTTATCAGCTAAGTTGATTGTGTTCCCACCATCTTAACATTATTTCATATTGCTTTCTGTATGCTTTGCCTTTACAGGTCTGTTGCATGTTGTATCTCCTCCTCTCTCCCACAGGAAGCAAACTTTAATGGCAGAAACTATTTTTTTCTCTATATCTTCATTACCTGACATGATGTTTTGTACATAGGCATTTAATATTTTTTAATAGTATCTAATTTAATTTGTGATGAAAGTATAATTGAATATATAATTGTATGATTTCTAAAAGATTAAATATGAAATTAAAATACTAATATTAAGAAAACTAACATTGTAGGAATCATCATTGCAATTTGGTATGCTGAATTTGACACCAGAAGAACCTGGGTTAGAATCCAGTCTCTGCTATTACTAAGTATGTGACCTCAGGGAGAATAGTTCACCTCTTTGGGATTCGGTTTCCCATAAGTCATTTGATAGAGTTGGACTAAAAGATTAGCAAACATGTTTTAAGCAAGGCAGTGTAGTCGAAGATGATATGAAGGGTCCCTCCCTTAAAGATGTTTAAATTATTAGGTCTCTGTTGCTCTAAATTATCTGAA
Source organism: Trichosurus vulpecula (assembly GCF_011100635.1). Classification (NCBI taxonomy): domain Eukaryota; kingdom Metazoa; phylum Chordata; class Mammalia; order Diprotodontia; family Phalangeridae; genus Trichosurus; species Trichosurus vulpecula. The sequence goes on from NC_050573.1 coordinate 494,217,848, forward strand.
ACTTATTGGGTTTCTATCTGAGAACGTTCAGAAAGAATGGAGCCTCTGATTCCTCTCAGCTGTGGAATGTGTCAATAGAATTTAAAGGAGACAGTGTAGAACTAGGGGTATTTTGACTTTTCCTTTAAGTCTTACTGTTTTTCAGTAATGACTTTTTCTCCCGTGTTAATGTGTAGGTCACTGTTTGTAAGTATATAGAATGATTCAAATTAAAGGCATTCCTAAGCTTGACTAGGACTGTTTTTTGCTAACATAATATATTCTTTTTGCAGGATCTACATAACTTAGATCTGACGATTGGAGTTGCTGCAGCCGGCATTGCTGTCTACCGCAAACATATTTGCACAAGTTTCTATCCTTGGTAAGATGAATTCTTTTTTAATCATTCTCTGAATTATGCTTCAAAATGTGTGCTGGACAAAAACATTGCTCTCCCTTAATTAAAATTGTACTTCCTAAAAAAAATAAAGTATCTTACTATAAGTTACAACCTCATTATCAAGCCAAACCTTCAACAGATCAAATAACCAGAAGTTTTTATTAATCACTTATATTTGGCTTGGTAAGCCAGTCTTAAGGATTTTCCTGTCCAATTCAACAAGCCTCTGTTAAGCATTTCATTTTCACAAGGCATTGACTGCTAGGTGCCCAGGAAACCAAACACATAAAAAAACAGTCTCAATTTTCAAGGAGTTTCCTTTTTATTAGAGGGAAACAACATGTACACCAAGAAGAAAATAGATGCTTATTTGAGAAGAGAGAAAGCACTAGAGACAGCTGGAGGGGATCAAGGAAGGCTTCCTGTAGGAGGAACTGAGTATTGAAGGAAACCAGGAATTCTAAGCAGCAGAAGTGAAAAGAAAGTGCATTCCGTCATTAGGGCAAAGGCACAAAGACCAGAGTTTGAAGAATAGTAAATAGGATAGTCTGTCCAGAACATAGAGGGCAGGGAGGGAGAGGTGGGTAAGCCTGCAGACAGATTGTGAATGGTTTTAAATGCCAAGCTAAGAGATGTGTATTTTATCCTTGAGGCCATAGAGAGCTACTGAAGGCCCTTTAGCAAGGGAATAATACTATCCAACTTAGATTATTTTGGCATGTGGAGTGAAGTGGGGAAAGTAAAAGCCAGGAGTCCACTTAGGAGTGGATGTAGTCCAAGGGAGAGGCTCAGTAACTGGAGAAAAAAGAACAAGTGTGTGTGTGAAATTGATGAGATGTGTCAACAAATTGGATGGGGGGAGGGGGTTGGGGTTGATTGAAGGAGAGCAGAGTGTCAAAGATGACACCAGCCAAGCCTCAGTGCCAGGAAGCATTGTAGTGCCATCATGAGCAGTAGTGCAGTTTGAAGGAGGGCTGGGTTGAGTGGCAAAGACAATGTTTTTGACATCTTGAGTTAGAGATGCCTAAGGGACGTATCCAGATGGTACCGTCCAAAAGAAAATGGATAAACTCCAGTCCTGCACTGTCAGTTGCCTCCTGCATTTCACCTGGATGACCTATCAGTATTCTGAACTCAGCACTTTCAAAATGAAATTCAGTATCTTCTCTTCTAATCTGGATCCTACTACAAACTTCCCTACCTCTGTCAAAGGCATCACCAACTTTCCTGTCACCTAGGTCTTCAACCTCGGCACCATCCTGACCTCTTCACTGTCCCTCACACGCAGATTGCTAAGTCTTGTCATATCTGTTGTTGTAACACCCCTCACACCTGTTCCTTTGTTTGTACTTTAATTGCCACCATCCTAATTCAAATCCTCATTACCTTTCACTTAGATTATTATGAAAACCTTTTTAAAAAACTTTTAAAAAATATTATTTATTTTTGACATTCTTTTTAAATTTTGAGTTCCAAATTCTCTCCCTCCCTTTCACCCCCTCCTCTAACTACTGAGAAGGCAAGCAATATGTTAACAGTTATACATAAGAAATCGTGCAAAACATTTCCATATTAGCCATATTGCAAAGAAATTAGCAAAAATTAAAATAAAATGAGTGAAAAAATTGTATTTCATTTTGCACTTAGAGTTCATCAGTTCTCCGCTGGAGGTGGATAGCATTTTTTCATCATGAGTACTTTGCAATTGTTTTGGATCCTTGTATTGATCAGAGTAGCCAAGGCTTTCACAAATTGACCACCATTACAACACTGATGATTCTGTGCACAGTGATCTCCCTGTTTTTCTCACTGCATTTTGCATTAGTTCATATATGTCTTCCATCCAGTTTGTCATTTTTTTCTAGCACAATAGTACTCCATCACAATCATATACCACAACTTGTCTAGCCATTCCCCAATTGATGGACATCCCCTCAATTTCCAATTCTTTGTCAACACATAAAGAGCTGTTATAAATATTTCTGTACATATAAGTCCATTTCCTTTTTCTTTGATCTCTTTGGGATAGACCTAGTAGTGATTAATATTGCTGGGTCAAGAAGTATGCAGTTTTATGGCCCTTTGGGCATAGTTCCAAATTGTTCTTCAGAATGGCTTGACCAGTTCACTACTCCACCAACAGTGCATTAGTGTACCTTTTATAGTAGCCTTTTACTTGGTCTTCTCTAGTCTATCTTCTACATAACTGCCAAAAGTAATTTTTTTAAGGCACAGTTTGTGCTGCATCTTCCCCTTGCTCATAAATCTTACATAGCTCTTTATTGCCTCATGATAAAATAGAAATGTCTCTGCCTGTCATTTAAAGCCCTTTCCTACTTAACGCCAATGTACCTTTCTAGATTTTATTTCATAGAACTCACCTTCATGCACTTTCTGTCATAGACAAAGTAGGCTACTTAGCTGTTCTTTGAATTTAGCATTCCTAATCGATACCTTCATGATTGGTGTCTCCTATGCCTGACATGCACAGCCTTCTCCTTTCTGCCTGTCAGAATGTTTATCTGCATATGAGACCCAACTCAGGGGCTGCTTCCTTTGTGAAGCCTTCCAAATCTCCCAGAATGTCAGTGTTTTCTCTTTATTCTGTTGTACACATTTGTACACCTTTGTAACACGTTTGTAACCCGTCAGCAGAATATAAGGTTCTAAAAGTCATGATCTATTTGATTTCTCTTTTTGATTTCCCATTGTATAGTTTACATAGTAGGTGATTTAATAAATATTTGTTGAATTGAAGAATTTCGGTTGTAATAATAGCTAGCATTTATAAGGCATTTTAAAGTTTGCAAAACTCTTGTACCAATATTACCTCATTTGATCCTTACAACAATCCTGGGAGGTAGGTGCTGTTATTATCCCCACTTTTCAGTTGAGGAAACTGATGCAAACAGGTTAAGTGACTTGCCCAGGGTCACACAGCTAGTGAGTATCTAATGCTTGATTTAAATTCAAGTCTTTTGACTGCAGGTCCAGCTCTCTATCCACTGTGCTGCGGAGCAGTATAATGGAAAGAGCTGTGGTCGTAGAGTTAGGTTCTCTGATTTTGAATCCCACCTCTCATACTTAGTATTTTTTGTCTCCTGGGCAAATCAATTATCCTTTCTCTGAGCTTGTTTTCCTTATTTGAAAAGTGGTCAGACCAATGTTTATGCTCACCTCCTAAGATTTCTGTGACTGAAGTGTTCTCTAAACCTTCCAGCCCTTCATAAATGTGAGTTATCAAAAGATGGGGATTTCGTGGAGAAAATGCCCACTCCTGGTAATTTGACGTTTATATTTCATTAAAACTTAGTGGGCCAGCTCTACTGTCTCCCTTTATTCAGCCTTTTTGCTATGTTTGCTAAGATGTTACCGCCTCTGCCGTTGCTCAATTGAAATCTCTCTGAGAAACCCAGAGTGTTTGATTTTGCAAAATGCTCATGTCATGAGGTTTGTGATTTTACTTACATTGACAAGTGATACTGTCTGTTCTTTATAGGGTGAACATCCTAAAAATCTCCTTCAAAAGAAAAAAGTTTTTTATACAGCAACACCAAAAGCATGTAAGTAGATTCGGGTTTATTTTGCATATTATATGTCTTTAGTTGTTCTCTCAGTGTTATTCAGGTACTGTTAAGTTAGTGACCGCCTAGACAAGATTGTTGATCTTTAAACCAAAGACCTCTAAAGTCCCTGCTTCTTTCTGGGCCTCACTTTGGACTTTCAGATGAGAGACCTAGTCTGAATGATCTCCAGACTTCCTTATAGCTTTGACCTCCTGTCATCCTGAGTATCCGTGGGTTGATGGCTACCACCATGCCTGGCCTTCCCGCCCTCCCTCCTTCCTTCCCTCACTTCCTCCCTCCTTCTCTCTCTCTCCTCATCTCTGTCTCTCAGCTTCCTTCATGTCTCAACTGAAGTCTCACCTTCTGCATGAAACCTTTCCCAGCCCTATTTAATAGCATCTTCCCCAATTTATCTTGTTTATAGGACAGCCAGGTGGTGCAGTGAATAGAGTGCTGGCCCTTGAGTTAGGAAGAGCTGAGTTCAAATTCAGCCTCAGACACTACTCATGTGACCCAGGGAAAGTCACTTAACCCAGTTTGCCTCAGTTTCCTAATCTGTAAAATGAGCTGGAGAAGGAAATGGCAACTCACTCCAATATCTTTGCCAAAAAAAACCCAAAAGGGGTCATGAAGAGCCAGACACAACTGAGAACCACTGAACAACAGCATCTTGTTTGTATATAGTTGTTCTCATACTGTCTCCTCCTTGAGAGCAGAGACTTGTTTTTCATATCCCCGTTGTTTAGCACAGTGCCTGGCACATAGTACATACCTAATAAGTACTGGTGGACTGACTGACAAACTAACACTACAATCCTGTCTTTTCATCCACCCTTCTCCATCCTTCCTATTATCCTATGATCGCCATTCTTTTTCTCCCAATCAGCATTTCTCTTGCACATTACATCATTGTTTTCGGTTCTACTGACATTCCTTGGAGCTCCCTGCTTCAATAAATAAGCCACAGAATGGGTTCAGACATGAGCAAAATAAAGGAAAGACGATGTTATTCCTTTTGTCCTTTTGATTAAAAAAAATTAACATTTATATGCATAGAAAACATGTATGGGGGTTTCTCTATGTACAAATATTTATTTCATTTATTACACACATACCATTTGTTTCCTTTATTCTATATACACATACAAACATGCCAATCTACATGGAACTCCCACAATACAGAAATTTTTAATCATTCACTCTCTCTCTCTGTGAATGGATCCCCTAGCTGTAGGGTCTATTAGTCTTAAGCAAAGCTTTTTTTTTTTTCTGCAATCATCTAATCATTTGGGAATCTGAAGTTGGGTTGCTTGCATAGAAGGTAGTTGAGTTTCCACTTATAGACCTCATATACATGAAGGCCACGTAGCAAAGTTGTGCCAGGCAGCGTGGCAAGTGTTGAAAATATAAAAACAGAGAGAAGCAGTCCCAGCCCTCAAGGCACTTACATTCTAATGGGAGGAAACACATAAAAGGGAGCTCTTTAGGGGGTGGGAGAATGAAGATGGCTGAGCCAGGGGCAGGGTAGACAAAGTCCTGTGGAAATGAGTCAGGACTGCAGCCGGGAGAGCAACGAAGACCTAGCTGGTCTGGGCCTCCCACTTAAAATGGAGGTTCTGAGAGGAACCAGCCAATCAGAGAGAGAGAGCCTATAGGGGCAAAGGCACTTCCATTGTCAGTGGTCCAGGGTGGGGTAAGTTTCTAGGTTGAAGAAGTTTCTTTGGCAGGGTACAGGAAGTCCAAAACAGAAGAGGCAGGAGTGTGGCCCAGAAAGGAATGAAGGTTCATCACCTTTGCTTGTCACGGAGGATCTGTTGTCATAACTTGTGAAAATGGTGCTTTTATTTTATCCTAGCCTTCCCTCCAAGAAATTAGAGGTGTCTGTTTTATTTGTTGATACAGTGCCATAGGGTTATCAGTTCTTAACTATTTGGGAGTAATTACAGTAGTAATTGAAATGTTTTACCAATATTATTATTTTTTTGCACAGACTAAATCAAGATTGTTTTCCCTCTCAGGATGAAGCCAGAGAGCACATCATTGCCTTCAATATGCTAAATTATAGATCTTGCAAAAACTTATGGAAATCCTGCGTGGACCACCATACATTTTTTCAGGCAAAGAAAACAATATCTCGTGAAAGAAATATCCTAACCCAGTACTGGACATTAGGTTCTAAAAATCCCAAAAAGTGAGTACACTATTGATTTTTTTTAAAGTTATAAAAAGAAGGCTCTGCTTGAAATATGTCAGTTCCATCACTAGATAAATGGAAATCTCTGTGGCAAAGGCCTGCCACTAGTTCTCAGTAAGGATCTGTAGCTTGGGCCTGTCTAGCTGCACGATCTGAAAATCTGGTTTTGGAAAGCTCCTAGCCTGTTGCTCACTTCCCCAGCATGCCTACTTCCCAGTTTGCCAAGATTTTCATCTGGTCAGGGAAGCGATGACCCTTCCCTCTCCATCCAAGAGCTTTACCAGTAGGAATCACAAGGATTTGGGGAATCTCAAGTGATTTCAAGGATTCAGGGAAATGGAACATGTTTCCTTCTCACAAAAGGTTGGGGATGCCTGCAGTCATTGTAGTAACCTTTCTTCTCTGAATGTGTGAGGAATTTGTGTCCTTTCCTGTGGCAGAGGTACAGAGAATGGGAACACTCATACTTACCCTCACAGGGTGGTTATGGGGACCCAAGGAGATGTTTGGAAGGGTGCTTTGCAGTCCTGAAAATGCTACATGAATGGTGGCTTATTCTCTATTTGAGTCCTGTGAGTGCATGGTATGGGGTTGACTGTGCTGGTTTCATTGGGGAAACTTGGATATTTGGGAGCTGCTGACTCATTATCCTGAGAGAAGCCCCTCAGAGGGAAACCACTGCTTCCACGCCAAACTGAAGACACAAAACTGCCAAATGTAATAGAGGTAAATATAGTCATGGGTTCATAGATTTAGGAGCAGACAGCTCCTTAGAGACCATCTGGTCCATTCCTATTCCATTTTACTGTTGAGGAAGGTGGGCCCCAAACAAGGTAAGGGATTTGCTCAGCGTGGCACAAGGAGTAGGTGACAGTGGTGGGATTTGAACCCAGGTCCTCAAACATCAAAGCAAGCCTCATTCCACTGTACCACAAAACGTAGGTTTCCTAACTCAGTGGAACCTATTTTTTTTTCCTGCTACTCACTTCTGCTTTTGTGGTCATTTTAAGGACCAGCTCACATTCAGACAGGGCTGTCTTGTACTTGCCAAAAACAAGCTCTACCATTCCAGTCTCAGGCAATTAGGGGAGCTGTCAGTTTGGAAATAGATCTCAAGTAGAGTAGCAATCATCACTTGGGCAGCTGAGATACATCCAGGCTTCCTCACCTGACTGGGTCCCTTTTTCCTTTCTTTTATAAACCGCAGATGAACACAGATCAGCAGACTCCCTCATACAGCAATCTCTGCTCTCCTGGGAAACTGGGAAATCACAAGGAGGGTCTAGTCTTCCTGAGCCCAAACCCTATGGAATATGGTACCTAGGACACACACACACACACACACACACACACTCTCTCTCTCTCTCTCTCTCTCTCTCTCTCTCTCTCTCTCTCTCTGTCTCTCTTATTCTCTTACTCTCTCACTGCTGCAGCCTCATTGCCTGCGGTTCACACAACAATCATAGTACAAAAACTTGCCCTCAGTCCACACCAAGACAAGCAGGAAGATTAGCAAATTGCTTCTGGCCCTGATATGCCATTTGTGGATTAATTTAGATAGCTCTGATGGTAGAGGAGTGACCCGGGAGGTTTTGTCTGAGTGTTCACCGCTGTGCCCCTATTCACACACACTCTCCTTCTCTTTTCATATTCATTTCATTGCCTGTGATTGCATGGCAGGCATAGATTTTGCTGAATAACTTGTGGCTTCAATTGCTTCCCCTTTGATTTCTGAGTTCCCTTTTCTCTGGAAGCGATTGAGGGTTGCCTTTTTAAGCGTCATTTACTGGTTAGCTGTGTCTGTAGCCATAGTTGCAGATGATAAATAGTGTAGGACGCTGGGCTCAGTGCTTGCTAGACCCTAGGAGATAATCTGGAAATTGTGGAGTGGGGCTTTTGGGGGATGGGGGGGCAAAGTGAGAGGGAAATCCCTGATGGCAACATGCCTTTTTAGTTATTTGCCTTGTTTTGAAAAAAGTGAAATGAAGGATGTGTATCTGAATGACCTTCAGACCCTGATACCATTCTTGTCTCATGAAATTGCTTACTGAATCCAAGGGCCAATATATCCTTTTCCCAAGCAGTTTTCTTTTCCTCCAGAAAATCTTGTTTATATTTGTTTTGTGCCATTTGCCTTCTCAGCATTATTTCTGCATCACTTACTCAATGTTTCATATCCACCTCTTTAATCATAGAACAGTTTCAGCTAAGCATCCTTAGGAAACATGATGCCCCAACTCCCTTTTCTTTGCAGATGGAAGTGACGTGATTGATTTGTCCAAGGTCACCTAATCAGTCAGTGGCAGAAGTAACACTAATATAACTGAGACCTCCTGACAGTCACTTCTAGCTCTCCTTCCAGGATGATTGCTACCTCTTGTATGAGCTTCAGCTTGTTCACATGAAACTTTTTTTTGCTAAAGTTGTAAAAGTGTGGACATCAAAACATCAAAGAGTTTATGCTAAGATATTTGGAGAAGTGCGTCACTTTAATGCCTGCAAAATCATTGTCAGAAGAAATTTCTGCATACGTGACATCAGGTTCTAATTTTCTATAACTTTTCTTAACAAATTCCATAACCAAATAATATTTAAAAAGCCTATCTTTAGTGTTATCATGAGACTGAAATTCCTGCATAGTGGTTGTGTTGATGATCACTTTTCTAATTAAGTGTCTTTTGTAGTAGCATTTTATATTCTAATTTCTATATTCTGAATTTATATTCTGTGATTATCAGTGGAGTCAGTGGGGTACCCAGGTAGGCCCATCTGGAGATGGTGATAAGTAAGTACCAGCATATGCTAACCTTACTTCCTCAGACTGAGCACTACAATTTCCTAGCAATATAATAACTTCTCTATCCTAAGGTTCACCTCTCATTTAGAAATCATCCTTAATGGAAAGTAAAAAATGATGGTAGAACCAAAGATGTCTTTGTCCAGTCTTTTACTTGTAAGCTTATCGGTTATAGGGAAACGTGTGGCATGTAGAAAAGTACCAAGATGATGAAATTTTCAAGTCACCAAAGGTTTTATTTTATGGGAGGTGTAGCGTTAACAGTATGTGAGGACAGTTCACCTGCCCCGCTTTCGCTTTGTTAATAGTAACATTCATAAAAGTACCTATCTCACAGGGTAATTGTAAGAACTGAATGAGATAACATACGTATAGCATTGTGCAGACCGTAACTATTTAGAGTTGGCTCGGGGGTGCCGTGAATAGAGTGCTGGGCGTGAAGTCAAGGAATCCTGAGTTCAAATGTGGCCTCAGATATTTAGTAGTTCAGTAATTCTGGACAAGTCACTTAACCTCTGTCTACCTCAGTATTCTCATCTATAAAGTGGGGATAGTAATTATTAATAATAATAATAATAATACTTACCTCCCAAAGTTGTTGTAAGGACAAAATGAGGGAATATTTGTAAAAGTGCTTCACAAACCTTAAAGTGCTATACAAAAACTAGCTCTTATCATTATATGACATTTTATAATTCACAAAGCATTTTTTTATACTTTGTGAAGTAGGTGGTTTGTTATTAACCTCATCTTACAGATGAAGAAACTGAGGCTCAGATTATTCCAGTGACTTGAGCCCCTAGCACAGTCCCTGGCATATGGTAAGCAATTGACAAATATTTATTGACTGACTGATTTTTGAGCTAGGCCTCATGGCTCACGAAGCCTTGACTGAAATCCCGTCATTCTACTTCTTAGTGCTTGAAACAAGGGACACTGAATTCACCTGTATCTGCTGGATACAAGCATCATAAAAATGAACCACTTTCATCGATATCCTCCTGCATTGTTCTCACTGCTTGAGACCAGCCAGAAAGCTGGTGTTTTCTATTGTACTGTTTGAGGTAGTAATATTAATTAACCTTTTTTAAGTACTAGCTGGGTGGCACACAATGGATAGAGTGCTGAGCCTGAAATCATGAGGGCTCATCTTCCTGAGTTCCAGTACAGCCTCAGAAACTTACTAGCTGTGTGACCCTGGGCAAGTCACTTAACCCTGTTTGCCTCAGTTCCTCATCTTTAAAAAAAATGATCTGGAGAAGGAAATGGCAAACTACTCCAGTATCTTTTGCCATGAAAACTCCATATGGGATCATGAAAAATCGGACAGGAGTGAAACAACTGAACTGCAGAAGTACTAATTCTGTGCTAAGTATTGTGCTAAGCTCAAAGGTAGGAATAAAGACAGCCTCTGCCCTCAAGGAGCTTAAATTCTAATGGGAGAAGACTACACATAAGAAGGAAGGGCAGGCAGGGAGGATGGAGGAAGAAGTACCCAGCTGCCCAGTGGGAGAGAAGGAGCCATGGCAGAGGACGTTCTGAGTACAGCCTGGGGAGGAATGAGACAAAGCTGATCTGGGGGTTCTCCTTAAATGGAGATTTTGGGGAGTAGCTATCCAATGGAGGGAGATGGGGCTGGGGGAGAGAGAGAGACAGAGAGAGAGACAGAGAGACAGACACATTCCAGGGCTGAAATGAGGCTTCAGGATGAAGAACATGGGGGTGGTAGAAGAGATCCAGAGTCTAGGTTGGAGAGGAGTGATGTTTTAGTGATTTACCCAGTCTTCAAGAGTTATATACCGTCTGGAATAGTTACAAAGGACTTAGCACAGTGCTTGGCACATAGCAGGTGTACTTAATAAATGCTTGTTCCTTTCCCTAGTGTTAATCACTTAATCCTGCCAGGTGATTTTTTTTTTTTTAGCTAATAGTTATACCGTTATCCCTTCCACATTGAGACTTTCTCCCTCACTTTAATAGGAATTTTGGGGAAGTTTTGTGGAAGCCACAGACAACACAGGAAGGCTAGCAGACAACACAGAAAAAGTTCTTTTTTTATACAGTATTTTTACTTAATATTGATGTACATATAGCCTATGACCTGTTGTAAATATAGTACAATATTGCACAATATAGTACAATAAAAAGATGATTATATATGAAACTGCAAATCTGCTATGTATAACTTGCTATTCTTTTCAAATATACAACAAAATTATCATAAAAATTTCTTTTTTTCCTCCTTTCCCTCTTCCCCCACCCTGGAATTGTGAATTGATCCAGCCAAAGTTATTAAACTATCTATACACTTTGATCCAGGAATACCACTACTAGGTCTATTTCTAAAGATCATTAGGGAAAAAGGAAAAGAACATATGTTCTAAAATGTTTGTAGGAGCTCTCTGTGGTAGCAAAGAACTGGAAATTATGGGGATGCCCATCAATTTGGGAATGGCTGAACAAGTTGTGGTATATGATTGTGATGGACTGCTCTTATGCTATAAGAAACAATGAGCTCAATGATCTTGGAAAACCATGGATACCTTTTGTCTTTCCAATACTGTCAAATTCAAACAGAAACAGGGGCCACTAAACCATGCATAAGGATCCCTGCAGACTACATATTGACTTACTTTTAACATATGTTATCCATGATTATGTTATAAATGTTTTTTCTATGCTTTATTGTATTTTTATTTATTTTGTTAAATATTTCCCAATTATATTTTAATCTGGTTCTGGTGTGTTAGATACATTTGCTTTACAACTCTCTCTCCCTCTTCCTCTTCCTCTCCCTCTCACTTTTCCTCCCTCCCTCTCCTTACCTGAGACTGAATGCCCCTTATAGGGCACACTGTAATGACAAGACCAGACACAGAGCTGGTTTGAGAGGGAGAAACAGTATAAAGTGAACTAATGAGACCACTTGGGAAAGTCAAAAAAAGGCAGCAGGTTTTTAGAAATCGTTTTTAGAAGTGAAGAGAAAGAACAAAGTAGAGAGAATTGAGTACATACTGATTCAAAGTGGTGGAGCCAGAGCCTATTAGGCCTCTTAGAATTGCTGATGGAGGCCAGGGAGACCTATGGAGAAGAAACAGGAAATGCTAATGAAGTACAAGGAATTATTTGAACAATATCTTGAGCAGGTCTCAAGAAAGAGCAAGGATTGGACAGAGAATACATCTTTTGTGGGGATTTTTTTTCGGGTCAGAATGTTTTGGAATTGTGGCCAGTTGTTGAAGAAAGTGGCTAGATAGGGAATTGGGAAGGAAGGGGGAAAGAGTAGAACCAGAAACACCAAAAAGATAAACTAGGGTTTTACACAGAAAGAGACCAGTAATTTAACAATGGTAACTTAGCTTGACCCTAAAGTGTAAACTCGGACTTAGCTAGTACAGAGAACTATAATTTTATCAGGACTTTAAAAAAGGCAAATGAAAATAAAGAATTCATGAAAACACTATTGGATACCTACCTTTCCCTTGAGGCTAAAGCTCTATCCAGACTAAAGCTAAGACTGAACTTAGGATCTTTAACTGTTCGATCATAATAAATATCGCATTCCTTTATACTATAATAAAGCCTGGTTGAAAAATTTGAATCACTTGTGTGGAATTGCTGGAGAAATAGCATATAGAAAAATCAGGACCTGGAGATGTAGTTTTTGTGAGAAAATCTGCCCTTTTTAAGTGGCAGCGAAAAGATAACCTTCCATTGATAGCATATGTTCTTTCATAGATACTTCTAATTTACGTTTTATGTCTTCATATAAAAATCAAAATACATCTGTTTTTTAGGTCTTTAAACAACCAGTACTGCAGGAAGGTGATAGGTGGGATGGTATGGAACCCAACCAAGAGGAGATCTTTATCAATAGAGCATTTAGAAACCAAAAGTCTTCCTTCTCGATCTCCTCCAATCACTCCCAACTGGTAAGTCATTTCTCTCACTTCACCATCCGTAAGTGAACATTCATCTCCTCACAATGCAAGCTCATCTAAAGAAAAGGACTAAACTTTAATACACCTAGCAATCAGATTTTGTTTTCTTTTCAGTTAACGCATAAAGTAGTTGTGTCTTAAATATTTAAAATAACTAGCTACATAATACTCATGTAAAATATATGTCTTTCAGTGGTGGCCATGGATTTAGGGAGATATCTGAATATTCCTAGAATGATGAGCTTGGAGCTGTCCTTTAGAGCCCAGGAAAAGTATCTGTGAACTTTTGTAGATAATTTTCTATAGACCTCAAGCCTAAATGTTGCTGAACAGCAGAAGGGTGGGGCATTGTAAAAGAGTAAAATGAAATGAAAAATATTATCCTGTTGTAAAAAAGAAATTGTCACCCATGATCCATCTATACCTGAAATATATAGACTACAGTACCTTTGTGCCTTCTCATCTTGTGTACTTCTCATCCACATTTTCCCATAAATCATCAGTAGAAGAGATCTCCAGTTACTAGAGGCCTTCCTCTTCTTCTGTTTTTGTTTTCCCTACTACACAGGGTTGTTGTGAGAAAACCTTAAAGCGCTATATAACTGTGAGTAATAATACCCTAAGGGTACCAATGTGTCACTCAGGCCATTCATTGTTTTTGCTATATGACCAGCCCACCTCCTTTTCCCATCATTCATATCTTTTCCTTTACTTCTTGCACGTAAGTCATCATGGGTAACATGCTACAAGCCTGCTTATACCCACCAAAACCTTTCCATCACCCTTCAGGTTGTTCATAATTTTAGTTCTTCTGAGATGATTGCATTCTGTAATTAAAATTTTTGGAGGAACTAAAATAAAAGATTAAAACAACAACAAAAAAAAAACAAAGATGACCAAAATAATACATAGTGGTGGTTAGGTGGAGGGTTGACAGGGTGGGTGGAAATTCAGGGAGAGAGGAGTATAAAGTTTGGTATAAAGCTAAACTGAAAAGGATTATTTCAGCCAAGAAATAATCTTAATAATCCTCCTTTAGAGGAGTTGTGATTGACAGTCTAGGAAGCCATGAAGTGATGGAATAAAGCAGACTTGTTCACCAAAGCCAGATATCTAATAACTAGTTGGAAGTTTACGCCTTGCAGCTTAGAAGTGGTAAAATTAGTAAGTGCAGTAATAATTCTCATCTAGAGGTCATGTACAGGGCAAATCAGCTATTCAGAACAGAGCCAAGAATTTTAAATGGCTCTAAGCAACCAAAGTAGGCTTTGCAAAAGCCATGAAGTATATAGTTCATGCACTCTACTCATAAGAATGCCATTGAGTAACCTCAATAAAGCTTTTTGGTTTCATCAGTGGAGGGTACTTCTAGTATGGACACTTTCTCCACCAATGCACATAGGCCATGTGTTTTCTAGTCTGAGAGTTGCTTCATCGCACTAAGAAATTAAATAATTTGTCTTTGTTCTCACAGCTGCTATATGTGAGAGAAGAAGGCTTGGGCCATGTCTACTAGACTCTGGCCACCATTCCACACTGCCTCTCTATTTAAGCTTTTTATTAAGTGTGCAGACATTTTTCCAGAAAGTGTGATTCTGATAGCTCATTCTGGCTTAGAGGTGATATATCAAGGTCTGGAAGGCTATGTTAGCAGACCACAAGCTCTAGCTGGCTTACTATGCCAGAACAGTTTTTAAGTATGACCCTGCAAACAGACTGATTCTACTTTTCTAAAGACCAGATTAATTACAGAGGCCAATAGGCTATTTGGTGATGAGTTATTTGGCCGTGGCAGTCCATAAAAGAAAGAAAAATACCAAATGGTCTTAGTCCTGTGTATTCACCTTCCACTTCTGTGGTCATGGCAGAGAAGGGAGCACAGCATGTTGAAAATTATTCTTTTTAGACCCATCTCTAACTTTAGCTATTTGTCCTCTAGATAGTAGATCATTGTCCAGTGGCCCATGAGCAGACATTTTACTGGAGGATCTTAATGAGTGTTAATCTTGACCGTCTTGCTATAAAGCAAACCAGAAGAGGGAAGTTGCAGCTGTATAGAAAGAAGGTCCACAGGTTCTCCTTGAAGAGCCACTGGAATTGTCAGAGTAGCATTTTAATCATCCACCTAAAAGGAATAGGAACTATTATATCATGGGATGTTTGGTCAGCTCATTTTGCAGCACTATAAAGTGTTTCCAAAAGGATCACCATGAAAATAACAGCAGATCATAGGCCAGCATCTACCACAGAGGATGGAGAGGTAGAGAAGGTGAATGAAGAAATTAGTAAGACCCTCCAAATTACATCAACTTTTCTTTGATGCTCAGTGATTTTAAAGGAAAATGAAAATAAGTAAAGATGGCAAGAAATCTTGGAAAATCTGGATCAGGAGAAAGGAATGAGAGATCCTAAAGACTTAGAGACTGTATGCTTTGTTTATCATGAACACTTTCTATGAGAAAAGACTAGGTGGGCACGGGATATGACAAGCACCAAATAACATCACAAAAATGAAGTTGATTATATTTTAACAGACAGGAAGTGACTATTACTTATGTGGTAGTCATTACTGAATAAGCTATCTGTTTATAGTCAAGCCATCTCCTTATTAGAGCAAAGATCAAAATTAGTATAGAGCTTAAAGAAAGAATACAAATGAGAAAAAGATAGAGCATTTTATTAACATTATACCATTCTGACCTATTTAATCAAGTTACTGATGATGAAAAATAGGATGTGGGTGGAAGGAAGAACATACAGTCTACAATAATTTCATAAAAAAAATTTAACTGATATAAATCAGTTGCCGTTACAAAGACACCAAAAGATACCTCAAAATGCTTTAATCAGTAAATGTTTGACTTTATATTCCGGAGAGAGATGGTAACCAAGTCTAACACTGGTTTAGATTATAAACTTGTTTATAAGATTTTCTGGAGAAGGATGATGGGAAGACTGTGAATGGTATTGCCTCATGAAACAGAGAGAAGTAGTAGAAAGTAGAACCAGTTTTTAAAGAGCTTGGCAAGAGACCCAACTGAGTAAAATAATCCCAAGGATATCAGTATAAAGAAATCTGGGAAAGATCTGCAAAGATCTTAATAACGAACTTTTTTTTAGCAACCTTAAAAGCAAGAGAGCCACCAAATTTGGCCTCTAACATATCAATCCCAGGTGGGCTAACGGAAGAGATATGAATGGCACTTCAGAGACAAAAGATGGAAAAGCAGCTAGATTATACCAAGTGTACATAGAGGAGATCCATGCTGGAAGTGGGTTTTGAGGGCCTAAAGGGATTGATTCATAAAATTTCTGAAGGAGGGGAAAATCTCAAAGGCATAGAAAAAAAAACTTGGACTTTATTTGTTCCTAGAGATTTTATTGGAATTTTTTCTTTGTGTTATACATATAGAAAATTATTTAATACTTATACTTGTGTAAGTATAATATTCCTTTTAATCCTAAACAGGATGGGACCATAGCAAGAGACAGGATTTCACAAGCTGAAATTCACCAGTCTCTAAGAACTAAAACTCTACTGTTTTGTTGAAGTTTCTCAGGGATTTCTTCTCCTTTTTCCTCTTAGCCTCACCAACTATTTCTTCTACCATGGTGTTAGGTTCTAAGCCCTTTACTTTTTTTTGGAACTTATTAATACCAAAAAGAAGCAACCAAGACCACATCAGCTATTACCAATCTGTATGCCTACTTTACTACCTATATAAAATTTTTCTGAAAATATTCTATGCATGCATCAAGGATATTAAAATTGATTTCACCAAGAAGTCAACAGAGGCACATGGTGCTTCTAGTGCAACATATAACAAAGAGTTACAAAGAAGAATTAGAATAAAGAATGACATTTAAAAAATAGATGATTAATAAAGAATATGTTCTGGTTATGTGGCGAGAATAAAGATAGCCAGCAGATAGCCTCTGTGCTCCCCTCTTATCTATGTGTTGTCAGGAGAAATAAAAGAAAGCTTCCAGCCTTTGGATGGATCCCCTAAAGCGAACTATTGGGAGGTCATAGATAAAACTTGCAAACCACGGGCAAGCATAGATGGTCTTTGATTTGCTTCCCTGAAGGGAATGTACATACACATTGACGAGATCTCAGAACCATTTGCATATTTGTGATAAAAACAGACATAATTATAATATGCTTCTTTGGTTTTCTATTCCATGGGTTGTTTGGAACTTAGTCCATCAATAAACATAATAATGTGATATCCTTCCTCCTGGAGCATGATACAGTGCTGTCAGGTAATCAACAATGCATCTAAAATGTTATTTTCAACACCATCTGGGTGTAGCTGGCAGGCTTCTCAAAGTATCATACCTAGTTAGCATTTTCCCAAGCCCTAAGGGAAAAAAAATGTCATCTAAGGTAATGGACTTTTTCCCCCCCAGGCTATCCATCCTAATTTTGAATTGGCCTAGCTGGATATATTCTAGATGAAGCTTATTAGTCAAGGTTGCTATCTCAGGCTCATTTCAAGCTATTCAGGAAACTTTCTGATTGATGTCAGAACTTTGACATTCCAGCATAGTCTATCTGCTTAACCATTAACTCTCATGTCACACCAAAAGGCAATAAATACATCATCCCAAAGATATAGAAACATCCCTCAAAAGGTCACAAGGATATCATTTTCACCCATCTTTCCTCTCCATCCCTTCTCTGCCCCTTCCTTTCTTCTTCCTCTTCCCCTCTGTTACCATTTTTTTTATCTTCTTCTTAATCCTTCTCTTCCTCTTCCTTCTCCTCTATTTGTCTCTTTCTACAATTTGATATTGTGGAAAGATCACTGAATGTAATGTGGAGTCAGAATATCTGGGTTCAAATTTCAATTCTGCCACTTAATACTGTGACACTTTGGGCCTCAGTATCCTTATATATAAAATGAGCATGTCTAGGGTTCCTTCCAGCTCTGTCACTCTGACTTCTCTCTTTTCTTCTCCCTTTCTTTCTTCCTCTGTTTTCTCCTTTCTTTGCCCCTCCTATGTCTCCACTTCTCTTCCTCTTCCTGCTTTTCTTTCCTCCTTAACATTATTCTTGTGGAATCAGCTGCTCCATATATCATTGTTTTGCCTAATGTAATGGTGTTTCTACCTAATGGCATGGTGAGCCTCTAATCCTAATAAGTTAGCTTATAAAATAGCATTATTTATATTCAATAAACCTTAAAATTGAATTTGATTTAACTAACTCACCGCTTTTCCTTTAGGCGAAGTCCTAGGTTACGCCATGAAATTAGAAAACCACGGCATTCATCTGCGGATAACCTTGCAAGTGAAACAACATACCTTACAGAAACAGAAGATGTATTTTATACCTACAAGGTTTCTCCATCCTCAAAAGATAGTGATTCAGAATTTTCGCAAAACCGAAGTCCACAGAGACAGTAAGAGAACTTGTGTTCATTCATTTATCTCTTAGTATACACAATGATTTGCTAGACTTTGAGGTCAAAAGGTGATAAGACTGGGGAAATCCTTAAAAGTCCTTAAAAAAATTTTATAACTGAACACCCGTTATGTAGTGATCCCATATACAAGGCACTATCAAAATACCACAACCTCTGAGTGATAGGTTCCTGTGACCCCTCTCACAAACACACCTAAAAGAGTAAGGAAGGTCTCAGAAAAGGCTTTTTTGTTTTGTTTTAGTTTTTTTTAATTATTTTTTCAAGCATTTTTTTCCTCCATCCTACTTCTCCACACTCCAAATGAATACACACAAAAAAAAAAGAAAGAAAAAAGAAAATCCTCCCAACAGATATACATTCAGAGCCTTATATTGGCCCTGTCCAAAAACGTATGTCTCATTCTCCACTCTGAGTGCCCGATCTCTTTGACAGGAGGTATGCAGCATGCTTCGTTAGTTCTCTGGAATTGTTTGTTATTGCATTAACCAGTTCTTGATTCTTCCAAAGTTATTTTTCCTAGTCATGTTGTTATTGTATAAATCATTCTGATTATACTTATTATATTAGTTTATATGTCTTCCCATGTTCTCTGAAAGTGTCCATTCTTTCTTTTCACAAAATTATTCTGTTACATTCATGTGCCATAATTTTTTTACCCATTCCCCAATACATAGATATCCTCTTAGTTACTAGTTTTTTGCTACTACAAAAAAGAGCAGCTATAAATCTATGTATCTATGTTTCTATCTACATTTTACTTAAGGTTCCTTTTCCTCTTTCCTTGGTCTCTTTGGGACATAGACATAGTATTGGTGTTGTTGGGTCAGAGGGTATGCACAGTTTAGTGACTTTTTGGACATAGTTCCAGATTGCTTTCCGGCTAAATGGACCAATTCAAACTTCCATCATCAGTGCATTAGTATGCCTTGTTTTCCCACAAGTCCTCCAACATTTGTCATTTTCATTTTTTGTCAACTTGCCCTCTCTGGCAGTTTTGAGGTGGGACCTCAGAATTGCTTTAATTTGTATTTATTTGACTTGGAACATTTTTTCCCATATAATTGTTGATAGCTTGGATTTCTTCTTTTGAAAACCAGCTTTTCTTATCCTTTTAACATTTATCAGAAAGGGTTTTCAGTGACGCATCTGTTTCTGATCTTATGACACAGGATCATCATTGTCTTCTTCTATTGATGTAATCAGTGTGTAAAGACCTCCAACAGCTTGTGTCTAACCCAATCCCCAGTAGTCTTCCCAGGGATGCACAGAAGACAAAGGAACACAGACACACAGGAAAAGCTAACTCTGGAACCAAAACTCCCTTGGCAACCTTGTTTTGCACTGCAAAGGTCTCCCCTGAATCTCCTCCTCTTTCTTTGACAGAGCAGCCAGCTCTACAGTATGGGGCTGGTTTAGAAATAGCTCAGTTTAGAAATAGCTAGTTTAAAAGCTAGCTCAGCTTTTATACGGTGGTGATGGGAAGCCTCAGAGAGATGGGTTCCTTTATCAATGTTAGTGGTAATAGCTGCTGCTCCCTTCCCATTCTACAAATCAATTGCCTACCCTTCCTGATGGTTTTAACAGATACAACAGGATAATGCAGAGTGTAATGACCTAGTTCCTGCCTTCTAAAACAAAGCAGTAAACAATTAAGCAAATTCATTTAGCCTGCAAAAAAATTTTTAAAAGCTTCAGCCATTCTAGATGTTAAGCATAAAATGCTAAACCAGTAGAATGTAATTTCCTTTGAGGAATGCCTGTTTTGCTTTTATATGTCTACTGCTTTCTTTGAGTACCAGGAAAATGACAGATCTTTAAATGAATGCTTGTTAAAGTTGTATTACTGTTCTTCAGGGTCATGCACATTCATTTAGCCACCTTATTTCTTATGAGCTACAAATCTTGCCTTCAGTTTCTTAAGATCAACAAATCTTGCCTTCTGTGTATATCAGTCACACACAAAAATGTAGATTTCAATTTTCCTTGTGATATCTCTTCTGCACTATTTAATGCCTTTGGTAGTTTCTGGTGACGCTGTCACTTTCTTTTACTTTAAATAACCTTTTTGTTAAAATGATGATCATTTATTATTCTTAACTGTAGTCTCTTGGTGTTTAGAAAGAATTAAAAGCTTAGTTTACCTCCTTTTTTGTTTTGTTTTTGAAGTTTTATCAGTATGTTTTGTTATTACATTACAAATATTTACAAATTACTCCCTCGTGAGAAGTCTCTTGCAAAAAAATAGTTTAGTAAAACTAATAATACTGTGATCTCATCCGAAAATACTTGCAACATTTCACATTTGTAGCACCCCCACCTCTATATTTAGAAAAAATAATTAACAAAATCTATTTTCTCTCCACACCTCTTACCCTTTTGAAAAAGCAAAAAGAAAAACAAATTTCCTATAACAAATATGCAAAATGAATTCCCTCAAAAATACATGTCTGTGTGTGTATGTGTGTGTGTGTGTGTGTGTGTGTGTGTGTGTGTATATCATTCTATACTCTAAACCTATCATCTCTCTAATGGGGAACATATTTACCTCCTTTGAAGCAAACATTAAGCAAGGGATACACATGTAGAGAGAAGATATGGCTAGACTTATTTTTTTGTTTTGCATCAATCTCAAGTAGTGACAACAATAACTAACATTCATATAGCTATTTAAAATTTGCAAAGCAAATAGATATATTGTCTTTTTTTTTCTTTAGCTAAATTGTCTCACTTGAGCCTCATAATAACCCTGGGAGGAAAGTCCTATAGAAATTGTCAGCCCCATTTTAACAGATAAGAAAGCCAAGGCACAGAGAGGCAAATGACTTGTCAGGGCAATAAACATCAGAGGTAGGATTTAAATCCATATCTTCCTGACTTCAAGTTCAATAATTTTTCCATTACGCCACACTGATTCCACTGATTTCCATTATGCCTCAGAAGGAGGCAGAGCTATAAAATGAGGGGATATGTGAATTTGAGGAACTAGGCAGCTTCGAGTTCTCATGATGTGACTTAGATTCTCAAAATCAATAAATGTTAGAGCTGGGTAATATCTTACGGATCAACTAACCCAAACCTATCATTTTGATTTATTACTTTGTTTAAAGCATTGGGAATTTTCAGAGTATTGTATATACTTTATGTTCAAATATAAGTTTAAAATAATATTAACCCAAACTAAGCCAAATTCAGTGATTTTTTATTTTTTTTTATTATCTATCGTTTTGGATTACTTGAATTACCTCATTAGCATCAGTCAGTCAGCAGTATTTAAGTGCCTACTCTGTGCCAAATATGAAGCTAGGACCTGGAGGTAGAAATATAACAGATGAAACAAGGAGATTATCTTCTAACAGGGGACACAGCAAGTACATGTATAAGTAAAATATAGAGTAAACATAAAGAGAATAAATACAGATACGTACAAGATCGTGTGAGAGGGAGAGCACTCACATGATTATTAAAAATTGATCATACAATATTCTTTCTCCAGTTTTCACACTTCTTTTTTAAACCAGTCCTTGTAATTTCATCTGTCTCCTTGATACTGTCAAGACCTTCTCCCAAGGAGAGGGAACTCCCTCTGTTGAAAGGAGGGGAACAGAGGAATGGAGAAGAGCTACTGAGAGGTGAAGAAAAGAAGAATGCTGCCAGAGGAGTAGAGTATGGACAGGGCTTTGTCAAACTTAGCATGAGAGTAAATAGCATGCCACTACTTTAGATGGAAGGCATCAGCTAAGCCTTAAGCTGTACCTTATGGATAATAAAGTTGCTGTTGTGGAGCAAGCCCAGCTGAGCATAGAAATGGAGTATCATAGAAATATAGATGAAATCACAGGGCCTGTTCTATAAGTTAAGAATCTTGGAAAATGGTTTGGTTGGCCAGTGAGAGGTTAAGTGACTCACTCAGGGTCACACAGCCAGTGTCTGTCAGAGATGGGACTTAAGCCTAGGTCTTCCTAACTCTGACTCTGTCCACTGTGCCACATTGGGATTGATTTATTAGTCAATAATATTTTTGGAATTCCTGGTATAATAAACAAGTTATCTTTGTAGTGTTATGTTCACATCAGTAATGATAGTGTCGATGTTAATGGACAGACACCACATTTGGATCCTACCAACTCAGTAACAGGTTGCTGTATTCATCACATATGATGATGTCACTTAAGTTGAAGTTGGGAAGAGGGCCTGGATCTGACTAATTACATACAGAAGAAATCTATGTTGCATGTGGCATAATTGTAAAGGCACTAAGGGACCAATTTTCAAAATAAGAGGACAATATTTCAAAAGAATAAAAAATCTTAGAGATACTGATTTTACAAATATATACATGTACAAAAATAAAATATAGAAGGAGAAACTAAGAAGATATCATCAATGTCTAATCAACGTAGTACTTTCTTACCAAAGTAAAATCTTTATGCTAATGGTCCTTGTAAAGGGTATCCTTGATCAAAATATGAGGTAGTGGGAAAGCTTTCACAGATGATTTTCTACAGCAACCTCGCAGAGAGGTTATAGTGAATATAAAATCCCATATTGTGTGTTTGATTTAGAACAGGTCAGTTTTGGAGAGCTGTTTAAATGCAGGTAAAAGGGGAGCAAATCTTAACAGTTCTCTGGTCTGGGGCACCATTATGCTTCATTGTTCTAAGAAAGCATTTATTGGACAAGCCAACTTGGTGTTCCCAGGCAGCATTTTTTCATTTACTTATGACTGCCTATACAACCGTGGAGTAAATACAGGAAAAAATCTGCTTTTTTGTGCTTTAAAGATTTGTTTTTAAATCAAATATGGAAGAGCTTTGAAGTTAGTAATAATTGGGGAAATGTGAATATTGCAATTCTTTTATGGTTATAGGACAATTGTATTTTACCTGAATGTGAATTAGCGACAGAAGATGAGAATTTGGTCACTCACCGTAAGATAAGGTGAGGTCTCTCTCAGAGAAAACCTAGCTGCTGATGACCTGAGAAGATAAAAAGGTAAAAGGACACACTTCAGAGCAGGATCAGAGAGATCCTAATTCTGCACTGTTAATTGTGGCCAGGCAGATTTGGTTGGCCAAAGAGAGACTGGAGTTCTCTCTCTACTACCACCTGCTGCTGAGCAGAAGAATGAGGAGTGGAAAGGATATATTTTGCTCTCTTAACATACTCTGTTCAAGAGAGGAGAGAGGAGGAGAGGAGAAGTGAAGAGCTACTGAGAGGTGAAGAAAAGAATGCTGCCAAAGGAGTAAAGTCTGGATAGGCCCTCATCAAACCTAATATAAGAGTAAATGGCATGCTATTACTTTAGATGAAGGCATTAGCCAAGCCTTAAGCTGTATCTGATGGATAATAAAGTTGCTATTGTAGAACAAGCCCAGCTGAGCATAGGAATAGCAAAGAAATGGAGTACCAGAGAAACAGTCCAACAGATTGGCTCAACCAGCTGAGCTTATGCCCAGTGAGGTGTCAGTCCAGAAGTGTGGCTCATCTCAGCTTAACAGTGGAAGCATCTGATCGACACAGAAGCTATGCCCATTAGTTTATAGTTCCAGAATTATGAGTTGCTTTGGCCACGCGTATTTCCTTCATACCTTAGTGTCCTGGGACTTTAAATGTGTGCCTGCTTTGCCCATGGACACTGAGGGCATGGGTAGGAGTGTGTAGTTGAGGTTTATGGGTGGGATCATATGTAAATGTTATGTGTTTGTTCTACATTTTCAGTAAGTGTTTTGATTAAGATAATTAAGTGTTAGCAACTGATGTGTTCATGGGAAATATTCCAGTTGGGGGCTTATGAACTACAACACTGCTAGTCCCTTACAAGGTTTACTCCTAGAATGCTGAGAATAGTGAGTTGTAGCAGCTGCCCTCTCTCTGGGAAAATCCTAGCCTGTCACTCATCCAGGTGAGTGTTCTTTATTTTTTCTCCTGGTGAAATTAAAGGTTAGCAGTCAGAGTAGTAAAATAATCCAAATTGTAGAGAGTTCAAGTGAAACCTAGGATTATAAAAGCAATATTTCATATAGGCGGCTTAAAAATATTAATACTGGAAATAATGTGATCTTAGAGTTGGAAGGGACCTTACAGATGACATGGTCAAACCTTCCACCTAATACAGCAGTCCCTTCTAAGATATCCCCAACCCAGACACTAATGGACTGTTGGTAGGGTTGTGAACTGATCCAATCATTCTGGAGAATAATTTGGAACTACGCCCAAAGGGCTATAAAATTGTGTATACCCTTTGACCTAGCAATACTGCTACTAGGTCTGTATTCCAAAGAGATAAAAAAAATGGGGAAGGACCTCTTTGTTCAAAAATATTTATAGCATCTCTTTTCGTGGTGGCAAAGAACTGGGAATCTCAGGGATGCCCATCAATTGGGGAATGGTTGAACAAGTTGTGGTATATGATTGATGGAATACCATTGTGCTGTAAGAAATGATGAGCAGGATGATTTCAGAAAAACCTGGAAAGACTCACACAAACTGATGCAGAGTTGGCATGAGCAGAACCAGGAAAATATTGTACACAGTAACAACAATATTGTCCGATGGTCAACTGTGAACGACTTAGCTATTCTCAGCAATATAACGATCTAAGACAATCCCAAAGGAGTCATGACGAAAAATGCCACCCACCTGCAGAGAAAAAAACTGATGGAATCTGAATGCAGATTGAAGCATACTATTTTTCACTATATTTTTTCATGGGATTTTTTTGTGTGTGCCTATGTCTTTCTTTTGCTACATGACTTATATAGAAATATGTTTTGCATCATTGCACACGTATAACTTACATCAAACTGCTTCCCATCTGGCGGGAGGGAGGTTTAGGGGGGAGAAAGAGGGAGAGAATTTGGAACTCAAATTTTTAAAAAGGAATGTTAAAAATATCTTTACATGTAATTGGGAAAAAGAAAATATTGTAGAAAATAAAAGAGGATAATTTGAAGAGCTGAAAAATGAAATGAAATAAAATATCCCCAACCAGACTGTCTAGACGTGTCCAGGCCCTTCTCAGTGCATTATGTCAAGCATTCTGTTGGAAAGCTCTGTTTGCTAGAACATTTTCTCAGATTTTTTGTTCTTGGGGCCCCTTAACATTCTTTAAAATTAGTGAGGACACCCCCAAGAACTTTTGTTTAAAAGTTATATCTATCAATATTTACCATATTAAAAATTAAAGCATCTTAGTATTATGAAAATTGCTTTGTCCTTGTGGGCGCCCTGAAAAACCCTTGAGGGGTCTTTAGGCTGTACTTGGGACCTTCTATATTCGAAACTACTTCTTTGTGCAGATATCTTGAGCCAAATCTGCTTCCCTGTAACTTTCATCCAGTGGACCTAATTCTATACTTTGGAATTACAGAGAATAAATTTAATTGTACCAAAGCTTTTTGTGAACTCTCAAGTTCTGTAGCAATATGAGTTGCTTCCATTTTTATTATTTGCAATACTTCTCTCAGATATTCTGTCCTCCAGGCTGACCATTTTCAATTCCTTCAACCATGCCTCAATATTTAAAGAATATTTAAAGTTTCTAGTTCTGTCATTTTTGTAGTTACTTTCCATTGAGTTAAGTCCTATAGCTTATTGATATCCTCTTAAAATATCTTGTTGAGAATGGAACTCAGTAGTCCAGAAGTAGAAAGGATAAACCTGGGAGTCATGAGGCAGCAGGGCAAGTGGGAAAGCTCATTGACTCAGCAATCAGAGGATCTGGATTCAGATTCTACTGCTATTGCTTTCTTATGTGACCTTGAGCTTTATTGACCTCATCTGTGAGATGAGAGGGTTGAACTAGGTGGATGTCTGAGGTCCCCTCCAGCTCTGGATTGATGATCTGAGTACAGGAGAATTATTACTTTCCCAGACCTTTGTTGCAAGTTTTTTTTTATTCTTGAAATGAAATGGCAGGTGCTTGATACTTAAATGAAGATGGGCAGCTAGATGGCATAGAGTACCAGACCTGGAGTCAGGAAGACTCATCTTCCTAAGTTCCAATCTGACCTCAGACACCGGGCAAGTGGCTTAACCCTGTTTACCTCAGTTTCTTCATCTGCAATATGAGCTGGAGAAGGAAATGGCAAACCACTCCAGTATCTTTGCCAAGAAAAACCTGAACGGGGTCACAAAGAGTTGGACATAACTGAAAAATGACTGAACAACAATAAAATAAAGATGTAGTAGATTGCATTAGATGTCTTATCTTAGAGTACATCTACATTTGGGAGATCTCCCTCTGAACAGGAACTTTGGAAATACCAAGTGCTGTATTCTTCTCTTGTATCTTTAATAGTGCCACCATATTGCTTCATGTAGAGCTTTTTGAGATTAAAAAGTTGCTAGATGAAAGTGAATATGTAAACTTCAAAATGCTATGTAATATTAATTTTGTACTTCAAGTGACTTCTTGAGGACAAAGATAAGTAATGATCTGGTGAAAATCACATGCCACTAAGAACTTGAAATTAAAGTGAACAAAGGAAGGTGACAGCTTTCTTCTGCTGAAATCAATTAGTCGGTCTCAACAGTGAAAATGACTTGAGAAAGTCTTAAGTTCTAACTCCTTATGCAATATTTAGATCTGCTCAAACATGTACATCAAGTGATTTCATAGTCTCCTGTTTGTACATCTCGAGTGACTCTGGACTCCCTTTCCAGGGAAGACCCTTCCATTTTCCGATAGATCTTATCACTATGAAATTTATTGCCCACATTGCTTCCCTGAAGCTTTTCACCCTTTATACTTGGTTTGTCTCTGGAACCAAGCAAAATAAGAGGTTAATGTCTCTCTCATGTGATGGCCCTTCAGATATTTGAAGATAGTTTCCCTATACTAACTCTAACTCACCCAGCTCACCCAGTCTTCTCTCCTCTAGGAGAGAACATCCTCTAAACATCTTTAATTTCTTTCCCAGATCTCCGTGACGTGCTTTCTAGTCTTCTCATCATTCTGGTTCCCTTTCTTTGGAAAGTTACTGGCTATCAGTGTCCCTCCTAAACATGGGACACAGAATGAAACAAAATATTCCAAATGTGGTCTCCTAGTACAAGGAGACTGTCACTTTCCTTTATGGATGGTGTATTTCTGTTCCCTGAATAGTCTTACTCCAGTGACTCTTCATGGTGTGGAAGTGACCTTGAGTCCTCAAAGATTGTTCCAACAGAATAAAATGCAAGCTCTGACAGTTCCTACCAAGCTGAGAAGACTAGGGGACAGGATAAGACAAAGCAACTCTTAGAAGCTGTGGAGTTGGATGAGTACTTAGACCCACACTGATGATGTCCTAGACCCTTGAAGTATGCATCTTTAAGTGCAGCCTACGACAGTCTCCCCTGCTCCCTCGCCCACTTTGTCCATTGACTGTCATTCTGTAAAAGGATTCTTAGTGGTTTTAGTGAACCTATGCTTATTCTTGATGTCCACAAACTACATGATATATAATTACCAATCTTGATTTTTGTCATAGATGTTAAGCCCAATCATCTGTAGTTTGCAGAACACTCGTTATTCCCCCTTTTGGAAAATCAGGAAAACATTTGACCACTTCCAACCTTGTTGGCATCTCTCTCATTCTCCCCAGGTCCTCAGAGATCACCATGAGAAGTTCAGCAATTACTTTTGCAAATTGTTTTGATCCATGGGGATTTAATCCTTCTGGGACAAGGGACAAAGTCATTTATAGCAGCTGAGTGCTCCCTCTATACCTACTATCTTTTGTTTTTCTTGCATTTTAATTCCTGCTTAACTATGTTTTCCTATCCTT
The DNA here is from genome assembly GCF_011100635.1 of Trichosurus vulpecula. Taxonomy (NCBI): domain Eukaryota; kingdom Metazoa; phylum Chordata; class Mammalia; order Diprotodontia; family Phalangeridae; genus Trichosurus; species Trichosurus vulpecula. Next base: position 494,245,927 of record NC_050573.1, read on the forward strand.
TTCAAGATGAAGATCATTATCCTTGAGAGCAAAAGAAACAAACAAAGTAGCAGTAGTTAAATGACTAGTTATATTATTTATATGAATAGTTAACTATTGGGATTGAATCTTCTCTGTCAGTTGTTTACATCATCCCATCTGCTCCAAGCAGCAGCATGGTCCCTTTTTTTTTTGCCCCCTTTGTGTTGTCTTTTGAATTTGCATCAAGCCTCAGCTTGTTCTAAGCTTTAACCTTGCTGATGTGTCATATTTATCTTTGGTTATATGCCCCTACTTCCATTTTAAATCTTCCATGCCCTCTTAAATCTGAGCTTGTCAGAGACTTCCATTTTTCTTCCTCTTCTAACTCATTGGAATCATTCATGGTTGGAACATTAGGATTTCATTCTTGAATATTACCCATTCCCTGTAGGAAAATCAATGGGATCATACCTCCTTTTCCTTTAACTTTTTGAAATCTTTCCTGAAATATTGTGTAAATGTCTCTCCTTGGTTATTGCCAATGCTGCGATGGCATCGTTGCTTTCTCCAAGGTTCTTGTAACTTGCCAGCATTTTTGGTCCAAATCTGATCCAATGTAGGATCAGATACAAAGCAGTATCTTTACCTTCTGAAAAGTACATTTATCAGTTTATCAGCAAGACAAGCGAAAGAATGATGAGAAGTTTTGCTGGGAGTTCCACCACACCGCCAACTCTCCCGTCACAATTACAGCCTTCCCTTGTCCTCCTGACAGCTTTGTGATCTAAATCAAGAACCCGTCATCCATTCCCTCAGGCTGGACATCTTGTAGTACATTCCTACAACAATATCACTTCTGTTCCTTCTTCCTTTTACCTTCACCCAAACATTTTTTCCATCACCTTTCCCCAATTAGGTTCATGGATTGTCATGTAGGTACATTTCTAGTTTGCCATCCTCTTTGTCAGATTTGTTTCTTTTGAACATGGTTCAGACTGTCTTTCATCTCCATATTGTAGCTTGTCACATTAAGTTGTGGTGATACTTCACATTTGCTGCTGCTTCTTAAAAATGTCAAGTTTGCTTTATTATGCATACCCTGTGCATTAGCATAATAGATATTGGTGGGTACAGGTATAGCCCTGATTTCTTCTAGTTATTTCAAGCTACGAACTACTTTTTAAGTCATATTAAGTCATATAAGAATCAACATTCTTTTTGTTGTTTCATCCCTTCACAGTGCCTGATCTAACAGTTTTCTGAGAGTACACTATGGTGTTGTAGAAAAATACTGAACTTAAAATCAGGAGAGATCTACCTGAGATGAAATCCTATCTCTGATATCTTCTGGCTTTGTGACCATAGACAAGTGACCTAACCACTCTGAGCCTCAATTTCTTTATATGTAAAAAATGAATCACAATACCTGTAGCACTTATATCACAGGCTGGTTGTAAAGGATTGAGTGAGACAATGTGTGCTCAGCACTTTCAAACTCTAAAGTAATATATCAATATATAATTAATAAAATACATAAACTCTAATATATAAGATATATCACTTTATTTCTAAATATGTATAAATAAATAATAAAGATATGACTCCTTTATAAATATATAAATAAATACTTTATATATTTATATATAAAGTAATATTGTAAATATCATCTAGGCACTTTTCTGCCCTGCTTCCACTGTCAATTTAAAGCCTTCTTGTTCCTCTAGAATTCTCCATCTGAATGTATTCTTTGCAGTCTTACAGATGCATTCTTTCCCTGGCTAAGAGCCTATCATTCCTATAAAGAAGATCAGATCCCTTTCTCCAAAACCATCTTCTTAGCCAACTGTTCAGCAATAACCTATGCAAACTATATTAAACCCGACAGGCTTTTCCATTGCACAACTAAGAGTAGTAATCGCAGTGTCTTCCAGAAGGGAGGACTGGAGGGAAGAGAGACAAGTCATTTTCAGAGGGCTAGAGGCATGAGGAACCCCTGTGCGGTTAGACATGCCCAAACTCGCTTGGTTGTGGTAATTTAAAAACAACTGCCAGCTGAGCGCACTGTTTTTTCTAGAGGCTAGAGTGGGGCACTTCTGAAAGTAGGGGGTGGGGAGCAAAGACTATCACCTCATCAGCAGCTCCTGAATCTTATTGGGATAAAGTGACTCCCCACAAATTCTTATGAAAATAGTGAGCTTAGTTCTACTTTTAGCGGGGTCAGGGAACAAAGCAGTAATGGCATTTGAGTTCCTCAAATGTATGTGGGGTCCCATTGCCGGCTTTTAAGGATAATGTGAGGGTTTTCTGTGCAACAGGTAAATCCTTGCGTTGGAATTATGACCCCCAAACCCACTTGCTTGGGGAATCAGTGCTAAATAAATGCAATTCAGAATACATGTCATGCGTGTTCTTGCGAATACTAATTGGTTTATTAAAATGTTTCTTAATAAAGGAATGAATTGGAAGACAGCCCAAACTCTCAGACCCAGACATCATCCAGCACCTTGTCTCAGGGTGTAAATGCCCCAGGCTGCTGCTCCCTGGATGGGGTAGATCATCAGCTTTCAGACACCTATACCAGTGGTAGTAAAGGCAGCTTCACAGAAGACTCTAATCAGTACTACTGTGATAAGGTGAGTTCAGCTAGCTCAAACACTGTACAGTGGGGGCAGGGGAAGACATAAATCAAGTGTGTAGCTTAGAGTTTAGACCTTCTATTGGAAAAATATCCATTATCACTAGCATAAAGTACTCTCTCTAAGTTATGCGTTGTAATGATTAGACAGGGAAACAACCCTATGAAGTGATCATCTCGATTGGTACCATGGTATAATGGAAACAGAATTTGCATCAGCTAGGTAGCCCAATGGATAGTACCCTGGCGTCAGGAAGACTTGAGTTCAAATGTGCCCTCAGACACGTATTAGCTGTATGACCTTGGGCAAGTCACTTAACCTCCATTTCTTCATCTGTAAAATGCCGATAATAATAGCACCCAGGGTTGTTAATGAGATAGTATTTGTAAAGCACTTTCCAAATCTTAAAGTGCTATATAAATGCTGACTTGGCTATTATTATTGAACTCCAGTTCTGACAACTATTAATTATGTGACTTTGAACTAGTCTCTGAATTTCTCTGAGCTTCAGCTTCCTCACCTATAAAACAGGGAAGATCATACTTGTCCTGCCTTTAGGATTCTTGCACATGGAAAAGTTCACAATAGATGTATACATTACTGTTACAATCTTCAAATTTGTTTCAGAATGAAGATGGTGATGGTTATCTACTGCTGGTGTGTATTACTCCAGATGAAGATGGAAAATTTGGATTTAATCTTAAGGTACAGTAACATTCATAAACTCATGTAAATATCATTTCACAACAACATTTCAAGCCTTTCAATGGGATTAGAATTATTGCTTCCCATTAGAAATGTGTGTTCTGAAAGTTGTTGTATCTGATTGTGATGGAATACTGTTATGCTTTAAGAAATGATGAGCAGGATGCTCTCAGAAAAATATGGAAAGACTTAGGAAAGACTTACTTACCTGAACTGACGCAAAGCGAAATGAGCAGAACCAAGAGAACATTGTACACAGTAACAGTGATATTGAAGGATGATCTACTATGAATGACATAGCTATTGTCAGTAATACCATGATCCAAGACAGTTCTGAAGGACTTATGATGAAGGGGCTGTCCACCTCCAGAGAAAGAACTGGTGGAGCCTGAATGCAGATCAAAGCTACTTTTTCTTTATTTTTCTTGGGTTTTTTTTTTTGTCTGTGTTTTCTTTCACAGAATGACTTACATGGAAATGTGTTTTGCATGACTACACATGTTTAACCTATGTCAAATTGCTTGCCTTTTCAATGACAGGGGAGGGGGAGAGAGGTAGAGAATTTGGAACTCAAAATTTGGCGGGGGGAAGAATGTTAAAATTGTTTTTACATGTAATTGGGAAAAAATAAAATATTAAATAGGATTTTTTAAAAATCTAAAAGAATTGTGTTCTGGCTAAAGGCAAGGAATCAGTTCTATTAAAATGTAAGTTCATTGCAAGTAGAGTTTGCTTCATTCTTGGTATATGTATTGTGTACATGTATAAGTGCCTAGCACAGTGCCTGGTACACAGCAGGTGCTTAATAGATACATATTTGTTGATTGATTGATTCAACCCCTGAGAGTGTTATGTCTATGTTGCATACACATGGAGGCAACCAGGTGGTGCAAAGGATAGAGTGCTCACCTTGGAGACAGGATGGCTTGAGTTTAGATCCAGCTTCAGACACTGACTAGCTGTGTAGGCCCGGACAAGTCACTTAACCTCTGTTTGCCTCAGTTTCCCCAAATGTAAAATGAGGGGGTTGAATCAGATGATCTCAAAGGTCCCTCCTAGCTCTAACATTCTATGATTCTCTGGTGCTTATTTGCTAAAGAAGAAGCAGACGTTTCAGTATCAACCTCTGGAATATGGCCTGAGGTATTTCTGTTAGCCAGAAAGCATTAATTCTGGTATGTCAGAGATCAGCTAAGACTAGGAGAGGGAGAATTTTATTGCTGGGTTAGAAATAAGTTGGATTCTGGTCCCAGTCACTGTGCGACCTGTAGGGGGTTAGAAACTAAACGATAACTAAAGCTTTTTTCCAGTTTAAATGTTCTTTTATTCTAAGACTTAAAAGACACAATGGATAGCCAAGGAAGTAAATACTCTACCATTTCATGGAATGATGAGAAATAAATCTCATTTGTACAGTCTGTAATGAGATGGACACCATTCCCTGGCACTCTTTTGTCATCTCTCCCAAACTAACCTTCCATTAGAACCTTTTGAGAATTGCATAAGAGTTTGAGAGCCATTGTAAAATATACTGCTAGATTATCTGGAATATTTTTATGGTGGTTGTCACCAAATTTACTATTAACTAAAGAGATTATGTTAAATGAGCAAAAAAATGAAAGAAGGATTATAATTCTAAAAAATTCATTGGTTCTTTTGCTGGCTCACTTTCAGAAGGATAGGAGTGACCTGAGAACAGACAATCTATTTCTCCTTTTTTCCACAACAGGCAAAATCATTGTTTTTTCCAGAGGAGAGGGAAACCTGTTGCATAATTCTGTATAAAACTAATTGAAAGAATCAAATCCTTTCAAAACAAATAGAGATTATATTTGAGAATGACCATTCTAATAGGTTAGCCAGCCTACTTTGTCAATCACCTGGCCCCTAAAGAAACTTGTAACATTTGAGAAATTTGTCCTCATCCCACTACTGCCTCCTTTTCTGTACCTTTCTCTTTCCCCTTGGAATCTCTTCCCCCTATTTATCAATGTCCTCATGTTGCCCTCCAGCTGTCCAAAGCCTCCTAAAAATCAGTCAATAAGCATTTGCTAAGTGCCTGCCCTGTACCAGGCACTACAAAAAAATACAAAAGACAGTTCATGTTTTCAAAGATCTCCCAAAGTAATGGAGAGATAACATGCAAAAATACTCTATATGCAGGATAAATTGGTGATAAACAGTGGAGGGAAGGTACCAGAAGTAAGTGCCCCGTGCTTCAGAATTATTACACTTTTTTTCAACTAATCAGAACTTTTAAAGTAATTCATGTAAGATATAAATTAGATTTTCATTTAAAACTCTTCACAATCTGGTTCTAGCCTACTTTATAAGTCTGATTGCACTACCACCAAAAAGCTTACTTGCTTCTAACCATGTATGACATCTCAGAAAGTGAAAAAATTCCACTTCAGTCTACACTCAGGGTTCATCCATTTTCTCTCTGGAGGTAGATAGCATTCTTCATCATGAATCCTTTGGAATTGTCTTGGATCATTTTTTGTTCAATATTTTGTTAAATATTCACTAATTGTATTTTAATCTGTTTTGATCACTAAGGGGAGTGTCATAGGCTGAGTTTGACACCCCTCTAACAAGTACCATATGTCTTGAAATTGTCTTGGGTCATTTTATTGATCAGAGTAGCTAAGTCTTTCACAGTTGATTATTGTTACAATATTGCTGTTACTATGTGCAGTGATCTCCTGGTTCTTCTCACTTCACTTTGCATCAGTTCACATAAATCTTGCCAGGTTTTTCTGAAACCATCCTGCTTGTCATTTCTTATAGCACAATAATATTCCATCACAATCTCATATACCACTTGTTCAGCCATTCCCCAATTGATGGGTATCTCCCCCTGCCCCAGTTTCCAGTTCTTTGCCACCACAAAAAAGCTGCTATAAATATTTTTGTGCATATCGTTCCTTTTCCTTTTTCTTTGATCTCTTTGGGATACAGTCCTAGTAGTGGTATTGCTGGGTCAAAGAGTATGCACAGTTTTATAACCTTTTGGACATAGTTCCAAATTGCTTTCCAAAATCGTTAGACCAATTTACAACTCCTATAAGGGGGGCTGTTAATATTCATATTAACCTCTAGTTAGTGGAGTGTGTCAAGGTGGAGAAAATATTGGGGAATTAGAGGGTTCCTAGTCTCTACCCTTTCCCCTAAGAGTGTGTGTGTGTGTGTGTGTGTTTAGAAGAAGAAGAAGAAGAAGAATCTTGCCACTCCTTTTCAGGAAGAATCTTGATTTCTCTACTACATTGAAGTTACACCATAGCACTTAGGATTTTTTTTTTACTATACTTGTTTTCATTAATGTGAAATACTTTTTTTAATTTAACAAAATCATCTAGGGTGGTGTTGATCAGAAAATGCCTCTTGTGGTGTCAAGGATCAGCCCAGAGTCACCGGTGAGTCAACATTTTGAATGTTACTTCCCAGATTCATGTTTAAAATCTGTCATAAATTTATGTTTTAATACTGTGCTTTAGAATATTATTCCTAAGGAATCGCTTCCTTAGGAATATTATTTCATTCCTTATAGGAATCTTATTCCTATAAGGGATAAAGTTAAGGTAAAGAGTCTTGCATTGCTTGCCCACTTTTATACTTGGGTAGCCTCTTCAGTGCACCACTAAGATTATTGGAAGAGGTCATTACTAATAAATCTTATGACCTGAAGGAAATCAGTTACTCCATTCTCGAAAGTGAAATTGTCCCTGTCTTGTTGTCCTTTCCCCTAATGCCACTCTACTTTGTGTACCAGCCGCAGCATTTCAATATAGATGTCAAATCTCCCCAAACAACACAAAAGCCTTAGTAGTTATGCCTCCAGCAGCACTGAGACTTTGGGGGCACCGTGTATTACTCATCTTTGTGTTCCAGGGTTTGTCTAATCCTTGCCGTTCTCACTGGGTACATCCCTGAGGAAAAAGAGTGATTGGTGGTGGGTGGCAGAACAAGGTGGGTGAGGCAAAATGTTATTTGTTCCAAGCAGCTTGAGCTTTGGGGGAGAAGATTTATAAGAGATTAAATAGCAAAGAGGCAGTTAGCTAGATTAACCAGAATGGAGGAAGGAAGTACCAGTAGGAAAGGAGGAGGGGAGTTAAAAAAAGACTTTACTTATGTAGGGATTTGGGGCCGCAGCAGGAGAATTTTGACATGTTCCATAGATGCACATTTAAAGACAAACAGGCCTCAGTGTAAACTAAACCGTAAGAGTTCTTAATTTAGGCAAAATTCTGGTTCTTATTGCCATTTGGTAGGGTAGAGGTTAAGGAAAACCTAAGGCTTTTGCTGGTTTTTTGACAAGTCTATGAGAAGGTAGATAGAGAACCATCCTCAAAGTCAATGAGACTTGGCTTCATGTGCCACCTCCAACTTACACTAGCTTTGTGGTCATGAGCTAGTCACATTGCCTTAAGTCAGAGCTGCCAGACACAAGATCCATCAGCCACATGTGGCCCATAACACTTCTATGTATGGCCCAAACCAGATTGAAATGTAATTGATAAATATTTAACAAAATAAATAAAAATAAAATGAAGCACAAATTAATATGTGATTTCCTAAGTTAATATGTGACCCACAGGGATCCTTATGTGGCCCCTGTTTTTATTTCAGTTTGATACCACTCCTCTAGGTAACTCTTATGATTATAAATTGCAGAGAAGATTCTGACCTGCATTGGTGAAGGAAGTTTCCTCACCTGGAAGTTCCCAATGCTTATGAAATCACAGATCCATCCAATCATAATTCCTTGGGGAAGTCCAAAATCCTTCATATTTCAACCTTAATAGAAATCCAAAGAACATTGTCATTATTTATACAAAACCCTTCATCTTTAATAACTATTTAACTCTTTAATTTCTCTTTAATCATTTGGATTAAAATCCTCAATATTCCCATTAAAATCCTCATCTTCATGGTTGCTGAGATAGCAAAGACTACAATAAGACTAAAAAATTACTAATTGGATCATAGGGAAGATCTCTTTTCTTCTGATGTCCCTTTTTGCTATTCATGTGTGCTAGCGTTGTGTTTATTTGACAGCATAGTGTAGTGGGAAGATAATTAGACTGGAAGTCGGGAGACCTGGGCTCCAATCCTATCTATGACTGTAATTTGGCCAAGAAGCTTGAGTTGATCTGCATAATTTCTTAGATCTCTTCAGCTATAGTTTTAAAACTCCAAAACATTTATTTTGAACCATTTTGCCTGTGTTTCACTAAATACATCAGGATCTTTTTCTGCCCTACTTACAGGATTTATTTCTTCCAAATATGAAGCATCCTATATTTGTCTCTATTAATCATCATTATTTACTCAAATAGTTACTTATGAGTACACATTGTATACCTATTACTATTCTGGGTGCAATGAGAGATTTGGTTGTTTTTGTTTTTGTTTTTTAAAGAAGTCTAAAATATAATTCCTGGCGATAAATGGCTTGAAGTCTAGTTGGGATATGCGTTTAGGAAAAGTACAAAATTGAAAACCATGAACTTTAGTCCTAACCTCTGTAACTAACTTGGGCTAGACAAGGGCTTGGCAAACTATGGCCTTAGAGACAAATCCAGCCAGTCATCTGTTCTTGTACTGCCCAAGCTAAGGAGGATTTTTACATTTTTAAGTAATGTTTTGTTGCATTTAAAAATGTAAAAAAAAATTTTCTGACCTCTACTGACTGTACAAAAACAGACTTCAGGCCACACTTCAAGCTGGGGCCCTAATCCCCCAGACCCCTGTGCTGGGCACTTAAATTCTCTAAGTATGAGTTGCCTTATTATCCATTAAGTGACTAGCTCAGCTGAGTTGTCTCCAATGCCAGTTCTAAGGTCCTTGAATTTCTACAAATGAAGTGTGATGTTAAAGAAACTCAACAGAGGTATATATTGTTGGGTTTTTCTTAAAGTCTACCACAACTTACACAACCAAATAGATGTTGATCTCTTTAAATTCTTTGGAGAGGACACACAATTCTGGTGCTATAGCGACTGCCCAAAATGAGAAGTTTCCCTTTTCCTAAATGTGGAAAAATCCCTGATACAAAGCAGCCATCACTAATTTCCAATATTAACCTCATTGACACTTACTAGAATAAGCCATTTTTTTAAAATCTCCGTCAAAGTTGGCATCACATTCTTTGAAATACACTCATTGTTCCTTAAAGGTCATCTCCTGAGAGTGGGTTTGATTTTTGGGGGAGCAGCCATAAGGCACTTAGAGTCCAACAAGTGAGGTGATTGCTTATCCCAAACATTGCTATTTTTTATTAAAAAAAAAAGGTAAAGAAGCTATATTGATTTTCTTCTTCAACTTGGAAATTAGCCATGAGGGGAATTTCAGAAGAGATAAATGGATTTGGTGCAGTAATACTATAGTCGGTGTAAATGTATGGCCTCCCCAAATTATTGCTTTGAAGGACAACACTCATGTGGTTAGATGTAGAATTTATGGGATCTTTGTTCAAAAAGTAGTCATCTTGCTTTTTTTCTTGCAGAACAGTTAACAAACAGTATGACATCATGTCCTCTATCTCTGACTTATCAGAGTCCTTTTAAATTTTAGTCTCATCTATAGCTATATAATAACAATAATAACAATGTAGATGATAATTGTGAAAATGCCAATGTGGTTCTGTATCTCAAAGTATACGAGACTCTCCACATAGAAGGTAGAAGAAGTAAACCATTTATTCAGACACCAGAGAACCATATCCCACAAGCCATTTATCCAATCCATCAGAGCAGTAAAATATTTAGTATATAATATCACAAGATGGAGCCTCTCCATCCCAAAACCTCTCCGACCCCCTGCTGGGGTCTTCCCAAAACAAACTCACAGTACAGCTAAGTCAGCCTGTTCAGCTCTAACAATCATGATGGCGGCCATTAGCAGCCATAACTTCGCACGCTCTCTCTCTCTCTCTCTCTCTCTATCTGCATTTCCTGTGACATGACTTCCTTTTCCTGTCAGGAAGCTCCTCCCACCACATGTGACGTAGACTTCCTGTGACATAAGCAGCTCACATGGCCTATTAATGGGTGGGAAAGATCTTCAAATCTAAACTGCTGCTGCATCATCTTACTTGATGCTATTAGCAGATGGCACTCAAGTGTTTGCTGCTGTTGCCGATGTGAAGGGAGGATGGACGGGAGGTTTTCTGGAGGAAAAAAAATAGGTAGAAATAGAAAGATAGCAACGCTTGCTAGTAATTATGGTAATTAATGGATGTCGACTACCGTAAGGAAATAGAGCTGCTGTGTAGTTGTTAGTCTTACTTTACAAACATTGTTCAGCTGAATTCTGTTTGAAGCTACTTGAAAGCAACCTCAAATTTTAGTTTTCTCTACATAGCTTTTGACACATGGAATCACAGATATAGAGCTGGAAGGGACCACTGAAGTCAACTATTCCCATCTCATTTTAAAGAAGGAGAAACTGAGGCACAAGGTGGTGAAGTGACTTGCCCAAGGTCACAGCTCTGAGATATTGAAGTATTAAAGGAGAGATTTGAACCCTGGGCCTCTGTCTCCAGAGTCAGCATCCGTTCCAAAGGATGCAACAGGATATTAGTTGAAGAGAATAATGAATTCTTGATCGTAGTCCCTAAGACTTTAGCATAGGAAGGAATGGTATTTCTTCACCACCCAGGAAGGTAGCTATAGTAACCTAATAAATTTTGTTTTGATCTTGAAACAGGCTGATAAATGCATTCCTAAGCTGAATGAAGGGGATCAAATAGTCCTTATAAATGGCAGAGACATCTCAGAGCACACCCACGATCAAGTGGTGATGTTTATCAAAGCCAGCCGGGAGTCGCACACGAGAGAACTGGCACTGTTGGTCAGGAGGAAAGGTAACTAAGCGTAAGAAGAGGAGTCAGTTTAATAAATGAGAATGTGTTGTCCCATGCAGTATATGCAGTACATGTACAAATTTAGTATTAATTCCGCGGTATTTTAACATCTTAGAAACAGTAACCTACTATTGCAAGAAGCCTGGTACTCGTTTCCTGACTATGAGGAAATTTAAGATTGACATCTGTTCCAAAATAGAAGCCATTTCCCTATAGTTTTGGGGTTTTTTTGGATGGGGGGAGAAAGCTGTGAGGAAGAAAATGAAATGTATCCATTTATTTCAGTGTTATCCATTTATTTATTATTAATCTTTATTGCATTTTTTTCTATTACTGTATAAAACTCTCTCTTGATGGTGTACATATATGGGTTTCTTTGCTTCACTTTACATACCATTTCGTTTGTTTTGGACCCAAAGAGGTTAAAGGTCGGAAGAAGGCCTAAACAGAATATGCGTGGCTTATAGGTAGTATATGTAGCCAAGACACGGGTGAGTATAGGTGAAAAAAGAAAATTTACCCTAGCAAAGAATAGTAATCTCAAAGGGTGGAGTAGTGGTCCCATCCAGCCTTGGCAGTGGCATCAAGAAGTCTATGTGATGTGAAGGGTATTGCCTTGCTTGACCTTGATCTAAGAAAGGTAGGAATATAAAACAAACATCCCTAATTTCTGCCTTTACAAGTACCAGCTCTCTTAATACCTTAAAACCCTGCATAACCTGGACCCTTCCTACATTTTCAGGCTTCTTATTTCTTAACTTCCCTCATATAGGCTGGTATCCATCTATCCATTGATACTGACTTCCTTGTTCTTTGGACACGATACCCCATCTCTGTACTTGAAGTATTTTTACTGACCGTCCTCTATGTTTGGACCCAGTTTTTTGCCTTCCTTTGTGTCTCCATCACTTAACACAGTGCCCGTTGGCCCATAGTAGGCGTTTAGTAAATACTTACTAACTCAAGAAGTTTGCCACAACCACCAACGTTCACTGGTCCCTTGCTACTTTGAGTAAGTCTTGAAGATCAGTGCAATAGGGGCAGCTAGGTGGCACAGCAAGTAGAGGACCCGCCCTGGAGTCAGGAGGACCTGAGTTGAAATCTGACCTCGGACACTTGACGCATTTACTGACTGTGTGACCTTGGGCAAGTCACTTAACCCCAATTGCCCTGCCTTCCCCCCGCCAAAAAAAAAAAAATTAAAAAAAAGATCAGTGCAGTGCTTTTGAGTACACCCATTTGCGGCAGGGGAAAAAAAATCTATCAAAAGGAAAACAGTGTATTAATTAACACTTCCTTGGACAACAGTTTTAAGAGCCTTAATCATCCATGCAAAGCCTGTGTTGATTCTAAGAAAGCATCCCAAATCATTCTTAATTAAATATTTTAGGTAAAATTTGTGATACTTTATTATTATGTGCCCCACACACATTTTGTCCTGAATAGTACAAGGACTCCTTGTATAATTGATCTGTACAATCCATCTGCGCACATCTTGGAGGATCTAAAGCCCGATTTTATTATTTTGAATGATTAACGAGTTATATAACAGACGTATCTGTTTTTTAAATATCACCACTGTTTGTTACATCTGCGGTTTGATGCAAAGTCCTTGATCCAGATTCTAAATCCTACTTACAATATTGTTCTCGTGGGAAAACATGCCGTAAGTTGTTCTTTTGTCTGACATGGTTTCTAAGAGCACATTGTGAGGGGGAAAGCTGGGACAGCCTATATTCACATGAATGACAGTTTTCAACCTTGACTCACAAGCGATTGTTATTCACTGTAAAACAGCAGGAAAGACACAGATGACTTAAATGTGCCCGTTGTTCCTCAGGCACTTACTAGAACCATGAGAGACACTGAAAAGATTAAAGTAGGCTCAGCTTCCTGGGATAGGGTAGCACACACACATACACACACGCGCACACACATGCACACGCGCACACACACGCGCGCACGCACACACACACGAAAAGATACAGTCAGGCAAGGCTTCAGGGAGGTCATATTTCACCCGGACCTTGGAGGATAGGTCAGGTTCAAATAATGCAAAGAGAGAGTGATAGAGGAGAACAAATGGCAAGAACCCTAACAGTAATGATGATGATGGCATGGACACAGCACTCTTTTTTGATCTGCAAAGCGCTTTGTCTGTAAATCCATTGGCTCCTCACATCTGGGAGGAAGGTGCTAACGTTATCTCCCATGTTATAGATGAGGAAACTGAGGGAGACCGAGGTTTAAGGGACTTGACCAGGGTCACACAGCTAGTAGTAGTAATAGTGGTGGTGGCAGTGGCGGTGGTGGTGGCGGCAGCAACAGCAGTAGTTGTAGTAATAATAACTAATGCTTATATACCACTTACTATGTGCCAGGCACTGCACTAAGTGCTTTACAATTATCGTCTCCTTTGATCCTCACAGCAACCATCCCGATAAAGGTGCCGTCATTATCCCTATTTTACAGAAAAGGAAACTGAGGCAAACAGGTTAAGCGATTTGCCCAGGGCCACCCAGCTAGTGAGTGTCCAATGGGATTCAAATTCAAGTCTTCCCTATTGCTGGCTGTAACACTGAGCCCCCCAGCTGAGAAGAGAGTCATGAAAAGCAACTAAAAGATGCAGGTCCTATTTGGGGAACCTTGAGGAAGGCACGTTAGCTAGGAATGGAAGGTTCGTGTCAGAGAGCAGGCAGAGAAAAGATTGCGAAGGTAGGCCGTCCTCATTTGGTAGAGGAATCTGAATGCCAGGCCGAGGGTTTGAATTTTTTTTCTCCCTTGTATATATTAGAAAGCCAATGATGGTTTTTCATATTGGAAGTGATAGGAATAAAGCTATGATTTGAGCAGTTTAATCTGCCAACACTGTGGAAGAAGAATGGAAAGGAAAAGAAGGCGGGGAGGCCGATTAAGGAGATTGCAGAGTCTAAACGTGAGATCATTTGAGAAAGGAAGAAATGGGTGTGAGAACATTTAAGAAGAAAGAGGCATCGTGGTGCTGTGGAAAGTATAGTTGGTCAGTCATCAAGCATTTATTAGGCCCTTACTCTGTGCCAGTCATTTTGCTAAGCCCTAGAGATGGAGAAAAAGGCAAAAACATGTTCTCTTCCCTCAAGGAGCTTACATCCCAATGGAGCAAACATGTACATAACATAAGTACATGGAAGATATATATCACCTGGAGGGGATGAAAATTACCCTCTTCTAGAAAGTGAGAATTAAAGAAAACCAGAGAAATTAAGAGGCAGAGTTGAGGAGGGAAAGCATTCTAGGCATGGAGGACAGACAGTTCGAAGATGGAAGATTTCATGTTTCATGTTTGAGGATCTGCAAGTAGGTCAGGAAAGCTGAATTATCAAGTACATGGTGGTTGTAGAATGGTGGCAGCCGGGTGGTGCAGTGGATAGAGCGCTGGGCACAGAGTCAGGAAAACTCATCCTCCTAAGTTCAGATCCAGCCTCAGACACTTAGTGGCTGTGTGACCCTGGGCAAGTCACTTCACCCTGTTTGCCTCAGTTTCCTCATCGGCAAAATGAGCTAGAGAAGGATGTGGCAAACCACTCCAGTGGTTTTCTTTGCCAAGAAAACCCTGAATGGGGTCACGAAGACTCAGAAACGACTTAACAGCAATAATAAAGAGTGTGTGGAGAGTCGAGTGTGAGATGACTGGAAAAGCAGGAATCACGGACTCTAAAGCCAGATGACCTGGTTTTCAAATCCCAGACTTGCTCCTAGTCAGCCTGTGGCTTCACAATTTGGGATTTTTTCCCCTTATCTGTAAAGCCTAAGGGTTGGACTAGTTGACCCTTATAGCTCTAAATCTTATCATCTGTTCTTTGAGGACATGATAGCACTTGGTGACTGGTGAGATAAAGGGAACAAGGGAAGACTGGCCAGTAGAAGAGCCATGAGACTTTTAATAGACATACAGAAGTAAGGATAGGGAACTGGTTTAAGGGGAAAATATTGAGAGTTTGTTGGGAGGTTTTTTGTTTGGTTTGTTTGTTTGTTTGTTTGTTTTTTCGATCTCTCCAGTGTGAGATAATAATGGAACACACATTTGTAATACGGTAGTTGACAATGCAGTATTTAGTTTAGGGGAGAGGTCAAGTTTAGAAGTATTGATGTGAAAATTGTATCTATTGTAATGTATCCCATCCATTAACTTACACAGTCCTCACAACAACTCTGGGAAATGTAGGTAGTAGCACATATTATCACTCCCATTTTACTGAACATAAACTGAGGCTTTAAGAGGGTAAGTAATTTACCCACAGTCACCCAACTAGTGAATCTAGTGCCAAGACAGCATAGGTAATAGTGTAGAAAGAAAAAAGCACAAGGGCCCAAGACTGAGCCTTGGATGATGCCTACACTAAGGAAAGAGTCCCCATGTTCCCCACCTTCAGTAAAAGTTCCTATCGATCACCACTAAAAATCATAACATGTAGGACAAAGCAGAAAGACTAGTTTGTCATTTGTGCAATTAGCCCATCTGTCCCCTTGACTTTTGTCTTGCCGCTGGACTTGATAACTCAAGAAGCAGGAATGAGGCTCTGACGACTTTGCCCAGCTCTGCCTCGCTTAAATTCAGTTCACTCAAAAGTCAAGACATCGCCCATGATGTAGTATGTCTACGGTCACTTACTGTTATGCCACAGTATCTTTGATTGTGTTCTGTGATCATTTATTTAATAAGCTACATACAGGAAAAGTTGTAAACAGCCATCCGTGTTCTGTGTTTGCATGTAACCTCGTTTTGGAAAAATATTGAGTCAGTTTTTACTATAGAAACAAAATGTTCTGATTTTTGTATCTTGTAGTTGTCCATTCATTTCCTGAAGCCAAGTCAGAAGATGAAATAAATTGTCAACTTTTCCCGGAGTCCATTCTCCCTATGAATTCAAAGTATGACACCACGTTGGAAGAATCAATAGAACAGCTAAAGGAAGGCCTAGAAAGTGGGACAGTGCTTATTCAGTTTGAGGTAAGAGATACCCAGTGCTGTATTTGACAAAATTTATCATTGGCCTCAAACCAGTCGGTTCTGCCTTGCCTACCAGAACCACATGCTCACTACTGAACCAACAGTAACAGTCATAAGGAGGAGGGGATTTTCTCTCTGTGCATAGAACACCAAACAAGTCATTTCTTGGAGGGCAGAGGGGTATATTGGGGGGTCTTTACAGCTCTAACATTCCATGATTTCTATGCCCAAGGCTGTTTGTTCTTAGGATGTCACATTAGACCATGAGCCTAAAATAGATTAGGGTTCAGGCCTCAAGAAATTGATTTAAGCACCTTTTTCTCTTCATATTTTCTTGTAGTTAAGTAGTCAGAAAAAAATGCATCAGGAGTTGGGGAGGAAAGATTTTCAGAGAATTCAGGTGTTGAAACAGAAGCTTAAGAATCTTTCAGGCTCATAAAATGAACAATAGAAGAAGGTACAAAAAAAGTATTATAATAATAACTGGTATTTAGATAGCATTTTAAAGTTTGCAGTACTTTTAACCTATTTTATACTATTTAAGCTTCACAATTCCCTTGTGAGGGAAGGGACTACAGGCGCTATCACCATTTTACATTTAAGTCAATTTTGGGGACTTAACATAACCTATATAGTATGTGCAACATGATGGAAAAGCTAAACAAGGGGAAGAAGAACCTTGCTTTCTCTGTGAAGGATTAAGTTTGGGTAAAGCATTTATTAAGCACCAGGCACAGTGCTAAGCTCTGGGGATGCGAGGAAAGGCACAAGCAGTCCCTGCTCCCCAAAGAGCTCACAGTGTAATGGAGGAGATGAGATGTAAACAACCAAGTGAAAACAAGATACATACTCAATAAATTGGAAATAATTATAGAGGGAAGGCACTTCACACTAAAAGAGATTGGGAAAGGCTCTTCGCAGAGGGTAGGATTTGGGGTGACACTTGAAGGAATCCAGGAGGGGGAGAATTCCAGCTGTGGGGGATGAACATGATCAGAATCCCAAAAAGGAGTGTCCTGGGCAAGGAACAGGAAGGAGGCCAGTGTCGCTGGATTGAAGAGTATGTGGAGGGGCTGAGGAAACTGAGGCTCATAGATAAGCGACCTGCCCAAGGTCACTCACTTGGTTATGACAAAGCTGAGACTAAAGTACAGCTGTTAGCAGCGCTTCATGGAGTTATGGCAGCCTGGCCAGCCTGTTTAAACAAGCTGTTGGTTGTCAGTGGGAAATAAATGAACATAAGGATGTTGGCTCTATTACTATTTCCTAGAAATGTTTAATGCAGAATGAGGAACCCTAAAGAGCCTAGAAACTGCCTTAGCCAGACAGAATCTCATTGCCAAGTGGAAAGACATGGCAGCCAAGAGCAACGCTGACTTACAGAGGAGATGGCAAAAACTGCCCCAGATAATCTTCCTAATGCTTGGGTTTTGAACATGTCCCTCTTTTGTTCAAAAGCATCCAGTGGCTACAAGTACACACGTTTTTGGCAGGCTAGGGATAGCCTCCATCAACCTGGCCCCTGCTGACCCTTCTGGCCTCACTCACCATTGTCTCCTTTCCCACAGCCCTTGTTCAGCTATACTGGACTGTTGGCTATTCCCGGAGTGCGCCATCCTCTCACCTGCCTCAGGGCATTTGTTTGTTTAGGCCGTCACCCATCCTGGAATACGCTTTCTTGATTTCTCCCTTTTCTTTCAAGACTCAGCTCAGGTGCCTCTTCCTCCGTTAAGGCTTCTCTGATACCCGCAGCTGAGAGTGGTCTCTCCCTCCTCAAATTTTCAAAGAGAACTTTGTCTGAATCTCTTCTGAAGGCTAACAGGGAGCAAAGGCACTGGGAATGCCCCCAGCTGGTGGGGAATTTGGGTGACTTGACTGGAGCAAGAAGAAATGGGAATCCTAGGGGTCATAGAAAGGAGGACAGTTGTAGGCCCACTTGTGAAAGGTGTTGTGGCAAAGCAGTCATCTGCAGCCACAGAAGATCGCTGGGGATTCCTGAAATCCACAAGGAACTGGGACAGTTGTTTTATCCTGTGTTTTTCTACGTTGGCCTTACCCCTTATAGATCATTCTTTGGTACCGAAAGACTTCGAGGGAATTGAAAAAACAATTCACCGTGGCCCTGATACCAGTCAACCTGGATCATTTATAAGACCCCTTTGTCATGGAGATAGACACTTCTTACATGTTGACATAAGGTGCTTTGGTTCTTTGTGAACCCGGGTCTTCCTCAGTCCTAGGGCAAACCTTTATTCACTCTCCCACATGGCCTCTCATTTTACATATGAGGAAGCTGAGGCTTAGAGAAGTCAAGGGAATCATCCATCCATGTTCACACAGCTAGTTAAGTGTCAGAGACAGGATTTACGGCCAGATCTTCTTGACACTAAGCTCAGCCGCTCCTCCCCAGTGGCCTGCTACCTCTTACCATCCACTCAGGAAAAACAAAATGTGATAAAATATGTGCATAGTCTAGTCAGAGTCAGCAGACTAGATAGCCCACAGGTCAAATCCAATCTGCTGCTTGTTCTTCTACGGCCCATGAGATAAGAATGATTTTTATGCTTTTAAATGAAGTATTTAATTTAATAAAATCTAGATTACGGCATGCAGACATATTGACAGTTTGTTGAATTAATTGATCAGTGTATGTTTTGGATAATAACTATTCATGTTTGTATAATGGCTATATTACTGTTCATGTTTTACCATGAAACTTCAGAGGGATAGTAAGCCGGGCCCAGAATTGATCCCAGGAGTACATTTGAGCAGGAGTGCATTGGAGAAATGGTTCAATGCTTCATATGATCCCAAACTGCTCACTATTACAAGAGACTGTTTTGTTAGCGCTCGCATTCCCAAGGATGATATATTTTTACAAACCAGGTGAATACCAGAGTCTCAAAACTGGAATTCAAAATAACCCAAAGGGCATTGGGGTGATAAATGTTGTGCATATAAGAGGTACAGGTTGTTCCCAACAGCTCAAATACAGGAAGTCCGGTAAAGAAAACAACAAAGGGACATAGGTGACGGGAAGAAGAGGTAGACTGGTAATTGACGACAGGTAGCCCATTTGGTTTATTGGTAGTCTCAAGATAGTCAAAGAACAACAGGAAGGTTTCTAGAGTGCTCTTTTGAAGGATTTATGTGAAAATATGGATAAAAAATTATAGGAGAGGGATGATACAGAGCTAGCATCACCAGGGACCTCCAAGGTTATCTAATCCAATCCCTTCATTTTACAGTTGAGGGAACCGAAGCCTGGGAAGCTTAAAGGAATTGCCCAATGTCACGTAGAGATTAAGTATCAGAGACAGCAGTTGAACCCAGGTCTTTTGATTCCGAAGCCAGTGTTCTTTTCTTCTGAATCAAACTGCCTCTCTTTTGGGAGATCACGGTGATCTAAATAGAAGCAATGCCCACATCAATTGTGTTGATTTTTTTTGAAGCATTGGAAGAAAGCTTTGAAGTAGGTAGATTTTTACATAATCTTTGCCTGTATGTTTAAGGTAATAATGGCTTGTTTTTCATTTATGATAGGTTTTGGAATTACTACAAATGAAGCAGGCATGTTGTTTACAAAAAAAGGATACTATCTCTTCTTTTACAGAATAGATATAGTCCAGTGATGTTGGATTTAAAGCAGATTTCTTTATGTGAATTCTGTTTTCTCAATAATTCACTGAGCACTTTCAGATGCTTTCTGTGCAAACACATGGGTATCCAGAACATAAAATATTTAAAGAGTGGAAACCTTGTAATAAAATATCAGCAGTAATAATAAATATACAAAAGACAGTATACTATTCTGTACTCAAAAGAAGTTACAAAATTGAAATAAGACAATAAAATATACTGTAAGACCAACAATTTTTCTTTTATGATCAGAGATCTCACTTTGTCTTACCTATTCTCCCCCAAATGTGTCTGTAAATCTCAACCAGCTTTTCTCCATTGTGGTGCAGTGCCAAAGTTGCTGGATTTGGAGTGTTAGAGGCCCTGGGTACGAAGCCAACATCTGCCAATATCATCTGGGTGACCCTGGAGAAGTAACTTTACCCCTCTGGACTTACTCTTCCATGTCTAGCAAGGATGAGGTTAGATAAGATGACCTTTAAGAAGGCTTCCTGGAGCAGCTATGAGGTGCAGTAGATAGAACAGTGGCTCTGAAGTCAGGAGGACCTGCATTCAAATCCATTCTCAAACAGTTACTAGCTGTGTGACCCTGGGCAGTCACTTAACCCTCTATTGCCTCCAAAAAAAGAAAAGAAATAATTCTTCCCATATTAAATTTGAGATCCATCTCTTAAACTTACCTTCTTTTAGATGTTTTCCCCTCAGGAGAAACAGCACAGTTAATTACTGAATTCCTAACACACAAAGCTAAGGAATTAACTGCATTGCTGTCAAGGTCGGTTCCAACATCTGCTTGATAGCAACGTTGCTTTGGGATGGTCTTTATACAATGGCATCAAACTCAGATAGAAATGGGGACCACTAAACAATCCAGAAGGATCCCTGCATGTTGACTTAGAAAACCACAAATTAACTTATCTATGTTTTATTGTATTTTTATTTATTTTGTTAAGTATTTCCTAGTTACAGTTTAATCTGGTTTGTGGGGAGATGGGAATGTTTCAGGGCCTATGTATTTGACATCCCTGATCTTATAGATAAGAAACTGATAGTTTGTGCCTAGGTTTACCACTCTCTTCCTAAGCTAATGCAGGTGTTCTTTTTTAAAACAAACTTTGCATTGACACAAGTGGCTGGATAGTGCAGTGGGTAGAGATCTGGCCCAGGAGCTGCATTCAAGTTCTGCCTTGTATACACCTGAGCAAGTTACTCAATTGCTCAGTGCCGGAGGCCACTCTCTATAAGTTGCAGCTTATGTGAATAGAGGGGGTTTCCTCAAGTTACCAATACCCATAAATCATAGGTCCAGCCCTATCTCTATCCCTCACATCAAAACAGTCTTTGTTGAACTTGGCCAAAAAAGGTCATTGTGGAACTTTAGATGGTTCCTGGAATTTAACGCTAGCACAAAGTTGAAGCAGCTGGTCACCCCCAGCTGGCAACAGGAGAAGGGAGGAAGAAAGTTGCAAGACAGGACTTTGAAATTCCAATCATTTTCAGTCGCATCTAAATCTTCATGTCCCCATTTGGGGTTCTCTTGGCAAAGATACTGGAGTGCTTTGCCATTTCCTTCTCCAGCTCATTTTACAGATGAGGAAACTGAGGCAAACAAGGTGAAATGACTTGCCCAGAGTCACACAGCTGGTAAGTGCCTGAGGCCAGATTTGAATTCAGTTCAGAAAGAGAAATCTTCCAGACTCCTGGCCCAGCATTCTATCCAGTACTCTGCCTAGCTTCCCCTCAAATTCAATAGTTTTAGCGTTTGCTGGAGGACAAGGGAAATTATAATTTCTTAGAGTGAATTTTGAACAAAATTTATTAATTCCTTGGGGGCAGAATTCTGTTTGGTGAATTTTTTAAGCAGGTATTTTATATATTTTAAAATTGAGCAGCTTTTATGCTCTATTTAATCAGCTCATGTTTATGTAGCATTTTGCAGTCTAGAGAGCATTTTCATCCCCAGTGAGACAGTCAGTGCAAAGATTTTTTCCAAATGAGGAAACTGAAGTTCAGAAAGAGTAAGTAATGTGCCTAAGATCGCAAAAGGTGGTAGAGCTGGAAATTGAATTGGAATCTTCCTACTCCAACCAAATTCAGCGTTCTTTCTACCTTGCCACCATCCCCATGGTAAAGCACCCCAAGACAAGGCTTCCACTTCTCATGCTTCCACTTTTCATCCCTGTCAGGTTAGCTTTGGAGTGCAGGAGAAGGTGGTTGACAGATTTAAAAAAAAAAAACCCAACTGGGAGTGGGTGGTCTTGTTATTTGTGAGACTGATTCATAAGTTATTAAGACATACCAAAGGTCATATGAATCACAAACATTCACTCTTACCTCAAAACAATCCGTTTTTAATCAATCTATGGAAGCAATTTCCTGAGTGTAGGATCTTCACACCCATTTCCCTTTTCTATTTCCTTTACTTGGTCCTTTATCACAAGTCAGTCCAGCAAATATTAGGTGCTTATTCTGTAAAAGGCACTGTAGGATCCCCATTTTCAAAGTGTTTACATTCTACTGGGAGAATACAACATATCCCCCCAATATATAAATATAAAATAATTTGAGGAGATTGAGAGGGCACTTACAATAAGAGGAAGCAGGGAGGGCTTCATGTAATGCAATTCAATTCAGTAATAATATATTCAATATTATGTTCATATAATATTGTATTCATATATATGCTATATATAATATATCAATGTATTAATATATCAACATATATCCATATATTATATTCATATAATATATGCAATAAATGATGTATGATAATGTATAATCCCAATATAATAAATTCGATAATAACATATATTAAGTGCCTGCTATGTTCCAGGCACTGTGCTAAGTGCTGGAGATACAAAAAGAGGCAAAAGACAGTCCTTACCCTGAAGGAGCTTACGGTCTAGTGGGGAAGGCAATGTGCAAATATACACAGAAGAAGCTATATACAGTATTAATAGGAAATAATTAAAAGAAGGAAGGCATTGGAATTGAGAGGTGTTAGGGGAAGGGTTCCTGTGGATTTTAGTTGGGACTTAAAGAACATCAGGGCGGTAGCCAGAGAAAGGAGAGTGTTCCCCTCCCTGGGGGCAGCCAGAGAACATGCCCAGAACCAAGACATGTAGTGTTTTCTTTGTAGAACAGTCAGGAGACCAAAGTCATTGAATTAGCATGTTACGGAGTAAGTCGTAAGGAGACAGGAAAGGTTATTATTGTTGTGTTGTTTAGTCATTTCAGTCATGTTTGACTCCTTGTGACCCCATTTGGGGTTTTCTTGACAAAGATATTGGAGTGGCTTGTCATGTCCTTCTCCAGCTCATTTTATAGATGAGAAAACTGAGGCAAACAGGATTAAGTGACTTGCCCAGGGTCACACAGCTCGTAAGGTCTGAGGCCAGATTTGAGCTCATAAAGATGAGTTTTCCTGACTCCAGACAGTATTCTATTCACTGAACCACCTACCTGCTTTTTAATTACATTGAAACACAGCTCTCAGAATATTTTAATAAAAGTTCATTGATCCCAGGTTAAGATTCTCTCTGCCCTGTGATAAAATAATTAAGATAGATGTTTGGTTAACTGCCTAATTATCAGTATCCCCATATTGTTTTTATAGTGTAAATTCCAGTTCTGTTTTTTCCCCCACAACTTAATTCAGCAAATACTAAATGCTTACTGTATGAAAGGCACTGTAGAATCCCCATTTTTGAGTTTACATTCTCTTTTGAGAATGCAGCGTGTCCCAAAATGAACAAATACAAAATAATTTGAGGAAACAGGAAGGAGTTCATGTAAAAGGCCATTCCTGAACTGGACCTAGATGGAAGTGAAAACTTTTAGTTTCGTGTGCAGACACAGAAGCAGGAAGGATAATACTCAGTTCTGGGAACGAGTCCTAGATCAGTGTGACTGGAATAAAGAATGTGTGGAGGAGATTAATGTGAAATATGCCTGGAAATGTAGGTGGCAACAAGATTGTGCAAGGCTTTAAACGGCTGAGGATTTTGTTGTTTCTTCTGAAGGTAACAAAGAGCCACTGGAGATTTTTCAGCAGTGGAAGAACATGGTCCAGGCTGGCCTATGTTTTCAGATTTTGATTTGGTAGCTGTGTGAAGGATGAATTGGAGATATAGAAAAGACCGGAAGAGGGGAGATGAATTAGCAAGCCATTGCAATAGTCCAAGCGAGGGACAACAAAAGGGCTGAACTAGGGTCGTGACCTGTGTGGATGAAGAGAAGGGCATTGGTGGGAGAGGTAGAATTGTCCAGAGTTGAAAACTGTTTAGATGTGGGAGAACGAGGTTGAGGAAGAAGTCAAGAATGACTTCTTGTTGCAAATCTGGATGATGAGGGAAGAGCGGTGATGACCTCAGAAGAAATGAAGACACTTCAAGAAACAGCGGGCTAAAGGGAGAAGAGAAGAAGCAGGGTAGCCCGATGGAAAGCATGATGAATTTGGATTTTAGAGGACATGGATTTGATTATTAGCTTAGACACTTATTTATTATCTGTCACCTAATCTCTAACAATAATAATTTAATGACAAGCTAACATTTATGTAACACTATGTGGCAGGAACTGTGCTAAGGGTTTTAGAGTTACTACCTCATTTGATCCTCACAATAACCCTGGGAGGGAGGTGCAATTATTATCCCCATTTTATTGATGACAGATAAACAGGTTGTGACTTGCCCAGGGTCACACAGCTAGAAGTGTCTTAGGCCATATTTGAACTTAGGTCTTCCTGACTCCAGGCCTAGCGCTCTGTCCATTGCATATCTTATTTTCCTCATTTGCGAAATGAAAGGCTACACCTTTCGATTCTAATTCTGTGATGTGATCCTGTAATGAGTTCTGTTTTGGGCATGCTGAATTTGAGATGCCAGAGTAGTCCTCATATGTGGGTCGAATTGTTTGGCAATCAGTTAGTGAAATGGACCAGAAGATCAAGAGAAAGAGGTTAGGGTTCAGTATATAGCTATGATAATTGATTCCATTAGAGCTGATAAAATTGGAGACAGACAGAGAAACAGAGGGAAGGAGGAATGGAGTGGGAGAGGAGAGAGGGAGAAAGGGAGGATCCAATAAAGATTATTGACAGAGATCACTCAGACAAAAGTATAAGGAGAAACAAGAAAGCGCAGTGTTAAAAACCCAAGGGATTAAAAACATATCCAGGAGAAGGGAGTGGTCACCATTATCTGCAGAAAGGTCAAGGAAAATCGGGAATGAGAAAAGGCCACAAATTTGACCACAAACGTTAGCCTTAGAGAAAAGAGTTTCATTTGAATGGTGAGTTTGGAGGTCAGATGACAAGGGTTTTCAGAAATGAACCAGGAGCAATAACAGCTCTTTTGGGGAGTTTGGCTATGAAAGGGAAAAGAGATATTTGACGGTATTTCAGTAAGATGGCCAGACCAGATAAAAGGTTTTATTTTGTTTTGTTTTTAATGGGGAAACTTGGGTATATTCTATTATGACAGAGAGAGAGAGAGAGAGAGACAGAGAGAGAGAGAAATTGAAAAGGAGTCTGGGGGAATGGGACGATGAGGGCACAAGTTGAGGGGTTGGCTTTGGCAAGAAAAAGGAACAGACTGGAGCAAAAGGGGAGATGACAGAGGCTTTGAGGTATAGAGTAAAGGATAAGAGGGACCTTATGGTGGATGGCCTCTTTTTTTTTTTTTTAAAGTAAAGTGGGAGGCAAGTTCCTCTTCTGGAAAAGGCAGCGTTGGGTAAGGAGGGGTTTGTAGAAGGCTTGAGAATCATAAGATCATTGATTTACAGCTGAAAGGTACCCTAAAGTCCAACTGCTTCTTTTTTTAAAAATGTATTTATTTTTAGTTTTCAACGTTCACTTCCATACGTTTTAAATTTTCTCCACCTCCCTCCCCTCTACCCTCCCCAAGATGGCATGCAATCCTATATAGGCTCTACATGTACATTCTTATTCAACATATTTTCACATTAGTCATGTATTAGAAGGAATGGGAGGGACCATGAAAAAGAAAACAAAAAACAAAAAAAGAGAGCAAATAGTATGCTTCGATCTGCATTCAGACTCCATATCTCTTTCTCTGGATGTGGATGGCATTTTCTATCATGAGTCTTTTGGAGCTGTTTTAGGTCCTTGCATTGCAGGTCTATCCTCTTCATTTTACATATGAGGAAACTGAGTCATAGAGAGGTCAAGTGACTTGCCCAGGATCACACAGTTAGTAAGTGTCTGAGACAGGACTTGAACCCATTTCTTCCTGACTCCAAGTCTAATGCCCTATTCTCTGTGCCATGCTGCCTCATTGGGAACTGGAACAGTCTCCTAATGGAGTATCACATAGGCCTAATCAGGAAAGAATAACAGGGCTTCTGTGCAGCGGTAAGGGCCTGGGTAATATTGGTTACAAATCGGTAATGGACCCCATTGGCACAGTTGCATATCTTCTCCAAAAACATACAAGTAAGATCAAAGAATGTGGATGGGTAATACTGGGTCCTACTTTTAATATATGTATATGTGCTCTCTTTAATGAATTGCAGAGATCATTTGACTACAAATTAGCAATGAAAGTGTTAGCGTGTTAGGATTTTTAATTATGAATTCTTTATTGCATATTGGCACAGAAATTTTGTCCCTGGGCATACAGTGCTGAGACGCTGAAAGAATTGAAAGTGTTTATGCTCTTGGCAAATAGATTCTTTTTATACTTCTTTGATAAACTGAAATATTTTTTCCTTCATTTCTGGACCTATCTATGCTTTAACATTTTCTAGTCTGAATAATTATCATTTATTTTTCCAATTTTCTGTTTTTCTTCTTTTCTCTAGCATTTCTCAAATAACTGTCAGGCGACTCGGATTTGCTATATTTTGGAATGATTATTTTCTGTCAATGACTCAAACCTATTCTTTTGAGTTCTCTCTAAAAGATTTCCATATTGAGAAGTTGTTGAATAGTAATGTCAGCTAGAATAGTGCAATGTTTTATTGTGCTTTTTGGATGATAAGCTTTAAAATTGAACATGTAATTGCTTTTGAACCTAAAACGTTGATCCCTTGGGGTAAGGAATCTTACCATAAAGTACTTGAATTTTGCACAACTTTTGGCAGATATCTGTTGAATAATCTTGTGATTTCTCACTTTTATGTCATGTAGCAACTCTATAGAAAGAAGCCAGGTTTGCCCATCACATTTGCAAAACTGTCTCACAATTTGGACAAAAATCGCTACAAAGATGTGCTGCCTTGTGAGTATCAAATGGAAAATGTTGGACCATTTCAGCCCTCTCCTTTTACTCTCCCCTCCCACATTGTATCCCACTATCGTTGGCAACTCACTTATCCCTTCTTAGCTTTAATTTTCTCCAATGTCAAACTATCTGAACTATGTCAGAATGGATAGATGACCTTATGAGGTAGCCACTGGAAGTGTCTGTATGGGAGGGTCAAGCATGTGAAGGAGTTTGTCTTTAAAGCACTAAGTAAATATGAGCCGTTATTACTAAGTGCGATACAGAGAAATTAATTTTCCTGAATTAAGTGCATGTGAGTTTTGTCGAGTGTGGTATAGTGCTATAGTGTCAAAAATACTTTATTAACATTATGTTCTATTGTATTTTTATTCTTTTTATTAATTATTTCCCAATTATCTTTTAACCTGGTTTGGCTGGCACTTGAGCGTAGCCCCTTGGTAGAGTGGTTAAGACTCTGGACTTGGAGTCAGGAAGAGCTGGATTCAAATCCTGCTTCCACTACGTAGTTATATGACCTTGTGGTTGTTGTGTTTCAGTCGTGTCTAGCTTTTCATAACCCCATCGGGGTTTTCTTGGCAAAGGTACTGGAGTAGTTTGCCATTTCCTTCTCCAGTTAATTCTACAGATGAAGAAACTGAGGCAAACAGGGTGAAGTGACTTTCCCAGGGTCACACAGCTACCGAGCACTCTGTGTGCTATGGCGCCACCTAGCTGCCCGCTGTGGCCTTGGCCTCTTCACAAAGAAGTCAATCTCTCTGTGCCTCATTTTTCTGATCTGTAAAATGAGATAGTTAAACTCAGGGGCCTCTAATGCCCTTCTCTGTCTAAATCAGTGATCGCATAACTACCTTTCACCCCTTGATTCTTTCAGCTACATTTGAACTCTTTGAAAATAAACACTGAAATGACTATCATCACGTAGAAGAAAGTAACAGGGCAATGATTTTAGAACAGAGATTCTTAACTGGAATCTCTGGTACTAAGTTTTTTATTTAAGTGTAAATATCTAATTATTTTATATGTGATATATGATTTTATATAATATATAAATATTATAAATAATATATATTTATATTATATAATATATTAATATAATACTTAATTTAAATATTTATTTAAATATTTTGATAACTCTGTCATATATTTGTATATATTGTTTCCTTTGTAAGTCTACATTTTAGATTGTGTGTATATACATACATATACATACGTGATATGTACATGTAGATGTAAGTACATACACATACACAACAGAGGTGTTGACCCTATAGGCCACTCCGAAGTGCCACCTGAACCAGATTAAAATGTAATTGGAAAATATTTCACAAAATGAATAAAAATTCAATAGAACATAGATAATCTTAATTATTTTAATAATGGTTTTATATATGTTGATATGTAGTTTATGTATTTAAAAACGTTTAACAGTCACCACACCGATACAAGGCTCAAAAGAAAAAGAAAAAAAAAGGTTGCAAACCCCTGATCTAGAAGAATAATTTGATTGTGTGATCCGAAAGCATTTTGGCCCCTACCAGACCATACAGGTGATCATGGAATTCGGAGCTTTTGCTGAATTTCAAGAGTCTTTTTCTCTCTCTTAAAGTCAATGAGGATGCAGAAAGTGATGAATAAGCATTTGGACCTGCTAGACCTGGGGCTTAAAAATCAATCAAAAGAATGAACATAATATAGTAGCATTTCCTCTCAATAAAAACTGGACAGAAGCTGTCCACTCTGTGGAATAAAGTGCAACGTGTTTTCCTTTCTCTTCCCATCCCTCTTACCTGCAGGTGGAAAGGCCTTTGCTGTCCCTTCCCTACCCTTAGGGATCTCTGAGAAATGAAAGATGTGGCCCCAGCTCTAAACAAGAGAGCTTAGAGAAGAGATAGCTCGTAGTGAAAGCAGGGGGTAGGCAGAGAGTTCTCAGGAAGTTCTGCTTATAGACAGTCCCAGACAGGAGACAAGGCACTAGTTAACTGGATAGAGTGCTGGACCTGGAGTCAGATGTTAGTTCAAATCCAGCCTCAGACACTTACTACCTTGTGTGATCCTAGGCAAGTCATTTACCCTTTGTTTGCCTTCATCTACTAGAGAAGGAAACGGCAAACCACTCTAGCGTCTTTGCCGAGAAAACCCCATGTGACATCACAAAGAGTCAATACAACTGAATAACAGCAACAGCGGTCCTGAGCAAGCCAGTCACTTCATCTCTTGGGGCCTCCATTCCCTCATCTATAAAATGAGAGGGCTGACCCAGAATGAATTCTTTGGTCTCTGACAACTCTAGATCATTTGATCTTATCCAACCCCACATTATGTATCTAGTCCTTTCTATAAGATGCTTAGGGGTCATCACCCAAGTGCCAAGTACAGAAGGGGTCAGCGTGCAAAAAGCCAGAAATGAGAAAACTTGCATTCTAGTTCTACTGTGCAAGTAATTTGCTATGTGACTTAGGCAAATTACTTCACTTCTCAAGGCCTTAGATAATTGTCTCCTTTTTTGAAACAGAATTTCTGGTTTTCTCTCAACTGTTGTGGGAGTATCTGCAAATACCACAGTCTTTGTACTGTTTGTTTCTATCTTTATACTGTAAGGATAGCCTTTATGCTACTGACAGTCCCTTGGAGCAAAAAAAGATAAAGATAGTTACAAATTGAACTTTTTTCTAATAAAATAAAATTTTTCTCTTTTTTATAGATGACACCACTCGGGTATTATTGCAGGGAAATGAAGATTATATTAATGCAAGTTATGTGAATGTAAGTCAAATCTATATTTTTTTTAAAAATACAATAGCATTTATTTTAAGTATTGTCTTATAGTGTCAATTGTAATTATATATTTCGTCTTAAAATCATGAAAAAAACGCCACACCTTGTTTGATACACATTAATCTAAGTTCTCCTTTCACTACTTATCCGTGTGGCTTTGGGCAAGACATATCACATCTCTTAAACTTTTTTGTTTCTCCATCTAAAAAATAAGAGTTAAATTAGTTGAGCTCTAAAGTCCATTAAGTTTTTTTTGTTTTTAATATTTTATTTTTTTTCCCAATTGCATGTAGAAACAATTATTAACGTTCATTTTTTAAAATTTGGAGTTCCAAATTCTCTCCCTTCTTACCCCACCCCACCTCCTGAGATGGGAAGCAATGTAATGTAGGTTATACATGTGGAAGCATGCAAAACATTTCCACATTAGTCATGTTGTGAAAGAAAACATAGACATAGACACACACACATAATAAAGTGAAAAGTAGTATGCTTCAATCTGCATTCAGACTTCAGCTTATTTCTCTGGAAGTAGATAGCATTTTTCATCATGAGTCCTTTGGATTGTCTTGGATCTTTGTATTGCTGGGAATAGCTAAGAACCAGAACCTGGTTCTGCTCATTCATACATGTCTTCCCAGGTTTCTCTGAAACCATCCCATAATGTTCCATTACATTTATATGAGGATACAGTTGATCCTCATACAGTATTGCTATTGCTGTGTATGGTGTTCTCCTGGTTCTGCTCACTTCACTCTGCATCAGTTCATGTAAGTCTTTCCAGGTTTTTCTGAATTTATCCTGCTTGTCTTTTCTTATAGTCCAATAGTATTCCATTACATTTATATACCACAACTTGTTCAGCCATTCCCCAGTTGATGGACATCCTCCCAATTTCCAATTCTTTGCAACCACAAAAAGAGCTTCTATAAATATTTTTGTAAAAACAGGGTCGTTTTCTCTTTTTTGAAAAATCTCTTCGGAATACAGACCTAGTAGCAGTATTACTGGATCAAAGCATATGCACAGTTTGGAACTATGTCCTGTGGACATAGTTCCAAATTGCTCTCCAGAATGGTTGGATCACTTTACAACTACACCAACAGCATTAGCGCCCCAATTTTCCCACATCCTCTTAGTTACCACCTCACACCTATCAAATTGGCTAATATGACAAGAAATGAAAATGATCAGTGTTGGAAAGGATGTGGGAAAATTGGGACACTAATATTATTTTATTATTGTTTGTTTAATTAGCAAGCATTTACTTTCTCTCCCTTCTCTCTCCACTGTAGTAGGAAAAAATGATAATAAAACCCTTGTAAGAAATATGCGTAGTCAAGAAAAACATATCCCCACATTGGCCTTGTAAAACTGTATTCCTCATTCTGCATCCATTCTGGATGAGTTTTGGGTACCATTCATCATCATCGGACTTCTGGAATCATACTTGGTCATTGCTTTGATGGAATTGTTAAGTCTAAGTTGTTTTTCTTTATAGTGGTGTTGTTGTAGAAATTGTTCTCCTGGTTCTGCTCGCTTCACTCTTTCATTTCATACATGTCTTCCTAGGTTTCTCTGAAACCATCCTATCATGTTCCATTACATTTATAGAGTAATTGTTCAGCCATTCTCCAATTAATGGGCTCCCCCTTAGTTTTTTGCTTTTTGCTTAGCTATAATTATTATCTAGATAATCTTGACCTCAGCTTGGTGTTCATTCTAGTTGCCAGACATCACTCATCATATTGGCCCTCCAAATGTCATATTCCCAAACTTTTTCTAACCATTCCTTCTCTTCTTGAATCATGTGTATTTTCTTTATGAGAACATTTAGAATCTGGTCAGACCACAGTGTAGCTTGAAGTTGGCACCATGATGTTTTTGTTTTTGAAAGAGAATGGTAATGGTGATTCTGAACGGGGGGGAAGGAAGTGGAAGAAAAAAGAGCTACTATAAGCATTTTTGTATATGTAAGTCCTTCTTCTTTGATCTCTTTGGGGGTACAGGTTTAATAGTGTTATGTCAAAGGACATCCACAATTTAGTAACTTTGGGGGCATGGTTCCAAATTGTTTTCCAAAATGTCTGCACCTACCAAAAGAGCATTAATATGTCTATTTTCCCACAACCCCTCCAACATTTGTCATTTTCATTTTCTTTCTACCTTTACCAATCTGATGGGTGTGAGGTATAACCTCAGAGTTGTTTTGTTTTGCATTTCTCTAATTATTAGTGATTTGGAACCTTATCTATTGCTTCAGTTAGATTTTGTTTTTCATATGCCAAGCTGTTAATTCTCTTTCTAATTTTTTCTTCTAAAGCTCTCATTTATTTTCTTCTTTTTCCCCCAGCACTTCATTTCTTTACCAGTTGTTTTCTCTAGCACTCATATAATTTGTGAAATAATTTTTGCCTCTTTTAAAACTCTCATTTTATCTCCTTTAGGAATTCTAGTTGAACTTGCGCCCAAGCTATGTTCTCCTTTGAGGCTTTCCTTATAGATGTTTTGAAGTCAGTCTCTTCGTCTAGGAATCTTGAGTATCTTTATCTTCATAATAGCTCTTTATGATAGTATCATTTTTTTTGTTTATTCATTCTTCTAGCCTTACTTCCTGACTTAACTTGCTTTTAAAAAAATTATTTATTTTTCAACGTTCACTTCCATAAGATTTAGAGTTCCAAAATTTTCTCCCCCTTTCTCCCCTCCCCCCACCCCAAGACAGCATGTACTGTATTTCCCCATGTATAAGATGCACCTTAATTTTGGGGCCCAAAATTTGAAAAAAAAATGTATTACATAAAGTTATTGAACTCAAGTTTTATTCATCTGCTCATAGCTTTCAGGCATCTTTTGGGCAAGTCTGATGCATGTACACATGCTTAGTCCATTCCGTTTTATGAACCTGAAGCACCAATTGTGTCCTCCTTTGAAATCAGTAACTTCTTTTTCATCAGCAGTTCTTCTTGCCTCATGCTGAACCATCTTTGTGGACACAAGAATTCCAGTCGCCCTTTGCTCTTCAATCCATATCTTCAATTCCCTCTCTAAATTAGGCCATTTTGCTGACTTGCCTCTCATGGCCTTCTTCTGCCATGGTGTTTTCAGTAGGGTTTCTTCTTCCCATAGCCAGTCTTGGATGGTTTTCTCAGTTGGTGGAGCACCAAACTTAGGTTCAGCAGCATGATTTCCATTCACTTTTGCAAACTGGATCACTTTTAACTTGAATTCAGCACTGTACAAAAATCTTTTCTGAGCCATTTCTGGGCAAAACATGGCAAAATGTAACATGCAAAACAATGAGCGCAAGGACAAGTGCAAAAAAGTGGGAAATGCAAGTAAAAAATCTACAACCACTGTATAAGAAGCACCCAGTTTTTAGACCCCAAATTTTTCGAAAAAGGGTATGTCTTATACATGGGGAAATACGATAATTTGATTTATATATATAGGCTCTACATAGTTTCACATTAGTCATGTTGTAAAGAAGAATTAGCATCAATGGGAGAAACCACGAGAAAGAAGAAACCAAAAAAAGAGCAAATAATATGCTTTGATCTGCATTCAGACTCCATTGTTCTTTTTCTGTATGTAGACAGCATCTTCCATCATGAGTCTTTTGGAGTTGTCTTAGATCCTTGCATTGCTAAGAAGTGATAAGTCTATCAAAGTTAGTCATCTCACAATGTGGCTGTTACTGTGTACAATATTCTCTTGGTTCTGGTCACCTCACTCAGCATCAGTTCACATAAGTCTTTCCAGGTTTTTCTGAAGTCTGCCTGCTCATCATTTCTTATAGCACAATCATATTCCATTACATTCATATACCACAATTTTTTCAGCCATTCCCCAACTGATGGGAATCCCCTCAATTTCCAGTTCTTTGTCACCACAAAAAGAGCTTCTCTGAATATTTTTGTACATGTGGGTACTACTTGCTTTACATGCTCCTCATTCAGCACAAAACCTAGGGCTTGAAACTGCCTCTTGCAGTAGACTGCCACCACTTGGCAGTCTGCATGGAATTTGTGACTTGGCACTGAGTAGTGAGTCAGCATGTGGCACCTGTTTCCAGATTCAGGCTCCTCTGTGCTGGATCTGGGACCGCTTCTTGCCCTGATGAATTACCATGGGCAGGCCCTTGTATAGTCCCTGCCCTGAAATGTTTCATGGGGCAGTTCCTGGGTAGACCCCATACATACCCAATGCCACACACCTCTATCTTCTTCCCTGTGCTGACCTGGGCTAAGAAAAATAAATCACATGATTTTTTTTTCTTGGATTTCCCATTCGGGACTATGTCTGGTGCTTTTTTTCCTAGATCTTTGTGGAATAGTTGTGGGAGAGAACTTGGCTGTTATTTCCTCCTCTGACATCTTGGCTGGTCTCCCTCAAATTAATAGCTTTAGTACAAGCAGTACAAAGCCTTGCCCAACTAAAAACCTCCTGAAAATTGGAATAGACCAAACACAAGCTAAAGATTCCATGAGATAAATCAAAAGACAGAAAAATAGATGAAAATGTAAAATATCTCATTTAAAACAACTAACCTAGAAAATAGATCAAGGAGAGAAAATTTGAGGAGCTTCATGGCTCCTCAAATAGAAATTACTTTTCATGTACCTGCCCAAGTGCTAGCCAAATACTGTATATTGGAATCAGGAAGACTTGAATTCAAATCTGGCCTCAAACACTTACTTAGCTGTGTGACTAGCAAGGCACATAATCTCCGTTTGCCTCAATTTCCTCAATTGTACAGTGGGAATAATTGCACCTACCTCAAAGAGTTGTTGCCAGGAATAAATGAGATGATATTTGTAAAGCACGTAGCACAGCGCCCAGCATAGAGTAAGTATTACATAAATGCATATTTCTTCCACCTCCTTCCCCCTGTTCAGAATCACCATTACCATTCTCTTTCAAAAACAAAAACATCATGGTGCCAACTTCAAGCTACATTGTGGTCTGACCAGATTCCAAATGTTCTCATAAAGAAAATACACATGATTCAAGAAGAGAAGGAATGGTTAGAAAAAGTTTGGGAATATGACATTTGGAAGGCCAATATGATGAGTGATGTCTGGCAACTAGAATGAACACCAAACTGAGGTCAAGATTATCTAGATAATAATTATAGCTAAGCAAAAAGCAAATTGCTCTGTTGGTACAAATGGATGTGGTTATCTTTTCAGTAGAGATAAAATGCAAAATGCTTTGTAAAGTGAAAACAGGAAAATCCTACTAGAGGTGTTGGGGAAGGGAGGCCAATGTCCCAGAGAGGTCACACATAATTAAGAGCTGATTACAATAACAATAATAATAATATTAATGATGATGATAATAGATTATATTTCTATAGCCCTCTAACTTACAAAATACTTTGCATGCGTTGTCTCGTTTGATGCTCTGTGAGGTCATTAGTGTTAAGTATTCTTAGTTCCATTTTTGGAGATGATGAAACAGATCTAGAAAGGTAAATGACTTGATGAAAATCATATAATAAATAGACAATTTGAACCTAGGTTGGTTTGTTTGTTTAATTCAATGCCCTTCCTACTGTACTATGCTCTCAAATTATGCCCAAGAAGCTCATTAAAATAGCTTCTAGTATTTTGCCTGTGTGTTGTCTTTTGAGTGTTATCTGGCTTCCTTCTGAAAATTGTTTTGCTAGCAAAATGAAGATTACAATTGAAGAAATATCACTTTGATTGTTTAGGTTTTTTTTTTTAATGATTCATCTTTCTGAAAGGTAACGTTGATTTTTACCATTATCATCTTACAAAAAAATTACATTGTCCATGATGTCAGCTGACTGAAATCTTTGAAATCTAATTTCATGTCCATTTTGTAGATAGAACAAATTTTAATGAACTATATCTCTCACTAGATGGAAATTCCTTCTACAAAGATTGTGAACCTATATATTGCCACACAAGGACCCCTTCCACATACGTGTGTGCACTTTTGGCAAGCAGTCTGGGATCATAAGTTATCACTTATCATCATGCTGACCACACTCACAGAACGAGGACGGGTAAGTGTCTTTATTTCTATTTCTTAATGAACACCAACTCACTCCTTCCACCTTTTTTATTTCCAGAGTGTGTGGGTTCTGACAAGTACATATTATTATTCTGAGGTTTTATCTGAGCTTTGTTGAATAACATGGTATATAGAAAAAGCATTGGGGTGGGACCTGAGTTCAAATCCCAGTTCTGCTGCTTGATGTGTTGGGCAAGTCATTTGACCTCATTGGACGTCACTCTTTTCATATGTAAAATGTAGGAATTGGACTAGAAGGCCTCTGGTCACTCCCAGCTTTAAATCCTGTGAAATGTCTCTAATTTTATGCTTCAGCCGCTAGCTGCATGTTCAGATTACGATTACATTCTATTGTTAGCTTCTTCTACTTCATAAATCCTTCACGTCCGTGATGACTGGTACTTTACAAACACTATTCATTATTCCCTCCCGCAAGCCTTGGCACTCCACTAGTGAAAGCGGGGAGGGGGAAACCTTTAGCTCTTTTGTTATAGTTTTGGGTTTGTCTGTGTGTTTAAGAAATTAACTTCTTTCCTTTCCCTCTTTTCCCCAACCTAGTAAATAAAGATTTTTGTTTCTTATCAGATGAGTAAAATATTCCCCCCACTTTAATAAGAATTTAAAATAATTATATCCACAGGTAGGATGCTGTTTAGATTTTGCTTCCTTTTTGCTTTAGCTCCAAAACACTCATATCAGGAGTTGTTATTGTTGTTGTTGGGTCACTTCAGGAGTATCTGACTCTTTGTGACCCAGTTGGGGTTTTCTTGACAAAGATACTGCAGTGGTTTGCCATTTCCTTCTCCAACTCTCTTTGCAGATGAGGAAACTGAGGTAAACAGGGTTCAGTGACTTACCCAGGGTCACCCAGTTAGTAAGTGTCTGAGGCCAGATTTGAGCTCAGGAAGATGAATCTTTCTGACTTCAGACCTGACTCTCTCTCTCTAAAATAGTTAAGTAATATTGATGGTGGTGGGAAAGCTTATGGTATTTTATTTCATAGACAAGAGCAGTAAAATCCATTGTAATAGGAAGGTCTAAAATGTAACAACTATTCTTATGTAGTTAAACGGCTTCTCAGAGTGTCATTAAATGCTGAGAGTTTGAACCAATCTAAGGACCAAGAACCTTTGGCAAAAACAGTTGTAATTGTAAGTTGTAACCATTGTAACCCCCAGGGACAGTCCCGTCTAGTTTAAAGTAGATTCTTGTGGCCTATCAGGCAATGAGTGACAAACACCCTTCTGAACAAGGTGTAGGATTTGTAGTCAGCAAAGACATCAAGCACCTTCTGTCGCTTACTCATCTGGGAGCCTACCCCACAGAAGCCACGCAGGTGTGCTATTCCTGATCCCTGGCTTCTTCTTCAGAGTGTCATCAGTTCAGTTCAATAAATACTGATTAAATAACTGCTCTGCACAGAACACTGTGCTAGGCACCCGGAAAGATAGAAAATTTAGTAAGTGGCTAAGACAAACAGCCCAGATTTCTATAACATAGACTCTTCCCGTGGCAGTCCTTTGGAGTGGTAGGGGAAAGTGCCATGGGACATCAGGGGGAGGAAGTCATTAGCATCTGGGGCAGGGAAGACAGCGATGGGGAATGAGATCAGAAAGACTTTGGAGAAAATGGCATTTGAGTTGGGCTTTACAGGAAGAATAGTCAAAGAGCAGACATTCAGCAGTCTATTAGCAAGAACAAAGATAATTAAGAATTACCTAGGGATGGTATTTATAGTTGAGATTGATGAAAGGTCAGTGCATTGAGGGATTTTACTAGCGCAACAGACGCTAATGGAACATTCCCATGGCTGACCATGGGGTCAAGGCTAGATAATGAGGCAAGTGAAGGCAGCGTCATGGAGATGAATAGGAAAATAGGACTGAGTCAAGAGACCTCAGGTAGAAAGAATAGATTTAGTGTGAGTGGGAAAGGTGAAGTGTAGAAGGATGTAGTATTAGACGAATTTCGGGATTCCGGATTTTGGAGGTGATACAGTCCCAAGATGGTGAAATCCTACAATTATTTTCTGTCTCTCATCTGTGCTTCAGCCAGTACTATGTGCACAATAGAGAGTTGTAGATTTAAAGATGCAAGGGAACATTAGCAATCATATGGTCCAATCCTCTCATTTTGCTGAGGAGAGTGAAATCTTGTAGGTGGTTTATGCATTATAATTTGTCAAAAGAATTTGATTCATATGAAAAATGCATTAAAGGAAACTCTTTCTTTTTCTTGTTTTTGTAGACCAAATGTCATCAGTACTGGCCCGACCCTCCAGACGTCATGGAATATGGGAACTTTCGTGTCAAATGTCAGTCAGAAGTTTGCACCATTGCCTATGTTTTTAGAGAAATGCTGGTCACAAAAATTGAGGTAAACATTGACAGATCATACACTGTATTTGGTATAGAGGTCAATAACTCAGTGCCTATTTCCTCCTAGTTTATTTGTGACTAGGAATGAATGAATAAATGATTTTATTTTCTCTAGAATAAAGTACAGGGCAGCTAGGTGGCATAATAGAGAGTGCTGGGCCTGGAGTCAGGAAGATTCATCCTCTTGAGTTCAAATCCAGCTTCAAATACTTACTAGCTGTGTGACCCTGGGCAAGTCACTTAACTCTGCCTCCATTTCCTCATCCGTAAAATGAGTTGGAGAAGGAAATGGAAAACCACTCCAGTATCACTGCCAAGAAAACTCCTAAGAGAGTTCAGACATGACTGAAATAACTAAACAACAAAAGGAGAACGAACTGGTCCTTACTTGGACCTTAAAATGAAATTTTGAGGATGTAGAAACAGGGTGTCTGTATGTATTTGTGTCGACAAAAGCTCCAACACACTATATAAATTTCAAGTATTTCTATTTTAAATCAAATAGCCGACTTCATGTAGTGTTTTAAGCATTGATAAACACTCTCTCTCTCTCTCTCTCTCTGCATATATGTATATGTATGTGCGTGTATACACATATGTATAAAAACAGTACAACATAGATAATGTTTGTAGCTTTCAAAGTCTATATATATATATACACACACACATACATACATACATACATACATATAATGTGTCAAAACGTTTTTCTCAGATAAATCATTTTGTGAGTGAGGCATAGTGGAACAAGTACTGACTTGGAATCTAGAAATCTGGATCTGAATCCTGCCTCTGACGCCTGCTATGTGCACGTCACTTCACTCCCTCCAACCTTAGTTTCTTCATCTTCAAAATAGTGATAATAATACTTATACTCCCTAACTCAGAGGTTTGTTGTGAGAAAAACACTTTGCATAAATGACCTATAAATGTGAGTTTTTGTTATTGTTGAATCAGCCCTAGGAGCTCTCTGTTGCCCATCAATCAGCTATGATGCAAACTCTTCACAGAGTTAAAAGTTCCTAACTCCTGAACTTTAGGTACTTAACACCCTACCCTGGATGTTCTATGTCAGAAGTATTAAACTTATGGTCTGTGGCCCACCCAAGTGTGACCTGAACCGGAAAGAAACGTAATTGGGAAATGTTTAACAAAATAAATAAAAACACAGTACAACATAGATAATGTTTGTTTGTAGTTTTCATAGTCAATAGATAGCCCTCTGGGGTCTGATGTAGATCAGCAGTTCTTAACCTAGGGTCTGGGAAACCAAAGGGATCCAAGGATAGATTTCAGAGGTTCTATCAACTTGGCTGGGTTAAAAAAAATACATTTTATTTTCACCAACCTTTGGTTTCCTTCATAATCCTACATATTTTATTTTGTGGTTTTTAAAGAAACATTAATCTAAAAATAGGTTCCATAGGCATCCCCAGACTGCCAAAGAGGTCTAAGACAGAAAAAAAAAGGTTAAGAACCCCCCTGTCCTAGATAGTCCAGTAAGACCTGAACCAACAAGGCAGCCAGGGAATTTGAGACATGTCAAGGGATGTCACAGAGTCATGGCCGCCCCTGAGTCTCTGAAGCCCCCTAAAGGCAGCTAGTGCCATACTCGATGAGCCATTTCACAGAGATGTAGGTAATAACTTCCCTGTCCAGCACTACTAGGCAGCATGACTACAGAGACAACAGATGCCTGCAGGCA
Source organism: Trichosurus vulpecula (assembly GCF_011100635.1). Taxonomy (NCBI): domain Eukaryota; kingdom Metazoa; phylum Chordata; class Mammalia; order Diprotodontia; family Phalangeridae; genus Trichosurus; species Trichosurus vulpecula. The sequence goes on from NC_050573.1 coordinate 494,285,872, forward strand.
AAAACAAAACAAATAGTACATTGGTGGAAGGTCCTTGGCTCCTGAAAGAAATTGTTTTTTTAAGCTTTTCCATAAAACAGTGTGCGCCGCTTTGCTCCACAGAGAAGTGATGAAAGTGTTTACAGCAGAATAGTTTATTGGCATGGAGGGGAGGTTAATTTTTTTCCATCATTATCATTGATTCTAGGTTTCAAGGTCCTTTCTGGATTTTTTTTCCCCTTTAAAAAAGCACTAGATTGGTTACTTATTCAAGAGATGATTAGTTAACTATCTTCTTACAGAGATATAGATTCACATTGGCTTGTGACTCTTCACACGAGGCACTCCAGCCTAACTGAGGAAGCTAAAACTTCTAAGCATTTGAAGGAAGTACAACTAGGTTCCGATCCATACTAATAAATGGATCCCGGCCCTGCGTTATACAGACTAGCGAACAATACAGTTACACACTAGAGATGGCTAAAGGTGACCCAAAGAAACCAAAAGGCAAAATGTCTGCTTATGCCTTCTTTGTACAAACATGCCGTGAGGAACATAAGAAAAAAAATCCTGAAGTTCCTGTCAGTTTTGCAGAATTTTCAAAGAAGTGTTCAGAAAGATGGAAGAATATGTCTGGAAAGGAAAAATCCAAGTTTGATGAAATGGCAAAAGCTGATAAGTTGCGGTATGACAGGGAGATGAAGGATTATGGACCAGCCAAAGGAGGGAAAAAAAAAAAGGATCCTAATGCTCCCAAAAGGCCCCCGTCTGGGTTCTTCCTATTCTGTTCAGAATTTCGCCCCAAGATAAAATCTACAAACCCTGGGATATCCATTGGGGATGTAGCAAAAAAACTTGGTGAGATGTGGAATAATCTGAGTGATAGTGAAAAGCAGCCATACAACAATAAGGCAGCAAAACTGAAGGAAAAATATGAAAAGGATGTTGCTGATTACAAATCCAAAGGAAACTTTGATAGTGCAAAGGGAATACCTAAAGTTTCCCGGAAAAAGGTAGAGGAGGAAGAAGAGGAGGAAGATGAGGAAGATGAAGAAGATGATGAATAAAACTACATTATTTGTCTTAAATACCATAGAGTTGGGGAAACACTAAAGCACCTTTATTGATACAGTGTCTACTGCATTTGTAGCATTTAATTTTTAAAATTGGTATCAGGTGCTCTAGACATTTTACCTGGTTTATGTGTCATAGATATAGGTGTTATGAAACTGTATCAAAGTTGTACATATTTCCAAACATTTTTAAAATGAAAAGGAAATTTAGTGTTTTCCTGTCTCTGTGCACTTTGCTGTTGCTATAACAAAACATTTTTTTAAAATTACAGGCTTTTGTGTGTGATAAATATGGTTGTTGATTAGAAATCCCAGGATGTAAACTTAAACTCTCTCTGTATATCTGGAGGGGAGGGAGTATGTAAATATCTACACGCACTCATATAAACATATACCCACATGTAAGTGTGTGTGTGTGTATATGTACTAGACAAATTCTTCTCATAAATGTTTGGCAATATGACACCTTAGAAAGGGAAAATTAATTTGGATCTTTCATTAGGTGCCATGGCCCAAAGCATGCACTGTTAGAGTAGCTTTATACGATGATTGTCCATCTAGCTTAAAGTTGTCATTTTGTATATAGTGAAATAGCAGTCTGCTGCCATTCTTAGATGTGGCAAGGGGGTAGGGTTTCAGCTGGCATGAAAAATGGTTTTTTGGTTGTGGTTGTTAAATGCTGTCATTTTTAAATGGAAACATTTTTTTAAAAACTAAGGGACAAAGCAGCAATGGAAGTTGACATTCTATAACTAATATTTGGTACATTTTGTTATTTTTTTTGTATGTTTAGAATGCTAAAATGTTTTCCAAATTAAATAAACAGTATTAACATTTAAAAATAAATAAATAAATAAATGGATCCCATTTAATGGTCAGACTATTCGGATCTGCATAGAGTTGGAACCAGTTACCGTATCACACATAACAATAAGTTTCATTCAAACACATGGCAGCCACTTCACAGGATCTGAGGCCTAGCTGTGCTCACAGCGATCTGTGGAAAAGAACAGATAAAGTTTAACATCTTCTCCATGGCTTAGAAAACGATCCCACTATAAGAAGTTTGGGTTGGACTTCATCAAGAAGATTTGGGGAGAGGCTCTATTTTAAATTATTAGTGTCAATAGATAGTTGTTTTGTTTGCAAATGAGAGTGGCATCCTTACCTATCCAACAATTCTAAATGAGATTCTTATGGACAAGATGGTGGACTATGCCCGGATGATGATGATAACATCTATGAAGTTTTTTTAAAAACACATTTATAAAATTTACAAAATACCGTATATACTTGATTCATTTGATTCTCCCAACAACCCTATCAGATAGATACTATGAGTATTATTATCAACCCCAGTTTACAGGTGAGAAAACTGAGAGATAAGTTAGGTAATTTTCCCATGGTCATACTGTAAGTAAGTATTTGTTGTTGGTATTGTTTAGTCATTTTCAGTTGTGTCCATAACCCTTTTGGGGTTATCTTGGCAAAGATACTGGAGTGGTTCACCATTTCCTTCTCCAGCTCATTTTACAGTTGAGGAAACTGAGGCAAAAAGGGTTAAGTGACTTGCCCAGAGACAGCTAATAAGAGTCTGAGGCCAGAGTCAGGTCTTCCTGACTGCCGACCCGCTGCCTGTTGAGATTCAGACTCAGGCCTTTTCGACTCCAGGTCCAGGATTCTGTGCACTGTGCCATGGGTCTTAGTGGTGTTAATGCAGTTTGTACAGATCTGTAGCTGTTTGAATGACACTGCTTAAAGACTGTTGATTAATGGATTGCAGTCAGCTTGGAAGGAGGTCTCTAGCATTATGCCTTAATGGTCTTGTCTTCTGCATATTGAATAAGCATCGTTTATCAGACCTGCAGGTGACACAGAGCTGAAAGGGAGGGATCTCTAGTGTGTTGGATGGCAGAATTAGGATTCGGAAAGATCCCACTGAGACGAAACTCAGAAAATTAAATTTAATAAAGGATAACGATGCGTCCTGTACTTATCCACAGCATGTAGGGGGTGGAAACAATAAACTGGGGAATGAGCACTCCAAGAAACAGCATTTGGCAAGTTCACCCCGCGGGTCTGGTTAGACTATTTAAATATGCGTTTCAGCGGTGATAAATGAAGTGTTTTCTGGAACAGCAGAGCAGTGTGAGTGGGAAGGGGTTTCCCTTCCTTCAGTGTGAGTTCTCCATCCTTGACACCCCTACTAGAATGTGAACTCTTTGAGGCAAAGACCATTGTTTTCCATTCTTTGTATCTCCAGTGCTTTGCACTGTGTCTGACACATAATAGGACCTTCAGTAGATTCTTGTTGGCTGACTGTTTGCCTGAAAGGATACCCAGCATGCTTTGAATCGTGTGTGTCTTGAAGGACCATTGTAGAAGCACCATCTGTCTTATCTTTTGGAGCCACATGGGTAAGCAATGGTGGCTTCAAAGTAAATAATGTGAAAATGATTTGGCAATTGAAGGCAATAAGCATTTATATAAGTGCATACTGTGTGCCAGGTCCTGTGCAAAGTGCTTTTTTATACATATGAAATCATTCGATCATATAGTTGGTTACAGGCTCAGTACAAGTCAGTAGTGTGGTGGTGGTGGTGGTGGTTCAGTGGTTTCAGTAGTGTCTGACTCTACCTGACCCCATTTGGGGTTTTCTTGACAAAGATACTGGAGTGGTTTGCCATTTCCTTCTCCAGATGAGGAAACTGAGGCAAACAGTTCAGTGACTTGCCCAGGGTCACACAACTACTGAGTGTCTGAGACTGGATTTGAACTCAGGTTTTCCTGATCTGAGGCCTAGCACTCTATCCATTGAGCCTTCTAGCTGCCTTCAGCATTGTGGTATGGCAACCAAAAAGGCTATAATAGGGTCTTAGCCTGTATTAATGAAGTCATAGTGTGCATACTGAGGGAGAAGATAGTCATACTCTAGCCTACCCTGGTTAGACCACAGTTGGGGTAGTGTTTTCAGTTCTGACCACTGTGTTTTAAGAAGGACATTAACAAATAAGGGTAATAAGCAAGATGATGAAATCATGTAAAGATCAGGTGAAGGAACTATGGAGAAATGGCTTCTAAAAAAAGACTTAGGCATGACAGCCTTCTCCAAGTATTCCCAGGGTTTGACAACGATCTAGGGAGGCAGTGTATGGTGGAAGGAGCATGGAACTTGGAAGACCACAGCTACTGCTGTGATGCTTTCTTGCAATGAATAAATTACTCTGAGCCTGGACTTATGAGTGAGTGAATGAATGATTGATTGAATGAATGAGATGGAAAGCACTTATTAAATACATACCATGTGCCAAGCAGTGTGCTAAGTGCTGGAAATACAAATGGGATTAAAAAGATGAGGCAGTTTCTTCTCTCAAGAATCTAGCATTCTAACTGGGGGAGACAAAACACGTTCAGGTTCAAGGCAAGTGGAAAGGCCCCAGAATTCTTAGAATACACCAGCAGGTCAGGTGACAGTGCCCAGGGGTCCGGAGGGCATAAGGCAAACCCTCTTAGGTTTGGAGGACAGTAGTAAAGCTTAGTGGTCCTTCATGTAACTGAAAGGCTTATAGTTGGTCACTCCCAGCTCATCCATATGATAAGAGCAGCCATGTCACTCTTCCCTCCAGGCTGGCCCTGATGATATCTGTCCAACTCAGGTGATTGTTGGGTGAGAGATGAAAGGAAAGCAAAGAAGGGCAAAGTTCTCTGTCAGACGTTATATGTAAATTGAGGATAATAATATTCATACTTTAGACACGCTACATTGGGGCAGGTAGCTAACACAGTGGATAGTACGCTAGGCTTGGAGTCAGAAAAAGACAAGAGTTCCAATCTGGCCTTAGATACTTACTAGGTGTGTGACTCTGGGCTTAATCTCTGTCTGGCTCACTTTCCTCGTCTGCCAAATGGGAATTGTGATAGTGCCTACCTGTCAGGGTATCGTGATGGTAAAATGAGGTAATATGTGTGAAGCACTTAACACAGTGCACGGAACATAGTAGCCGTTTAATAAATGCTTGTTTCCTTCTTCCTTTTTGTGAGGAAAGTGTTTGATGAATGCTCAGTTCTTCAGTACCTCAGGTTGCCCACCCACCGATGCAGATCCTGGCCCTTCCTTCACTTAATAGAATCGGTGCGGCCAAAAATGTCATTTCTGTGCTCATTCCTGCAAAGGCAGGGGAGCTTAAAATGTTCTGCTTTTCCTTCTCCAAATCCCACCCATTCAAGAGGTCCAGGTGGAATCCCATCTCCTCCATGAATCTTGCTGCTGCTCTTCTCATCAGAGTGGTCTAGTGCAGGCGTGGGGAACCTGTGGCCTCCAGGTCCTCAAGTTCGGCCTTTTGACTGAGTCCTAGTTTTACAGAACAAATCCTTATCCCCTTATTAAGGGGATTTGTTTTGTGAAGTTTGGATTCGGTCAAAGGGCCGAACTTGAGGACCTAGAGGGCCACCAGCCCTGGTCTAGTGGTTATTAGGGTAATTAGCCTGGGCCTTGACTGTTCTCTGCCATTCCAGAGGTACTCGTTTTGGCCCCTAGTCAGACTGGAAGCTTCTTCAAAGAAATGGCCATGACTTCTTCTCTACATCACCCACAGACTAGGAGATTCAACCCAGTCAATATTTAATAGCTAATCACAGCTATTGAAATTGAATTTTATAGATAGGCACAGTTTCTAACAAGTGTTTCAGTGTTTGCAATATATCTTCTGTTTAGAAGGGCCAGTTATGGGGACTAGACCTGAGATTTTATTAGAAAGGAGCTCCAGGTGAGGAAATTTGTTCACCAAGGCAAGTTAGCAGTTTCTTTGCAATATATAATCTTACAGAGTTGCCTAGCAGGACTTCTTAAACGTTTTCCACTCACAACCCCTTCAATGCTCCTTAAACTGGATCACAACTCCCTATGCCGTTGCAACCCACAATTACGAAGCACTGGTCTAGAGCCCTGAGAGATTAAGTGATTTACCTGTGGTCACACACAACTAGAGACAGGAATCTATGTCCTCCTGGCTTTCGAGGCTGGCTCTCTGTCCACTCTGTCATGATGACTCTATTTAGAGGACCTGTGAAAAATGCTGAGAAACAGCATGGTGTAGTGGATAGAAGACTAACCTTGGAGCTGAAAAGACCTGCGTTCAGGTACTGCTTCTGACAGACTAGCTCTGTGATAAGTCACTTAATATTTCTAGAGTCTGAAGTAAAATACATCTTTTCCCACCGCAGACAGGGGAAGAACACACAGTTACTCATCTCCAGTACGTCGCTTGGCCTGATCATGGGGTTCCTGAAGATTCATCAGACTTTTTGGAATTTGTAACCAATATGAGGGCAATGAGAGTGGAAAACGAACCTATCTTAGTTCACTGCAGGTATATAGTTTAAGATAAATTTCTATTGGGGTGGGGAAGGAATGGGGGGAAGTTTGTAGGCTGATACTCAATTTATGGTATTAATCTTGAATCCTAGAAAGACATGTACTTTTTTTTAATAAATTAATTTTTTATTTTTAGTTTACAACACTCAGTTCCACAAGTTTTTGGGTTCCAAATTTTCTCTCCCTCCCTGTCTTCCCTAAGACAGCATGTAATCAATGTAGGTTCTACATATACCTTCACATTGAAATTATATACATAATAGTCCAGTTGTAAAGAAGAATTTTTTTTAACCTTCTGTACCCAGTAATCTCTTTGATGCTTAACAAGAGTAGTGAACTGGCCCAACCATTCTGGAGAACAATTTGGAACTGTGCCCAGAGGGCCATAAAACAGTGCATGCCTTTTGACCCAGCAATACCACCATTAGGTCCGTATCCCAAAGAGATCAAAGAAAAAGGAATAGGACCTGTTCATACAAAAATATTTGTAGTAGCTCCTTTTGTGGTGGCAAAGTATTGGAAATCATGGGGCTGCTCATCATTTGAGAAGTGGCTGAACAAGTTGTGGCACGTGATTTTGATGGAGTACTATTGTGCTGTAAGAAATGAGGAGGGAGGTGGTTTCAGAAAAACACAGCAAGACCCAATATGAACTGATGAAAAGTGGAGTGAACAGAACTGGGAGATAGACCATTGTGCACAACGGCAGTGTTGATCATGTGACAGGCTTGGCTACTCTGATCAATACAATAATTCAAGATAATTCCCAAAGACTTATGATGAAAATATGCTGTTCACCTCCAGAGAGAGAACTGACGAATTCTGAGTGCAAATTGAAGTATAATTTTCTCACTTTATTTTTCTTGCTTTTTAAAAAAAAAATATAGCTAACATAGAAATTATGTTTTGCATGATTTCACATGTATAATTGATATCATATGGCTTGCCTTCTCGATGGGTATGGGAGGATGTGGGAGGAAGGGAGAGAATTTGCAACTCAATTAAAAAAAGAAGGACGCTAAAAATAAATAATAAATTAAAATATGAAAAAAATACCTAACAAGATTTAGAAAACTGTAAAATACAAAGCCTTGTGATTCATGTGAAGGCATGAGGATCATTAGATGGAAAATAAAAATATCCCCTAGCATAATTTTCTACCATGAAAAATTTTTCTATTGTCTACATGTTTTAATTCTTTAATCTAATGGACAATTAATTACATGCATAAGGAAGGAGGAGAATATTTGTCTATTTTACAAAAAAATTAAACTATAAGAAGATCATTCTTAATGTTCATTTAAAAAAAAACTAAAGTATTCCTATTGGAGCTTTTGGAATATTTACTCAACCCCCCCGCCATAATTTTAAGGTCAGTGTTTATGGTTTAAATGTTTTTAGAATGTACATGAATTCTTATTAGTTGCCTGCATAATATATAAAATCAGAGTTCCCAAAAAACTGGAAACACCTACATTGGATATATGCTGTGAATAAATACTCACTAGCATTGTCTCATAGAACCTCACAATGGGAAGGAACCCTAGGAACCATCTGGTCCTATTTGAACCTGAAGAAGAATCCGTTCTATAATATTCCCCTTATTCCCAAAGATTTTTTTTCCTTTAGAAGGATGTGGCATCTAAGCTGTGGCATTCAAGGTGATTCTAAGTCCAAACCTGTCTTCCTAATGTACCATTGCTTTCCTTGTTTTATTTTTCAGTGCTGGAATAGGTCGAACTGGTGTGTTGGTCACTATGGAAACAGCCATGTGTTTAATTGAAAGAAGCCAGCCTGTTTATCCATTGGATATTATCCGAAAAATGAGAGACCAGCGTGCTATGATGGTGCAGACATCAGTGAGTTAGAATACTAACCTAATTCTAGATCATGAGGAGTCCTTGCTAAGATGTTTTCATGCTAAATGTTTGTTAAGTTAAAATCTCTGTAAAATATCCTTTTTACTTGGTATTTTCAAAGGTAATTAATAGTCCGAATGTCTTATTCAATAGGCTTACATTTTACCTACCAGTTTAATTTCTGTAGATAAATGCATCACTTCTTTAAGCATTAATTCTAAGCACATTCATTGGATGAGCATTTATTAATTGCAGATTGTGTGTATTTTCACTTCCTTATATATTCTGCCCTCCACCAGAGGTATAGTCGCAGCAGGAATGAAAATGTGGTTACTCTCTTTGATTACATTCCCTCATCCTCAGGGCAGCCACAGTATCCCTTGACATAGTGTTTATCTAACTTATTTCAAGGTCAGACCTGGCAAGCGGAGAGCACTGTGCCTCTGGGAATAAATTTGGCCACCTTTTGTTCTGATAAAATACCAGGACCGTTTTAGTTCATCCAGAACTACTTTGTGTGCACCAGTGAAAAGACTCAGAAACTGTGATCTTTAAGACTTACACACACACACACACACACACACACACACACACACACACACACACGTGACTCTCTACCCTTTTTTTGTGTTAGGATAGTGCAGGAATACAGTTAACCATTTCTTTAGTCTAATGGTTATTCACTTGAATCCTGCAATTTAATATAACTGTCTCCCTGTTTTATTTGTAATTTTACTTCTATGATAAAGACAGCTTAGAATATTGGCTTCTCTATCAAGAGTTTGATCCCATCTTTCAGTGTTTTGCTGTTAATAGATGGATATATTCATGAAGTGATTGAAATTAAATAGAGACCAGAGAAAGGAAGGAGCTGTTACTACTATACCATTGTTCTTGGAGCTCACACACAGCACTGTACTTTTTAAAGAGACAACTGGAGACTTCTGTGTATAGGACGTAGTGATGTGACTGTCCTGATAAACTGGGAGTGCATAGAGAATGCTCAAAACTGCTTTAAATCTCTCTCTTTTAAAATCTCTTCAAATGTTATTACCACATCTTTTGTTCTGGTAAACAAGTTCCTTCAGAAGTCATTTCTACGGTGTGAGCTCTCAGTCCTTGGGACAGCATCTATGTAGGCCTCAGAGAATGAGGGGTTTGAAATAGGTGTTCTCTCAGGTCCCTACTGAGCTGTGACATTCCCCATGACCTTGAAACACTAAATTCTCTTGATTAAGCACTTTGAAGGAAAGGTAACTTAAAAGTTGTAGATTACTAGTGAGTGTTGGGAATACAAGCACTTCAAGGCTTCTTATTTCCTGCCGGATACCTGTAGGTAGAACCGGAGGGTGTAACAGTCCAGTTCTACCTATAAGCATCCTACAGAAAGTAGGTCCACCTGCCCTCAGCAGAAGACACTCCTGGAAACAATAGTAGGACAGTTATTCAACGGGATGGACCCAGACCTAGGGACCTAGAACGCTCCAGGAGGAAGAAAGCCAGGGGAATTTATTACTGAGGCAGTAAGCTAGGATGTGCTCATCAGCTGCCTCTCTCCCTTAGGGCAGTTAATTTCTGACCAGTCAGAAGCAGTGTCAGGAATCCCTGACCCAGGGTTATCTTCTTCCGGCCACTTGCCTCATCACAGCCAAACAAGGTGATTATAACGCTGAAACTCCCCATGCTTTTACAGTAAAATTATGGGATCGTGTTCACCAGAGAATTCCCCACCTACATGAGTTAAGATTTGCCTATTTAAAATTGAGCTCTGGCTGCTCTGGACCGGCTCAGAGGCTCCCAGGAAAGCAAGGTGAAAGGACCTGATCTCTGTGGTTAATGTGAAGAAAATACGGAATTGGCCAAGAGTTTGGACCCTGTCTGTCAGTGGTCAGATGGCCAGGAATGGTCCTTATTGATAACTGGTCCAGACTAGGCTAAGCAGTCTGAGCCTGCATCTTTGAGCCTCTCCCAGTCTTTCTTCTTCAGGAACAACATCAGGGAAAGCGAGCAGTCACCAATATGAAAACAGGCCGTATCCGAAGATATTTTTTTTCCTTCAGATTTCATTGGGTAGCTAGCTATTGCAGCAGATAGAGCGCTGGGGCTACAATCAGGAAGATCTGAGTTCAAATATGCCCTGAGACACTGGCTATATCACCCTCGGCAAGTCACTCAGCCTCTCTTTGCCTCAGTTTCTGCATCTGTAAAATGGATATAATCACAGCACCCATCTCCCAAGGTTGTCACGGATAAAGTAAGACACTGATCATGAAGCACTTAGCACGGTGCCTGACTTACAGTGCTATATAAATATTAGCTGCTTTTTTTCATTTACTGACTCATTTTCCAGTGTCTGTAAAAATGTTAGCACTTGCTGAATTCTCTCACGCTCACCACACAAGCAGGATATTTTCCCTTCTAAATAAACTATTTTGAATGTTCAAGGTTTTTTCCCCTCCCCCAAAGCGAGGGAAAAAAGAAAACAAAACCCTAGTAACATATATGCTAACAAATACAACAAATCTGGAACAAGCAAACCTGTAACAAATAACGCAGCAAGCACAACAAATTCTCACTTTGGCCATGTCCAAAAATGCGTCTGGTTCTCTACCCAGAGCCCATCACCATTTTTGTCAGCAGGTGGGTAGTGGCCTTCATCACTGATCCTCTGGAATTGCGGTTGGTTGTTGCCTTCATCTTGAGTTTTAAGGTATTTTCTAAAGTGTGTCATCAGAAATCCATAATTTATCTTGGCAATCTAATGGGTCCAATAGGCCTTTGTGGACTGGCCTGGAAGCCTAATATTGTGTCTCTAAGAAAATATATTCTGAATTAGAACTCAGGAATCTGAAGGTGTGTATTGCCATAGAGAAATCTTATTGACCCTGAAAGAGAAGAGAGAAGTTCCCCTCCTAGCTGCATTCCACTGACCCTGAAAGAGGGAAATAGCCTGTCTTAGCCACAGTGGCCTGCAGAGTAGCAGGTAACCCAGTCTGTGCTGACCAAGGTGTGACTGCTTACAAAACAGACTTGCTCACCTGTGACTGCTGCCATCATTTCTGCAAGAGACTCTTCACTCCTCCCTCTCCGTATGTTTTCCACCCAGGGAAAGGAGAATCTTCCCTGTTATTTCAGTAACTACTTACTTCTCTGTTGCCTCTAGAGGATGAGTCCAGCCAGCTCAGCCCGTATGTGTCCAGGTGTTCATTCAACTGGCATTTATTTATTAAGCAAGCGCCTGCTGTCTGCAGAGGGCTGTGCCTAGGTTCTGGAGGAGTTACTAAGCATAGATGTTTATAGCTTCAGTTTCCTGGGGAGCCAAAGGATTGTGGCATAGAACCTAGGATGGGAGATTTTGAGCTGGAAGGATGCTTAGAAGCAACTTTTCCAACCCCTTTGTTTTACTCTTGTTCTTAGCTAGGGAGACCATGGAGGTGAGCTAAGGCCATCATTTAAATTATCTTTAATTATCTTCACCTATCCAAGAAGGGCACTACTCCCCTTTTGCCTAAAGCAGAGAAAAGCAACGAGTAACTAGAAATTTGAAGATAAACTTCTGGGCTGGCCTGAACTCTCAGAGCTGAAACCCTGGAACCAGCCTGTTCTAGACCCAGAAGGGGCTGGACACCCATAGAAGGACTCAGGGTTAGCTGGACCAAAGCATCCAGATAAAACCTACTGATGATTCCAATGTGTAAGCCCCATGAGGACAGGGACTACAGTTATCCCTTCCACATTCCCCATCCCAGTTTCAATATATTATAGGTTGGTGTTTCAACAATCCAGCTAGCAGCTTCTGTAGGGGTGCAAGATCAACCAGCACCCAGAAAGCTGCCAACACACTGCAAAAGCACAGGTTCTTTTGATCTGCTTTAGTAAGGAAAGCAAAGTTAAGGGGTTGACAAACTTACTTCAATTCAGCACACAAATATCATTCACTTAGTTCAGGGGGAAAAGCCAGCACCCTGAACTTCAGAGCAAAATACAAACAAAGTACAAACATCAACAGACAGACCTTGTCTGATTCAAATCCCAATACATAGTTACCAGAGTTTAACAAAGTCCCAACATCCAGGTTTACGAGCTGGAGGGCTTCTTAGCTACAGCTGCTCGGGAGTCTCCAAACGCCACCAAGAGTGAGAGCCCTGCACAAATGGCTCTGTCTTGGCTTCTTATAGGATTTCAGACGTCATCAAACATCATCTGAATGACCAGAACTTAGGCTGCTATGATTGGCTCTTGAGTTAGCCCCTCCCCTTAGGACCCTGGGAGGTTCACATCCACATAGGTTAGGTTAACACCTAATAGAGGTTAGAGCCTGGGGCTTGGCACTTAGTAAGACTCAATGAAATACACTGAATTACTCAAAGGAAACAAAAGCCAAACTCTTCAAGGGCACTTGTTGAACTAAGTGCTAAGAGCCCATTTTGCTTACCAACGCAGTTGGCATAAGAAATTAAATGGGAATTTGGGGGGAGTTTTGTGGAAGCCGCAGATGACCCAGAAAAATTTAGGAGTCAGAAATGCATAAAATATATGTATGGTATTGTATAGTATCAACTTAAATTTTACAATAAGGTACTGTAAACACCCCATAAAAGAAAAAAAAATTTAGGTATCTTCTCTGGTACAAAGGGAGGGCCAAAAAAAATTTACGCATATTTTCCAGATCAAGGGGGTGCCACGCTCCTAATCTCTGTGATGTGGAAGGGATAACTATACATTTTGTTTAAACTTTGCATTTCAAACCTAATGCAATCTAGTGATGATACCAATTTATAAGTAAGCTCCATGAGGACAGGAACCAAATCTCATATAAACTTTGCCTCTCCTTCTGGCACAATGTGCATTTAATAAGTATTGAACGAATGATGTGGTATTTGATCATCGGTCATAGTTTTGAGGCTGGAAGGCTTAAAAGGCTTAGAAGCCATCCAGTGAGGAAGCTGTGGCACAGGGGAGGCCCAGAGTCACGTAGTGCTTCAGAGTTACAGAGCTCTTTCTTCACAACAACCCCAGGATGTGTAGGTAGCTACAGAATTTGAGGTTCAAGGCATCCTAGAGATTATCTAGCCAACTCCCTTATTTTTACACAGGAGAAAACCAAGACCTAGAGGGACAAAGAGACTGGCCTGGGGTCACACAGTTGTTAAATATCTGTGCCAACATTCAAATCCAAGTCTTCTGTCTCCAGTGCCTGTTCTGCTCTACCAAAAATATGCCAGATTACAAAATTTTGATTTGATATAGCATAAAATTCTCTCTTTCTCTCTCTCCCTCCCTCCCTCTCCCCCTCTCCCTCCCTTTCCCCTTCCCCCTCCTCCTCCCTCTCTTCCCATCTTCCCCCCCCATTCTATCTCTCCTTCTCCTTCCTTCCCTCTTCCTTTCCTTCTCCTTTCCACTCCCTCACTTCCCCTCTTTCCTCCTTCCTTTTCTCTCCTCTCACTCTCTCCCCCTCCCTCCCTCTCTCCTTCCTCTCTCTTTCTCCCTCTCCCTTTCTCCCCCTTCTCCATCTTCTCCCTCTCCTCCCTCATGTGTATATAAATTTTTTTAACTGTACATGCAATTTTAGTACCCAATGAGCAGTGTTGCTTTACTAATGAAATTGGGCAACTGCTTCTAAAATTATAGCCTTAGAAAGTTGCCCAGAGCACTGAGATTATATGACATGCCCAGCCAGGGTCCCACAACTAGTATGTGTCAGAGGCAGGCCATGAACCCAGTCTTTTGACCCTGAGGCCAGCTCCCTAACCATTGCACGACTCTACCTCTCAGTTCTTTTAATATATCATTTAAAAAAATAAGTACTTCATACCTGTTGCATAACTTTGCTTTTGTCAAGTTCCTGCAAACCTCTTGACACATTTCATTCCTTTCTGCCTCTTCAGAATCATTTTCCTGCCAGGTGTAATGGCACATACCTGTAATCCCTGCTCCCAGAAAGGTTGGGGCTGGTAGATCACTCAAGCTCAAGAATTTTGAGCTGCAGTTGGACCCAAATTGATCCAGTGTCTGCCCTAAGTCTAACACCAATATAGTGGGCCCTCAGAAGGGGAGGAGGTGTGGGGCAGGAGAATCAGACAGGCTAACGAGGGGTGAACCAGCTCGGGTCTGACAGGAGCTTCCATACTCATCCACATTGGAAGCCAGCCTGTGAGTGGACACACTACCAGCCTGGAAGAGGTAGGGAGACCCAGTCTGAAAAAAAAATCCCCCTGTTTTATTTCTTTGATTATTTTCTCTATCCTGTGTTTATTCTCTCTAACAATCCGGAGTAGTAATAATGACTTTATTATCACTAACACTTACATAGCTACATGCCAAGGCACTATGCTAAGCACTTTATAATTATTACCATATTTGATCCTCACAACAACCCTAGGAGATAGTTTCCATCGCTATTCCCTTTTTACAGAAGAGGAAACTAAGGCAAATGGAAGTTAAATGACTTCTGCAAGGTCTCACAGCTAAGTGTCTGAGGTCAAATTTGAACTCAGGTCTTCCTGACTCCAAGCCCAGAACTGAATCCACTGCATCACCAAGCTGTCCCATGTTTGAGGGTATTCCTCCAGCTCTTTCACATTCTTCCCTATCAGAGAGCTTACATTCATAATAGACATGTAATGAGGACTAGCTCATACAGGAAGAGAGACATAGCACATGCCTTGAAGGTCACATGCCTCTGTCCTTCCTGCCTGTTTCTCAAGTTCTGCTAGAATTCTTGGTAGTCGTTCCTTGAAACTCCCTGCATACAATGCTGTTGCACATTATCTGTTTGCCTGGGGCTCTTTTCTCTAATGGAACCACTTAGGCATTAATCCCTACTTCCATCAACAGACACAGTGGTGTACACAAGAGACATTTGATAGCAGTTTACACACACACACACACACACACACACACACACACACACACTGTCTCACACTCCCTCGCATGCACAATGTATGTAGAGAGAGAAATAGATTTATTTTTTCTTGGCCTCTTTAGAAGGGATGGCCTACAAAAACATTATCTCCTCAAATCAGCAGGATCCTCAAGTCAGTAGGGAAGATATATTTTTGGTCCACTTTACAGGTGAGAAAATAAAAACATAGAGTAGTTTTGACTCGGCCAGAATTAGTGACAGAGCCAGGACTGGCTCCACGGTCTCCTGATTCCAAGGGCCAGGTGCATTTTCAAGTTGGAATGAGATACTTTTGAGTCAGAAAAAAATAAATTTCTTTTTTAAATTTAATTTTCTCCTTTTAAAAAGAAACCCTGTACATAATTAGTAAACAACTTTTAGAACATACCCTCCTGTAGAGATACTGGCTGAAAATGGAATAAAGAATGGTTTAGAACAGGGCTGGGGAATCTGCAGCCTTGAGGCTACAAGTTTGTTCTGTGAAGTTTAGAGGCAATCAAAGGGCCACACTTGAGGAGCTAGAAGGACACATGTGGATTTGTTCTGTGAAGTTTGGAGTCAGTCAAAGGGCCGCACTTGAGGACCTAGAGGGCCACGTGTAGCCTCAAGGCCGCAGGTTCCCCATCCCTGGTTTAGAAAAATTAATAGAGGAGGATAGAGCCATAAATCATTGTTGAAGAGAAAGAAGTATTTAGGGCAAATCCCTAATGCTTGTTGTCAGGGAAGGGAAACAGTCTCTCACCATCCTTGGGTACCTCTTAGAGACAGAACACTGAAAGGGATGTATTGTGACTGACTAGTATGATGCTTGCTGAAGTATAGGTATGAGAACTCCAAATCTTACCACAAAATGTTTTCTAGTTAAAACTGTGATGGTCATGGTACTTTGATTATTTTGATTTTTACCTTTGGGGACCATCTTTGGGTTGCTATTCTGGTGTTCCATGAAACCAGCCTTCCTATTATGTTCTTTACAGATGGTGGTTGTTTGGCCCACTTAGATTGGGAGTCCAAAGATCTAGGTTCTAAGTACAAAGAGGGCATGGCTTAAAATTTCTCATGTTAAACCTCTGGGGCCTCAGTTTCCTCATCTGTGAAATGAAGGGGGTCTGAGGCACCTTCCAGCATCAGATCTATTCTCTATCAATAACCAGTTTTGCAACCTCAGGGTAAGCCACTTAACCGCTCTCTAAGTCCTCTGGGTTACTCATACATGAAATGGAAATATTAATATTTGTACCAGCTGCTCCACATAATTGTTTTGAGGAGAGAGATTTGTAGACTTGAAAGCATGACATAAAAGTGCACTATCATTATATTATGGGTTGTGTAATAGTAATAATTCCTCTGGTCCTCAGTTTCTCCATCTGTAAAGTGAGAAGATTGCGCTAGCCAACCTTCCAAGACTGCTTCCATCTCTAACACTGTAGTCTTCTACAGTTCTTAAGGAAATGAAGGCATAAGATTTGTGGTTTTGAGGGAGGGACCATTTCATAATTTTAATAATAGTCATTTTAGCTAATAATATTTTATTAATAGTCATTTTAATTGATACATTCACACAGGTGTACATGCCTTTCTTGGCTTCTTTAGAAGAGTTGGCCTACAAAAGCAAGTCACTGTGGAAGGCAAATTATCCCTTCCTTTTGCAGATAATTGCACTGAGGCTTAGAAGGGACCGCAGAATGGGCCTCAGTTAACCTGCTGATCCCCAATCAAACAGATCTCTTCACTCTAGAGAAGTGATTCTTTGATTCTAAGACCTTTTCCACAGAAAAAGTTTCTGTGGCAGCCTTTTCAGCACATGTATTATCACCATGTCAGGTCTGTGCAAATGCCCGACTTTCCGGATGCTTCCTCACTCTTTTCTCTCTTCCACAGAGCCAATACAAGTTTGTGTGTGAAGCTATCCTTCGGGTCTACAAAGACAGTCTGGTTCAACCACTAGATTCCAGCTAACACGACTGTTTGCCATTTGCCAAGAGCACCAGCCGTAGGAGCGAGACACGTCTGACTGGAATCAGCAAGATGGATCCACAGAGGCTAGAAGAAGAGAATGAGAACCTTTGAACTCTGCACTTTAAATTTCCTTAGAAAAAAAAGCATCTTGTATATAGGAACATGTAGATACGCGTGCATGCGGTTGTGTGTAATACCGTTCCCGCACATATTTGTGGACAGAAACTTCAGTGATATTCTGCTTGCTTCTGTTGTCCAATGGAGAAATAATCAAAAGGAAAGAAAGAGTCGAGTAGAACTCATGGCCTCCATCTTAACTTACCTGTAGGCCGCCATTATAACCCTGGTAGCCGTCATTTTGCTGAGCATTCAGAAACTAAGTAGCATTGGTTATTTAGGCTTATCAAGTCTTTTGTTTGGGGAAAAAAAATACTAAAGGCTAAGCATTTTAGGGCTCCTAGAAAGAGCAGAACAATTAGAGGATTAACTCTCTTGCCCATCTTTAAAAACTGCCTATTATGTCAATGGATCTGTGATTTCCTTGTTCTGGGTACTCCCTCCATGCTTTCTTACCTGTTCACTTTTTTATCTGTGTTTATGTCTTCTTTAGAGGATCCTACCCAATGCACTAAAAGCCTCTAGGTTTTTGGTTAGTTTGGGGTTTTTTTTTAACATTTTCTGAATACCATTATACTATTTACTTAGTACACCAGCTCATCTGTGATCTCTCAGCCTCACTTATGTCATAGATGGGCCCTCACCCTTTTCCTGTCATACATACCCTCTGTGTTGTATTTCACACCACTTTTTATACACAAATCATCATCGTGATATGCTGCAGCCTCCTTACACTCACCCTGTGTTTTTCCATTGCCCTGTGAGTTGCCCACCATTTTGATTCCTCTGATATCATGGTGTTCCAAGATTTGCCATCATAAAACATCCCTGGGAAGAGTATTGGTGTTAAAAAAAAGAAAAAAGATGGGTTTTGAATTCAGAGAGTAGAAACCCTTGAAAAAAATGCCAGTTGTACTGGTAAATAATGAATATTTATTCACTAAATATAATAGACATGCAAGGCCTAATATAATATACATTCAGCTAAAGAACAAGGCATGCCAAGTCTAACATTGTTTATTTGTTTTTGAAGCCTTCAGGCGTTAAATCATTCAGATGTTAATGTTTTTGAGAACTGTGTCCTAACGCCCCCTCCCCCTTCTTGCCTCTTCATCTCTTCTGGTTTGTACTTAAATATGTAAACTAGATAACATTTTTTCTTTTTTTTTATTTAGCTTACAAACTCTAAGCTTTGATCTGGAGGTTTAGTATTCTCAGTTTCTCGAATTTATTTATTAGCGTTAGATGCAGTTTGTGAATTGATACTACGTCACCTTGTCTCTCTGACTGGTTTACTGTGCATTCAAAATCCAGTACTGGAAAATGTCGACTACTGAAGCTACTCAACGTTTTGCTGCTACTTCAAACTGTTAAACGTGGAAAAAGCTATGCTGTTAGCGTGGGGATGATATGGTGGAAATATTCAGTCTCTGGCCTTTTTGAAAATCATTTTTTATCCCGTTGACCATGGGAAACACAAGTACCCCAAGGGATGTGCCTCTGTGTGTGTGTGTGTGCGTGCGTGCGTGCGTGCGTGTTTCAAGGGCAATTTAATACAAGTTACGGATGAGTTATAAAATCCAGGTTTCTGTATATATGAAAGATTGTACACTTTTACCCTTAATACAATGGTCTCAGTTTCATTTCAAAGGTGAGGATCAGACCATCTGAATGGTATAAACACAATGTTGATGTTAATTTATTGGAGCACATCCTACTTGTAATTGTACTAGAGAATTCTGCCTCTGTTAATAATATTGTTAAATTTTTAAAAAATATATATGATAGAATTATAACAAAAATATTATTATTTAAGGAAGATAATCTGAAGATCTGAATGTGCTATACAATGTAGACATTTATATGTGTTGAAAAAAGGAAGCTAGCCAGTTTCTTAATGAGAAGTATGAATAAAGATGCTTTCGTATGATTATGCCACGTGATGAGGCTGCCATTTTGATATTCTGCAATCTCTCCACTGATTAAAAGGTTTCCTTTAGCTGTGAAATGGTTAAAGGACATCGTGGGAACTAATTTTTCTAAAGGTATTAGGGCCTTTATCTGTGTAGATCAACCACATTTGCTCAAATTCTTTCCCTGTTTCTTCCACAAATATTTTAAAGTGGGGTAGAGGAAGGAATGCTAGATTACTTCGTAAAATTGTTCCTGCTCTGTGAACCCTGGAGGCTCTGGCTGTGTTCTATAACTTGCTCCCTAACAAACTGTGCATGAATGTTAGCACCTCAGGCTAGCAAGACAGGTTTTAGTATCGAGTTCTGAGATAAGTCAGGAGAACCTGCTGCCCTACTGTTATCTACTCACTTAAGCTTTTTCTGCATCTGATTTTCACACTGTAAAATGGGCCTGATTACTGAGTGTTCTAGTTTCAGAATGGCTTGAGGATTGAATCAGAGATGTAGCTATAATCACACTTCATTTCTATAGTGTTTTCAGTTTTACAAAGTGCTTTCTGCTTAGCAACCTGTGAGGTACATCATATAATTTTTTTATCCTCATTTTACAGTTGAAGAAACTGAGTCTTAGAGAGGTTCACTGAGTCACACAACTAATAAGTATTGGAGCTGGGGCTTGAACCCAATACTCATGATTTCATATCCATTGCTCTTTCTACTATACTTCATCTTAGCCCAGAGTGGGTGCAAGGTATAGTTAATACTGTAGCTGGGGATAGGGATAGGGCCTGTGATTTCACAGGTGTGACAAAACCACCTCAACCAAGGCAGGTCAACACCTTCTCTTTAACTTAGAACCTTAGGAAGTTGCTTAAGGCAGTGAGAGTAACTGCCAGGGTCACTCAGCCAGTATGTTTCATAGGCAGGACTTGAACCTAGGTCTTCCTCACTCTGAAGTACCACATTACCTTTTTTCACTGCTGTTATTAATGAATCTTCTAAAGGATTCTGATAATCCAAAGTGTTTTATTTCACCACCCGGCAACTAACTCAGATAGATGCCACAAACATTTGATATCTTTGATCCTGATTTTCCTAACCACAACAAATTCTTACCAGGAGCAGCAAGAGGACAAAGTTCCCTTATCTTAATTTGTTCTCAAAAAGAAAAACAAAACAGAAAAAGAGAAATGTGGGAATGGGCAGGCACCCTCTCCCCCATACATACACACAAATATACACACCCTTTTTTTGAGGGAGGAAGGCAGGGCAATTGGGGTTAAGTGACTTGCCCAAGGTCACACAGCTAGTAAGTGTGTTAAGTGTCTGAGGCTGAATTTGAACTCAGGTCCTCCTGACTCCAGGGCCATTACTCAGCTGCGCCAATGCACTCTTAATATACTATCATTTAAGTACTCCCAGACCTTGGTGTCCCTCTCATTGTTGCATCCTCAGGGCTTCTGAACCTTTTTTATGTGTTACCCAGTTAGAGTGGAAGCTCCTTGAGAGCAAGGACTATCTCTTTTATTTTTTATTTGTAACTGCAGTAAGTATCATAGCACAGTGCTTGGCCTATAGTTAGCACTTAAATGCTTTTCTTTCATCGAATGATTCATTCACTCATTGCCATGTATCAGATGAGACCATGAATGTAAAGGGCTTTGATAAATCTTAAAAGTTCTGTGTAAATCTCAGTTATTAATAACTTAAAGTGCATCAGTAATGCCAATAGAAAAGTGGCCTTCGATGATACCAGGATAAAAATGCATGCCTCCTGTTTCCTTATGAGACAGAGTTAGGGTTTTTAATATATAAAAAGATCAATAACGGCACCCAAAAAACCGCTCTAGATAATATAGATAGGTAGTTTTTGGCAAGAATTTGTTATGCAAAATCTGAGGGGAGGGGGAGGGCAGGACCTACAAAACAAATAAAAAGAAAAATTGCATATTGAATTCTGTAATTCAAAATTTGAGTTCTACCCACACCTATTAGGAATATAGGGGGTTTGGTCAAGAACCTTGGAATGTATTACCTTGGAAATTGGGCAGGAATGAGAAATTGGGAATGAAGTGTGGATACAAGCTTCATGTGTCAAAGATAGCATTCTAAGTAAGTAACAGTTGAGTACATTAATATACTATGGAGTTTATGAAGATTTAATACCTTTGTTGGTATCAGGCTAGAAAATGCAGTTTGACACTCCAATTTTTCAACAAAAAGAAGGGGTAGTCCTGTCCTTGGGAAGTAAGAGTTTTGTTTTTGAAAAAGCATCCACAAAATATTTACACAAGATATGTGTGTCGTATCCTGCCATATGGACTCAGTCCCATAAATAAGTCTCAACTAATTTAAAGACTTATTGCTATGGAACACTGACAATTTCTTTTAAGCCAGTAAAATGTGTCCTTTGAGAATCAACACTCAACCTTTAGACAACATGGTGGGAAAAACGCTAATAATGCTGAGAATTCAAATTAAGCTTGAACCACAGTGGTATGAGAAACTAAAGAAACTCATAATAAATGTGTATGAGATTTTCTCCTGAGCATGGAACTATAAAGGAGGAACAGCCCCACACTCAGCTCTTTTTGCCATCAAAAGTCTGCGCATGCCTTCAGAAACAAAGACCCTGCAATGCAGCAAGCTGGCCGCAGGTCAGGCAGCAGTATTATCGGCTGATACCGAGCAGCACCCAAGTCCAATTGAGAGGTGGTCACGCGACCCAACTGATTTTTCGATAGCACTTTAAGATAGCACTTTATGCAAAAATTATCTCATTTAGGCCAACTCTATGAGGTAGGTACTAGGTAGATAGAATGTTGCACTCAGTCAGGAAATGTGGGTTCAAATCCTGCCTCAGACACACATCTGTTGTGTGACCTCAAGCGAATAATTTAACATCTCAGACTCAGTTTCCTGATCTGTAAATGGGAATAAAATAATCACACCTTGCAAAGCTGTTGTAAGGATCAAATGAGATGATATATGTAAAGGCGCTTTGCCAACCATAAAGCATTATATAAATGTTAGCTGTTATAGATATAAACTCAATTTTAGAGGTAAGAAAAATTCCAAGAGCTTAAGGGATTTGCCTTTGGTCGCATAGCTAGCATCAGAGGCAGGATTGAAACTCAGATTTCCCTCTGAACTACACTGCCTTTCATGTCTAACTGCTCATACTTTCTTTGGAGAAGCCAAAGAATTTCTGTTGTTTTGTGTTTTTGAAAGATCGCTGATTAATAAGGTACCTATTTCAATGTAAATATGGTTGTTTTGTTACCCATCTTCCTTTAAAAAGTTTAATGGAACAATCCAATCAGTTGAAAAGGATTTGAAGTAATCCAGAGCTATTTTTACCCATTAAAATTTTTCATCTATTGATTTGAAGTGATTTTTGGAAACAATTTTTCTTTTAATATATGAAACGTGTTGCATGAGCACAGTGTGGATTTCTATGCATATTGCTCCAGGTGGACTGTTCCTCTGGACCTGCACACCATTCACTTTTTACCTAAGCGTAGATTTATCAGAATATATACATGACCTAGAAATTAAGTCTCTGACAGAGACCTTGCCCCAGCTGAGCTCCTCCATGCCTCCCGGTAGAACGGGCTGCCCTTAACTCCTGTAACTTCTAAAAGGCAGTATCTGAGATCCCGAACTTCTCTGATGCAGAAAGGGCCCCATGGACTTAGTATATGCTCCTCAAAAACCCTAATAGGAACCCCCAAAATTTACAATGTGTCTTTAATAACTCCATAGAAGTTGAAACTCCTGCCACGACTCCTAAGAAGAGGAAGCTAGATGAGGCCCCTTCATGCTGGTGATGATAAAGATTTAGGAAGCAGAGCCCTCTATTAGGAAGGAGTAAAGTTTAGATTAAACATGATTCTCTTACCTAGGGAGCTTATGCCGTCTAATGTCTAAAGGTGCACATCCCAAGGATTATAGGTTTAAGAGCTGAAAGGAACCTTGTGCTACCTACTCCAGCCCCACACTTCATAGAGTTGGAGACTAAAGCACAGAGTGTAATTTACCCAGGGTAGATTCAAACTCAGGTCTTCCTGACTCCAATTCCACTATCCACTTAGCCATCCTCATGGATATTGATTTTGTATTTACATGTGCCCAATGTGTGGTAGAGCCTTCCAAACTTGTATTGGTCTGATCAGCCAGTAAGACACACTGTACCTTGACTCCAACATAGTGATATCATTTTGGTCATCTGAGGACAAAGGATAGCAACCAACCAACAGGGCTACACACTTCCCCTAATAGAATGTAAGCATCCTGAGGGCAGGTTTTCGTTTTTGTCTTTTTATCCCCAATATGCAGTTCAGTGCCAGGCACATAGTAAGAACTTAATGCTTATTAATTGGCTAATTGAATGATCAATTGATTGCCTGAAGAGGTTCTATGTTGTTATTTATCCTAAGTGGTAGACGAAATGGCACACCTATACATTCTGGGTCCCCCAGCAAGAATTTAAGAAAAGACCCCTAGGATCCTTTCAAACTAAACATATCTTCAGCACACAAGTGATGTTCAAAGAGGTTATGTATGTGAAAGTGCTTTGAAACTCCATTTGTTTAAATTTGTTAATATTACTACCCTGACCATTGTCATCAAAACCTATGGAAAGAAAGATTGCAGCATCCTTGATCTGATTTTAGCCCATTCTCCTTTACCCATTCCCTCTATAGGTCAGAGCCATTTGTGAGTTTTGACCTTCAGGAAGATAAGTAACTGAGCCCAGTGGCTGGCACATAGTAGGTACTTAATAGGTGTTTTTTGACTGTCTGACCTCCAGCAAATGAGTAACACCTGCAAGTTTAGAGAACCTGCTTAAAGTAGATATCCTATGTAAATATGCCTGAGGAGTGATGTCTGATAACACGCTAGAAGTTTACCTTGTTGAATTAGCGGAATGATCATTGTTTTTTTTTCTTTAGGCAGGTAGGAATTGCCTAATGCCTACCCACCTGTGAGGAGAGAAAAATGAGAATGTCATTGTAACAACAATCTGGCTAGCATCTACCGTGGCTGTGTAAGACCAACAACACCAGCACACAGGAGGGCTGCTAGCACAGGTGCTTTGATCTGCTTTTCTAAGGAAAGCAACCTTAAGGGGTTAACAATCTCAGTTTAATTAAACATACAAATATTCACAATTCAGGGGGGAAAGATCAGCTTCCTGAACTGCAGGGCAAATACTCTTTCAAAGAGTGTACCCCCAAAAGTCAAACGCCAACCTCGGATCTTATATACCAGCCTCAGGGCCCTGGGGGCTGGAGGCTCACCATCTAGGGAATGGGAAAGCTCCAACCACCAGCACCACATCATATACAATTCAATGATTGTCTTAGTGCTGAGAAACACTCCAAGACAAAAAAGATCCCGCTTTACCTGCCCCATTCAAACAAAGAACAGCGAAAAGTCCCATTTTGCTTGCCATTGCAGTCATCTATGATGGTCCCTTGGGGAGTCTACAGGCCGATCTGAGGTAAATTGTTGGTTCTTCTTTGGAAGACAACCCTGAAGTGTTCTGCCTCTTTGTCTTTAATTCTTAACATGGTTAGATCACAGATCCCCAGACCACCCCATCAACATGGCCCCATTTTTCTTAAATTCCTATGAGGAATTCAGAGAAACATGGGAAGATTTCTATGAACTGATAAAGACTGAAATAAACAGCCAAAAGATCAGCATTCATAATGACTACAACAATAGAAATGGAGGGGGGGAGAACAATCTCTAAATGGAAACTGAATTCTGCGCACTAGAAAAAGTAATGAGTCACAGAGAATAATCAATCAGTCAATAAATGTTAGGTGCCTACCATGTGCCAGTCACTGAGCTAAGTGCTGGGGATACAAAAACAGGCAAAAGACAGTCTACATCCTCCTGGAGCTTACAATCGAATGGGGCAGACAACATACAAACAAATATATACAAATCAAGCTATATACAGGATAGGTAAGAAAAATCGACAGAGAGAAGGCACTGGAACTAAGAGGGATTGCGGAAGACTCGAGAAAAGGTGGGATTTTAACAGATAATGAAATATATCTTCCTCCTCTTGGCAAAGAGGTGGGGAAACAGCCAGGGCAGAATGTTATATACATTCACAGATACAATCCTTATGTCTGGTGTTTTTGATTAATTGTTTTTTATATGGATACTTTTTATAAAATATCAGCCTCCTCCCAAAGACTCCCCATCCATGGACTCTCCTTTATAACAAATTTCATTGTTGTTCAATAGTTTTTCAGTCACGTCCAACTCTTTGTGACACCATTTGCAGTTTTCTTGGCAAGAATACTGGAGTGGCTTGCCATTTCCTTCTCCAACTCATTTTACAGATGAGGAAACTGAGACAAACATGGTAATGTGACTTGCCCAAGGTCAGAAGCTAGTAAGTGTCTCAAGGCAGATTTGAATTCAGGAAGAGAAGTCTTCCTGACTCCAGGCCCAGCACTCTACCTGCTGTGCAATCTAGCTGCCCTTTGTCACAAGTAAGTTTACTCAAACAAAACAAATCAACAGAACCACATCTAAAGACATACCTTGTTCCACACCTGTAGTATACCACCTCTTTATTAGAAACGGGTGACATGCTTCACCATCAGTCCTCTGAAGTCGTGGTTGGCCATTGTATTGATCAGAGTTCTCAAGTCTTCCATTGTTTCTCTTCACATTATTGTGATCAATATGTAAATTTTGAACTGTTTTTTTTTCTTTGTTACAAGGGAGGGTTCAGTCCTGAGGAGAGGGAGGATATTTTCAGATATGAGTCATTTTTTTAAGTATCAATAAAACATTTTTTAAAAAATTCCCATGAGAGATCTAAACTCGGAAACTCTTGTGTGATAGGACCAGCAGCCTCCCTGACGACTTCCTCCCCCCACCCCCCAACACACCCTGATTGACTTCAGCTCCCTAGTCTGGGGCATAAAAGGTCCCAGCCTTTTGTAGTCAATGCCTCTCAGATTTAGTGGGTGCCTGAGACCACAGACTGACCAGACACATTTTCAGATAGAGAAAAGGGAGATCCTGTCCAGAGAACCTAAGGGCCAGGGTATTCTGTTCAGTGACTTGTGAGTGCCTCATTTAGTCCCAACATCGAACCTGAATTAAGAGGGGGCTGGCTTTAGAGCCATGCCTATGATAACTTGCTTGTCGATATTTTGCCCTCCCATTTGATGTAAATCACAGATAGCAACATAAGCTGCAAAGAAAATCATTCAGTGGATTGAACAAGACTCTTAGAGGAGGCCATCAGAAGGTTATGCAGCCTTCCTCTGACAGTCTTCCAACCACCTTATTATCCCTTCTTGTAGTCCCCCTTCCCTGTGGCCAGCACACTCATACTTCCTGCTCCCCTGATTCCTGAGATTGAGAATCATTATCAACCTTAGCAAAAACCTCTCTTCTCTGCTGTCTCTCTCCCCTGGTCTCATCCCTGTACCAACCATTGTCTCCCCAATCCCATTCTTTCTCTGCCCTTCCTTTTTTTCAGTGCTTTCTTCAATGACTTTAGCACCAGGATTATGGTCTTCCCTTCCTGCCCAAGGCTTTTCCTTACCCTTTGAGATTTGCCTTCCATACTTGCTTAAAGTGAGATCCTCAGAAGGAGTCTTTTTTGAAGGAAGCTCTCATGGCTAACCAATAGCCTACTGGCTGTGCTGAGAGCCGCCGAAATGAGGCTTATTTTCTATATAGTGGGCCTCCTACTTTTATTAATTACGTTTTTAAATATACTAGAACCATGGACATTCAAGAACATGCTGGAATGAATCCTTTTGCAAAGCAAACAATCTTTTATGAGATTACTGTGCAACCAGTTATTTTAAACAGTTACATAAACAGGCATATGTATGTATGTGTACGTATATGTGTGCATGTTTAAAATGTATGGTTTTTTTTAAAAAGACATGTTTTACAGAGTTCATCTCAGAAGCCACATTTAAGCTGTGCACTATTAAAACTGTCTTCACTTGTCATTCATTCACTGGGGAAACATTATTAAATATATTATAGTGAATCAGTGTGTGATTTAATGCAAATTTAACTTCATTAAAATTCCTGACATAACTTCACTGGGAAAAAAGGCTTCCATAGCTAATTGCCAGAGCTTTTAGGGCTCTACAAAGATAGCTTAGAGTGGGAAAGAGCTGAGAATTTGTAATCAGAGGACCAAGCTCTTTGACTTTATCATCAAGTGGGACATTTCCCCTCTCTGGGCCTCAGTTTCCTCACCTGTAAACCCAATAGTTGGCACTAGGTGATCTCTAAGGCCATTTCTAGATTGAAAACCAACCATCTGTATGAACAAATTTCATGTACAAAGTCCTATGAACTGGCTAAGGTGCATCCGTCACTGGTCTGTATCATGCTTAGGGTAATATTTGTGTTCCCAATCTAATGGCTGATTTATTTATTATTAACGGTCCCCACAGTGGGGCTCCTGTGAAGAAAGTGCTTTGTAAACCTTAAATGCTTCAACATTTCAAAGATCTAAGGGCAGCTAGATGGCTCAGCGGATAGAGCACAGGCCCTGGAATCAGGAGGATGTGCATTCAAATGCAGCCTCAGATGCTGACTAGCTGTGTGACCCCGGGCAAATCACTTAACCCTGATTGCCTCAAAAAATATTTCAGGGATCTATAATATTATTAATATAAGTACCTCTTCACATCAGTGCAGAGTTCCTCCCTTTCCCCTACTCCAAGACAATTGGAGCTTGGCTTCTAATCATCACCACCTCTCCCTCCTCCTCACCAGTAACCTGGACTCCCTCCCTGGGTCCCACAGCTCTGATAAAGCAGGGTTTTTTTCCCTTATCTTTTCAAAATTAAATTAAATATATTTTTCCAATATATGTAAAAACAATGTTTAACATTCATTTTTAAAACTTTTGCATTCCAAATTCTCTCCCTCTCTCCTTTTCCTCCCCCCTCACTGAGAAGTCGAGCAATTTTATAAAGGTTTTACAGGTGCAGTCATGCAAAACATATTTCCATATTAGTCACGTTGTGAAAGAAAACAGACAAAAAACATGAAAAAAAATAAAGTAAAACATAGTATGCTTTGATTTGCATTCAGACTCCATCAGTTCTTTCTCCAGAGGTGGAGAGCATTTCTCATCATAAATCCTTCAGAATTGTCTTGGATCTTTGAATTCCTGAGAATAGCTAAACCATTCACAGTTGATCATTGTACGCTGTTGTTACTACTTTGCACAGTGTTCTCCTGGTTCTGCTCACTTCGCTTGCATCAGTTCATGTGAGTCTTCCCAGGTTTTTCTGAAACCATCCTGCTCATCATTTCTCACAACACAATAATATTCCATCACAGTCATATACCACAGCTTGTTCAGCCATTCCCCAGTTGAGGCATCCCCTCAATTTCCAATTCTTTTCCACTACAAAAAGGGCTGCTATAAATATTTTTGGACATATAAGCCCTTTTCCTTTTCTTAAAATCTCTTTGGATTATAGACCAAGTAGTGGTATTGCTAGTTCAAAGGGTATACACAGCTCTATAGCCCTTTGGGCACAGTTCCAGATTGTTATCCAGAATGGTTGGATAAGTTCACAACTCCACCAACAATGCATTAAGGTCATCCCCAGCCTGAGCCAGCTGATCAATGCCATGGCTTCTCTACATTCTCTTCCTTGCCATCACCCCTCTCTCTCTTCTCAGCTCACCTTTAACCCAACAGAATGTAAGTTAAGGGCAAGCCAATTTTGTTTGCTTGTATTTATATTCCTAGTGTTTAGTAGGGTGCCTAGAACATAGTAAGCACTACATAAATGCTCTATCTATCCAA
Organism: Trichosurus vulpecula; assembly: GCF_011100635.1. Lineage (NCBI taxonomy): Eukaryota > Metazoa > Chordata > Mammalia > Diprotodontia > Phalangeridae > Trichosurus > Trichosurus vulpecula. The sequence continues at coordinate 494,314,885 of NC_050573.1, forward strand.
CTTTAGCTTTCTAAGAAATTTCTAGGTTTGTAGCTAGATTTCTGTCTTTTGGATGAATTTCCATATTTGTAGCTATACTTCCACCTCTTCGTTATATTTTGAGATTCTTAGATTCCTAGATTCTGGCTGTATTTCCATATTTAAGCTAGATCGCTAGTTTGTAGCTGAATCTTTCATGTTCTAGTTAATGTACCAGCTTTTAAGCTATATTTGTAACTTTCTAGCTCAATTTATATCTTTTAACTACATTTCTAAGTTTTCTTAGCTAAATGTCCAGCTGAAAATCAAGCCGGAATCCTAGAGATACAGTTCAAAAATCTAGCCAAAGTTAGACGTCTAGCCATAAGCAAAAGTTTGAGAGCTATTCAATTAGAGGGATCCTGAAGAATACTGGGCCGCCTTGGTAAACAATCCCTCTTATTAGAATTCTTCAAATGAAGATTGTGATGACCCCTTGGATATATACAGCTATAGAAGCTATTCATATATGATTTCAGCCTGAACCAGATGAGAACAAGGTTTCTGCCAATTCTCATATTCAGCAATTCTGAGATTCCAGCTTTCTAATTAGCTTTCCAGTATGTGCCTGATTTTTCCAAATTTCTTCTGCAGCATAAAAGGTAGGGAACTTCTTCTTCCTGGAAAGGTTCAAGTAGAGTTTGGATGACCACCTTGTCAAGAACAGAGTAGAGGAGATACCTACAATAGGTTGGAAATGGGACTCAATAATTCCCTAAGGTCTCTTCCAGCCTGATGAAGGAACACTGGATAGAGTCCTGGATTTGGAGTTAGAAAGACTCCAATTAGAGGGGCAGCTAGGTGGTGCAGTGAATAGAGCACCAACCTGGGAGTCAGAAGGACCTGAGTTCAAATCCGACCTCAGACACTTGACACATTGACTAGCTGTGTGACCTTGGACAAGTCACTTAACCCCAATTGCCCTGCCTCCCCCCTCCAAAAAACAACAGCAACTTCAAATTCAAATTCAAAGGTAATTTTCAACATTCACGAGTTAATTAGATTCTATGAATTTGTTTCCTCATCTGTGAAACAGTGATGACAATGACATCTATCTCTCAGGATTGCATTATGGCAGGCAGTTAGGTGGTAACAGTAGATAGAGTGCCAAGCCTGGAGTCAGGTGTAGAGCACCGGCCCTGGAGTCAGGAGGACCTGAATTCAAATCTGGCCTCGGATACTTCCCAGCTATGTGACCCTGGACAAGTCACTTAACCCTGCTTGCCTCTGTAAAATGATCTGGAGAAGGAAATGGCAAACCACTTCAGTATCTTTGCCAAGCAAATCCCCAAAAATGGGGGTCACAAAGACTCAGGCATCACTGAACAACGACAATATGTTTCATACAAACATTAAAGTAACATGTGGATGTCAATTATTACTTTTATGCAGACTTGATATTAAGTCAACACCCAAAACACTGGATACACACAAGAGAGGTCTCTACTTCTATTTAATAGTCTTGACTGTGTTTTCTGTATTGTATTAAAGAATAAAAGTAGCACGCCAAGACTTGCAGTAATAGTAGAGGAATTTGATGGTAGTTCATTAATGACATTAAATTAATGTATTTCTGATCTTATCACAAAATCATATATATATATATATATATATATATATATATACTTTTCCCAGACCTGGCCCTAGATTAAGCCAGGAGCAAAGCTGAGTTTTTACTTCAGTTTCATTTATATTAAATCATAGGGAAAATCAACCAGGCAACTGAGTAAGAAGCGCTGAGATATTTGGTAGATAAAGAGAAGGCCAAGAGACATGAAGGAAGCATCATCCCCACCCCCAGGGAAATAAATTACAATTGTTCCCAAGCTGGCACTAAGATCTTGGGCAACTTGCTTGACCAGTTTTTTGCCTACCACACTAAATCTCAATGGCTGGCATGTTCAAAACCTTGGCATTGTCTCTGATGACTCCATCTCCCTCATCCTTACTTCTCATACCCAGTCTGCTACCAAATCTCTGTCACTTTTATACCATCTCCCAATTCCATTCCTTCTTCCCTTACCCCATTGCAACCCCATGACCTAGACCTGCCTACCATTTCCTGGATCAGCCCCTGACTTTTCTTCCTGCTTCTACTCTCTCTCCAATTCCAACCCATCTTTGATATCACTTTCATACTTATTTACCTTATGCAGAAATCTGTTCCTGTCACCGTCTGATCACTACTTTTATTGATTCCTTAATGACCATTCAAACCCTGTGAGATCCTTAAAGGGCCCTCCACAATGAGTTCCCCACACTAATCCTCTCATATATTCTATATACTCTTGCCAAACTAGATTACTCATTCTCTCCACATCCCTTTGCTTCTACTGTTTCATATTCCTGGATTTCTCTCCCTGCCCCTTTTAACCCATTCTTCAAATTGTAATTCAGATGCTACCTTCTTTAGAAAGTCTTTCACGTTTTACCCAAACCAGTAGTAAACTTTCCCATCTTGGATCTCACGTAGCATTTTGTTCCCAACCCTTCTGTGCATTGATTGTGTGGTGTACGTGTGCAAACCATTCACATCTTCTCACCTTGTATAATTTTTGCCCATGTCTTCTCATCCAGCCTCCATGATGGATTCCATCCGATGGATTGGATGGAATTTTTGAGGTCTTTTGAGGTCTTCTGATATTCTTGGGTATCAGTGTTGCATTTGGACTATATTTCAGTTTTTCCTCATTCTCCTGTGACAGGCCAGCTTCCTTTCTGATCATACATTGATTTGAGGATATTCCTTGTACCCAATCCATTGTCTATCTGTAATGTCTGTCTAAGATATACACACACACACACGTATGCCAGTTCAATGGGCTGTCTGATCAACTTCATATCATAGTCTAGACAACAGGTATTCTTCATTAGCTTGGTTTTCCTGTGGAAACTATTAGGCCAAACTTTTTCATATGGTTATGGATAACATTTAGGTCCTGGGGTGGGGAACCTGTGGCCTTGAGGCCACTTCTAGGTCCTTGGGTGCAGCCTTTTGACTGAGTCCAAGTTTTACAGTACAAATCCTTTTATTAAATAGGATTTGTTGTGTGAAGTTTAGATTCAGTCACTTCACTACACTTGAGGACCTAGAGGGCCACATGTGGTCTTCAGACCACAGGTTCCCCACCCCTGATTTAGGAGGTTATAAAGGATTCTACAGTTTGATGCAATAACCATGATGGCATCTGCAAACAGGAGTCTCTGAAAGACTTCACCATCTATTGGGAATTCTTCTTCTATTTGCACTCTTCATAGGCCTTCCTCTATCTAATCAACTGAATAATACAAACTCTTATTTTAAAATTAACAATTAGCCTTGAAAATAGAAGTCAGCATATTATCCTGGGACTGGCTCACACTCACAATTTGTCCCACTTGGTATTGCTAATGTGACCCCACCTCTCTGACTCATTATACATTGTCTTTTGATGCAAAGCTTCTAGACTTTCTATTCATATTCTTGCTTATTCTTCTTGTATCCAGTTCTTTGGCACCTGGTTAGACTTCTTGTGATAACTGTGATTTTTTAAATATATTGGTTGATTTGGAGTATAAGCAATAGGACTCCAATATGCAGTCATTTAGGCTAAGTGGTCCCAATGATCATAAATATATAAGCAATGGCAGACAGATTTTGCATTTTTCTGCCTCATTCTGACCCTGTGTCAAGTATGTAAATGATTGTGGTTCCTGATTGGATGAAATTCCCTCTGACTGCAGCAGCTGTACACCAACACACATTTCTGAGGTCCCCAATTACCAGCTTGAATGCTCACCCATTTTCCTGTCCTGATTAGCAAACTTCCCCACCTAATATTATAAAGTGGCCTGCAGAATTTCCCTACCTCATCTGGATCTGATTGGGAATGCTCCTTCCCATATCTGTCATCTATCACATATTCTCAAACAAGCCTATCTTTAAGATACAAAACTTCTCTGCTCAGAGCCTACTCTAAGCATCTACTCCCACTGAGATCTTTGCCCCACTACACAACTCCTTCCTTCACATGAGCAACCCTAGTGTGTTGCCATGTAGTGTGTGCATGGTTTTTTAAAAATGTTTTTGCCTGCTTGCTATGCTGAATATTAATAAAATGAATAAATCTCACATTGTACTAGCTTCCCAAGTACCATTTTCCTATAAATCTCTGAACCCAGATCTTTGCTCTAACCCAATCCAGGAGGCCAAACAAAACATTACTTTTCCATTATGATTAGACTCTAGGAAAACACGGAGGTGTGGACTCATGTTTGTCCCTCCTTTATTGAGACCTAAATTATAGTTACGTGCAATCAACTCAACCTTAAAGGAACCAGGTAGTTGCTTGGGATTCCATCTCCCACTTCTATGCCTTTTCATAGGTTGTCCCCATCCTCAGAATGTTCTCTCTTCATTTTAAAATCAATAGCTTCCTTCAAGGATGAGCTTATGTTCCATCACCCATAGAAAATCTTTTCTGGCTTTCTGTCCAACACCTTAGCCAGGAAGTGCTAGCAACTGGAGTTCCTGAAGCATCACCATGCCACCCGAAGACAATAAGAAGAAGAGAAACACTCTCAGATTGGCCAAGGAAGACAAAGACCCCTTAAACAAGTCAGGGGGTAAAGATAAAAAGAACCAGTGATCCAAGGGAAAAGTATGAGACAAGCTCAACAATCTGCTTCCATTCGATAAGGTAGCCCATGACAGACTCTTCAGGGAGGTCCCCAGCTATAAACTTATTACCCCTACAGTCATCTCAGTTATACATTTTCAAAACTAAAGTTACTGAACTAAAAAAGAGAGTTGTTTCCAATCCCCCTAAGTGTTATCTCTCTATATATATATCATCAAATTATCATAGATACAATTTGATCTATTAATACAGTATATCTTCTCTACATTCTTTTCGATCACTACCTCAAAGAATGTGGGCTCCTGGAGGACTGGGACTATTTTCCTTTGGTTTTTGTGTTCTCTATGAATCACTTCTGCCTTTCATATAATGCTATTATTATTTAGTTATTTTCAGTCATATCCAACTCTTTGTGATCCTATTTGGGGTTTTTTTGGGCAGAGATACTGGAGTGGTTTGCCATTTCCTTCTCCTTTACAGATGAGGAAACTGAGGCAAACAGGGTTAAGTGACTTGTCCAGGGTCACACAGCAAGGACTTGTTTGAGACCGAACTTGAACTCATGAAGATGAGTCTGCCTGACTCCAGGATAGACACTCTATCCACTGTGCCACCTACATGTCCTTCCTTTAATGCAATAGAAACTTCATAAATGTTTGTTAAATCATTAACTATTGCCTAGACAGACCCACCTGAGTTTTTTGTCTTCTACTGGCTCCAGTGAATAGTGGGCTCTTCAAAGTCTCAATTTGACTCCAGAGAATTCAGAGCTGTAAGAGATTTCAGAGGTCATCCAGCCCAACCCCCTCATTTTTACAAATTAGAAAACTGAAGCCCAGATTGGTGAATAGACTTGGCCAAAGTCACCCAGACAGCAAGTGGCAGAGCTTGATTCAAACCCAGATTCTCTGACTCCAAATTATGGTTCTTTTAGACCAGAGATCTCAAAAATGGGGCCCGTGGGCCACATGTGGGCCACAAGGCTCCCAAGTGAATCCTGAACCGAATTAAAATGGAGTTCCTATCCAATTTTAGTGAGTTGATGTATTCATAAAAGAGAAATACATAAACATGTGTGGTTTTCTAAGTCAATATGCAGCCTTCAGAAATCTTTATGCATGATTCAGTGACCCCCATTTCTATTTAAGTTTGACAACATTGCTTTACACTAAAATCACTTGAACGTTTTTTCTTCCTCGTTGCTCAGTCATTTCTGAATCTTTGTGACCCCATTTGGGGTTTTCTCGGCAGAGATACAGGAATGATTCGCTATTTCCTTCTCCAGCTCATTTTATAAATGAGGAAACTGAGGCAAACAGGGTTAAGTGACTCGCTCAGGGTCACATAGCTAGTAAGCGTCTGAGGCCAGATTTGAACTAAGGTCTCTTTGACTCCAAGCCCTGTGTTCTATCCTTTTCACCATCTAGCCGCCCGTGAGTTTTTCTTCACAGTATGACAATAGAAATGTGTATAAGCATGACAACTGAATTGTAAGCTTCTTTCTGGATGCCTCTTCTAGATTTGTCACATTCTTCTTAGGATCATTAGTGTTACACTTTTTTGTGTTCGTATCTTATGCACATGTACGTACACACACAGAGATTACAGTATACAATTTTGAGAACAGGAGCTATATAATTTTTTTCATCTTTATGTCCCTAGACATAAAGAGCCTTTGACATAGAGCAGGGGTGGGGAACATGCGTCCTCAAGGCCGCATGTGGCCTTCTAGGTCTTTGGGTGCAGCCTTTTGACTGAGCGCAAGTTTTACAGAACAAATCCTTTTATTAAGGGGATTTGTTCTGTGAAGTTTGGATTCAGTCAAAGGGCAGCACTTGAGGAGCTAGAGGACCACATGTGGCCTTGAGGCCGCAGGTTCGCAATCCCTGACATAGCGTATACCTAATAGATACTTTTGACATATATGCAACTACAAAAATGTTCATGAAAAGAACCCCCCCCCAAAAAAATCCCCATGAAATTGAATGCTGTGTAATAAGGATGACTGAGTTCATCTGTCAGTCGGTCAATCAAGAAACATTTTAAGTACCTATTATATGCCATAGACCTGAGATTTAAGTATCCCCAAAGAAGAGATGAACAAATTAACCTTTGTCCCTTTTTTTGTAGACATGGGAGACTATAGATGTTGAACCCTGCTTATGCTGCCAGACTTGGATTAGTTTTCTCTGAACTGTTCTTCCACCTCTTTGTTTTTTTTTTTAACATTGTTACAATGGATGGTTTGCTGGGCAGGGGAGAAGGAAAAGACACATTCAGAAAGAAACATGGTATACATTTTTTAAAAAATCTTTCAAATCATAGGACTCTTGTAACAGAAATTATTGGTGTAGTTGTAATAATGATTCATTTTTCCTTAGATTTAAAATTACACATTAAAGCCGCTTTCATTTAAACATTTTCAAATAAATATTTGTTCAATTGAATAGTGATTCTCCTGATTGCTTTTCCCTGATAGGACATTACTGAGACTGCGTGAGAATGGGGCAAAAGTAAATGATTCCCAGAGCCCTTTGGAGAAGAACAAGACCTATGGAATTTATTTCAACTGGTTATTTTCATCTCTGCTTCCCCTATTAGGATGTGATATCAGAGAGTGTTTTTGCCTTTCTTTGTATCTCCAGTGCTTGGCACATAGTAGGTACCTTGTAAAATTCTCCTTGATTGACAGTTTGGGGGATGATAGAGGTCACCACCATTCATAGGATCCAGCAGAGAGCATCAAAGTCTTGGTCCAATTCGTTCCTGAGGCCATTTGTCCCAAACTGATTTGTCCCTAACTTTCACAGAATCACAGGATTTGAAAGCTATTCCAGAAGCCATCACATCCAACCCTCTATAACACACTAAATGGATGGTCTTCTGCCTCTGCTTGAAAAGTTCCAAAAAAGGGGAGACCCCAGGCCCTGTCTAAATCACCTATTCCAACTTTGGGCAGCTCAGTTTGGTAGAATGTTTTCTTTGACATCAAACCTAAATTTGTATTTTTGCAACAGTGTTATAACAATTCGGCTAGCAGCTACTGTGGGGGTGAAAAACCAACAACAAGAACACTGCAAGCACAAGTTCTTTTGATCTGCTTTACTAAGGAAAGTAGCATTAACAATCTTATTTCAATCCAACATACAAATACAATTCACTTAGTTCAGGGGGGAAAGCCAGCACCCTGAACTTCAGAGCAAAATACAAACAAATTACAAACATCAACGGACATACCTCGTCTGATTCAAATCTCAATGCATAGTTACCAGGGTTTAACAAAGTCTCAGCATCCGGGTTACAAGCTGGGGGGCTCTTAACTACAGCTGCCCAGAGTCTCCACATCGGCACTCCACCAAGAGTGAGAACCCCCTGCAAATAGCTCTGCTGTCTCTTTTTATATACTCTTTAGCCGTCATCAAATGCCATCTGAGCGACCAGAACTCAGGCTCCTACTGTTGGCTCTGATCTTAGCAACTCCCCTTAGGACCCTGAGGGCTTCACACCCACACAGGCTTAGAACCTAGTAGATAGGGGTTTGGGGCTGGGGCTTTGCACCTAGTAAAGCTCAATCAAAGACACCCAGCTTAATTGATATGACAAACAGCCACCCCTTCCTCCTGTTCTTTTCTCTGGGACCAAACAAAGTAAGTCAGATAAAGCATTTATCCCAGTACCTGGAACGTGTTGGGCACTTGATAGATGCTACCTGATAGAGTGTTGAGCCTGGAGTCAGGAAGACCTGAGTTCAAATCCAGCCTCAGACTAGTTGTGTGACCCTGGACAAGTCACCTGACCTCTCTCAGCCTCGGTTTCTTCATCTGTAAAATTCAAGATAAACAATAGCACCTCCCTCCCCAGGTTGTTGTGAGGATTGAATGAAGTGCTAAAGGGCTCAGCACAGTGGCTGGAACATAACAAGAACTGTATAAATATTGGCTATTATTATTATTATTGTAGTCTCTTCCTTTGTTGCTCCTTTCCCTTTCTTATACATGAAAACTCACCAGAAAATGGAAGCTAGCAATCATGTTCTCTTCCCCCCCCACCCCGCCCCCTCCCACAGGCTTCTCTTCTCAAGGATAAGCAAGCCGGGCTCCTTCACCTGATCTTCATATTTCACCCTCCTTTGGACACTCCCCCTTACCAATGTCCCTCTCTAACTGTGGTATCCAGAATCAAACACTATAGTCCAAAGGAGGTCCGACAAGGGCGGAGTAATCTCGAACAATCACCTCCCAATATAGGGAAGCTTTTAATACAGCTCAGCCAAGATCACATTGGGGTTTTTTTTGGGGGGGGGTGGGGTTGCTTACCATATCACAGCACTTACTCCTCTTGAGCCTGTGGTCCACTAAAACCCTCAGATCCTTTTTAGAAGAACTGCTAGTTATCATCACTTCCCCATTTTATATTTGTGAAGATGATTTTTTGTACCTAAGTGCAGGACTTTGCATTGTTTCTATTAAATCTCATCTTATTAGAGTCAGTCTAGATTTTGATGAGGAGAAAACAGGAATCCATGCCTAGATTTTTCCTGGTATGGAATGTAAGCATGATATAGCATGTGGAGGGCTCTTGTCCAGTTGTTTTTCAGTTGGATCTGATTCTTCGTGACCCCATTGGGGGTTTTCTCAGTGGAGATACTGAAGTGGTTTGCCATTTCCTTCTCCAGCTCATTTTACAGATGAGGAAACTGAGGCAAAGTCACTTGCCCAGGGTCACACAACTACTAAGTATCTGAGGCTAGATTTGAGCTCAGGTCGTCCTGACTCCTCGCCTGGCACTGTAGCCACACCTTGTGTTTAAATACAGTCTATGTAAATGAAATACAGGCTTGAACCCCTGAAACCCTCAGCCAGTGACCAGCCTCAGTGCCTCTGGCAGCTGCACAACCACTGCCTCAGGCTAATAGCAGAAAGCCCTAGCATCTGCGATGCCCAGCCTCAGCAGCTTCAGTGCCCAAATTCCCAGTTGTCACCCCAGTAAGGCTTTTCTTTCTGTGGCTCATCTTCACTATATTCAGTTTGGGGGCCGATTACTTTGGTTATAGCCTGTCTCTTTGAGAGGCATTCCTCCCCTCCTCTTGGCTAACTCTAAAACCAATTGTTTCTCCCATCTGTTTATAGGCAAAATTTCCTCCCAAGCTCCCCCCAGCCCCAGCCACCATCATTCAATTATACTAGTTAGGATTTTATGGCTCTCACATTTTCATTTATATCAAAGGGGATAAATTGATTGCAATGAAAAGGACAGTAAGCAATGGGGGAGGGGCTAGAACAGAGGAAAGGTTGATTTGGATCTCTGGATACATGAGGGCTACAACCAGAGTGGACAGAAGAAGGGAGAGGAAAAAGAAAAATGTTAGTAATTCAATGTCTAGTTATCCCTTTCACACTGTGGGGATGAGGAGCATGGTGCCCCCATGATGTGGAAAAACCACCTAAAATTTTTCTGCCCTCCATTAGTAACAAAGAAGAAGTCTGAATTTTTTCTTTTTCTTTTATGGGTTGTTTATAGTACCTTATAAAATTTGCATTGATATCATACAATACATATGTTGTATGTATTTCAAGTTTCTAAACTTTTTCTTCACGTGTTGTTTGTGGCTTCCACAAAATTCCCCCAAAATTCTCATTTAGTTTCTTATGCCAACCCGTGATATATCGAAACTGCAAAGGGGAAAGTCATGATGAGGAAGGGATAACTGTATGTTTTGCCTCATTAATTCAACCAATCAACACCTGATGATCCCTGGACATCCCTTTATCTCGCATGTTTCAATGTCTGTATCAACAGCCTGCCAGTACAGTTGTGGGAGCTATGGCAGACCACTGTGGGAAGGACACACATCTTTATCCACCCTTCCTCCATTTGTCGGGATCTCAAGAAGAATCCCCAATGTCTCTTTCCAAGAGTTCTCAGTTCCAAGGTTGAACGTCACTGCTTCCCTATCTCTGGCTAAAAGTTTGATTAACCCACACCAACACCCCCGGTTCTGTGCAACCAATACTAACACCCTCTCCTTACATGGCCAGCTTGGAGGCAAGGGGATAGATACAGTGTCTGCAGCAGAGACTGAACATCTCAGTTGGGCTTTAAAGGATGGGAAGGAATCCAACAAGCAGAGCGTGAGAGGGAGGGCATTCCCAGCCTGGGGAATAGTGTGAGTAAAGTTTTAGAGGGCAAGTTTGATGGCAGAGAGGAGTCCATCTTGGAACAGTGCCTGGTTGGAGAAATAGCAGATAAGGCAGCAACCTTCATTAGTACACCAGACAGAGTCTATTTTAGAGCAGTAGGGCAGGCACAACGGGATAGGCTGAGTATAAAGTATATTCTTAACAATAAAAATGGCTAGGCCTTCAAGGTCATTGTGATAGGGAAGGATGTAGGCAGGAGAACAAGCTGAACTGAGATCAATTAACTCTGACTGGACTTGGGAGGGCCCAGCTCTTGTGACCAGTTAGTACAGTGTGGCTGTCATGTTCCTCTCAAAACCTTAAAGATCCAGGTGGCCCAGGCCCTAAAAATTCTAGAACTTACCAAAAAAAACCCAACAACCCCCAAAACCTTGTACATCATAAGCGCTTAATAAATGTTTGTTGCTGTTGCCATTGAATAGATAAGTTTGGTGCTTTTTTTAGTCATAAAAGCCAGTTATGAACTGATATTCATTCCCATATGGGGGCTGATTCATCCTTCATATTGCTGATAAAATAGTCCTCTTCTAGTACAGATCTTGCCAGGACACTGCTAAGCACAAAATTATTCAGTGGCTCCTTACTGCCTACCAAAGACAATTTCTATTCCTGGCACTCAGTGCCCTTCACAATGTGATTCCAACCTTCTTCTCTCACCTTCACCTGATCTCATATTGTTCTTTTCCATGCACTCTCTTATAGCGGTTCTCAAAGTAAGGGCCACAGATCCCACCTCCTCTAGAATCCCTGACACCCTTTCAAAGGGTCCCCAAGTTCAAAACTAGGTTCACAATGATCCTAACGCATTATTTACCTATTGTGTGAGGCTGGATTTTCTTCATATACTCAATAAAATTAACAGAAGTAAATATGAGAATCCAGAGATGTTCTCAGAGTGTTCCTAAGGTCTGGACACATGAGCAAAAATGCATATTTTCAAGAAAAGAAATGAATGAAATTTTCAACCACATTTTATTTAATTGGAATATTAACAAATAGCATCTTCAATATGATTTCCATCATTTGGATGCAAAGGTTGATGCGCTTTGCAAGATTCACATGAACTTGATGCAATAACTCCACATTGCCATCAATTTTCCTACGTGACCAGACTTTAGGGACACCCTGTATTAAGCCAGACAGTAGAGAGTCAAGAGAGTATCCTAGAGAGGGATGGAGAGGCAGCTTTCAAGAGATTCTGGGAGGAAGCAGGCAGTCAGAGGGAGGGGCTTCAGGGGTGGAGGATACTTCCAGTGTGAGAAATCCAGGGATAGAGTGAGCTTTCAGAGTGATGAAGTATCTATGGGATCATAGAGCAAGTCCAGAGAGTCAGGAGTACAGCCTGGAGAGGAAAGTAATATTATTTACTAATGTTATATAATAGTTAATATTAACTAAATTAATATTCTGCTATATTAATGTTATGCAGAAGAGCTATCCTCCACTAGAATGTAAACTCTGATTGGAAGAACTATATCTTATCTAAACTTTGCATTTTCCTCAATGATTAGCATAATGCTATGCACACAGTAGGTGTTTAATAGGTATTTGTTGAATAAACGGCCTAAGACCATCTCCAATAACCTCAGGTAATAAAATCCCATTTGAAGACCCCGGGGAAAGAGAACAAAAGTAAATAATGAAAAACTCTGTATTTTAAATGTCTCAACTTGATAGTAGTGACCCCCACTTTAAGAGCAGGTATAATTCCCTCTATGCACTCCTCAGAGATCAGATAGATTGAGCCTGACTAGCTAGGGTGAGAGGCTCAGAACCAATCTATACCCAATGGCAGAAGACCAAGTCAAAACTCATGTCCTATTTGTGCGGCATAGAGGAGGGATAATAGAATTACATCTAAATTAAAAATCTGGGAGATTTGTGAGTCATGTCAAGAAGAAGCAACTTCTAGCCCAAGGGTCAAATTCCACCCTAGACAATGTCATTTGGCCATTTACACTTCTATCCTTGTTATAATGTACTAAAGTTCGAAGTTTCAAAAACTTGTGGCAAAGTCCACAATATGGGCACATTGCTCCATGGCGGGAAAAAGTATAATTTGACATTCTAACAGGAATTCTTAACCATTTTTGTCATCCTGGTAAATTTTATGGACCCCTTCTTGAAATAATGTTTTTAAATGCATAGCACAAAATACATAGGATTACAATGAAAGCCAGTTATACTGAAGTGCAATTATCAAAATATTTTTTAAAAATCAAGCTCACAGACCTTAGGTTAAGAACCCCTGTAAAAAGAGAACAGGAAAAAAGCAAAGACTTTTATCATTCAGTTATTAAATTTTGGAAAAGATGACCAACATGGGCATCCTCTGCTACCTTTAGCCAAATTGTGAGCTGTGGACTATGTACTATTCATGGTGACCACCATCAGGGTTACTAACTGAGTATTGTAGCATGTAAGGATCAAATATGGAAAGCAGCGTTGAAACTAGTATTAACAAAGTTCAATACTAACTCAGTGTTGGTTGTGTCTGTGAACTGATTCAACCATTCTGCAGAACAATTTGAAACTGTACCCAAAGGGCTATAAAACCCTTTGACCCAGAAATAACACTACTAGGGTATGTATTCCAAAGAGAGCAAAGGAAAAGGACCCATATATACAAAAAGATTTGCGGCAGCTCTTTTTATAGGGGCAAAGAATTGGAAATCGAGGTGATATCCAACAATTGGGAAATAGCTGAACAAGTTGTGGTATATGAATGTAACAGAGCACTAATAGGTTGTAAGAAATGACGAGCAGGATGGTCTCAGAAGTTCTGAGAAGTTCTTATATCTTAGTTCTGAGAAGACTTATATGAACTGATGCAAAGTGAAGTAAGCAGATATAGGAGAACATTGTACACAATAACAGCAACATTGTATAATTGTATCATGTAATTGTATGTATAACGGATATATTGTTTGCCTTCTCAATGAGTGGGTGAGGCACTAAAGGGAGGGAGAGAATTTGGAACTCAATATTTTCCCACTTAATAGTATTTTATTTTTTCTAATTACATGTAGAGATAGTTTTCAACATTCACTTTTATAAGATTTTGAATTCCACATTTTTTCTCCCTCCCTCCTTTCTTCCCCTTCCCCCTCCCCAAGACAGCAAGCAATCTGGTATAGGTTATACATGTACAATCATATTAAACATATTTCCACATTAGTCATGTTGTGAAAGAAGAATCAGAACAAAAGGGGAAAACCATGTGTTAAGGCAATCAGTAAATGAGAAGCTCTTTCCCACCCATTTGAATAAGCTTAAGATGGGGCCCCAGGTGGGGCCAACTAAGGGAGTGGAGCCAACTAAGGGAGGTCTGATTAGATCTTTTGCTCCTGTTTGCCCCAAACCCCTAATTACTAGGTGCTAAACCTGTGTGGGCATGAAGCTCCCAGGGTCCTAATGGGAGGTGCTAAGACCAGAGCCAATCATAGGAGCTTAAGTTCTGGTCGCTCAGATGACCGTTTGATGATGTCTGAAACTGCATAAAAAGGGAAGACAGAGCTATTTGTTTAAGGCTCTCACTCTTGGTGGTACACTGATGTGGAGACTTTGGGCTGCTGTAATTAGGAGCCCTCCAGCTTGCCCGGATGTCCGGATTTGGTTAAACTCTGTTAACTATGAATTGGGATTTGAATCAGACAAGGTCTGTCTGCTGATGTTTGTAATTTATTCGTATTTGCTCTGAAGTTCAGGGTGCTAGCTTTTTCCCCTGAACTAAGTGACTGATATGTGTTGCTGGATTAAAGTAAGCTTGTTAACCACTTAACATTGCTTTCCTTAGTAAAGCAGATTAAAAGAACCTGGGCTTGCAGCATTCTATGAGCTGGTTATTGTTGGTTTTACACCCCCACAGCAGCTGCTAGCCGGATTGTTGAAACACCATGAGAAAGAAAAAAACAAAAAAAGTGTGTTTTGATCTGCATTCAGACTCCATAGTTCTTTTTCTGGATGTGGATAGCATTTTCCATCATGAGTCTTTTGGAATTATCTTAGATCATTGTATTGCTGAGAAGAGCTAAGTCTATCACAGTTGATCATCCCACAATGTGGCTGTTGCTGTATACAATGTTCTCCTGGTTCTGTTCACTTCACTTAGCATCAGTTCATGTAAGTCTTTCAAGGTTTTTTTGAAATCCTCCTGCTCATCATTTCTTACAGCACAATCATATTCCATGACACTCAAATGCCACTACTTGTTCAGCCATTCCTCAGTTGATGAGCATCCCCTCAATTTCCAATTCTTTGCCACCACAAAAAGATGTTCATATAAATATTTATAAATTTATGCATATTTAACATTCATGTCAAATATACATATTTACATATTTAATATTTGTATGTTTATATATAGTTATATAAATGATTTTTGTGCATGTGGGTCCTTTTCCACTTTTTATGATCTCTTTGGGATATAGTCCTAGCAGTGGTGTTGCTGGATCAAAGGGTATATGCAGTTTTATTTAAAAATGTTTTAATAAATATTAAAATAAATAAATGAAAAATTGTTTTAAAAAGGTTCAAATGAGGTATTGAGATGAGAGATTTCAGTCAAGATTCAGGAATTCAGTGCTAACATGCAAACTAGAGGGTCAATATTGACAAAGAACTCTCTCAAATTGCTGCACTGTGGACACGTGTGTAGCCAACCTTACCTTGCAGCTTTTTCTGCATTCCCCTCAGCTGGTTGGCTCCCATTGTTGCCGCTGGCCTCATTGCTCTCCATGGCAACAGTCATCTCTAAGAGGAAGTAGACCAGGCATTGGCTAGACAGAAAAATAATAAATTGAAAGGCAGAATTAAAACAGACAATCACCCACCAGAAGCCTAGAGATTATTTTTGTCTGTTTAATATTTACTTCTTTAATTTAGAAATGTAAGACAGATACATGTGTCTTTGCTGTCTAACTATCTGAAAGTGCAGCTTGAGGGTGGCATGGATAGATTGGATCTGGGATGTGACCTACCTTTGAACAGAGTGGAGGAAAAACCATGCCTAGCTGGGGTGGGGGGGGGGTGGCAGGCAGAATCCAGGATCTTGAAAGCTGAGTAATTTCTTGTCCAGTCTCTAAAAGGACTATCAGGCTAGAATTATGTCTACTTTCCCCACCTCCACTTCAAATATTTCCAGTCTAGGGGAAGGAATCTGGGTTTAGGATGAAAGTCATTCTTAAGAAGAGAGGGTCACCCTTTGCTTGTGCTAACTAGTTTCACTAGCAACACTGGTTACACAAAAGACCATCAAGGACACTTTGTAAACCTCTTTATCCAAGAAAGCAGCAAACAGAAATCATAAAAGTTCTACAGATTAAAATATTCAGAAGAATCAAAGAGTAAACAAGCTCTTCAGAAGGGGAGCAAATAAACTTTCATCTCCAACCAGGACAGAAAAGAATGATCTTACTGAGGAGTCTGCTCTCAACATTTCTAGTTCTGTTGGCTCTGGAAGTCAAGGGGCCAGCTCCCCTGCGTGTCCGCGGCTCTGGGGATCCAGTAGCCATTGGAAAATATGCTCTTGGCCTCCCTTGATTCATCTCTCTCAAAGTCTTTCTTGGAGATCAAACGAGATAACATTTGTAAAGTGTTTAGCACAGTGCCTGCCACATAATAGTCACTTAATAAATACTTATTCCCTTCCCTACCTTCCCTTGAAGTGCGT
Source organism: Trichosurus vulpecula (assembly GCF_011100635.1). Lineage (NCBI taxonomy): Eukaryota > Metazoa > Chordata > Mammalia > Diprotodontia > Phalangeridae > Trichosurus > Trichosurus vulpecula. Next base: position 494,331,393 of record NC_050573.1, read on the forward strand.
GTCCAAAAAAACCTCTCTTACGCAGGTATGTAGTCATTACACTCATCATTCTCTTAGCCGATCAGAAGTCGCATCTCCTACAGCATGCAATGCAGGAATGTCCCTTAGGAGAAACTGCCCACCTCAACTAGATGGGAGCAGGTGTTACAGAATGATCTAGAGCTGCCACTATTGTTTATGCTATAGGTATTTCTCATCAGACCTTCTTTTGTAATGAAGACAATTAAGCAAAAATGATCAACAGTGTTGACCATGTCTGACAGAATTTGAAACATTCCATCCCTACCTCTACACTTTGAGGGAAGAAGTATGTTTCATTGTATGTTGCCTGGGATGGTGATTAGTCATTGTAATTAATACATTTGAGTGTATTTCCGGGTTATTTTAATTTACGTTGTTGTGGTCATGGCACATACTGTTGTGCTTATTCTGTTTACTGAAGTCTTCATTAGCTCCTCCTCATCCTTCCTTGTTTCTCTGAATTCCTCTTATTTGTTATGTGTAGGGAACAATGATATTCCATTATATTTATATACCAAAATTTGTTCAGCATGTCCTCAAGTGATAGATAACAACTTTGTTTCTTCTTTTTTCCTGCTACAAAAAGAACTTCCATACTTTTTTTCCTATGACCTCCTATGTTCAGTAGTGCGATCATTACTAATGGTCTACTTACTCACGGAGAGAGGGACATTGTCATATCTTTTCTTTGGGGGCCATGCTTGGCCTTTATAATTTCATATCATTCAGCTTTGATTGTTTTGTTACTGTTATTGTCCCCACTTGTTTGGCTGTGGTCATTATATATATATATATATATATATATATATATATATATATATATATATATATATATATTGTTTTCCTGGTTATGATTTCCCTACTTTGCATTAGTTCAGTTAGCTCTTCCCATGTTTCTCTGTATTCTTTTGTAACCCAGGCTAGACTGGGCATGTCCAGATCGACTAACATGGAGGTGTTTGCCTCTCCTACCACATAAGGGGAGTCTCCTCCTTTGTTTGGCTGCCTATACATAAAATCTGGTAAGACTAAGCCATTCACTCTCTTTTCTGCTGCATAGTTCACCCACAACATGTACACCTTGACTTGAATCTGTGAGAAGAGAAGGATTTCCTTCCCCTGCTCTCTCTTTCACCCTGCCTCCGAAAGATGGTCCTGGAGGATGGTGTTTGTTTCTCTACTAGGAAGGGTGTCTGAGAATTGAGTCCATGGTGGGTTTTGGCCTTGGAACTGAGACTGTACTCCATAGGAACTAAGCTTTGAACTTAATCCTCTTCCCTTCCCCCAAGACTGAAGTGGTGGAAGAGGAGAGGGGGATTAAGACCCATATATTGGGGAAATAAGTTTGTGTATTTGTGATTATACCTTTTGAAGTAAATATTTCTGTGAAAAAAACTAATCGGACTGTTAACAGCAAGTGGAACTGGGGCACAAAGAGCTTACCCCTACAAATGAGGGGACATTATCAGTGGAGGCTAGAGCCATTTACAGAGAGGCTAGATAGCCCCCAAATCTTCTTTAAGGGTACCAGAGAACCCTGGAGGAGTGACAACATACCTGTAAGATACCTGAACTTCAGGTGGTAGGGATCAGGGTGGTTGGTGCTATATTTTACAATCATCATTTCTTCTCTAACATTTAGGACCTGCTGCTGGTCCACTGGACCTACTCCCTTTTCCCTAAGGATCCCTTCTGCTCTGAACAGACAATCCAGACCAGATTCAATCTTGGTGGGGCCTAGTCTCTGATGAGAACAGAACTAAGTTGCATTCCTCACTCTCTGGCTCATTAAATTTCCACCCCAGCACCCAAGGGAAAAGTTAATTAAAATTTTGTCTTGGGCTCATATCTAGGTCTCCAAAAAGAAGGGAATAAAATGGTTACTCAATGTAAAATATGAATTAGATAGGTTATTTATTTCCTGCATGCAAAAGAAATACTAAAAGGCACACAGGAGTCATAGTTCACATTGACCAAATGACTTAAAACAGAATTCAGTAACTTGACTTACAATTACTGTTATAATCTCTCAAGAGGCTGATACTTGAATTCATCAAAATACAAAGCAAATTTAGGGGCAACTGAGTGGGTAATCCACATTTCACATTAGCTCTATACTATCCAAATAATTCCCGATAGAGTACAGATATTCTAGTCAAGCAGCCCAGGCTTGGGTCGATCTTCTTCTTGGTGGTCCAATATTGTTGGAGGAGTACTGGAGTAGTCAGTGGGGACTTCCCTGATTTCTACCATTCAGCTCTAACCAAAAGGACCCAGGATTTTCAGACCTCTCGAACTCACAGGACTGTGTCCAAACCTGTCCACATCCATCTAGAGAGAGACAGTCATTTTCACAAGATCAATGAAGAACAAATGCAAAAGAAAGCATTTATAACCCAGGCTCAAGCTTGCTTAGGCAAAACATATGCTTAATCTTCCATTTTCTTATGATTTATGGGATAGGGAATAGAGCAAACCATTCTTTCTTCATAGGAAATAGCTAGAAATATCATATCTGCATGTTACCCCACCATTCAATTAATTCTACTGGTCCCCAATTACCTCCAAGATAAAATATAAAAGCTCGTATGTGATGTTCAAAGTCCCTCACAAGTTGCCCCCCACCACCTTTCTAATCACCTTACTCACCCCCATGTACTCTGTGACATTGAATTCTTTGCTGTTCCTTGACCAAGACAAGCTACCTTCCCACTCCCCAGTTCATTTACACTGACTGTCCCCCATGCCTGGAACTCTCTCCTTCCCCATTTCTGCCTCCTGGTTTCCCTGGCCTCCTTCAAATCCCAGCTAAAATTACACCTTCTCCAAGAAGATTTTCCTAATCCCTCTTAATTCCAGTGTCTTTCCGCTGTTGATTATCTCCTATTTATCCTGGATATATCTAGTTTGTATATAGTTATTTACATGTTGTCTGACCCATTAGACTGTGAGCTCCTTGAGAAAAAGGAGTGACTTTTGCCCACAACGCTTCACACAGTTCTCAGCATATAGTAGGCACTTAATAAATGCTTATTGATTGCTGCCTGACTGGAGTAATTTCTTTTTTGTCATTTTTCAACATTTTTATTTAAAATTTTGAGTTCCAAATTCTATCCTCCCTCGCTGAGACGGTAAGTAATCAGATATAGGTTATAATTGTGCAGTTATGTAAAACATTTCTATATTAGTCACTTTGTATAAGAAAACTCGAATACAAGAAAAAAAGCGAAAGAAAGTGAAAAGTAACATGCTTCAGTCTTTATTTGGACAACACCAGTTCTTTCTCTGGAGGTGAATAGTATGCTTTGTCACTATCAATTAGAGTCATTTCTTTTTAAATATTCAACAACTTGTCCTGCTTAGTGACACATACCAAAGGTCCAAGCAAAACGATGCTAAGTCTTACAATTTGGTCAGCCAGAAGCAGTCAGGGAATCTCTGCACATGTTCCATAAATCTTCATTAACTTGTTGTTTGTTGCTGTTGAGTCATTTTTTCAGTCATATCCAACTTTTTGGGACCCCATTTGAGGTTTTTTGGGCAAAGATACTGGAGTGGTTTGCCATTTCCTTCTCTGGCTCATTTTACAGATGAGGAAACTAAGGTAAACAGGGTTAAATGACTTGCCCAGTGTCACACAGCTAGTAAGTGTCTGAGGCCAGATATGAACACTCAAAAATGAGTCTTCCTGACTCCAGGCCTAGCACTCTATACACTGTGCCAACAATATAGTAATTTTCTACTATATTCATACATTACAGTTTGTTTAGCCATCCCCCAATTGATGGATACATACCTTATTTCCAGCTTTTTTCATTGCAAAAAAAAATGCTGCTATAAATAATTTTGTGTTTATAGGTAATCCCCTTATTTTAAAGATAAGGAAAATGAAAGCCTAGAGTGGTTGTATTCTTCTGAGATCACACTGGCAGCAAGTAGCAGAGTTAATTTTTAAAGCAAGGAACTTTGACTCCAAATTGTAAGATCGAAAGCCAAGACTATAACATGTTGACCCTAAAAGGACTGTAACACACAGATCCTAAAAGTCAGAAAATAGAAAGATAACTCAAATGGACAGAAATGTATTAGGGGTAGATAAGATGTAAACCAGAACCTCAATGGGTCAAAAATGCTTTATATTCCATTTTCTTTTGACTTCTGGGATAGGGAATAGGGCAAGCCATTCTTTCTTCATAGGAAATAGCTCAAAATGTCATAACTGCATGTTACCCCACCATTCAATTAATTCTAGTGGTCCCCAATTACCTCCAAGATAAAATATAAAACCCCATATGTGATGTTCAAATCTAAAGCTAATGATGAGTCTTCAGATACGTCAAATGAAGGAACCAGTCATAAGATCAGTGGGTCCATCTGTTGCTCTCTGGGACAAAAAAAGAGAGAGAGAAACAGGCCTAGACAGTGCAGAGAGGGTGGTGGGGGTGCTTCAGTGAGGTCAGGGCCTTTATGGTGGCAGAGGCCTGGGTGGAGTAGAGCTGCAGGGACCAGGGATAGAATAGATACTGTCTTTCTTTCCCTCATTTGTGAAATAATACAATATTTTAGGCTCTGCTTCAAAGAAAGGAATGAGTTGTCTGCAGGCCTTGTGCTTCCTTCTAACCACAAACATGTGGAACTGTGGCTGCTCATACAGAATAAGCCTTATAAAACTGGGCAGGGAACCAGTCTTTGAATATTTACTTGTACTTTTTTTGTTCTCTATTTAGCAACCATTAATACACAGAGTCAAGGAAAAAAAAACCAACAACAAAATATGAACATTACATAAAACCCAACTCTGAGAATCTGTGAGTTTAGCTCCATGAGAATTTCCTCCACGTGTATAAATCACAGTCCATCTATAACTTAATAAATAATCTTATAAATTTGCTGAAGTAGCTAAGGTGGCACAGTGAATAGAGTGCCAGGCCCGGAGTCGGGAGGACCTGAATTCAAATCTGACCTCAGACACTTAGCTTTGTGACCTTGGGCAAGTCATTTAACCCTGTTTACTTCAGTTTCCCCATCTGTAAAATGAGCTGGAGCAGGAAATGGCAAACCACTCCAGTATCTTTCCCAAGAAAACCTCAAATGGGGTCATAGAGAGTCAGATACAACTGAATAACAACCGAATTGACTGAAAGAGATTTTTGGGAGGCCCCGGAGAGGTTGTGTGGTCACCGTTAGAAAGAATCGAAAGTTTAGATCAAGGTCTTTCCCTCTCTAGGTCCAGGACTATATTGGCTATGTGGCAAAGAGCTCGAGGGCCAGACTGTCTTTTCACCTCTTTTTGTATCCCCAGCACTTAGCACAGTGTCTGGCAAATAGTCGGTGCTTAATCAATGTTTATTGATTGATTGAAACACGAGACAAGGAAAAGGAACTAAGACAGAAAAGGAAGAATTAAGGCAATAGGAAAAGACAGTGACAGGTTGCCAGGAGTAGTGTATGAAGCAAATGTTTATTCATAAAAAAGCTGAGGGCTGGTTACTGCAACCCTGTTACTGGGTCAAAGCAGGATGAATAAAAAGCTGATTTGATGTAGAGTCAGTTAATGACCTAGGCCTCCTTATATTCTCTTTGGTTGGAGACGGAGTTATTTCTAGACTGTGGAGTATGACTGATTGTACAAGTGGGGGGTAACCGTAGCTTCAGAGTTTCCATGGATCCACGCTTGGTCACTACTTAAGGAAAAGACTCCGTAGCCAGTGCTCCTTACCCGAATAGCATATATTATATTAATTATATTATATTATATTGTATCGTATTATGTTGAATTCTATCATATCGTATCATATATATCATATTATATTCTATATTTACTTATTATTATTTAGTAGCATTTTAAGGTTTGCAAAGCACTTGACACACATTATCTCACTTATCCTCATTTTACAGATAAAATAAGGGACTTACCAATTCAGGGTCACATGACTAGTGTGAGGGACAGGATTTGAATCCAGATCCTTCAGACTCCAAGTCCATTACTCTGTCCTCTTTATTACTTAGCTGTCTTTATCACACTATTTCAATCACAGGTTGTAAAATAGAAGCCTAGCTATTGGGGAACTGTTTTTTTCTAAGGCTTGAGCAAGGCTGGAGGCAAGAACCAGCATAATCAGTAAACTAGAGATGTCTAATTCCTTCTGCCTAAAGATAGGAGCCCAGAAAAAAGCTGAGCCTGCAGGAGGAAGTCAAGTGAGTCTAGGTTTCAAAGTAAAAGGGATAAGGGGCCAGCTAATAGATCAGGTCATTACATTCTCCTCTGGTTCAATTTGGTGTAGTCCAAGCCTTTGATTTCACTGGTGTAGGGAATTTTGGAGAAAGTAAACTCTCTCTACCAGTGGAAAGCCACACCTGCTCTGTTTCTACCCCCTAAGATTAGATTTTCATCTGCTTTGTGTATATTTTATAGGTACCAAGTTAAATTTACACGTTGTCTCCTCCATTAGAACGTAAGCATCTTGAGGGTAGGCTCTATTTTTTTAACCTTTCCTTGTATTTCCAGCACTCAACAGAGTGACTAGCACATAGTGAGTATTTAATATATGCATAATACTTAACACCTTGCTGGCTGACTGACCAACTTTGCTTATTTGCTTAATCAATATTTATAGATTGCTGATTGATTTTGTGAGTTTCTTGAGGCATTGGGAACTTCAAGTGACTTACCCAGAAGCACACAGAAGGAGAGGTGTGCTGAAGCCAGCTCTAACCCATGATTGTTAAATTTTCAAAGTGAAAATTTACGTCTTGGAAATTAGAAAAGGTTACAAATCACGGCTTAGCTTATTGTTTTGTTTCTTGTCTACACTTAAGAAAGTGATGGAGAAAATGTTAATAATGCAGATCAAGATTAAAATTGTTTCATTTTTTTCCTTCTAAGAACTGATTGTAAAATATTTCCAAGCATGCCCTTGACTTGAACCCAGATCTTTCTGACTCTGAGGCTCCCTTTCTGTCCACTACATCTCACTTCTCCCCATACTCTCTTAACTAACTAGCTCTAACATGCAACTGAAGTAGACATTTTATCACTTGTGTTATTTTGACACTTTGCCCTATCTGTGGTTTCATCTATGGGGATACTTTCCTTTCATTGATGAAGGTCACAGCCCCTCTATGGTCCAGTTTCATCCATTTCATGAGTTATCTTGATTAAAAAAGAAAAACAAATTCTTCTCCTGTTATCCAAGCTTCTGATGAACATCTCCAGATTTAGCTAGGCTGGTCCTCGGTCAAGATACATGTAATTTGTTACTGTGCTCATTCTCAAAGTCTCCCCAATTTGGTAGACCTTGCCAGAGCTTATGGTTCACTGGCATGGCTTTTGACACCTCCATGATGTGTTATTATATCAAGAGTCTAGTCCATTTGATTTGTCCCATATGACAAAATTTTATTTTTATTTTTTTCTTTTAGCTTCTCCTAAATTGCTGATAATTCATGTGTGATCTTTGATATTTTTCTATGAATCATTCAGTAGACCTTTGAGTTAAAAAAAATTATACATATCTGCTCGACATATTGATGGTACCAACGTGCCTTGCTTTACCTAATATCTCAGCTCCTGAAAATTACCTATAAATTAAACTTTTGTAAATAGGAAGGTAGCTTGTCATGGTGGGTAGAGTTCTAGCCTTGGAGTCAAGATAGATTTGAGTTCAGATCTAGTCTCTGACATTTACTGGCTGTATGACCCTGGGTAAATCAGCTATGTTTTCTCTTTCTCAGTTTCCTTATCTGTAAAATACAGAGGCAAGGGGGTTTGGTGCATGCTCACACCACCTAAGATGGTCTCATTCACATGAAGAACCAAGGAAACTGCTTCTGGGAGACTGGAGGTTAGTCCATCATGGCATCTCATGAGTTTCAAGGAACTTTAGAAGTCATTTAGTCTAAATTCCTGACCAGGACAGGACTATTATAGATTTGCTGTTAAGTTGTTTTTCAGTAGTGTCCAACTCTTTGGGGTTTTCTTGGCAGATATTCTGGAGTGGTTTGCAATTTCCTTCTCCAGCTCATTTTACAGATGAGGACACTGAGCCAAACAGGGTAAAGTGACTTGCCCAGGGTCACACAGTGAGTAAGTATCTGAGGCCAGATTTGAGCTTATGAAGATGAATCTTCCTAATTCCATGCCTAGTACTCTATCCACTGGGCCACCTAGTTGCCCCAACTGGAGGATTAAAGAATGCATGGACATTCTACATTGGACTACCCTATGAGTTTGGGAGAAGCCTTTTTCCATGAGCAAAGTGGTCAATGTCTTTAAAATGGCTTGAGTCAGTATTACCTGGGCTTTTGCTGCATTCTCATCCGAGGAAGGAAATGGCTCCTTTACTCATAGCTGGTAAGACCATGAAGTAAGTGGGGAGGACCTCAGGGTCTTTTTCTTTGCAAATGGACACACACACACAACTCTGTAAACCTTCGAGTGCTACATAAATGTTGTTTATAGGTCCAAGCTTCTACCTTCACCATGATTAATGTAATCACAGACAATCCAAATAGTTAGATTGAATCCATCAATCAAAGGTATAAACTAGGTACAAACAAGACCTTAATTATTTCGGGAGAGTGGAGTGCTTGGGTCTTAGGATGAAAGGAAGTGATATCTACATAGGAAGTACCTTGTGATTGGTGGAAGAGGATCAGTCGTGCCCTGTGAAACTATGGATAAAACAAGAAGTTCATTTGGAATCCCACATTCATTTCAGATGCAAGCCAGTCAAGTAAGGGGTCAAACCTGTTGTGAAGAACTCCTGAGGCAGAAATACTGGTGGGGGGTGGGAGGATCAAGGATCAAATTTCTCTTCTTTCTCTTCTTTTCCCATTGACCTTGTGAACCTCTAAAGGTCAAAAACTCTGAATTTCCCATTGGCATTGGTATTAGCATCTTCATTAGGATCTGAGAGACACCCCAAGGACAAACTAGACCCACTGAGGAAAGGCAGCTTCAGAAATCTACAAGGGCACTCTTTCTTGGGGCTCAGCAGAAAGCTATATACTGAAGGGGACCTTAAGGAGGACCCCACAAAAGAAGAAAACAGAGTCTACCCTTTGGTTATATGTGTTTTCTAAGTCTGAACCATCTCCCCAAGAGCCTTTTGTTTGAAAGGCAAGAGTGTGTCCTTAGTTTGATGTTTCTATAATAACCCTCCTTCCTATCCCTCCTTAGTTCATATTCTACTAAAAGCTAACTAAGTCTGATTGATAACATAAAGTCTACCAAATGGGGGTACTCATCATCATTAGTGGTAATACTAGACACCCTAGCCCCTCAGTATTACCCCAGACACTTGGGTAGAAGTAACAACTGCCTTCTGGAGACCTGAACCATCAATGCAAGTGGGAGTTGGGGAAGTAGCCCCAGCAAAGGGGCTACCCTAAGCTATAATTATTACTTGGGATGCAGTGTAGAGCTCTGTAGGGTTAACCAATGGAGAATCCTATTTAATTTGTTTAAATAAACATTCATTAAACACCTGCTATGTGTAAGGCATTGTGCTAGGTGTTGGGAATACAAAAACAAAAAAAATAGTCCCTGCCCTCTAGTAACTTATATTCTAGTGGAGGACTGCTATATTGAACAGATAAATAAATACAAGATAAATTGGAGAGAGAGTACTAGCAACTAGTTTACCACTGAGATAAAAATGGGAAATAGCAATTACTATTAAAATGTATTGTTATAATAGAAATAATTGCGACTTAGACCAGAATTCAATCTCTGGGTTTACATACATGGAGTTCAAACTCAGGGAAATCCCACAAATGACTCCTTTTGCTCCTGGGTGGCCACGGTTTCTGCTGAGAGCATCAAAACATGGCTGTGTCTGGATGTAGTACTGATGAAAGAGGAGGTTGTAGACTGATCCTTAGCCTTGTATCTCTTTCATTTTGCTTCTCCTTTGTTCCAGGTATTCAGTATAGTTAGGACCTCCTCTTCCTTCCAGGAACTTAGACCAAGAACTTCTGTTCCCTCTAAGAATTCTTTCACAGCTCTGACTCTGACTTCCCCATAGCTTTTGTTAAGTGAAGATTGTTATTACAAAATAAACTTTTGAGTTGGATGGGTTTTTGTGTTGTTTTGGTTTGGTTTGAGGTTGCCTCAAAGCAGGGCATGCTCAGATTTCCTTGTAAGGAATAAAGAAGTGGGTTGGTGTATTAGAAAGAGCATTGGCCTTAGTATCACTTAACTTGACTTAGAATCCTGGCTTTGAAAGTTGCGAGCTGTGTGACTACAAGCAAATCACTTCACAATTCTGAGATTGTTTCTTCATCTGTAAAATGGGGATAATTACCAGGTGGCACTGGTCACCAAGAAAGGCTGAATTGTCAGTTAAATCCCTAAGGCTGGGACCCTGTCTTCATGTGCCTGAGGAACTCACTCTCCACCTCCATTCACACGGGACAGAACTTTCTTAGCACTCACTCTCCCGGATATGGCTTTCTTTTCATATCCCACTCGGGCCTTCCAGGGAAAAGGTGGGAAAATGGATGTGCACCTTGGTTCGCTTACTCACCTTCTGTGGCAATCCTGTCTTACTAGTAGTTTACTAGTAGTTTATTCCCAATATTTGCCTTCTCTCTCTCTCTTTCTCTCTCTCTCTCTCTCTCTCTCTCTCTCTCTCTCTCTCTCTCTCTCTCCCCCCCCCCCACCCCACAACTATTTAACCAAATAAACTCCCATATTTTTTAAGTGTGGCTCAATCTCCCCCTCCCTCCCCCTCAGTGTGTATGGGAAAAATCCAAATGGAATTTGCATAATATTAATCATTTAGATGTCCTTCTGGATTTGTCCCCTCTCTCTCAAATATCCCTAGAAGCATTCAAATAAGCAAAATTGGCACAGATTTGAGAGCTATCTGGTTTTAATTCAGTTTCAAACACACAACAAGAAACTCTACTACTTAAAGAGAAAGCAGCTATAAATACCAGCTACTCGGTCTTCAGCCTGGAGGGACTTTCTCCCACCCCACTTCTCCCAGTAAAACCTGAAAGGAGGTCAGGAGAGGGAGTGAGCCTCTTCTTCCAGGACAATGCTGGGAGGGAAATGAACTCAGCTGTTATCAGAAAAGAAAACCTGTTAACTTTTTTTTCGTGTCCAGTGGGCACTAGCAGCCTTTGGATCATCCCTTTTCTCCAAAGCAATGCCTGTCGAATTTGGGGGTCTTCTCACTCTATTCGGGTGAATAGTGGCTTCTCAGGCCATGGTTTGAATTGCTCTTGAAATATTAGGAACCCTGATAGAGACCTGTCATGGTCCCTTAGCTTCACCATGGTCCCAGTTTCACCACCATTTTTTTTTTTACCAGCTTCAAGTTCAAAATCTCAACTGTCTCTAATTGGAGGAACTCTTCAAAACCAGTAAAAACTAGAAGATACTCCAAACAAAAGAGCCTATACCATGTCTACCTCTCAGATCATCATCTTTATTAGGTTCTAGAAATACTGCTACATTTCTCCCTCAGGCCAGAAATTTTGCAGTCCCTTGCAGAATCCCAAAGTATATTTAACATATGAAAATATACATCACAAACATCAAAGGAAATATCAGCACTTAAAATAATTAGGATGATTATTGCAACAGCGTAGGTGATTATTCCATGATACTATTTACATCACATGTATATTAGTAATACATGCAGTGGATACAACACAGTGCAAAGCGTGCTCAACTGACTGTTTCAGTGGCTAGATGTCTAAATTATATATTACATGTGCATCTCGTGATAGTATATGCATATGTATAGCACACAAGCAAATAAACAAAAAAACCAAAGCAATATTAGTAGGCCTACATAAGGATAAACTATTCATAAGTATTAGCATATATGTGAATCAATTAACAGAAAGACAATGTATCACTAGCAGATTCTGCTGGACTTACAATGAAAGGTGCTGTCCATCTCCAGAGAAAGAAGTGGTAGAGTCTGAATGCAGATCAGATATACGTTTTCTTTACTTTATTTTTCTTGGGGTTTTTTGTCTATGTTTTCTTTCATAGAATGATTTACAAGGAAATGTTTTCGGCATGACTACATATGTATAATCTATGTCAAATTGCTTGTCTTCTTAATGAGGGGAAGGGAGAGAGGGAGAGAATTTGGAACTTCAAATTTAAAACAAAGAATGTTAAAATTGTTTTTACATGTAAGTGGAAAAATAAAATATCAAATAAGATAAAAAAAGTATCACTAACAGACAGATGTAGCTATAGTACATGCAAACTACTAACATAAGTAAGTAAGCATATATACTATACATGCAATCAGATGATTATATTAATGTCTGTACATGAAATGTCATGTGTAGACATTAATATTTTCATCTGTTTGCATGCACAACCATGCATGGAAACTACAGTTTCTCCTGCAACACCAAAATTAATTCTGTTCATCAACTGAATAGACCTATTTTTCCTGCAACCTGCTGACTTATCTGTCCTAGGGCTGTAGTCTTAACATTGTGTAATGTGGCTTGCCACCACTGTGGCTGTGTAGGACCAACAACACCAGCACACAGAAGGGCTGCCAGCATAGGTTCTTTGATCTGCTTTTCTAAGGAAAGCAACTTTAAGGGGTTAACAATTTCACTTTAGTCAAACATACATATACCGTTCACTTAGTTCAGGAGGAAAAGCCAGCACCCTAAACTTCAGAGCAAATACAAATAGAAATTATAAACAAAAAATATCAACAGATCAAACAACACAATTCACCAGATAGGCTTTGTCTGATCACAACATCACACACATAGTTACCAAAAAGAGAAGTACCAACATCTGGGTTTTCTTCAAAGCCTAGGGACTCCAGGGGCTACCCAGAGTCTCCACATCAACACTCTTCCAGTGAGTGAGAGCCCCCCAAAATGCTAACCTCTCAGTTTATATACCCTGTTCAGGGCCTGAAGGCTTCATACCTAATCAGCAAAAGGGTGTGGGCCTGGGGACTTAGCACCTAGCAAGACTTAATCAAAGGCACTTGATTACTTTAGCATTCTAAAAGAGAAAACAGTAAAAAAAAAAGTCCCACATTAATTATAAATACACACTGAGGCTGTTGAGCCAAAGAAAGGCTGCTCAGTGGGTTCTCTCAGCACCCAGGTAGTCTCTGCTGATAAAATTCTAGGCAGGAAAGGTTCTGCCACTGGCTTCAACCCTCTCCCATGTGAAAGAAGGTTCTCAGTTCAAGGAAAGATTGTTGGGTTACAGCCCATGGAGTCTTCTTCACTTGAAAGAGCACTTTCTGGGTTCAGGCTGGGTTCAGGCAATCTTTATACCAGTAGTGGTTTGTCTCCTTTACTCAGAGGTCACTATGCTAATTGTCCATCTCATTAATCCTGCTTGTCAGAGAGTCTGCCAAACTCTAGGATCCCCAGGGTCTCTGGGACTCTTTTGTAAATAGGCAAGTTGCCCAATCCCTTAAAAACCAAATATAGAGTATCTTTCCATTGACCTGCTAACTTGTGTGTCCTTTGGACACCATGGATTCTCGACATGACTGTCTCCTTGTTGAAATCGTTCAGTCAGTCAATCCATCTACAAGGTCTTGACAATGAATGCAGGCACCATAGTGTCACTTGTTTCTGTCAGAGTTCTTCTGAGCTGAAGTCATGGCTAATAGATAATGATAATAACAGTAGCATCTCAGCTGAGAGCTTTCCTGGTCATGAAAGAATGAGTGAATGAAGTAATTAAGGAATGAATGAAGAAAGTATTTATCAAGCACTTACAAAGTGCCAGGCACTGCCTTAAGAACTGGGGGTGCAAATATAAAAGAGAGACAGTCCCTGTCTTCAAGAAGTTAAAATTCTAACAGAGGGAATAAAATACAAAAGAGAATGAGGAATAGGGCAGGGTGAAGTCACAGGCCTGGTAAGTAGTCATAGCATAACCAAATAAAGCACCCTTTCCCAAGGCACATGCATGAAGGTAGAAGGAAGATAACAAGGCACGTGGCTGTGGTCTAAATGTCTTGAGCTCTCACCATTAACATAGCCCTGAGGGCAGGAGCCAGAGTCCTGATTGGGAGTGGGCAGTAGCAGGAGGGGGGGCCCTGGGCATCATGACAAGAAGATCATGTGATCTGGATCCTGGGACTGGCTAGATGGAGTGAGTTCTCACTAATCCACAAGGTCCCAGGGTGGGATTTAGAGAATATTTGTGTCCTTTTCAACATCTGAGACTCCAAAGTACTTCATAACTATTGCCAAATTATCAGCAAGTATGGTGTAAATAAAGCCTGTGGCCATCATTTCTGGTAGGGTTGTCTGTGTGTGTGTAAGAAATGCCACTGTTCTCTGTGTTTGAACTTGTCAGGCTGTGGATCTCCTTGGGAATGGTAAGATACAGTTCTAGATTTCTTGATGCCAATCAAAGCTAATGTTTTCTTGACTAGTATGCCTTCAAAGTTTCTGCCTTAGGATGGATCCTCAGAAGAAGTCCACATATTGGGAAATACATCTCTCACAATATTTAAGCAACTATGAAAGTTTTCTGATTTCTAATTGTGTAAGCCTATGTATGTGTGGTAAAAGGATTGCCTCTAAAATAGGTTTATGTTCTTACTCTCTTCCTCCAAAGATAAGAAAAAGTAGGTCAATGCAGACAAGTTCCAAAGGCTTGCTAGAGCTTATATTCTCCAAATATGCCAAATAAGTTAGGAGCACAAAAGGAAAAGGCTTACGCTTCTTAGTGACATCTGCTGCCATCTTGGGCCAGTAACATCTGGTTCCAACTAGCTTCAGGGTTTTCCCTTTACCCATATGTCTGAAGTCTTCATATAGTGCTTTTATGGTCATAGAATGATATGCCCTGGGTAACACCATCTGCTTCTTGGTATGACATGCATATGGGATACCATACTGAACTCTATTGCAGAGTGCAACTTCAGCCGCTATATGAATGATCAGGTGCCTTCTAGGGCTGGACCTTGGGTGCTTTAGCTCACTATCTTGCTTCTTGACTTGCATTAGTTCTCATAATCTTTCTCACCTTTAGTGCTTCACAGACAAATTGATATGAAGAGGTTAGTTCAAGGAAGGAAGGTACACACATTCACGCACACACACACACACACACACACATACACGCACACAGTTCTGTACATATCTTGCATAAGTCCCAAACTCTTTCACTTGTTAGTAGCCTTCTTAGTATTCTCATGATGGTAGACTGGTACCACTGGCTTCTGTTTTTCTGTAAGCCTCCATGCACTTAATAGCTGTGTGAGTCTGAGGAAGTCACACAGGTGAGGAAGTCACCCTGTTTGCATCAGTTTCTCTGTCTATAAAATAAGCTGGAGGAGGTAATGTGGCAAATCACTCCAGCATCTTTGCAAAGAAAATCCCAAATGGAGTCACAAAGAGTCAAGACACAGCTAATCAATTAAACAACAACAGAATTACACACTAATGGGATGGTTAAAATGTGGAGATATCACTCCCCAGTTTGTTGTCTATTTTAACCTGCCAATACTTTCAATAAATCAGGATTAGTCTCAATCAGTGTTGACATACCAGCAATAGTTGCCGGATTGGCATTTGCCTTCCTCATGATGCCAATGGCTTCATTGGGAAGCTTCAAATTTGCTTCATTGTACCCCAAATCTAAGTAGTCTTTGTCATTCAGTCTACAAAATCTTAGTCTTCCATAAACATAAAGGTATTTGTCTCGTGTATCTCTAAGTGATCGGGATATGATTCTGAATAACTGGGACATGATAATCACTTAAGATGCCCTATGTATAGCGGTACATGCCACAGTCTCAATTTTGACCGTCACGTCACTATATGGCCCAATGATTCTAGATCGGATAGACCCATGAACAAATGATGATGAGGTCATGCTTTCTGTTTTTAGAATCTGGTATAATCTTCATCTCCGATCTTGTCTTCATTTCTCTCTGCTGATTCTTTGAAATTCGGTCTCTCATGTGCCAGCTTTATAATCCTTTTCTAAATACATTCATCACTCATGTTTCCATGCTCAATTTTTAAAAACTTTTTCTAGTAACTGCATGAGAGTGAAATGTTTATTTTCTAATGAGGCACTTTCTAGACATGTCTTGTGCCAGACCATTTTTATAGTCCTCTGCTGATTTGGGTCATTTTTCTCTCAGGCTGTATCTTTCCTTTTTCTACCAGTTTTAATAATAGGGGAGCCTCTCACATCACAAATTTGGATGGCGAGCCTTTGTGTTAAATTGTTTTGCTGAATGCAGCAAATGCCATCTCAGCGCTCAGGCCAGGCCCAAAAGCCACTCCAGTTTTTGTAAAAACTCCTGATATGTAATTACAGGTTTCTCTGCTCCCAGAAAGTTCACAAACTCAAAAGTGGGCCCTCTGATACTTTATACTGGATCAGAGGTTGACAAACTGCAACCCATAGGCCAAATTTACCCTGTTTTTGTATGGCCTATAAGCTAAGAATTTTTTTTTTTACTGTAAAATGTTGAAATTACGTAAAGGACATTCTTAGCTTGAGGGCCATACAGAAACAAGTGATGAGCCAGATTTGACCTTCAGGCCATAGTTTGTCGACCTCTGCACTGGATGACACATTTTGTCTCTCACAGACATCTTCTCGCCTTTTAACTATTCTACAGAATGCTCAGGCCAAACCTCTGCTAATTATTCCCCAGGAGGACAAGGATGCTTCCCAAGAAGATTCTGAATGTCTAATGACTGCCTATAACTCCTGCCTATGTGTGAAGTACCTTTCTCTGATATAAACATACCTCTGAATTTCTCCACTGACAAACTTTTGAGCATGAAATCTTCCAACTCTTTAACTCTTTCTCAAAGGGTGATTAAAGGTCAATAGCCAGATCCAGTTCCTACTTCTTCCTCCTTATCTATAGGTGAAGGAATCATCACATTTTCTGCTATAAACCATTGAACAAGCCCCCTAACTATTTTGTGGGTCCTTTCGAAACTCTCATGATACCCTTTTGTTTTATACCCAGGGTCTGCTCCTAATGTCAGTAGGCCTCTATGTGCTTTTATATGCATTCCATGACAGTTCACATCACATGCTGCCTCCATATTTGTGAAAGATTGTTTCATCAGAACATCTGAAATGACAGTGTTTCTTTAAGCACTCAACATGTAGCATCATATGCACTAATAAAGTAAAACAATGAATCATTTAGTAAATACTGAATGTATAACCAAATAGGTAAGTAATAAAATAGGAAGACAAGAGCATATTCAGATACCAGTAATTGGTATGTAACTAATCTGCTGCACCCTAATCAGCATTTTGGCATATATATGAATATACAACATATTTATATGTATAAATAATCTTAGCAGAACGTGTACTTATTTTGTTATTGGCAGCACTGAATTTGCCATATGAATGCAACAAATTGATTGTAATAGAAAGAAAATGAGAACACTTGTGAAGCTAAAACAAAACCCAAACATAGCAAAACAAAGATAAAATTAAAAACAGGATTTAAAAAAAACTGGGTGCGAAACTTGGATGGAAAAAAATGTCAGACTGTCAGTAAACATTTATTAAGTGCCCACTACATGACAGGCACTATAGGGATACAAAGAAAAGTAAAAGACAATCCCTGCCCTCAGGGAGCTCACAATCAATTGAGGGGAGACTACATGTAAACAACTGCATACAAACAAGGTGTGTGTATGTGTGTGTGTGTGTGTGTGTGTGTGTGTGTGTGTGTGTGTGTAGGATAAATTGGAGATAATAAACATTGTTTCAATTAAGTGTTCATTAAAAATTATAAAAAGAAAAAGAAAAAAATTCTTCAAAAAATAGTAAGGAGAGCTAAATTCATTTCAATACTCAAGAGCCTCAAAGGGAAAGAATTTTTAAAAAATCAGCATGAGAGTATTGCCAAAGCTATGCTGGGAAAATCTACCTCAAAGAACAAATAATAGAAAGAAAAACTTTAGTTTCTGGTGAGCCCTAACATATAACCACCAGGTCTGAGGCATGGCAAGGATGGCAAATTGAGCTGTAAATCACCCCTGACTTCTGGGGACACAACTTCTCATGCCTTGAAGAAATCTCTCCCTCTTCATTTCTCAAGAGAGGGGCTTCCCTAGCTACTCCCTCTTCTTCTGGGGCCTTCCTTCCAAACCCAACATGCATTGCTTTCCAGGGGTAAAGGGAAAAAATGGCTGCCCCACCCCCTTAGCTCATTCACCTGCTTCTTGTAACAGTACTGGCCTGCATCTACTAGCAGTATCTTCCCAGGGATTATTGTCTTTCTCTCTCCTTTCTTTCTCTGCCTCTTTCCCTTCTATATCTCTGTCTCTGTCTGCTTGTCTTTCTGGTTCTACTATTCTCTCTCTCTCTCATTTCTGTTAAATGTGTGACCCTGAACCTCTAGCCATTTTGCACAGCAAAATCCAAACTGCATTTACAAAACTTCAAAGTTTTAAATCTCTTTCTCTTGCAGGTATATCTTTCAGCCCTTTATAATATCCCTATGTGCATTTAGATAAACAGAACTGTCACAGATTTGATAACTTTCTGGTTTTAATATAGTTTTGAATGTATAATAAGAGACTCAAAATACCATTCAAAGAGGAAACATTTCTAAATGCCAGCCACTCAGTATATATCCACCCACAAGGGAGCTTTGGGAAGTTGGTCTCTACTCCCATTGGGTTGGAGAAGGGAAAATGACCTGTCTAGTCGCACCCAAAGACTCTCATTTCTGCCTGTCTGATGGGCACTAGAGGTCTCAGGGCTGTCCATTTTCTGCATAGCAAATAGACCTTAAAGTTCCTCTTATCTTGGTTAGGGGAGCAGCAGCTACCTGACCAGCGCCCTTGGGCCCAGTTTGGAAAAGTTGAGTGCAAGGAACTTCACCAGGGTTCTGTCCTCACTCCTTCCTAGGATTGTCAAAGTTCTCCTATATCTTCAAGGTCAAAAACCTTTTAGGTTTCTCCCTGAGGGACATAAGGGAAATTAGGTTTTTGGTGGGAGGGAGTAGACTCCACTTCCCTCTCCAGGACCAGTGAGAACGGAAAGACACCTTGTGTAGGTCTCAGACTTCCTCATTGGACTCTGAAGGGAGTACAATATTGGGATCATATGATTTAGAATTGGAAAGGAGCTTAGACAGGTCATCTCGTTGACCCCCTTCATTTTAGCAGATGAAGAACCAGAGCCCTAGAATCGTTAAATGATTTATCCAGGGTCACAGTAAGCAACAGAGCCTGGATCTGAACCCAATTGTTCTGACTCCAAATCTGATTTGTTTTCCATTACACCATGATTAATATGCTTATACTACCTACCTCATCAGGTTGTTATAGGGAAAAACACCTTGTAAACCTTGAAAAGCTATAGCAACTTGAGTTATTACTATTGTTAATGAGAGGCTGGCCCCAGCTTAGTGGAAGGCAGCAATCTATTCACAGTATTAGCTGGGAATGTAGACACACAACAACTGAGCTTTTTTTTTTTAAGCAAACAAGTGCTCAGGTGTATGGTTGGACAAACAATTATTAATCCCTGAGAGGCACAGCCTGGAATCTGGAGGGCCACCCAAACCCAGGTACCTCAGGAATCCTGGCAACCAGCTCGCTCCATGGTGCCCCTGGCAATAACACTCAGACTGTCATTCAGGGAGCTAGCTCCCAGCCCCAGCCCAGACCCATTTTCAGGTTTGAATGCTATTCTCAGGAGGTTTACTTTGTATACTGCATTACCTGTTTCAGATGGCTATACCAGAAGTCAACAGTTTTCAGGTTGCACAGAGACTATATCTCAGTCTTGTACTGCAAACATTCCTTTCCTATAAGCCAGAAACCACATTTGGATGGTGTGCGGCTCTTGGCTTCTTAAGTTATGTTCAAAACAAGTCCTGCCTCATATTGTCCAACATTTCCTTTTATCAGCTTTAGAGTCCCAGACAGAGGTTAAGAACACCCATTCTGACCATTTTGAGAGTGCTTGTCCAAGCAGAGAGGCAAAGGGCCCTATTGAAGTCATAACACCTGGTTTTGAGTCCTTACTAGCTGTGTGACCTCAGTTTCCTCAACTCTAAAATGGGAATAATAATGCCTACATTATTATCCACATTTGATGTGGCTCAAATGAGGTCATGGATGTGACACACTCCATAAACTGCAGAGCTGTGATGGACCTGAGGAGCCATCTAGTCTAACCCTTTCATTTTAAAGATGAAAATGAGGACCCCAGAGGCCAAGTGATTTGCCCATTGCCTTCTCCATTTCAACACATGTGCTGCTGGTCCACTACAAATTGATTTCGTGTAATCTCACCTGTCAGTGTATTACAGTAAGCAGGGCTTCTTAAACTTTTTCCACTCACGACCCCTTTTCAGGTTTTCAGCAGTGTTCTTTGGTGTTGCATGGCCTGTGGGCATGCGCAGTGCAAAGTGCACATGCTTTGTGTTCAGAACCAAGTCTGCAGTGAAGTTGTGAGATGCAACACAGGTAAGCGCTGCCAGAAACACCTCAGATCCATTACACATTTGATTTTTAATTAATTTGTGATTGTCACACATTCAGAAATCTTTTACTCTTGCCAAATTTTTTGCGACCCATTATGAGGTCACGACCCACAGTTTAAGAAGCAGTGGGTAGAGAGTTGGACAAAAAAATGGAGACTATCCATCCTCCTCTCTCCAATTCTACATTCCAAATTACCTCAACATCATCTCTCACCTTTGTTGCACTATATAAGGAAGAGGTGACCCTTCTCCCTGCAGAAAACCAACCTTTCTATTTGTATTCTTGATCTCATTCCCTCTCATATCCTTTGAGAGCTTGACCCTTCAATTGTTCCCTTCTTCTAGTATTAAATTTCTTCTTATCCATTGGATTTTTCCCTACTTCTTGAAAACATGTCCACATCACTTCCATCCTTAAAACCCTTCCCTTGATTCTAGCATGACCTCAAGCTATCATCCCACGTAATTTTTCTTCTTCCCCTTCTCAACAAACTTCTAGAAAGAAAGAATCTATACTAATTACTCAACCAAAATGGTTCTCCCCAATTATCTTTGCATTTTCAAATCCAATAGCCTTTTCTTAGTCCTTTTTCTTGACCTCTCTGAAGCATCCCTTCCTTCTAAACACCATCTCTTTCCTGGGTGGGTTTCCCTTACATTGCTTTCTCCTGGCTTTCTTTCTACGTATTTGGCTGCCTCTTCTTAGCCTTTGTTGCAAGATCATCACTTTTGTCCCACTTCCTATGCTTGAATGTGTCTCAGTGCTCTTTCCTGGGCACTTTTCTCTAGCCTCTCTCTACATTGTCTCTTGCTGATAGCCTTAACTCCCAGGGGTTCAACAATCACCTTTGTACAGATGGTTCATTGTTGTCCTTCATTCTCGAAGAGGACCAAAATGGCATCACTATGTTGGAGTCAAGGTACAGCATGCCCAACTGTGACTGATCACACCAGTATGAGCTTGGAAGGCTTTACTGCAGGTCGGGTACAAACAGTCCATGTGAAGATTTAGAATGGAGATGTCTCTCAATTTGTGCATCTCACATTTATTTTGAACTACTATAATTCTGCTTCACTCAAAGAGCACAGTGCTGGCACCCCATGCTGAGCAGTCCTCTGCCAGTATCTCCCATGTCACACAATCAAATAAAATTCTTCAGAGAGACCTTGAGAGTGTCCTTGTGTCTCTTCTTCTGCCCTCCATGTGAACACTGGCCTTGTGTGAGTTCTCTGTCTGTGCAGATGACTCTCAGATCTTTATATCCAGCCCCAATATTTCTTTAATTCAGGTCCCTACTAGATATTGCCAACTTTGTGTCTGGTGGGCATCTCAAATTCAACATATCCAAAATATAGTTTATTATCTTCCCCCTAAAAATCCCTTTCTCTTCCCAATTTCCATATTTCTGATGGGGACATTATGATTCTAGTTCTCCAGATTTATAACCTTGGAGTCATTATCTCTTTCCTCCCCCTTACCCTTCACATCTATCTAATCGGTAGCAAAGGCTCATTGATTCTTCCTTCACAACACCTATCCCCTCTCTGCTAACACGGCCCCATGCTAATTCAGACTGTCAGTATCTTGGCCACGATTATCTTGGCCACATTGGGCCATGACCAATCATCTTGACTTTTGTCTTGCCTCTGGACTCAGATGACTCTGGAGGAGAGAATGAGGATGATGACTTTGTGCAACTCTGCCTTGCTTAACTCCAACCCACGTGTTAGTCAAGGCATCACCCTCATGATGCTATTGGTCCTCTTTGGGAATGAAGGATGAACATCACCTCTCACTTAGACTGTTAAAATGACTTCTTAAATTGTTTCTCCTGCATTTAATTTCTCCATTCCTGCATCTATCCTCCACACAGTTGCCAAAATAGCCCTAAAGTGCAGGTCTGATCATGTTACTTCCCTGCTCAATCGGGGCAGCTAGGTGGCACAGTGGATAGAGTACTGGGCCTGGAATCAGGAAGACTTCTATTCCTTAGTTCAAATCTGGCCCCAGACACTTAGCTGTGTGACCCTAGGGCAAGTCACTTAGCCCTGTTTGCCTCAGTTTCCTCATCTGTAAAATGAACTGGAGAAGGAAATGGCAAACCACTCCAGTATCTTTGCCAAGAAAACCCCAAATGGGGTCATGAAGAGTCAGACAAGACTAAACAACATTTTCTCCCTTCTTGCATCTATCCATCACACTGTTGCCAAAGCGATAGTCCTAAAGAGCAGGTCTGATCGTGTTAATCCCCTACTCAATACATTCCAGTGACTCCCTCCTGCCTATAGGGATAAAATACAAACTCCTTTGTTTGGCCTTTGAAGCCCTCTACAATCTGGCTCCCATCCACCTTTTCAGGCTCATTATTCTCCTTCATACTCTGTATCACAGCCAGACTTTTCCACCTATTGTTCTTCATCTAGGATATTTCATCTCCTAACTCCCTGCTTTTGCACATCCCTGTGCCCAGATGTACTCCCTTTTCACCTCTACTTCTTGAAATCTCAAGCTTCCTTCAGAGCTCACCTCCTACAGGAGTACTATCCTGATCCTCCCTGTTGATGGCAGTGCCCGCCCTCTCAGATGTTACTTTGTATATGTTTTGTATTAAATTTTCAACAGACACATTGTTTCCCCCAATAGGATGCAAACTTCTTGAGGGCAAGAACTACTTTCTGTTCTTATGTTGCAGGTGCTGTTCACTACATCGCTAATGACAAGTTCTCAGATGAAATGTGCAAACATTCAGTCATCTGCAAACATTGTAAATCATTGCTGGTCTCCTTCGTGAAACTGTTATTGTCCAATTTTGACAGAGTTAAAGAATAGACATTGTATTGTCTACAGAGAATAGACAATAGAAAATACTTGAAGATGTTTTCCTGTTTAACTTCCGAGCCTTGGAGCCTTAGTTTTTCATTAGGTTTCGCTCAGGATAATATTTTAAAGCATCTTTGCTCCCTGGGGAGACATCAGTTGATGGGGGCCTATAATTGTTCTCGGTGGTAGAGTGAGAAGTGATTCATTTGGGCCCCTACTCTATTCCAATCAGTATTAATCAGTTTGATATGATTCCATAGGGGTAGTGATTATAAGTTCTGTTTCTTAGGCCCCAGAGCGGTGAACTGCAGATTGTTAGTTCACTAACTTAATCATAGGAAGCTAACTTGAGGTCTTCCACCCTTGTTTTTCCTTGTTATGGTGACCAAGCCCAGCATGGCAGAGATGATTCAATTACCTGAAAAGTCGCCCAACTTATTTTTGCACCTCTGGACCACTCTTTCTTGTCCCACGTGAGAAGGTGACCATCTTATGACCACTAAGTTAGTGAAGATGCCCCATACTTCACCCAACTTGAGATGCTTCCCCCTGCTGACATACCATTTCTAGCTGATGCATTATTTTTTGCCCCTCAAAGTGAGGTCTGTCAACCAATGGGATTCTGTACTTTCTGTAGCGCCTCTGGAGTGTTTACGTATTACAAGTGGTATAAAGCCTTATAAAAATAAGGCCCTGGAGGAAGGGGGCATCGATCTGAGGTCCATTTCATTAGAGGGAACCATGGACACTTTAATAAAATACCATCGGCTCAGAGCTCTTCCTCAATGGTTTTTCTTGCAGATTAGGCCTACAGTGGGGAGAAGTCAGCCTGAGGTTTCAGGAAACGTTCACATAATTCACAACCAATTTGTTCATCTAACCCATGTATCGTTGTCCAGTGCCCTAGTCAAGGGACCATGCATGGGACTGAGGTTAACTAGGGCTGTGAAAAAAAGAGCTGGGGATGGGGGATGGGACGTGGGGAGTGGGTGAGGAGTGTTAGCAGGGAGACAGCAAGGGCTTAAGCAAAGGATATTAGCACTTAAGAAAGAGAGCAAGATTTCCCCCTGCTTTGGTTTCCCAGGGAGCGAATGTTGAGCCAATGCCAGGACAGGGTATTGATCATACTGAATGGGAGACCAAACCACTTCTCGATAACTAGGGAGATCAAGTATGGAGGAGGGGAACGTGGGGGTTTGAAGTCCAATAAGCCAAGGGATAGGTCTGGAGGGTGAGGCTGGTGCTGATATTTGGCTGGCAGTACTTACAGACTTTCAGAAACCTAGAAGTATCCAAGCCTAGCACCTAATTTGCAAGAATAATTAAACTCAGAAGCAATCTACCAGATGGCCCTCTTCCTCTAGTGCTCTGCCCTAGGAGGCTGTACATTAGGTGAGTTCTTCCTTCGCCTAACCCTGCTCCCTCCCCATCCCTAGGATGTCTCCTTGTGTTTCCCATAATTGAATTTGTCTTGAAAAGTTGGCTCAAAGGCATGTTGTCCCTTGTGAAAAATTTGCTGTTTACACCTTTGGTAGTCTTTGGAAGCAGTCACAGTTGAACACAAGAAAGGAACTGGAGAGGAGGCTTGGAGATTCAGCCTGTTTAGAAACAATTAAGAGAGTTTTCTGGGTATGGCAGCTTCCTCTTATTGGTCCCATATGTGTCTTTTGGCCCTGTCTCTCCTAGCACTTCAAGGGCCTAGACGTGACCAGGCCTTCATATATAGGCCTGGATCTGACAAAAGAAACCTCCATTAAGTTTAATTTATGGACAAGACAGATGTACAGAAAGCAGAGTCTTGGTGAGGGTGATACCACAGGCTTCTTGAGCCACATTCTTAAAATGGGGCTGCAACAGACGAGCATTAACAGTAGATGGGATTAAAGAGATCATGAAACGTAACTGCTTCCTTGTGACAGAATGGTAGCAACCAATCCATCAGCAAGCACTGGTTTAAGTACCTGCCATGTGCCAGGTGCTGTGTGTTTTGTTGCTGTTTAGTCGTTTCAGTCCTGTCTGACTCTTCATGACCCCATTTGGGGTTTTCTTGGCAAAGATACTGGAGTGGTTTGCCATTTCCCTCTCCAGATCATTTTACAGATGAGGAAACTGAGGCAAACGAGGCTAAGTGACTTAACCAGGGTCACACAGCTAGTAAGTGTCTGAGGCCAGATTTGAACTCAGAAAAGTCTTCCTGACTCTAGTCCTCGTGCTGTATCTATTGCCACCCAGCAGCCCCAGGTACTGTGTTAGGAACTAAGTACACAAAGTGTAAGAGATCTGATCTTTCACAAACCTCATGACAGAAAAAGGGACCAGATAACAAGAGTATTGAACTAACAGTAAAATGGGCTAGGCCCACAAAAACTGTAATGGACCAGTGGCTTTTGATTCCTCCCCCACCCCCCCAACCCTACCTGTTCTCTGTGTGTGTGTGTGTGTGTGTGTGTGTGTGTGTCTGTGTGTCCGTCTGTCTGTCTGTCCCTCTTTCACTCTCTCTTTCTCTCTCTCTCTGTCTCTCTCTCTCTCTCTCTCTCTCTCTCTCTCTCTCTCTCACACACACACACACACACACACACATACACACAAAAGCAGTCAGACTGGTAGAAATAAAGAAAAAGATACAAAGAGATAGACAGAGAGCAGAGACTGAGGCTTAGAGAGATTAAATTACCTGACCGAGGTCACAAAGGTAGTTCATAGCAGAAATGGGATTTGAACCTCAGTTCTCACAGAAAAACATCTGGATCGTCCATCCCACCATCCACAGGGGAACTCGCTTCATCTTTGATTCTCTGTTGGATCCGCTCCATGTAGGGAGAACCTTTGGCAAGTGAAAATTTCTGCATTTTATGCTTTGCTCAATATGGATGATTAGAGGGCCATTGAATAAGGTTATCTCTGGTGTTCTATCTGCCCCAGAGGCTCTGGCAACACTTTCTCAACAAATATGTGAACTAGCAGGTTGAATCCCTGGATCACAGCTGTCACTCTTCATAAGCCCTAGGTAGTGACTTCTCCATTCCCAATATTTATTGTTGTTGTTGTCATTTTTTTTGGTCATGTCTGACTCTTTGTGATCCCATTTAGGGATTTCTTGGCAAAGATACTGGAGTGGTTTGCCATTTCCCTCTCCAGCTCATTTTACAGATGAAGAAACTGAGGCAAACAGGGTGAAGTGACTTGCCCAGGGTCACATAGCTAGTAAGTGTCTGAGGCCAGATTTGAACTAAGGAAGATGAGTCTTCCTGGATCCAGACCTGGCACTCCAGCCACCTAGATGCTCTCAATATTTATTAGCCAGTTGATATTTCTCCAATATCAATTAACCAATTAACATCAATGATCATTACATAATAGATTTTTAATAAGAAGGTATGCCAAAGAATAGGGCAGTTAGGTGGCTCAGTAGATAGGGCACCAGGACTGGAGTCAGGAAGACTCATCTGGCCTCTGACACTTACTGTCTGTGTGACCCTGGCAATGATACAGATGAGGAAACCGAAGCTGAAAAAGCTTAAATGATTTGCCTAGGGTCAAACAGCTAGCTAATTATATAATGATAAAGATGTGGCGTACTGCAGAATATTATTATAAAATCCTGCCTGCTCCCTACTTTCATCTTTATCAAGGATGTCCTTGAGGGGTATGTATATAATTCTCCTAAGAATTTTAAATAAATGGAAAAATAGATATATAATAGGTAATTATTGGTGTTTTCTTGGGGACGGTTTTTGGCATTAATAAGGTCCGAAGTTTGTTTGATTTTCTATGCCTTTGGTATTTTCCCCTTCTTCTGATACCCTGTGAATTGATTCATCAATACTCTCACGATTATGTCATGTCCATATGCATACTTGGTTTAATCTAATGCTTTTCCTATCTTTGTTCTCTTTAGTGTCAGTTCTGTCTATTGTACAGGACTGTGATATTGGAGTCCAAATATGCTGGTTTGTAATAAAATCTTCACAGATCTTTTCCATTTTTCTTCTATTTGTTGTCCTCCTTTCCAATTTATCCTTGAATGCCAACAGAATGCCTTTGGTTTTTTTGGTCTCTAGTCAAGCTAGTTTTATTCCCCGTGGTTTCTGTATGTTTTTTGAGGTTATCCTTTTAAAATGGCATTACCCTTGACTTCTGTATCTCTCTGCCTGGCAAATGAGTTGTTTGCTGCCTAAGGTATTTTTTAGGTTCTTATGGATCCATATTATGGCAACTGATTTATGACTATTAAATTTCTATATGAAATTATTATAGGCTGTGTCCTTTCTTCTGAGCATATCCTAGTTTTAACCAATCACTTATTTAAATAGATCAGAATGGAGTTACTTTAATTACATGCCATATCTTTTTCTCATTGTCATGTACTTTTTTTGTTGTTGTTTAGTCATTTCAGTCCTGTCTGACTCTTCATGACCCCATTTGGGGTTTTCTTGGCAAAGATACCAGAGTCATTTGCCATTTCCTTCTCCAGCTCATTTTACAGATGAAGAAACTGAGGCAAACAGGGTAAAGTGACTTGCCCAAGTTCACACAGCAAATAAGTTTCTGAGGCCAGATTTCAATTCAGGAAGAGATGTCTTCCTGACTTCACTGTGCACCTAGCTGCCCATATACTCTCTAGCTTTGTATTCATTTTCCTCTTTGCTTTAAAACAAGCCAGTGTTCTGGCAGTACAGCTAGGAGGCACAGCGGTTGGAGCACTGGACCTGTAGTCAGGAAGATCTAAGTTCAAATCTGATACTTCCTAGCTGTGTTTCCCTGGGCAAAGCCACTTAACCTCTCTCTCTGCCTCAGTTCCTTCAACTGTAAAATTGGTATAATAATAGCACATACTTTCTAGGGTTGTTGTGAAGACTAAATGATATAATATTTGCGAAGTGCTTATTTCGCCCAGTGTAGGCCTGGCATATAATAGGTTCTGTATAAATGTTTATTCCCTTCTTTTCTCTACATTCCCTTCAAGAATGACTCCCTCATCATAGAATTATTTTCTCTTTGCTAAAATATAGTCAAATTTGTTTTTTTGTGTGATCTAGACAATGGAGCTATGATTCTTTTCTCAAAGAAAAGTGTTTACTAATTATATGAATGCACCTTTTCCCTCTTCCCCCTTTCCATGTGTGTGATTATCAAGACCTAGAATATTAAGGGAAAGTAATAGTTATATGTGGAACAAAGGAAATAAATGTTTGCTCTTTCCAGGGTCTATGTAAGAAAATTAAGACAGACTGAGGAATGGAGATTATTGCTAGTTCAGCCACAGCTGGGAGTGGTAAAGGGAAGAGAATGGACAAAGAATGGACAAAGGGCTGGGAGGATTTTCTGGTTTGATTGAGGGAGCCTGGAAAGAGGGAAGAATTCACTGAGGGAAGAAAGTGTCTAAGTCAGTAAGCTGATTTAAAGTATGGAGCTGGTGAGCCTGGATGGTTTGTTGGGCCCTGATCTGATAAAGACTTCATGGGGGCTGATAGTGACCTGGGTTCTAGTGTTGCTACCCACCTCACTCCCCTACCCCCAACACATTCAACATGAATAACAACAGAAGACTCATGATGAAATCTTTAAATCAATTTCAGTCTTATATAGTGTATCTAAATTATGCATTTTCTGAGATCTAATTCTCTTAAGGAAGAAATTTCCCCAAGGCCATGGGGGATGAGGGGCGGGTGAGTGCAGGGATGTGATGATAAAAATTTAACCATTGACTCTCAGAAAAAAATGTATGCATGACTCACTTTTATGTTTAATCTGCCATGTTAATGTTTTCTCCATCACATCCTTGAATCTAAGATAATCAACAAGACAATAAATCAAGCCCTGACTTGTAGCTTGCCCATTTACCAGGTTTACAAGGCTGGCCTTGAAAATTTAACAACTCTCACCAGCCAATTAGAGCTCGCTCCAGCACCCCTTTGGGTGGGTGGGAGAATGAACTAGGGTGCAGGATGTATGTGGTAGTGTATAGAGTGACATAGACTTTGGAGAAAGTCTAGAATGTGAAAGTGAGTGGCATGTTGGGTAACTAAATCAGTTAGTGAAACCAGAATGACCCAGTTGAAACTAATTTTGTGAATTTTCTGTGTGATTTATTCAATATTTACTAAGTACCTACTATGGGCTGAGCACTGAGCCTACCAAAACAATAATGAAATAGTCCCTGCCTCAAGTTTATATTCTATTGAGGGATGGGGGTGAGAAGAGCAACATATGCACAGAAAATATATATATATATATAATATGTGTACACACACATACACACACATATATGGTCAATACTTAGTAACTGTAGGGATGTGAGGGGAGGGCACTAAGAAATGAGAGGACCATGTAGAAGACAGTCTTAAGCTGAATGTGGATTCTGACTGTTAACACTGTTAAGAAGACTGTTTAGGAAGCTAGTGTTTAGGAAGACTATGTATATTTATTTATGGTACACACTGTCTGTGGCCCATGAGCTCAGTAGGTTACATCATGGTGCAAGTGAAGCCAAGTCTTAGATTGAATCCCAGCAGTGGTCAGATCCCTCTGGCCTTTGAGGGTAGGGGTGGGAATGGGAAGCAGGTAAGTATGTGGAGATTAGTAGGAATTAGTTCAGGGAATAAGAAACCCAATAAGGCTGGAAGAGTTAGGGCTGGGTTGACCTGAATACAAAGTCAGAATCAAGGCAATACCCAAAGTGAGTAAAATTCAAAGCCTGGAATTTCAGAGATTCTGATCCAGGCACCGTATCCAGGGGCTAGACAGGAAACTGTCTCAAACAGTGAGTGGGTCAAAAGCTAGAGAGTTCTGCTTGGAATGGGTTTAGGAAATCAACACCGAAGATACAGGTGGTGGTTTGACAAGTGCAATTTGCTTCATGCAAAGGATAAATTTGAAGCCAGATCATTTTAAAGTGGCAACATGCTAACCTCAGCTGAAGGCAATACAAGCTGTGAGTTTGGACAAGATGAGTGAGTTAACTTCCTGTACTTCCATGAAAATAGCTTGTTCTCTTAACCCCTGCAGCCATTTTTCACCAGTCATAGGTATTTCTGAGTGAGATAATGAAGATGAATAAATGCAAATCCATTCACACTATTAGAAAAATTACTTAGAATCTATGCCCTAGCAATGGATAATATGGTTCAGTGGTGGTACAGTTATCTCTTCTACATTGAAGGGGTTAGGGGCATGGCACCCCCATGATCTGGAAAATCCATGTAAAATTTTTTGGCCCTCCCTTCATATCAGAGAACAAGTCTGAATTACTATGGCATTAAAAGATAAAATATGTTGATAATATACAATGCTATACATATATTTCATGCATTTCTGAGTTTCTAAATTTTTTGTGTGTCTTGTTGGCCTTCATGTGTCATCTGAAGTTTCTGCAAAGCTTTACCAAAATTCCCATTTAATTTCTTATGCCAACCCACAATATATTGAAACCATGATGGGGAATGTCATGATGTGGAAGGGATAATTGTACATATGAGGGCACATTTATGTTAGAGTATAGACATCAACCACGGGACACCTTTTTCTAGGGACAGAAAATTCATCCAGGACAATTCAAACAGTCAGTTCTAGGCTGGACCCAATAAATCAATCAAACAATCATTTATTAATCAAATATTTATTAATCTCCTACTCTGTGCTAGGCACTGTGCTAAGTGCTGAGGACACAAAACGAGCAAAAGACAGTCTTTGCATTCAAGGACCTTCCAATCTAGTGGGGGAGATGGCATGTAAACAAATATGCACAAAGCAAACTCTATACAGGATAAATAGGAAATAAGTAATAGAGGGAAGGCACTGAAATTAAGAGGGCCTGGGGAAGGGTTGCTGTAGAAGGTGGGATTTTAGATGGGACTTAAAGGAAGCCAGGGGTCAATATTCAGAGTGGAGGAAGGAGAGCATTTCAGGTGTGGGAGACAGCCAGAGAAAATTCCTGGAGCTGAGAGATGGAGTGTCTTGTTCCTGGAACAGCCCGGAGGCCAGAGTCAGTTGGGGAGTAAAGTATAAGAAGACTGAATATAGCATTTTGTACTTCTTCCTGGAAGCAATAGGAAGCCACTGGAGTTTATTGGGAAGGGTGACATGATTGGACATGCACTTTAGGAAAATCATTTTAGTGGCTGAATGGAGGATGGATTGAAGTGGGGAGAGCCTTGAGGCAGGCAGACCTACCAACAGGTTATCACAATAATCAAGGTGTGAGGGGAATGGAGTATATTGGAGAGATGTTGCAAAGGTGAAATCAATAGGCCTTGGCAATAGCTTGTATATGAGGGATGAGAGGCAGTGAGAAATCCAGGATGACTCCTTGGTCAAGGACAAGGAGGATGGCATTGCCCTCTATAGCAATAGGGAAAGTAGGAGAGGGGATGGTTTAGGGGGAAAGTAATAAGTTCTGTTTTAGACATATTGAGTTTAAGATGTTTACTGGATAGCCAGTTCAAAATATCAGAAAGGCAGCTGGAGATGTGAGATTGGAGGTCAGCAAAGAGTTTGAGGCATCAAAGGTGGATTTGAGAACCACCAGCTTAGAGACGGTAATTGAATCCATGGGAGTTGATGAGATCGCCAAGTGAAGTAGCATAGAGAGAAAAGAGGAGAGGGCTACCTATGGTTAGAGGGCATGATATGGAGAGGATCCAGCAAAAAAGGCAGAGAAAGAGTGGTCAGATAATCAGGAGGAAAACCAGGGGAGAGTGATACCCTGAAAACCTAGAGACAAGAGAACATCAGGGAAGAGAGAGTGTGTAACAGAGGCAAAGTCTGCAGAGGGTCAAGGAGAAAATGAGGGCTGAGAAGAGGCCACTGAATCTGATAACTAAGAGATCATTAGTAATTTTGAGGAAAGCTATTTTGGTGGCATGATAAAGTAAGAAGCCAGATTGTTAGGGGTTAAGAAGAGAGTTAGAAAAAATAAATGAAGGAACCTATTAGAGATGGCCTTTTTAAAAAAAAATTATTTATTTTTGGTTTTCAACATTCACTTCCATAAGATTTTGAGTTCTAAATTTTGTCCCCATCTCTCTCCTTGCCCCACCCCAAGATGGCATGTAGTTTGATATAGACTCTACATATATATATATATATTCATGTACATTCATGTTGAACCTATTTTCACATTAGTCATGCTGTAAAGAAGAATTAGAACCAATGGGAGAAATCACAAGAAAGAAGAAACAAACAAAAAAAGGAAAAAAGAGAGAGAGCAAATAACATGCTTCAATCCACATTCAGACTCCATAGTTCTTTTTCTGGATGTGGACAGCATTTTCCATCATGAGTTCTTTGGAGTTGTCTTGGATCCTTGCATTGCTAAGAAGAGATAAGTTTATCAAAGTTAGTCATTGTACATTGTGGCTGTTACTATGTACAATGTTCTCCTGGTTCTGCTCCATTCGCTCAGCATCAGTTCATTCAAGCCTTTCCAGGTTTTTCTGAAGTCTGCCTGCTCATCATTTCTTATAGCACAATAATATTTCATTATATTCACATACCACAACTTGTCCAGCCATTTCGCAACTGATGGGCATTCCCTCAATTTCCAATTCTTTGCCACCACAAAAAGAGCTGCTATAAATATTTTTGTACATGTGGGTCCTTTTCCCATTTGTGTGATCTCTTTGGGATACAGCCCTAGAAGTGGTATTGCTGGGTCAAAGGGTATGGACATTTTATAGCCCTTTGGGCATAGTTCAAAATTGCTCTCCAGAATGACTAGATCAGTTCACAACTAGACCAACAATGCATTAGTGTTCCAATTTTCCCATATCTTCTCCAGCATTTATAATTTTCCTGTTTTGTTAGCCAATCATAGGTATGATGTGGTACCTCAGAGTTGTTTTGGTTTTCATTTCTCTAATCAATAGTGACGTAGAGAATTATTTTTCATTTGACTATAGATATCTTTAATTTCTTCCTTTAAAAACTGCCTGTTCATATCCTTTGACCATTTGTATTCTTATAAATTTCTCTATATGTTTTAGAAATGAGGCCTTTATCAGAGATACTGGTTGTAAAAATTCTTTCCCAGTTTTCTGCTTCCCTCCTAATCTTGGTTGCATTGGCTTTGTTTGTACAAAACCTTTTCAATTTAATAAAATCAAAAGTATCCATTTTGCATTTCATAATATCCTCTATCTTTTGTTTGGTCATAAATTCTTCTGTTCTCCATAAATCTGACAGGTAAACTATTCCTTGCTCTCCCAGTTTGCTTATAGTATCAGCCTTTATATCTAAATCAGGTATCCATTTATACTTTATTTTGGTATATGGTGTAAGATGTTGGTCTAAGCCTAGTTTTTGCCATACTATTTTCCAGTTTTCCCAGCAATTTTTGTCCCAGAAGCTGGAGTCTTTGGGTTTATCAAGCAGTACATTACTATAGTCATTGACTTCTATGTCTTGTGTACCTAGCCTATTCCACTGATCCACCACTCTATTTCTTAGCCAATACCAAGGAGTTTTGATGATTGCTGCTTTATAATACAATTTAAGATCTCATATGGGTAGGCCACCTTCCCTGGAATTTCTTGTCATTAATTCCCTTGATATTCTGGACCTTTTGTTCTTCCAGATAAATTTTGTTATTATTTTTTCTAGCTCTATAAAATAATTTTTTGGTAGTTTGATTGGTATGGTTCTGAATAAGTAAGTTAATTTAGGTAGAATTGCTATTTTATTATACTAGCTTGGCCTACCCATGAGCAATTGATATTTTTCCAATTATCTAGATCTAACTTTGTTTATGTGAAAAGTGTTTTGCAATTGTGTTTATATAGTTCCTGGGTTTGTTTTGGCAGGTAAACTCCCAAATATTTTATAATGCCTATAGTAACTCTAAATGGAATTTCTCTATTGCTTTCTGTTGGGCTTTGTTAGTAATATATAGAAATGCTGATGATTTACATGAGATTTTTTATAACCTGCAACTTTGCTAAAGTTGTTGGTTATTTGGGGTTGTCTTGGATAGTTTTACTTGATTCTCTAGGATTCTCTAAGTATATCATCATAACATCTATAAAGAGTGATAGCTTTGTTTTTTCTTTGCCTGTTCTAATTCTTTCAATTTCCTTTTCCTCTTCTATTGCTAAAGCTAATGTTTCTAGTACCATATTGAATAACAGTGGTGAAAATGGATATTCTTGTTTCACCCCCCGATCTTACTGGAAATGCTTCTAGCTTATCCCCATTACACATAGTGCTTACTGGTGGTTTTAGGTAGATGCTATTTATCATTCTAAGGAATTTCCATTTATTCCTATGCTCTCTAGTGTTTTTATTAGGAATGGGTGTTGTATTTTGTCAAAAGCTTTTTCTGCATCTATCAAGATAATCATATGGTTTCTGTTTTGTTGTTGATATGGTCAATTATGCTGATAGTTTTCCTAATATCAAACCAATCCTGCATTTCTGGTATAAATCTCACCTGGACATAGTGTATTATTCTCATGATAGGTTGCTGTAATCTTTTTGATAATATTTTATTTAAAATTTTTACATCTATATTCATTAGGGAAATTGTTCTATAAATTTCTTTCTCTGTTTTGGTTCTTCCAAGTTTAGGTATCAGTACCATATTTGTATCATAA
The DNA here is from genome assembly GCF_011100635.1 of Trichosurus vulpecula. NCBI lineage: Eukaryota > Metazoa > Chordata > Mammalia > Diprotodontia > Phalangeridae > Trichosurus > Trichosurus vulpecula. The sequence continues at coordinate 494,366,291 of NC_050573.1, forward strand.
AAAGAATTTGGTAGGACTTCTTCTTCACCTATTTTCCCAAATAGTCTATATAGTATTAGAATTAATTGTTCTTCAAATGTTTGATAGAATTCGCTTGTAAATCCATCTGGCTCTGGAAATTTTTTCTTAGGGAGATCATTGATGGCTTGTCCAATTTCTTTTTCTGAAATGGGGTTATTTAAGTATTTTATTTCCTCTTCTGTTAATTTGGGCAATTATATTTTTGTAAATATTCATCCATTTCACTAAGATTGTCAAATGTATTGACATACTGTTAGGCAAAATAGTTCCCAATTATTGTTTTAATTTCCTCTTCATGGGTGATGAATTCATCCTTTTCATTTTTGATACTGGTAATTTGGTGGTCTTTCTTTATTTAGTCAAATTAGCCAAGATTTATCTATTTTATTGGTTTTTTCATAAACCAGCTCCTAGTTTTGTTTATTATTTCAATAGTTTTCTTAATTTCAACTTTATTAATCTTTCCTTTGGTTTTCATAATTTCTAATATAGTATTTAATTGAGGATTTTCTATTTGTTCTTTTTCTAGCTTTTTTTAGTTGCATCCCCAATTCATTGACTGCCTCTTTCTCCATTTTATTCATGTAAGCATTTAGAGATATAAAACTTCCCCTGAGAACCACTTTCACTTCATCCCATAAGTTTTGGTATGTTGTCTCATTTTTGTCATTCTCTTGAATGAAGTTATTGATTGTTTCTATGATTCGTTGTTTGACCCACTCATTCTTTATGATTAGATTAGTTAGTTTTCAATTAATTTTTAGTCTATTTTTCCTTGGCCCTTTATTACATATAATTTTAATGCATCATGATCTAAAAAGGATGCATTTAATGTTTCTGCCTTACTACATTGGATTGTGAAGTTTTTATACCCTAGTCATGTTTAATTTTTGTGTAGGTGCCATGTACTGCCAAAAAAAAGGTATACTCCTTTCTATCCCCATTCAATTTTCTCCAGAGGTCTTCCATATCTAACTTTTCTAAAATTATATTCACCTCTTTAGCTCCTTTCTTGTTTATTTTGTGGTTAGATTTATCTACTTCACAGAGGGTGAGGTTGAGGTCCCCCAATAGTATAGTTTTGCTGTCTATTTCTTTCTGTAACTCCCTTAACTTCTCCTCTAAGAATCTGGATGCTATATCACTTGGTGCATATATGTTTAGTAATGGTATTACTTCACTGTCTATGGTGCCGTTTATCAAGATGTAGTTTCTTTCCTTATCTATTTTAATTAGATCTATTTTTGCTTTTGCTTTGTCTGAGATCAGGATTGCTACCCCTGCTTCTTTTACTTCAGCTTAAGCATAATATATTCTTCTCCTGCCTTTTACCTTTACCCTGTGTGTATCCCTCTATTTCAAATGTGTTTCCTGTATACAACATATTGTAGGAGTATGATTTTTAATCCATTCTGCTATCTGCTTCTGTTTTATGGGAGAGTTCATTCCATTCACATTCAGTTGTGATTACTATCTGTGTCTTTCTCGCAATCCTATCCACCCCCCCCCATTTATGCTTTTCTTTCTCCCTTCTTCCTTTCCCTCTTCATTAGAGTTTTACTTTTGAACACCAACTCCTTCGATCTGTCCTCCCTTCTATCCCCCCCTTTTCTTTCCCCTTTCTCCTCCTATTACATATAGGGCAAGCTAGATTTCTAGACCTGAGTATGAGAAAGCCCCAGAAATGGACACTTTTGAGGTTGGAGCATCATTTCTTCTCTCATCCTCAGGAGGTATCTCTGCCTGTATTTAGGAAGGTTATTTTCACCAAGATCTTTTTTATATTAGCATGTATAGGTTGGCTTAGGCCTTGTTATACCAGTTCTGTATCCCACCCCAACCCCTACTACTTGGGTCCTCTAAAGACTTTAGTGGGAATGCTGGTGCCTAGATTTCCACTCAGCTGGGCTATTCCCCATTGCCCTGAGGGACTCTCTTCTCTGCATCCTGAGCAGGGTGTTGTCTGATCTTTGCCATCTCTGTTCCTGGCAGCCTCCCATTCTCCCCATTATACTGACACTTTACATGTTTAAACACTATTCTATAATGGAATCAATCAGTCTTAAAAGAGGAATGATGACAACAAACATTAGTTAGGGGGGAAAATGGAAAGGTTTAATTTAAGAAGTTAGGGAAAAAAGCCATAAAAAGCCTAGAAAGGATTTTGAAATATTTGAAAAACACGAAAAATGTATGTATGCCAAGGATAAAAAGTGTCAGACATTGTAGGGGGAAAGCATTTATATAGATTAAGCAACAGAATCAAAGTTGGTATTTTTAGAGGAAATATAAGAAGGAAGGAAGGATGGAAGGAAGGAAGGAAGGAAGGAAGGAAAAGAAAAAGGGAAGGAAGAAGGAAAGGAGGAAGGGAGGAGAAAACAGAAGGAAAGAAGGAAGAGAAAAAAGAAGGAAGGAAGGGAAGGGAAAGAGAGGGGAAGGGAAAGAGAGGGGGAGGGAAAGGAAAGGAAGGGAAGGGAAGGAGGGGGGAAGGAAGAGAGAGGGGTAGGGAAAGAAGCAGCTATATGCCACCCAAGTGAGGAGAAGAGGGAAGCATACAAGCAATGTCAGGCTAGATGTTGGCAACAACTGTAGCACTGGTTGACAATCATGCTGAAATGAATGCACCAACAAGCATACTTAGTATTTTGTGCAAAGATTGCTCCAGCCTTCAAAACCATTGCAGTTAAGTGCAGCCCCCCCAGTCTATCTCTAAGCAGAAAACTATTCATACAAGTCAGCCAAAATGTCCCACCTATTGTGAGCATATCTTGTTGAAGTTTTCTCTGAGGATTGAAACTCAGAATATCATGGCTGTGAGTGACCATTTCCAGGATTTGGTCCACTTGGCAACATCTAATTAGCAGTAGTTTGGTCAGGTCTCTCCCCCCCCCCAACCTCATACAGTGGGTTACATATGTCCTGCCCCTAACCAGGGACAGGAATTTGTGGTGCAAAAGGAGGGGTGTGTATGTGTGAGTGTGTGTGTGTGTGTGTGTGTGTGTGTGTGTGTGTGTGTGTAAGATTTTCTAGTGTACTTCTTCTGGTCTGTGTGGGTAGTTAAGGGAGCCTGAAAACAGGGTTACCACAGGTTCTGGTAGGATCAAAGACTAGTCAACTCAGTTACCCCTATTTGACCTAGAGTACTTTAGATTATAAACACCTGGAGGGCAAGTACTATATTTTATTATCCATGTAAAATACTAACCTTACCCCAAAACTTCCTGGTCTTTCTGTTTCCTTTGAGCTCTCACTCTCAGCTAGCTTTTCTTTTTCCTTCATTTTGTAAAATTTCAGTGCCTAGCACAGAACATTACCCATAGCAGCGCTTGGTGTCTGTTGAATGAATGAATAAACTGAAAGCTCTGAGGACCCACCATTATCTGTCAGTCTAGGAAACAGGGTCACAGACTTAGAGCTGGTGGGGATCATTGGATTATATACCCAGAAGGGACCGCAGAGGCCATCTTGTCCAAACCCCTCATTTTACATATGAAGAGACTGAGGCCAGAGGGGTTAAGTGACTTCTCCAGGGTCAAACAGCTAGGAAGTAGACAGATTATCTGACTCCAGGTCTTCTGACTCCAAATCTTGCCTTCTTCCTGCTATACCAACTATCATACGTATAAATTAGAAATTCATTTGGCTGTAAAAGACCAAACTCTTTGTGACCCCATTGGAGTTTTTTTTTTTTTGCAAAGTTACTGAAGGGGTTTGCCATTTCTTTCTCCAGTTCATTTTACAGATGAGGAAACTGAGGTAAACAAGGTTAAGGGACTTGCCCAGGGTCACTTGGCTAGTAAGTATCTGAGGTCAGATTTGAACTCAGCAAAATGAGTTTTCCTGACTCCAAGCCTGGCACTGTGTCTCTTAGCTGCCCCTCTCAAAAGACCAAGTAGCGTCTCATAAAAGACTCCCATACCTCTTTTTTTAAAACAAAAAATCAATTTTGTACATTTTGTACATGAAACACTGATAAAATACAAGTATAAAGAAACACAATTTCTCCCCTTCCTATTTTTCTTCAGTGAGGGAGGGAGGTAAATTTCAAAGGCCTCTACTCTAAGACCTTCATTATGGTATTTGCTTTTCCCCCATTACTCAGCATTCATTTCCTTTCAGGGATATTTTTGTTTGCATTGTCATAATCCTTATGTATATTGGTCTCTTGGTTCTTCCTATTTAGTTCTGAGTTATTTCATACAAATATTTCCATGTTTATCTGAATTCCTCACATTTATAATTTCTTCTATATATTCCATTATATTCACATGCCTCAGCTTTTTTTTAGCTATTACCAAAATAATGGGCATCTATTTTTTTTCAGTTCTTTGCCAGTATAACCTAATATTTGCTAATATACAGGGCCTGGTCATCTCTTTCCTCCCTGAGCTAGTTCACTCATCCTAACCTGCCTTCACAGTGGCAGGTTTGGTGTTCCTAGAGAAAGACTGATACCACAGGACTATGACCCAAACCCTCTTGGGGTCCTAAGATTAGCCCTTTTGTGGGTAGGGGGAGGAAGTGGGATCCACTCCCACCACTAGCCACTGTGTACATAAAACCAGTCATCATGACGTGATTCTTAAATATAAAGCATTTATAAAGTTACAGTTACTCAATAAAAAGTAAATACAATAATAATGGATACATCACAGTCCATTGTACAGTACAGTGTCCATGGGGGAGAATAGCAATAAAGTTACAGGTACCTGATAGAGAAGCATATGAGCGAATATGAAACTACTAGCTCTGGACTTGTGGTATTAATGTCCTTGGTCCCTTCAGAAACATGCTGTCCCACATGAAGCTGATATTTTTCTCCCCCAGGTTCTCATGGTTTTCCTGCTGGTAAAATCAACTCCTCTTCTGTTCTTTAATTATGATATGTTATTTAATTATGATAAAAACCAATATCACCCAGGGTGAGCAAGAATTAGCTACATTTTCCCTAAAAGTCAACTGAACTGAACTTAATCGGCCTGTCATGAGGTAAGACTCAAGTTATACCTCCCTTACTACAGTTTTCTGCTTCTGGCTGCATTGATATGGCTTCCTGGTCACCTATGGGTATAAAAAAATCCCACCCACATGGATCTATGCCTCTCTCATGTGGTAGATGTTCTGAAGCCACATAAATCACCCAGATGTGGTAACCAGATATATTTCCATATGAAGATAGGGAAGGAAGGAACACATCCACAGAAGCTAAGTAATATCCTTATAGAATATCCTTGCCTGTGTTAGGGATATGTAAACCTCCTTTTGTTAACTATTCAGTGACCTATGAGTATCTCATTTCAACCCAATGTTGAATCAGAATTAACATTGTGCCTGCGTCAGGCCCAATCAAAACAATGCATAATTAGTCTTAAAAAGGTAATGAGGAAGTATTATGCTATTATAGTGAAAAAACAGATCCCTTAAGCTCTTGAATGGCAGAGCTCCTCAGTCTGACTCTAGTCAAGGCAGATACGTAGTGATGTTATTTTGGTCTTCTTCAAGCATGAAGAATAATAACCAATGGTCAATTTAATTGAAATTATCCACTTTACACCTAACTTTGCTCTCTACCTGAAAGAACTAGAAATTGTAGGGATATCTATCAATTGGGGAATGATTAAACAAGTTGTGGTATATGATTGTGATGGAATACTATTGTGCTATGAGAAACGATGAGCTTGATAATCTTAGAAAAATATGGAAAGACACATGAAATAATGAAGAGCGAAATGAGCAGAATTAAGAGAACAGTGTATGTAGTAACAGCAATATTGTTTTAAGAATTATTCTGAGTGAATAAGTTATTTTGACTATTATAAATACCCAAATTACATAGAACATATGAAGAAAGATGCTATCTGCATTCAGAGAAAGAACTGATAAATAGAAGTATGTATAGAATAATTTTACATATATATTTGCATCTAATGGTAGCCATCTCTAGGGTGGAGGGGATAGGAGGGAGGGAAAAGAAAAAAGAAATTTACATGATAATTTTGTGATATATTTGAAAGGAATAGCAAGTTGTGCATAGTAGATTTGCAGTTTCATGTGCAATCATCTTTTTATTGTACTGTTATGAAATGTTTGTTTTATTCTATAAATTAAAAATTTTGAAAAAACAACAAATAGAAAAAAACAGTGGTCAGGTCAAACAAGCTAAACCAGCTTACACTCAAAAGAAATTGTTAGAGCAAAGCAGAGCTCACAGTAAAACTTCTCAGGCTGGCTCTCTGAGAAACACAAAAAGACCTCTATCAGCTCTTCAATCAACAGAATTCTGTGTCATCAGAGTAAAGCTGTTGTAAAACCTGTTTCCTTCTCTCAAACCAGAGGAGGCAGCAGAGAGCAACCTGGAACCTCAGAGCTTTCACTTCTCTCAAAATGTAGACAGTACTGAAGGTTATTAGCTCGATTGTGATAGAGTTCAGCTCTGTTGCAATCAACAAGCTTCCAGAATTTTCTTCAGCTTTTCAGAGATTGGAAGAATGTAAATGTGATGATGACATATATGAAGGGCTCCTGATGGAAGAAAATTGGATAAAATATCTCACTTGTGGAGGAGAGGTGATTTTTAAAAAATTAACACAATCCTTCAGTATGCAAAGTGGTGCTTCTCTTCCAGTCAGCAGGCTTCCAGTCAATCAACTGGAGCCTTCTAGTCAGCTAACTGTTCCTGCTGGCCTCTTCTGACTTCTCTCCTGTTGCTTTCTTAACTCCTCTTCTGTTGGGTTCATCATTCCCCACTTGCTAGACTCTTCACCACTTCTGATGGCTCAAATTAGAGCATCTGGAGAGCCTTTTGTCTTTATGAGATAAAACTAAGTGCAACTTTCTTTTAGCTTCAAAACATTTACATGCAAATGATCTGAGAAGCCACAATGTTCTGGGTCCTCAGTTATTTCTCTGCCCTCAAATGGGTCCTTAGTCCATCCATCCGAGGGACAGTATTCTATGTGGCCTTCCTAACAGTCCATGTCTCTCCTCATATTTTAATGGGAAAATGTGTTTCTTTACACATGAATGTTTATCAGTGTTTCATGTACAAAATGTTCTCGTTTCCTGCCCCTTTCAGTAATCAAATTGTTCATATTTGAAAGGGGAGTTGATTTTACCCTTTTTCTTTATACAAAAGTTCATTTTCTCCCTCTTTGAGCAACCAAAGTGCTCATATACGAAAATGGTAACAACCTATATCAACACAAAGAGTCCTTCCATGGTTATTTTGGTATATATTGGACCTTTGTTTGACTTTCTTTGAATTTATGCCAGCAGTAGGATTGCTGGTCCAAAACATACAGACACTAGTCACTTTTTTTTACATGATTCCAAATTGGAATCCAGAAAAGTGGGGCTATTTCACAGTTCCACCAACAGTGGAATATGACTGTCTTCCCATAGCCCCTCCAGAATGGACTGTTTCTGTCTTTTTCCATCTTTGCCAATTTGCATGGAGAGAAATGAAACTCTGGAGTTTAATATGAATTTTTTCTTACTGTTAGTGATTTGGAACATTTTCATATGATCATTTATTTTCATATCCTTTGACCATTTATCTACTGGGGCTTTGCCTGGTTCTTTGTTGAAATAGATAGGTTGGAAGTACAAGATGAAAAAATAGTTAGGGCTCAGGATGTTTTAAAAAAAAGTGATAAAATTAATGTGGAAACATAACTGAGACCTACCCAAGCATTTTGAAGGATGCAAGAATGAAACATGGGAAGTGACGAATAAAATGAGCAGCCTGCAATCTCTGTGTCAAATATTGAAAGGATGTAAATGTGATGATGATGGATGAGAAAGGCTCCTGATGGAAGAAAATAGAATAAAGCACCTCAATTGTGGAGGACAGGTGATCTTTTTTTTTTTATTCAACAGATAAAAGGAATAGTTAGGGATGAGATAGATTTGCTTGAAACATTTCTACATGAAAATAAAAATGTCAGCCTGACAAATAATATAATTTTAAAAAGAAATAAAAGATTGGGAAAATGTTTATGGTAACCATGACAGACAAAAACTTTGATATCTAAGGAACCGTGAGAAAACATAGTCATAATTAACTGTCTATAACGGGTAAATGTTCAAAGGATATGAGCTGATAATTAAGAAGACACAAATTATTGATAACCACTGGAAGAAATACTCCGACTGGTTCATAATCAAAGAAATGCACAATAAAAAGCTTTAAGGTACAACCTCACACCGGTCGAATTGGCAAAGATAATTAAATGCAAAGAAATGCAATCATAATTGGCTTGTGGAAAACAGGTTGCAGCCATTTAATTACTGGTGGAACTGCAAACTTGTAGAGTCTTTTTGGGGGGGGGAAATAATATGGTAATAAATAGTGAAAAAAATACCAAAACCTCCAATACCCTTTGGACCAATAATTGCATTGTAAGAGACATAGCCTGAAAACGTTAACAAAAATAGTCAAAAAGAGCAACATTATGTGTAACTACAAAAAAACTGGAACTAAGAGCTACCATTTTTATAATGCTTACTATATGCTAGGCATTGTGCTACGTGCCTTACAATTACCATCTCATTTGATCCTCACAACAATCATGGGAGATGGGTGTTATTATCATTCCCATTTTACAGAGGAGGAAACTGAAACAAGAAAGTTTAAATGACTTTCTTGGCGTCATATAATGAGTAATATAGGAGGCTGGATTTGAACTCAGGTTTTCCTGACCTCAGGCCTGGCATTCTATTCACTGTGCTACCTAGCTGCCCAAACGTTCAACATTAAGAGAATGTTAAATAAATTGTGGGACATTTTTTATAATAACATGTGATTATATTATATTTACAGAATTTCAATTGTGGAAACTTCCTTTGCCGATGCATATCTTTAACTATTCTGCAACTTCTAGTCTTAGAGAGTTGGGAAGAGTGAGAAAGCCGTTTAGAGGTTGTCACTTTTTCCTAACTCCAAGGCCAACCCTCTACCATTAATTCTGGTATATTAATGCCTCCTTTGCTCCTATTCACACAATCCTGCTCACTGTGGTGAGCATAAATTAAAATTTTACTCTAATCTTAATATAATGACAAAATAAAATGGAAGTGTAACTCAAATTTGTAGTAATACAAGGATCCCAAAATATGTACAATTACATACATAGTATATTTTACATGGGTAATCTCTAGTATTGTTACCTGGTTATATGTTTAACAATTTCTCATTCACCTATGTCATCATAAATTTGTCTGGTTACTGATTGAATGGGTCTAGTTAATTTTTGACTTGTTAGCCTCTCTATCTCTGTACTTGAACTGGTTGATGGTATTTGGTTAATCACCATCTTCTTCTTCTTTTTCTTCTTCTTCTTCGTCTTCTTCATCATCATCAGCATCATTGTGATAGGCCTGCTTCCCTAAACCTGAACTTGTAGAGGAATAAAGTTGGCTTGCATTATCTATGAGTTGTCTCTGTACCATTTAAGTCTCGAAAGCTGAAGTTCTAGGCAAGGGAGGAATTATTTCTGGGTTTAGCCTCTTATTCTATCTGAAATGAGGCTCCCCTTTGTTTGAGGTAGGTTGGTCAGAGAAGGTCTGACAAGCAAGGTCTCTTTCAGCTCACTTTCAGAGCTCATATCTGGTTTAATCTTTGTATAGTTGGAAACGATTTCTTTTGGTAACTTTACCAAGGTAAGTGTCCATCAATTCTCTCTGCCTCCACCTTTTAGAAAATCCATCTTTCTTCTTCAGGCAATAAATGTTTGAAGTAAAATGTCCATTGAGAGCCATCTTCAATCACTCTTTGAGGCTATTATGTAAAAAGGCAAGTTGTCTTTTGTCTCCACAACTCCGCATGGAATAGCTTTCAATTAGCCTGCTAATTTGTGTATTTGCTCAACACCAAGTTTTCTCAACGTAATTCTGTCTCCTTGTTGGGGTTCTTAACAATGCATTTAGGCATCATACTATTGTTTGTTTCTGTCACAGCTCTTCAAATCCAAACTTATAGCTAGTTGGTAGATGTCAATACCAATGGTAAGAATGGAGGCATCAAAAATGTCACCTCAAAGGTCAAAAATCAGCATATTTCTCTCAGCACCAGGCCATGAGCAGTAGCAGTTGGCTCATTGATGATTCAGGATGCATTAAGACCTGCTATCGTTCCAGCATCTTTGGTGGCCTCACACTGGGAATTATTGAAGTAGGCTGGGAACTGTGATGACAGCATTTGTGTCAAGTCTTCCCAAGGTAAGCTTTGGCAATTTCTTTTATCTTGGTTAAGACCATAGAGGATACTTCTAGATAGAAACTTTTGGCTTCCCCTTTAGGGGGAAAGCCAAAGATCTAAGATCCACTTAGATCTCAAGCCTGCCTGGGTCATTCACCACCGTGAAAGGCCAATGCTTCATGTCTGACTTTACAACTGCATCATCAAATTTGCGGCCAATCAGACATTTGGAATCAAAGACTGTGTTAGTGGGGCTTATTGCCACTTGAATCTTTGTAGCATCACTAATTAAATGTTCTGTGTTGGTGAAGGCAACGTAGCTTGTGGTGGCTCTGTTTCCTTGGTTATTAGCAATGATCTCCACTTTCCCATGTTGGAAGACTCCCACATAGGAATAAGTGGTGCCAAGATCAATGCCAACTGTGTGTCTCTTTGACATGGTTGCTGGGGTGTTGGAGGTCTTAGATGACCACTGTGGAGTAAGGAGGGCTGCTGCTGTGCTGAATCCAACATAGGTCTTTCAAATTTAACTTTTCTAAGAGTTCGTACAGTTATGTATTTTGTATTTCCCCCCTTTTTTGTCTTCCTGATACTTATCCATCTCTGAGAACGAAACATGAGTTTCCAACAATTATTACATTAAAATTTATGTATAATGTTTTCTTTATGAATTTAGATGCTATACCTTTTGGTAAGTATATACTTAATATTTATAGTTTTATTGTCTATAGTACCTTTAATAATAATGCAGTTTCTCTGTTTATCTCTCTTGACATTTTGTTTATTTTTGTTTTGTATAACATTACTATACTTTCTGCTTTGGGGGGATCACTTTATGAATGGTAAATTTTGTCCCTCTCATTTTAATTCTGGATTGTTTTTATGTTTTAGATTTGTTTCTTGTACACAGCAAATTATTCGGTTTTGTTTTGTGGTCTATACCACTATCTTTTGTCTTATTGGATTGTCTAATCCATTTACATTAAGGGTTATTATTTTTAAGCTTCTGCTTTCATTAATTTCTTTTAAATTGATTTCATTGCCTTTGCTTTTTAAGTCAGCAGGTTTTTTTCTTCTCTGTTTGCTTAGGTTGCTTTGATGGTAGACCATTCTCACGGGTTCTCTCCCTACTCGCAGGTTTACCTGACCTACCCCAATTTCCTTCAATTAGTTATTTTCATTTTCCTATCCTTTTTATTTATGCATGTATTTGTTCATTCATTTATTTCTCTATATGTACCCCTCCCTCTTGCCTTTCCTTTATCTGCAAAGATGTGTATGGTTTAGAATCTTTAGGTTAAATAACATTTTTGTGAGGTGCACTTCACACAGTTTTTTATTTTTTTTTACTCATTTCTGTCCATTTCTAGTGCATTCCAAATTATAGTCTCCAGTTCTTGGGCTATATCCTTACTTGTTACTTTTTTTTTCTTTATATGGCCCTCATGGATATGGAATTTCTGTGCTACCAAATCTGAACTCTCTCTTCAATCCCATTTTTACATTATTGAATCTGTAGATCTCATGGGGTATTTATTCACTCATTATTTCATTTAATTTTTTGTTTTGATGGAGTCTTTTTGTTGTTCTTCATTTTTAGAAATATCTGTGCATGAAGGAATAGTTTTATGTGGTAGGAGTAATTTTGTATCTCAATTTACCTCATTCTGACCCGTGTTCTTATTGTGATCATTCATCACTCCTAAGGCTAGATTATCCTATTTTTTGTTTTGTACCCAGCCTTTTACCCTTAGGATTTTCTAGGATTATTCCTAAAAAGCTCCAATCTCTTGGGGGTGTAATGAAGTCCTGGATGGCACAACCCTTTCTTGGAGAAGGTGGTCTCCTAATAGACAGCATCTTCCCAGACAAAATCCATTATATGGTCTCAATCTCTTACCATAGACTTCTCCTATTTCATGCTGCCCCCTACACCCTGCCCCCCCCCCCACCTTGGGAACACTAATTGATTTTTTTCACTCTAATATCCACTTCTTAAACTGCCTCTTTTCCCTACCCCAAGTCCCTTACCTCCATTGCTTTCATCCTATTGTCTCCTAACTCCACACTCCTGTTGAGATTAAAGAAATGACAATCCCTTCCTTGCTCACCTCCAGGCCTCACACGAGTACATTGCCAGCTTTCTTCTGTTTCATGCATCCTCTGTCCCTATTCCAATAATTTTCCCCATTGTGTTATCTCTCCCACAAAAGATATAATTTCCTTTGGGAGGAATACAGGATTTTGTTCATGGAATACTAATTCAGGTCTTCTTTCCCTTCTAATGCCTTAACACCTGATTGAATCTTTGGTTCCTTGGATTTAATGATCTTTCTTGGTTTTTTCATCCCTCAGTTCAGTTCTGCCCCCCCCCCCCCAATAGCTTACAAACATGAGAAAAATTATTTCATTGCTTAGTCATTTCTTTGATAATTGTACTTATCAACATTTCTTGTATTTCTCTTCTTTGGTGTAAATATAAACCAAAATGCTCTGCTTGCCTTTGATTTTTTTTTTAAGGAATGTTTCTCTTTTATGGAGGATTCACCTTTTTGCATTGATAATTAGGCTTCACTTTATAGGATATGATATTTTTGGTGGCAATCTTAATTCTTTTCCCTTTTGGGACCTCTTACTCCATCTTTTTGTTTTCTTCTTCTGATTTTGCATGTGTGTGTGTGTGTGCGCGCATGTGTGCGTGTGTCTGTAAAACAATCATTCTAAAGCTGGAATCTAAGAACCTGTTTGTTTTTTTAAAAATAATATTTCATGAATGGTATTTCAATATTATTGGTTTCCTTTATAATTCTATGTATTTTATTTATGTATTTAAAAGCATTGTTTTGAGCAAGGTCCAAAAGCTTTACCAGACTGACAAATGGGTCTCCTACACAAAAAAGGGTTAAGAACCCCTGCTGTAGAAGAAAATAATTCTGAGTTATTCGAATTGCAGTTTCTTAATTGCTGGAGTTTTCTCCTGGGTGCTTGACAGATTTGTTTTGATATTGAAAATATGAAATTTAACCACTACCTATCTTGGAGTGGCAAGCAAGTCTTGTGTTGTTTGTATTCAAAATATCTAGGCATTTCATAGAATCATTTCCTGCAGTATGGTATTCAAGGGGTTTGTTTTTTTTAATTATCATGTACTTCTGGGAGACGTGTGATCCTTACAATATCTTTGCCCATTCTGCTTTCAAGGGTAGTCACTTTAGGTTGAACAGAATTTGTTTGCTTTCTCTTCTGCCAACTATTTTTTCCCATTTTTTATATTTCCAAGTTCCAGATCTCTCATTTTCCTTTATGGAGACTCTACTTCTTTGGAAAGACTCTCCATTATGTGTTTTAAGTTCTCTACCTTGTTTTTAATTCTGACTTTAAAATTCTTGTGGTTTTTTTAATACATAATTTCCATCCTAGTATCTTCTTTTAAGTTTACTTTCTCTTTTGAACCATTCTAGAGTTCCGAATTTTCTTTTTCCCTGGGAACTTGATTTAATTTTCCTTCACAGTATAGTCTATACAATGAGTTATGGCCTTTATTGAATTTTCATGGGCTTTAAAAATTTATTCTTTAAATTTTCCCTTATTTTTCTTTTTATCTTTATTAGTTCCTCAACTGGTTTATTTTGAGAGCTTTCAGCCTTTTTTTATATTCCCAGGTGCTTGTCTTTGGCTGCTCTCCTTAATTTTTGGCCCCTCTCCTTTCCACTGCTGTATTTATCACTGAGTGGGTATCCTCAATCTTATTATGATGAAGGGGGTTGGGCATGTGGGCTTGCTTCAACCATTATTGTAAGGAGTAGGTAGAAGGGGAAAAATTGAAGATTAGAGAGAGGGGATGATCCTGCAGGTAAACAAAGCGAAGGATATGGGATTAAGGGTACATGTAGAAGAGTTGGTCTTGGCAAGAAGGGTCACTTCTTCCCAAAAGACTGGAATAAAGGAGAAGACAGTGGAGGGTGAAGTCCTTTTGAGGTGTTGCTGTTGTTTGTCCTTCATTCTTGAAGAGGACCATGACATCAGTGAAATGATGCCATGACATGCAAGTGAATTGGATTCAAGTGAGGGAGGGCTGTGCAAAATCACTTTCTCCTCCGGAGCCATCTGGGTTCAGTACCTAGATATAGATCAGGATGACTGGAGATGGCCCTCTTCTGAGATGTAGAAAAGGGAAGAAGAGAGTACTCAAGAAGAATGGTTTCTATTTTCTCCATAAAGTAAGGGTGAGGTGATGTCTTCCACTGAGAGGGTGTTTAAAAGGTCTTGTTATGATGAGAACCCAGCAGAGATAAATACATTTGCAACAGACCCTCTCTGATGCACTGAGGGATTTTTTCCCCTAGCTCTTTTCAGTAAGGCATGAGAAGGATGGGAGAAATAGTTGCTGGGAATAATTCCAAGGTTGTGGTTTGACAAGGCATTAGCAAAAAACAGAGATCAAAATATTCTAAAGTAGAGGATAGTATAAAGTTGAACAGGTTAACTCTAGGGTCAAGATTGGAAAGGCAAGAAAGGGTGATGATCTGGAATGCAGGGAAGACCTCATAATTATAATTATCATCATTAATATCAAAAGGTACTAAATTACTCTTCTCTAGATAATTTTACCAAGCAAATTATATATTTACAGTTTCAGCCCTCTAAAAGTTTTTGAGAAAAAAATGAAAACTCACCACTATCAGCGGTAACTTATAATTTTCAACATCTAACAACACAGAAGCTCAAACTGGAAGAGACTTTAGCGGACATCATCTTCCACTCAACCTGTATCTAAATCAGAGCCCTTTACATTCAAGGGAGGTGGGATAGTACAGTGGCAAGAGACTTGACAATGGACTCAAAAGACCTTGGTTCAAATCTCGCCTTTCTCTGTGACCTTTATTAAGTTCTTTAACCTCTCTCGGGCCCCAGCTTCTCATTTGTAAACTAAAGGGGTTAGAAGAAATGGAAATCTGTGATCATATACATCCCCAACAAGTGGCTACCCAGTTTCTGCTTGAAGACCTTCAGTGATGGGAAACTTCCTTGCTCCAGCCCTTTATACCAATCCTGGACAGCTCTAATTGTTGGAATGTTTTTCCTTATCATGAACCAAAAGCTAACTCCCTTTAGATCTCATGTGTCCTTCCTAGTTAATAATGATAGTAATATCTAACACTTATATGTTGCTTTTCTATTTACAAAGTGCTTTTCTCATAAAAACCTGGCGAGGTAAGCAGTATGAGCACCATTTCCATTTCTTTTTTTGTTGTTGTTGTTGTAGATATACTTTAATGGGAAACGCAATTGTGCATTATCACCATTTCTATTACACAAAACTCCCCATTCCATTATAAGAAAAAAAATCAGACTGAGCAAGTCACATAAGCCAAGAGATTGGACTTGTACCAGCGAGGGGAAAGAGTTAGATTTCTTTGAACACTGTTCCAGTTTTACATGGCACAGCTTTACATCTTTATAGGTTTGAGGGAGGGGAAGAGGAATGGTAATGTTAAGTGATAGTGGGAAAAATGTCAAAGGTGTTATATAATATTTTGTGGTTTCTATGTTTTCATTCTAATTCTGCAATATTTATGTTTTACATTCTAAAACAATTTGCCTCAAACTGGTTCCTTTGATTTCCTAAGAATGTTCTTGTCATATCAGTCCTAATTGTCAGGGTTTCTCCAAGATGGTATCAGTCTCGTTCTTCCTCTTCACCACAAGTGAGGAAACAGATGCCTGAAGGATGTCAAATGATTTGCATAATACCAGACTACTTAACGTTCACATTATTTAGAGACCAAGAGTTCTATACACTGTAGCAGCCTTCTGTAGACAACCTGAATCCACCTAGAAGGCCAGATTTCATGTGACCTACAATGATATAGGACTGGAGTTGGACCCCAAGAGAACTCTACTACTAAACCTGGCATGGATGTGGTTGAAGAAAGACTATCTTTGGATAGGTGTTCATTAAGCTGAATTCTTCATTAATTCCATGAGGTGATAACCTCCCCTTCTTTTACTATATTCTTTAGAGCTTTGAGATGGACACAGAATGTTGATACAAAAAGATGACTTGTAGGTACAGAGAATAGGCATTTGATAAATACTTGTTGATTGATAATTATCAGACTCACAGTAAACAAAATGAAGCTCTTGTGGATCTTTGCTTCCTTCAAGTTTCAGGTAAAATTTCATCTTCTGCAAGAGGTCTTTTCCAATCCCCCCTTAATACTAGTTTCCCCGAGATTACCTCTAAATTTTCCTGTCTGTTAGTCAAGAAGCCTTTGCTAAGTTTGAGGCACTGGACTAATGGCTGGGGATTCAAAGCAACCAACAGTCCCTATCTCAAGGACCTCACAGTCTAACAACTCTGTATAAATAAGCTCCATACAGGATAAATTGGAGATAATTCAGCAGAGGGAAGGCACTAGAATTAAGGGAGATTGGGAAAGGCTTGTTTGCACATAGTTGTTTAAGTGTTATCTCCCCCATTAGATTGTGAGGTTTTTAAGAGCACGGATTTTTTTTTTTTAATATCCCTGGGGTTTAGCACAGTTCCTGGCACATAGAAGGCTCTTAATAAACGCCTGTTGACTTGACTTGTTCCACTGTTCCTCTTAAATACAAAGAGCAGTCAGATTAAGCAACAGTTTCGGGACGAAGGCCAGGAAAGGTTGAGGGGTAGAGTAGAAAAGGAAAAAACCCCCAGGGCGAAGATATTCCTTTCAGGCCAGGGTTCATTGCCTCACACGCCCACCTATAATGATTCCCTCGGAAGGATCTCGGGGGTGCCACAGACTCGTCTAGGTACACCCAGGTTTACGCGTACACCCCTGAGCACAAGCACAGCAGTTGAAGGCACTCGCCTGCAGGGGGTGGCATGGATTTGGGGTGCAAACGTCTAGTCCAAATACAAAGGAGTAAATACTGCAATATCAGGGGCAGCTGCCTCACTAAGCAGAGTTGCGAGCAAGGTGGGGGAGTTGAGGGCTTGGGCCCTCCTCCCCACCCATCACCCCCGAGGAAGCAAAACCTTCGAGGTGGGGTGGGGGAGAGCGCAGGTCGCGTTTCCGCGATGGTTGGTTGGCTTATGCAAGGAAGCACTAGGTTCTCTACTTCGGGGGCGTGACTGCAGGGGAGGGGAGGGTTCGTGGATGGTGTGTGCGAGTGTGTGCTGGCGCTCGCCAGGAGCACGCAGGCGCCTTTCTCCAGTTGTGCACTCCCGTGGTGGTGGTGGTGTGAGAAAGGAGAGCAGCCTAGCCGTCCGCTCTCCCTCCCTTCCTCCCCACCCGGGGAAGGGAACCCGAGGAAACCCGGGGCGGCTGCCCAGCTCGGACCACTCATCCCTCCCCTTCCCCTCCCCCTCTCCCCCGCCCCTCCACGCGGGGAAGGCACGGGAGACCAGAGGGAGCCAGGAATCCAGCCTCGCAGCATTGCAGTCCCAAGAACGACGGCTGCTGCTGCTGCTGCTGCTGCTGTTGCGGCGGCGGCGGCAGCATTGGCGGGACTTTTCCT
Organism: Trichosurus vulpecula; assembly: GCF_011100635.1. Lineage (NCBI taxonomy): Eukaryota > Metazoa > Chordata > Mammalia > Diprotodontia > Phalangeridae > Trichosurus > Trichosurus vulpecula. The sequence continues at coordinate 494,384,016 of NC_050573.1, forward strand.
CCGGGAGGCGGAGCAGCTGGGACTACCGGTTGCACCGAGAGACGGCGGGGAAGCCTCCCTCCTCTCCAGCCCAGCCAGCACCCCTGCGCGTACTCTCGTTCCCACTCCGGGAGCCAGCCCGGGCCGGCCGCGGGCCGTGCAGCAGCCCCCGGGCCTGGGCTGGAGCGCTGACAGCTGCGGCGGCATCCCGGGAGCGGCGGCGGACCCGGGCGTGCGGGCAGCGAGCGCGGGAGGGGGCCCAGGTGGCTGGCAGCCGTGCGGGGGCGCCCCAGGATGCTGAGCTTCCTGCGCAGGACCTTTGGCCGGCGGTCGATGCAGCGCTACGGGAGGGGAGCGGCTGGGCGCGGGGCCGGCGGGCTGGGAGACGAGCGGGACGGGGGTCCCCGGGGGGCCTCTTCGGCTCCCCTGCCCGCCGCCCCCGGGGGCAGCGTGTTCCCCCCCGGCGGCGGGCCCGTGCTCACCGGCGGAGCCGCGGTCCACATCCCGGCGGCCGGACCGGGCAAGGCGGCTCTCTATTGCCGGGTCTTCCTGCTTGATGGGACCGAAGTGAGCGTGGACCTGCCGGTGAGTGGTGATCGCCGACCCCCTCCCGGCCCCGTTGCATGCATTTCCTCTCTTCCCCCCCCCCGCCCCCCTGTTCCTGTTTTCCTGGAGAAGGGGGGATGGCCAACCTTAGTGGCTCGAAGGCTCTGGCCTGCCTCCGGAGGTGGGGCGGGGTCTCAGGTGTCTCCCAAACAACCCCTCCCCTTGATTCTCCTGCTCGGACCTAGCCAACTTAGCAACACCCCCCCCCCTTCCTCTCCCCTCCTCACCCAGGACCAGAAAAGCCTTGTTTTATTTTTCTTGCATTTAAAAAAAAATTGCTTGTGGCTCTCGTTGGGGGGGATTTCCTCCCCCTCCCGTGGGTTCCTTAAGGGTCCCCAGATCGCCCTTCACTAGTAAGCTTGGTCGCCAGTAGCAGCGTGTGTGTGTGTGTGTGTGTGTGTGTGTGTGTGTGTGTGTTGGGGGTGGGAGGTGAGGATTGAGAACCCGGAAAATGGGGGTGGGGGGGAATAACACAAAACTTCGGGATTGATGAACTTTATTTGCTGGTTGCAAACGTCTCCCCTCCAGGCGTGTGTATTTGTGTATGTTAGGGTGGGAGTCTAGTGCTGGCCCTTACTGAGTGTAGGGGAACAGGCGTGAGCGATTTCTGGAGGTGCTATCTCTTTGGACTTTCTTCTCGGTGCAAGGTGCACGGGGCCAGCCCGGCATGGCCGCCTCTGGCTCGGCGGGTGCCGGCGGCTTGGGCTGCCTCCGCAGCGGCCGCAGACGCCGCCGCCGCCGCCGCCGCTGCCGCAGCCGCAGCTCACAGGTGTTTGCTCTCCCTCTCCCTCCATCTCCTCCCTCTACGCCCCTCTCCGCCCCTCCCCCGCCCCGCAGAGATCTGGGCGGCACTGCAGCCCAGCCGGGGTGGGGGTTTGACTGGAGGCGTGGCTGATGGTGATTGAGGAGAGGTCTTTCTGGCCGGAGGGGCCGGATCCAGTCCCCCCCCCCCCCGCCCGTGACCCCCTCCACCCCGTCGGCTGGACACCCTGGGAGCCTCTGGCTGGCTTTGCTCCAGGCTCTGGGCCAAATGTCGCCTTTTGTAGCCTTTGGGGATAACTCGAGGACAAAGCGCTAATTTAGAACGACTGTTGGCAAATCTTCCCCGAGTTTAATAAGGGGAGAAATAGGTTTTACTTTTAAATAAAACCTTCAAAGGCGGCATGTTTTACTTGATGGTAGAACTGGGGGGAACCCCAGAGTCTCAAAACTGTTGATGGGGAAATTTTCATTAAAAAAAAAGTCTGATTTGATTTTATGCTTCTTGAGGCATTTTTAATCCGTATCAGGTTTATTTCCGAGGAACCTTGTTTGCTCCATGGGAAATCATTTTTACCATGAAAATGTGTCCCTGTTTTGTAGTTTTTGTTCCCTGAAAATAAAAGCCAAAATTGAAGGCTCTAAATGTTTAAAAATAACATTGAAGTGCTACTGCTCCCATAGAATGAGTATGTACTGCTTTTTAACTGGGAAAAGAGAACTGAGCTTCTTTATTTGGAGGAGTGAATGGTGCCTTTCTTTTGAAAAGGTGCATAGGCTTCAGATGGAATATGTTGCTTCAATTTAGATAGTAGGACTGTTTGGTGTTATTGTGCAATTCTGTACTCCTCAGCTCTGGGAAGGGAAAGCCAGGAACACTTTTATCCACTACACAGAGGTAGTAATACTTTTTATTAAAAAAGGTGGGGGGGAGGCATTGAGGCCCTGTGCATTACTGCAGTCATATGATGAAATGGCTTTAAATATGTCAAACTACATCTGAAGTATTGTGTTTACTTAGCTCTGGCCCCACATTTGAGGAAGCATATTGGCAAGGTAGAAGGTTTTCAGAGAAGGTATCCACAATGACGGAGGGGTCCTTGCATTCTACCATAAATGATTAGTTCCAGTAGAAGCTTTTTGATGGGCTGTTTGTTTTTGTCTTTGTATCCTCAGGATAGTATTCATAATAATAATAGCAGACATTTATAGAGCACCTATGCAGGGGGTTATGTGTTGAACTGAGTGGAATCCTTTAAAAGAAATAAGAATGTTTAGCTTGGAATGGAGAAGACTGTCTTCAAGTATTTAGAAGGCTGTCATGTGAAAGTAGGATCAGACTTGGACTACTTGGCCCCAGGGAGCGAATTAGGAGCAAAGGGTGGGCATTATAGAAGAGCTGGATTTAGGATTGCTGTAAGGAAAAGCTTCCTAATGATTAGAGCTCTCCAGAAGAAGAAGAGGCTGCCTGAGGAGATCTAGTTCATTCTCTCTCACTGGAGATCATTAAGTGGTGGCTGGATGATCACATGTCATGACTATCCTTTGGAGATCTGTGGAAGGTTTGGAAGAGGAGGTAAGTGGCTCAGTGGCTAGATGGTCTGGGCCTGGAGTCAGGAAGACCTGAGTTCAAATCCAGCCTCAGACACTTACTAGCTTAACCCTGTTTGCCTCAGTTTCCTCATCTGTAAAATGAGCTGGAGAAGGAAATGGCAACCTACTCCAGTGTCTTTGCCAAGAAAACGCCAAATGGGGGCACAGAGTCCGACATGACTGAAAAATGACTAAACAACAACAAAATTGGAAGAGGGAAGGAAACAAGCATTTATAGATACTGGGCTAAACTTTATAAATACTATCTCCTTTGATCCTCATCACAACCCATTTTACAGTTGAGTAAACTGAGGCTGATGAAGTGATTGACCTAGGGTCACATAGATGGTAAATGTCTGAATCGAAATTTGAACTCTGGGCTCCCTGACCCCAGGCCTGGTACTCGGTGCTCTGCCCCACCCAGCTACAACAGCCAGGTTGGGCAGAGAGGATGGAATCCTGGACTCAGAGCAGATCCCACTTCAGTCACTAGCTGTGTGACCCTGGACACTTCACCTCTCTAAAGTCTTGTTTCCTCATCTATAAAATGGACCTACCTCAGTAGGGTTATTGTGAAGATCAAATGGGAGAAGGTACATAAAGGGCTTTGCAAACTTTGAAGTGCTGTGTAAATGACAGTTATTATTATATCATCAAGGGATTTTGTTCAGGTACTGGTTGGACTACATGAGTCCTGGGGCCCCTCCCGCCGAAGCTGAGAAAATGCTCATCTGACCAAATTTTTTTAAGAAGATGCACCAAATATACACATAAATAGACTTGGAAACATACTAGCACAGGCTTTATGCAGATGATTACATTATCTTGTGGCCCTGTTTTTTTTGCATTCCAAAATAATTCTTGAGTTTACAAAAGAATTCATTCCAGCATTGAATTTCTTTGAATGTTAAACATTTCAGTTAAAAATTTCATCTTAAGATTTAAGATATTAATCTTTTGTTGTATAACAATTTGATTTATAAACAGCTTTTATGAACACATATTGTGTAAAGTAAGGTACACCTGTATTGGAGCCTGTGCGTATGCGGGCTCTCTCTCGTGTACATATAAAATATATTTTATTATGTATATGATATTACATTACATATTTACCTATATCTATATCTATATCTATATATATAATTATAGGATCATAGCTTTAGAGCTGGAAGGATTATAGTTAATTAGATTTTCATTGATAAGTTTCTTGCTGCAGTTTCCAATCTTCCTGTGCTAGCAAAACCCTGTAAAGCAAACACAGCGTGGAATGCTGCCAGGATGTCCAGCTGCCTCTGGTGGATGACCGGGGGAGTGTGGTATAGGGGATAGAGTACTAGGATTTGATGTCAGAAGACCTGGGTTTGAGTCTCCAAATAGCCAGCCGTGTGACCGTCGATAAGCTTTCTGAATCAGTTTCCCCGCATGTGATTTAGACATAATAATAGTTAACGTGAGTTGCTTTTATTATTGTTAATGACGTCCTTTGGGCCACTGTTCCCTTTGTTACATGAGCACATAAGGGGTGTGTGTGTGTGTGGTTAAATCAGACCAGAGGTCTTCAAAGAGAAGCTGTGCAAACTATTGGCAGTTTCCCCTCAATGTTTTGTTCCACGTTGGACTGGGTTTATCTGCTGTCCCTCTTTAATAAAATTTTTATCAAATTTGTACAAAATGTCCGCTAAGGTGTTTCTGATTGCTGGCCCCCCATATAAATTTAGGAGTCATGGAGCCAGATTAGGGAGGGGCTACAGGAACTTGAGAAGTTTCAATGTGGCGAAGGTCGCTTCTAGGGGAATAATTACACAGGGTCATTTGGAAAAGGGGAGCATTTTCCTATTTGGGGATACCCAGGAGCCCTCCCTTCCTTCTTCTGGAAGCTTCTCTTCTTCCTTGAATGGCCATTTTTGAGGAGGGAAGCCTTAAGACACTGAGGGAGACAACGAATATATTGCGTTCCAGAATTCCTGGTCACTGCCCAACTGAACTGTGAATTAGTATCAGGCCAACCCAGGATATAACAACTAATTGGAACCATGACTGGGTGGCCTGATTGAAATTGATGGCTTAGCTAGCCAGTAACGTTAGTGTGAAGAAAGACTGGGCTGGTAACCTTGGAAATGGAAAGCAAGGCAGCACTTTTCAAAGCCACTCTTGAGGAACAACTGCTAAGACTTGGTGCTACATGGCAGATGATAATGATAATAACAAATGTACATAAACTGTTATATTAAGAACCATTATCATCTCATTTGTTGGAGAAAGAAAAGAAGGAAGACTTCCAAGTTTTCATAGCTGAGTGACTAGGATAATGGCGATGAAGCTAGGGGACAGTAAGAGGGAGATTGGGAAGGGACCATTGTGGGGCAGGAGTAAGAAAACAGACTAAGTAAGAGCAGTTTCTGTCATACGTGCATTTCGAGTCAGGTCATTGCCCCTTCAAATGGAGGTGTCCCTTGGACAAGAGGAGGTGGGATTTTTAGAGATTGAGACTACTCATGTGGCTGAGCTTCTTTGGGGAGAGACTGCCCCTGCCCTCGTGGAACCCTCAAAGATAGGAGGACTCAGGGTGGAAGATGGGAGGAGAAAGGTAAGAATCAAAGATGAGGGTATTCTCTGAAGGGACAACCAGTGAACATCAAGAGAGTGAAGAATGGGGGGAATGTAGAAGGGAAGCAGTAGGGGAGAACATCTAGGTCTGGGATTTAAAGGGATGATGGAAAGAAAAAGAGAGGGGTGTTGCTTTAGGAGAAAAAACCCTAGGGTCTGGGATTAAATCCTGGCAGTGCCATCTGTTTACTCTCCGTGTGACTTTGGGCAAAGCATTTAACTCCTCTTGGCTTCAGTTTTCTCTTCTGTAAAATGAGGTCTTTGGGGCAGCTAGGTGGCAAAGTGGAGTGCCAGGAGTGCCAGGCCTGAGTCAGGAAGACTCATCTTCCTGACTTCAAATCTGGCCTCAGACACTTACTAGCTGTGTGACCCTAGGCACAGTCATTTAACCCTATTTGCCTCAGTTTCCTCATCTTTAAAATGAGCTGGAGAAGGAAATGGCAAAACTGTTCCAGTATCTTTGCCAAGAAAACCCCAAATGGGGTCATGAAGTCAGACACAACTGAAAAGGACTGACTACCACCACCACCACCAACAACAAAGTGAGGTCTTTGGGCCAGGTGATTTCAGGTATTTTGGAACTCTCAATCTATGATTCTGAGATACTGTGGAAGAAACATAATGGTCCAAAAAGTGGAGTCCATTGAGGCTATGGAGAGAAGAAAGCAACCAATGTTATGGAGGAAAAGGATGAGTGTGGACTAAATTTGGGGGGGGGGGGACGGAGGGAGGAAGGTGGTGGAGAGGGGATGGCAGCAGCATTAACGGCCCAGGAAGTTTATTTTGGGAGAAGGAGGAGGGTTAGCCAGAGCAGCAGCTAGCTGCTTAGTAAGACTGTCCGTAGGAATTAGAGCTGGAAGGTACCTTAAAAATCACCTCCTCCAACTTTATCATTTTAAAGATCACATATACTAAGTAAATAAAAATGAAGAAACTGAGTCTCAGAACCTTGACCAAGGTCATGTGACTGATCAGGGATTGGATTCTAGCTCTTTCCCCAATTAGAATACACACTCTTTTCTTCTGAACCATGCCACTGTCTTTCTGTATGAAAGAGCTTAAAGACTAATCTTAATTTATGTCTGAATGTACCTTTTAAAAACACATTTAAGCAAAGGTTTAAAAGGGCTTCAAACAGGCTGACTACTAGTCTAGTATTCTTTTCTACTACACCTGGTGAGTGCCTGTCTTTGACTATGCAAATAAAAGGATCATGCAAATTGCCTTATTTTTTTTTCCTTTGCCTTTAGAGAGACTTTGACCTGTTATTGTGGGAGGAGGACGTCTTTTTACTTGGCCAGAATGAAAGTCGGGGCCAGCTGGGGCTCAAAGATAGCTAAGTAGTAAGAAGAAGATAGCTCCATGAAACCAAGATTATTATTTGTAGAGTTTCCAGATCAGACCATTGATCCTCCCTCCCTCTCAAGCAGGCAAAAAGAAAAATGTTTGCTATATGTTTCTGCTTTCTGTCTCATATTTTCACTTCTGGAGAGGGGAGAAACCAACCCTACCTGCTTCCTGACTACCATGCTCCACCCCACCCCTCCTTTACAACCTGGCTCAAGATTATCTCTTCCAGGAAGCTTTCCTTAATTAACACCAGCCTGTAGCCAGAAATCTTTATTTACTTCAGTTCAATTAAAAGGGGGGGGGGAATGGGTAATGATAAGGGGGGAGAAACCCTGTACTTGTTTAGAGGAGTTGAGCCCCTACTGTGCGTCGTGAACTTTGCCAAATGCTGTGAGTGAATGTGAGACACGTGGGAGGCAAAGAACCTTGCCTTTGGAGGCTTCACCTAAGTAAAATGCAAGGGGTGGGGGGACGGGGAGGGAGGGAGAGAAGAGAAAAGAGGAGGGGGAGATGCAAAAAAGTCAATTAGGCGACACGATTATGTGTGGCATAGTACCTTTCCTCCATCTTGAGAGTCACAGAATGCTTGAAATGCTTACCAGTCTAGGAGGTTCCTGGATATGAATGATGCATTCATTGGGCCCAGTGCCTTAAATAGTCTTATAGAAGTTGTGTCAAATAAGGGACAAGGACCAGAATTTGGGATTGGTAGAACTGGGTTTGAATCCTCACTGTTGCCTCTCATTGAGAGGGGAAGATGTTTTGTAACCTTAAAGCCCTGCTAGTGCTGTACGAGTGAGTTATGGTGAGTTTGATTGATGTGGGGAGGGGACCTCCTCTATGAAGAAACTCCCTCTACTAATGAAGGTTGTTAACTTCCCTGCAACTTATAGTTTGTTTTTTTTTTTTTGCAAGGGGGAAGGCAGGGCAATTGGGGTTAAGTGACTTGCCCAAGGTCACACAGCTAGTAAGTGTATCAAGTGTCTGAGGGCGGATTTGAACTCAGGTCCTCCTGACCCCAGGGCAGCATTCTACTAGCTGCCCCGCAACTTATGGTTTTAGAGAGTTGCTTATTAATCAATAATCATTATTATGTATTTCATAAATTGGAGAAACCTCATTTCCCAGTAGTAGTTACTCAAATCTCTTTCTGTATTAGATCCTGTAATCTCTTAGGATTAGTTAAATATTAAAGTTACTGAAGACAATTCATTAACAATGAAATTAATAGTAAACACCCACTATGTGCCAGGCACTGTGCTAAGCACTGGGGATACAAAAAGAAGCAAGAAACAGTCCCTGTCCTCAAGAGTATTGATAGATTAAGGGACATGTCCAGAATAACAGCCATTATATGTAAAATGAAGGACTTCAACCCAGGTCTTCCTGGCTCCAAGGCCTTCTTACTATACCAACAGGATGTCACAAAAATATGATGATGTATAGAAAAAAAAATCAAGACACATCAGGGAAAGCCATTTTTTATGTTTATTGTTACAGTTACCAATTATACTTAGTTCTACTACATTCTCATTCAAAAGTAGGTATTATGAGAGGCTTTGGTTTTTTTGAGGTTTGTAAAATGAAACTGGGAAGCATTGTCAGATGTATAGTGAGACTCACCTGAGATTCTCCTCAGTAGAACAAAGGTGAATGGACCACTTGTTCACTGACATCAGAGAACTTTGGTAAAATACTAGTCTCAATTAATTTTCAAAATCAATTAGAAAAAATATTTTATCAGTGTCACCAGGCCTGAAAATGGAAAGATCAGCTTTAGAAAGCCGTGTACAAATACTAGCTTCTTATATGTGGCTCGCTTGATCAAAAGAAGGTCCATTCATTTTTGCCTCGGGAAACTCAGGTTAGCTGTTTTGAGAGCAGAATACTTGGGAAGAAAAGCTGCTGGGAGGGTAGATATTTGTGTAGGTAGCACAGGGACGTCTGACACCACCATTGAAAAACTAGAAGGTATCATATCTAAATAAGCCAACACAGTGACTTAGAGTTTTGACATTGGGAATGGGAGAAGGGAAAAGATGAAAGAAAGTATTTAGCTGGAAACTTACTAGAGCTAGGTTAGGAACTGAGCAATTGAGTCTTCTTTGTGTTGGTGGATAGAGACCCTTTTTACAAAGGTACATGACTCCTCATCTTATAGGTTGTTTCTCCCCCCTCCATGCTTTTGTTGAGTTGTTTTTCAGTCGTGTCTGACTTTTCCTGACTCTATTTGGGGTTTTCTTGCAAGGAGCGGTTTGCCATTCCCTTCTCCTGCTCATTTTACAGATGGGGAAACTGAGGCAAATAGGGTTAAGTGACTTGCCCAGGGTCACCCAGCTAGTATGTGAGGCTGGATTTGAACTCAAAAAGAGAAGTTTTCCTGGATCAAGGCCTCATGCTCTATCCACTTTACCACCTAGTTGCCCTCCCTCTGAACTAGGTTTTCATTTTTGGATGAGAAATTACTCCTGTTTTAAATCTTTGAAAGAGGACAAAAGTTGCCTTTGTGAGGAATCTTGTAGAGTAAGTGTTGGATTTGAAGTCAGAAGACCTAGGTTTTCTTCCTAGTATTGCTTTCTACTAGCTATTTCATCTTGTGTAAGTCAAGTAACTTCTGAATCTCGGTTTCTTCATCAACAAAAGGAACATAATATTTATGCAACTTTCCTCATAATGTTCTTTTAAAGTGTAACAGGGTTATATGAGTCATCAACCTCATTTATAGGTCACCCCTCAGCCTACTACTTGTCCCATTCCCATATTTAATCATATTCTAACCTCTAGGATAGATCAGATAAATGTGTATTTCTTCATTAATATTTTGACATTTCTTAGTCATTTAATCTCAACCAAATTCATCAAATATTACGTATTAAACAAACTGGAGAAATTTTATTTCCCAGCAGTAATTATTCATATTTCTCTATTAAATCCTATAATTTCTTAGGATTAATTAAATATTAAAGTTACCAAGTAGACAGCTCATTAACAATGAAATTAATAGTAAAACAAAGTCCTAGAAAATTATTTACATTATTTTAGCTGAGAGAATGATAACAACCCACAACCAGTGGCGCCCCAAACCCTCATTGTAATGGCAGATGATTCTTCCTTCACTCCTGAAGGTAGCATGCCAAATCATTTTATTCACTATGTATTGATAACAAGTCTTAAAAAAAATCTTCTTTATTTTCTTTGCAAAAGAAAGGTTACAAAAGATTGTAACCAAAGTCATCAGACTCCTAATATGGTGTTCTTGCCACTAAATTCAGAGAGGCCTACTACCAGAATCTTGTTGTTATATCTGTAGTTTGTGGTTATACCATTGTATATTAATTCTTCAGATGAGATGATAACATGACATGAGGGCAGGAGTCAATATTAGGTGGTATTTAAGTAGGAATAGAGAAGTCAGATGGTGAGAGTAACCTAGGTGTGGATGGTAATAGAGTAATGGAATAAAGGGTGAAGCATAGTATCTTTTTGAGATTATTAACCCTTGGGTTAAGACTTTAAAGGGAGAAAAGGCTAGACATGGAGAACTATGGACTTGGAGTACTATGTGACTCATTAAAGTAGAGGTTAGGTATTCCTTCAGTAATGTTCCAGACATGCCAGGTAAGGATTAAGGAGGAGACCAAGTCTTTGATCCGTGCTGCCACTTTTTTTTGGCCAGTCAGCTTCCATGGTCCTCTGTTTCCTCATCTGAAGAATGAAAGGATTGTAGATAGTCTTTGAGGTCCCTTTCAGTTCTAGACCCATGAGCCTATATTGTTTATCTAATATTGGTTTTTCTCTCTGGTCTCTGAGTCATAGGATTTAGAACTGGAAGAGACAGAAGCCATCAACTCCAACCCTTTCATTTTCTATGTGAGGAAACTGAGTCCAAATGACTTGTCAAAGGCCACACGGGGAGAGGCAGCATTTGAACCCATATCTTAGACTCCAAAGCCAAAGCTTTATACTGTATAGCTTTACTTAATAGCTTTTTATCCTTCCACATTTTGACATTTTATTTTAACATTCCAAACATTTACAGATTACACCTACTCTTTTAGAGATTCTCTTGTAATAACGTAAAACAGTTATATGAAACTTTCCTGGTGAAGATTTCTTGGTGACCTCATCTGCCACATTTCACATCTGTAACACCTCCCTGCCCCCACACCTATTAAAAAAGAATTATCTAAATCCATTTTATCTCCTTCTTACCCCTTCCCTCACCTGACTAGAAAAAGACAAAAGGAAAAAATTCTGGTAACAAGTATACATAGTCAAGCAAAACAATTCTCCTCAGTGGTTGTATGCAAAAATAATATACATCTCATTCTGTACCCTAAAATCTCTCATCTGTCATTGATAGCATGTTTCATCATCATTCCTCTAGAATCATGAATGGTCATTGTATAGATCATAATACTTACAGGTTTCGAAGTTGTTTTTACAGTGTTGTAGTTATTGTATAAATTATTCTTCTGGTTCTGCTCTTCATTATTTATCAGTTTATAAAAAACCTAGGCTAGGTACAGCCATATGGAAAAAAATGCCTCAAACCACTACTAATCAGAGAAATGCAGCTTTAAACAATTTTGAGGTTCTACGTCATAACCATCAGAGTAGCAAAAGTGACAAAAAAAGGAAAATAAATATTTTTGGAAAATCCTGCTAAAATTATCTTTAAAAGAACATATACACTGCCTAGGAAGAGGATTTCATATCATCTCATTCCTACTTCATGCACAATTACATTAGAAATTGGGGAATCCCAATCAGATTCCTTTCTAAGATGGGAGTCACAAAGGAGGAAGCACCTTTCCTCCCACACTCTTTCAGTGGGACTTAGCCTTCAATGAGGAACTGATTAAGACTGGTCAGGGGTCAGAGACCTGCACTCACAAATCTGAGCAATTACCCAAGAATCATCCCATTGTGGGGAGGGGAAGGTCAGAGCTGGGATCAGGAAGAACCAGAATGGGGTTAGAGTTCAAGCCAAGATGCAAATACCATTGTGTCAGTTAGGTTTCAAGGACTAGGGAAGGAAGAGAAGAGGAGATGGTTGGCTAATTTTGTATCCATGCAGGTAGATCCAGCTACTTCCTTAAAAAAAAAAAAAGGTTTTTTTGTTGGTTTTTTTTTTTAAATCACAGCTTTCTCTCAAACTTCCTTTCCTCTAATGTAAAAAAATTGTAACAAATGGTTATAGTCAAGCAAAACAAATTTCTGTTTTGCCCATGTCCAAAAATATGTGTCTCATTCTGCACTGAGTCCATTACCCCTCTGTCAGGAGGGTGAATAGCATGCCTCACCATGAATCCTCTGGAATGATGGTTGGTCATTTTGCTGATTTTAATTAAGTCTTTCAAAATTGTTTCTCCTTCCAATGTTCTTTTTGTATAAATTGTTCTCCTAGTTCTGCTCACTTCATTCTGCATCAGTTTATACAAGTCTTCTCAGCCAACACTGCTTTCTGAAGGGCAGTTGGTATTTAAATGGACAGGCATCCCTGGGAGCTATGTGAGCCCTGACAGCTAGGTAACTGGAAGGAACTTTGAGAGATCATCTAGAATTCAACCTCTTTTGTCTTGTAAGTGAAGAAACTGAGACTAGGAAAATTAAATGACTTGCAGTATATCTTTTTTTTTTTGGAGGGGAGCAGGCAGGGCAATTGGAGTTAAGTGACTTGCCCAAGATCACACAGCTAGTAAGTGTGTCAAGTGTCTGAGGTGGGATTTGAACTCAGGTCCTCCTGATTTCAGGGCTGGTGCTCTACTCACTGGGCCACCTAGCTACCCCAAATTAAATGACTTTCTACAAGGTCACATGGATAACAGTAGAGGCAGCATGTCTGTTTAAGGGGAAGAGCAGTGAAAGCTGGAGTTTAAGGATCTGAGCTCACATCATATTCCAGCTCTGCTTCTTATTAACTGTGTGATCTTGGGCAAATCTGTTCATCTCTTTAGGACCCAATTTCATAGATATATAAAATGAACTGGTTAGATTAGATGATTTCTACTTTCTCTTCTAGTTCTAAATCTTGAGAACCTATAATGGCAAAGTCAAGATTCAAACCTAGGTCTTCCATCTCCCAGCCCTAGTGCTATTTCCAATATACCATGTTGTCATGGCAGAGTAGAGACCAGAGGAGAGCCTAGGTTTCTTGGTTCCTGGACTAATAGTCTTTCAACTATGCCATAATACCTTGCTCAGAGTCTTTCCATTATTTGTATAATGAAACAGGCCACCTAAATAGCTGCACCTGTTTACTTTGTGTATCATGGAATAACTTTAAGGTTACTTCAGCAAGCCTTTGTATTCATCACTTTTCCTATCAAAGAGTTAGGGGAATGTCTGCCCCAAGCATGTGAAGACTTCCCCTATGCAATGGGTGGATGAGAACAATGTGTTCCAATGGCTGTGAAGGTCATCTGCTGCATCCCAGGCCATTGCCAGCCATCTTTATTTTTGTCCTGCCACTGGACTTCAATCACTCTGGAAGAATGAGTGAGGCTGATGACTTTGTAGGATTCTGCTTCACTTAAATCCAATTCACAAGCAAGTCAAGGCATCACCCTCGATGTCGTTGGTCCTCTTTGACAATGAAGGACCAATAACAATTTCCCCAAGCTTATTGGCTTTACTTAAACTACAAGAGACAATTTGTAGTTATAGAGAAAGAGAGAAAGAAAGAGTTGAGAGTGAGGAGGGGTGGGTTTTAGTCTTGGTTTTGCTAACGACTTAAATTGTGTGACATTGGCAAAGTCACCACTTTGGGACTCAGATCTCTTCTCTATAAAATGAAAGGGTTGAACTAGAGGATTTCTAAGGTCCCTCCTAGCTCTAACATTGTAGAATTCTGTGATTCTAATTCATTGTTAGTTATGTTCTATTTATAAAACTTTTCTAAAAAGATTTCGTGATTATATGTATTCTAATGCCATGTAATTAGAAGTTATAATTAATATTCTAGATCTTTGAGCAGTCATCTATAGCTTTTTAATAACTATAGGGTTTAAAAAACAAAGTGTTTTGGGGAAGAAACTAAAACAACCACCTAGATACACAATTTAAGCTAAAAGTAGAAATTCTTTTGGATAGCAGTTTTTCCTTTTTATCTGTACCAATACTTGCTCCTGTTCCTGGAGTTGCTTAACAATAATTATTTCTCACAGTGCTTCCATAATGATGTTTTTTCCTTTCTGAACCAGTGCCACACCAGGAAGGTTTCCATTTTCCTTTCCTAGCCAACTAGGACAGCCAACATGTCCCAAACTGAACTCATTTGCTTTTCCCCAAACCCTCCCTTCCTGAGGGTACCACCATCCTCCTGGTCATCCAGGTTCTCATCCTAAGTGTCATTCATCTTTGACTCCTCGCTCTCCTCCCATATCCACTCAGTCGCCAAGTTCTTTCTAACATCTCTCCCTTCCTGTGATACCACCACCACCCTGGTTCATTACCACCTTATGCTTGTACTCTTGCAATAGCCTGCTGGTTGGTCTCCCTCCCTCTCACCGCTCCTGGTCATCTTCCACTCAGCTTTCCAATTAATTTTTCTAAAGCACAAGCCCCCCATTCAGTCAACTTCAGTGGTCCCTGCTTACCTTTGGGATCAAATATAAAGTCCTGTTTGGCTTTTAAAACCCTTGATAATCTGCCTCTTTCCTATTTTTTTCAGTCTTCTTATACCTTACTCCTCACAACCACTACCCTCCCCCAATTTTAACCCCCAACTGTAATCTATCTTTATCTTTGGGTCCTGGCTTCCCTACCTTCCTTTAAGTTTCTCTCCTAACTTTCTATAAGAAATCTTTCCCAGTCCTTAGATCTTAGGGCCTTCAAAGCTCTGCTATTATCTTTAATGTATCCTATCTGTATGTTGTTTGCAGACAGTTGTCTCTCCCATTAGACTGTGAACTTCTTCAGAAAATGGATTGGTTTTTGCCCTTTTTGTATTCCCAGGAATTAGCACAATGCCTGGCATATAGTGGGCACTTAATAAATGCTTGTTGTCATGACATCCACCAGTCCCACAGGTGGCAGCAGCACTCAACACGTGGATGTTTGTTAATTACTAGGACTAGCTGGACATCAATCTCTCAACCTTTCTTTTAAAGAACTTGGATTCATTCATTCCCAAATGCATTCCTCAAATATTCATTTTCTACTGCACATAATGTACTGTGCCAGGGATTGGGAGGGCTGGAAAAAGAAATGACAGTCCCTACTCTTCTGGATTTACGGTATAGTAGGGGTATTGGGACAATCACACAGATAAGTAGAGTGCAAATTGGAATATCTTTGTTGTTCAGTTGTTTTTAGTCACGTCCAAGTATTTGTGACCCTCTTTGGAGTTTTCTTGGTAAAGATACTGGAATGGTTTGCCTTTTCCTTCCCTAGCTTATTTTACAGATGAGGAAACTGAGGCAAACTGAGTTAAGTAACTTGCCCAGGATCACACAGCCAGGAAGTGTCTGAAGTATGATTTGAACTTGGGAAGATTAGTCTTCCTGACTTCAGCCCTGGCATCCTACCCACTGCACAACTTAGTTGCCCCTAAATTAGAATATAATAAGTGCATAAGAATCATGCAAGGCAGTTTGCCAGTAAAAGGAGGGAGAGATACCATTCAGACCCTTTTCAAGACAGTAAACAAAAAAGAACTATTTTCTCCCACTTGAAAAAGGACATCACAAGTTTGGTGGCATTTGTCAGAGGTTACAGCCCAGCAGTGAAGGCAGTAGATGTGCTACCAGGTTCGAGGTCTTTGTCATGGTCCCAGAAATGAAGGAGTGGCTCCAGACATGGTGTGCCCATGAGAAAAGTTGAGTCTCACAGGATGATGACCTCCTTCTTTTCAAATCTGGTTCAGTTCAGGCCAACAAGCACCAAGCAGGCATTTGCTGTGTGCAAAGCACATTATCAGATATAAAGACAAAATGAGTAATAGCCCCCTGTCCTTAAGGAGCCTACATTGGGCAAGATAAAATATGTAAATAGATAAGTATATATGAGACAATTTTTCAGGAAGGAGGGAGCACTGACAATTTAAAGGGATCAAGAACGGCTTCCTGGAACTGATTTGTTGAGTCATTTCAGTCGTGTCTGACTCTTCGTGACTCCATTTAGGGTTTCTTGGCAAAGATACTGGAGTGGTTTACCATTTGCTTCTCCAGCTCATTTACAGAGGAGAAAGCTGAGGCAGACAGGGTTAAATGACTTGCCCAGGGTCACACAGAGAGTAAATGGCTGAGATTGGATTTCGAATCATGAAGAGGAGTCTTCCTGATTTCAAGCCCAGTGCTTTATGCACTGTGCCATATAACAATCCCCTAATGAATCTAGGGTTTCTGATAGATCAGCAGAAGGCAGCAAGGAATGCATCCCTCAGTGACAGTCTTATGCCCAAAAGTCCCAACTATGATTTCCTCTTGTTCTAGATTTAAAAATCTTAAAATTTTTTTTTTTACCTACCTTTGTACCAGATTGTAATCAAGGTGGGCTGAATTGGATCTTTGCATTTTTTGCACAGTGCATTATCTGTCAATCAATTAAGTATTTATTATACACTTAGTGTGTACCAGGCACTGTGCTTAGCAACTGGGGATAGAAAGAAAGGCAAAAACAATTCTTCCCTCTCCCTGCCCAGGGGCTTATGTTCTGATAGGGGAGACAATACATAAATAACATACAAATAGCTAGGTAAGTACAAGATAGATACAGGGTAGATCCAAGATATCCTGAGAGGGAACAGCTCTGGCAGTTGGGGACACCAGAATGGCCTCCTGCAGAAGTTGGCATTTGAACTGAGCCTTGAAGGAAGCCAGTGATTCTAAGAGTCATGGAACTGAAGAAGGAAAGCATTCCAGGTGTGGAGGACAGCCAGTAGAAAGATGGGAGATGGAATGTCGTATGTGAGGGACTGAAAATAGGCCAGTATTGTTGGATCAAAGACCTTGAAGAACCAGCACCCACTATGGTTAAATGGATCTTGCCTCCTTTCTCACTCTGTGGAATAGAGGGCTCTTCTGAGGCTGTTCCAGACCTTTCCTCCTCTGCAATCCACAACTCTATTCCCATACTCCCTTTTAGAAGATGACCATGCCATTAATTTTGCCAAGGCAATTGGGTCCATCTAACATAAATACCTCATTATCTATTCATGTTCTCATTTTTAACCTTCTGCAAATGAAGTTTTCCAGTTGCGTCCTAGATCCTAACGCATTCCAGTTACTTCCAACTCTTCTTCCAGGGGGATCTTGCCCTATTTGTCTTTGGCCACTTTGGTACTGGTCTTGGCAAAATGATAATATAAAAGAGATGATAGCATAAACCCAGTAGAGATCTGCTCTGGCCAAAATTCTGAGCTTAGTTTCCCAGGGCATTTGGGGAGGCAGTCCTGTTCAGTAGACAAAAAGTTGGCCTGTGTACAAGAGGAGACTGTTTAAGGTAGGGAAACTCTTGAACTCGGCACAAAAATAGCAATGACATGCTTCAGGAGAAAGGAACATTTGGATTGGTACAAACTCTTTGGTGCTATGTGGTTCCACTGTATGAATCACCATTCACATTTTGCTCTTTATGCTAAAGGCCCCTTAGCTACTCCCCAGAATGGGTGAGGGCCGAACCTCACCAGCTTGCACCAACAAAATCCAGTGGTATTTTCTCAGACTTTATTTTCTTTGACTTCTCTATGGCATTTAGCCCGGTTGACTCTGCCTTTGGCTTCTACAACACTGAACTTTCAGGATTTTCTTCCTCTCATTCTGACCAGCCCCTTTGCGGGTTCCACTTCCTGACAAAATTGTCAGTGTGATTCTTGGTAAGGTGCCGTTTTTGGCCCACAGCTCTCCCATCTGTGTCTGCCCCCTTAATGCACTGGACCAACTGTCTTGTGGATTCAGTTACTTGGTGTAGTAGGAAGAATGTTGGATTTGGAGTTAGAAGAACTGGGTTCAAGTCCTAGGCAAGTTGCTTCCTTCACATGTGGACCTGAATTTCCTCTTTGGTAAAATGAGGGAATTGGGCTGAATGACTTTTAAAGAGTCCTCCTTTAATCTCTTGAATTCCATTCCCTTATATGTAAAATGAGGATTAATAATATCTTCAACTACCTCCCTCAAGGTGTGAGGATCAAAAGAAATCATATTTGCAAAGCACTTTGTAAGACTTGTGATATGTAAATGTCAATTAACTTGTTATAAATTATTTATTTGGGTTTTTAAGGAAGGCCAATAGAATAGAAGCTGACATTTATGGAAGGTATTTTTGAGATATTTCACATCTTTTTAATGAAATCAGGATTATTTCTTTCAATTAGAAATATTGTGTTCTACAAAAGACATGATGTAAAAGGCTATCCACATCCAGAGAAAGAATTATGAAATCTGAATGCAGATTGAAGCAAACTGTTTGCTCTCTTTTTAAAAAATTTTTTATTTTTGGTTTTATTACATTTTTCTCATGGTTCATTTCATTGGTTATAATTCTTCTTTACAATTTGATTATTGGGGGAAAAAAGTTTAACGTGAAGGTATATGTAGAACCTATATCAGATTACTGTCTTCAGGGTGGGAAGGGGGAGGAGAGGGAAGGGGAGAAAATTTGGAACTCAAAAACTTGTGGAACTGAGTGTTATAAACTAAAATAATTAATGATTATTATTTAGTTTATAAATTTTATATTTATATTTATACATTTTATAAATTATATCTTTATTAATTAATTTAATAAAAAAGATATAAGGCAAAAAAAAGAAATATTGTGTTCTACTAAGGAGTAGAGAATTTGCCCAGTGCCCAAAAGGGAGTGTGCTGCATGTGTCTGTTCCTATGTTATGATACTGTCAGCTGTCCTAGGCCATGGAGGGATTCCAGGGCCAGAGGCTCTATTTGGGGAAAGAGCTGTTCAAATCAGGCTCAGGAGTTGGATTCCCCTTCATTGGAGGTCTTCAAGTTGAGAATGGAGGACCACTTGGACTGCTGTAGAGTTTCTTGTTTAAGTGTATAGACTGGACTGCTGATGGCCCTTCCAGTTTGGAAATTCTGTGATTCGGTTGTGCTGGGCCAGTCGGAGGACACTTACAGACATTCCTAGTCCATTCATATTGTTCTTCCTTTGGGACTCGTTCTTGGCACCTAGCCACAAAAGAGAGGTAAAAAGGTTTTGGTAGTGATACTTGGTCAATTTCAACTTCAAATTTCAACACAACAAAGTTGAAATCGTAGTTCAGTGGCTTCTGGTGTTTGGATTTAATGGAAAAATCATAGGACTAGGATGCAAAGAGACTTGGGATTTAGTCCTGGTTTTGCCATTTTTTTTTTAAAGAATGTAAATACATTTTGATGATATCTTTTTTGTATCATCTGCATTTCCCACTGTTTGCCCCACCCCCTTCTTCTAGAGAACTATCCCTTATAATGAAGAAGAAAAAAAAGTTCAGCAAATAACATTATGAAAAAGTCTGACTTTATATTCAGTGTTTTCGTAAGATAGTCCTTGTCTTTTGCAAAGAAGTAGAGGAGAGGCGTCTTCTCATATCTCTTTTTTGGGGCCAAAGTTGTTCATTATTATTTTACAGCATTCAGGTTTGATTATTTTGTAGTTTCTGTTTCCATTTACTCTGTAGGCATTGTGTATATTGTTTTCTTGGTTCTGTTCACTTTGCATCAGTTCCTATAAGTATTTCCAAACCTTTCTATTAATTATTTTTTGCAGCACAGTAATATTACATTCATATGCCACATACAGTTTGTTACTATTACTCAGTTGATAAGAATCTTCTTTCTTTCCAGTTTTTTTTTTTTTTGCTACCATGAAAAGTCCTTCTAGAAATAATTTGGTTTGTATAAAGGGTCTTTCTTTTTGTCATTGTCTTGTTTGGGGATTATGCCTAGCAGTTGAGACTCTAGGTCAAAGAATGTGGACATTTTAGTCATTCTTTTCCTTGCCACTGATTTCTTATGTGAATTTGGGAAACTTACATTCTTTGGGTCCCAGCTTCCTCATCTGTAAAATGAGGGAGTCGATTTGATGATATTTTAGGTTCTCTGCATCCCTAATATTCTGTGATTTCCTTGTCAGTGTTTTACCTGAAATCTTTGGAGCTGTGTAGGGTAGTTTTTCCCAAGGTGCATTGACCATTGCTGAGCCATGGCCATGCCTATGTGCCAGGCTCCCAACTTTTAAATTAGTCACTGCCTGATCTAACTTGGCTTCCCATTCTGCCTTGAGCCAGAGCCTGCTTTCAGGTATTAAAAAGTTGACCTTATCCACCACATTCTGGTTTTAACCGAGATTTTTAAAATTACCGGACTGTTTTACATTGCTATCTGGCAATCATCTCTAATGAACTGTCTCTTTCCAAATAAATAACTATCTTGCTATTAAAGTTGGGGAAGGCATTCAAAAAGAAGAGAAGGATTTGAATACTCCATGAACTGAATAGTCAGTCCCTGAATATATTTTAGCTTTAGCTCTAATAGGCATTTACCTCCTTAATAAAAGTAAAGACTTTTGTAGTTCAATTAAAACAGCTTCCATTACTTTCTTTTTACCTATGAATTCATAGGATCAAAGAATTTAGAGCTGGCAAGGGACCTTAGAAATTCCCTAGTCCAACTGCCCCAATTATTTTCTGAATTTTTAAATTATAAACTTAATAACTATCCAAACCAATTTATTATACATGCAAAAGAAGGAATAAAATTATATGCAAAACCTCTTGTATGTAACAATATAATCAAATAGACTAAAAACAGCAAATAAAGAATATTTTAAAATTAAATTTTCTTTTTTTTTTCAATGAACAAAATTCTACTTTCTTTCTCTTCTACCTCCTCATACCATTGGGAGGAAAGAAAAGTTGCCCTTCAAGGCAACTTTTCTACTTTAGTATCCATACACACACATATTACATCAAGACTAAATTTGCCTCTCAGCAACTTTTATCTTTTGGTTTTTCCCTTTTTATTTTTATCTTCTCCTTTTCCTTTTACATCATATTCATTAGTAATATGTCTTTTACCTATCTGCCAAGTCTTAGCTTATAACAAAGATGAAAAAAAGACAAACTTAGTCAAACCAAACTAAACAATGCTTTTACCACATCTGACCATAGAGGCAATATTGTACACCCACAACCCTTCCAACTCTGCAATGAAGAGAGGAAGGAACGTTTTCTCATTTCTTTTCCTAGCCCAAGCTTTGTCCTTAATTGTACAGCATTCCGCTTTATTGTTATTTTTGTTTACATGGTTTTAGTCATTGTGGATACTGTTTTATTGGTCTGCTTGCTGCACTCTGCATCAGTTCACATAAATCTTCTCATGCTTCTCTGAAATTTTCATATTCTTCATTTCCTTCAGTGCAGTAACCTTGACAATTGGTTTAGCTTTTCACCTACTTTTTTTCCAGTTCTTTGGTATCACAAAAGCGGGATGAGTATTTTAGAGTACTTCTGTCTTTTACCTTGCTGGTAAAAGATTGCATTGAGATTTCTGGGTCAAAGGGTTATAGATATTTCAGTCATTTGTTAAAGGTATAATTCCAAATTTCTTTCTAGATGTAATGTTTATATCAATAGTATATTAATGTACCTGTCTTTCTACAGACCAATATGATCTTTTATCATCTTTACCAGTTTGCTGGTTTGGGGTAAAAATTGTTTTGATTTGTATTTTTCCATATTAATGATACATAATGTTCTTTCATGTTTTTCACATAGCTTGACATTTCTCTTCTGAGAACTATTTATTTATATCCTATGATCATTTATCCTTTGGGGAATAGTTTTCAAGGTGGTGTAATAGTTAGAGCCCTGGGCTTACACTCAGATTAGACCTGAATTTAAATTATAACTCAGATAATTAATAGTTGCATGACAAGTCACTCACCCACTGCCACTCAATTTTCTTATCTGTAAAATGGAATAATAATAGCACTTCCCCAGAAGGTTGTTTTGAGGCTTAGATGAGATAATATATGTAAAGTGCATTGCAAACCTTAAAGCACTATTTAAATGTTAGCTGTATCATGGATGGGAATTTAAATGTTAGCTATATCATGGATAGGAAGCCTTTGCCAAAAGTACTTGATGATACAAGGTATTTTTTTTAACCAGTGGACAACTTCCCTTCTTATTTTAGCTATATTAATTTTGTTCATGAAAAAGCCTTTCAATTTTATATAATCCAAACTCTTTCCTTTATGTCTCATTATCTCCTATCATGTGTTTGGTTCTATAAACTCCCCTCCCAACCCTGTTTAAGAAGATAACTCAGGCATTTCCCCTCATTTGAAACTGATAGTAATACATGGTGTAGATGCTGATCCAAACTTATTTTTTTTCTTTTGGGGGTTGGAGTATAAGCTGCTGCAGGGAGTCCTCTGGGTGGTCCACATTCTGTTTCTTACTATTGTTAAAGAATTGTCCCCATTATCTACTTTTCTGCTTTTTAATCAGTACCAAATAATTTATGGCTTTATAATAAAGTTTGAGGTCTTGAAGTCCTATCTCCCCTTCATTTTTGCTTTTAAAATGATTTCTCTTGAGGCCTGTTCCTCCAAATGAATTTTGTTGTTTTAGCTTGCTCTATAAAGTACTTCCTTAATAGTCTACTATATCACTAAATCTATAAACTAATTTAGATAATTCCACCTATCATGAGCAATGAATATCCTCCATTTATTTTATTCATTTTTTTTTATTTGTTTAAAACAGTGATTCTCAAAGTAGAGGCTGGGGACCTCTGGGGATCCCTGAGGTCAAAACTATTTCTATAATATTAAGATGTTTTAATGTCTTATACAGTAAAGATTTATAGATATAATCCACATAAGGATTCCCTTTTTGAAGGGAAGACCTCAATAATTTTTAAGAGTTTTAAGAGTGCAAAGAGTTCTTGAGTTTAAGAACTGCTATTTTTAAAAAATGTAATTGAATTCATTTTTTGTTACATCTTAAGTTCTGAACTGTCCCTCTCCCTCCCTCCTTCCCCACCCTGCTAGAGAAGGCTACTGTTTGACATGCATGCACATACACATATATGTGTGTGTGCATATGTATACACACATAAATACACACTCCATACTGTGCGTACTTTTTAGCAGTTCTTTCTCTAGAGGTGGATAGTATCTTCCTTCATAGGTCCTTTGTAGTTAATTTCAGTATTTATGGAACTCAGAATAACTTAGTTGTTCATACTTTTCTTCCAGTAATATTGTTGCTATTTAATGTTCTCTTGGTTCTGCTCATTTATGTCTTCATTATTTCGTGCATGTCTTTCCATGTTTTTCTAAAATCAATGTGCTCATCATTTCTTATAGCACAGTAGTATTCCAGAGAAACTGCTGTTTTTTCTAAAAATTCAATTCAATTTTATTTTATTTTCAGTTTCAAATTCTCTTCCCTCATCTTTCTTCCTTTCCCACCCACTGAGAAGGCAAGAAAAATCAAAACCATTACAAATATGTATAGACATGCAAAACACGTATCTACATTAGTCACATTCCCCCCCCCCAAAAAAAAAGGGTGAGAAAAAGAAGAAAATGTATTTCATTCCGCACTCTGACAGTATCGGTTCTCTTTCTGGAAGTGGATAGCATGTTTTATCCTGAGCTCTTTGGAATTGTGGTGGGTCATTTGTTGATCAGTTACCTAGTCTTTAATTATCTTTTTCATATTGTTAGAGAACCTATGGTTTAGAGAATGTTTATAATTGTGTTTATATGTCTTAAATATGTCTTGACTGATTGACTGTCAAGTATCTTGTTCATTTTGTAGTTATTTTGCATAGAATTTTCCTTTCTGTTATTTCCTCATAGTTTTTGTTATTGTTAGAAAGGCTTACATTTTTTTCGGACTTGTTTTGTATCCTACTTTTGTCCCCTCTTGTCTAAAACGTACACCTTTAATTTCTTTTCTCTTAATTGTTATTGCTAACATTTCTAGAACTTTATCAAATGGTCGTGGTGAGAGGGACATGCATCCTTGCTTTAACCCTACATTTATTGGGAAATCTTATAGTGTTTTTTGTTTGCAGATAATGCTAGCTTTTGGTTTTAGATTTTGTTAATTTGCTGGTTCTTTTACTTTTTAAAAACATTATTAGTATTCTAATATGAAAAAGAAGCAAGGACAACTAAGTTACCAAAATTAGACTTGAGAAAACTGAGGGCACAAGAAACTAAGAAAATTATTAGAGATTACTAAGATTACTAAGGTATGCTAATAAATTTGAAACTCAAGAGAAAAGCAGAAGTTTAAAATACCCAAACTAATGAAATAAGAATCAGTTAACCTAAATAATCTAACTTTAGAAGTCAAAGAGACCATTGAAAAGCTGCCCTGAAAAAGAGATACCAGATCCAGCTGGATTCACAAGCAAACAACAGGCAAAGCCTGAAAACATAGACAGTAGGTTACCCAACTTGTAGAATGCAAATATGCTTTGGCTCGGAAACCAAGCAAAGGCAGAGCTGTGAAGGAAACCCTAGTCCAGTATAACTGATGCATATTGACACAAAAATACTAAATAAAATACAGCAGTACATTAAATGAATTATCTCTATAGGATTTGTAAATGGAAGTCAGGGACAGTTTAATAGCAGGAAAACAATCAGTATACTGTAAGCCTGGGTTCTGGCTTCTTTCCAAAGTCTCTCTCCCTCCAGAGGCCTCTTTCCGAAGAGAGCATGGAACTGCATGTGTCTTCTCTCAAAGCCACAAGCCAGAAAAGAAATCTCTCCCCTCCCAAGTTCTCACCACCTCTGCCCCTCAGGAAGGCATAGAGCCATTGAGTAATCATTCTGTCCACCAATGAGGAGAGTCTTATGCAAATGACCACTAGAATCTCGGGTTATATTTCTAAGTCATATCAACAAATAAAAAAAGAATGAAGTCTATGTGATGAGTTTAATTAGATGTAGAGAAAGCCTTCAATAAAAGACGGCACTGGGGTTAAAAACATTTTTAAATATAGGAACAGAAGATTTTTTTCTGCAACATGATAAAAAGAATGCATTTGAAACCACAACCGATATTACATATGATGGAGAAACACTAGAAATATTCCTGTTAGAAACAGGTGCTAAATAGGAATGTTTAGTTTTGCCATTCCTATTTAACATAGTAACATAATTTTGGAAATAGTCATAGCAATTAGGCATGAAAAAGAAAAATATGCACTGGCAGTGAAGAAGATAAACTATCTTTCTTTGCATGTAACGTGATTAACTTCCTAGGAAACCTAAGATAGTCCGCCAAAAAATAATGGTGGCAATAAATGACTTTAAAATAGCTGGATGCAACATAGGTTCCTCCAAATCATCTCTTTTTCTACATGCTACCACCAAGAATCAAGAGAATCTGAAAGAAAAATGCCCTTTATAATATTGACAAAATCTATCAAACTGGACATTAACCCATTGATATACACCTATACAAAGCAAACCTCAAAATATCAAAAGCTATCAAAAAGAAAAATATTGAAGGGGAACTAGCCCTATCAGATTTCAAATTGAATTATAAAGCAATAATTATTTTTTAAAAACTGGTACTAGAAAAAAAATAGGGAAATAGTTAAACATGGAATAGAGGACCCAGAAGTAGAACATGCTTTATATAACTTTATTTGAAACTTATATAAATTTACATAAAAAGTATTTGATAAACCCACATTTAAAACAAATGGAGAATTAAAAACTACTGTGAAAATTAGATATCTTTATGGGCCAAAAAAAAAGAGGTGGCGGGGGGAGTTTGGCTTTATTTTTCACCCTAAACATTACACCAAACTCAACTGAATCAACAATCAAAATTTAAAAATCATTTAAAAGCTATATGGAAAAGGAATGACATTTTTGTCTTGGAGAGAATGGACATTTTTATATTTAAAATTTTTTTTTCTACTTTTTGGTACTTAATCATGTGAAAAGATGCTCAAATTTCCCAATAATTATAGTCTAGACATCTTAAAGATACTACCTCTTACACACTGGAATGGCAAAAAACAGTAAAATAAAATCTATTGTTGGCAGGACTGTAGGAAAACAGGTACTCTGATACATTGCTGGTGGGATTGCAGACTAATGAAAACATTTTGTTAATATGCAGCAAGAATCACAAACTGATCATGCCTTTTGACCTAGTGATTCCATCCCCCTCAAAATCATCAAAAGGGGGAAAAGGACCTGTCTGTACAAAAATATTCACAGCTACTCTATGTGAAGAGATTGAAAACATTTATGACCATCAATTAGAGGATAGATGGGAATAAATTTAAGAATGTTCATATAATGAGAAGTTTCTTGGACTTAGATAGCTGAACTGGGAGTAAGGAAGACTTGGTTTCATATCCCACCTCTGAGACATGTTGGTGGTGTGATCCAGTACTAATAACTTTATAACTGCACCTGTCAGACCTTTTAGTACCTTGGAAGGTAATTTGTCTGAGCTTGGTGACTTAAACTCATCAAGGGCACCTAAATACTCTCTTAATAGCTCCCTACTATGAGTTTGAACTCCTTTTTTAAACTATATTTGTTTTGCCCTCTCTAGTACAAAGATTATTCTTCTTGTCAGAGAAAAGCAAAGCAAAGAGTTTCATAGTTCTACACTCTCCTCATCATCATATTTCATTGTCCTGTTTACCTTGTTCAGTGCTATTCTTTCTAATGGAACTTTCTAATGGAACTATTCTTTCTAATGGAAACAACAAAAATGCCATCAGCAACACCAAAAAAAACCCCAAACCACCTTTTGTTGTCTTTCACATCTTTGGCCAGCCTTAGTAGATTCTGAACCTTAGTTTTCCTGACACTCTTATTGTAGGACTGTGCAATACTTCCGTCTTTTTTACATGTTTAAAAACAACCTATATTGAACATTGGGTTTCCTGTGCATCCCCATGAGTTTTCAAACAATTCCCCCTTTATCTCCTTATTGGAATTTTTTCTCTGTGTCTTCAGCATTTTATTCTTGAAAGCTTCCCAATCTCTCTTGGACTGATTGATAACCTATGTAAAATTTTAGTCCATGAAATCCTACCTCTCCCTTCTTTGAATCCTTTGAAAGCTACTTGCCATATTCCTGAAGTACTTGTCAGACTAATTTTAGTTCATTATCAGAGCAATTTTTAAGCAGCTAATTGTTATCTAGCAGTAGATCGAGTTGTTCTGCAAGTGCTGAGCTCCCTATCCTGAAAGTGGTTCAGAAAGAAATTATATGGCCATCTGTTGGGAGGTCAAGACCATAGGAACTCTTTGATCTATTTCTACTCTAATACACTGTAATATGCCATCATTTTATTTCAGTGCTCAGGTAGGATGTTTATAGCTGATAGCACATGCAAATGTTATGTTCTTTCTAACCTAACTGGAATTTCTGCCCAAACTTACTGTCCCAAGACTAATGGGATTTGAATAAATTGGAGAATATACTACTCTTACATGCTCTCTCACTTCCAATTCCTCCATTACACTTGTGTACAATTACAGCAAGACCAAGTCAATTTTGCTTTTCATTTAAGAGTGTCAATGTAGTTAATTATTCTCAGCATAATAACACTTCACCTAGGTGAAACTCAGCTATTCAGCAACCTCACCTATATGGAACACCGCCAAGAGCCAAGAAGTTTAAAAAAAATTGCTTTTGAGCTAATGAAGTAGGTGTCACAAAATTCATGTGCTGCTGCATGAAAGTACATCTGTGTTATTTGTGGCCTTGCTCCATGGAGATTCAAACAAACTTGATTGTCTAATTTCCACATTAAAAGTGGATGAGATGCAGTAAATTAAATTAGGAATAGAGAGGATGTGATGGATAGGCAAAGCAGTAGCAATGAGAAGTAACTACTGTCAGTGAAGTGGGAGACAGAAAAAGAAAACCAATAAAAGGCAGACACAAGAATTAAAACCAAAACAAAACACAGTATTTGGGGATCTTCTGGAAAAATTTCAAAAGATGATGGGAATATCCCTGTAGTATATCACAGTTTACAGTATTTGCTTTTCATAAGGATGACACCAAATGAGCAGACAAAGATTATATTGTGTTGAGCATACTCTGCTTAAGAGACGGGAAACATATAATTCAGCTTAGAAAGAATCTTATCCATAATGGTTAAAAGTTTCTGATATTTAAAGGGGTTAATCCTCAGGTCCCTAAACTCACTCATTGCCTGAAATTTCCAGCTAGTCCAGGGGTTTGGGCTTTTTGTCTTTTTTTAAACCAGTTCATATTTGGAATGCTGTTATTCAATCATCTCAGTTGTGCCGGACTATGCCCTTTTGGGGTTTTCTTGGCAAAGATCCTGAAGTGGTTTGCCGTTTCCTTCTCCAGCTCATTTTACAGGTGAAGAAACTGAGGCAAAAAGGGTGAAGTGACTTGCCCTTGGTCAAACAGGTAGTAAGTGTCTGAGGCTGAATTTGAACTCAGGAAGATGAATGAGACTTCCTGACTCCAGGCCTGGCTCTCTATCCACTGTGCCACCCACCTGCCCATCGTCAGAATATCAACCTCCCAAAGATTCTAAGTTTCAGGTAGCAAGAGATTGATGGTCTGGGTCTCAAGTTAAATATTTTGTTATTGTTTTGTTTGTATTGTTCTGTTACTGTGCTTCGTTTAATAGCAATACAGTGACTGGGTTTGAGTTCTATCTTTTAACATTTCTTGCTGTGAATGACTTGTGGGCCAACCATAAGATTTAAGCCAGAAGTCACCGTGTTTTGTGGATAAGGAAATCGAGGACAAATGCCTTGCTAATGGCCACATAGTAAGTAGGGGAGCCGGGCTTTTGAGGACCCTGGTCATGTGAAGTTACGGATGGAGGTACACCCACATCTCTTCTCCTCGTCTTCTTCAAACTTCATATTTCTGATACATTAGTTTCCTCATTTGTAAAATCTCACGGGGTTGTGGTGAGGAAAGCCCTTTGCAAACCTTACAATGTTTCGTAAATATGAGTGATTGTAGCTTCCAGCAAAGTTAACGTGGGGTTCTAGACAGTCGTTTATGTGGTATTTAGAAACGGTGACAGGTGTTGAGGGTTAGGTTGTAGTTTTGAAGTCGGCTTCTTACAAAACATTACTTTGTCTGTCTATTCACCTCACACAGAGAAAACCTTTGGTGGCCCCAAGGTATACATATAATCCTGCCTTTTCTCTCCCTTTCTCACTTATATATTCTTTCTCAATCTTTGCCTTTGCCCTGACTCTGCCCCATGCCTAGAATGCATTCCTTCCTTACCTCCACCTAACAGAATTCCTCTTTTCCTCCAAGACAGCTCCAGCAGCACTTTCTACATCCAGCCTCTCTCCACACCTGGTAGTTCCCTAGCTCCCAAACTATAGTGTCTTTAACTGCTTTGTATTTGTTTTTGTTCTCCTTATATTTATTCTGAATATATATGAATACATTTATATGAATACATATAATGATATATGTAATTGTTGGTTCTCCCATTAGGACACAAACTCTTTGAGAGTGAAAATTGTTTCATTCATTTGTATTTGTGTCCCCAGCTCCCAGTACAGTGCCTGGCACAATAGTAGGTGCTATTAAGTAACTTGTTGATTGATTGATTCATCCCTGGGAGGCAAGCTGCCTGGATGGTCTACCGGTAAACATAATTGAAATCTGTCCTCCAGAAATGTGAGGTGCTAAACTGGATCCTAGGAATCTTTTTTTAGGTTATACATATGCAAGTACGTTAAACATATTTCCATATTAGTCATATGAGAGAAGAAACAACAAAAGGGAAAAACCACAAAAACAAAAAGCAAAAAAAAAAAAGTGAAAATAGTATGCTTCAATCTACATTCAGACTCCATTGTTCTTCTCTGGATTGTAGATGGCATTTTCCACCATTAGTCTTTTGGAACTGTCTTGGTGGATCCTAGGAATCTTGCATACTTCTCACCTACCTAGTCCTTGGATTTGTCCTTAAAGCCTGGGACTGGACCAATATGTTACCTGAATGTTTAGACACCTCAATTTAGGGACTAGAGCAGGGATTCTGGACATTTTTTGTTTCATTAACCTCCCTCCCCTTTGGCAGTCTGATGGAACTGATCAGTGTTTTTAAATGCATAAAATAAAATTCATAGGATTGCAGAGAAAACCAGCTATGAAATACCATTATCAAAATGATGAAAAAACAAAAACCAAATTTATGGACACTGGGTTAAGAACTCTTAGACTAGAAGGTTCTCTGAGAAGAGGTCGTTACAGCCATCTCTTCCACATTTGAACTTTCCCCATCGTGGTTTCAATGTCACCGGTCGGCATAAGATATTAAATAGGAATTTTTTGGGAGTTTTGTGAAAGTTGCAGAACACACACAAAGGCTAGCAGGAGACACAGAAAATGTTTGGAAACTCAGAAATGCGTAAAGTATATGTATAGTATTTTTACTTAATATTCACTTATATATAGCATATGACCAAATATTTTACAATAAGGTACTGTAAGCACCCCATAAAAGAAAAAAATCAGACTTCTCCCATATAAAAGGAGGGCCAAAAAATGTAAGCAGATTTTCCATATCTTGGGGCGCTGCATCCCTAACCACCCTATGTGGAAGGAATAACTGTACAGAACAATGCAGGTGCCTGCCTTCCTTAGAGGATAATATTCAAAATTGGTTCTAGAGAGTTAAGGGGTTAACCTGAGCTAGTTGTTATGGCAGTAAAAACGAACATAATTTAGTTCATGCTTTCTAGTTTAAAAAGTGGATGAACCACGTGTGCTAGACAGAATGTGTAGGAGGGGAGGTGGGGATGCTTGGAACTCAAGAGAGGGAAAGACTGAAAGTTAAGAAGCTGGGACTCAGAATTGCTAACAAACAGAAATGGACAGATTGTGGTAGGAGGGAGTGGGTGTGGTTTTCTAAAAGGTAAAGAAAGGAGAGGATGATAAAAGTGGGGTGGCAGGGTGGGGGTGGGGTTAGGCATCTATACCTATTGCTCATGTTTTCCCCTTACCTCTTACAAATGGGCAGCTGGAACTCACTCGGGCATTCTTTCTAGACCTTTGAGTTTATCTTGAACCCTTCTAAGGGGTGATAGAGAACCTTTTTACTATCAGATTTCGAGATTAGCCCTTTTCCACAAAAAAAAAATGGAATTGAATCAAATGAGATAACATATATAAATTGATATGCAAACCTTAATGTGCTATATAAATGTTAGCTATTATTTATTATCTAATTAGTTGTTTTCCATTTATTAATTTGTCTCCCTTCCTGCCAAATAACCATTCTTTTTGTTGGTTTTCTTTGTTTTGCTATTGGAGCCAGTCATCTTTACTTTGAATACACATTTTTACAAACTAATTAACATTTTGTTTTATATAACAAATTATTATTATTTTTTTCTGATGAGATCTGATTTCATTGGTCTAGGACACTCCTGGTGAGAAACCTCCCTCTACCACTGTAAATTGGCACCTACTCTGTAGTTTTTTGTCTCACAGAGTTGCCCGGGCATCAAGAGGTTAAATGATTTGTCCAAGGGCACACCAAGTCTATGTTAGGAGTAAGATTTGAACTCAGGTCTTCCAGATTCTGACTCTAGCTCTCATCACTATTCTAAACTTCTTCTCCATATGATGCATACTTTCCAACAAAAATCCTAGCAGATCTTATGAGGTACATTCCCCAGAGAACAATTCATCAGCTGATTTCACTTTTCATAATTTCATACAATTCTTTTCATGTTTTTCTAAAATCAGCCAGCTCATCATTCTTACAGCACAGTAGTATTCCATCACAGCCATATAACACAATTTGTTTGGCCATTCTCCAATGGATGGGCATCCCTCAATTTCCAGTTGTTTGCCACCACAGAGAGAGCTGCTATAAATATTTTAGAACATGTAGGCTCTTTTCCTTTTCCCTTGATCGCCTAGTGGTATTTCTGGGTTAAAGGGTATAAACAGTTTTATAACTCTTTGGGCATAATTCCAGACTGCTCTCCAAATTGGTTGGATCAGCTCACAGTTCCACCAATAGGGAATGTCCCAATTTTTCCACATCTCTTCCAACATTTGTCATTTCCCCCTTCTGTCATTTTAGCTAATCTGATAGATGTGAGATGATATCTCAAAGTTGTATTCATTTGCATTTCTCTGATCAATAATGATTTAGAGCATTTTTTCGTATGACTATATATAGTTTTGATTTCTTCATCAAAAAACTGCCTGTTCATATCCTCTGACCATTTATCAATTGGAGAATGACTCACATTCTTATAAATTTGACAAAATTCCCCTATAGATTTGAGACATGAAATCTTTATCTGAGAAACTTTCTGTAAAACTTTCCCAATTTTCTTCTTTCCTTCTAATTTAGCTACATTGGTTTTATTTAAAGAAGTGATGCAGAAACTATCTAGTACTTGCTAAGAAATAGAAAGGGAGATCAGAAGAACTGAGTAAGACATACAACACACAGTAGTAAATGATTACAATAACCTTGTGTCTGACAAATGTAAAGATTTAAGCTTTGGGGATAAGAATACACTATTTGGTAAAAATGGTTGGGAAAACTAGAAAGCAATCTGGCAGAAACTGGGTATACATCAATATCTTACACCATTTACCAAGATAAGGTCAGAATGGATACATGACCTAGATATAGAGGAAGATAGCATAAGAAAATCAGGGCAGCTAGGTGGCTAAGTGAGTAGAGGACTGGCCCTGGAATCAGGAGGTCCTGAGTTCAAATGTGGCCTCAGACACTTGACACACTTACTAGCTGTGTGACCTTGGGCAAGTCACTTAATCTCAATTGCCCTTCCCTTTCCCTCTCCCCCAAATCATAAGAACATGGAACACATTAGCTATCAGACTTATGGATAGGAGGAGAAATTTATGATTAAACAAGAAAGAGATAGCATTGTAAGATATAAAATGGAAAATTTTGATTCCATTATTTGATTTCCTGGTACACTAATGGTAGGGATGTGGAAGGCCCCTCCTACTCAAAAGTTACTCTTACACATTTCACTAGTTTGGAATTCCTTTTCTTTAACTAGCCATCTTGTGGGGAAGTGTAGAAAAAGGAAAGAAATAAACCTACTATGTGCCAGAAACTGTACTAAGGGCTTTACACATATCTCATTTGGTCCTCATAATATCCCTGGGAAGTGAGTGGTATTATTATCCCCATTTTACAGTTGAGGAAACTGAGGCACACAGAGGTTAAGTATGCAGGATCACACAGCCAGTTAAGTGTCTGAGGCCAGCTTTGAGAGAGAATCAGAGCAAAGGAAGACAGAAAGAAAAGCATCATTGGCCCATCATTCTGTATTCCCTGAAATCTCTATTTACCTCCTTTTCTTGCCAGCTTGAAATTACATCCCTCATTCTACTTCCAAATGGTTAGTATTTCTTACTCTCAGACTTGTGCCCAGTGCTCTGCAGGCCTTAGCATCCCCACCAGTTTGCCAGCCTTTCACCCACCTGGGCTCCGTAACCAACATTGATGCCATCCGTTCTCCTCTCACTCCACTACTAAAACTACTTGCCAAGAACCTACCTCCAGCAATCTGCTTCCCTCTCTGAAAACTGTGGTTCGAAATGAGTCAGGGGAGGAGATACCCTCAGGTAGGACACGCAGAGCCACTCTTAGAACCTTGGACAGTTTATTTGTTGACCTTGAGGGTGGGTGGGTGGGCAAGAAGGGAAGGCTTCTGTTCCTTTTTTATTTCAGGAACACTTGCCACAAGTAGTTGCATAAAATTAGGCTGAGCGGTATAGATGTGTCAAAGGAGTTTTCCCTCCTTTAGTTTATATAAATAGAGGAGAATGAGTGATGGCTTATCTTCATGCATTTGAAGATCTGTCTTGGAGAGCCTGGCTCCGGAGGGCTCCACTGCGATGGAATGGCAAAGAAGCAAATTTAGACTGAAAGCTCGCTGTTAATGCTGTCCAGAAGGGCTTCCAGATCATCAAGCTAAGGCTGCAAGATTACTTGTTGGATATGTCGTGGGAATATTATTTTTCAGGTTTAGGTCAGACTTGGTAGTCATTAAAATTTCTGAAAACTCTGAAATGGTGTGATTCCTTTAAATTAAAAGCAGGAAAGAACAGTATAGACCTATTTCAAGGGTCGGTGACCTTTCAAAAAGCAGTGACCCCTAGTCTTCCTGGGAACACTTTTGTGGTATGTGGGATAGCGGTACTGAGAGATGAGAAAGAAGCGGAGAGAGCAGGGCAGTTAGAGGCTTCCCTCAAGCCATGTTGCTGATCTGGTTGTGTATCAGAAATGAATTACTTATTAAAGCAGTTTATAATATTTTTGTGTTTTTAACATGGGACAATCTTCATTTAGCAAAGTGGTATTCCTAATAGCTAACATTTATGTAGCATTTTAAGGTTCACAAAGTATTTTCCAAATATCATCCCATTTTATCCTCACAGCAACCCTGGTAGGAAACTGAGGCAGACATAGATTAAGTGACTTGCCCAAGGTCACAGAGCCAGCAAGTGTCTGAGTCAGGATTTGAACTCCAGTCTTTCTGAGTCTAGGTCCTTTGTCCTCTGCATCATCCACTTGTCTCTGTGCAGCTACAGCCTGTGAGGGGATTGCCTAGTGATGCCTGAGGCAACACTATCTCAGCAAGCCCAGGTAGTTTTGCCTAGGACCATTTTACCTCTCTCTCTGAACCCCTTCCATTCTTCAGCTAAAAGAGGCTCTGGAGAGCTCTTCATAGAATGTTAGAGCTTGAAGGGGGTCCTAGAAACCAAGTCCAGGTCAGCCTTGTCATTTATAAGGGTTCTCAAGAGTCTGATGTTAAGGGCAGAGGAAAAGGCAGGTGCTTAAAAAAAAGTATCGTAACTTAGAGTTTAAAGCTTTTTAGATCTGGAGAGGACCTTAGAGAATTTCTGATACAACTCTTTCATTTTACAAATGGGGAAACTGAGGCCCAGAATAGTATTTAAATGATTTGACTAAGCCGTGAGTCCCACATCAAGAATCTAATTCAATAAACATGTTCATTAAGGACCTGCTGTATGCACAGTGCATCATAGTCTTATGTTACCAGAATTTCATTCTTGAGAGCTTCACATCCCTCTTGGGCCACCTGCTCTTAGAGAATTTTAGTCCACGGGGGCCTGCCTGTCCCTGCTCTGAACCTTTTGAAAACCACTTTCTGTAACATTGAGGGTATGTGTCATACTGCACCTGGTTTTCTTCTCCTGTATCACAGCCTCTGTGATATGGTGGATACTCCTTTCTCCCCCACCCCAGGAGTTCCATTGTTTGGCCTTTGGCACCCGGTTCTTGCTTGTTGGACAGAATCAGATCCAGATTAGCAGTTCTCTTTGTTGTTTCTGCTCCCATTTGAAGAAGAAAGTTGTCATTAAGGCAGTAGGGTACAGCGGAGAGAATGCTGAGTCTGGAATTGGAGGGACTGGGTTTGAATGCTGCTTCTGCCACATTACCTGTATGACCTAGAGCAAGTCTCCTCACCTCTAAGCCTGTTTCCTTATATGTTAAAATGAGAGGGTTCGACTAGTTTCACTCTTAATTCGTTTCAGCTTTAAATTAGTGATCTTGTATACCCAAGACAAGCCAAGAATTTATTAGCATCTGCTTTTGGAAGAGACAGAGACAAGAGAGAGGGAGACAGAGAGAAGTGATGCCTAGAGAGGTGCCTAGTTTAGATAATTAAAGTTTCCTGTAATTACTATATTGTACCTCAATGCCAGCATTGTCATTTGTTTCTCAAATTCCTCATCTATTTCTTCCTTCTCTTCTGGTGGTCTGTAGCAGGGCTTCCCAAACTTTTTCCACTCATAACCCATTTTTGCTTGAGAAATTTTTACATGACCTTGTATATGTAGGTATATAAAATAAGTATACAAATGAAACATTTACTGATAATAAATCATAAAGAAATTTATTTTAAAACAGTTCTTTGGTATACATATAATTTTACCATTTATTAAAGATGAAAGCAAATTTGCATTCTAAGGAGTTGGATGTGCTTATTTATTTTTATATAAAGAATTAAATCATGGTGGAATATTCGATACTGCAGGACTTGAGTATCTTCAGTATTTTTCAGAGTTGGTAGATATTTTGATTTAATAATTGTCAATGCTGAGAATGCCAATATGTAGTACAAAATGGCAGAAATATGTTTAAGGCCATTTCAGAAATTGTTGGAAATTCTGTCCTAATCCCAAGCCAAAATTCATTTAATGATTTTGCATGTACAGTAAAAGAACTGCAATCTTAACATACAGTAGTCTCGAATCTGAGCCAAGGTATTTCTGGCAGCGTTCCTTGGTGTTGTGTGGTGTGACGGCATGCGCAGTGCAAAGTGCGCATGTTGTGTGTTCAGAACCAAGGCTGCAATGAAGTTGTGAGATGCAATAGAGGCAAGCGATGCCAGAAATACATCAGATTCATTACTTGTTTGATTTTGAATTAATTTTTGGTCATTGCGCATTCAGAAACCTTTTACTGTTGCCAATTTTTTTCAACCCCCACATTCAGTTACCCACAGTTTAAGAAGTGTTGGTCTGTAGTATATTCCAATAAAAATAACTTGTTTTTCTCTTCCTTGACTTTCACACAAATGCTTTCTACAACATTTCTCTCTTCCTGCTCCCTGGATTCCACAATATCTAGAAAGGGACCTCAGCCATAGTTTTACTGATGAAGAAACTGAGGCCCAGTGACTTGCCCAAGGTCACACTAGTAGTAAATGGCAGAGCCAATATTTCAAGCTTGGGACTTTTCTCTCCCTCCCCCTCCCCCCACCTTTGTGCTCCACTGCCTAGCAATCAAATCAATCTACAAGTATTTATTATGCACACACTGTGGTCCAGTGCTGGGGATACAAGTGCAAAGAATGAAATGATTCCTACTGCAAAGGACAATGTGTTTGTTGTAATTGGCACTAAAATTTTCACTTATTATCCACACAAATTATCTGTCTAACTCAGCATTACCAAAGAAAACTTGTGGTTTCTGAAGACAGCACATGATAGTTCCCTTTGAACCCTGTGGGATGGGTAATCCACCTCTCCCAATCGGGCCAGTTTAGGGTGCCTCACCCAAAGTGGAGTCCTTGAATTCTGAAATGACCACTCCTTGTTATGTTTAATAGGCCAGGATTACAGTGGTCTGATTGTGATGTGGGCAATTTACTCTTTCACACCCAGGTTCTTTGTTTATAGCTTCTGCTGTCGATGTTTCGTTAGAGACCATCTAGTTCAACTCTTTGTTTTCCTTTCTCCTTACCTTTTCCCTTCCCCTTTCCTTTCCTTTCTTCTACCTTTCCCTTTGCCTTTCCTTTCTTTTACGTTCCCTCATCTCTTACTCTGTCCTTTTCCATTTCTTCTCACTTCCCCCTCTCCTCTTTCCCTTCCTTTTCCCTTTTCTCCTTCCCTTAAACTTCTCTTGCCTCTTCCCTTTCTTCTACCTTGCCCCTTTCTTTTCCCTTTCCCCCCTTCCTCACACTTTCCCTTCCCTTTTCTTTCCCTTTGATGCCTCCCCCCCTTTTTCTTTTTTCACATTAGAAATTTGAGGCCAGAACGCTTAAGTGCTCCATGTGAGTTAGGGTTTGGAGATCAACTCACCTAAGGTTGTCATGCAGGTAATTCATTGGTAGAGTGAGGATTTGAACCCAGACCCTCTAAATCCAAACTTAGGGCTATTTTTTCTGAAATTCCTTTTGTGTAGTTGCTTTAGCCTTCTAGCTGCTGAACGCATGAGGTTTCTGACATTGATGTTCATGTTAGTAGAGGCACTTAAGGACTTGAGGGCAGAGACTGAAGTCTCAGGCTCTCCTAGGCAAGCACGTGTTTTCTCTGCCATTTTTTTCAGTCACCTTAGCTGCTAGGGCTGGTGAAGAGAAAGAAAGCCCTTATACGCTTTTGTTAGAAGTCCAAAAGGAGAGCTGGTGTTGATTGCATACCAGCAGAGGGGCCACCCTGAAAGAGTCTACACAGAATTCCCTCCCCATCCCTTATAGCCTACAGACAAGGCAGCTCTTCTGGGCCCAGTCACCAATAGTGATGGCACAGTCCTTAAGCAGACTAACCAGTAGCTCCTGATTATGCATAGGGAGGGACAAAACATGTGTCCTTCCCCACGAAGGCAAAACTGATTGATATGCCTAGCTCCATTTGGAGGTTACCCTTATCACACTTGTTGCATATGAAAGTACTCTACTGCCAGGCAGTAGTAACTGTGGGGATCATCAGCATAGACCTCGTTGGGGAAGTGTGCTCTGAGCTGAGCTTTGAGGGGAGCTAGGGACTCTTAAGAGGCAAAAGTTAGCATGGAGTCCTTCATTTACAGTTTTAGGGGGGCTACAACATAGTGATTCTGGGAGCTTACAGAATATTACTTCTGCTAATTACTAATAAATACAGTAGTACTTAACCTGCTTACCCAACAGCAGTCTAATTGGAGAGATGGCCATTTAGGGTCCCCTTTTACCGTGGTCCTATCCATTTGCCTAGCATTTCTATTTACACATTTGTTTTTAGGTTCTGTTCCAACTTCCCAATTCTTATTTTGCTTCGTCAAGTCATAGGATTGAAGGATTTAGAGCTAGAAAGGATCTTGGAGGTCTAACCACCTTATTTTGTAAAGGAAGGAACTGAACTCCAAAGGTTAAGGACTTATCCAAAGCCACACTCATAGGGAATAGAAGAGCCAGGATACAAACCACGTGGCTTATCTTGATATATAGAGGTGGCAGGGATAAATGGGATCTGAGGTCTGGTCAGTCTCTGGGGAAAGGACAGCCAAAAGCATGCTAGCCGTGGGGGAGGGGAGCCCCAGGAGCACCCCCAGAGGCTGGACATTCTTTCCGCAGGGGTATTGAGCTAGAATCATATCTATCTGCCGCCACTCAAATATTGATAGTTCAGGAGATGATGGGTTCAGAGCAAGAGTCTCTTGCTTGATGGCTCTTAAGGGAGAGAATGACCTTTAGTGTACACTTACCAGCTGGTTAATAAAGGACCATCACAAATACTGAATATTGAATAAGCCTATTTATCCAAGCAACTCAGCAAACAGAAATCAGATGTGTTGTATAAATTGGAATTTACCAAATAATACACTAGTGAATGAGTTTTACAGTTAGACATGAGATCAAGAAAGAGTACAACCTCACCCACAGGAGGTCCATTCTCAACAGTCTTTTAGAATTTCAAGCAAGTCCAGGGCCATTATGGGGTTGGTTTTCCCAGAATCCTCATCATTCCAAAGCCTTTTTTTCTCTTACTTACACTTCCCTGGAGGATCCTCTTTCCAAGTGCCTCTCCTGAAGAGTGTCTGCATCATTTTGCACAACATTCTCTCTGCCAATCAAGATTCCTATTTCCCTCCATACACAGCTGCACACAAAACTGCCTCAGGCTAGGGTGGAAGCCAGGTTATATTCCCATTACACTTTACTTCTATTTCAGTTCTGGTTTTCTTTCTCAAAAAGAATGATCTTCCTATTGGAAAGGATAAAACAGATTATTAAGAGGGAATTGAAAATCAAGATAAACAAGGAACTAGTAAGAGAACATATTGCTCTTGTCCCAGTTTGGTGCTGTTTTAGGGTACTGAAAGAGCTTTGGGGATATAATTACCCACTGCCCAGTGGTGCTCTGAGGAATCATGAAGAAGGGGAAGTGTCACTGGCTTGGATATGGGCAAAGTCCCATTTTCTTTTAAAGAGGAAAAAGATGGGTTTTTAAAGCAATCGGCTGGCGAACTTGGAAGGGATCTGGCCCCAGTCTAAGCCATGCTGAAGACCTCAGATTCCTGGGGGAATTGGCTCTTTTCCTAGAACTGAACCAGAGGAATTCTGGCCTTGGCTCGAAGCTGCTTTGTTACTATAATCTCAACCTCTCATGTGTAACTGTTGGTTTGAGGTACTAGCCTTGGCTCCTAAGTTAGCTTGTTTCCATTCATTCTGAGAACTGCCCTTCTCATTCTCTGATATGTAACCTTTCTTACTTCCTTACCAATGCTTGGTTCCTTGCCCTAGCACTCAACTTTTTTTTTCCCTTACCTTTTCTCACCTTTATCTCACCTGGATAGAGAGCTAGACTTGGAATCGGGAAGACTAGTTCAAATCCTTTCCCAGACATTTAATAGCTGTGTGATCTTGGGCAATTTATTTAACCTCTGTCTCCCTCAGTTCCCTCATCTGTAAAATGGGCTAATAGCATCCACCTACCAAGGTTGCGAGGATCAAATGAGATAATATTTATAAAGTGCTTAGCATGATGTCTTTCACATAGTAGTCACTTCATAAATGCTGATTTCCTTTTTACCACTGCACATAATTGTGCAGTTTCTCAGGTTTGTTCACAAGGGAAGGAGATCAAGTTAAATAATATTCAAGGGTAAATTAAAACAAAGTACACAAAAAATAAATTACTCATTACAAATTGGGTGCTGTGCTCCCTAAATTTATTAATCCCCTAAATTATATAGGGTTCTTGTAGGTCCTAAAACAATCATTTGTCCTCGGAATGAGAATGGTTTCTTCTTTCCTAAACATTCTCCACCTGTTTTGTATTTGCCCACCTGGGTACTTGGGACAAAACTTGTCCAAGCTTGCTATGCAATCACAACACCCTCAGCTTATCAGAAAGCGCAGGGAGCCTAATTGATGACTGGCAAGCTTCGGTGTTCCAGACATACTTTCCTGCTTAAACACTAAAATAACTGCCCTCCATCCTGACATAGGCAGGTTGGGGGAGGGGAGGAAAAATAATCTTATGATGAGATACCTCACACTTGTTTGCATCAGCCAGAAAAAGAGTAACTCGGGATGACACCAAATTTATATCCAGAGATTATGCTACCCTGTCTTTCACAGAATTTATCAGCCCCCTGGTAACATTCTAGTATAATTGTCGCAGGAGGTATGGGATGTCTCACTCACAGAAGGGGCCCATGTGGTATATGTTCCGGGGACATTGGTCTGCAGTCAAGGCTAAGAGTAGTTACAGAAGCAGTGGTACTAACTCTTGAACCCACTTGGGCCTTTTTTGTATTATATTTAAGGGTCTACCAAGGGTGGGGAACCTGTGGCCCTCTAGGTCCTCAAGTGCAGCCCTTTTACTGAATCCAAACTTCACAGAACAAATCTCCTTAATAAAAGGATTTGTTATTTAAAACTTGGGCTCAGTCAAAAGGCCACACCCAAGAACCTAGAAAGCCGCATGTTCCCCACCCCTGGTAGTCTAGGAACAGGATTCATCTGGAAGGTTATAAAAATATCAGACTCACCTTGGGCTCTGGTACTCAGCCCCAGCTTGTACTGGGAGGGAAATCATCTCTAGTCCCTGTAGAAGGTTGTTGTTTTCTGCTCCTGCCCCCCCCATCTCCCACCTCAGTCTGCCTCTTTGAATTCATAAATTCCAACATATACCATATAGCAAATAACTATACTATTATTTGTAACGTAAACTACCATAGAAAGACATAGATAAGCATTTAAAGCAGCAAGTCCTCAAGTGCAGGTGGAAGGAATAAACCACAGCCTGGAGGGTGGTCCTTCTTTCTTTCTCTTAGCCCTCCTCTCTTCTTTTAGTTTTGGAGGGAAAAACTGGTAAGGAAGCTGTTGGATGAACAATGGAGAATGTCTCCATGGACTAAGCTCCCAATTAAGTGCAGAGGAAACAAAGTGGACTTAGCCCTTTGAACACCTCACCCCTCTATGCCTATTGCTTTGCCTCCTACTTTTCAGTTATGGTCTCTGGCATGCATCCAGTGAACCACACCTCCAATCTTGCATTTGCAGAGAGTTAGGGAGGAGGCATCCTCTCTCTGACCCCCTTAGTCTACCATAGCTGCAATTGCCCTTGAGCCAAATGGAATCCTGTGGGACATGTTCCACCCTTTCCTACTCCTAGATTAGTTCCTAGAAATTAGAAACAAACCTATTACTTTTTATGAGACTGGAGGAAAAAAGACTTTTTAAAACAAAGGAGTAAGTAGTTTCATAATCAGGATATTTAAATATAGTCCTTTGTGGAAGCCAAATAGCCTAATACTGTCTCCTGTCTTTTCCAGCAGATTGCTAGATGGTCTTCAGTCATCCCTTCTTTCTCTCAAATCTAACCTTTCCTCATCTACTAGTTCCTTCCATATTGCTATCAAACATGCCGAAATATCCGCCATCGTTAAAATACTTTGACTAAGCCCTTATTAACCCATATATCTCTC
Organism: Trichosurus vulpecula; assembly: GCF_011100635.1. Lineage (NCBI taxonomy): Eukaryota > Metazoa > Chordata > Mammalia > Diprotodontia > Phalangeridae > Trichosurus > Trichosurus vulpecula. Next base: position 494,426,111 of record NC_050573.1, read on the forward strand.
TTGGCCACATGTTATACCTCTACTTTCTTTCTTCTCGTTCCTCAATTCTTTGCAGTCTGGCTTTTCTCTGTCTCTCTCTTTCCCTATCTTCCTTTCTCACCTAGGCTTGAAGTGCAGTGACCACTCACAGTTTTTCCATCCCAATTAGTATTGGGATTTGCTTCACTTTTCTCCGGGGGCTGGTTCAGTCTTCATTTGGCAGCCTCACGCCCTTCCACTCCTGAGGCTCACCATTACTGATGCTGGACCTACTCCCAGACTTAAGTGAGCCATCAGCCTCAGCCTCTCCAGGGGCAGGGAGCAATCCATCCTTGGGACTACACCCATTTGATCTGATTCTTAAGTGCCATATCTGGTGGTCTTTTCTTGGCCCTCATCATTCTTGATCTGTCTGCTGCATTTGACCCTGCTGACCACACGCACCTCTTGGTTACCCTCTTCTCTCTGGGTGGTTGTGACACTGTTCTCTCCTGGCTTTCTTGCTTCCTTCTTAGTCTCCTTTGCTGGCTGATAATCCATATCTTGTCTGCTAACTGTGGTTGTTCCCCAAGGCTCTGCCCTAGGCTTTCTTCCTTCTCTCTATACTCTTTGTGTAACCTCTTCAGCTCCCTCTGTCATTTCCCTGCAAATGACTCCCAGATCTCTATATTCAGCCCGTTCCCTCATCCTGTGCTTGAATCCCACATTACCAGTGTTCTTTTGGACATTTCAAACCAAATGTCCTGAAAACAGCTCAAACTCAACCTGTCCAAAATGAAACTATTTTTCCCCCAAAACATTCTCCAATTCCAGACTTCCCTATTTTAATTAAAGATACCACCATCCTTCCAGTCTCTCAGGTTGGTAAGCTCTGCATTATCCTCAACTTATTACTTTCCCTTTCTGCCACAGATCAATCAGTTTCCAAATCTTGCCCTTTTTACTGGTGCATTTCTCATACCTGTCCCCCTTTTCCTACTCACATAGCTATCTGTCCCTAGTTCAGGCCCTTATCACCTCTTGCCTAGATTTTTTTCAGTACTCTTCTCATTGGTCTCTGTGGCCCCAGTGTCTCCTCCCTCCCCCTTCCCCCCTCACCCCCTCCTCCCTCCTTCTTCCCCCCTTCCCCCTCTCCCCCTTCTAAGAATTGATGGTTAACCTTTAAGTGCCAGAATATTGTCTTAAATATCTGTTTATAGAAATCTTAGAAGCTCATGGAAGGAGCCTCATAGAACAAGAAGCCCAAACCATACCTAAACAGGAATGCGCTCGATAATAGGTATTCACCCGCCTTTGCTTAGAGACCTCTACTAGGGAGGAACCCACTACCCCAAAGGGGAGCCCATTTCACTTTGATAGAACAAATCATTAGGATTCTAACTTACTGCCTCTCAGCAGCTTCCTAATATTTCTAGTTCTGCCTCATGGGGTAGAATAAGACAAACCAATAATAATCATTAGTGTTTACGTATTCTTTTAAAGTTAGCAGAGCACTTTACAGATATTATGTTGTTTGTTCTTCATAGCAACCCTAAGAGAGAGATGTTCTTATTATCACTGTATTACAGATGAGGAAACCGAGGCAAACAAGTTAAAGTGACTTGCTCAGGGTCACACAGCTGTTCAGTAGGTGTGGTCATATTTGAACTCAGGTCTTCCCAAGTCCAGGTTCTAGCCTTCTCCCTCTTTTGAACTCCAGGTTTCTAAGCACACTTCCATTCTTCCAGTCACTCAGATTCACAACCCTGAAGTTGTTTTGGATTTTTCACTATTATTCCCCACCCCCCACATCCAACCAGTTGCCCTTTCTTGACATATGTTTTATCCATTACCTTCTCTCTACTCATGCTGTAACCACCCTAGTCTAGGGGCTGCTCAGATCTCACTTCAACCGTAATGAAGAGCTTCTTGATTGGTTTTCTTGCATGCAACCTCTCTCCTCTCAAGTCAGCCTCCAAATAGATATTCCCAAAGCATGGGTCTTGACACTTTTCTGCTCAAGAAGCTTCGATGCTTCCCTATTACGTTTAAGATGAAATACAAACTCCACAGGCGGCCATTTAAAGCCCTTTACAGTTTGGCCTCTGCCTACCTTTCCAGGGTGATGGCCCTTGACTCCCTCACAAGTACTCTAAACAGCCAAACTATCCTATTTATGGTGTATCTTTGTATATGCCATTCTATCTTGTATTTCTGTGTGTGAGACGCTACCTAATGACTTTCTTTCTGGAAGACAGTAACCTCTCCAGACTCTTTGTCCTCTGGCATCTCTGTACCAATCCACAGAGTAGTGTCCATTCTCTCCCTCCACCAAATACTGGTACTCTAATGGTGCTCGTCCCTAATTATGGCTCAGCTTGGAGGACTTAGAAATATGAGTAACAAAAGATAAGCATTGGAGCTTTGCTTTAAGTTTTAGATGGAAGTCTTTTTCAAATGGACAGTATACTTCTATGCCTTCTTTATTCCCTCAAAGTCCCTGTTTTTAAACAGAGCACAGTTGGTCAGTTGCCTCTTCCATTTCCTGTCATTTCACTCATGCATCTTGACTTGTATGCAAAAGCCTGATTTTACATGGACACCACTAGCCAATTAGGGGTAGCTAGGTGGTGCAGTGAATAGAGTACCAGACCAGGAGTCAAGATTTCTCTTCTGAGTTCCAGTCTGGCCTCAGACACTTAGTAGCTGTGGGTCCCTGGGCAAATCACGTAATCCTCTTTGCCTCAGTTTCCTCATCTGTAAGATGAACTAGAGAAGGAAATGACATGACCACTGCAGTATTTTTGTCAAGAAAACCCCAAATGGGGTCATGAAGAGTCAGACATAATTGAAACGAGTAACATTTCCTTCCATTTGGTGACCCCATCAATCATCGCACATCCAGTGTTGCCTTTAGATCTTTGTTACTGTGTGCTACTTCTTCACCACCAAAGTGGGGAGGAAGGGAATAAGTATTTATATAAGGGCCTACTATCTGCCAGGCATTGTGATTTAGTGCTTTACAAATAGGATCTCATTTGATCCTCACCATAACCCCAGGAGATAGATGCAGTTGTTGTTCTGGCTTTACTGTTGTGAATAAAGGTGAAGGGACTTGCCCAGGATCACATAGTTAATAAATATCTGAAGCCAGATTTGAACTTGGGTCTCTTTAACTTCAGGCCCAGCATTCTATTCCCTCTGTCTACTGTGCCATCTAGAAGAAGTGGAGAAGTTGTTTTGTAACATAGAGCTATGCCAGAAGACTTGAGGGGAGAAGGCTGAATTCAGGATTGGCAGAATTTTTACCTTATATTTGTTGTAAAAAGTGTTCCCAGTTTTGCCCATCAATGAATGATTGAGGTGGCCTCTCAGTTCCTATCATCAATGGCCATCCAGCCCAGCCCATATCCAGAAAAGAATCCTTACTGCAACACATGTGGCTAATTGATCATACAATCTTTGTTTAAAGATGTCCAGTGAAGGAGAACTCATTGCCTCCTAAAGAACTCATTTCATTTTGCGAATAACCATTGGTATAATGAATCTAAGATAATATGATGCTATATGGTACTTACATCCTGTCTGTCCTACTGTCCCTTCTTATCTCTGCTCCCTGCCTTGCCTGGCTTCTGAGAAGATTAAGTTGATCCTATATAATTTTCTTATTGATCCTATTTACAGTTAATTGATTTGTACTGTAACAGCCTAAGTCGTGGTTCTCTGTCTCTGAACTTAGTTCACAATTCAGCTGGCCTATAATGGGTTAAATTTAGAAGTCCAGTTCTCTTGATAATCACTGTTCTATTCTTGCCTCAAGGAATTTTGCTAACCTTGGGGGATGTGGCTTGCCATAAAGGAGTTGGCACTAATGTCTTCACACCACCAAGCTATCCTTCAAGGAGGTCTGGTTTGCTGTCCAGAGAAGTCTCAGGCCACTGTCTTGCAGATGGTCTCAAACAATGAACACTTCTTAGACATGAGGAGGGAAGAAGAGGGGGTTGCTGTTGCTAGCGTATCATTTCCAAACTTCCAACCACTCATTCTCTATGCTTCAACTGTGTTACCAGTTGGGTTGTCCTTAACCCCATGATGTCACCTACTGTGTTTCTGTTCTTTGTTCTGTGCTCCTCAAACCTATAAAAGGGAACTATCCTCTTGCTTGGGGTCTTTGACTGGAAACTGAGGTAGCTATTGACCCATCTTATTCTCAGGTTACCAGCCCTGATAATAAAATTTTATCTTGCTCAGAGAAATGTGCCTGTATTTACCTTTTTGTTAAATGTACTTGTGATACTTTCTTCAAGTCCCAGCTAAAACCTCACCTTCTTTCCCAATCCCGCTTAATTCTAATGCCTTTACTCTGTTAATTGACTACAATTTATCCTATGTATGTATCATATTTATACATAGTGGTTTTCATGTTGTCTCTTCCTTTAGAGTGCGCACTCCTTAATTACCTATAATTTAGCCTTAATATCTCTTGTTTGTACATAATTGTTTTCAGATTGTTCCCCCCCCGCCCAGAGCACGGACTTTCTTTTGCCTTTCTTTTGAATTTCTGGTGCTTAGTGCAATGTCTGGCACATAATAGGCACTTAATACATATTTATTGACTGGCCGACCTATAGAATTGAATGTTAACTTTTCAAAAAGTCAGACAAAAATCAGGAGACAATTAAGGAAATAAGTTTTAAAGGAGGAAATTATTGGAAGAAACATATGGGGATTTCGAGGATCAAATTATTTCAGATGTAAGAGACTGATTTTTGGATAAGATATGTTATGAGCTAGTTGGGAAGGTATATTTATGATACATAATGAAAACCTTTTGTTTATATTTACATGCTTTTTCTATAGCAATTTTTGCTTCAGTTTTAAAAAGTCAATGGGCAGGGATAGTAAAAAGTGGAATTTTCCAGAAGAAAAATGTATTTAAAAGGAAATTATAGGTTGTGGGTTATTAAGTGCATGTAAATAGAGGTATGGCTTATTAACAAAAACATTTATTTTGTTAGGTGTTCCTAACTAACCCTATTAACAAGTTCTCTTGTCTTTTTGTATTCCAGAAACATGCCAAAGGCCAGGACTTGTTTGATCAGATTGTATATCATTTGGACCTTGTGGAAACAGACTACTTTGGCCTCCAGTTCCTAGATTCTTCCCAGGTCACAGTATGTATGACTTTGTTTTGTTTCATGTACAACTTTGATTGCCTAGGTAATGTGCCATCATCTAGAAATTTGTAGACAATAATAGGAGTTGAACTTGATCGTGTCGAAGCTACAGGTCCTGCATTATCAGGTAAGGGTTCTTGCATAAAGAGTCAGGACACCATGAAATTGAACATAATAGATTGAGAAAAACTAAGGGAAGTCCATATTTTCCATAGTTCAAGAAGACAGAGTATGAAACCCATAACTACTTTAAAGCAATGGGATATGCATTAGGGGAACATTTTAAGGAGGAAATGAAGAGAAATGGAAAACTGTTGTTTACAGACATTGGGCCCGTTGTTTGGGGAGGTACAGCTTTTATTTTTGATCAGCTGAAGAGTCTTCTAAGCAAAACATCTTCTGTTACCTTGCTACTTACTGGAAGAACATGCTTATAACGTTCTGTTCATTGTTTTCTCTTATAATAGTGCTAACTGAATCACAAATAGGATGTGTCCTTAGGGGGTTTAGGGGTGGAAGAAGGAACAGCTGAAGGAGGAGATCTGAGCTGTGCTCCAGGATCCATGTGACAGTGTTAGATCAGGAAAGATTCCAGCTGGCCTTCTCTGTTCATGGCTTTCCTTACCTGAGAAAGGAACATTTACTTTTTTGATGTCAGACTTTATTGAACTGAAAAGCAGCTCAGGAGCCATAGATGTCCACTTACATAAACTGTCCTATTTTAAAGTGGGAATTTTAAGGTGTCTTTAAATGAGGCCTGTCTTCTTTCTTCTGCCTCATTTAAACAAAATCTGGATTTGGGTTTTGAGGAAAGAAAATTGAGATAGTAAATAAGTTTTCCATGGGTCCTTCAACATCTAATTGTAAAATTAGGGTGCTTAGGGCTGGTATCTGGGAAATGCCACCATTAAGTAACCTTGCCTATTCTCCATCCCCTCATTCCTTAGAGCCAGCTGAACAAATTATTATCACAAACAGGACTCGAGGCTAGGCTTACTCTCCATTGATTTTCATTAGGTTGAGAGAAGTATTGATTTTATCATAAGCTGAGAAAGCATAAGGCCTCAGTATCAAGGTCCTTCCTTTGTGCTTATCTGTTGTCTGAGGGCAATGAATGGAAGACAGGGGAGCCTACTTGGTGCAGAGTAAAAAGAGCAGTGGACCTGGAGTCAGAAAACTTGAGTTGCGGTCTTTAGCCCTAGTGGGATGTTTGGCTTCACTTCCATAGAAATAATAGGGAGTTCACTCTGAGTTTAGTCTCACAAATAGGGATTTATATTTCACTGCTCTAGCAAATGGTTCCTAACTTGTGGGAGTGGAGTTGTTGTCTATCTAAGTATAATTAATAACCAGCCATACCTTCACTAGATTAAATGACTCAAGTGTGTGTGTACACATATGTACACATGTATGTATATTCACATATACATATGTATACACACACCTACATATATATTGTGGTTTTTAAAATGTATCTTGGTGCTGTTGTGATGACTAAAATTTTAATTCATTTAAAATCATTATGGAATTTATTTTATTCTATCAAATTGTGAGAAGTTTGGCAATTGTTAAGCCATTGCAGAGTTAGATAGCAAATAGCCAATAAAAAACTTCCCCCAGGGAAATGACCTAGGTTGCTGGTGCTGGTCTTTGGAGGAATTCAATTCAGTTTAATTCAGTAACCATTTACTATGTGCCAGGTAATGTGCTAATCCCAGAGATACAAAAAGAGGGAAAAGATAGTTGCTGCCCTCAAGGAGTTCAAAATCTCATCGGGGAGACAACATGTAAACAAATATATGCAAAGCAAGCTCTATACAGGATAAATAGGAAAATAATTAACGGAGGGAAGACCCTGGAATTAAGCTTTTTTTGAATTTTAATTTATTTTTTCTGTTACATTTTAATTTCTGAACTCTCTCCCTCCTTCCCCAACCTGAACGTGAGAAAGCCACCATTTGATACATATATATGTATGTGTGTAAAACCATACTATACATACTTCTAATTTATCAGTTCTTTCTCTGAAGGTGGATAGCGTCTTCCTTCATAGGTCCTTTGTAGTTGATTTGAATATTTATAATACTCAAAATAACTTGGTTATTCCCAGTTAGTTATTCCTTGAACAATATTGCTGTTACCATATGCAGCGTTCTCTGGGTTCTGCTCATTTCACTCTTCATTATTTCATGCAAGTTTTTCCACGTTTTTCTAAAATCAGCCTGTTCATTATTTCTTACAGAACAGTAGTAGTCCATCACTGTCGTATAACACAACTTGTTCAGCCGTTCCCCAATTGATGGGTATCCCTGCAATTTCTAGTTCTTTGTCGCTACAAAGAGCTGCTATAAACATTTTAGAACAAAGGTTCTTTCCCTTTTTCTCTGATCACCTTGGGGAACAGACCTAATAGTGGTATTTCTGGGTCAAAGGATATGCACAGTTTTATAACTCTGGACATAATATAATTCTACATTGTGCTCAAAAATGGTTGGATCAGTTCACAGTTCCATGAAAATGTCCCATTTTTTTTCCACATTCCCTCCAACATTTGTCATTTTCCCCTTCTATCGTATTAGTCAGTCTGATCGGTCTGAGATATTTCAGAGTTGTTTTAATTTGCATTTCTCTGATCAATAATGATTTAGAACATTCTTTCATATGCTTATAGATTGTTTTGGTTTCTTCATCCAAAAACTGCCTGTTCATATCCTTTGAGTAGTTGGGACTTCAAGGAAGCCAGAGTGGTCTGTAGCCAGAGTGGAAGAGGGAGAGCATTCCAGGTATGGGAGACAGCCAGAGAGAATGCTGGGAGCAGAGAGGTAGAGTGGCTTGTTCATGGAAAAGCCAGGAGGCCAGTGTCCCTGGATGGGAGTACATGTTGAGGAGTAAGGTATAAGGTAGGAAGGATTTAGGTGATGAAGGGTTTTGAATGCCAGTGAAAGCACTTTGTATTTGGTCCTGGAGGTGATAGGAAGCCACTGGAGTTTATTGAATAAGGAAATGACCTGGTAGGACCTGAACTTTAGTAAAAATCCCTTTCATTGCTAAGTGGAGGATGGAGTGGAATGGGAAGGAATGTGAGGCAGGCAGGCCCACCAGCAGGCTGTCGCAGTTGTCCAGGTTTGAGGTGATGAGGGACCTATGCCAGAGCGGTGGCTGTGTCAGAGGAGTGAGAGAAGGGGACATATTGGAGAGATGTTGCAGAGGTGAAATCAACAGACCTTGGCAATGGCTTGGATACACTGGATGTGGGAGTGAGGAGAGATGGTGAGGAATCCAGGATGCCTCCAAGGTTGTGAGCCTGAGGGACTGGGAAGATGGGTAGGGATCCCTAGGAGTATGTAAAAACCACCTTGCTGTTTCCTCATGCTTCTTAGACCTGACCGAAACCTCAGCTTTATTTAGGCCACCCCTATGTGGGTTCACTGTGCTGTCTTTATAGGGGAACAAGGTGGCTTTGGGAAATGGGGCCCATTATGTATCATTGTACTGCTACTTGAAGGTTATGTGGTATATTTGGTGCATATACCATGAACAGGAGCAAAAGGATCCAGGACCTAGATAGCCAAAATTACATCATAAATGAAGGAGCGTCAAGGAAATGTCTTTCACAGCTATGGATAGAGGAAGAGTTCTTAATCAGATAGGGGATAAATAGAGAGATATGAGATTAAGTGGACAGTTTTTTTTAAATTATGAGAACCATCAATGGAGACCAAAACTTGTTCAGGAAAATAAAATCCATCTTAAAACTAACCAAAGTATTTTCTTAGTCCAGTAATCAATTGGATTTTTGCACAAATAAAATCAAGGCAATTAGAAGGGAAGCAGTAACTATGAGAAAAAAAATATTTGTAGCAAACTTCTCTGATAAAGGTCATATGTCCAAGATATATGAGGAATTAAATTATATAAGAAGAAGAGGCATTTCCCAGTAAATTAATGATCAAAGGGTTTAAATAGGTAGCTCTCAAACAAAATAAAATACAATAAACAGCCATTTGAAAAATATGTTCCAACTGATATTGAGAAATACACATTTTATTGAATTTGAGCTTCTATTCCATACCCATCAGATTGGCAAAGATGACAAAAAAAGAAAAGAAAGGAAAATGGCATTTGTTAGAGGAGCTATGGGATAGTGCTGCTCATGGAGTTGTGAAGAAGTTCAGCCGTTGTGGAAATCAATTTAGAACTATTCTCAAAAAGTTACAAAATTGTTCATATTCTTTGACCTAATGATATCACAACTAGGCTTATACCTCAGCTATCTCTCTTACTTCCCTCCTTAACCCTCCCTGCCCCCACACACACTAAAAAAGGGAAAAGATCCGTATGTACAGAAATATTTATAGAAGGACTTTTTGTTATATCAAGGAACTGGAAATAAAATGGGTGTCCAGTATTTGGTGAATGGCTGAGCAAATTCTGGTATATAAATGTAATAGAACAAAAGAGAAACCTGGGAAGATTTGTTTGAACTGATGTTGAGTAAAGTAAGTAGAACCAGGAGAGTGATTTACTTAAAGGGAACTGACCAATGCAATGAACAACCTTATCTCTAGAAAATTAATGATCAATCACATTTCCTACCTCTTGGCAGGGGTCAACCAGATGGTAAAGTGGATAGAATGCTGGATCTGAAGTTAGGAAGATCTGAGTTCAAATTCATCCTCAGACACTTCCTAGCTATGTGACTCTAGGCAAGTCACTTAACCTTGCTTGCCTTAGCTTCCTCATCTGTAAAATGAGCTGGAGGAGGAAATGGCAAACCACTATTGTATTTTTGCCAAGAAAATCCCAAATGGGATCATGAAGAGTCAGACACAACTGAAATGACTGAATAGCACAACAGCCTCTAGACAGAAAGGTGATGGACTAGAGGTATAGAATGAGGTGTACATTTTCAGATGTGGCTGATAGTGTGGATTTTTTTTTTTGCTTGACTGTACTTAATTTGTTGCAAGGTGAGGTATTTATTTTGGAAGATGCCAGAGTTGTAAGGTGAGAATTTTCAGTCTAGGGGAACAGTGTGATAGGAATCCCTCTAAAAAATAAACACCCCAATGAAACATTTGTAAATTACACAGAAGAGAACAGAAAAATGTTCAGAAAGAGTTGTAGACAAGCCAGACAGTATTGGAATTAACTTATTAAATTATATACTTAAAACAACTCTAGATCTATGTAATAGGAAATTCTTTTTCTGTTTTTGTATACTCATCATGTTTGGCAGTGGCTGTCAAGTTGATAATAATTTTTTAAATGAATATAACTTATTGGTGAGGAGCAGTCCATATCAATTATCTAAGGTAGCAGTCTATCTCTACCAGTTCTTGTAATAATGGCAGTGATGTTCCACACTGTTGGATTTGACCAGTGGGCTGAGTTTCAGAAGGCTGCATATATACCTCAGGAATAACATTTGGAGTTGGGGCCTAGAGCGGGAGCACTGGTTGGGAGAAGAAGAGACATCTGGGGTGAATGGCCCAGGGATTTATAACTCCGAGGTACACAAGTTGACTGGGCCTCCTTGTTTCTCCTGGGGGCCTAGTCCAGTATGACTATCTACACAAAAGAAAAGGATGTAATCTAGAAGCAATTCTGTAATCTCTAGAACACTAGAAAGGTTTTGGACAGGAATTTATTTGGACAGTCTTTGACAATTAACTCTTATTCTTTTTGTTTGTTTTTTGTTTTGCTTTGTTTTTGGAGGGGGGGAAGGCAGGGCAATTGGGGTTAAGTGACTTGCCCAAGGTCACTAGCTACTAAGTATGTCAAGTGTCTGAGGTCGTATTTGAACTCAGGTCCTCCTGACTCCAGGGCCAGTACTCTACGTACTGCGCCACCTAGCTACCCCAGTTTACTCTTATTCTGACAATTCCTTGTCACTAACATCGTGGTGGTTCTTAATAAAAACCAAGGAAGGATGTGGTTTTCTAGGACCAGCACCAGGTGTTCTAGGCAGAGTTGCATAGGGTGTGTGCAGTCTTATATTTGGAGGCTGCCATAAGGTTATCAGCATAACAAGATTTTACATAATTTTCCACATTTTGCCTGATTTAAGGGCCCTCAGAAGATTCAGTAAGAGAGAGGAAGTTTTCTTAGAGTTCAGCTATGATGGTATTATGATTATAATATAGTACAGGACATAGGTTTTCCCTTGGTAGAGTAGGAGACCATAATAGTTCTAGAACTGGGCTTGCCCACATCTTTGCCCCCCAGTGCTGTCCATTCACAGATACTGGGATATTATCTGCTATGATACTGTGATATTATTTGTTACACAGGGTACTAGAGATAGATAGAAAACTAAAGTTAGGCTGAGAATCTAAAGCCTGCCTAAATGTTAGTAATTTTCCAAATTAGGAGCTTGGAGTGATGGTGACTAAATTCATACTTTTCCCCTCTGAAATAAACTCCCTAAAGTCGAAGCAGAAAACTGGCTTTTCCTTTAAGGCTCTAGTTCAACTCCCACCTTATTCAGAACTTTCTTGGTTCCCTTAGCTGCTAGTGTCTCCCCCTCTAGATTGCCTTCCATTTACTTTGAATAAATCTTATACTTATCTAGTTATTTACATGTTATCTTTACACTGAGGACAGGGACTATTTGCCTTTCTTTATATCCCTAGTTCTAGGCACTGCACCTTGTACATAATAAGCACTTAAATGCTTGTTGACATAAGAAATGCATGTTGATTGATTGACTTAATGTCTATAAACATGTCCAGGTTGCCATCTCCAACCTTTAAAAAAACCCACAACAACTCATCACTTGACACTACCATCCCTTCAAGTTGTCCTCCCGTTATTCGACTCTTTTTTGGAGGAGCATTGGGGGATGGGGGGTGTCAAACTCCTTGAAGAAGCTATCTATACTTGTCTCCACTTCATTCCCTTTCCTTCTCATCTGAACCCTCTGCAATCTGGTTCTTGGCCTCATCTCTCAATGGAAACTGCCCTTTCCAAAGTTGATAGTAATCTGCTAATTGCCAAACCTAATGACTTTTTCTTGGTCCTTATCTTTCTTGACCTCTATGGCATTTGATGTTGTTGACCACCTTCTTAATACTCTCCTCTGGCTTTGAGTGATGCTGCTCTTTCTTGATTCTCCTACCTTCCTGAACTGTCCTACTGAGTCTGTTCTGCTGGATCTTCATCAGTGTCCCTGTCTCTCTGCATGTTTCTGTGCATCTGTCTTTCTCTGTGTGTCTCTGTCTCTCTGTATCTCTCTGGCTCTATCAGTCCTTTATTATCAGCTTCCTATAGAAAATTTTAAATTGGCATCTCAAAATGAACATATTCCCAGCTCCCCTCTTCTGAATTTCCCTGTTTCTGTCTAGGGTGCTACCATCTTTCCAGTCACCCAAAAGATTGGGGAGGAATTAGAGAATAATTAGAGGTTTTTAAAGATAAAAAAAGGATGCTTCTTGTCATGGAGACTTTAAGGAGTTATACACGAAGCAGTCTTTCTCCTTTTAAACCTCTAATTTTTCTCTAATTCTTTCCACCCACATTCTTTTGTAGTCTAAATTTAATCAAGGTTGTCTTTTCTCCTTTTGGTCTAAGAGGGAAGGAACCAGGACTAAATGGCTGAGCTGGTTATGCCTGTACTTCCTCCTCCACTATAGGAAGAAATGAGGGCAGGAGAGAACAAGGCTAGTGGGGCACCTCTGTAAGTCTCATTTTTAGAGACACTAACCTAGCGTAATTCAGAATTTTCTTCCAGATGGTGAAGCAGGATGATGAGTTGTCTTTTGGCCTCCCTTCCCTTTGGAGAAACAGAAATGGGCTGGTGATTTTCCTTGGGATAGATGTTCAGACAAAAAAAATGAGATATTCTTATCAGCCTATATACCTGGAATATGGGCTTGGTTTTTTTTTCAAATTCCATATTTTATTATTTAATATTTTTTTAGTTTTCAGCATTGATTTCCAGAAGATTTTGAGTTACAAATTTTCCCCCCATTTCTACCCTCCCCTGCACTTCCAAGGTGGCATATATTCTGATTGCTCCATTGCCCAGTCAGCCCTCCCTTCTGTCACCCCACTCCCCCCCCATCATAGGTCAAGATAGATTTCTATGCCCCATTGCCTGTATATCTTATTTCCCAGTTGCATACAAAACAACTTCTTTTTGAGCATCTGCTTTTAAAATTTTGAGTTCCAAATTCTCTCCCCTCTTCCCTTCCCACCCACCCTCCCTAAGAAGGCAAGCAGTTCAACATAGGCCACACATGTATCATTATGCAAAACACTTCCATAACAGTCATGTTGTGAAAGACTAATTATATTTTGCTCCCTCCTGTCCTGTCCCCCTTTATTCATTTTTCTCCCTTGATTCTGTACCTTTTCAAAAGTGTTTGCTTTTGATTACCTCCTCCCCCATCTGCCCTCCCTTCTATCATATCTGCTTTTTTATCCCCTTTGCCCTGCTTTCCTGTGGGGTAAGATACTCACATGAGTGTGTATATTACTCCCTCCTCAAGTCAGATATGATAAGAGCAAGATTCACTCATTCCCTTTCACCTGCCCCCTCTTCCCTTCCAACAGAACTGCTTTTTCTTGCCACTTTTATGCGAGATAATTTACCCCATTCCATCTCTCCCATTCTCCCTCTCTCAATATATTCTTCTCCCATCCCTTAATTTTATTTTATTTTTTAGATGTCATCCCTTCATATTTAACTCACCCTGTGCCCTCTCTCTCTCTTTACATATATATATATATGTATGTGTATATACATGTATGTGTATATATATGTATGTACGTGTGTGTGTATATATGTGTGTGTGTGTGTACGTATATATATATGTGTGTGTGTATGTATGTATGTGTGTATGTATATTCCCTTCAACTACCCTAATGCCAAGAAGGATCTCATGAATTACACACATCATCTTTCCATTTAGGAATGTAAACAAAACAGTTCAACTTTAGTAAGTCCCTTATGATTTCTCTTTCTTGTTTACCTTTTCATTCTTCTCTTGATTCTTGTGTTTGAAAGTCAAATTTTCTATTCAGCTCTGGTCTTTTCACTGAGAAAGCTTGAAAGTCCTCTATTTTATTGAAAGTCCGTATTTTGCCTTGGAGCATTATACTCAGTTTTGCTGGATAAGTGATTCTTGGTTTTAATCCTAGCTCCTTTGACCTCCGGAATATTGTATTCCAAGCCCTTTGATCCTTTAATGTAGAAGCTGCTAGATCTTGTGTTATCCTGATTGTGTTTCCACAGTACTCAAATTGTTTCTTTCTGGCTACTTGCAGTATTTTCTCCTTGACCTGGGAACTCTGGAATTTGACAACAATATTCCTAGGAGTTTTCTTTTTGGGGTCTTTTTCAAGATCTGGTTCTAGAATATCAGGGCAGTTCTCCTTGATAATTTCTTGAAAGATGATGTCTAGGCTCTTTTTTTGATCATGGCTTTCAGGTAGTCCAATAATTTTTAAATTATCTCTCCTGGGTCTATTCTCCAGGTCAGTGGTTTTTCCAATGAGATATTTCACATTGTCTTCCATTTTTTCAACCTTTGGTTCTATTTTATAATATCTTGATTTCTCATAAAGTCACTAGCTGCCACTTGCTCCAATCTAATTTTTAAGGTAGTATTTTCTTCAGTGGTCTTTTGGACCTCCTTTTCCATTTGGGTAATTCTGCCTTTCAAGGTATTCTTCTCCTCATTGGCTTTTTGGAGCTCTTTTGCCATTTGAGTTAGTCTATTTTTTAAGGTGTTATTTTCTTCAGTATTTTTTTGGGTCTCCTTTAGCAAATCATTGACTTGTTTTTCATGATTTTCTTGCATCTCTCTCATTTCTCTTCCCAATTTTCCCTCTACTTCTCTAACTTGCTTTTCCAAATCCTTTTTGAGCTCTTCCATAGCTTGAGACCAATTCCTGTTTTTCTTGGAGGCTTTTGATGTAGGCTTTTTGACTTTGTTGACTTCTGGCTGTATGTTTTGATCATCTTTGTCACCAAAGAAAGATTCTAGAGTCTGAGTCTGAGTCTGCATCCTTTTTCACTGCCTGGCCATGTTCCCAGCCAACTACTTGACCTTTGACCTTTTTGTCAGGGTATGACTGCTTAGAGTAGAGAGTGCTTTGTCCCAAGCTTTAGGGGCTGTGCTGCTGTTTTCAGAGCTACTTCTATGCAGCAAGCTCTGCCACAGCAGCGCTCTCCCCCCAAGAACTGCCAACCAGGACCGAGACCCATATCCAAGCAGGTTAAAGCAGGCTCTGCCCTCCCACTCTGATCTGTGGCTTAATTCCTCCCACTTGGTGGGCCTGGGGCTGAAGCAACCGCAGCTGGAGCTCTGGAAGTAGTCCCAGAGCTGCACCACCTCCACTGCCCCCCCCAGCACTGGGGGCGACGATTTTTCCACTAACCTGCTCTGTTGTCTTTGGCGTTTGTGGGTTGAGAACTCTGGCAACTGCCACAGCTCAATGATTCAGGGCCCTATGGCCTGTTCCGCCCGGCTCCTAGTCTGGTTGGTCCTGGCGCCCCACGCTGGGCTGCTCTCCGCTTCCAGCACCATGTGATAGACGCTTCCCAGCGACCATCCAGGCTGTCCTGGGCTGGAGCCCTGCTTCCCTTTGCTATTTTGTGGGTTCTGCAGCTCTAGAATTTGTTCAGAGCCATTTTATAGGTGTTTGGAGGGACCTGGGGGAGAGCTTAAGCAAGTCCCTGCTTTCCAGCTGCCATCCTGGCTCTGCCCCGCAGTATGGGCTTGTTATGGAACTGTCTGGGCCCTCTGAGCTACTTTGGGTTTAGTCATTAGCTGGCATGAGGGGGCAGCTCTGCCAAGAAATTCAATGTCACATAAGTGCCAGAAATCCCTGAGAGATAAGGCAAGGTCCAGAGCTTTAGAAGAGTTTAGGTTAGTTCATATGGAAGCTGGACCATCTGAGCCTAGCCTCATCCGTACTTAAATTCCTGCAATATTCGTAGGTGCCATCCTCTGGCAAAATTAATAGGGATGCCGGTGTGTGTATGTGATGGGGTTACATAAAGGCCAGGATAGCTTCTGAACCAAATATGCCATGTTATACCCTCTAACTTCAGGAGGGGTAGGATGAGGATAGAGGTGGGGTTTTGTACTACAATTTTATGGCAAAGAATTTCTGAAATTCAGTTGTGGGATGGAGGGAAGGGAAGATACTGTAACACTGTACAGGCCTTATGGGCAACATATGTACACTTATACGTACATATACAGACACGTGTCCATATGTACATGGATGTATACACATGTTCCCAAGGACCCTCAAGGAGTATAACACCAAACAAGGAACCCTGATTTCAACTAACTAATGACAACTTGTCATACCTTCTTGGTTTTGCTTCCAATGCAGAAGCAGCCCATTATACTCTTTAGAGATGGGTTAATGTGGAATAAGGAGGACTGACCTTGGAATCAAATGAGTTCTCAGATGGGAGCTTTGGCAAGACATTCTTTTAGTGACACTTGCTCTGACCCTCTGTCCCTTCCTCCTGCCATACCCCAGGATCCTCCAGGGAGAAACTGTGCTGCTGCTGTCCTGGAGATGGGGACAGGAGCAGGGTGAGGTATGGGATGACCAGGGGTCAAACTTAGACGGGAAGTCCTAGAGAAGCCTGACAGGGAGCACATACTGGGAAGCTGACCCACTGATGTCAGGTAATTGAGCCTTGGCTTCTCCACTTGTAGGGAAATAATAATTGAATCGCTTACCTCACAGGGATGGAATGAGGGTCCCAATGGAGTGCAAAATTCTTAAGTTCTATATAAATGGAAGATTATGATGAAGATGATTTAAGCCCCTGGTTGCATATTTCAAAGCAGTTTGTGGATTAGAGCAAAAAGGGAGAAACATGATTGCCTTTCAGAAGCCAGAATGTATCCTTGGATAGTCAAATAGCCTCCCTTTCCCCTTGCATCCCTTCCCTTTTCTCACCTATTCATGTTCACATCCAGCAGCTATGTTAGTTTTATGTGCTCAAGAGAGCCATCCTCTTTTCTCTATGATGGATTAGAAATGAATATTTTGTTTAATATACTAGAAGATCTAATTTGGCTGACAGAGCTTTATACATTTTTAGAACATCGGTTCCCCCCCTTCAGGCATGAATTTATTAACATCAACTAACTTAAGCTATTATTTAGATGGTAATAAATACACAGAAACTGTAGTGTGTATAGCACACACACAAAAAGATATATTCAGAATCTCAAAACTACTTGTCTAAAAGAAAAAGTTAACAGTTTCAATATTGTTATCCAGAAACATATGTGTCTAATACATATACGCTAAATCTGTTTTCATTTAATTGAGTTTGAAATATACAAAAGTCTTTGTTGTTCTTACATGTGGAAATTAAGATGTAATTTTTAAAATGTACAGTGAAAACAGCTTTAGGGACTTTCAACAAGGTTGATGGTAAGTGCACTGTTTTCCGTTTATTGCCAATCAAGTTTTCTATGTGCCTGGTGGGTTACTAATACATTCTAAATGTTTCAAGTAGCCTTGTTGCTCCAAGGACCTTAAGACACTTTGTAAAACCAGAAGACTTAGGGGATCATTTTATGTAAGGGGAGAAAGCTAGAAGAAATACAGCTAGTCTCATGGTTATTAAAAGGTTTGCCACAGCACACGAATGTGCCTGAAATGCACTCCCAGACCTCAAGATTCCCACATTCCACAGCTCTTGCCCTTGGCTGCAGTTTGCTGCTATTCTTCCTAGATTGACCTCCTTTGCTCCAAGTCCTGGGGAAGTAAAGAAGTAAAAGGGGGGTGGGGGAAGAGAAGTAAGTAATGGAATCCCAAGGCCCTGGGTCTGGAAGCCTGACTGTTCAGGAATCCTTCTTTGTGAACAGCTTAAGCATTCAGTGTACCACAGTTTCTCATGGCAAAAAATACTGTGCCATGAGACCGAAAATATTGAGAACCGCTAAATTAGACCTGTCCTTTGTCCTTGATTTCTCAGTATTCTAAGACTTGATTGTATCTTTTCTGATTATTTCAAAACTGATATTTATGCATTCAGTTCAACAAACATTTATTTTAAAAAAAAAGCTAAGTGCGAGGTATTTTTTAGGGACAGAGTTCTGACATTCACAGTCCATGGATAGATTTTCGGATGTCCATGAATTTGGATGGGAAAAAAAATTACATCTTTATTTCAGTATAATTGATTTTATTTGTAACCCTCTGTTTCATTCTATGTATTTAAAAATGTTATTCTGAAAAAGTGTCCATAAGCTTGACTAGTTTGAAAAAGGAGTCCTCCACCCCAAAAAAGGTTAAGAACTCTTGCCCTGGGGATACAATGATGAAAATGGTCCTTGCTCTCAAGGAGACTGCAACTTAATAGAATTCAATTTATGCAAATATACACACAAATAGGATACAAGGTGTAAAGCGTGAGAGAGGCAAAGGAAAAATCAATATAATATACCCTAGGAAAATTTGAGGAGAAAGAGATCATTTTCAGCTGGATTTGGGAAGGCCTGAAATCTGTAATAAAAAAGATATCAAAAGACAGATGAGAAGGTGAGTGGGACGGTGAAGCTCTCTCATGGAATCTGGGTCTTGGCCTTTCTGTGAGTTGAGTGGAATGAATGGGAGTGGGGACCTTTCAGGATGGCTCAGGGCTTCTGATTGACAGCTAGGCCCAAGTTTAGAGTTACTGAAAATCATCTGAACTGTGCCCTAGCCAAATAAAGGAAAAAGTGTCTTTAAGAGTTTGACATTGGCTAAATGGGACCTGGGGTAGTAGAATTCCACGAAATTGTGAGCTTGGACTCCACCAATGAGAGTAAAAGACCAGTGGTGGTGGGGCGGGGGCTTGTTTATGTTAGAATATAAGGCTGGGTCCTGCCCTCTGGGCCCCGCCTCTCCCTATCAATTGTCTAGGTTCAGAGACCTCCCAGATTATGGAGAGACTTGAATGCCAGGTTAACAGAATTCAAACTTTACTTGGGAAGCAATAGAGAGAGCCCTTGAAGAATTTTGAGCAAAGTGATGACATAATGAGGGGTGGGGAACCTGTGGCCTTCTGGGTTCTCAAGTGCAGCCCTTTGACTTGAATCTAAACAAATTTGTTCTGTGAAGTTTGGATTCTGTCAAAGGGCTGTACTTGAGGACCTAGAGGGCCACATGTGGCCTCCAGGCCACGGGTTCCCCACCTCTGATAACTGGATCAATACATACAGAAAATTATCTAACAGCAACATAAAACATGGTGGATCTGAGGGCTGATTGGGGTAAGAGTGTATGGTAGAAAGACCTGTTGGGAAATAATAGTGATAAACCATGCAGGTGGTGATAATAGCCAACATTTGTATATTACTTTAAGATTTGTAAAGTGTTCTACCTAATTATCTCATTTTTTGGAAGTACACTGACAAGCTGGAGAATATCCAGAGAAGGGCAGCCAGGATGGTGAAAGGCTATCTAGGTCACCCCATAAAAAGATCAGTTGAAAGAACTGGGAATGTTTAGCCTGGAGAGAAGAGCCTTGGGCAGTGTTGGCCCTGGAGTATCTAAGTTCAGAGATTATGGGGACACCAAGGCAATGAGAGCCAACAACCCAGTAACAAAAAGAACTTTATTAAAGTGATAGAGAAAGATAAGTGGGAGAGTTTATGCTTCTAACAGCAGGAGGATGTCCTGATTAAATCCCCGTGGAGCTGGCTGGCTTCCAGCATCATGAGTTTGATCTAGGTGGAAGCCTCACTACATCAGGGTAGTGCTTTTTGTATGAAATTGAGTTCTTTGGGAACCAGCTGAGCAAGTGGTTCTTGTACGTTAGGTATCATACAGTAGCTTACCACTTGCATGTTATGTGGCACATAAATAAGTACAAATAAAGGGTTACAGGAGTCATTACGTATCTGAAGCTGAGAGAGACCCTTTGTTCAACTAGTTTTTATACACATAAGCTTCTGCAGAATTCCCCCTCTCTACTGGAGGGTAACAGGGGAAGACATGATAGCAGTCTTAAACTTAAAAGGTTTTCACACAGAAGAGGGATTAAATTTGAGAGAATTCTTCTGCAGGCATGGGTTGGACCAGATGGCCACCAAGGTCCTTCTCAGCTTTGAAATTCTCTGATCCTGTGACTCGTTCAACATGGCCCGAGAGGGTAGAACTAGGTGCAGAGGGCAGAAATTGTAAAGGCGCAAATTTAAAATTGAGATGAATAAAAACTTACTAGTAATTAGAACTATCCAAAAGTAAAGTGGAATGTCTTGGGAGGTAGTAGGTTTCTCCTTCATGCAAAGACTGGATGGTAACTTGTCAGGTATTTTGTAGAGACATTGACTCTGTATGCAATATCCTCCACAGGAATATACTATTCACATGAAGCTATCTGTCTCTTTTTGCAACTTACTGTTTATTTTTAGTATTCACTTTTTAAAAAATTTTAAGTTTTGAATTCTCTCCTTCCCTACTACCCTGCCTATTGAGAAGGCAAGAAATGTTAGTGGAATTGTGAACAGATCCAACCATTCTGGAGAACAATTTGGAACTATGTCCAAAGGGCTGGAAAACTACATACTCTTTGATTCATTGATACTCCTACTAGGTTTCTAACCCAAAGAGATCAAAGGAAAAGGACTTATATGTACAAAAATATTTATAGCAGCTCTTTTTGTGGTGGCAAAGAATTGGAAAGTGAGGGGATGCCCATCAATTGGGGAATGGCTGTGTGGCATATGATTGTGTTACAAGAAATGGTGAGCAGGATGCTCTCAGAAAAACTTGAGATTTGAACTGACGCAAAGTGAAATAAGAAGAATCAGGAGAACGTTGTATGTAGTAACAGCAATATTGTATGATGATCAACTGTGAAGGACTTAGCTTTTCTCATCAATACAATAATCCCAGACAGTTCTGAAGGATTTATGATGAAAAAGGCTATCTACTTCCAGAGAAAGAACTCATGGAGCTTGATTGAATATTGAATCAAGACTTTTTTCCACTTTATTTTTCTTGCCCTCTCCTTTTTTTTTTTTTTTTTTGCAAAATGGCTAATATGGAAATATATTTTGCTTGATTTCACATGTATAATTGATATCACATTTCTTGCCTTCTCAATGGGTGGGGAAGGCATGGGAGGGAAGGAGAGAATTCAGAACTCAAAATTTTTAAAAAGCGAATGCTAAGAATAAATAAATAATAAATCGGAAAAAGAGCACATAGCTTCATGATGGATTCCTATGGAGGATATTGCTAATAGAGGTAATGCCTCAATCTCTAAGTTTCATAAGAGCAGATACGACAGTGAGATATGCAAAAGTTATTACTATCTTGGAAAAGGATATGGGAAAGGACAGAAGGGAAGCAAACAAGCATTCATTAAGTACCAAGTGCTTTATAGATATTCTCATTTGATCTGTTGATGTTCCAATGATTTGATCAATGACCTGTAAAATGTTCCTCATTTTATAGTTGAGGAAAATGGGACAGACACAGATTATGTGATTTGTTGAGAGTCATCTAGCTAGTAATTGTGTTCAGTCATTTCAGTTGTGTTTTGACTCTTCATGACCCCATTTGGGGTTTTCTTGGCAAAGATATTGGAGTGATTTGCCATTCTTCTCCAGCTTATTTTACAGATGAGGAAACTGAGGCAAACAGGGTTAAGTGACTTGCCCAGGGTCACCCAGCTAATAAGTATCCGAGGCTAGATTTGAACTCAGAAGATGAATCTTCCTGACTGCAGGCTCAGCACTCTATCCCCTGCACAACCTAGCTGCTTGTATTGCTAAGTAATTATTTGAGGTCAAATTTTGAATTCAGATCTTTCAGACTCAAAGCCCAGTGTTCTATCCATTGTGCCATCTAATTGTCTCTGGTATAAAGACTGCTAAGGCAGTAAATATGGGGTGGATGATGTAATTAAGCATCACATACTGAGGCAGTATGACTCTCCAGGCCTTTGTGATAGCCCCACAAGGATCATTTGTGTGGGAGTAGTTTATTTAGAATTAAATTACATTATTGTTTTTAAGTAGCAAGCATTACAGGATGTATCACATTCATTTGTAGGTCACCCACTAGTCTGCCACTTGACTCCTCCTTATTTAATCTTGATTTAATCATTCTGAATTCTAGAGAAATCCAGGGATATGTTTGGACATTTTCTTATTAATGAATAAAATTGCAACCTCCTCATTAATTAACAAATTATCTTACATATTCAAACTGGAGAAACCTCCTTTTCCAATAGGAGTTACTCACTTCTACATTTCCTTTGATTAAACAAATATTAAAATTACTGAAGATGCTATTTATTAATAAGAGAAATCACTAATAAAGCAGGCATAGACAGATATTTTGGCTGTAAAAAAAAACCCCTTCAATTCTGTAAACAGTTCTACCATTCATTTCACTCAAGGTACTTTTTAGAGTTTTTCAGGAAAACATTTAGTATTTCTTCCAAAGATTAGAGTTAAATTCAGTCCAGCAGGAGATAAATTATTTTAATCCTTTTCTTTTTTTCTTCTCTTTAGCCATCATATATGACAGTCTTTTCAGAATTGTGTTGTGGGCTGACAGTTCCTCATAGACTTCATAGAATTCTCTTTGTAATGTTTCTTCACAAAATAACAGTTGACAGTTCTAACAAGAAAGAAATTTCTTGTCACCTTTCTATCTTCTCCAGTGATTGCTCATAGATCAGTGTGTACATTCTCTCTCTCTCTCTCTCTCTCTCTCTCTCTCTCACACACACACACACACACACACACACACATACACACACTTTCCCTGAATCTGTAGCAGCATCTCCTAGCAAGGAATTTACAACTGCAACTCTAAATTACAGCCCAACTTGTTCTCTTCACCTCTCCCAGAAAACATTTCACATTGTTCTTAAAGCTATAGTGATAATATCTGTAGTCATCTCCACGCGAGAGCCTAGTGAAACAGGTATTACAGTTAATTGTCTTATCCTGTTCTTTTCATGTTATACTTTTTTGGCAATTTCCAAACCATACCCCATGGCCTTTAGTTCTAGCTCTTCATCCGCTTCCTACTAGATTCTCAATTCTGACCCTGGGATTGATTCAGGGACAAGCTTTGTTTAGCTTTCTCCTGTCCAAGAATCTATCACCTCCTGATTATTTCCAAACCATGGTGCTGTGTGCATACTCACTCATCTTTCTGCCTTGTAGCTCCTCCTCCAGCTCTCCCATTAGATCAGGGGTGGGAAACCTAGGACCTCAGGACCACATGTGGCCCTCTAGGTCCTCAAGTGCTGCCCTTTGACTGAATCCAAACTTCACAGAACAAATCCCCTTAATAAAAGGATTCGTTATTTAAATCTTGGACGCAGTCTAAAGGCCACAGCCAAGGACCTAGAAGGCCACATGTGGCCTTGAGGCCACAGGTTCCCTACCCCTGCGCTAGACTCTAAGCTTCTTGAGAGCTGGAATTGTTGCTTGTATCGGTATCCTCATTACTTAGGAATGGACATGGCACATAGTAAGTGCTTAACAAATATTTTTTCATTCATTCATTATCTAAGAAATTGTCACATGTATGTGCCTGACCATTGACAATTTTTTATTCTCTGTAACATAATATATTGTTAATTGGTCTTTGCATAGAGAAAGGGATGTCATGGTAATTAGGGTAGGACTTTTATGCTGTTTTCTCTTTTGGAATGCAGAGGTAATCAAGTACCTTTGTTGAGTCTTGCATTTCAAATGTAATGGCAAGCAAAGTGGACTTGTCTTTTGTTTCTTTGATTAAATCAAGAGTCTTTGACCTGCTTAAGAAACAAAAAAGCCTAGATCACATAGGTTTGAGTCCCATGGTTGTGATGCCTGAAGAAGCATCAGATGGATTTTAGTCACATGGTTGTGACGCCCTCTGATCCTGAGAAGGGTATATAAGATCTGAGGTTGACATTTTGTTTTAAGGTCTGTCACTCACTGGAAGAGTGTCACATGACTTGATCAGAGGAGACTCTGGGTAGCCATTGTTAAGAGCCACCCCTCCCCCAGCCCTTTGAAAACCCAGATGTTGGTGCTTCTCTTTTTGGTAACTACATATGTGATGTCTTGATTAGACAAAGCCTGTTGATCTGTTTGTAGTTTCTGTTTGCATTTTCTCTGAAGTTCAGGGTGCTGACTTTTCCCCCTGAACTAAGTAATGATATATGTATATTTAATTAAAATGAGGTTGTAAACCCCTTAAAGTTGCTTTCCTTAGAAAAGCAGATCAAAGAACTTGTGCTAGCAGCCCTCCTGTTTGCTGATGTTGGTCTTACGCAGTCACAGCAGCTGCTAGTAATGTTGTTACAGGGGAGCACAGTGCTATGGATAGGTCAGCCTTGACTCCTTAAATCAAGGAGAGCTGGGTTCAGGTACTTCCTAGCTGTATAACTATAAGCGAGTTAACCCTTCAGTCTCCTAGACAAACATCTAAGACTGCATTACAGGTAGCTGCCGAATTCATGATCTCTGTGAATGGAAAATGTTTTAAGCATCACTTCTTACTCATTACAGATATCAATTAGTGACATGGGGATGGGGGGTGGAGTAGAGACCTCCTTTGTACCTATTAAATCACAGGTCTCTACTCCTTAACATTCCCCCCTCCCCCCTGCCCCTGTCACTAAATGGCATTTGTATGGATATTGTAATACTATTTCTTTTTTATTGATGGAATTTCTAAGTTAACAAACTATTGTTATCCAACCTTGTTCTTATTTCATTTTGAACTCCAAAAGTATTTTTGTTCTGTTATGTCTAACTCTTCATGACCCCATTTGGGGTTTTCTTGGCAAAGATACTGGAGTGTTTTGCCACTTCCTTCTCTAGATCATTTTACAGATGAGGAAACTGAGGCAAACAGGATTAAGTGACTCGCCCTGGGTCACACAGCTAGTAAATGTCTGAGGCTGGATTTGAATTCAGGAAAAGGAGTTTTCTTGAATCCCCTGAGCCACCTAGTCACTGTGGCCTATGTTAATCTGTTTTGCACACAGTTAGGGCGTTGTGGTACAGTCTGTACTGTTACTAGAATCTTTTTTTTTTCTTGGACTGCTTTTCAGGGTTAAATTTAACCCTAAGCTGTTAAAACCCTGAGTTTCCTAGAGTAAAGAGACTAGTTGGGAATTTCTCTGGTTTTGTCCTTTGTTGCAGGAAGATCTTTCACTAAGGGTAGGGTTATGCATTCCTGGAAAAAGGCACTAAAAATCAAAATGATTTTACCAAAATCTGATTTTCTCATAGAAACAACATAATAATGGGGAGTTTTGTTCCTGATCAAGGACTCACAGCTCAGTTCTTTATGGAAGGAATAAATACCACATTTAATGTTGTTTCAGTGGAGGATAGGTCCTAGGGACCAACACTGTTTAGCCTGGAAAATGGAAGACTTAGCAAGGACAAGTCATCTGTCTTCAAACATTTCAGGGCTTGTCATGTGGAAGGGAGAATTCTGTTAGCCCTCTGTGGCTTGAGAGGCAGTAATTAGGAGCAAAAGGGTCCAAATATAGAGTAAATTCCTGTTCAGGTACTTCTGAAGCACCTGCCAGCTAGGAGATGCTATGATCAATTAAGTACAACAACATACAAAGTAATTGTGAATTCTGTACTATACCTGATAGGGTCATGGTCTTTCCAAAGGGTTATTTTGAATATCAAATAAGATATTATGTTGTAAAATACTTGGTAAACAACAAAGCTGCTTTTATCATTGTCAGCTATTATGATCATTGTACTAAAGTCTGGGCCTCACAATTTTTGCCATATTTTTATTCTGATAAATCAGTTATGTTCAGCATTCTTTTTATTTTTTTGTAAACAGTTCTAAAATTTATTATTTTGGGGGTGTGGAGAAGGGCATTTATTTATTTATTTACTTGGTTATTTTAGACAATCAGAGTTAATGACTTGCTCAGGGTTACACAGCTAGTAAGTATCTGAAGTCAGATTTGAACTTGAGTCTGCCTGACTCCAGAGCCTGTACTCTATGCACTGCGCCACCTAGCTGACCCAGAGGTTCTTTTGAAACAGAAAAAAAAATTGAAAGTCAGGATAAAAGAAAGAATAAAATGAGACTTAAAGTTGTGGTAATAGAGTTATGATTATTTATATTTTAGCGTATTGACAAATCTTGTACATTTAATCATCCCTGTAGTTCTAAAAAAAAATTTTTATTACCAGAGGTGCCATTGTTCTAGTGTTGGGACCTGCCGCAGGACAGTAACAATTCTCAAACTTTTTGGTCTCAGGAGCCCTTTACACCCTTAAAAAATTATTGATTTCCCCTACCCCTTGTCCAGCTAAGGGTTTTTTTTGGGGGGTGATAGATATCAACATTTATCTTATTAGAAATTAAAGTGAATAAATTTTAAAATAACATTTATTAAAGATAATGATAAACTCATTACATGTTAACATAAATAACATTTTAATGAAAAATAACTATTTCCCAAAACAAAATAAAGTTAGTTAAAAAATAAAAATCAAATAGTGAGAAAAATGATGTTTTTAAAAATAATTTTGCAAATCCCTTTAATGTCTGTCATAACGGAACATACATCTCATCCCCGCTTCTGCATTTAGTCTGTGCAGTGTCTGGTTTTAGTTGGTGTATATGAAGATGATCAAGCCATAGATAGGTAGTTGGAAAAGGGAGGAATATTTTAACAGGCAGATAGCATCTTAGTATTATTGTGAAAATAGTTTTGACCCAATGGACCCCCTGAAACTATCTTGGGGACACCAGGCCACTCTTTGAGAAATGCTGCTGTAGGATATCTGAACAAACATTTTAAAATGGTTCAGTATTTTTCTAATGATATTCTTCAACATAGTTTTAGTTAAAACTGAACTTTTTTTACAAAGTGTTTTAAAATTATTAGAAAAAGAAGAAAGATAAGATTTGACTAAATCTTTTATATGCAAATATAATTGTGTGACCCAGAAAAACTCCTAATCTTCCTATCCCAGAGGAAATCAAGACTGCCAGAGGATTAGACCTTTCAATCTAGTTTTCCCAGTTCAGTGTATAGGAAACAAAATCTTTTCAAAAGAAAAGTTAAATGGTCTCTCTGTTTCCCGTTGAATTATCTTCCTGCATTTGAATTTCAATATGAAATTTCTGTATAAAAATGGAGTAAAACAAAAGGCAAAAATTCTGTCACCATATGGAAGAGAAGATGCGGGGTGGACATGAATAAGATATAGCATATTGCCAACAAAGATTTGCAACAAAGATAATTGACAAGAGGTGAACTAAAGACGTAGTGAGTGTATGCGACTAGTGGGAAGCCTGCATGCTCTAGTGGTAACCAAGCAATGTGAGCAAGTGTCTCAGAAGCCTCCCAACATGTTGAGTTGAAATTTATGGAAAGATGTGGGTGAGAGTCCTACAGATGAGAAGGCATGCGAGAATGCTTTCTTTATTCTTCTACCCCCTGTCCTCTTCCACTCCCTTATTACCTTGTCCCTAGGTCACAATTAGTGTGAATAATGAATCCCATGAAGTGGTCACGTCATTCAGATTTACACTATTTGAATTATAATTGCATGTAAAATTTGGTAATTGGTCCCAGCCCAATGGAAGTGTGCAGTGTAGATTCAGGATTCACTATTCACACTAATTGAGACCTATTTATCTTATGGATATGTTTTGTATATAATTACACACATGCATACTAACTCTCCCAATAAAATGGAAACTCTTTGAGGACAGAGATTGTTTGATTTTTTTTTCTTTATATCTCTAGAACCTTGCGTGGTGCCTGGAATATAAATGCCTACTAAATGCTTGGAGATTGATTATTTGGAGGGGATGAAAACATGTATGAAATCATCAAACTATTGAAGTATTTGATTTAACAAAGTTACTGGAATGAGTAGGAAAATTAGAAATCTAATAAATAATTCATCTTAAAAGTGTTCCAAATTTTCTAGTAAAATTATATTTTAAAACCTTATTACAAAAAGCACCTCAGGGTACGACTCATAAAGTTACACTGTGGATCAGATCACATGAAGGTAGTGTGGTATACTAGAAAGATCAATAAGAATTTATTAATAAGTCCTACTATGTGTCATGCCCTAGATACAAAGTAAGGCAAAAGGTAGCCTGTCCTCTTAAGGAGCTCACTGGGTAATGAGGGACACATGCAAACAGCTATGTACCTACAAGATATAGACAGGATAAATGGGGAGGGGAGGCACTAGAATTAGGAAAGTGGGAAAAAGCTCATGAAAGATGGGATTTTTACTGGGACTTAAAGGAAGCTGTGGAAACCAAAAAGCAGGGATGAGGAAGGAAAATATTCTAGACGTGGAGACAAGACAGTGAAAATGTTTGGCGTCGAAAGATAGACTGTTTTGTTCATCGAACAGCAAGGAGATCAGCGTCACTGGATTGCAGAGCACTAGGCTGGGAATACTCAGAAGACACAAGTTTTAGTTCTCTGTTTGCTATGTGAGTTTAGACAAGAGTTCTTCCAGCCTTTCTGGGCTTCAGTATTTTCATTTGTGGGATCACTCATGTCCCAGCTCAGACAATATCCCATCTCTCTGTATACGCTGAAGTATAGTGAATCTCTAACTGTGACATAGCCAGCCCATAAAATTGGATATTTTTTCTAGAGCAATGATATCAGCATTATAATATACTTCATATTAGAAATTTCACATGAAATTTCTTATATATTTTGAGACTGAACTTTGAGGATTTGAATATTTTACAGTGCAATTACTTCTTTCTGTCACCTAAAACTATTGTCCTATACGGGAATATGGTTGTTAGATAACTGACTAAAATAGCCAGGGTTATCCACACACCCCATTTCTTGATAGCAGGTGCTGTACTCTGTAGACTGTTGTGTTGGCTTTAAGATATTAAAATCTGATCAAATCCTAAAAACAAATTTTACATTTAGAACACTTAGCTGAGATTTGTTGGAGATATAAAGTTTAAGTAAGTCACAACCCTTGGACTCATGGAGCTTATAGTCACTCTCATAGGGATCATTGAGATTTGATCAGATGTCATTTATAATGGTAATATGGCAAGAAAAAGAACAGATCAGATGAAAGGAACATGGGAGCAGCACTATATATCAGGGTAGTATAATCCTGGGGTAGAATCTGGGAACTGAAGGGGAAAAGCATCAAAGAGAGCATTTGGATAGGTATCAATAGAAGGAGGACAGAAAGGATATATACTACAGATCACCCAGCCAGAAGGAAGAAATGGATGATGAGTTCCAAATAGATCATAGAGCTGTCACAGAAGTGTGATATCTTATTGATGGAGGGCTTAAACGGTCTGGACATTTACTAGAGCACTCTTTTTGCTAAAAGCATTGGATTTCAAGTCAAAGAACCTGACTTTGAATACTAGTTCTGCTACTTGCTATCTATTGTGACCTAGAATTATTGATGAATTTTTTTATACTTTTTTTTTAGAATAGGAGGTGAAACATAGACCTGGATCTTTCTAGGCAAATGAGTCAGCAGCTTTGGCTAGGGACTGCTGGGATAAGCTAGGACTGGTATTGGTGGTGGGGCCTTAGTTCAGGCCTACACAACATATGGGACCCAACAAAGGATTTTGGGTGGCCCATGAAAAACGTAGGGTTGCCACTGAGCACTCTCTCTTATTTGTCATGTGACCTGTGGCAACTAACCATGGTCAGTCTGTGTCTAGTCTAACCTATCTGAGGCCCGAAGAAGTTTAGCCTATTTTATGTTCGGCTCCTACCTACTACCAAGTTGTGTAGGTCTCTTTAGCTACTTTCCCTTCCCGTTGTTTTTCCCTAGCCAGTTTGAAAAGAAAACCACTCCTCCAGATGGGAGGAGCCACGGGTTTGCGGGAAAGTCATGCCTGAGGGGATGAGCTGAGAAGGTGAGGGGAAGGAGTCATTTAATCTGCCTAAAAGTTGGGGGTGAGAGTTTGGGATGATCCCCTGGCCACCCTGCTTAGCAGCCCAACATATTACACCACCACTACTCCTATTTTTATTCTGATCTTTCCAATCCAAAGATGTTTCTCCTTCATGGAGAAAACAGAAGCAAAGTAAGAATTAAGCAGCCATGAATTCTCTCTCTTATTGATTGCAATCATCTTACTGTCCCCAGCAGTAAGTAGCCTATCCATTTGTTGATCCTTCATTTTCCAAAATAGAGCTAAAGAGCTAAAAAAAATCAAACCAAAATCCCCATTTTGTTGTCCTTAGTTCTTCTCATCATCCTTAGGTCATTCTAGTTTTCCATCTTTTTTGGAAGCCTGTTCTTAATTTAAAAAAAAAAAAATTAATACAGATTTATTTTTGCCCTTTTTTATACCATAGATATACCCTTGTCTCCTTTCTCACCAGTATTACAATGAACTCTTCCATGTAAGAACAACCAAAAATTAGGCTGACATAGCAACTATATCTGATGGTATGTAGCACATTCCATGTGCCATATTTCCAATATTAATTTTTTTCAAAAAATAGTTTTTATTGGTGCCTTTTATATTCATATCCCATTAATTTCCCTTGCTACCTTGTGATTGAATCTCCTCTCATAAGAAAGGAATATACGTAAAAACGTTTGTTCCAGAAAACTTGTTTAACGATGTGCTCTTTGTACCCCTCCCCTTTGTTTCAGTGTGTCTTCTCCAGGCCCATGACTGGATTTTCCATTCCTCAGCAGTCAGGTTCTGTTGAAGTGTCTCTTGGTTCTGCTTATTTCTTTTTTCATCAGTTCGTACAACATAGATCACTTTCAGCATTTCTACAAATTCCTACTATCCATCATTTCTTACTGTACATTATTATTCCATTACATTCCATATGTCATGGGGATTTTTTTGTTGTTGTTTTAGCCATCCCCAATCAGTGAGCACCCATTTGGTTTCCTGTTCTTTTCTACTACAAAGAGCCGTGTTATGAATCTTTTGGAATATATTGGACCTTTATTTCTGCCTTTAACTTCCTTGGAGCATATGGCCAAGCGTATAGACAGTTTTGTCACTTTTCTTGCTAATTTTAAATTGAAATCCATAACATGGTAGTACCAACATTGCCTTGTTTGCCTTGTGTTCTTCTGAATTTCCTTCTGCTGTCTTCTGTGAGTTTTTAAAATGTTTTATGACATTCCTTTCTTTTTTGTTTTGGTATTGCTGTCTCTACCCACTTCTTCTTTATCCCTACCAATGCTGTCCCATCTTCTGGTCCTCTCCCCTCTCCCCACAACAAATAAAAAACCTCCCTTATAACAGAAGTATAGTCAAGCAAAACAAATTTATATTGTGATGGTTATAGCTGAAATTGTATGTCTCACTGTGAATTTACATTCATTCCATTTTCTCTCCACCAGGAGATAGAGAGCTGGCATCACTGGTCTTCTGAAACTGATTTGTCTGTCATGGCAGTGATCAGAGTTCTTCAGTTTTTAGTTTTCATTTACAATGTTTTCATCACTGTATAAATGTTCTGGTTCTATTCACTTTCCTTTGCATTAGTTTATACAAAGTTTTCCCAGGTTTCTCTGAATCCAGCCCTTTCATAATTTCTCATGGTACAAGCATATTCCGTTATCCTTTTATGCCATAACTTGTTCAGACATTCCACACTTGATGGGCACTCCCTTTGCTTGCAGTTCTTTGTTACCCCTCAAAAAATTCTGCTATAAATATTTTTGTATATAGAGTTCCTTTTATTTTTTTTCTTATCCCTCCAGGGTATAAGCCTAATAATGGTATCACAAGGTCAAAGGATATGCACAGTTTGATGACTTTTGGGCTATAGTTTCTAATCGCTTTTTAGAATGGTTGGGCCAATGTGAATTGTCCAATGTGTGCTTGTCCTCCCACAGCACCTCTTAACACTTGCCAGTGACTGTAAGATGGAATTTCACAAGTGTTTTAATTTGCATTTCTCTTATAATTAAGGATTTGAGTTGGTTTTTTTTAAAATATGGTTGCTAAATATGGTCCCTTGAGAACTACCAGTTCATGTCCTTTTATTATATATCTATTGGGGAATGGCTCTTGTTTTCATATATTTGTATAAATTTCCTATTTGTCTTGGCTCTCAGACATTTATCAGATAAATTTGCTGAAAATATTTCCTCAGTTAACTATTTTCCATTTAAATTCTAATTGCATTGCTTTTGTTTGTACAAAACTTTTCAAATTACATCATCAGAATTGACCACCTTATTCACTCTGATTATGTCTTTCTTGTTTGGTCAAGAATTCTCCTCCGTAGTTAAAAGGTATCTTTTTTGCATTCTCCTCTGTTTTGTTTATTATATGAGCTTTTCTATCTAGGTCTCATATCCATTTAGAGCTTATTCTGATATGTGGTGTGAGATGCTGAACTAAGCATAATATCTTCTGTAGGGCTTCCCAATTTTTCCCAATGGTTTTTACCAAATAGTGAGTCCTTACCTTGAGTCTGTTTTCTTTCATTTATTGAACATTGTGTTACTGTGTTCAGTTTTTTTTGTATCTTATGTGCCTAATCTTTTCCATTGATAAACATTTCTATTTTTGTAAGAGTACACAATTGTTTTGATGGTTACTACTTTCTAGAATAGTACCTGGTAACACCATTCCTGGGGCTGCTAGGTGGTAAAGTGGATAGAGAGTGCAGGGCCTGGAGTCTGGAAGACCTGAGTTCAGTTATTGCCTCAGACACTTAGCCATGTGATGCTGGACAAGTCATTTAAACCCATTTTGCCTCAATTTCCTCATCTGTAAAATGAGCTAGAGAAAGAAATGGCAAACCACTGCAGTATGTTTGCTAAGAAAACCCCAAATGGAGTCACTAAGAGTTGGACGTGACTGAACGGCAACCACCATTCCCCTTCCCTTCCCACTGTTTTGTTACTTCATTTGGCATTCTCGACCTTTTGTTCCTTCAGATGAATTTTGTTATTTTTTAGAGTTCTAGAAAGTAATCCTTTGGCAGCTTGGCATGGCACTGAATCTGTAAATTAATTTTAAAAGTATCATAATTTTACATAAGAACTACACAGCCATAAGCAATCAATTTCTCTCCAATTATTTATGTAGTTCTTGTTTTTTCCTTTTGAAATTTTATTTCACTTCATTTATACCATTTTATCTCTTTATTGCTTCCATCTACTCTTGTAGTACTTGTGAACAAGTCATCTTTTTCTCTGAGGTTCTGTTTGTAGTTATGTGCTTATTCTCTTCTGGGTTTACCTCTTCTAACCTATAATATTTCATAAAATTTGTTTGGTATTTTCTCATGTTTACTTCTATTTTCAGTCTCTTTGGGGTTTGAGATTTTGTGCTTGGCCTAAGCCTTTCTTTGCCCTTGGGTGAATTGATAGGCTTTGTTTGCCCAGTCTTCTCTGAAATCTGAATATTCCGTGATGCTTTCTATTTAGGTGGCTAGTATTAGGCCCCATCCTCTCACTTAACTTTGTTTCTATCTTAGTCTCTTGATTGACCACTGTGGGTTCCTTGGCTCTTTTTTTTCCTCCCTTTTTTCGTAGTCTTCTATCAAGAGTTGGTTCCACCCTTTGCTGTTGCTTTAAAAGGACTCATTGGGATGTTGGAAATCACATGGGCCTCAAGTCTCATGCACAGCCCTCCTTTTCCAGCCTTGAGTTGTCCCTGTCACCTGCAGGTGGCTCCTGATGCTCAGAGGAGTGAGCTGCCAGGCCCTGTGTCCTTGTGCAGTGACCAGTGCAGGCTAGATCTGTCCCCCTTCTTGTGTTCTGATAAGCCTGTGGCTTCAGAACCTGGTTATTGGACCTGAGCATCTGACAGTATCCCTGCAAAGAGCACTGGCTTGTGATTCTGCTGTCAGAATTCTTGAAGCTTTTAGGTCTGTTTCTGAGAGCTGCTGGTTTCTCTGGCAGGGCTCTTCTCACTGCCTTCACTGGCTTTCTAAATTCCAGGTGGTTTCCCTGGCCTCTTTTGCCTCTAAGTAGTCACTGGCTTGTGATGCTCCTGCTTAGAATGCTTGACTGGTTTAACATCTATTTGTATGAGTTCCCACAGTCTCCTCTTCCTTCCCTGCTTCTGCTGGCTCCTGGCCCTTGGAGTTCAATCTAGTTTTCCTAGTATGATTTTTCCCCCTCCTCCATTCTCCCCTCCTTTGCCATTTCTCAGTTTACCTGCCATTTGGCCCTTTGACCAGCCTTCAACATCTTATGGCTGTTTTTGTGTGTGTGTAGCCCTGGGCTGTTTTGAGTTGCTGCCTTTTTTCAGAGGTCTTTTTGGAGCATATTTTAAATAATTTACTGGGAGATGGGGGAGCTAGATTTTTTATACACTCTTTCACATTCACTATCTTAAATGGAAACTCTA
Organism: Trichosurus vulpecula; assembly: GCF_011100635.1. Lineage (NCBI taxonomy): Eukaryota > Metazoa > Chordata > Mammalia > Diprotodontia > Phalangeridae > Trichosurus > Trichosurus vulpecula. Next base: position 494,460,547 of record NC_050573.1, read on the forward strand.
TCATTTTAAATCCATAGCACCCATTTGGACCATCTTCTTCAAATCATTATATTCTTTGTCCACTCTCCCATCGGACCTGTTTTTACCTTTCCAGAAAACCCAAATACCAGGCTTATTTTTTTCAGTAAATATACCACAGTCTATTATTGTGACCAGCTATGCTAGGTGCTGCAGTGCATAGAGTGACAGGGCTGAAGTCAGGGAAACTCATCTTCCTGAGTTTAAATCTGGTCTCAGGCACTTTGCTAGTTTGTGTGACTCTGGGCAAATAACTTAGCCCTATTTGCCTCAGTTTCTTCATCTGTACAATGAGCTGGAGAAGGAAATGGCAAACCATTCCAGTATCTTTGCCAAGAAAACCTGAAATGGGGTCACGATGAATCAGACATGACTGAAATGACCAAACAACATGCAGCTACAAGGTAAACCTTACCTCTTTCTGCCTCCTAGTACATTCCTGATAATAGCTAGCAGAAGGTATATTATCAGGACATGCACAGATGGTTAATCTTTGTCCTTTGGTCATAAACTAGTTTTGTTCCTAATTTACACCTGTCGGAGGCAAGTGCATGTGTGACCACAGTCACTGTCCCAGGCCTCTCTCTAGTTCGCTGTTTGCCCATTCTTTACCACACTCATCATCCCTGCATGCCCCTTATTATTTGCTTTGTAGTTTAGAAAATGACCCTTGCTTACTTTCTCCTGTCTTCATAGAAGAGTGGCCAGTCTCATTGTCCTTTGCCTGCTTTATAATCCACAACCTGCTTGTGTTTATTGACCTTATTTTACTCCATCTTTACTCACAGCTCAATTCTTCCATATGAGAGTTGATAACAGTTCAGAATCCTATCACTTCACCAGGGTGCACTGTGTGCTGTGGTGTATATTATATGTACAAACTTGTTTCTGGCTCTTGTTCTTCCTCCTGTCAGCTGAGTCTTTGCCAGATCATGGAAGGCCAGAGAATCAGCACAGCTTCATAAAATAGCGCACTTGCTCACCTGTACCTCTTGTCCCTGCCTCTTTCACTCTGAATGGAGTTGGGTGAACCAAAACCTAAGCCTGTGTGAGGGCGCATGATTGGATTCCCTGGTTTTAAGAGCAGTAGTTTGGTCCTGGGCCAAGTGGACAAGTCAGTTGAATCCTTAGGTACAGCTTTGGACAGAAATGTATGTACATGTGATTAAGGTGGCCATGGCATTCTGCTATACCACAGAGTTTCCTTGACATTCCATAATATGGGGTGGGGTAAACCAGTCAACTTCCTCTATTTCTGACTACATGTGAACTTCTCTGTCTTAAAGGAACTGGTCTAAGCTGTCGTGTCCCAGGGTTTATAGGGACTTTAAACACCTTTATTCATTTTAATCACCAGTTCACTGAATGTTCAGAAAAGAAGGCAGGAATCCTTCAGGTGGCATTCATAGCCACAGTCAGCAAAGTAGATAATTCCAAAGATGATGACCACAAACCAACACAAGTGGGAGCATATTTGGGGAGTCCTTAGAAAACTGAAGCAGTGCCATTGGTCTTAAGATTTCTGTTGCCAATTTCTTTTGTCTTATTAAACTCCTTTTGCAACCCTTGAAGACATTTGGATCCTGAAGGGACATTTATTTCTCCTTCCCTTAACACTTTCATCAGTGTTTAATATCTTCCAATTGCCTAGATGTATTTACCTTTTTCTTTTTTGTATTTTTGTTTTGTAGTTTCTCCTGAGCTCTGTTCTTTTTATCAGGAATGTTTAAAAACTCTCTTTTATTAAAGGTCATAAGGACTTTCTAAGTCCACACTGTGACTTGGACTTGTTTTTCCAGTTTGTTCATGCTAGAATCTGACCTGTAATCTGTATTTCTCTTCTTGGTGTTGACAAATCAGAGTCCTGCCACTTTTTGTTAGTTATCAGAACTGCTAGTGTTCCAGTTTCCTCTTTCCTGGAATCTTATTTCTAAAGCTTCATTATCCTTAATGGAAGATGCCTCACAGGTGGAGCTAGACCCTGTCACCATCACTAATCCCTGTTTTACATGTATGGCCTTATTCCTCAGTACATTCATAAGCAAACCATAGGATTTAAAACTGGAAGGGTCCCAAGGAATCATCTAAGCCAACACCTTCATTTTATGGAGGGGGAAAGTAAAGCTAAGAGAGGCTTATAAGTAGCAAAGCTGGAATTTGAATCTTGGTCATCTCATTCCAAATCTCTGGATTTGTAGCACTGGCTCCTTCCTTTATGCAGTGCTGCCTCCTGGTAATGGATGTGTAGTAAGTTTCTTTTGTCTCTTCTATTGATTACAGATACTATTACTATAGCTTTAAGAGCCAAATGTAATGTTAGGAGAAGCAGTTTGAAGTGTCTTTCTGAAGTGTTCTTCCTGTGGAGTCAGGGAGAAAGTATGTTTTATCTGTAATCTATGTAGAATATGTAGGGAGTCTCCAGGAGGGAGAAGGTGAAGTGAAACTCTTTCCTCATCTGAATTGTCTTAGGTGTTATGTTATACTCAAATATAAAGAACTTGAAGGAAGCTGAAGGGATATTTACTCTGATGGCTGAAAGGGAGAAAAAGATTAGCTTTATTTGTTTTCTAAGAGGCTGAATTTAACTCTTACCTTGAGACATATGAAAAAGACTCTAAAGAGATCTTAATCAGTATAGAGAGTGACCTGAATGGTAGAAGACTACATTTCCCTACAAGTCAAGAGGAATCATTTACTATTATATTGAAAGTTTGACAGGACTCTGGTTATCACTTCTAGAGCCTAAATATTGTAAATGGTTTTATATATATATATATATATGTATATATATATATATATATATATATATATATATATATATATATATATATAATATATACGTGCTTTATAATTGTTTTTATTTGTTAATAAATTGTGTTTTACTGTTTACTTAAATATTTAAAATAAGAGTAATTACTATTGGGAAATGTTGTTTCTTCAGTTCATTAAGCACTTAATGGACTAGGGTGGTACTTGAGCTAATTAATGAGAGATTGTATTAAAGAAAAAGAAAATGCTAGTTTGGGATCATCAAAGTAAATAAGGAACAAGTGAAGTGGTAGGCTTAAAAGTGACACAGAAATAAGAAAGTGATTAGACTCCTCATTAAACCTGGCTACAGCAGTCTACGTTACAACCTTACTTAATTTCTAGGAAGATTATATTATGTCAGGAAATCAGTGAATTTTTTTTAAAAAAAATCTGTCAAATTGGAATCATAAAAGATATGAGCCTCTGAGTCTCAAATCTCAAGGACATAGCTTGCCTTCATCTTCTGAGGAGGGAATATTTGAAATCGACATCCAGAAACACCAATCTGTGTCTCCATTTTGGGCTCCCATATGGTGTGAGGGAAGATGATGTTTACTCATCAGATAATCAACCCCAGAGCTTCTGCCAACTTTTTGTGGATACCAGATTCGTTGAAAAGTAAGACATCCTCATATGAAAACCAATATTATCCTTCCTGAGGTCACATAAGACCTCCTGTCCCCAAATCCCATCAATGATAAGATTCTATCCTGTGACTCTAGGGCCACTCTCTCAGCCTCATAATCTCAATTTTCTAGAGCAGGCGTGTGTAGTCTGTACCACTTTCCTAATGTCAGAGTACCTCTTCATCCTCCTTTACTCAGAAATTTTTTGCCCAGGAAGTCTCCCTAGCCAGTTGACAAACCAAAATCTGGTCAAGCATGTCACTAGCCAGTAAAACTCCGAACCATGACTCCAGTGCTCATAAAACATAGAAACTTTTGGGATGTATTTGAGAAAAGAAGGGCTGAGATGCTTCTTTAGTTGTACTAGCTTATGGTCATCCTTCTGAGATGTAGCACGTATCTCATTTTGTAAAAATATTTACTATTCAGGAAAGATCTTATGTATATATTTGTAAGAAAATGAATACAGGAGATTCAGCCACCCATTGATCTTCACTGGAGCCACATCTCTTTTGTAAAAAAAAAAAAAAAAAGAAAAATGCTATGCCATACTGTTTGTCAGCATCTTCAAGTAACTTAATGATAACCAGTTTCCACCATGCTAAGTGTCAGCTTGGGGCCAGAGTAGCATGAGTGAAGAACTATATTCTACTTCACCATGGAAACCTCAAAAACTAAGCCATGTTATTTGAATTGTGTAAAACCTGAACAGCCTTTTTAAAAAATAGTATTTTCCCCAATTACATGTTAAAACGATTTTTAACTTAAAGTTTTGAGTTTCCGGATTCTATCTCTCCCTACCTTCCTCTCTTCCCCCTCTCTGAGATGGTAAGCAGTTTGATAGAGGTTATACATGGGCAGTTATGTAAAACATTTCCATGATGGTAATTTTGTACAAGAAGACTCAAAAAATGAATGGAAGAAAGAGAGACAAATAGTATGCTTCAGTCTGTATTCAGATGGTATCAGTTCTTTCTCTGGAGGTGGATAATAGCATATTTCACCATGAATCCTTTGGGAATGTCTTGGATCACTGTATTGCTGAGAATAGTTAAGCCATTCACAGTTCTTCATTGTGCAGTATTGCTGTTACTGTGTACAGTGTTCTCCTGGTTCTGCTTACTTCACTTTGCATCAGTTCATGTAAGTCTTTCCAGGTTTTTCTGAAATCATCCTGCTTATTTCTTATAGTACACTAATATTCCATCACACTCATATATCACAACTTGTTCAACCATTCTCCAAATGATGGGCATCCCCTTGATTTTTAATACTTAGCCATCACAAAAAGAGCTGCTATAAATATTTTTGTATTAGTAGCTCCCCCGCCCCTTCACAGTCTCTTTGGGATATAGACCTACCAGTGGTATTGTTGGTATGCAAAGGATATGTAAAGTTTTATAGCCCTTTGGGCATAGTTCCAGATTGCTCTCCAGAATGGATGGATTAGTTCACAACTTCACCAACAGTTCATTGGCCTTTTAGAATTCTTTCAGTGCTTCGGGCCTTCTTGTTCTATCACCTAATTGAATTACAGACTGACCTTTTCTGTTCTGCAGTCTGGGCACAGCAGAGTATGTTGAGCCATCTTCCACAGAGGTGGTAGAAGTGGAAATAGCAGTGCATTTGTAGTCAGGAGACTGGGTTTTGAGTCACACCTCCAACTCATTCTAGCTATGTGACCTTGGGAGAGTAATTCATACCCTTCTCTGAGTCTTTTCCCTTATCTATAAAATCAAAATTGTTTGGCCTAAGGAAGTGCTTTGAGGTATTAGTGTGTCACCATCTTCAGACTAGAACTTGTAGTCTGGCACAGTGGATAAAAGCACTGGGCCTGAAGTCAAGGAGACCTGAATTCAAACTCAGCTTCAGACATTTCCTGCTGGGAAAGTTACTTAGCTTCTCTTTGCCTCAGTTTTCTCTCTTTTTTTGGGGAGGAGGAAAGGCAGGGCAATTGGGGTTAAGTGACTTGCGAAAGGTCACACAGCTAGTAAGTGTGTCAAGTGTCTGAGGCTGGATTTGGACTCAGGTCCTCCTGACTCCAGGGCCGGTGCCCTACTCACTGCACCACCTAGCTGCCCCATGCCTCAGTTTTCTCAACTGTGAAATGGGATTTTTTTAAAAAAAATCCTCCTTTCCAGGATTTTTATGAGGATCAAATGAGATAATATTTGTAAACTGCTTAGTGCAATATCTGGTACATAGTAGGTGCTTAATAAATGCTTATTTTCTTACCTTTACCCAAGGTGGGTGGATCCCTTTCGAAGTTTCTTTAGTGGTTAACCTAGAACCAATAACCATTGTGCATAGCCAGAAGTATGCAGGTAATATCAGTTTCTTAGAGGCATTTTATGATAGTATTTTGTAACGACAATGTGGCTAGCAGCTGCTGTAGGGGTATAAGACCCAACAAGAGCTGCCAGCACAGGTTCTTTGATCTGCTTCTCTAAGGAAAGCAACTTTAAGGGGTTAACAATCTCACTTTAATCAAACATGCATATATCATTCTCTTAATTCAGGGGGAAAAGCCAGCACCCTGAACTTCAGAGCAAATACAAACAGGGGTTACAAACAGAGACAGTATAAACAGATCAACATTTCTGTTTAGCCAAATCCCAATATACATAGTTACCGGAGAAGCACCAACATCCGGGTTTTCCAAAGCCAGGGGGGCTCTTAACAACAGCTACCCAGAGGTCTCCACACCAACACTCTTCCAGTGAATGAGAGCCGCAAACAAAATGCTAACCTCTGAGTTTATATACCCTTTTTAGGGCCAGAAGGCTTCACACCTAATCAACAAAAAGGTGTGGGCCTGGGGCTTTGCACCTAGTAAGACTTAATCAAAGGCACTTGATTGCTTAAACATTCTAAAAGAGAAAACAGTAAAAAAAAAAAAAGTCCCACCTTAGTTACCAATACATATTTCTTCTCAGTTTCTTCATCTGGAAAATGAGGGGCTAACTTGGGCCTCCGATGTCCCTTCTAGCTCTATAGCTATAAATCTATATTATGGTCCTTACTAGGCTTTATATAAAAAAAAAGAAGACTAAGGTTATTTATCCTCCTTAAAATCGTAACCATAACCCTTTTCAGTTAATTGGAAGAGACTAGGTCTAGGCATCTACCTCAAAATGATCTTTATCATAATCTAATTAATATAACTTGAACCCTACCCACATTTTTTTTTGTTGAGATTAGTATCTCCTAGTGGGTCAGCGGGTACATCCATTTCTAAAATCCTGGGTCCCTAAACCTGTTCATTTGCCTTAAAATTAAGCTCCTTTCAATAATTTGTTATTGGGAGGAGACAGTGTTCCATAGTGGGTAGGATGCTATAGTTAGGAAGACTTATGTTCATATCACACCACTGACATTTGCCATGTGACTACCGCTTGCCTGTCAGGGCCTCATTTTTCTCATCTGTGCTTTGAGGACGATAATAACTGTAGTGCCTACCTTAAAAGGTTGTGGGGGGCTTAAATGCAATAATATATATATATATACATATATATATAAGTTCTTTGCAAACTTTAAAGCCCCCTATAAACATGACTTATGATCATTACTAATAAGATATGGTACCTGCCTGAGGAAAGATAAAAAACATGTAAATTAATGAGAACTTTAAATGCTAAATTAAATTAAATGCTAAAAAAAATTATTCTTGTATGTTTCTTTCGAAACGTAATTAAACAGAGGTTGATAAGTAGAGTCTAGAGTCAGCAGGGTATATTGAGCTGTTCTCTTTCCTTTAAATTTTGTTATAGTTATATTTGTTTGATCATATAACAGTTCATATACATATAAATACAAAATAGTCATATATTTAGATTTAATATAATATATGTATCCAGTATATTATTATACATACATGTGTTTGGAAATATTCTTTGTAGAAGTGTTCTATGTACCCATATGAGCAAACAAGATCACTAAGAGAGACTATATTGTCATTTTAATAAAAAGTTTATTATTGTAGGAAAATATCTATTTCACGCCCTTTATTACTCATTATACTTCATGCATCTGTAAGACAGCTTTGGAGGCTACATTCTGCAATAGAAGCTTTCATCATCCCTTTCATGTCAGCTACAGGAATCTCATGCATGTCCCTAAGAAATAACCAATCTCTGGGAACATGCTTTGCAGATGCCATTCTTTCAGTCCCTGCAGGTATTGTGTATGACAGAAGAATTAGAATTGCAGAGTGCCTCAAAGGAAATGACCCACTTCTTTTAGGGGCCATGCTAGCAAATCAGTGACACCAACCTTTACAAATGCATTATTATACTCTTTACCATGTTTGTGAACATATTTGACAGAAATACACTTTTTTGTTGGTGACTGGAGAGAAGGGGGAATTGAATTCTGAAATGATGGGTCGTGGGTAAGTTTAAGATCAATCTCTAGCAAAATTCTGAAATTATTAGTAAACTGGGAGAAAGAGAAACTGATCTACAGGAACCAGAAAAGGTTCTTTAAAGATGGTGTAAAATCAAAGTAACCTCATTTCCTTTCTTGATAAAGTTACTAGGTGAGTGGGTCAGGAGGTACATTCTGCTGTAGGCAGAATGTACCTCCATTTCAGGAAGGCATTTTCTAAAGGTTTTCATAATATCCTTATGAATATTAGATTGTGATCTCCTTGAGGTCAGAGACCCTCTTTTGCTTTTTTTTTTCCTATCTGCAGTGCTTAGCCCATTGGTAGTTGAACTGAATTTAACAAGAAGGAGAATTGTGCTGTGGTTGATAGTTGGTGATCTGGTTGCTAGTAAAGCGGATTCCAAGTTGATGGAACTGTACCCCAGCAATATTGATTTAATCAGCCTGGAGAGAAGGCTTTAGTGAAATCTGACAGGGTGCTAGGACAGATCCTATCCTCACCAACATTTTGACTGAAGATAAAGAAGGTCTATTTAATCACATCTGAGGATGAGACAAGGCCAGGAGAAAAAAAGAATCACGGTCCAGAAAAGATCTTGACAAGTTTCAGGGATAAACAAAAATTTTGGAGACAAAATGTAAAGTTTTTACTTATGGTAAAAAAAATCAGCAAAATAAATAAAAGATAAAGGAGAACTAGCCTTCAGTGGACAGGATACTCTTTAAGACAGAGGTCTGGCAAACTGTGGGGGAGGGATTAAATCCCACCTACCACCTATTTTCATATAGCCTGTGTGTTAAGAAAGGCTGTTATACTTTTAAATACAGTAAAACTATTTTAAAATATAAAGGCCATTCTTAGCTGTCAAGCCGTACAAAAACATGTGGTGGTCTGTGTTTATTTGGCCCTAGGCCGTAGTTTGCAGACCCTTGCTCTAAGGTAGCAACAGTTCCCCATCTGAAGGTACAGACGTAACCAGCTTGAGAGCATTGTAATAATGGTAATGATGATGATAGTGTATTTTCTGTAGCAGCAGTTAATGTAAAAAAAAAGACATGAGGTTTTGAATGAGTTATCAGTGTTTCATTTTGCTGCATTAAGAGAAGTATGGTATCCAGAATGGGGTGGAAAATGTAGCCTACTTAGAAAAAGTGCTTATTTGGAGTAAGGAAAATCTGGAGGCAGATTCGGCCTCTGATACTTAATAGCCGTGTTGTTATTTAGTTGTGCTGGACACTTCATGACCCCATGTGGGGTTTTTTCGGCAAAGACGCTGGAGTGGTTTGCTGTTTCCTTCTCCAGCTCATTTTACAAATGAGGAAACTGAAGTAAATAGCAGTAAGTGACTTGCTCTGGAGTCACACAGCTAGGAAGTATCCGAAATCACATTTGAATTCAGGTCTTCCTGACTCCAGACCCAGTATTCTCTAATATGGCATTTAGTTGCCTCAACAGCTGTGTGCCGCTCCACAAGTCATTCTTTGAGGCTTGTACTCTATATTGGCCAGACTACTTTTTTTTCTTCTTCTGCTTAGTTTTACACTACATTTTAAAAAGTACAATGGGAAATCACAGTGAATCTAGAGGAGGAAACTTGAAACTATGTAATGGGGAAACTAGGGTTGCTAGCCTGGAAAAGACTTGTGACATACAATTCATGCACCCCTGAGAATGGCAGAGTTACAGAAGCTACACTGTGCCGTAGAAGCCATCATCACCCTTTTCATGTCAGCTACAGGAATCTTGTACGTGGTCCCAAAGAAGAAATAACTATTCTCCAGGGAAGTACAATATTTGAAGGGCTCTTGGAGAGTAAGCAAATTGGTTTATTCTTTGTAGGTCTAAAGGGCAGAACTAGGACCAGTGGGAGTTCCAAAGAGACAGATTTTGGTTCAAGGAAAAAAACTTCATAATAATATTACCAATTAAAAATGGAATGAGCTGCCTGTGGTGATTTTTTTCTTAAAACAAGAAGCTAGATGACCTTCAGAGCTGTGAAGAAGACAATTACCTCTCCCCTCTCCAGTGAGTGCATCCTTTCCCCAGCTTCCAAAATAACCTTCTGGGAGCGTATATCTGATCTTGTCCTTTTGCTTTAAAAAAGAAAAAAAGTGGTTCCTTAGTGCCAATGGGATATTTTAAAAAAAAAAGGCCTTTGCTTGACATTTAAGACCTGCTACAATCTGGTTCCCACCTACCTAAGAGCAGCCTTATTTCATACTATTCTTCCTCACAAACTCTCTGTTCCTGCCAAACTGGATTGCTGGCTATTCGCCCAAGTTGGCATTCCAGTGGGCATCTTCATTCACTCATACAAGCCGTCCCCCCAGCCCACCCCCTCCCATGGCCACCACCCGCACACACCTGGGATGCCCTCTTGCTCCATGTCCACCATTAAGAATATTTTTCTTCCCTCAAAAGCTTAAGTACTGCTTCTCCTCAGAACCTTCACTGATTCCCGCAGTTGTTCGTGCTTTCTCCTTCCTTCATTTTCCTGGTACTATATTTATTTGTGTGTAGTCTGAATTCCCACTCAGTCCCAAATAGAATTCAATTCCTTGAGGACTAAAGTTCTCTCCTGTCAGTCTTTGTATCTCTTACCAGGCTTCTTGCATTACTGGCATTTAAAATAATGCCTGTTGAATTGAGTTGCAGTCACTTCAGTGATTAGGGTTATTTATCTCTGTACCCAATGTCTATGGACTACTAGTTTAAAATGCTAGAAAGCATATTTTTTTAAAAAAAATACCCTTATTCTACTTTTTATAATTCTACCCTTTTTGCTATCAGTTGCTTCAACTGCTGTCAGCATGCTCATCTGTTGTCTTATAACTAATCCACGCAGTGGAGAGAGTGCTGGGCCTCTGAATTCAAATCTGGCCCCAGACACTGAACCTCTGTCCACCTTTAAAATGGGAATGTTAATAAGAGTACCTGAATCTCCTAGGGTTGTTGTCAGGACAGGCTCTTAGCATAGTGCTCGGCGTATGTTGTTGTTCCTTTATTTCAGTCAGTCCAACTCTTCATGACCCCATTTGGGGTTTTCTTAGCAAAGATACTGGGAGTGATTTGCCATTTCCTTCTCCAGCTCATTGTACAGATGAGGAAATGGAGGCAAACCAGGGTTACGTGATTTGCCCAGGGTCACACAGCAAGGAAGTGTGTAAGGCTGGATTTGAACTCAGGTCTTCCTGACTCTAGGCCAGGTGCTCCTTCCACTGCACCACCTGGTTTGGCCCATAGTAGGTGCCTAATAAATACTTGTTCCCTTCCCTGACCCCTTATGTTATACAGAGTTGTCTTCAAGTATCTGACCCTTACAGGGTCAAGTGTGTGTGTGTGTGTGTGTGTGTGTGTGTACACATACAACACACTTATTGCTGTGTTTTCTCTGAAGGGATAGAAGGAACTAAAAATGTAGAAGCAGTAAATGTATTATAGATAATGGATTCATGATTATAGACTTTTAAAATCAGGTTTCATAGACTACATTGGTAATAGTCATATTGTGGTTCATCATTTCAAAACACCCATTTTTTTTTTTTTGCTCGTTGGGAACCTTTTCGAATAACAGATGGTGTGACTGGTCCTCACCTGTGTTATTTTCTTTGGCAAATAGAACTCTAACTTTGAATTACAACATCCAAAGTGTTTGGGGGTGGGTAGGGAGTTAGAAACAGGACCCTATTTTCCTCCTTTTGTAAAGAATAAGTTTGAAATTTAACATTCCAAAATGTATTTCAGTAGAAATTACATTGTTAATGCTAATCTGTGGATAGGACACAAAGGAGATAACTAACAAATATACCATGCTTTGCAAACCTGAAAAGAAGATATAAATGCTAGTTATTAGATATTACTTGAATGGAAACTTTTATTTGAAGAGTTCTTTGTAATTTTTGGGTAGGCGCTGTCCTAAGTTCTGGGTCCCTGCCCTCAAAGAGCTCATGGTCTAACGGGAGAGACAGCATGGAAACATCTATGTATATATACACTCATGGTAGACGGGCTAAATTGAAACAGAAGATGCTAGCATTAAGAGGGATCAAGAAAGTGTATAGAGGTTGAGTTTTTAGCTGAGACTTGAAGGAAGCCAGGGAAGGTGGAGATGAGAAGAGAGAACATTCCAGGCATGGGGGAACAGCCAGTAAAAAATCCCACATGAAACCGTTTAACTAGGGAAGAGAAAACTATATTGAAAGTAAAAATATATTACTGAATCATGTTAAAAAAAAATCTTAGGCAAGGCACAGGCAGTTTAAACCTTAGTCCTTCTGTGTGAAACATAGGTCTCAATTAGACTTTTTCTTTCCCGATTCACAGAAATATAGAGGTGCCATGAATTTTCATTTGATACCTTTTATGGTTTGTGGGGTAGGGAGGGGCAGAGAAAGATGGCAGTAATGTTATTACCATAAGTTCGTAACAGCTTGCCTCTTTACCCTTGGCAGTACTAAGGAAAAAATTGTATTTAGAGTAGGGAGATTTGTTGGAACCCCTTTGGAATGCTTAGGTTTCATTTCAGAAGGAAAAGCAGTGGATTCCCAAGTTTCTCAATTTTGGGAAATTCAGTTGTAAAAAGTAAACACCTGTTGAAACTTGCAAGCACTCAGGTCCATCTGTTAGAAGGAAATAAAGAATTTTAAAACTTTTAAAGTCATTGCAATACAATCATCTATGGAATATTGAATGTCTTTGGTGAAGTAGGTTTACATTATGTTGAGTTGCATCATGTTTCTGATGAATTAGGCCTTAATAAACATTTTCTTTCTTTTAGCACTGGCTGGACCATTCAAAACCTATTAAGAAGCAAATGAAAAGTAAGTAACCCCAGATGAAAGTTACTTGTTGTGTTCATTTTCTTTGGCATTAATTTAAAGCATCTTGTCTTATACATTTGAGTTGTTATATTTTTTATTAAATATTAAATCTGAAACCACTTGAAGGCAGAATTAATTTTAAATTAAAAATTCAAAGATTTCCAAGTTGGCCAAAAGTTGTTAAAGTCCAAGTGTGGAAAATTTTAGATAGTCTTTAAAAGATCAGAATGTTCTCATTTATAAAGAAGCTTAACTATAGTTGAAGGTTTCCAACCATACACTCCTGGTAGGGAAAAACAATGATTCATGCAATATTCAGAAAATTTGTTTCATGAATATACAGTGAAATGTCATCTAGTCACCTGCATTTAGTACTTGCCCACGTCTTATTTATTTTTTGAAGGTCCCTTAGAGCATATTGTCTGTAAAGCAGAATCATAAACACCTATAGCTATATAGGACCTGATCTATCTCATTTTACCAGTGAAGACTTTGAACATTACTTCAATAGTTTTTCCGAAGATTGATTCTCCAGAAAGTATTTATAAATATGATTCAATTGTATTCATAAGCTTCAAAACATTATCTTCCTTATCCTCCCTCTTCTTCTCCCCAGTGTATTCATAGTATGCTGTTGAAAGTTGTCCTCAATATTGTATAGCATTAAAGAAGTGGTCCCTGTAGGCAGTGAGGTGGTGCAGTGGGCTAAGTGCTGGGATCTGGAGTCAGAAGACTTGAGTTCAAATTCAGTGTCAGATACTTATTAACTGTGTGATCCTGGGCTAGTCACTTACCTATTTGCCCCAGTTTCCTCATGTGTAAAATGGGGATAATAATTGCCCTTTACCTCCCAGAATTATTATGAGAATTAAATGCACTAACATTTGTAAAGTGCTTAGCAAACCTTTAAGCACTATTGTATAAATATTAGCTATTATGAACTATTGCCTAAGCTCTTCTTATTAAGAACTCTTTGGAGTTGAAGGAGCTGGGTTTGAATCCTGGTCTTTTATTATCATTGTGATATTAAGCAAGGAGGAAGGAAATAAGGGACTGTTAGCAAGTCACTCGACCTCTTTTTGCATCAGCTTTCTCTTTTGCAAAATGAAGGGTTTAGATTAAATGAACTTCAATTACCCATAGCTCCAGAGTCTATGATGCCTTTTCTGTGCCTACTTCAGTTTTCCCTTTAAAAACATTTTTAAATTGGTGACTCAAATTTTCATATCACATTCATTTCCAAATATAACGTTCCTACACAATAAACATCCCTTAGAACAAAGGTTTTAAAGTAAAAAAAAGAAAGAATTTGGCAAAACTGACTGTGTCTGACAGTATATATAACATTTTATGCACGTATTTTCCCCACCACTACACTGAAGGGAGACAAGTTGCATTTCCCCAATTCTTCTTTGAGGCACAGTTTGATCATTGCAATTATGCAGTCTTCAGGTTGATTTTTGTCTTTTTGTTTACATTGTTGTACTTGTATATATTGTTTTTCTGTTTCTGCTCACTTGATTCTGCATCACTCTGTATGCCTTCCTTTGTTTCTCTAAGTTCTTCATATATATTTTACAGCACAGTAATAATTCATTATATTCATATGCTAAAGTTTGTTTAACCATTCCCAGTTGGATTCTTTGCTGCCACAAAATGTGATAAAATATACAAACACACATGGCGTGTCTATCTATACCTGTATGTGTTTTTTTAATATACATGTGGACATTTCTTTGACCACCTCAGAGAATATGCCTTTCAGTGTAATTTTTGGGTCAAAGTCTATAGAAATTTTAGTCACTTATATTTCCTTCTACATTTCTTTCCAGAATAATTGAACTAATTTAAAGCTTTGCCAACAATGTATTAATGTATGTTTTTTAATCTCACACATACCTTGCGACAAGTTAGTATTGATTTGGAACATTTTAGGATCAGAGATGAAAGTGAGAATTCATGCGATTTTAGAAGACTTTTCTGTAAAACTAGACCAGTTAGCTCTTCTGTCTTTAATCCAGAGCAATGTCCTTTTCCATTATGTTTATCAGGCTTGGCGGGGGGGGGGAAATAATTGTTATTGCTTAGGTTTTTTTCCTCTCTATTATTGTACTTTTTAATATAATGGCTAATATGTTAAGGATTTAACTTATTTATTTTTTCCTTTGGTCACTGTGTGATCTTCCCACTTTGGGAAAACCATCTCCAAATGTGTAGTTGGATCTGCTTACGTTTTGCACTTTCGAATTAAATACTATTCTTCAGAACCGAACAACCTTCGAGAAGAGTTTACAAGGTAGGACATGATCCAAACATATTTCTAAATTTGTATTACATTTACAATGTTCTTTAGCCTCCTCTTTTTTGCTTTAGGTGGGTCATTTATTTTACATTTCTGTTGAATCCCAGGATTTCTCTCTCTCAGTCTTCTCTGTAACCTTAACTTTGCTTCTCTGCCTGTGTTCTGTTGGGGGTCTGTACTTCATTAAACAATTTGGTCTTTGCTGCCTCATCTTTCAGGTGGCTAGGATGACTGAGATCTATTTCCTTGTCTCATTTTCACTTTTCTGAGACTTTATGTAAATAAGTTCATCGTGCTAGTAATTTGGATCTCATTTCACAGAACTTAGCAGCAGGTGCACTTTCCCCAGCCACAAATTTCTCCATTTATTTCGAGTAAGAGGACTCTCTAGCAGATACCTTAATTTTTCCTATGGGAGAGAGCATACTTTTCCTTCCTTTTAAAAAAGAAAAAAAAATTAGTCTTTAGTCCTTAAGTGGCAATAAAAATTTGTGGCAATTGTTTCTGGAGAGCTCCCAGCATCGTTGTAAGAATTAATGTCTTTTACTCCTCCACTAGATTATTTTTCAGGTCCAATCCTACTATATTCCTATGTATTTCCTATACATAATTCTCTTACAAAACAGAGATAGTGTGAAGACAGAAGGCAGTCACAAGAAAAATTATGTTTCAAGTATTGTGTTCCCCCCTTTTAGTACTGGCACCACTGCCTTTCTGGCATGTAATGTTTTTTTAATTTCTTCATTGTTTTTTTGATCTTGGCAGAAAGCTGCAATAGTAGTGACAATATAAATCAAATGGGGTGGGAAGTGAAAGTTACTGAATTGGCCACAGTGGTGTGGGCCATCTTGGAACTGGAAGAGGTCGGTCAACAAGATGGATCAGGCAGTTGTTATCCACCTGTTGAGGACCCCCCCCCCCCCATCCCCTGCTACATACACATACACTTTAACCTTGGAAGCTTCATTTTTCACATTTGGAAATCAGTATGACAATCACTTGTAGCTTCCCATTGATAGTCAACCTTATAGTCTCCCTGAATATGAAAAGCAAAGTTCATTGTTGGTTGAACTCTCGTTTGAAATGGTAAAAAACAAACAACCCATATCTTCAGTCATTGTCCACAAAACACAAAACATATTGCCCCTTACTTCACTTTTAAAAATACTGACTCTTCATCCATCTCTCTTTTATCCAGAGTACAGAAAAAGGTTTGTCTGCATCTCATTCTCATTTTGAAATTCCTAAAAAAAAATTTATTCAAATGCCTCACCCAGTTACTCAGGAACCCTTTCATTCAAACCTGTTGCATATAAACATCATTGAAATCATGAAACATTTAGCATTGGTGAAACATGTTCATATTAATTTGTCTGCTACCTCCCCATTACATGGTGCCCCCATCTTTTATTTCATGTATGTCACCATTAGTAATCAAAGCCATTTCTTTTGGTGTATGCTTAAAAAAATTTAATTGCTAATTACAAAGTCAGCTTCAGACTTTCTTATGGGTCTGGCAAATGAAGATTGTAGGTGGTTCAGGATACTTCAGGACAGGTGCACTGTCTTGCTGTTTTATTAGAAGAATTGCATACATATTTGTTATATTTTTTGTCCTGTGTGTTTGGTTCTCTTCTCAAGCTTTAAGGACATTTTGAGGTATACTTGTTGGACTGCACAATGTTCCATACCACAGCTTACAAATATCTTGCGATTTCTGTAAAATGCACATTTCTTTAGTAGATTCTGGCACATACTTCAGGAGACAAGTCCTATAGAGGAAAGTCTTCTATAAATGTTGAAATTTTGCTTGAATATCTCTTTATAGTTCAAAATTGTTCAATAAAGATTTAATGTGTGGGGTGGGAAATTTGGGAATGGTAGAAACTTGGAAAGACCACACTATTTGTTAACTTTTGTATATATTTGTTAGGTACCTGTTTGTATTACAACTCAGGCATGACATTCTTTCAGGAAAGTAAGTATGTTTTTATTACAAACTTTGAACCCTGACTAGGTAATAATGTGCATTGTTTTAGTTCTGTTAGCCATGTTCCTTTTCAAAATAAAAAAAAAAACCACTAGCTTTTATTAAGTGATGTATTATTTGTGCTGTATCATCATTTCCTTTTTTAAAAAAATACTCTGTAGCTTGAATTATTTCCAGAAATATATTCTTTTTAAAGTGACATGCACTCAAATATCTTAGTCTTTCTAATCACATCACTGACCCATTCATGATGGCTTTTGTTCTATTTTCCATAAAATACATTATTAGTATGTATACAGGTACAGGTATTTACACAACTATCCCATTCATCACTATCTGCATTTAAGTAATGTAAAGGGGTTGCTACCTGAGTCAAATAGAAAGAGGATTTTCATGTCGCCGTTTTCTTTTCCTCTCTTAAAAATTAATTTCTAGCATTATTTCTTTTAGTCTCTGAGTTTTAATAATACCTTATTAAAATATTTTGGTACTGAAGTGTTCAATTTCTCATGAAGTACTCTTTTATATGAAACATGAATCCAAATAATCATAGTTTTATAATTATTTCATGTTTTCAGCATCTGCACTCAATTAGTTCTTTCCATCGCATGAATGCTAAGAATGTATGTGAATAATTTTGACTAATAGTTAAAAACCCAAATAACTGTTAGTATGGAGAGTGAATACAATTTCATCCTTGATTTTAGTGTTTACTGTTACCTTTTGAAACTCAGGAAAGCCAAATGGAATTCGCAGTATAGAATAAATAGACTATATAATGCATGTATTTGTCTCTTTCAGCCATGTCACCCAAATCTTTGATCCTTGATGTTATGTACATATATTTTTGTGTGTATATATGTGCATTGCTGTTAACAGTGCCTCTTTAAAGTATTAGAAATGGATTATTGTTGCCTTTTCCATGAAAGTCAATTCTGTAGGAAGGGAAGGTTTGTCTTCTGCATGTTCAAAGCATTAGGACAGTCAGAAATATGGTCAATTTTAACTATATTAGGCCAGTGGTTATATGTAGTGCCCTGAGGCTGATGGACTAAAGGCTGGAAAATGGAGCTTTTTTTTTAAATAGCATCAAAACCAGTTAGTCTCCTTCCATTTCTGAAAGAGGGTGGACTTTTGTGCTTTAAACAAGATAGGAAACTAAAATGTACATATGAAAAGATCAAACTTGTAATAAGTGAGTATTGAAAAATGGTGATCATTAATTTAACTCTTTATTCACACCTTGATAAAGTTAAAAAGAGGTACTAAAAATGCCAAACAATTTAACTATGAAATTGGCTCTTTTTGATTTGAGATGTTCATCTCACCCCTTTCCATGTTGGACCCTATTTTCCTGGTTTGGGTTTTTTAGTCATGCCCCAGAATTTGGCTAGGTTCCAGAAAGGAAGAGGCCTCAGGGTGACATGGGTTATCTTTTTGCAAATAATCTTGTTAACTATAGTTTCTTCTTTGAAACATAAGCAAAATGTATACTACCAAAAGGAAAGAGTAGAAAATCTGGTAAATATAGAAAAAAAAAATCTGAAGTATCCACAATTGTTTCCCACTTTAAAGTAAACTTAGATTTCTTCCTATGTATGACTAAACATTACTGTCACATCTGAAATAATACTTAGAATGAACACAGTTAATTAAAGAATACTGATTGTCTTCCAGAAGTGGGGAACCCAAAGCCTCAAGGCCACATGTGGCCTTTTAGGTTCTTGGGTGCAGCCTTTTGACTGAGTGCAAGTTTTACAGAGCAAATCCTTGTATTAAGGGGATTTGTTCTGTGAAGTTTGAATTCAGTCAAAGGGCCACGCTTGAGGACCTAGAGGGCTACATGTGACCTCGAGGCTACAGGTTCCCCACCCCTGGTCTTGACTCTACTTTTAAAACAACTGAGTCAGTCAGTGTATAGCAAACTTTCCTTTAATAATAAGAAATAATATTATATTAGAGAGGCCACATTTTTAGCAGCTAGAGAGATGTTCTTAGAGTCAGAAAGACCCAGGTTTCAATCCAGCCTCTGGCTCATATTGGCTCTGTGACCCTGAGCAGGACATAACTTCTCAGCTATGGCAACTCTCTTAAGACTAAGGGTTGTAGAACAGTTGCCAGTCTTCATGTAAAGGGAGTTTCCTCGTTGGGAGTTCCCTTTAACAAGTAAATCACTGGGGGGGAAAACCTCCAACATTACATTCCATAATCTTCCATCCCCTCAAATAATTTTATCTAATTTTGTTTACGAAGTGGATAGACACTGCCATATAGATTGTAATATTTCATGGGGTCCCAAGCATTATGAAACATTGCTTTTCATATTCTGAAATAAACACCCTAAAATAGTTTGATGTGTTTGGTTGTTTCTGTTTTAAAATATGACTATAGAATATAATAAAGAATAAAAATAGTGATCCAGATTTTCTTAGACACTTAAAAAATCTATTTCATTGTAATTGTATTCTTTATTTGTACATTTAAGAAAGATGCCTATTCTGAGCTAATTTCTTTTCTTTGAAGATTGAAATGCCCATATGAGACTGCTGTGGAGCTAGCTGCCCTGTGTCTTCAAGGTAGGAAAGCATTTGGAAGTTATTTGCATTCAGAAATTGTATGTAATAATACTGCAGTGATGAGTCTGCTGGCATTAATGTTACCATTAAATATTTGTACCATAGTTTATGGTGATAAATGTTGGTGTGTGCAATCATTAAAATCCTCTAACTTCAAATGAAATAGTCCTGATATTCATTAATAAAGCCACAGATACACTAATAGGTTAAGGAATGTGTCTATCCCAGCTATCCATTTTCTAGCCTATTCGTCTGGTTAATGAGAAGCAGTGGCAAAATGCATAGAGTGTTAGGGCTTCTAGCCATGGTTCCAGTCTTGATTTTGACAATTATTAGTTACATGACCTTGAGTAAGTCATTTAACCTTCACCTTCCTCAAGGAACATCCTAAGTGCTCTCTGTCTTGTCATAGAGGAAGATGTGATTTTTCTGCAGTGATAGAAGAATTTCCCTCCTGAGGAATTCCCCATGCTAATGACATCACAGATCCTCTACATCTTTGCATATTAATCATCTGCTCTTTTATTATGGTGAAAAGCTGTTTCTAAATTTAACACTGAATCTTTTTTTAATTATGAGGAAAATATTTTGCCGTGTTTTAACCGTACTGGATTAATTCCTTTTTAGTGCATAATTTTCTCCTATCAGAGAGTCACATATTTTATTTGGATGTAATTAAAGGCTCATGTAAATTGTGTTATAGACATCAAAGTATAGTCATGTTCAGTTTAGAGAAACAGGACCAACCATTGGGATACATTTATAGTTGCCTTCATTATGAAGGTAGAAGTAGAATTAGTCTCCCTGATAATTATGAAAAAAGGAGTGCATTTCATCTCTCTGTGATATTCAAAAATAGTATTCTTACTTTGTACCAAAGTGGAATATTTTGTAGTGGAAAGTTAGTAATGCTAGGCCATTTTGCCCCCTTTGACACATGAGAGCAAATAGAAACAGATGTTGTTGTTCTTGTTTCTGTAAATTCTGTAATTTCAAAGTACAGGGTTTCAATTTGATGAGTATTTGGCATGTTAATGTGGATGCACTGTGGGTGATGGTATAAATTTTCCTTAAAACTCTTATTCGAAGTGTGAAAAAAAATCAAGATTTATATTTAAAAAAAGGTATCCAAATTAACTCATTTGGGGGTAAGGGCTAGATAGAAGACTCATAGAGAAAAATGGGACATTGGACAATTAGGTTACTCTTGTGATAAGGCATTGCAAGGTAAGGAATTTGATGTAGGAATCCCAGGGGAAGCGAGCAGACATAGAAGTTATTCGATAGGAATAAAACATTGAGTAGCCTTGCTACTGTTTTACATTTTAAAAAATGGGAAAGTTGAAAATTTGCAAGGATGAAATAAATAAATTATTTCCTTACACAAATAGCTAATATTAAAAATGAGCAGGCCTCCTTCTTCCTTATTTTCCTGTTCTCTCTTTTCTTTACTAATTGTTATCCTGCAACTCTTTGCAAACAAAGCCAGACAAGAAAAGTCATTTAAATACAGATAGCCAAGTAGTGTTTATTTTGCAGAGTTGACATCAGCTTAGGTTAGTATTTATGTAGTTGAGCTTTTCCTCAGAAGTTTTTTTTTTCTTTGAATCAATAACAACTTTAAAATTCTAGATTACTGCTCATTGTCACTGGCTTTATAGATATCATAGAGAAAGGATCCTAGCCACCCCAGTTTGGTTTGGGAGCCTGGTGGGGGTGACTTTAGGGATTTTGGAAGCAAATTGGATGATTAAACAGCAATCTTACCCAATGCAAAGGCTCCCTCTGGATTCAGTCAAAGAACCACACTTGAGTTTCTAGAGGGCCACATGTGGCTTTGAGGCAGCAGGTTCCCCACCCCCTGCTCTAGAACTTCCTCCTATGTGCCAAGGAGGAAAAAAGAAAACATGCCAACCAAAAATAATTTCCCAAAAGACTCTTTGGCCTCCAGAAAATTAGAAGACATTTCATAAAGATTTTTCAGGCTGAGTTTAGACTTCTTGAGAGTTGTTGCCCACCCAAGAGTGTTACTTAGAACGAGACTACTAGCCTCTTGGAATGAGAGTTAAAGCTGCTCTATGACATTCACTCTTTATCAATCTGTAGTCAAGCCTAGAGCCATGAAATTCTGTCCCTTCCCATTCACAGTATTATTCCCAGTCTCCTGAGGTAAGCTTATAGCAATGTCTTAGGCTTCCTTTTGGAGCAAAGACTGGTTTGTTTTTTTTGTTTTTTTTTTGTTTTTTTTTGTTTTTGGCTTTTTTGCAGGGGGGAAGGTAGGGCAATTGGGGTTAAGTGACTTGCCCAAGGTCACACAGCTAGTAAATGTGTCAAGTGTCTTGAGGTCGGATTTGAACTCAGGTCCTCCTGACTCCAGGGCCAGCGTTCTACTCACTGCGCCACCTAGCTGCCCCCAAAGACTGGTTTTTCTTCCTGTTATTTTAACATTTTAGAAAAATCAGTAGCCTAAGGTCACAGTAGAGGCCAGTTCTAGAAAAAATGCTACTGTAGAAGACCACCTCTTCCTTGGCCTTCCTTGTATCTGCTTCAGATACCTTCAGATAGATACAAGCCTGTTACCCAGAGTTTGTATAGATACCTGTTATACCACTGTCCATATCTGGAGAGATAAAAAACATGGAACAATTAGAATTATAAAGGACAACATGTAATCCAGTGCTACATTAAGTAATATAGGCTACGAACATTATAGGAATTTAAAAACTCACAGAATCATGGTGTTGGGTACCACCCAAGATATATGCCAGTGATTTAGAGAATCCTTGGGGAGGAGAAGGGGTCCCCTCCTAGTATAAATGAAGCAAGATCCAAGCTGGGGCGATAAAGGACCAAAAGAAGAAAGCAGGCCAGGTTGCTCTTAGGTTGTAGGGTGCCAAATTCCTATGGTCTAAAGATAGTTCTGAAGTCCAAGGCAAGACATTTAGCGCCAAGGGGTCTGTGTTCAGTCAGGAAACGAATATGTAAGGAGTGCCAGGCAATCTGACTCCGTCTGATCCCTAAAGCCAAAGTCTTTTTACGTTGGCTGCTTGCTTTTTCAGCTTTTATGAATGTTCTGTTGTAGTCATTTACAGGGTCCACTTAAGCTACCTTCCAGCTTAGCCCCACCCTTCAGGCCTGGGGCTCGTATACCCAGTGTTGTAAGAGATCTCAAAAGTCCAATATCCAAAACATAAAAGAATTAATAAATTCCTACCATGTTCCAGGCTGGGATACAAATACTGAGGCAGCTTGGTGGTGCAGTGCAAAGAGCACATGATCTAGAGTCAGGAAGACATGAGTACAAATCCAGCCTCAGACACTTAACTAGCTGTGTGACCTTGGGCCAGTCACTTAACCTGTCTGCCTCAGTTTCCTCCTCTGTAAAATGGGGATAATAGCCCCTACTTCCTAGAGTTGTTGTGAGGATCAAATAATATAATGATTTAAATCACTTAGCACAGTACCTGTGACAATATTTAGCACTGTATAAAATGTTAGCTATTATTACAAAGAATAAAATAATCTTCTCTGTTAAGGAGAGAATCCAAATCATTTGTGGGTATAGAGTGTCACAGCTAGAAAGACATGAGTTTCCATTATGTCCATGTAGTAATCTCAGATTACTGGGGGGTGATAGTCATCCAGTTTTCCCTTTACCCCAGAATCAATCATTCAACAACTATTTGTTAAAATACCTGGAAAACAAGTCAGGCACTGCGCTAGGTTCTGAGAAGCAATATTCTTTGGGACCAGCAAGCAATTTACCACCCTACCCGAGCCTATCGAGTGGAAAGTGGGGAGATCAGCATGGGGTACAGGTGGTAAGAAGGGTGAGGGCCCAATGCTGTGCTGCAGTCTAGGGCAAAGGTAGGTCTTACCGTCGTCTGCCCTAGGCACGGTGTTCAATGAACTCCAATGATTCCCCGAGTAATCAGAGAAGACTTTGTGAACCAAGTGAGACTTGAAGAAGGCTTTGAAGAACTTGTAGAATTAAATAGAGGGTAGAAGGTGGGGCTGGATTGGGGCTTTTCAGGATCTAAGAACTTCCCCTGGAAAGCTCATCCTACTTTCCTTAGGTAGTAAGTAGCTAATGGTAGCAGTGGGGCTCTCTACTCCTCCCTGGTGGCAAGCCCTTGCCAGCTCACACAGAGCAGGAAGCCAAAGTCAGAGCAGACAGCGAGCAGCCCCTATCTTCTCTCCCCAAACAAACTTGGTTTTGTATTACTTTTGTGGGTCCTCTCTCCTTCATCCCTGCTCCTGCTGACCTGATCTTTGATTTTGGCTCTGCCAGTCCTCCTAGATCCTCTGCCACAGAGATGGGACTTGAAATGAGGAGACCTGGGAAAGGATCCTGCTTCAGTTCATTCGTAGCTCAGATGTTTGATAGCTATGTGATTGTGAGGAAGCCTCTTCACCTCTCAGATCCTCAATGTCCTATTCAGTAAAACTGAAATAATAAGACATAATGATAGCTAGCATTTATACAGTGTTTTAAGGCTTTGCACAGTGCATTGTATATATATAATATATAGATAACCTTATTGATCCCCACAACAGTCCTGTGAGGTAGGTGCTACCCCATTTTACAGATGAAGAAATTGAAATCAGTAGCAAGAGGCTGAGACCTCATTTGAACTCAGGTCTTCCTAACTCGACGTCCAGTATCCATCTCACTGGGTTGTTGTAAGGAAAGTGCTTTACAAACTTTAAAGTACTGTGTTGGAGAGATAATCTGATGTATTGGCTGGAGAACTGGACTCAGGACCGACCACCTGGATTCAATTCCTGCTTCTGATAGATATTGGCTGTGTTACCTTGGGCAAGTCATTTAAATACTCAATGTCCCAAGCAACTCTCTAAGACTATAAGTCTTAAACATTTGTTGGTCTTCCCTCTGTTAATTATTTCCTACTTAGCCTGATGGTCAGCAAATATTTATTGTGTTCTAACTGTGTACCTGGCTTTATGAAGAAAGCAGTGTGTTGGGAGTTTTGATATGACAGCATTGTAAAGACTTTTTGGTTGTAGGGGGTACAAGGACACTGACAAGATGGCTCTTACGGTAATCCAGCCACGAAGGGGTGGGGTTAGCGGCGTAGAGTTAGGTTGATGGCAGGGAGAGTATAAAAAGGATGAATCAAAGGAAGCTTTTGATGGAAATGTCTGTGGGCTTGAAGGCTGATTGGATGTTGAGAAGGACCAAAGGGAATCTCTGACTTGTAAGCACATAGTCATTTCTAATTTGTATTATGGTTAGTTGTATTTGGTGAAGTCCTTGGGGACAAGAGTGAAGAGACTGGACCTCTGGTTTCATTGGTGTAAGGAACTCCCAGGTAAGGAGGTCATATCTAACAGTATTAATTGGCACCTTCTCAGTAATTTATAGTCTCAATGAGAGAAATGATTATTTCTCTCTTATATTAACCTATTATTAAATTAGGATTAAGATTTTCTCTTTCTATTTCCTCATTCAAAGTTCAGTCTCTCAAGGACATTTCTTACCTTGCCCCAAAATTTAACCTCACCCAGACCATCTTATGTAGTTTGAACTCTTACCCACCATTGTTCATTGTTCTTTGACTGGGTGGAGGATAGATCCTTTGGTATAGAGTGCCCAAGGCAGGAGTGGTCTGGATTGAGATGAGTCTCTCTCGGTCCATGAGTGACTTAATCAAAGTCATATCTCCAACCCCTCGTTAGAATAGGCCCACCTCTCATTATACTGTTAATTCTCTCATTAGTTGTTAACCAATCAGAGTTGATTTCTGCCTGTCAAGAACATCCACTCTTCCAAGGACATATAAGCATTGAGTGGCCTCCACGATTCGTTTTTGGTTTATGAGACTCAAATGGCCATTGTTTTACTAATTATCCGTTACCATAATTAATAAAATTGATTATTAATTACCCAGAAATTATATCTCTTGGACTTTTCATATGTCACATTAGGAAGTTGCCCGGAGCACTGAGAGGTTAAGTGTTTTGCTCAATGTTACAGAGGCAGTCTATGTCAGAGGCGAGACTTGAACTCTGGTCTTCCTGTCTTTGAAGCTAGCTCTCTGATCAACTATGAAGAAGCTATCACATTTACTCATAGTAGATGCTTGATAAATGCTTGTTACATTATTAAGTCAGAGCTTTTGCATAGAGGGGATTTAGGGAGTTGATGCCAATTGACAGAGGGGAATTTAGGAAAGGGAATAGAATTGGCAGAAATAATGGTTTCCTTTTGAATGCACTAATTTTGAGGTGATATCAGGACGCTCAGATGGATGTATTGTATAGGCATCTGGAAAAAATGCTGGAACAAAAAACCATTTTTTTTCTTTTTTACACGGGGGGGAAAGGCAGGGCAATTGGGGTTAAGTGACTTGCCCAAGGTCACACAGCTAGCGTGTCAAGTGACTGAGGCTGGATTTGAACTCAGGTCCTCCTGACTCCAGGGCCGGTGTTCTATTCACTGCACCACCTAGCTGCCCCAATGGTCATTGTTTTTTTTCTTAAAGCTGCTGTTAATTTTCTGTGTGATTTTGGGCAAATCACTCTCTCTCTGTAAGCCTCAGTTAGTGATCTATACCTTTACAATCCTCATGTATTCTGGGCTATAAGCGTGAAGTTTGGTGCTTCCTCAAATCCCTGTGTCTGGTTTCTAGTGTTCTTGACCTTGGCCTGGCAATCTTAACTCAGACTTCTTTTGTTTCTCCTTCAGCCTTGATTTGTACTTGCTACTTTTATTTTACCTCCAGATCCTGATCCCCATATTTCTGGTCTAGACCTGCCGAACTCGACCTTGATTTCTAATCATTCCCTCAATAATTAGATTTTGTGAGCTCAGTGTTCTTACCCTGTGTCATGGGCAGAGTTGGCATTATATTATAGCTGGAGCTGATCCAAACACAGGGGTCTCAGTCAGAAGGAACTGTACTCTTTCCCCTTATGGAAAAGATTGCTGTGAGAATCATCAGGGTAAGGGTGATAGTGGAAGGAATGAGTGAACTTACACCAGCTGTGAAGAGGCTAGTGTGGAGAAATGAGACTTGAGAGGTAACTTACTGGATGGAGAAGATGAAGGACACACCAAGGGGTGCTAATGTAGGCTGACATCAAAGAAACTATAGGAGAGAGTTTTAAGAGGGAAAGGAGAGGATGAGTTATATCAAATGCAGAAGAAAGTTTGAGGAAGATTAGGAAAAGGCCATTGGATTTGGCTAACAAGAATTCATTGATGACCTTAGAGAGAGAGAGAGCGCAGCTTAAGTCAAACAGCAGGAGGAAGAAACCAGATTTTAGCTGGCTAAGGCAGAGGAGTGGCTGGTGAAGTAATGGCTTCTGTGGGCATAAACCGAAGATTCAAGGAACTTGGCTGGAAGAGTAGAGAGAGACATAGGCTGTCACTGCCAAGCTGTGTGATCTTGAGTAAATGACTTTACTTCTGGAGGTCAAGGGAGTGGGAAGCTGGGTTAGACAATTCCCCTTCCAACTCTAGCATTCTATGATTCTGTAATGCTGTAGATATCCTGAAGGGTTAGCATTTAAACCACTCTTGAAAGTCAGCGATACAGTTCTAATGCTTTCTTTCTGAGATGTTTGATCAGCATTTGGTGAGAATTTGTTGATCTCAAATAATTAGTATAGTAAATGAGTAACATTTTCCTTATCTAGAATTGAGTACATTCATAGTCCTTGGTGCTTTCATTTGATTTAATTTCTCTGTATGAATACATGTTAAAGACATTGTTCTGTTCATTAATCACCCAGTTTTAATATGCTTTGAGAAGCAACGTGGTTTACAGTGGATAGGCAACTGGATTTAGAATCTGGAAGACTTGGGTTCAAATTCAGCCACTTAAACTTACTAGCTATGACCACGAACAAGTCATTTACATCCTCTGAACCTCAGTTTCCTCATCTGTAAAGTGGGTGTATTACTTGTATTACCTGCCTTACAAGGTTTCTGAGAGGACCAGGTGAGGCAATATATTTAAAATGTTTTGTATAAATGTCAGATATTAATTTAATTATTTTTGAATGGGAATAAATATTTTAAGTTTATATTGATTTAACACTAATATTTCAAATAAGCATTCCACTGTTCCTTCTTTCTAAAAAATAGGAGTGAATTATTTTACTACGTTTAAGTAGAGCCAACTACAGGTCTCTTAAAATTGATACCACATCTTTATTGTTACCCTTCAATATGGTGTATTTCAAATGAAAACATACCAGACCCCACAACGCCTCAAAAAACAAGAAAAAAAAAAGAAAGTGAAATTAGAGTGCTCCCTTAATAGATCATCTAATCCATCCCCTTTCACAAGGAGTGTCTTGTTTAAGCCAGATAACTGAGTTGTTTGTCAACATTATTCAGAAAAGGAAATTGCCACAGGTTAGGTGGGAGTTGAGTTAACATAAATTATTTATATTTTTCTGTTACTTACCATTCTTTTCTCCCAACCAAACCAAGAAAAATAATTCACAAAAACTCAGTCATACACTGATTACTTATAAACATAGCAAACTCAAATTTTCCTTCCCCTGTCCCCCCTTTTTTTCTTTTTCTCAGTTTATACTGAACTGCATTCTTCTCAGCAGAGCCTCTTGTGACGCTTTTACATATTTATGCTTTGGTTCTTCTATTCTCCCAGAGAGCATTCATGTCTAAGATCTGAATTCTTTGTTCTCTTCCCATTTCCTCTTTCTTTTTAACAAGATTCCATAAACTCTTTATAGCTTTTTCTCCATAATCTTTGTCAGATGGCTACAAAAAATCCTTTTCATTGTACTTTCAGAGGCTATTACTGTCTCTTCCTAACCTCTCCCTTTTGGATAAGTGCTGATTCGGTGATTAGTTAATAAGCTTTTCCTAGCTGCTAGTTATACAAAATACTGTTTGTGACATCCCTGCTTTGCCCTGATTTTTCTATTTCCTGTAGTCTATTAAAAGATTTTCATGTGAAAGGAAGATTAGACTTAACTCCTTTTGGTCCCAGAGGCTAGGACCAGCACAAGTGATTATATGTTAACAGAGAGTCACATTTCAGTTCAACATAAGGAAAACTTCCTCTTAATTACTGCTTTTCAAAAATGGAATGAACTGCCTTGAAAGATAGCAATTTCCCTATACTGGGAGCCTTCAAAAAAATGACTGAATATTTGTTTGCTGGGGTTGTATAAGAAAATCATGCTTTGGGACAAGTTAGGCTAAATGACTTCTGAGGTCCCTTCAAATCTGAGATCTTGTGATTTAAAAAAAATCATTGTCCTTTAAATCATAAATGCCTATACCTTTTGGTTTATTTTCTTTATATATTACTTGTTTTTCTTTTTCATTCATCTTCATTCATTTCATTCATATTCTTTTATTGATTACCCAATCAGGTTTCTAGGAATAAGTATCAACTTAGTACTGTAGTAGGAGGAGGAGGAGTTGTTGTTCATGAATAGTATAGAGCACTTTTAAGATTTTCTTCACAACAACCCTGTGGGTTAGAAAATTCTTGTGTTATCTCCATTTTATAGTTAAAGAAACCTAAGTCTCAAAAAATTGTGATTTTTCCCTCTGGAAAGCCAGTAAATTCTGAACGAGTCTTTTTAGACTCTTAAGTCCAACGCTCTTCCCACTACACCATGTTGCTTCTCAGTTATATAACTATAGCTTCCTGCCATCCTTCTTAATTTTTCTTTTATTATTTTTCTTTCATATTTCTTTTACTATTTCATTATTTTCATTATTCTTTTCATATTCTGTTCATTTTCATTCAGTTTCATTTTCATTAATTTGTCTTTTTTTATTTTAAGATCTCTTCTATTTGGCAGAATATATCCTTTGTACCATATTTTCAGCATGGACAAATGGAATTTGAGGATTGCTCCAGGTGCCTTCTTCTGTTTTGTACTAGAGAATCACCCTTCTCCCCACCCCACACAACACAAACTTATAAAACAAATCTGCACTGATCATGCTTTTATCCTTTTATGAGGTAGATATATGGCCTGTCTAAAAAGACCCCATTAACAAGACTACGTGTCCTGCTGTCAAAGCCAAACATGACTAATATCCTGGAAAATTGGCACTGTCAGCCCCTCAGTTTTACTGTTTTCCATGGTCACTTCTCTGTTTCCCCCTTTGTAACGCTCTTGGTTACAGTTTCTCCCTTTCCAAAGTGTTGTGGTTTGTTTGTTTTTAGGATTCTTCCAGGCCATCCTGTATTTGTGCACGTTTATTATCGGATTTTCTCCCTCTTTCTCTGTTTGGCTTTGTTGACTTTCCTGATGGTTCCTCTGGGATAACTACTCTTTATTTTAGGTCGCAATTCCCATGATTAATTATTATTTTTATTTTCAATGTTGTTGTGATCATATGAGATACTGTACCAAAGCACTTTGCAAACCTTGAGGCATTATACAAACGTTTGTTAATATTATTGTTGTCATTATTATGAAGCCATCTTCTATGGTTTTGTGATACTGAAGAAACTTTAAAAATATAATACTCATATTTATAAGGTGCCTTTAAGTTGGAAAATAATTTTATACCAATTATATCTATAGTACATTATATATAATTAAACCTCAAAACAATCCTGTGAGATATTATCCTTATTTCGTAGGTCAGGACAATTAGGCCAAGAGAGTTGAATGAATGAATGACTGTGCATTTATTAAATGCCTAGATGTGCCAAACACTGGAGATACAAATAAAAAAGTCCTTTCCCTCCAGGAGTTTATATCCTAATGGGAGGATAGAACACATACAGGAGAGTGGTGACCAAGGATGGGAATTTTCTGTGGGGAGTCATTAAAGGTTTTGAACAGTCATATGGCAGTAGAGATCCACCTCCTTTTCCAGTAGTTATGGTAGTACGAAAAGGTATAGTATATGTCCAGTTCTTGGGTATGTATGTTTGTACAAATGGGTGGTTAGGACTGTGATGTGGTAGTATATGTAACACCCCCAACATCCCTCCTATGAGGGGGCCATCTCTAGTCATCCTGATCTATATCTGGCCACTGCACCCAGATGTCTCCAGAGGGGAGAATGTGAGGCTGGTGACCTTGCACGGCCCTCCCTCACTTCAATCCAATTCACTTGAAAATCATGGCATCACCTTCCTGATGTCATGTCCTCTTCGAGAACGAAGGACAAACAATAACACGACCTCCAACATAAAGAAGTTATAAAATAGGTTGGGATGTTTGTCTTTGAGGGAAATATCTCCGAGTAAATTAATATATATTATAGCTCCCACAAATCAGGTTAAATATTGGAAGCATCTCAGTAGCACCACTGACTTGTGCTAGCACCTAGGAAATGTGAAAATTTGGCTCTTGCCTAAAAGTACTCCTATGCAAGCATTCATGATAACGTCAGATATATGAACAGTTTTGTATTTAACCTGACCCTCATTCATTCAAAAAAACCCCATCAAAACAACTCAAAGCTGAACCCCTTCTCTCTCTGGTAGCCCTCTGCTTTCCCCAAGCATCTACGTGGGAAAATAACTCAGATCTAGTAGGTGAGTGAAGCAGCTCCCATCTGGTGGGTTTTCACCTTCTTACTTAAAGTATGCTAATCTGAGTGGGGCCTCCCTGGAAGGGGAAAGAATTTGAAGTTACCAAGGAATCTAGAAAATTTCCCTTTTTTGAGACTTCATCTCCCTAGGAACCAACACAGTCCTCCTAATTTGTAGTACTATTCTGGGAGGAGCCCATTCCCCAAGGGGAAGGAACTAAGAAGTTGTGAAGGAATCAAGCAGTACCTCACCATCCCTTCTCTGCTCCAGTGTGAGTACACAGTCCAAGTGATTTACAATGCTGCCCCAGATGGGGCCCCATTGAGGGTTAAGAAAACTCTTTGTTCCCTATGTTTGGGCTCCATACAACGCTGGTTTTTCCTCTTCCTATCTGTAGTGGCTCCTTCTTTTCTTCTTCTGTATCTCAGTTTCCCTACGGTTCCTTGATAGGCATAGTTCCCTGGAGGGACCACATATGTTTAGTCCTCTCTGAGAAACTGAATTGGTGTCTGTGCATGGATCCCCCCTTTCCAACTCTCCAACTCTGTGTGAAGCCACTTTTAAAGACCAAGTTCAAAAGCTCCAGGAACTCTGGTGTTTGATCTAGCCTTCAACTTGAGTCATTGCCAGAAAAAAAAAAAAGGCCTCATCCATGGAGCAGTGATGACACACAACAAATTGACCTCTGGGCAAGCAGACACAAGAAGGACTTAACTCTGTGCCTTGTTGGAGCATTCCTTGACCCATTTGCTACTCAGAAAGAGAGGAAGAAGAAGCTAGGGTACTAGAAAAGCATTCAAGCCAAGGCGATCCCATGACCCTGGATAACTTAGAACTTTTCTGCTAAAAGATGCTGACTGGTTTAAAATTTTTATCTTCTCAGCCCCAGCCTCCCAGGTTGGACTCAGACTTCTCTCCTCAAATTGTTAGGAGGGCATCATCCAATTAATAGCTCTACCCATCTTGAGATGAGAGCTTCAGTCTTATGCCCCAGGAGCCTTAATTAGTATCTTCAAAATGATCATTTCAAGGCATTCTTTGAATTTCCTCTTTTCCTTACTTCTTTGATTTTTTTTTCCTTTTATGCCCCTTTGAATTCAAATCCATGTTTTTTTAAACACTCTTGTATTTTTCATTCTTCTGAATGATCAGTTCTTTCTGGGATGGACCTCTTGGTGTCATTCCCTTTGCCCTTTTGTTTCATTAATTCCAAGGTGAGATACAGTTATTTGGCTGTTCCTCATGTACCTCGGGCTCCCCGTTAGTCGATGTGTGGGGATAAGCATGCGTGTTGCTCTCTTCTAAAGGGCCACATGTGCTCTGGCTCACCACTGGCTTTGGATTGAGCCAGCTTTCCTCATGGACTACTCCTTTGGGATGATGGGAGCCATCTCCGGGAACCTGCATGGGGACGGGCCCATGCTCTGGGCCCTTATTAAAAGAGCTGCACAATGAGCTCCTGATTGGTCCTTTTGTGCCTATGGCTAGGGGTGGTTGTGTCAAAGATGGTTGGCATCTGAATCTGGGAAAACTACCCCCTTTTAGTAGGCTAAGTTACTCATATCAGGCTAGTTGAGGGAGTGGAGAGAAGAGCTCCTCCTTCTTTTCAAGGTGGCCTCTTTGTTAGGACATGGCCAATCCATCTCTCCCTCACACTTCTAGTAGTTGGGGAGGGGATCTTCCTCCCTTCCCCCCCTCCCCAGCCCCCAAAGCATTGATGACTGTACTTACAGGGAGAAGGGAAGTAAACAGGAATCTCAGTGCCTACTGTAATCCAGGCACTGTGCTAAATGCTTTACAAATACCTTGTTTTATCCTCGCAATAGCCATGTGATGTAGATGCTATTTTACAGCTGAGAAAACTGAGGCAGACAGATAAACGTGGAGTGAGAACTTGTTCTTGCTTAGATGAGGCTGACTGGGTGTCTCTCTGCTGTATTTCTTTGTCTGAATGCAGGCGGCTTAACAGCGAGCCTGAGGAGGATGTTTCTAGCCTTGGCCTCATGAGCTCAAGAGGTCAGAAGCACCCCCTGTTGCAAGTTAGCAGTGAGGAATTCCTGACTTCTTGAGCTGCCAAGACTTGACATATCCATGCTAGGATCATTATTAGGTCAGCTGTGGCCATGGAAAGAAACAAGAGGATAGGGAAGGGAGAGGAGAAAGATCCCCTCTCCAACTCCTTAAGTATGGGGAGGGCCATCTCTAGTCATCCTGATCTATTCTTGCCATTGGACTCAGATGGCTCTGGAGGAGAAAGTGGGGCTGGTGACCTCGCACAGCCATCCCTCATTTAAATCCAATTCACTTGCATGTCATGGCATTAC
Organism: Trichosurus vulpecula; assembly: GCF_011100635.1. NCBI lineage: Eukaryota > Metazoa > Chordata > Mammalia > Diprotodontia > Phalangeridae > Trichosurus > Trichosurus vulpecula. The sequence goes on from NC_050573.1 coordinate 494,493,914, forward strand.
CTCCCTGATGACATGGTCCTCTTCCAGAACGAAGGACAAGCAACAGCTAGAAGTCTGACAGAGAGTCGATATGGGTTGTATCCCAACAAAGAGGCCACCTTGGAAAGAGGAAGGAGCTTTCCTCCCAACCCATTGAGGGGGTGGGTCTTCCAGACTCATCTAGAATCTGCTAATTCCTCTTATCTCAAGATGAACAAACACACCATTACTAGATGAGACCCTTCTAACAAGCGGAGGTGATGGGTTTGGGGCCAACCTGGGAGGCTGGGCCAGAAAGGATAAAAATTTTAAATTAGCCAGCCTCCTTCATCTTTGACGTAGCCATCCCTATCACAGGGTCATGCATGTCCTTTAGCAATGACCCAGAATGTGGGCCCATCCCTATGCATATAGCCTGGGCTGGCTCATATCATCTCATATGTCAAGTTCACAGAAACCAGAAAGGGATTTCTGTGTTGTTTCAAAGCAGATGTCCTTTGCTAAGCCAGTGTAGCCCATTGGAAATGGCCATGGTGCTGCATGCTCATATCTTCACTGTACTTATGTTAACTCTAATCATCCTCTATCTTTAAGTGAAAGGTAACTAGCAGCTGGTTAACTTCCTCTTCCTTTTCTAGTAGTATCATTTTCACATTCTTATACCCACAAGCCAATCCCCTAAATGGTTTCCTACGCTTGTAAGGATTGTTAACACAACACAGAGTCTTATGTATCAAATCACAAAGTCCCTCTTATCTCCTGTTTCATTCCTGAAAAGAATATACAGGGGAATCCACCCTTGGCCTGCTTAATAGAATCAACCTTGAGGTTATTCCTACCATCCTGACCCTTTTTCTTCTCTTACATTTTCAACATCAAATGAATACATAATCCAGTTTTTCTCCTTAAACGCAGCTTATGCCATGCTCCTCATTTCAAGAGATAATAGATTATCAGAGGTATGTTCCTTAGATTATTTATCCTGATTAAAACAGTAACCAGAGACCCTCCTACCTAGCCTTCTGTTGCTCTCCTCCCTTTTGAATCAGTCTTCCTAAGAGCTCCTCTCTGTTAAGAGGCCCATTGTCTTCCTCAGCCCTCCAAAGCTGCATAGGTATTAATTACCCTCTCTTCCTCTGGTTCTTTCCCCCTCCTTTAACCTTGAAAGGGAGGCAGAATAAACAAAATAATCCCTCCCCCCTCCCCATGCTTAGCTTGCTTTCCAAGCCTACCGTCGACTGTCTTGTTCTACTTTTCAGCTTCTTCCTGATGGCTTTTTGCTTCTAGGTTCCCATTTATAACTGGCCGCTGATACTCACCCTCCTCTTCCACTGGAGCCAAGTAGATTCAGTGCCGAGCTTTGCCTTTTCCCACTCCCACAGGTTTGTGCCTGTAGCATCTGTTCTTGCAGTGATCCCGCCTCCTTTTTCCTCCAGGTGCTGCATGACCCGTTATCACCCCATCCTCTGCTTCATCCACTCCTGGGCCATCTGCCCGAGTTACTGCAGCATCAGACTGTCCCTGGCCTTCTCTCCCACTCCACAGCCTGTCATGACATTTTATTTTTTCTGCCAGTTTCTAAATGCACCAAATTCTTTACCAATTTTTAATAGGGCTATAAGCAGAAATCCTGGCCCTGGCCCATATTTTATAACATATTAAAACATATTAGTGAGCAGTTGGCATTTCAGTTGAATACTGATAATGTACCTTGAAGTGTATTACTGTAAGTAATGGCTTTGAATTTCTATATTACTTTACTTATTCTGTCTCACTGAATTATCAAATCAACCCAACAAGGTAGCAACATATTAAAATCCCTATTTTACACGTGAGGAAAACTGAATCTCACAGAGGTCAAGTGCCTTGCCCAAGGTCACACAGGTAATGTGTGTCAAAGATAGGACTTGAACCCGTCTTCCAATTTCAAGTTCAGTGGTTTTTTATAATACCACTTTGTTCCACTAAGGGAAAATGTAATCCAAGGTGAATTTGCATGGTATAGAAGATTGGGAGTGGAGGAAGTGTGTGTGTGTGTGTGTGTGTGTGTGTGCATGTATGCACACGCTCTTGGTGACAGTTTCAGGTCAATAAAACGGTGTCCATCTCTGAGATTTATTGTGGACTCTAAGGTATGCATGCGGGTACTTGTGAAGCTCACAAATTAAATTTTATCCCAATGAAGTTACATAATGTTTTAAAATGGCGCCCAGCAAATTTATTCATGTGAAATATCTTTGGAGTTTGTCATCATAGTAACCGAACTTGTTAAATGTTATCTTTCTCTTTTTTTTTCTTCCCTTTGAAAAATTACAGCGGAACTTGGGGAGTGTGAACTTCCGGAACACACGCCTGAACTAGTGTCTGAGTTCCGATTTATTCCAAATCAGACTGAGGCAATGGAGTTTGATATCTTCCAAAAATGGAAAGAGTGCAGGTACCTTTATGCTGGAGTCTAGTATTCAGTCACAGTCTAAGAAATAACTTTTTTTTTTAAGTGGACGTAAGTATATGAAAGTTTTTTTTTCCTCCAAAAGTAAGACCAGCTGTGCCTGTAAATCCAAGTCTGTGTCTGCATCTGTATCCCTGACCTTTCAATCCTTCTGCAGTCCTGCATCTCCAGCTACCTTCAAAGCAATTTCCATTTGGATGGTGTTCCATTGCTTGAAATTCCCCACATTCAATTCCAAATTCGTTATCTCTTCCCTATCCAACCCTCCTTCCAAACTCCACCATTTTTGTCCCTGATACCACTATTCTTTCTTTTAGTTTCTCATGCTAGAAACCTTGGCATCATCTTTGATTCTTCATCCCCTAGATCCAGTCTGTCATCAAATTCTTTTTTTTTTCTCTTCAAACATGTCTCATATTTGTTATTCTCCACTCCCATGACCACTACGCCATAATCCAGGCTCTCATCGTCTCACACCTAGACGTCACTGCAGCATCCTTCTGGGCTGCTTTCCCTGACCCTCTTCTCTCCATCTTGTGACCTTGCCACCAGATCAAACCTCCAAGCCTGCTTGCCTCATATCATCCCTCTGCTTGAGATCATAGAGCTGTTTTCCGATCACCAGTCACGTTCATTCTAAACTCCTCTGCCTAGCTTTCAAAGCTTTTCATGACCTGACGCTACCCTGTCTGTGCAGGATTATTTCTTAACTACTCCCTTGCTCTACTCTCCTCACTGTCCCCACATACTCCTTGTACATTCTCCCCTCGCTCATGCTGTTTGTCCCGCTTGGAATGCTCTGTTTGCTTCCCTTGTCTTTCAGAGCTTATCTCAAGTTCCGTCTCTTCCAAGGCCTCCTTGACTACTCGGGTCCGCGGTTCGCTCTGACTTTGGCTTAAATAACTAAAACTTCTGTACTACACAGTATCAGAATTAATTATACAGTGTCTTATTGTACTTTCAAATTTGTTTTCACCTGTGCTAGTGTTATACCCAAGAAAACTCTAAATACCTTGAATACCCCCTTAAAGACAGGGATTTCTTCAATGGTGTCTAATATAATATTGTAAATATAGTAAATGCTCTGTAAATACTTGTTCCTTGACTGGGTGATTGATAAAGCTTTAGGAGCTTACAAAACATTCCTAATCTCAGCTTTAAAAGCTTCATTTTTATTCTAGCCTAGGGATAAGACTGTTCTTTCTTTAATTATATGAGATACACTCAATGAAGAAATTCAGTTTTCCAAATGGCCCTTTCATTGATCTGGGAATTCACATACACACACACACACACACGTGCGCGTGCGCACACACGTGCACAAATATACATAAACAATACAATCATATGATAAATGTCTGACTTGAGGACCTGGAAGCTGGTCATCTCCTTCATCCACCTCCCTTATTCTCCACTGCATTTTGGGAGTAGAATTTTTATGCTGACACCTGGGTTCAGCCTGAAGCAGAACTGATTCTTTTCTCTCTATTTTTACTGATAGGTACATTCTGTGTGGTAGAGTGGTATCTCACCTACTGGTTGACATCTCTGGGATTGGTTTCATTAGTTTGCCTTCAAAGGGCATCTTGTGCAGCTGCTGGGATGTGCTCACTAAATCCTTGTTGAAAGAAAAGAGTGAAAACCAATCTTCTTTTTTTAATTGTATTTTCCCCTCAGTTACATGTCAAGAAAATTTTTAGCATTCATTTTTATAAGATTTTGAATTCCAAATTTTTCTCCCTCCCTCCCACCCCCCCTTCTGAAAATGGTAGGCAGTTTGATATACTTTATGCATGTACTATCATGAAAAATATTTCTATATTAGTCACAGTTGTGAGAGAAAAAACAGATCAAAAGCTAAAAGACCACAAGAAAGAATAAAGTAAATGGAAAAAAATATGCTTCGATCTTCATTCAGAGTCCATCAGTTCTTTATCTGGATAATAAAACCAATCTTCTCTATGACAACAGAGACCTAATGGAGTAATTGCCTTTTCTCTATGTGTAACTGGAAATTTGTTTATTAATATATTAATTATATTAATTTATTTTATATAATTACTTTTATATAATATTTTATATTTTATTTATAAATTATTTCTTTATATTTTGTATATTATATAATTAGTTTATTATATTAGTTATTTATTATTAATAATTTGATAAATTTATTAACAATCTTCTGGATAGAGGAGAGTTGATTGTAACCTATAGAGAGGCCATGTGATGTAATGAAAGGAGTGCTAGAACTGGAGCCAGGAGATGAAGGTTCAAATTTAACCTCTTCTACCTCTCAGTAGTTGTTAGACTTTAGTTCCCTTTGATATAAAATGTGGATGATAATACTAACACTACCTATCCCAAAGGGCTGTGTAAGCCTTAAGATACAATATAAATATGAGTTATTATTCTGGGCAGTTTTCTATCAACTGCTTACCTGTGCTTCTCCTTTTAGCTGCCCCCTGTTTATAGGGATGACCGTTGCACTAAGCTCACATTTGGGAACACACCAGTAAAACCTGAGGATATCCTGTTCCTTGGGTCAAGCCCTCATGCATCCCAGAACCTCTCCAAGTGCTTATCTCTCTCTTCTTGGGATGCAGGTTGTGGGGCAGGATGCCTCGGGGAATGTTGATGGTGAGGAACATGGAAGATTTAATCTATCCTAGACTGGCCTGAAAAGCTAAGAGATTCGATCTTTAATGAATCCAGTTGTTTCTCAGCTCTCTTGAAGGGCCAAGGGCTCCAAGGTGGAGATGGGGCTCCTTGGTTGTGAAAGTGGCCTGGGACCCATTTGTCTGCCTTGGAATTCTCTAGGCCAGATGCAGCAAAAGGCTAGAGTGGACAACCTAGAAACAATCCTCACCCCAAATTACCCCAGTCACCCTAACATGCAGTCTTGAAGCTCAGGCTCCAAAAATGCAAATCTAACAAAATCATCTTCAGAATGTCAATTGGGAGTCATTTTTTTTTTAAAACGAACTTTTTGAGGAGTAGTTTTTTCCCTTAACTTTTAAAAGCATGTCAAATTTTTTCAGCATTTTAAATTGTCATATAAAGATGCAGAAGAGATAATTGTTAGCATTTTTTAAAAAAGTATCTCTTCAGTAACTATATAGAAAGTCAGAACTAGAGCAGGAACCCTGGAGATCCTCTAATCCACATGTCTTCAGCACTCCTGACTGTGGCAGGAACCAGATTAAAATGTAATTGGGGAATATTTAACATAAATAAAGATGCAGTAGAATTTATAACATGGTTTCTTCTAGTAGGGTTTTCCAAGTGAATATGTTGCTCACAGGGATCCTCATTTAGTGGCCTTCTTTTCTCTTGAAGTTTGAAATGACTGATCTAGTATCTCTTTGTTCAGTAACTCTATTGCCAGGGTTCCATTACCTCTGACATTGGTGCAATGAAGGGCGTAGGGACAGGTTCAGAATGCCTTGACAAGGTTATGGCAACCATTGACCTTGCTACACAGAATCATTATCGCCTCATCCTTTGATTTATCTTGTGCCTACAATGTACAGGACTTCCCCCAAAAATACACAGCACAAGGAAACTCAAACACAAGGAATCCTATCCAGGTAGGCTCCCCAGAGTCACCATGGAGATCTCCCCTTTATTTTTCTAGCACATTCAGCTTTATAGCCACAATGAATTTTTCAAAGGGCTAGTTTAGGGCTACCAGCCTGGAGGCTTAAGTTCTTTTTGCTATTAGATTTCAGTCATGTCTGACTCTTTGTGACCCCATTTTAGGGTTTTCCTTGGCAAAGATACTGAAGTGGTTTGCTGTTTCCTTCTCCAGCTCATTTTACAGATAAGGAACTGAGGCAAACAGGGTTAAGTGACCTCCCCAAGGTCACACAGCTAGGAAGCCAGATTTGACCTCATGAAGATGAGTCTTCCTGATTCCAAGCCCAGTGCTCTATCTACTGTGCCACCTAGCTGTCCTTGCTGTTAGATAGTTCCTACCAAAATATCAAAATGGGAGAGCAGCTTATGTCTGTTAGGGCTACTGCTAACATCTGTTGATTTACTGTTCTTACAACTTAAAATGCCTTCATTTTTAAATGAAGAAATTAAGGTTCAGAGATCAAACTAAGACTCTGTCATGTAAATCATGCTAGATATCCTGGCAAAATGCACAGAGAGTAGCTGCCATTTTATTCCTTAAACTTACCCATTTTGCAGGAGAATTCCCGGTCTGAGATGAATTTACTTCTTTTGTCTTAGCTATATCTTTTATTATTCTCCTGCATGCCAAGCCCTGCCTTCTTACTGACTGATTATGTGTTATACTTTTTCAAAAATTCAGTTTTTCATTATGGTTAGTCAACTTCATATGGCCAGTAGTCTATTGAATGATGCCCTTGGCTCCTTAGATCTTTAGTCTTATTAAGAAAAGGGCTTTACTTGGTGGCAATAATTTAGAATTGATAAAAAGTGAAACAGATTGGGGGAAGGGGTAGTCAGAAGCAAAACACTTTTGAGGAGGGACAGGGTGAAAGGAGAGAGAGAATAGAATAGAAGGGGGTAGAGGGAATAGGATGGAGGGAAATACAGTTAGCAATAGTAACTGAGAAAATTTTTGAAGCAAGTTTCACAGATAATGGCCTCATTTCTCTAACGTATAGAGAACTGTGTGACATTTATAAAAATAAGAGCCATTCCCCAATTGATATATGATCAAAAGATAAAATCAGTTTTCAGATGGAGTATTTTTTTTTGGAGGGGGGAAGGTAGGACAATTGGGGTTAAATGACTTGCCCAGGGTCACACAGCTAGTAAGTATGTCAAGTGTATGAGGCCAAATTTGAACTCAGGTCCTCCTGACTCCAGGGCTGGTGCTCTACTCATTGCGCCACCTACCTGCCCAGTAATTAAAGCTATCTATAGCCATATGAAACAGTGTTCTAACTTATTATTGATTGGAGAAATGGAAATTAAAACAATTCTGAAATGTACTACCTCATATCTATTAGATTGGCTAATAGGACAGAAAAGATAAATGACATGTTGGAGGGGATATGGGAAAAATGAGACATCAGTGTACTGTCGGCAGAGTTTTGAAATAATTCAACCATTCTGTAAAGCAAGTTGGAACTATGCCCAAAGGGCTATAAAACCATACCCTTTGACCTAGCAATACCACTGCTAGGTCTGTATCCCAAGATTAAAAAAAAAAAAAGGAAAAGAACCTATATGTACAAAAGTATTTATAGCAGCTCTTTTCTGGGGGTAAAGAGTTAGAAATTGAGTTGATGCCCAACAATGTGGCTAGCAGTTGCTGTTGGCTGTGTAAGACCAATAACACCAGCACACAGAAGAGCTGCCAACACAGGTCCTTTGATCTGCTTTTCTAAGGAAAGCAACTTTAAGGGGTTTACAATCTCACTTTAATCAAATATACATATATCATTCACTTCATTCAGGGGGAAAAAAATTGGTCCCCTGAACTTCAGAGCAAATACAAACAGAAGTTACGAACATATATTCTATAAACAGAGCAAATAACACAAACCAGTCTATCTATAACAATACATAGTACCCAGCAGAGAAGCATCAACTTCTGGGTTTCTTCAAGGCTGGGGGGCTCTAGTGGCTACCCAGAGTCTCTACACCAACACTCTTCCAGTGAGTGAGAGCCCCAAACAAAATGCTAACCTCTGAGTTTATATGCCCTTCTTAGGGCTCAGAGGTCTCACATCTAATCAGCAAAAGGTTGTGGGCCTGAGTCTTAACACCTAGTTAGGAAAAGGGTGTGGGCCTGGGGCTTTGCACCTAGTAAGACTTAATCAAAGGCACTTGATTACTTTAGCATTCTAAAAGAGGAAACAGTAAAAAGAAAAAAAAAAGTCCCACCTGAATTAATAACTAATTGTAAAATTGGGCAATGGCTGAACAAGTTGTGGTATATAGTTATAATGTAATACTGTTGTACTTTAAGAAATGATGAACGGGATGCTCTCAGAAAAACCTGAAAAGACTTGCATGGGCGGATTGATGCCAAGTGAAATGTACTGGGTACAAAGTAGCAGCAATGTTGTAAGATGATCTGCTATGAATGACTTAGCTATTCTCAGCAATACAACGGTCCAGAACAACTCTGAAGGACTTAGGATGGAAAATGCTATCCATCTCCAGAGAAAGAACTGATGGTGTCTGAATACAGATTGAAGCGTACTTTTTTTTACTTTCTTTATTTTTCTTGAGTTTTTTTGTTGATGCTTTCTTTTACAACATGACTATTATGGATATGTTTTGTATGACTACACATGTGTAACCTACATGGAATTGCTTGCCTTCTCAATGGGGTGGGGAGAGGAAGGGAGAGAATTCGGAACGCAAAGTTTTAAAAACAAATGTTAAAAATTGTTTTCACATATGACTGGGGAAAAATTGAATACTAAATAAAGAAATACCTACACACACACAAACACAAACACACAAAGTGAAACATTTCCCTCCTTTATTGACTTTGGAGTAAGCACTATTTGTTGTTTTCCCATGATCTCTATAGAAGTTAATATCGGTCACTCATGTTTAATTCCTCCATTTCAGAGGCTTGGACCTTTCAAATCATAGGATCAATCAATAATCAGTCCATCAATAAACACATATTAAGTACCTACTGTGTGCCAGGCACTGTACTAAATGCTGGATCATAGATTTAGAGCTGAATGTTTAAATGTATTTTGCATCTTTGACAACTGAGCTTGTTCCATGCCCAAGTCAACCATGTGAAAATGACAAAGGCTTTTTGATTATCCAGAGTAAATCAAAATACTTATGCTGGCTCTGGGGCCTCTTTCTCTAAAAGTCCAACTGGTTATTCTCTTCCCTTACCAATCTCTGTGATCTCTGACCAAGATACACCCTCTGTTCTGAAACTGCTCCTAGCAACAACCAACAACAAGATTGTTGGGGTAGTGGAATAGGGCCAGTGTGGAATATTGCAACAGCTTCCTCATTCCTTAGAACCTAATTGATGCGAAGCTGAGCCAAACCAATGTTCTATCTAGCTTAGGTTTCTCTGTCTGGCTGTGGCCTAGATTGTGAAAGACTATGGTTTGTTCATCTTGAGGGGCTAGCGCTATATCCCAACCTCTCTTCGAGGACCACATGACAATTACTGATGTAACATTACATCTGCAGGCTCAGCCCTTCAAAGGATTATTTTTGCTTTGGTCATCATGCCTGCATATTAGGTGAGCCATCTTGATGTAGCAGGAAGGTACCCCAGTCACATTTCTGTGCGTAAACCATTGCCCCAAAGTTTGAGATAAAAGATTGGTAAAACTTCTCTAACCCTTTATTTTATATGAGTAATAGATATGTATGTAGGAGGTGGTGAGGGATGAGGTAGCTTGGTACCTTAGGTGGAGAACAAGCCATGTTATGCTCTATCTTCCAAGTTCTCTTTCTTAAACAACCATCAGGCCACCAATCAACATCTCCGTGCCTCAGGCAACGCTCTGAGTCTGCACCAGATTCCAGACCTGGGAGGAGCTAAGCCACTGGGTTCTGGCAGTCTTGGGGACCATGCAGACTAAACTTATTCCTGGCTCCATTCCTGCTGCTGCTGGACCATGCCTGGGAGGCACTGAGTAGTACTAGCCTCTACACTCCACCCCACTCTTAACTCTTGAGAATTATAGTTGGATTGTTTCTGGAAAAGGTGTGTCCTTTGACAGTCCTATTATTTAACCATGTTTCTGGTTTCCCAGATCATAATTCCTTTCCCTGGCTACCACTAACCACATCTGTTATCTCCCCATTAGAATGTAAACTCTTTGAGGATAGGGATTGTTTTGTTTTTGTATTTGGGTCTCTAGCAATTAGAAGAGTGCTTGGTACTTAATCAGCATTTAATAAATGATTTTTCATTCACTCATAATTTGCAGAAGAGTTTAGGGGGGTGTTAATCCCCAGCTAAGTTGATGAAATCATAGGAGTAGGTTATAGAGATAACATAGTGTCATTGTGTTATACCATTTGCAAAGGTGTGTGTGTGTACATGTATGTGCACCAAGCATTTCCTGAATTCACCGCTAGACACTAAGGGTAGAAGGACAAAAACAGATCCAGCTCTCAGGAAGGTACATTCTGAGGCAACTGGGAGGCAAAGCAGAGAGAGCACTGGGCCTGGAGTCAGGAAGATTCAAGCTCAAATACGGCCTTAGACATGTACAAGCTGTGTGACCCTGGGCAAGTCACTTAGCCCCTGCTTGCTTTAGTTTCTTCATCTGCAAGAAGGAGATAATAGTAGCACTGACCTTCCAGGGTTGTTGTGAGGAATGAGTGAGATAATGATTGTAAAGCCCTTAGCACAGTGCGTGGCACATAGTGGGGACTATATAAATGTTAGCTATTATCATTCTTGTTTTTATCTATACAATGGGAGTGTACTTTCCAGGGTTGTTGGGAGAATCAAATTAGATATTTGTACAATACTGAGCACAGTGTTTGGCACATAGTAGGGACTTTATAACTATTAGTTATCATTATTAGTGTTATCTGTAAAATGAGAATGATAATAGCACGTATTTCCCACAGTGGTTGGGAGAATCAAATCAGGTATTTGTACAATACTGAGCACAGTGTTTGGCACATAGTAGGGACTTTATAACTGCTAGTTATCATTATTAGTGCTATCATCTGTAAAATGAGAATGATAATAGTGCATACTTCCCACAGTGGTTGGGAGAATCAAATCAGGTATTTGTACAATACTGAGCACAGTGTCTGGCACATAGTAGGGACTTTATAACTGTTAGTTATCATTATTAGTGTTATCTGTAAAATGAGAATGATAATAGTGCATACTTCCCACAGTGGTTGGGAGAATCAAATCAGGTATTTGTACAATACTGAGCACAGTGTCTGGCACATAGTAGGGACTTTATAACTGTTAATTATTGTTATTAGTGCTATCATCTGTAAAATGAGAATGATCATAGCACGTAGTTCCCACAGTGGTTGGGAGGATCAAATTAGGTATTTGTACAATACTGAGCACAGTGCTTGGCACATAGTAGGTGCTTAATAGTTATTGTTTCCTTTATTTTTTATTTTATCATTTCCTTTATAAACAATAGCATAAATAATAATTATTTCCTTTTGTTCCTTGGGATGGGGAAGGGGATATAACATACATTCAGATAAATAGAAAATATATACCAAATGGAATTGTAGAATTTTAAGCTTTGGAACTTTAGAAATGATTTAGCCCAGCTACCTCATTTTACAAATTAGGAAACAGGTTAATGCTATGCCCAGAGTCATGCAGCTAACGAGTGGCATGGCTAGCCCTGACTAAAAATCCCATTTTCTGTGCTTTTTCCATAAGCTTCACATCACCTGGGCCTTCAGTATCCTGCTCTGCCCATTATCCCTTAAAATGTACCTTCCACTCTGAAGAAATCACTTGTCTTGCAGGGCCACAGATAGATCATCTCCCCTGTTAAAATACAGACTCTTAAACACAAGAACTATTCCCTTTTTGTCTTTTTATCCCCAATGCATAGCGCTATCTGGCTCATAAAAAGCACTTAATTAATGGTTGCTTGTTGATCAATTGATTGCTACATTACAACCTGTGTGATCAGACAACTTCACTTTTCCAGGACTCAGTTTCTTCATTTGGAAGTTGTATTATATGATGTCTAAAGTTCCTTTCTTAGGGACCTTCCTGGTCCTGTTAGAGGCAACCAGCAGTCCAGCGGATAGACTGCTGGGGCTGGAGTCAAGAAGACTTGAGTTCGAATCCAGCCTCAGGCATTTACTTGCTGTGTGACCTTGAGGCAAGTACTGTAGCCTCTGTTCCCACAGTTTCCCCAACTGTAACATGGGGATAACAATAGCACTATCTCACCAGGTTGTTTTAAGGATCAAATGAGATTTTATTTGTGAAAGCACTTAGGACAGTATCTGGCACACAGTAGGTGCTTAATAAATGTTTATTGGATTTAGTTTGTGAAAGTCAGTTTTGAATTTTGCTGAAGAAATTTGGCAGAGAAGGAGGAAGAGGGTATTTCAGGCTCATTGATGAGAAAAGGAAAGAAAAGATGTTTGCTTGGCTGGAGTGAGTGTAGCATTTTTCCTAGAGAAAAATGAGAAGAAAGAGCCTTCGAGTACAACTAAAAAGTATGAATTTTATGTGAGCCAAATAAATATAAAATTATTTTTCTGGGGGGATCCAAGTGGCACTTGAAGACGATTATGGTTACAATATATTAATTAGGGTAGACCATGGAGAGGATTAGAAGCACAGCATCCATGTAGGAAATTTTTGTGTCTGTAATAATCCAGAAATGAATGATTAGGATCTATACTATTGTTAGTCTTTGATAGCGCTATGTTTGAAAACAACCCCAGTTTTTATCATTATTGTTAAGTCATTTTCAGCCTTGTCCAGCTTTTCGTGACACCATTTGGGGTTTTCTTGGCAAAGATACCAGAGTGGTTTGCCATTTCCTCCTCTAGCTCATTTTAGAGATGAGGAAACTGAGGCAAACAGGGTTAAGTGACTTGCCCAGGGTCACACAGCTAGTAAGTAAAGCTAAATTTGAACTCAGAAAGAGGAGTCTTCCTGACTTTAGTGTCCACACTCTATCTACTGCGGCACCTAGCATCAAGGTTTTTATCACAAGAGGTTATATCCTACCTAAGACTTCAATATTTATAGTTTATGATTAAGATTTTGATAAAATCCGTGATTTTATCCATGTTAGTACTGCCTGTATTGGTGAACATTACCCGCCCTTCCTGCTTTAGTGGATAGTTTTCGTGAGTTACCATGAGCCCCCTCACACACACACCCCCAAAAATGATCCCTTAGGAGCCAGCTCTCTGGGGATGAGCCTTTCCAGTTTTAGTTTGGCCTTCTTCCGATAACAGATACATCATTGGCCACTGGGCCAGCACTCAAGGCCTTTCCAGTTTGAGAGGACTTGCCAAAGCATGAACTTGGCTGGCTTAGCCTTCAAGAGCCCAGGGTCAACTCCATACTAGGATGAGGCATTGGGGATCCTCCAAGGTGGAACAGCAGTAATAGCAACACTTACCATTTGTATAGTACTTTAGAGTTTTCAAAATATTTTCACACATTATATCATTTTGCCTCTCACAGTTTCCCTCTGAGGTTGGCAGGGTGAGGATTGTTATTTTCTTTTTATGAATAAGGAAACTGGGTCTCAGAAAGATTGAATGACTTTCTAAATGGCCAAATTGGGACTAGACCCTTAGTATCTTAGAGCTAGAAGGACTTGAGGTGGTCTAGTCTCTTTTCCTACCATTACAGAAAGGAGGGAAGGAAGGAAAGAAGGACGAAAGGCAGGAAGGAATTTATAATAATCTCTGTGTTTATCAGGGGCAGTTAGATGGCGTGGTAGACAGAGTGCCAGGCCTAAAGTCAGGAAAACTCATCTTCCTGAGTTCAAATCCAGCCTCAGACACTTACTAGCTTGGTGACCCTGGGCTAGTCACTTCACCCTTTTTGCCTCAGTTTCCTCATCTGTAAAATGATCTGGAGAAGGAAATGGCAAACCACTCTGTCTTTGCCAAGCGAACCCCAATAGGGTTACAAAGAGTTGGACGTGACTGAAGTGTCTGAACAACTGGGTTTATCTCTTCAGATTTTGAATATAGGAATAGAGACTAGACCTATGATTTCATTAGTGTAGGGTACTCTCAGATGAGGAAATTCCCTCTACCAGTGTAGGTTGTCATCTTCTCTGCAGTTTATGGTCTTAGAGAGTTTCCTCCAGCACTGTGAGGTTAATTGATTTACCTGGGGTCAGACCGCCCTTATGTGTCGGTGGTGAAACTTGAACCTCGGTATGCCTGGATCTGAAGCCGTTCTGTTTCTACTTCACATAGCTTTTTCTTAAAATCCTTTTTTGTTTTTCTTCTCATTTTTCCAGTTCATTCTAAGCATTAGCTTTCCTAACACTTCTTAGAGCTCTTTGACCACCGTCTTTTAGGTATCCTTGTTTTTATGCCACTTTCTTCCATCATTGCTGTGTCCTTTTAAAATTGTCTCCCTGTGTAATTAAATCTTGTTTCATGGTTGAGATCATTGTATTATCAGAACTTCATTTATTTGAGAATCCCATGTGCTTTTTCCCTTTTAGAGTCTATCACCATTGGAGCAAATCTATGAATTTTTAAAAATCTAATGTCTTAAGGTCTGGGGCACCTGTCTAATTATGCCCAATGTTCCTTTCCCTGGCTCTTGCTCTTTCTAAGATGATGCAGTCATTTTCTTTCAGTGTTCCTGTTGCTTTCATTCCATCAACCAGTTTTGTTTTGTTGATCGGAATTAAATTCAAAGTAGAAATTTCTCTTATTCCTTCCTCTGCCTTCTGAGAGATTGAATTGTCATCAACACTAGAATTTTTGAGATGCTGTATTTTTTCCAGCACATTGAAACTCCCAGCAGGTATATGGATAGTTAAAGACTCCCCACCACTTTTATAGCGTATCACTGATCTATATTGGTAATTAATATCAGGGAGAAAAGTCATCCATATTCTTTGTCTGTGGCCAGACATCCAATGATATCCATCAACTATGATAGAATGTTTTCTCTCCTTTTATCTTTATCTCATTGGTTTATAACCTATTCTTTCTCTTAGACTACTGAATTTTCTCATGGGCTCAAGACATAATTTCATAAACACAAACATACATCCATGACCCATTCTCTTCTGTAATTAGATCAGTTTCTTTTGAACAAGTTAGACTTTTCCATCGCCATTGTCCAGTCATGAGTCTCAAGTATTACCATGAAGTGATGTTTACCTTCCACGTGCTGTGTGCATCTTTATACAGACCTCTGCGGCCATAAGTATGGTTTTCAACTCTTTTTCCCTGTTCATTATTCCTTCTGCTTTACTACATTGCCTTTTGAAAAATCAAGGGACATTTTTCTTCACTCTTCACATCAGAGTAAGCAATTAACCGAGGACCCACTGCTCATTTGTCTTAACCTACAAGGGTACTCAAGAAGAGATTGGGTTGGTATTGGGGGACAGAGTTGAATGACTATGGGGATGAAAACATAGCATATAGGGGGTATTATGAGCACCTGGTTTAGAGTTAGAGGATTTGAATCCTAGTTCTCCTACTTTTTATTATGCATAACCATAAGTAAATCACTTCCCCTTTCTGAGTTTCCAGTTTCTCATCTATAAAATGAGGGATTTGGATTCGATGCTCTGAAAGGCCCCACTCTAAATCCTACGGCTCTGTAAGAGCCCAGCTCATCAAGATAGCCATACACGAATCATTCTATGAGAGAGAAAGTAGGAGACAGTGTGGTATAGTGGATAGAACTCTCCCTTTAGAGTTCAAGGACCTATGTTCAAATCTTACCTCTGTTACTACCTGTATGACCTTGGGTAAATCATTTAACTTTCTTGGGCCTCAGTTTCCTGTTTTCTAAAATGAGGAGTTTGGAATACATGGCCCCTGGGGTCCCTTCCAGCTCTAGATCCTCATAATAATGTTTGAACTGCCTGCAGTGGGACTGCTTCAGGCTGTCCAGAATGTATGAAATCTGAATTTTTATAAGAACCATGTAGGGTTTAATTTTTTTCAAAAAAATTAGCCCCAGTCAATAATAAACTTTCATTGTATATAGTGTGTGGAATATTGGTTACCTGCATGCTTACAGTCTATATTCACTGAACTAATTCATGTTCATAGTCTTGAGCTTTTCAAGTGCAGTGCTCATGGACCAGAATTCAGAGATGAAGAGATGTAGAAGACATTGCCTCTGCCTTAATGTGGGTAGTGGTAGTAGAAACTACTCACAAGCAGTATCCATGCAGCATCAGTAATAAAGTGTGTGTGTGTGTGTGTGTGTTTGTGTGTACGTACATGTATGTGTGTCTGTACACATGAACATACATTGATTGAACTTTCTCTTTCCTGACAGGGTCAGGAAATAGTACAGTCTCCTTAATAAAATAATCTGCTTAAAAGGGTCTTATTGTATATGTCATTCATGGATTACTAATTTACAAAGAATTAAGATACAATAAAATACATTATACTAAAATAATACTGTACGTAACTATTAATTTAGATCCCTTATTAGTAACCAAACAGACAAAGCAGTTGGATTTGGTTCGAGGGCGGGAGTTGACCTGGCAACCCCTATGATGATGAAGTGAATGCTGGTCTCTTATTTTTACTTCTGACTATGGAATTAGGCTGTCCTAATCTCTCAAATGACAAAGATAAGGCCAAAGGGTAATTGTGCTGTGCTAATTCAAAAGGATTTAGTCATGTTTAGGAAAATTGACCAGTACTTCTTTTTTTCTCCATTTAAAAAAATAATAATATTATATTTTTCCCCCAATTACATGTAAAAACATTTTTTAACATTCAGGTTTGTTTTTTTCCCAAAGTTTTGAATTCCAAATTCTATCTTTCCTTCCCTTCTCTTTCTTGTCCTTGACACATAAGCAATCTGAAATAGGTTATACCTGTGAAAGCATGTAAAACATATTTCCATATTAGATTGACCAGTACTTCTAAAGTTCGAAATGAAATTTCTAAAATTTAAATGTGAAAGAAAGTGACTGGAGGCAAAATACTAGCCCAGAGGCTGTGAGGTATGGTGGAATGAATGGGTGCTTCTGTAGGTAGATGGGTGAATGCAAGTAGACATTGTAAAGGAAATCTTTGAGGGTCTGTTGACTAGATGTTGAGGGTGGGGGGGGGAAGTGTCAAAGATAACTTCAATACTGAGCCTGGGTAACTGGGAGAATGGTGGTTTCATGAACAGAAATAAGGAAATCCCAAGAGAAAATCCCAAGAGAAATCTAGAATTTCCTCACTCTGTCTGAGAATTCCTCTTAGGTACCACTTCTAGGCATTTGTGGGGAAGCAGGGAGTGTTGAGGACTTTGTTCCCTGCAGAAACCTCAGACAAAAAAAGCTCTTATAAGTACTATGGTAGATTTTTGAAATGCTATTTTGCTACTGTTGACAAGGTACAAATAGCCCTCATAGTGGAATGTGACCCCTCTACAAGGTAAATAAGTATTCCTGAATGTGCTTTCTTTTATAATGTAATAGTTTAAAACCAAATTGCAGCATCAAGAGGAAAAAAAACCCAACAACGCTCTTAGAGCCTCTTCGGAATTTTTATCTCAAGGGACCTACCCCCCAACACATAAAAGCCCTAAAATTGTACCATTTAGTTTCATCCAGATGTTCTACATAATCAGAAAGTATACGCAAACCAGTCTGTAGTTACAAAAATGTAAACTTAATGTTTCTTAGAGCCAAAGGAGTCTGAGAGCTCATGTAGCAAAGCTTCTCTCTAAAAATAAATAAATGAACAAAATAAATGAATGAACAAATGTTTGTTCAATAAATATTTATTCAATAAGTGCTTGTTAAATAAATAAAAAAAGAAGACCTCAACACTGGATTTAACAAACTGTATAATCCATCCCTGTGTGGTTAAATTTATTATACTAAGCATGTTAATTCCCACTCAGTCTTTGAAAGCACTTTTTCAATGGAGAAAAACCTTAATATCATCATCTGGAAAATAAGTATGGCTCACCCATTTTCTAGAAAAGCAAACTTCCTTGGCATTGGCATTCCTTTGCTGTGGTCTTTGAGATCATCTTTGTTAAAATCATGTTGCATTTTCATAACTATAGGCATAACTGACATTAGCTTTTGGTATTTCCCTGCAGACTAGATGAAATTAAGAAAAAGTTTGGGTACAATTCCCCATACTCACTTCAGGAAAAATGGCAGCCAATTCCCCTCAGAAGGAAGGAATCCAAATCTCCTACAACAGTGTCTTGAGGTGGTGTTGAAAATTCCCTTTCTGTTTATGCAGCAGCTTACATGTATCTCTGTTTGCTTTGTAAAGGGGGAAGAGTCCTGCACAAGCTGAACTTTCCTATCTGAACAAAGCAAAATGGTTAGAAATGTATGGAGTAGATATGCATGTAGTTAAGGTAAGACATGGAGCAGCACCATAGTAACTAAATAACCTCTGTATACCTGTTGTTGAAAACTTAGAAACAAGCCTTTGGTGATACATTTTGTATTCTGTTAAGATTAGTGGAGATTGTAAGTTCCTTGAAAATAGGAATTTAATAATATGTAAATATTGAATGTCTCTCAATGCACAGCACAGTGCTAGCTACTTTAAAAATGTTTATTATATTGAATTAAAACATTAAACCCTGTATACTGATTGTCACTTCTTTTGTTTATAGGGAAGAGATGGCTGTGAATATGCTCTTGGTCTAACACCAACAGGGATATTAATCTTTGAAGGAGCTAACAAAATAGGTTTATTCTTTTGGTAATTTAGCTTGTCTAATATTATTTTAAATGTGTCCTATTTTGTGGTGGAATGATATGTTATGGCAGATAATAACAACACTGAAAGCTGGTGTGGCAGAGTGGACAGAAGGCTGACCTTTAGAATTAGGCAGACGTGGGCCCAAGTCCTCCATCTGCCCTTACAAGTCTGGAAGACTATATACATTACAGATGAGCTCTTGATTTGTGTTACTGAAATTTCAAACTCCATACTTGGAGTTTGCCATAGTAATAAAATCACAGAAAAAGAGAGAATATTGAGGTGGTTTTACAAAACTCATGTCATCACAGTATGTACCCCCACGCTTGTCTCTCCCAAATTCTGGATGGTCCTGTTTAAATTAAATTGCTTCATGTCAACACAACGACACCACCAGAAAATTCACCATAAGAGGATAAACTTTTTTGCCCAGGTAGCCCATGAAACTATCTTCTAAGACATGAATGTCTTGTAATTATCATTGGTAAAGTGATCCTTGAATTATTGAATAAGGTTTCACCTAAGCTAAGAGTCTTAAACAACAGAATGGCAACCACTGTTTGATATATGGATTGCTTGTATTTATGATTCTACTGTAAAAATGTTTAAACGTTTTCTCTGTAACTAGGCCCAAAATCACTAAAATGGATTTTAAAAAGAGCAAATTAACCCTTGTTGTCGTAGAAGATGATGATCAGGTAATTATCCGTACTCTCTTTTCTGTCTTCTTATCAGCGCTTCACTAACATCAGATGTGCAAAACTAACGATACTCTGTTTTATATTTAAGGGGCGAGAGCAAGAGCACACGTTTGTTTTCCGATTAGATAGCTCCCGGACCTGCAAACACCTCTGGAAATGTGCAGTTGAACATCACGCGTTCTTCAGATTGAGGACACCAGCAAATAATAAATCCAATAGATCAGACTTCATAAGGCTAGGATCACGATTTAGGTTCAGGTAACTAACCATCTGTCTAAGTTAAGAGACTGTTAGTTTCAAAGAATTGTTGTTCAGTCATGTCTGACTCTTCCTTACCCATCTGGGGATTTCTTGGCAAAGATACAGGAGTGATTTGCCATTTCCTTTTCCAGCTCATTTTATAGATGAGAAACCTAAGGTAAACATAGTTAAGTGCCTTGTCCAAGGTTACGCAGCTAGTAATTGCCTGAGGCCACATTTGGACTCAGATCTTCCTGACTCCAAGCCCAGCACTCTATCACCTAGCTGCCCCCAAAGAATGGGACAGGTTTATCTATGAGAAAAGCAAATGCCCTGAGGTAGCAATACTAGGACTATAATGGCCCGAGCAAGGGAGGTAGGGATGCCCTAATGAGGCTACATCCAGAATATCATGTCTACTTCTGATGACTTTGTGCAACTCTGCCTCACTTAAATCCAGTTCTTGCACAGGTCATGACCCATGATGTCATTGATCCTGTTTGAAAATAAAGGATAAGGACACTGAGCCTGTTCAGAGGATGGTGACCAGGTTGATGAGGGGGCTGCATACCATTCCAGACTGGTTGGAGGTGTAGGGAATATTTAACTTGAAGAGAAGACTTAGGGAGGACATACTAGTTATTTTCAAATATCAGAAGGGCTGTCATGTAGAAAAGGGAAGAGACCTTTTTTTTCTCCTCTCTTAATCTCAGAAGGCAAAACTTGGAGATTTGGTTGGGAATTATAGGGAAGCAGATTTTGGCTTAATAAAAGAATGAAATTTCCTTTCAATGAGAGCTGATAGGATTAGATTGTTTCTGGAGGTAGGAAATTGCCTCTAGATGACTGCTTGGTGGCAACGTTAAGGGTGATATTCTTCTCAGATCCTGATGATGAGAACCCCTCCTAATTTTAAGTCTGTGATTCTGTTAGAATGTCAGATTTAATCATAAAACTTTTCACCTGTGAATGCAATCATATCTTGGCCCTCTTCCCACATGATACATCTCATTAAAATCTGTTTCAAATTACAGAAATTATCCACTGGAAAATTTATTGGCAACATGAGGATATTACTGTGAAACTCTTACCGCTCCCCCCTCCCCCGCAACCTGGGCATTCTCTATTTTCTTTAGAGTGTTTGAAAATGTGCAGAAATATAAAGGCAACTTCTCTTTAAGAAAGAAACACATTTTGTAAGAAGCATCTGATAGCTTATAAAATGCTGAAACATCTATGGGAAGGTTTTTAAAGAAACTCGCTTATATATTTGTACCCATTTTGAGAAAGAAGTACATGAATGGCATGCAGAGGGTATGGCGGGGGGGGTCTACATGATGCAAAAGAAAAAATTGTGTATTTGTAGTCATGGGATCTAAGTTCAGAACTGAGCTCTGCTACTTTATGACCTCTGTCACCTTGGGCTAGTTACTTGGCCTCTCTGGACCTCCTTCTCCTTCTTCATAGTTCATCAATAAAATTTTGCTGTTTGTCCTTCATTCTCGAAGGGGAACATGGCATCAGGGAGGTGATGCCATGACATGCCAGCGAATTGGATTTGAGTGAGGGAAGGCTGTGCAAAGTCACCAGCCTCACTTTCTCTGCTGGAGCCATCTGGGTCCAGTGGTGAGATATAGATCAAGACGATTGGAGATGGCACGGGGTGTAATGGAAGACCTTGGCCTTTTCAAACTAAGGTCTTTAACAGGTCTCCATTTGACTGAGGCTTAATAAAAAATGAGGCAAAGAACGGCCTCTTTTAAAAAAAAAAAAAGATCTGGCAAGGGAAGACCTTCAGGGTTTCTGGCCAAAACAGAAACAAGTGCTATTTATCTTCATTCTGAGCCAATCAGGGCCCAAACAGTGACCAAGAAGGCTTTGTCTGGGACTAGAGTGATTTGGGTTAAGGCTGGTCTTTAAGAAGAAAAACGAAACCAAAAAAAATAGTTTCAGAGATTAAAATTTACATTGTACCATGTATTAAATGACCCCTAAGGTCATTCCCAGCTCTAAATCTACAATATGATGTGTGGTTGCCACAGGACTCTTCCCGATTAGAAGGAGACTGCCACAGGATTTGACAGAATCAGGGAGTCACCCAATGATCATCTTTCCCTTGGTTTTGTCCCTTGGCCGTAGGGGAAAGATCAAGCCAGGGAAGATGAAAGGGAAATTTGTGGGTCAAGTCACTATGTAGTGTGAAGCTCAGTTGCCCCTTGGAAGCACTAAATAAATAGAACTTTGTCTTCTCTCTGGTAAGCTGTAAACCGAGGCTTATTGGAGGCCTGAAAATGGCCAAAGAGATACCAAAATGGGTAGAGTGGGCAGATGGTAGAAGAAGCATCGAATTTCTGAAAAGCTGTCTACAGGCACAGGACTTTTTGATATCTAAATTACTCTAGGTCAGAGAACTAAATGTGATTAGGAAAGTCAAAGCTTAAAGAATAATTAATAATGGCTGATTTTAGTAACTGAGGTCTCTGTATTTCTGTTATTCTTGCTTTATAGATCTGATCTTGTATAATAAAGATAATAATTAGGTATTCATTAATGATTTGTAGTAAATATTTTTTTCCTACCTGAGAGTGATGGATTGTAAAAGTATGGCACTTGGAGCCAGGAAGACCTGACTTTAATCCTTTCTCTCAAACTTCTTGTGTGACCACAGGCAAATAATCTGTCTGAGCTTCAGTATCCCAATATGTAAAATTGGGAAATTAATAACATCTACCTCATAGGTGAGGATCAAATGAGATTATGTATACATATATATACATATATATGTATATATATACACATACATACATACATATTATATATATATGTATATATATATACACACATACATACATATATAGTGTTTTGTAAACCTTAAAGTGTTATAAAATGTTGGTGGTTATTATTATTATTATTTGTTTTAGGAAAAGCACAAATAAATGGATCATATAGTACTTTTTTTTTAGAAATTCAGTTTGTTATTCCTAAAGTAAAGCCTACCCATTCAGACTATGGAACTGTAACCCGACACTACCATTTACTTGGTGGTATCTCTCTAAATTTTGGGCATATTGCCTTGGAGGAAATTATCAACTTCTGGAAGCTTTATCCTCGTTAACCCAAACTTATTAAGTCATGGAAATCATAGGTCATAGGTTACCATTTTGTCTCATGATAACACACTGACCCATAAACTGAATTTAAGATTCAGTTGAACTCTAGAACAATTATACTTCATGATTGAGTTGAAACAGTGATCCCATTTAATCCAATCAAAAAACTCATTTCAGTATAAATTCTTCTGCAAATATATTGTGATAAAGTTGTTAATCTACCAAAAAAAAACCCTATTTATTTTCTAGTGGGAGGACAGAGTATCAAGCCACTCATGGAGCCCGGTTACGAAGAACCAGTACATTTGAAAGAAGACCTAGTAAACGGTACCCATCACGGAGACATTCAACTTTTAAAGGTTGTGTGTTTTTCATTCTGTTTCAAATAGTATATTTTTCTTTAATTCATCAAATGCATTATGATGCAGAGTTTGAACTTCTTGGCTGCTTTCATCCTAGAGAAGTAGAAAAAGTTTATCTGGGTAGCTCCTAAACAAGTTTAGTCAGTATTTGCTATGCAACCATTCCCTTTTGTTCTTTCTTTTTCATGTTTTCATTCTGTCCTCTTGACCAGCCTTGTCTGTCACTAACTCAGCCTTCCTCACCCTTTCATGAGCAGGCAGTGGGATCTCAGAAGTATCATGGGAAAATAAGTATTTTAGTGGTGAGAATGAAGTAGCTATCTCACCTAGAATAAATATGTCTTTTGCAAAATCAACAAGCCAATATCCCCAGCTATTGTACCATAAGAATTGTAACAGGAGAGGGAAATGATGGACAATGAAGACTTTAGACTCAGCTGAGAAAAAAAAGTAATATGATGATTCAAGTGTAGGCATATAAATTTAAATACATGGGCAGACATTCATATAAACACTTGAATACTTTTTGGTTGACTTTGTGAAGACCCTCCATGATCTGTCCTTACACAGTCATGATGCCTGTTGGGTCATCCGAGTCCTTTGAATTTTCAATGAGCAAGATTCATTGCCAGCACGACTCAGCACTGTCATCAAAGTAAATTATTTATAGTTGGCATCAACCTTAATTCCCCAAAGACCTCATAGGGCCCGATATAACTTGAGTCCTTCCCAACAGAAACAAGCTATTCCATTATAGTTATTTGCAACTAACTCATTATAGTCAAAGTCCCACAAACTTCTGTCTACCAGCTCATAATAATCAAATGAGGGAAGGGAATGCTGACCCAGATTTTCCCCTCCTTTGACAATAAGGTGGTCTATTGCAGCTCTCATCCGATCTGCAGGAAAAGTCCCATGTCTGATACCTTACAAACACTTCCATTGAGAAGAAGGAAGATCAGCCCATCTCTAGCAGCAAAATACATTAAAAGGAAGGGGATATGATTGAGATAGGAATGATGAGAGAATAATGGGCTGATAAAGTAGAGGGACATTATTAAGCTCATGTGATTAATGGGGGTGGCATGATTCATGGTGAAAATTGGTTTTACAGATTTCATAATTTACATAGCTTAATAACTTGTATAGTGTTAAATTGTATTAATCCCAACGTAAGCTGTCCAGTATTAAAGGGCAGGAAGCCAAAAGTCAATCCCTGGAAAGGAGCACAGAAAAAAAGAATCTGCTGCTGGTAGGTGGTTCGTTGTGGTCTTTCCCCTAATTGGTGAAGAGAGGGAAAACCTTTCACAGCACCTTTATTTCAGTCTTCCCCTCTTCATCAGCTTGTCTTAATGCAGTCAACCATGTATATATCTAATAAAACTTTGCTTCCTCCTGTTATCTCCTCTAGCTGCCATCCTATTTCTTTTCTTTCTCTCCTTTATTTTATGGACAGATTTCTTGAGCTGGGTCTCACTGGCTGCCTCCATTTCCTCATTCCCCTGTGAGGTGCTCTGCCATCTGGCTTCTCTCCTATTACTTTGCTGAAAATTCCTTTCAACAGCTCCACATTCTGCTGCTTTTCTTTAAACTTATTCTTTTTTTAATGTCTCTGCTGCACTTAATACTATTCACCAGCTCTTCCCTTGGAGGGTAGGGGGAGAAAAAGCAAGACAGCCAGTGCCGAACCTTGGAAAATTAAGGATAAAATAAATTTCCTTTTAAAAGAACTAAGAGAGGGAAAACCCATGGTTGCTGTCCTCAAAAGGAGGGAGGAGAAAAGTGTCAAGAAGTGGTCCTGTCAATGGACTATGAGAAATTCGAAGAGGGAAAGAAAATTTTTGCTTCGATGGAGAATGGAATTATGAAATACGTCATGGTGCATTTGAGTTGGGCCTTGATGAAAAAAATGGAAAAACTTAGCAGTTGGCAGTTGAGGTAAAGTAGGGCATGCCTAAACTAGGAGTAAGCAAAGAATCAATCATTCACCAAGCATTTATTAAATAGCTGCCCGGTGTCAGGCACACAGAAGACAGGAAAGGAGAGAATAAGCATGAGAAATGAAGAGTAGTGGTCTAATTCAGCTGAAACGTGAAAGGGATTCTTACTGAGTCTGCCTCAACATTAACCTTCCCATTCGTCCCTTTCTCTCCATTCACACAGAAGTTACTGCTAGCCCAGGCCTTCATCACCTTTCACTGTTTGTTCCCTTCTTTCACCCTGCCGTCTCCAGTCTGTCCTCTACACAGCTGCCAAATGATCTTCTGAAAACATAAATTGTACCCCTTAATTCAGACATTTCAGTAGCTCCCGATTGCTCCTAGGGTTGAATACAAAATCCTCAGCCTGACATTTTAGGTCCTTCATTCACAATCTGGTTGCTACCAACCATTCTAGGCTTCTTTCATATTGTTCTAGTTATACTGAACAGCTGGCTAATTCCTCTTCAGAACATTCCACCTCCTCCCTCCATGCTTTCTGTACAGGTGGTCCCCTAGGTTTGCAGTCCTCTCCCCCACCCACCTCAAGGCCTCTCCTGACCCTCCTGATTATCAGCACTCTTACTATCTTGAAATTGCTTTGTATTTATTTTGTTATGTACATGTGGTGTCCCAGTTGAACGTGATGGTAGAATCTTTTGCTTTTGTTGGTATTTCCAGCCCCTCACCTAGTACCTTCCACATAATAAACTTTTAAATTATGTGCTATGGCAAGGCAGGGTAGACAGGTTGGAGCAGAATCATGGAGAGCTTTGATTGCCAAAGTCAGGAGTGTATACTTTTATTCAGAAGGCAACAAGAAGTTGCTAAAGCATTTTGAGTAGAGTTGCTAGAGAGAGGATAACTTAGAATGAAGAACATCAGTATGATAAGACTTGTAGACTGTTCCCTTCTTCTCTCCCTCTACCCAAATTCTACCCATTCTTCAAGGCCAGGGTCAAGTTCTGGCTGTTCTGTGAGGTTTTTTCCTTAATCATAATAGCATTCCTTTATCATAACCATCCTCTGGACTCCTCTGGTAACACTTAGCCTATATGACAGCTTTTCTGTGTGTGTTCATCTTGTGTGTACATTTTTCTATTCTCCCCTGGTAGAGTGGAGGCCCCCTGAGGAAAGTGTCCCTTTCCTTATACTTTGGTACCACACATTGCACCTGGGCATATAGTAGATACTGAGTAAATACTTGTGGGTTAATCTTTAAATTACAAGTAGTGCCAATATGTTTAGAACTGGACTACTCAAGGTTCAAAATAATGTAAGAGAAAGTAGAATCTCATGTTTTAGGAGAACTTGGAAGTATAAATAAAGATTTCATTGATGGGGCCTAAGGAGCATTTTATATAAAATTTTATATAAAAAGTTTATATAAAAACACATGGAAAGTAGAGCTAAAAGAGTTGGAGTTTATCTACTTATTTTGATTGATTTATGGAAATTTATTAATTATTTTCATGTAATTAGCATGATTTGTTATTAGTTTCATTAATAATAAATAGCAACTTTTTTATTTCTAATTATTATTATATATAATCTATTTTATATATAACTTAATATATGATGTTATAAGGTATATAATTCTATATTATGTATTTGTGTATCATAATACCAATATATTAATTTATTAATGATAATAGCTATCATTTATATAGTGCTATCACTTATCATGTCACTTGTGTATTGACTCATTTGATCCTTACAACAATCCAATGAATAGATGCTGTGCTAGTATTCCCATTTTACAGATGAGGAAAACTGAGACACAGAGAGATCAAGTGAATTGCCCAGGGTTAAACAGCTAGTTAGTGTCTGAGGTAGGATTTGAACTTAGGTCTTTCTAACTCCCAAATTCCACACACAGCAGTCATTTGTGTATGTATGCTTCCTTCATTCCTAAATTTGTGAAGTCAGTGAAGGCAAGGACCAAGTTGTCATTATCTTTGTATTTTTTCTGGCACCTAGCATGATACTTGCATGTGATAGATAATAAATAATTATTGAATAAATGATTCTTTGTATTTGGAGAAGAGTAGAGGGGAACTTAAAACCAATAGAAGAGGGGACGAGAAAGACAAGGAAAAGAGACAAAAGAAAGTAGAAGAGGCGACCAGATAGGAGAAACCTGTAGTAAGTTTTGAGAGTTGGAGGGGATGAGAGACTTTATGTGCAACCAAAATAAATGTGTCCCTTTCCAGGAATAATAGTTCACCTGTGCTAGATGTTCTCAATTCTCTATCTCCTTTCCCCACCTGTTTCCACTCCCTTTTTCTCATTCCATCTGCGGAGTGATGGATAAAACACTGAAGTATTTGATTACACTGTCTCTGAGAATGAAGAGCCTCTCTGAGCTTAAGGTGATAAAGACAGCCATGGTGAAGAGGTTATTTTTTTTTAGGTTAGAAAAACGTTCTTGTGAAGATGTGCTTCAAATACAAAATTAGTTTGCTTAACCTGTCTCTTTCCAACCTGCCTTAAAGCAGTTTCTAAAATTGTGATACTTTTTCGGTTTCTGGGATGTTGGCTTAACCTGTTCTTTGTTTGTTTTTTTTTAAGCGAACAACCCAGTGAAAGCAACCCAGCTATGGTGAGTGTTACCCAAATCCTCATGTACAAAACAGTGGTTGTGATTGGATACAGAAGACTTCATTTTACTGCTCTTAATTTTTTCCTAATACGTCTAAATTATGGATATTGATCCTAGGTGCAATTTTCATTTTCCCTTTCCTGTTCCCTGAATCCTGGATGACCATTTCTTCGGGATGTTGGAGTGGGGATTTTTATTCAGCTGTGGGTTAGTTGAGATGAAGTCTGAGGTTCTTTCCAGCTCTCACCTGCTTTGATTCTAGTGGAAAGAACACTGGACTTGGAGGCAGCTGGGGGTTCAAATCCAGGTTCTGACGTTTAACTTCTGACATGCAAACTTGGGCAAATCACTAATGATTTGGTGACCGAGTGAAGACCATTTACAAAGTGGCAGAAGCAATACTGACAGTGCTGTGCCATGGAGTTATTGTTAGGAAACAACTTTGTAAAGTATTAAATTAAATGTGAACTTGCTGCTATCAAGCCTGGGGCTCTCAGTAAGAAATTATTTTTGTACAATAATACGCTGTAAATTATTGGTCAAGAACACTTGGTTTTTGGAACATTTCACAATCATTCTCCAAAGTTCAGTTCAATTTAACCAGTGTCTACTGGGTATTAAGTACAAGGCAGTATATTAGACCCCAGAAATAAAAAAAAAATAGATGCAACATTAGCCCTGTTCTCAAAGAGGTGAAGTATAAAGGGGAGGAGAAGAAGAGTGATCCACAACAACTACTTGGAGAACCTCAGAGGGAAAAAAAAAAGCTTTGGTCACAGAGACTACACAATTGACTGGAAGAAATAAAGCAAAAGACAGAGAAATGAAATAAAACTTACCACTCCTATTCCCCATATTCTCTCTCTCTCTCTCTCTCTCTCTCATTTCAACAGTTTTACCTATGGAATGCATAGTATTGTTTCTTGCTGACTGGACTATCATTAACTGCAAATCTTTTTATACCGTCCTTTTCCCTTTCCCTGCAGATCTTTACCTTCTTGTAAAATATTACTTAAGTTATGTTGAAAAATCCCCCAGTCCATTTTTCATATGCAGGGATGCATGCAGGGATGTGGATGTGACTTGCAACTACTTAAAGGAAAGAGACTTCTTTTAAGCCTTCACAAAAGCCTACGCTTTGTAACAATGTGCTAAGATAGTCATACAAATTTTTACTTTTTTTCAGACCTTCATATGCCTTTCTCAATTTTCATTGATTTCTGTTTTGTATACTGACAAGAATAAAACAATAAAGTATTCTGTTTGAAAGGGGAAAAAATGAAATAAAATGAGAGTTCATGTGGAAAAAAAATTGACCGGAGAATAAACTAACTTAGAACAGAAGGTGGAAAAACCTTACCCAAGTAGTAGGCTCCCTGAAAAACTGAATGGAACAATCAGAACTCAGTGATTCCCTGATACAAAAGAAATATTAGAACAAAGTCAAAAGAAGCTATTTCCTAAGAAAAACAAATGACCTGGAAAACAGGGTGAAGAAAGGCAATTTAAGAATCATTGGACTCTCTGAAAACTGGTGAAACAAAAAACTTGGATACTATATTTCAAAAAATCACAAAAGAAAATGCTGGATATGCCAGAACCAGAGAGGAAGATGAAAGTAGAAAGAATTCACCAGTCATTTCCTCAAAGAAACATCAAACTGGAAACCTCTAGGAACACCATATCTAAAACCTAGAGATTCCAAGTCAAAGAAAAAAGATTACAGATTTAATGGAAAGTTATTTTTAAGGACTTGGATCATGAAATAATAATATATGAGAAAGTGCCTTGAAAAGTATAAAATGCTTCCCTGGCAACCGTGGTACTATTTACCATTCAACACATGTACATATTCCAAAGGTGTAGCCATTTACACCATTTACAAGGCATAAAAGAATGGCTTCCTGTACCACCCATTGCTGGTTTAGCACTAGCTTTTGTCCCTGTGATCATAGCAGCGATTGCTGAGTAAAATACATTGGTGTCCAGGGGTGGGAACACTGGCTACTTCCCCACCCCTGCTTCCTAAGGTATGACTAATGGGACCCATCATGGAGTCCTGTCCAAATTTAGAGGACCCTAGGATTGAGAGCCAAAAGAAAGCTTAGATTAGAGCATCTAGTCTAACTCCAATTTATAAGTCATACCAATAAAAATGGCAGGATATCAACTCACATGGTTTTTCTTGCTCCCGACTCTATGTTTTTTTTTTTCTTTTTTTCCTCTGCCATGCTGATGATAAGTAGGAGTGACTGAATAGAAAAAGAACCAGGAAAGGTTAATGTCAAAAAACCTCAGGAGGCAAGAGAACCTATCTAGTAGGAAGGGGGTTATGCTACAAAATGGTGCATGTATGTGAACCAAAATGGCTATTCATCATAGCTGTTTCTGCTTGATTTTTTTTGTTTGGATATGAATCTGAGTAGGTAATATCATGAACAGTAATACTAATTAATACTAAATTACTTTGCTCTCTGTAATATGTTGTCTGTTCTTTATTTTAGCTCCAAAAATAATCCAGAAGTTCACAATTACCAGGTAAGATTTATTATTTTTTATTTTTTAAAAATTAATTTTAAATTTTTCCAGCATTAGTCATTTAATCCTGTATATGTCATATGTTCTCTGTGTTTTATTACAAGTGATGGAAGTGTAAATTTTAGTGCCAGGAAACTTTGGCCAAGCAAAAATTGTTGAAGGAGTTGAGCTTGTTTCACTCAGACATGCCGTTGTCATGCTCAGGGGGGACACCCCTCTCAGGGGTTGAAGTAATATTATTGGATTAATGATCTCCTCAGGCTAATGTGAGTAAACTTATCTGGCTTTTCCACTATTTTATCAGCCCTATAAAGGATAAAAGATGTTTTGTATACAGTAAGTGTTTAATGAATGTTGAATTCCATTAAGTTGATTTGAATAAAATGAGGCAAATCTGCTAAAGACTTCACTAGTCATCTGATCCAGAATATTCCATACCATTAACACTTGAGGTGCCACCATCACTATGGTTTTAAATGCCATATATCTCAGAACTGTGCCTTGAGAAACAATACTTGGGATGATATTTCACTCACAGGGTTTTCACTTAATTTAAGCCTTTGCAAAATATTTTTCCTTTTTGATCTTCTATCATTGTCTAGGGTGTCCCTAAAGTCTTAGTGCCATTTTAAGAATAAAGCTTAATATTAATTAAATTAATAATTAATGTGTTTGTGTAAACCCAGTGTCACTAAATGAGTTCCATGGATGAGTTGAGGTGATGGGTTGGACTCTGCATTGTTCTTTAGAATCTCAGAATGTCAAAACTAGAAGAGGCATTGGAGGCCATTTTATCTAATCCCCTCAACAGGCTATACCCCTAAGAGATTAAGTATCTTGTTTCTGCCCCCGTCCCCAACAGCACATGGGTTAGTAATTAGTGAGAGTAGTGAAATGAGAGCCCAGCTCTCCTGGCTCATGAACAGCTTTACCCCAGTGTAATGGCAAGCAAAGTGGGACTTTCGTTGTCTTTTGTTTTGGAGTGCTTCTTAGCACCAAGGCAATCAAGTGTCTTTGACTGAGTCTTGCCTTTGTTTGTAGGAAGGCCCACACCCTTATACTAGTTAGGTCATGAGAGGTGTGAAGCTCTCGGGCCCTGAAAAAGAGTATATATACACAGAGGATAGCCATTGAACACAGAAGAGAACTCTCAGAACTGGGAGAAGGAGAGATTTTGCTTTGGGGGCTCTCTCATTGGAAGAGTGTTGGTGTGGAGACTCTGGGTAGCCATTAAGGAGCCCCCCTGGCTTTGAAAACCCAGATGTTGGTGTTTCTCTCTGTCTGGTAACTATGTATATGTAGCTTTGGTTAGACAGCTAGAAGCCTGTCTGTTGATTTGCATTATTTGCTCTGTTTATATTTTCTCTGTTAGTAATTTCTGTTTGTATTTGCTCTGAAGTTCAGGGTGCTGGCTTTTCCCCCTGACCTAAATGAATGATAATATGTATGTTTGATTAAAGTGAGATTGTAAACCCCTTAAAGCTGCTTTCCTTAGAAAAGCAGATCAAAGAATCTGTGCTAGCAGCCCTCCTGTGTGCTGGTGTCGTTGGTCTTACACAGCCACAGTAGCGGCAAGTTATACCCACCTATTTCCTAATTATTTTGTTTTAGAGGTATTTTGTTGTAGTGGCTATACATTGATGGAAATCACACTTGCAGAATCCAGGGATGAAATGTAAATGATGCCATTCTCTCAGTAGTGAATCACAAGAGAAATGAATAAACATGGGTGTCTTGAACAGAAGAACCTCCAGTTGATTTGCCAAGAAAAGAATTAATGAGAATTGTTTTTTTTTAACTTCTCAGTATCTAGAAGGGATATCCTTAAACCATGTTTTCTCCATTTTAATTGAGTGTATAACCAAAGAAATGGACTAACAGCCCTCCTAAAAAGATAGTTTATCGTTGGATATGGGCAAATACTGCCTATGAGCATGAGAGGGTTTTTAACTAGTGAAGCAAAGAGCTGGTACAGGTTTGTGGAATCTACCTGATTCCGATGACAAGGAAGCCTGGAGATAAGTTATCTACATGATAAAAGCTTAGAGAAGTGGTTTTTTGAGGGCTTTTGCTTAAATACCATAAGAAAAGGCAGGTCCTATCAAGCTTTAAGGTCAGGTAGATGGTGCAGTGGATAGAGTGCTGGGTCTGGAATCAGGAAAACTCATCTTCCTGAGTTCAAATCTAGCCTCAGACACTTACTAGCTGTATGACCCTGGGCAAGTCACTTCACCCTGTTTGCCTCAGTTTCCTCATCTGTGAAATGAGCTGGAGAAGGAAATGGTAAACTACTCCAGTATCTTTATCAAGAAAATCCCATATGGGGTCATGAAGAGTTGGACACAACCAAAACAAACTGAATAACGCTGCCACCAAGCAACAAAGACTTTTGAGTGTGGCCCCAACAAGAGACTGTGCCTTGCTAAATTCAGAGAGGTTCATTGCCAGAGGTTTGGCCACCTAGTCATGTTTTGACTACAGCAGCACCTCCTTGATGATATACTAAGGTGTACACATATCTCTCCTTTCTCTGGGCTGTCCTCCCTTACAGCTGCCAGATTGATATTCCAAAAAAGCAGGTCCAACTATGTACTTCTCTGCCTAAAAAACTTCAGTGACTCCCTATTGCCTTCAGTTGAAACCCTTCATAATCTGGTTCTAGCTTCTTTCTAGTCTAATTGCATCACTCCTCCCTCAGACACTTTGTGGTCCAGCCAGACAGGCTTCCTAGCTCTTTCCTGTCTCTCAGGTCCAGTCTCTTGTCTCCATGCTTTTGTACAGGCTATGCCCCCTGCCTAGGATTCTCTCTCCCTCTCGTCCTCTGCCTCTCAGAACCCCTCATTCTCTTCCAGGCTCACCTCTACTGGCTCTTCCAAGAAGCTTTTCCCTGATCCCCCAGTTGTTAGTGACTCTCCCTCCCCCAGGCACTGTGTGTATAATATATTTTATATACATTCTGAATGGGATAATACATTTTTGTTGTGCAGTTGTTTCAGTTGTGTCTGACTCTTTGTGACGGAGGTCCACGGGATTTTCTTGGCAAAGATACTGGAGTAGTTTGCCATTTGCTTCTCCAGACATAATAAATGTTTGTTGATAAATTGATTTGATTAGAGGGGTTGTGATCTGTTTTGGCAGAAGAAGTACATATATCAGCTGAGTCATTAATCATTTTAAGTATCAAAATAAGCCAATAGAACAAAGCCCAGAGACCACCCAGCTCTCAGGCTCCCTCTCATCTAAGCTGTTGGGAGCATACACATGCATACTTTTAAGAAGGGCCTGTTATGGAGACAGGGACCACACAGATTTTTTTTTTAATTTTTGATTTTGCTGCAGTCACACCATTGCTTCCATTCTTCTCTTCAAGTCTATTTATTATAACAATGCACCTTTCCATTTTCTGAAACCAATTGTTGTATCAAAGCTAGGCAATCATACTTTATTTTCCAATTGATTTGCCAAGAAAAGAATTAATGAGAATTGTTTTTTTTTAACTTCTCAGAACCTAGAAGGCATTATCCTTAAACCATGTTTTCTCCATTTTAAATGAGTGTATAACCAAAGAAATGGACTAACAACCCTCCTAAAAAGATGGTTTATTGTTGGAAATGGACAAATACTGCCTGTGAGCATAAGAGGGTTTTTAACTAGTGAAGCAAAGAGCTGGTACAGGTTTGTGGAATCTACCTGATTCCAATGATAAGGAAGCCTGGAGATAAGTTATCTACATGATAAAGAGCTTAGAGAAACTGCTTCTGGAAATCTGCCAGTGGAGAAAATAGGTCTTCCTGCTCATCATCAGGCAGCTGGGTGGTACAGTGGGCAGATCACTGAGCTTGGAGTCCAGAAGACCCGAGCTCATATTCTTCCTCAAGACCCTAACTGTATGGCCCAAGCTTGTTCTGAGGAGCCAGTGAGGGGATAATATGAAAAGTTCTTTGCATACTGTAAAGCTGTATGTAAATGCTGTCATCATGATATTGCTCTCAGCATGGGAGCTAGTTTAATTACCCCACAGTGATGGAATTTTGTCACAGATAGCTTTAAAGTCTGGTAAATTGAGTCTCTAGAATTGCCTGGTTCTACTTTTCTCTTGGGGAATTGTGATTTGAAGGCAGCTTTCAGTTTAGAGATTGTAATACTGGTCGAGAGATGGAATCTCTTCCCATTCCACCATTAACTAAATTGATTTGTGACTTTGTGATGGTTTCTCGCCTGTTTCCACATCTATAAAGGGGGACCTCTCTCATATGCTGTCACAATGTGTGGTAAGGTTTTTTTTTGTTGTTTGAGTTTGGTTTTTTGCCATTCCTAAGAAGCTCTCCAGGGAATGAAATTTCAAACCCACCACTGGTTCTAGCATAATGTTGCACACTTGGATCCCTTTCCTACAGAAAGTTCTTCCTGATACACCTTAAGTCCCGTTTCTTTTGGTTCTGTCTGTGAGGAAAATAGGAACTGTTCGTCCTCATTCTTCTGATAAGGACCTGTTTTCTCTTAAAAGGCCGATTATTATTTCTTCATGACCTGAAACCTTAGGCTTCCAGAATCAACTAGAACTGTTGCATTATACCTGTTCATTTTTTTTTTTAAAACAAGGGCAATAGAATGATCAGATATAATCTTTGTGTTTTCTCAGAGCTGTTGTTGCCATGGTCTGTCACCTACCCCTCCTAGGGATATGAAAGTTAAAATGTAAAGCAGATTAATTCTTGTCTAAATGAAATTGTGAATAAACTAATCACAGCTAATACTTTGCTTCCAGATGCAATACCATCCTAATATACATCCTGGACAACAACAGTGGCACCCTCATTCTCCAAATGTAAGGTAAGCACGTTGGAAGGACATTGTTTTTGTTAGTGATTTAAATTTATTTTTCAAATTACACTTAGTTACTGAACCAAAAGAAACGTAATAGTAAAAGCTTCCTCAGTGATAATCGGACTAGTCACAAAGGAATATTTATATTAGCTGATGCACAGAAGTTCTGTAAGAGACAAGTCCATTGCTTTTTGAAATCTTGTTTGTTAATAACTTCAGTGCATTTTGCTTTAAAATGGTTCTTAAAACCTCTAAGTAATGTTTGTTCTTGACATGGGAAGACACATACTTGGGGGGTGGAGGTGTAATGAAGTGGAAGGAGCCCTGCATTTTGAGGTAGGAACAGCTCAATTCGATCCCAGCTCTTCCACCTGTTGACTGAGTGACCTTACACAAATCATCCTATGCCTGTACTGAGGCTTCAGGTCTCCTTCTCAGCAAAACGAATGGGGTTGGACTAGATCATTTTTGTGTAATGGACCCCTTTGGTGGTCTTAGTCAAACTATAAAATGTTTTAAGTGCATAAAATACATTGGATTGCAGAGGAAACCAATTATATTGAAATAGTATCAAAATATTTT
Organism: Trichosurus vulpecula; assembly: GCF_011100635.1. Taxonomy (NCBI): domain Eukaryota; kingdom Metazoa; phylum Chordata; class Mammalia; order Diprotodontia; family Phalangeridae; genus Trichosurus; species Trichosurus vulpecula. The sequence continues at coordinate 494,529,633 of NC_050573.1, forward strand.
TTAAAAACCAAATTTACAGACCCGAGGTTAAGAATCTTTTGGACTAGATAACCTCTATGGGTCCCTTTCAGCTCTGGGATTCTGTGATTCTTCAAAGGGGCGCGTCCTGCCTTCTGCAGACACATACAGAACTTGAAATGGCAGAAATAACTACAAACACGTTGAGTTAATAGAAAAACTGAGGACTAACGTTGTACATCAGAGCTTACCAAAGCTTATTGATTGGAGTCCTGAATGTATTCGTAGGGAAATGCCATTATTCACAGAGGCATTCAGTTTTGTGTGATTTTTAACAGGTGGCTTTGGTTAGGTGATAATTTCAAAATGTCATTCTATTGCAAATGCCATTTGTTTTCTCAGCTTAAGCAAATGAAAAATATATGGAAACTTATACTTATGGAAATATTATTACATTTTTTAATGTTTAGTCCAGGAGCCATGATATTTTCATCAACCCAGATTTTTCTTGTGGGGAAAAGGGAGAGAATTTTATGTCTATAACTGCTTGTTCTGCCCAATGAGCTTCTTAATGGATATGACCCATCCACAAACAAATTTTTTACCCCCTTATGAATTTGGGATTTTATTCACAGTTCTCATCTGATTCCCCCCACCCCCTTCCACCAATACCTGAAATGGGGGAGGAAAGTGATGAAAAGTTTAATGCATACTGCTGTCCAGTATATCTCATCATTTCCATCTCATTGTTTTGCATGCAATTTCTAAAGCATTTATTACCGTCTTGTATTATTTCACATATAGTTTTATGTTTTCATCATTCACTAACCATTAACTATGCCAATGGCACAGGCCATCATTTCAGGATGACAGGTCACATTGGAAACCACCCACAAGTGAAGATGACCACAGTTTGCATTATGTCCACAACCAGAACCAGAAGAATTTAGGAGGAATACAAAGTATGAATTTGGTGTATCAAGATAAACTTATGACAGCCCTTTGAGACTCTTCAGATCTCCCTGACCATCTTAGTCTCATCACATTCCATGAACATTGTCTGTCTTTGCATTACCTGAGTTTGCGTTGTAAAAAAAAAAAATGCCTGTAGCTTACATTTGATTGGCCTTTCTTGATAGTCTTGAAAGGTCTTTTCAGCCTTTTTATAAATATCTGAAAATAACTCATGGTAGCTAGTCATAAATCACTGTTTACCACATTCCAAATAAAATGAAGGTAGTTCAAGGCTCAGGAATAATTTTTGTTCCAGTTTTAAATTTGGAAGTAAAAGTTTATGTTTATTTTTATTGTGCAGCAAATATAGATATATATATGTATATATATCTTTGTTATTTAATTGATGGGACCAAGCAAAACTAGAAAAGATTGGTCTAAGAGCATGGCATAATGAAAAGACCCCTGGGCTAAAGGGTCAAGAAACTCTTATGCTAGATTTGCCACTTACTAGTGATGTGACCATGAGCCTGTCATTTCCCTCTGAGTTACTCTAGTTTCCTCATCTATGAAATGGTTAGGGGTTGGACTAGATGACTTTCTGATACTATACAAAGCCAGGGGTTTTTGTATTTTTATTTTTAAATACTGCTGCCAGGTTGAGGTTTCAAGTGAAAAAGAATGTTCTGACTCTTAAAATGAGAAGTAGTGTGGCACAGGAGACAGAGAGAGGGGGAGGGAGGGAGGGAGGGGGGGGAGAGAGAGAGAGAGAGAGAGAGAGAGAGAGAGAGAGAGAGAGAGAGAGAGAGAGAGCGAGCCCCTTTTGGGGCTTGAGGCCACACTGCTGTAAGTGGCAAAGTAGGTGGCAGCCTGCATTGCTAGGTGAAGTCCCTCACCAGGAGCTCACTGCCCCAGTGAAATCACAGATCTGGGCCATAGCCCTATAATGGAAAATGTAATATCCCCTTTCTGAGAGGAAGACCTCCTTTTTCCTGGAAAGATTTAAAATCTTCATGGAATTTATTGGAAGATATTCTAGAGGGAGAATAAACATTTTTTATCTTGTAGAGCATCAATCACTACTTTTTGATTTATTGATTGTACTAATAATAACCACACACTATCCCTAGGGGTAGTAGTTGCTGCTATAAATCATTTAAAATAATGCCTTAATGATGGGTGCTGCTATCTTGCCTGATTTTTTAAAGATAATTCTGAATACAAACTAAGGATTGGTAGAATGTATCATTTTTCTGCTTGGACTCTCTCAAAAGGTAAACCATTGCCATCAGCAACGCATTTGGGGAATCTGATGAAATTAACATGTATGTGGGGAGGGGGTAACTTTTGTGTAATTATGCCAGGGTGCAGGATCAGGTGTGCGCCATTCCCTTGTCAGAAGTGCCTGAAGCCACTGTGTTTGCTACTTTGGGGTGAAATCTGTATCTGAAACCACCTTACTGCCTTAGTCTGGCTCCTGCTTTAAACTGAGCAAAATAAAGCAATGCTCTTTCCCTCTGGTCCCTTAAAACTACAAGACTCAAACCATATTCATTTCACCCTTTTATAAAATCAAGAAATTCTAGTGCCATCCTTTGTGACATTTTCACTGCAATTGGGTCTGTCCTGATTTTTTTAAATGTCTTGAGATCTTCTTTATTTGATCAGCTTTAGGTTAAAATACAGCAGTTCTTGATTTTTGTACGTGCCTCTTCAGCAAGGGAAAAACCCGACCCACTCTTTTCAGAGTTAGCCTTGATCATCTACAACTCTTGGTTTTTTTAAAAAAAATTGTTTATAAATGTTCTTTTTAGCAGTTGTTTTGATCTTCAGTGTATGTGCTAAGTACAAATTATGTGTCCTGAATCTTTAATCCATCTTGGTACATTTTTACATAAATGCGTTTCAAAGGAATAAAGATCATTTGTTGTGTTTTGACTCTTAAATTACTTTTGACGAACTCCCAACGGCTTCCTGGATGTCTTCATGGATAACCCATACATCAGCATACTTGGATACCAGAATTCTTGTCTTACAGGGCCTCAAAGTGAGCTTTGGATGAAGTGAGACCTCCTTAGAATCTCGTTGTCTAGGATTGTGCTGTCATTTTTAAAAGCTGTTCACATGTGCAGTTATGAATGGGTTTATACTATGTATCAGTCAGTCGATAGGCATTGATTAAGCCCCTGCTATGTGCCGGGTGAGCACTGGGATAGAAATATAAGCAAAAATGGCCCTTACTCAAGGAGCTCCCATTCTAATGAGGAAGACAACATGCTGACAGCTATGTACAAACGAGAAATCTACAGGATGAATTGAGAATAATCAACAGAGGGAAGGCTTCTCAGAGAACGTAGGGCATCTAAGTGGTAGCATTCCTTTCTCCTTAGCACTAACATTACAGAGCAACAAAATGTTGGGATTTCAGGAAGCAGAGAAGCATGTGGCCCATCCACGTTATCCAGAGACAACCAATACCACAGTTAAGGGATTTGGCAGAGAACTGAGGAACAGAACACTGTAACAATGAAGGCTTATATAGTCTGAGGTTATTTAGTGTCAGGACAAGCTACATACTATTTGAATTGAATTGGACTGAATTGTCCCATGGGTATCTGTGTGTTACAATGTAGTACTTGGGAGGTAAGGAGGGCTGTAGGGAAAGAGCATTGATGTTGAAGTAAAGAGATCTGGTTTTGAGTTTCAGCCCCAGTTGTCTGTGGGCAAGTCAATGAATATCTCTAAGCCTTGATAAATAAGTGGTAATAATATATATTAGGCTTCTGAAGCCTAAGCATCCTAGAAAAATGGTAAGCTGATGTTATAGTTGATTTTCATCCATGCCCAATGTTCTAACCTATCTGAGTCTTTTTGAATCCTGACTGTTAGGTAGGGTCTCTGGTCCCTCACAGCTTTGGGTCATGTGTAAAGTTTATAAACCTGTCATCTATGCTCTTTATCTAACTTACTGACAAATGTAAATAGCACAGGGCCAAGCCCAGATCTCTGCCCCTAGACTGTTAAAGTTTTGTTTATCATTTGTTTTTACATCACAGTAATTTCTGTACATGTTAAGTAAAAAGACGAATCCTCCCTTATAAAAAAAAACAGTTAAAACTGTTTAACTGTAACCCCATCTGACAGCTTATGCAACATTCCTTACTCATAGTCCCCACACATCTCAACCAGAAGAAGGGAGGTAGTTCTTTTCTTCTCTAGGACCAATAGAGGTCATTAAAAATACTCAGCTGAACCTTGTATTTTGTTTGTTTGTTTTATTTGTTACATAAGACAGTCCTTTCAGGATTGAAAATTAGAAAAAAAAAATCTACGTTGAATAGGCGTGATATCAGAGAGAGGATATGACTGCCTTTCAGAAATCTTCCAGAAGGAACCAGACTGATGAGCAGGACAAAAAGTCACTTTTCCCACATTACTTCTCTTCTGTGATGAAATAATACCTAGCCTAGGGATTCTCTGTCCTGTCCTTTGGATGGTACCAGGTTCCTTTTTTGATGCCACAGCCCAGGGGTCTCCTTCTTGGTTTTCCAGTGGTATACTGTCATCCTTCATCCTACCCCTGTGGAGGTCTACCACTGCTTTTTTTCTCTAGCATGAGGAAATATTAGGGCACAGTGTAGATATCTCTTGAGTTATGGTTTAATGTTTTTCAGACAGCTTAATGAAGATAAAAAATTCTCAGCCTCTCTGTTTGCCATTGCAGCAGATGGGTTGGGGATAGAAATTAAGCACAGTCTCCTCCAGGTGCCATTTAACTTATTTCACTAACCTCTTTCCTAGGCCAAAGCATTTTAATTATATAATTTTGGGCTAATCCACTCAACTCTCCCCCTGCCCCCTTCCCCTGTTCCTGGATTGAGCAGCTCTATCTATCTCAGTATTGTCTGTGGAGGACTAGGTAATTTCTTCATTGAGCCCCATGTCTACCCTTTTTGTTTATGCTCAGATTTGACTCTTGTGACCACCTCTGTCACGAACTAGGTTGTTGTTCACAGCTGTGACATTGGAAGTTCCTTTACTATCATTATCTTCTCTCTCTAGACTCTACTCTTTTTCTTAAAGCATTCTATATAATCTATTTCCCCCCCCATGTTCCTTTTTTTCTGCTTTTTCATTTTTCCAGCAGGCTCTGATCCATGCTCCTACATTCTGGACCTTGGGGTCTCCATCCTACTCTCTCTCTTGTTCTTCAGTCCCTTCTTTCATTTGCCATCCTATCCTTTGTCTCTGTCTCCTTCCTATTCTTCTTTTCACAGGCCCCTTGCTCCTCCCTGGGGTATCACCAGTTCTCAGGCAATTTTCTACTTCACTTATGTTAAGGCATCATAATTTGAGACTCCTTGGTGTTACAGAAGATTAGAGCACTGAATCTAGAGTCAGGAAGACCTGAGTTCAAATTCAGCTTCAGACATTTACTAGCTATGTGACACTTGGGCAAGTCACTTAACCTCTACCTCATTTCCTCAACTATAAAATGATAATAATAGTAATACCTACCTCCCGGGTTTGTTGTGATGATCAAGTGAGATATTTATAAAATGCTTAGCATGGTGCCTGACATAAAGTAGGTGCTTTAATGTTTATCTCCCTCATTCGCTCCCTTCCTCCTTCCCTTCCTTCCTTCCCTTCCTTCTTTCTTTCCCTCCCTTTCTTCCCTCCTTCTTTCCCTCCTTCCTTCCTTCCTTCCTTTTTTCCTTCCTTCCTTCTTTCCTCCCTTCCTTCTTTCCCTCCTTTCCTCCCTTTCTTCCCTCCTTTCCTTCTTTCCTTCCTTCCTTCCTTTCTTCCCTCCCTCCTTCCTTCTTTCCTCCTTCCTCCCATACATCCACATACTCCTATTTTAAAGTATCTCACACAGTTGGCTACATTTCCACAGACGCTATCCTAGTTCAGCCAAGACCTACACAGGCAGGTGGGTTATGTCCAGGCTCTCTCTTCACATTCATAAAAACATTGGCATATTTAAAAATCAATTCAGCCAACAGCAAACCATACATAAGATGACAAACATTTGTTAAGGACCTCTGGTGTTTGCAGTGGTAGCCTCTGTGCTATAGAGTATGGCTAAGTTGTCCCTGCCCTCACAAAGTTTAAAGCCTGGTAGAGAGGATAAGATGTAAATCATTATAATACGCAGTTTTTCACGCTGACTTTACAATGTAAACTTCTTAAGGACAGAAAATTTTCATTTTGTATGTATTCCCAGTACCTGGCACACAGTAGGCACTCAACAAATGCTTGTTGATAAATGCATTAGAGTCTTCTAGAGAGGAGCATTAGTAACGAAGGGAATCTCAGAAGACTTCCTAGACTAGGTGACCTTAGAGTTGTGCATTAATGGGCAGGATTTCCACAGGTGAAGAGGGAGAAGGAAGAATTCCAGAAATAAGGAACCTTGTAAGCACAGTGTGTGGAGGCAGTAATACAAGGTAAGGCTAGAAAGATAGCCAAGACAACTTAAGTTGTAGAGGGCCTTGAATGCCAAAGGAATTTTAACTTTTCTGGGTACTCAGAGGCAGTCTCTGAATAATTTTGAGCAGATCTGTGGTTAAAGAATATTATTCCGTTGATATGAAGAAGAATGAAAGCAGATTATAAAGAGGCTATTGCAACAGACCAAACAGCTGTGTAATGACATCATTTGCTAGGATAGAAGCAAGATCATAGATTTAGGGCTGAAAAGCACCTTAGAAGACATCTAATTGAGCCGCCTCATTTTGTAGTTGAAGATGGTTATCTAGTTGTTGTCCTTCATGCTCAAAGAGAAACAAAATGACATCCTTATGTTGGGGTCAAGGTACAGTGTGTCCAACTGTGGTTGATCGGACCAATCTGAGCTTGGAAGGCTTAACCATGGGTTGGGCACAAATAATCCACATGAACATTTGGAGTGGAGATGTCTTTACATTTATACATCTCACGTTTCTTTTGAGCTACTGAAACAGATGAAGATGGTGAAGGCCAGAGGTGAAATGACTTGCCTAAGATTTCATGGGGGCCAAATAGGCAAGTTGGTTTTTTTTTCCACCTGCAGTAGTGAAGCAGGATTTAATTCAAGAGGTGTGGAGGTAGAATCAACAGGACTTGGTAAGTGACTGGTGAAGGTAGAAAAGTCAAAGATGAGATTACAAACATGGGAGACCAAATGAATGATGTGGCCACACGTGAAAATACTGACACCAAAAGAATTGGAGCTGGAGGAAGAGATGAGAAGAGTTTGGCACGTTTCAAATTTGAGTTGCCGATTAGACATTCAGGTGGAGGTAATCTTAAAAGCAGTTAGAGGTGTAGGTCTTGGGTTCAGAAAAAGATCAGGGTCTGCCTACACTTAGGATTTTTGAGTCATCTACCCAAAGGTAGTAATGGACTTGGTTAACAGAACTTGAAATTGGCCAAGGGAGAGGATGAGATGAGAGACCTTTGGAAAACACTTGTTTAAAGGGTAGGGGGAAAAGCCTTCAAATGAGACAATAGGAGGAGCAGGGAATGAAATGGGAGAAGTTCAGTGTCACAGAATTCAAGAGAAGAAAGTTTCCCGGAAGCTAAGCATAAACAATAGTGTTGAATGCTTCAGGGAGACTGATTCAGATGAATACTGATAAGTCATTGGGTTTGACTAGAAGGAAGTCATTGACAGCTGACTGGGTAGAAATACAGGAAGGGTTGGGGAGAAGCTAGAATTCTGGGTTCTGAGAAATTGAAAAAGAAGAGGTAAAGAACAAACATAAATAAATTTGGCAGTAAACAAGGTGAGAATTAGGACTATAGTTATCAGGGACAAGGTGTCCATTGTTTTTATTTGAACCAAAGCCAGGAAGACCTGGGTGCAAACTTCACCTCTCCCATACTGACTCTAGCTGGGCAAGTGACTTGTTAACCTATAATAGTAAGGGGTTTTCCTCACATAGGAGTTTCCCATACCAGTGGAATCACAGCTCCAGTCTCTGTCCATTCAAACATTCATTATTTCATGGAATGAGAAAACAAATTTAAAATACATTCAATCATGTGGGATCTGTACAGCTTCTGTCCTCCTGGCTAATGAGCTCGAAGTAGCAGACAACTCTTACAAGGAGAAGTAAAGAATTTTGCAACCTGCTAGAATGATGTAGAATGTGAAATCAAATGAATTTCAAAAGGGTCAAATAACATCACACAGGAAGAGAAAGCAAGCTGCCAATGCAGAATGTGCACCGACAGGATCCAAAAGCCAAACAGTACAGGGCTATTGTTAAGAGAAGCCTGATATTGGAACTTTTAGGAAGTGGGACGTGCAGAACCACAGGTTAACCCCACCTCCAATTATGTTGGGCACTGGACACACCCTTACTAAGTATCGTATTTGACTTCCTAGAGAAAACAAGGATTCAGGGACTGTCAAAAGCAGCTGTCATGAAATTACATTGTTGTAAAAACTCTACTGGAATTTTTTATATGTAGTAAGTGGCATATATTTATGGCTGTGGCTTATACCTCAAAGCGCAAAGAGAAGAGCACCCTATTTTCTTCTAAGACAGGGAGTTAGGCTAGAGCTCTTACTCATTTTCCCAGGAGAGGAAATGCCGAGAGAAGCACCCGCAGAATGGGGACGAGTAGAAAGAGACTGTTGAGAAAAATGAAAGGCACCTTTGTCACGGAATCGACAACGCCTAGTCTAGAATTGAGGGTGAGACACGTTTCGCTTGGCAGAGGACATTGCACATAGTGGGCTCTTCACGTTAGTGGAATTGAATAAATTAAAGCGGCATTTTTTTTAAGTGTTTTCCCTGAGACCCTTTCAGGGAATCCTTGAGATAAAAACTTTTCATTTATACGAAGACATTTTAATTTCTAATATGGTAGACATCAATAGAAACACAATCCCTTTGGGAGCCCTTGATAATTTTTAATTGTATAAAGGGATTTTGAGACCAAAAAGTTTCTGTGGAATTAAGATACGTTATAAAAATACTTAATTCAACAAAAATTTGTTAAGTGCCTATGGCAAGAGTTTCTCACCTGGGGCCTGTGAATTAAAAGAAAAGTTTTGATTCCTATATCAATGTAATTAGATTCATTTTTAATCCTGTGTATTTTATACATTTAAAAACACCATTTGGAGGGGTGCATAGGCTTCAACAAACTGCCGAAGGGGTCCGTCACAAAAAAGGTTAAGAATCCCTGGCCTACTCTGGACGGCCTACTGTGCAAAACAGCACTGAGGAAACAGAAACTTGAAATGATACGTTATTCTGCTAATGATTGAGGCAGATAGATGGGGAAGAGAGATAAGCATTTATATAGCACCTACTGTGTGCCAGGCATTATGTTAAGTGCTTTACTAATACCATCTCATCGATCCTCATGACAGCTCTGTGAGGTAGAAGTTGTTATCATCTCCATTATACATTGAGGAACCTGAGGCAAATAGAGGTTAAGTGGCTTGCCCAGAGTCCCATAGCTAGTAAGTGTTAGAGGTCAGATTTGAACTCGGATCTTCCTTGTTCCAGGTCCAGCGCTCTGTCTGCTGTGCCGCCTAGCTACCTGCCCCAGATAGATGGCACAATAGAGTTCAAACCCTGCCTCAGAAACTTACTAGCTTGGGCAAGTGACTTAGCCTCTCGTTCTCAGGTACCTCGCCCATAAAATGAGAGGGTTCAACTCGATGGCCTCTGAGGTCCTTTACGCAGCTCCCAGGGTGGTTGTGACGATCGAATGAGATTTGTAAAGCGCTTAGCACAATGCCTGGTGTGTAATAAGCACCATGATAAGTATTAAGGTATCTTGGAATTTTTGTAAACGAGGCCTGTTGAGGTCAGACCACATTTCATGCTTAGTTTGGATGTTACTTTATAAGGAGGGGGATAAGTTATGGAATAGCCAGAGAAGCATGACCGGGATGATCCACGTCTTTGGAGCCTCCTGCCGTATGAGAATCGGGTGAAGGGACCGGGAATGTTTAGCATGCCGAAGATAGAAGAGACTGCAAGTTGTCTCCATTGATTTGAAGGGCTGTCCTATGGAGAGCAGTACTGGGAAAGAAAGTGGATGTTTGAGAAGAAAATTAGGTTTGACGTATAAGTAAAACACTGCCCAACCATGGTAGCTATTCAAAAATAAAGTGAGATTGCTTCAGAAAGTGGTAGTTTTTCCCCTCACTAGAGGCCTTCAAAAAAAAAAAAAGGTATGATTGCCACTGGTCAGGTATATTGTAGAGGGGGGTCAGGTGTAAGCTGGAATAGATGGTCTCTGAGGTCCCAAGCTGGTGGGAAAGGAAACTAAAAACACAAACCAAGGTAAGTATGATTTGTGTTGTGGCTAGGACACCATTCGTGGCCATACCCAGCAGCAGCCAGCAGTTGGGTGGGCCTTTATACCCAACCCTGTCTCCTATAGCTCCTAACTGTTTCTGTAGCTGTCATGCCCTGAGCTCCACCATCCCCACCATCTCCATCATCTCCATCCATTGTCCTCTGCCTCTGGAGACACCACTGGATCCTTCTTGGCAAGGCTGATGCATCCAGATGCTACAGCTATCATCTGGTGCCCCTGCTGCCATTTGCTACTGCGGCTCCTTGGAGGTTTGGGAATGGCAAAGGGATGTTAACATCACCCTTTTATGGGACTGCAGGGTAAAACTTGAGGGGCCAACATGCTAACAGGAATTTTTCAACACGTTTTCAGATCTTTGTTCGAAAAGCTTCACTCTATCCAGGCAGCTGGCAAGACTTTTTAAAAATTTTTTTAAACTCATTCATCCCTCACACACACATGAAACACTTCTTTGCTAGGTTGAGCCAAATAAATTCTTTTCACCTCCTTCCCAGTCAAGGATGCAGGCTGCATGGCCCCACCAGGTTTTTAAGCCATGCTGGGGTTTTCTGGAGCTCAGGATAAACACATAAACAGCTTTTTATTTTTTCTTTTCAACTCCCATCATGGTCCAGGCAGCTAGTACTATATGCAGACCCTATAAATTTCCTTGAAGCTTAAATAAGCCTCAAGGAGGTACTTAATAACACTGGAGAGGCTACATTTCTGACAGCAGCAAAAAAGCTCCTACCTTTAATACTCATAATGTCTTGATCATTTCTCATAGTGAAATAGGTTCTAAAGGTGCCTTCTTAATTAGATCATTTATTCATTGGCTCGTATTTTTTTTACTGATCAATTATTAATATAGTTAATTTAGAGTTTGTGGTTTGTTTTTTAATTATGGACTGAAAGCTTGTTGTCATTGACTGGAATTCTGTCAGGATTATCATTCCACTTGGATTTCCCAGTGCTCAGACTGCTTTGTCACTAAGACGCCTGGAACTAGGGTCACTCAGTAGCAATTTTACCGCAGAGGTGCACAGTCAGATTTTGAATAACCTGGTGGAAGCTCTCACCACATGATGGGGCTGGGTGTGCTGAGAGGCCTGAGTCATGGATTTTAGAGTCTACGCCCCACAAGAACCTATAATAACAAGAGACAATAATTCAAATTATCATGACAGTGATCGTTCTAAATTTTAGTCTCTTTTCCCATGCCTTCAACTTTACTTCCCACCCTACTTGCTCGATCAAAAACCTGCCTTGATGCTCAAAATAATAGTTCTTATTATTGTGTCTTCTTTTATTAGGGCAACTAGAGGGATATGTAAGGTCAAAGCAAATGACAGTTAAACAGTATAGCAAAAATAAGTGACAAGTCTCCCTGATATAGGGTACACACTCCCTCAGGTTACCTCATCATCAACGGGGTAGAGGACTTGAGCATTAAGACGCATTGAGGGGCCCACACAAAGGGACCATTGGAGCCAGGTGAAGATGCATGACTGGGGCCTCTGAACCACCAGTCTTGTCTTGTGATCTTATCTCACTACTATGCTCTAATTAGTCATCTCAGCTAAGGTACGACCACCATATGCTGGTCTTAATTACTTCAGGCTATTTGAGCTCTTTCGACCTCTGCCAGCGACCTAGAGGAGCCCCGGTAACTTTTAAAATCTGGCTTTTGGACTGTTCTACTGCCAGTGGTGGGGCAGACAATGAGCTCCGTCAAAACTTAGTTGACAGGGGAAGAAATTTGCTTTCCTATAATTTGTCTTCCTGTTGTGATCTATACTGACCACAAAGGCAGAATAGAGAAGAACAAAAAGGTAATGGTGACCTTTGCCTTACCTCCCCCTGCCCCTATTCCCGGTGACCAAATCATTGCACTTGGTACAAGAAGATTGATGCCTCCTCCACGAGCTCCCTCCTTTCCCCTTCTTCAAACATCAAAGTTTCTCAACAGCTCTGGCTATCCTCTGCTTTCCAAATGGGGTGAAATGGAGATCAACTCATGGATGTTCTGGAAGGGGAACCAGGTGATTGCGTGCCTATTGAAGACAGCATCAACACTTCTTGTTTCTCTCTCCAGAGCATCGTTCAACAAACAAAATTTTAAATTAAGCACCTATTAAGTACAAGGTATCTTACTAGGTGCTGGGCAAAGAAAAGTTATAAAAAATAATAGTAACAGTACATATCCTCAAGGAGCTTCCAATCTACTGGAAAGGATATGACATACACACAGATAAGTATAATACAAGATATACTGTGATGGAGGTAGATGGCAAGATTTAGAAAAATTTGAAAGGAACACACTCAGCTGGGGAAAACAGGGAGGGCTTTACAGAGGAAGTTGCACCTGAACTAAGCCTTAGGAAAAAAGGCAAGTATTCTCAAGGGCAGCAAGGAGGGAGTATATCCCAGGCACAGGGGATGACCCACGCAGGTACAAGGTGTTGGTAAACTTCAAGATTAGATCAGCCAACAACTTATTGTCCCATGTGACTGGAACAGAAAGGAAAACAGTGTCTGGAGGTAAACTTTGAAGGGCCCTAAGTACAAGGCCAAGGAATTTATATGAGGATAGACAATAATAAACGGGGAGATTATTGTGACATGGTCAGTCCTCTGTGTTAGGAATTTCATCTTGGTATACATGTCTCCATAGATTGGAAAAGGGATACTAATTTGGAGGATATCACAATGGACCAGGTGAGAGGTGATAAATATATGAAGGAGGGGTGGGTAGAGAGTGACTTTAAATGGAGAGAAGAGGAGGGGAGGATTTATGTGAGAAATACTGGAGGATGGAATCCAAAGGACAACTTGGCATCTGATAGGATGTTTGGGGGAAGAGAAGAGGAAAGAGTCAAAGTACAATCCTGGTAACTGGAAGGATGATGATATCCTCATCTGACAAGTGGACTTTCTCTGACTTTCTTAGAATGGATACTCTCGTTCCCCCTAAAATGTGACCAGTAATGCTGCATGTCACAGTGGCAGTGGGAAGTCAAAATAGTGCTTGATGTAATTTACCCAAAACCTAATAGAATCACTGCGAAGACTAAATTTAACTATGTTTCTAACTCAAGGCTTGGAGTGCTTAAGAGCTGGACTCTGAAAGACATGATTTCAAACTGAGCCTCAGACCCTAACTCTGTGACCCTGGGCAAGTCATTTGAGCTCTGCCTCAGTTTCATCACCTCTAAAATGGGGGTAGTAACACCTACCTCCAAATATTGAGAGGATACAAATGAGATAGTATTTGTAAAGAATTTTGCAAACTCTAACATGCAATATAAACGCCAGGTGTTGTTACTCTTGTTGAGTACAAGCATTTTACAAACTCTAACATGCAACATAAATGCCTACTATTAAGTACAAGATGACAAAAAGTGGCATAAAAGAAATAGAAAGTGTTATTGGGGTTCATACCCTGTTTAGATGATAACACAATTATGTAATGCTTTTTCCTTAAAGCAAACCTGTGGGATAGGTAAGCAAATTAGTATTATTTCCATGGAGAAACTGAGGTAGAGATGAAAGGGCTCTTCAGGGTTATATAACTGGTTAATGTGGTGCTAGGATCTGAACCCAAGTCTCCCGACTCTGAAGCCAACACTCATTCTAGTATATTACACTCCAGAGACATTTTCAGTTCAAACATTAAACACTATGTGCTGGGTACTGTGCTCTGCATTGAGCTCGCAAAGGAAATGGTCTTTGCCCTCAAAGGGGTTACTTTCTATTGGGTAAACAACATACGCACAGATAAACCCAAAATACATACAAAGTAATTTGATTGGGAAGCGCTAACAAGTTGGAGGGACCAGGGAAAAACCTCTTGCAATAAAGGGCACTTGATCTGGGCTTTGTATGGAGCTAGAGATTCTAAGAAGTACAAGGTTGAAAGAGAGAATTCCAAACATGGGAGATTTGAGGTAGGCCTTGAAGATGGGCATATACAAGGGAGGACATTAGAGGTGGAGAATATGGTGCAAGCAAAGCCCCAACACACAGAAGGGCAAGGTGAACACTAAGATGTCCAGTTGGGGATAGTGAAGAGGTAACCTCTGTTGTCACAAAGGAAGTCCTAGTCAAAAGATTGACTTTGGTCCTTTCTATCAGGAATGGAATAGCCTGATTTTAATTCAAATTATCTCACTCAAGATGGATCCTATTTATACCTCATAGATTAAATATAGTCATCTATCAGCATCACTGGACTAATTATGATAATGAAAAATGACTAACATCTCTAAAGGTGCCTGAAATGGGATTCCACCTGACTTAGGGTTGCCATTCCACCTATCTCATAAGTCATGGCTTAATTTTTATTTTGGATGCCAAAGAACTGCTCAAGTGATGCACTGCATCAAATGTGCCCAGGTGACAGCCATCCTTAAAAAAAATAAAGCCTTCATTTGGCACTGCTGTTCCTTAAAGCCATCATCCTAATATCTCTTTCCCCTTTCATAGCCCAACTCCTACAAAGGAGTTGTCTCATACCAGTGGTGCCAAACTAATAGAAACCGGGCTGCATTATTCACTTAGAAAACTACATATTAACAATATTTATATGTTTTCATATTTTTATTTATTTTGTTAAATATTTATCAGTTGCATTTTAATCTGGTCCGGCTATACTGGGGAATGTTCTGGGCTTCAATGTGACCTGTGTGTTTGACATCTGTGGTTTATACTCCTACCACCTGTTTCCCAAACTCCACTTACTTCTCCACCCCTTTTAACCTCACTATTTGACTGAAGCTGTTATCTCCAAGGTTACCCAGTGGGTTTTTTTGTTGTTAAATTCAATGGCCTTTTCTTAGTTCTCATCTTTCTTGACCTCCTCGCAATTTCTGATGGTGTGTATCTCGGCTTCTCTGACAACGGTCTTCATCTGGTTCTCTTCTTGCCTGTGTGACCATTCCTTCTCATTTGTCTTGGTAGCACATCCTCTTCTTCCTTCTCTTCCTCTTCCTGACTATTAAGTCAGAACATCCCCCAAGGCTCTATCCTGGGACTTCTTTTGTTTCCCTTTCCACACTCTAAGTATGTTATCTCTATGCAGAGGATTTCTAAATCTTTCTAGCCAGCTATAAAGTCTCTCTTGAATTCCATATTGTGGGTACAAATTCTGCTTGAGATTAAGCATTTGGAACCAAATCTTGCTTGTAAGATCACAAGCAGTCTAATTTCCATTTAGCTTTTGTACTTATTCAATGATATTTTCAATTTTATTCAACAGATGCCATATTAAGGGGCAGCTAGGTGGCACAGTGAGTAGAGCACCAGCCCTAGAGTCAGGAGGACCTGAATTCAAATTCCACCTCAGACAGTTGACACATTTACTAGCTGTGTGACCTTGGACAAGTCATTTAACTCCAATTGCCCTGCCTTCCCCCCTCCAAAAAAAATGCCATATTAAATAGCTACTAGAGGCTACTACCAAGACCCTCAAGGATAACTTTGTGCTCATTCTACCCAGTCATTCAACAGCCGCTGCTTTTACTCTGTATTTGAACAAACTCACTCACTATGTACTCTCACTAGGGCACACTCACTATGCTTTATAGATAACACTTGACCTTGGGTAAACTAATCTTAGTCATACCCTGTGGGCAACCTGAACAGCTCTCTCTGGGTTTCTTTTTTGTGTATCTCTAGATAATAATCTAGGAAACAGATGTTTCAGTGACTAGATTGCTGGGCCTGGAGGCAGGAAGACCTGAGTTCAGGTGTGAGTGCCTCAGACACTTACTAGCTGTGTGACCTTGGGCAAGTCACTTAGCTTCTGTTTGCCTTAATCCACTGGAGGAGGAATTGGCAAACCATTCCCATATCTTTGCCAAGAAAACCCCATGGACAGTATTAGCCTGCCATGGTCCATGGGGTCAAGGAGTCAGATATGACTGAACAACAACAATAGATGAAATAAGTCCGTAGCTCTCCTTTCAGTCATGGAGTCAATTTATTTAAAGGTAGAAGGACCTGAAAATTTCCCCTGTAAACTGCCAGAAAAAAACGGCCTCCTTCCCTGTTTCTTTGACACACAACGTGTGAGAGAGCCCTTCCCACACATTTTGCCAGTGTTCCTTCTGTGTAGTAATTAGTAGCCTAAGTACCATTGAAATATTTCAACCAACAAGATTCCACAGTGGTTTGCTCATCCGCTCCCACCAGTTCCTGTGCCTGTTTGTCCAGTGAATCTGTGCCCTGAGCTAGCACCCTTGTCCTGTTTTGAAAGAAAAAGTACTGACTAGAGCTGTAGCCCCTTCATAATTACCTTGCCCTTTGCCATCACCAAGGTGTGCAATGGATACCATTGCTAGTCTGCTAAATTCTTTCTTAGATTCTCTTCCCATGATCTGGGAGGCAGGGTAGTTGAGCAGTAGGGGCAGGAAGGTACAGCTGTTTCCAAATAGTCCTAGCAAAAGCTATAGCCTCTCTGTCACTCAGAGCCTGCCATTTGCCCCTGCATAAAAGCAAAGAGAACCAGAACTGGTTCACCAGGCTGGTGTTTCTAAGCATGGCACATACCATGATTATAGAACTGATTATCCTTCTAGGAGTAACTGGAAGGGGGCTAGGAAGAAGGGAGAGGGGGGAAGAGAGAGAGAGCACTAGTATCGAGTGAAACTCTCTGTGTAACTATGGGTGAAAAAACCTCTCTGGATGGGCTCATTTTCTTCCTCTGTGAAATTAGGCGTTTGCACCAAGTAATCTCTAAGACTTGTTGCATGTCTGGCCTGAAGCCTTATGCTTCAATGAACAAAAATCAACGTCCTGGGGCAGTAGCACTTTTATTTGGAACCAGTCCAAAGAACTTGTACTTTTCAGCCCCCGAGCTTTCACTACTTTCAAAACTTCCCTGATCATTGAACCTGAACTCCAGGCACTGAGCTTCAGCCAGCTGGGCTCCTTGGGTTTAGAGATACGTCCAACTAGAACCCTAATGACTGCCTGTCTCTATCACTGCCACTATTTCTGAATGCTCTTTTTCATTTGTCATTTCTATCTTTCCCTTCTCCTTTTCCACATACCCTTCAGGCCGAAGGAGTGCATTTTTACAAGGGAAAATAATGTGCAATTTCAGAAACTGTCTAAAAGAGTAAGGCAGGGGCAGCTAGGTGGCTCGGTGAGTAGAGCACTGGCCCTGGAGTTAGGAGGACCTGAGTTCAAATTTGGCCTCAGACACTTGACACATGTACTAGCTGTGTGACCTTGGGCAAGTCACTTAACCCCTATTGTCCTGCCTTCCCCCTGCCAAAAAAAAGGGTATGGTAATTAGAAGTACATAGAAAAGAAATCTACCTGTTTTCTGAGTGTCACACAAGATTTTTAATAGAATCCTTAATTCAAGTTATCCAGGTTAAGGTCTTCCCTGTACTAAGCGACCAGTAGCCTCAGTTAAGAAGGACTTCGTCTCTTCCAAACACTTGCAAGATTCCACAAGGGCTTTCTAAATTGAGCTCCTCCATCCATTCTTCCAGTCCAAGGTCAAATTCAGGATTCAAGCATTTAGCCAATTAGGATATATCTTGATGGCATGGCTGGCTTGTAGTTCTCCACCCATAAATCATACTACTTAACTAACTTTATCTTTCACTCCTACTGAGGGAAACCCATGTAAATACACAATAGCTGTTCTCATCATCTCAAAAAAAAAAAAAGATCAGAATTCAACCCAATATAGGTCACCTGCCTATGCCTTTCTTAAACTTACCAGAAAGATTGCGCCATTACTGCTTTGTGACATAGTATGACATAATAGCCCTAGCTAGATCCTTATCTTCTGAGACATTCCTTTTTCTTTATAGTTTGCCTATGTCAGCGGTCACGGGACATAGGCAGAGGTCAGGATGGCCCACCTCCTGCTTGTATTTTTTCTAGACTCAATCCACAAAGAGCAGAGAATTTAATGAGCATCAGGAAGGAAAACAACAACCAAAAAAAAAAACTGTGTTCTGAGACATGGCTATTATGAATATACCATATAAGGTTGATTTTTTCAGTGTCCCTGCCATGTTCTGATGAATTGTTCTCAGATAATAACAACAGCTACCATTTATACTGGTACAGCTAGTTGGTGCAGTGGATGGGGTACCAGGCCTAGAGTCAGGAAGACTCATCTTCCCAAGTTCCAATCTGGCCTCAGACACTTACTAGCTGTGTTACCCTGGTCAAGTCACTTAACCCCGTTTGCCTCAGTTTCCTTATCTGTAAAATGAGCTGGAGAAGGAAATGGCAAACTATTCCAGTGCCTTTACCAAGAAAATCCCAAATGGGGTCACAAAGAGTCAGACGTACCTGTATAATAGCAGGTGTATATATGGGTGCCTGAAGGTTTGCAAAGCTCCTGAGATATTCAATCTTCACAGCAGTCTTGGGAAGTAGGAGTGATTACTATCCCATTTTATAGATGGGGAAACTATAACACAAAGAAGTCAAAAGACCTGCCCAGGATCTCTCAGCTAACGTGTCTGAGACATGATTTAAACTTGGGTCCTCCTCGCTTCAAGCCCAATATTCTATCCACTATGGCACCTAGCTGCCCATGATGGCAATTTAACTTGCTCACAGAACCAATTGACACCCATGTCAGGACCATCCTGTCCTGTCTCCATTAGTATCTACTTTTTGTGAAGCTGGACCCTTACAAGTCTGATAAGGGGGAGGTACATAATTGCAAAGTGAGGCAGGCTCATGGATTCCTTGGAAAAGAATGCTGTTCTGGAAGAAAGCCCCCTAATCAGCTGAAAGGACCTGAGAGGCGGCATCATACAGCACAAAGTGTAACTATAATTATCAAGCTTGGCCCTATCTGAGAGTTAAGACAATGCACCTCTCCTTTTTAGGTGGAGGTAGGAGACTATGGGTACAGAAAACTATATATGCCAGACACCACCGATGTATTGGTTTGCTAAAGGGTTACCCCCCTTTCTTTATCCTTTCTTACAAGGGATGACTCATAAAACAAGTGAGGGGTTAAGTAGGTACATAACTAGAAATCAAGGTGATGTAAGCAAAAAAAAAAAAAAGACGTCAAAACAAAAATAATGGCGAAAAAGCCTCTGTGTGGAGAATCAGGAAAACTAAGGTTTAGACTCAGTCCCATCACCAGTAACACAAGAACAGCTAACACACAGTGTTTAAGGTTTGCAAAGCACTTTATATCTCTTACTTTGCCCTCAGAACACCCCTGTGAAGTAGGCAGTATTACTGTCACCATTATGTAAGTGGGGAAATTGGAGTTGAGAGAGATGACAGGGCTGCCGTGGTCACTCTGCTAGGAAACATCTAAGGTGGGCTTTAAATCCAGATTGTCTGGATGCCAAGTCCAGCTCTCTATCCGGTGTATCAGAGGAATCCACACACAAGAGCTGCCCTAACCAGATTAAAATGTAACTGAGAAATATTTAACGAAGTAAATAAAAATACAATAAAACATAGATAATGGTAATATGACGTTTTCTGAGTCAATATGCAGCTGGTGGGGATGCTTAGGTATGGTTCGGTGGCCCTGTTTCTGCTTGAATTTGACATCACAATGCTACACCATGACTATGATTAAGTCACTTAATTTCATTGGGTCTCAGTTTCCTCGTTTGTTAAATTAGAGTATTTGACTATGTAAACTTGTAAGATCCTTCTATTCTACCTCTAATGTTTTTATGCTTCTGTAGCCTCTAAAAACTCAGATTTACAAAATAATGATGACAATTAGTAATAAAAATAATAATTAACAGTGAGTCACATTTACATAGCCTTTACTATGTGCCAGGCACTGGGCTAAGTACTTTACAATTATTTTTGGTTTTGACTCTCGCAATAACCCTGCGACATAGGTGTTATTATTACCCCATTTTACAAATGAGGAAACTGAGGCATACAGGTTTAGTGACTTGCCTGAGATCACAGAACTAGGAAGTGTCTCAGGCTGGATATGAATTCAATTCTCTTGACTCTTGGATCAGTGCTTTATAGACTATGCCAAGTCATTGCTAAAATTTTACATATACTCTTAATTTCTCAGTCCCCTTCTCTGGGTTTATGACATTGATCCCTTCCATCAGTCACCTGAGAGTAAGGGATGTTTCACTGAGCTCAAAGCCTCAGTTCACCTTGACCTCCATCCTTTCAGATTCACAGCAATCTATTGGAGAAAATGATATCTCCGAAGGTGTCATGAGGCAGCTTTAGTTTCCCCTTAGTTGAGTCTTCATTCATGCTTCTTTTGTGCTTACTTATCCAAGAAACTCACCATAATAGAATGTCATCTGGTGTGGTAGAAGGAGCTTCTGGACATCAAAGGTGCTCTCAGGACATGGCACCACCATTTTGAAGGTGCTGCTTTGACCCTGGGTCTCCTACAGGATGCATCTCTGAGGCATGGTGGTGATGGGAAAATCCTTGAAGTTTCCCAGGTTCATGCTTTTGGATCACAAGCTTCCTAGTCTATGGGGTATTTAGAAATATCCCCTTGGTGCTGGGTGTTCAGAGTGGCCCTGATCCTGAATTACCTTTTCCCATCAGTAGAGACTGGGGGATATTGAAGGTTCAGAGGATGGAGTCAATTGTTCTGGATGGAACAGGGGCCAGAGAGAAATAGAGTAGATGGTTCAGTTGCTGGATAAACCTGAGGCATGGGTGCCCATCTTTTTAGTAATTTAATAGCAATGAATGTGTTGTGGCAGATAGAAAGCTGGTGTCACAGTTCAAGAAGATCTGAGTTCCAGTCCCAGTTCTGACACGTAGTGACTGAGTCACTTACCCTCTCAGTGTTCCAGGCAATTTTCTAAGACTATAAGTTGCAGAGAAGGTGATATGACTTGCATTTGTAGCATTAGCTTCTTCACCCCGGAGTTCCCTATACTAAAGAAATCATAAGGCTGGTTCCTGTCCATATCTCAACAAATAATTGCACAGATGAATAGAAAATTATTCCCGTGGACCTACACCACTCTGCAACTGCAGAAGCAATATTTTGGCTTTATTATATATTTTCATATTACCCCCAAGCCATTATCAAAAATGTCGTTAGTCTTTTCTCACATTGTAAGGTATTGATTGATGATTTGGACTCTTTACTAATAAACTTCCTTCATTCCCTTCCTCCCCATATCCCCTGTAACTATAGAGTTGAGAAGGAGCAAATATCCAAGTTTAGCTGCTCAGTGGAAAGATCAGTGGGCATGTGATACGCCTTGAGGTCACAAGGAACCTGAACGAAATGACTCAAGGTCAGAGATAAGGGAGAGAGAAAAGGCAAGATGGTGAACAAGGCAAAGAATTTTTCTTCATATCTGATTTGCCATCACTAATACTCCAACTCCCCAAGCAATAAGCCAGCTGTGGCAAGATGCAATCAGAGGTCTCTGCCAGTGACTGGATACGAAATGGAAAAATCCTGGCCATGAGGAATTTAAATTCTCAACAGATCTCAGATCTGTGCTCTGTACTATGAGGAGCAGGAATCTCAAATCTAGAATTCCTGAGCCTGCATCAAAAGACTGAGCCCACTGGCAGTGTGAGACCATCAGTTGGAGGCTATGTTGCATTGCTTATACTTACTCGGCTCCTCACATGAGCAGCAGCTTTAGAGGGTTAAACAAACCAATCTGTGTCTGCCATAGAACTCCTAGGTTCAGAGCAATTTGTGACTATCCTAGTGTTTTCTGGGCCTAGAATTATCTTCAAGTATCAAAACAGCACAGATGTTTTATATATTGTTTTATTGTGGTTATTGTTTCTATGTTGACTAAAGAGATAGGTAGATAGTATATATAGTGTATTCTGTCCACCCTTCGGGGGGACTGCTACATTACATCAAGGTCACATGATTAGGGCACAATGAAATGTAGTAAGTACAGGGGAGAGGCAGGGTTTTGCCATAGGTTGAACACTCAGAGCTAATTCTGATTGCGTAAATTCCCACTAGATGTGAATTTGCATAAGCCATAGTGGAAAGAATATTAGTTCTGGAGTCAGAGGCCCTTGGTTTAAATCCTCCCTCTGATTAAAAAAAAATTACTTGTGTAACCTTAGGCAAGACACTTGGCCTCTGGGCTTCTGTTTCCTCATCTATACAGTGAGGAACTTTGTTGTTCCCTTCTAGCTCTATATTTATGATCTTTTCTAAGTGGAGTTGGGGGTCTCTAAGAACCATAGAGACATTGGTACTTTTCTGTACATCTATTTAACAGGGAAGCACCATAAGTGCATAAGAGCATGGGACTGGCTCAGCTTAATGCTTCCTGATCATGTTAGTGGCTAGCAGCACCACCTGGTGGTTAAACATAGTATCTCCCCCCCATCTTAGGCCAGAAAGTCAATTGTCATTTTTCTCCTGGTCTCAAAATCAAATTTCTAAAGGTCTGCAAAGCAGCAATTGGGCTACAAAAATGCTATTCTTGTTCAATTCTGTTTCCAAGGAACTGGCAGATTTCCCACATGTTAAAATATCCTTATATTTAAGAATGTATACCTGTTTATAGTACTCACCAATCTCCTGCATTCCTTTTTCTTTTTGTTGTTGTTATTGGTAAAAGCTTTCCATTTACCTTGTTCCCAATTTGTGTCCAATGTAGAATCCTTTATGAACATAATCATATATATTAACAAGGTTATTCTGTAAGGATTTACTTTATGTTGTTTTAAAGCTTGCTTAGGATAATCTTAATTCTAATCTTTTGAAATCTGTCCATCTCCATATACAGTGAGTAAAGGGGGAAGAGGGAGGGAATAAGCATTTATTAAGTGTCTACTGTGTGTTAGCACTGTGTTAGATGCTTTACAGATATTATCTCAATCGATCCTCACAAGCTTGTGAAGAAGATGCCCTCCCAAACTCTCTTAATTCTAGTGTCTTCCTTCTGCTAATTACTTCCTTTTTATTCTGTAAATAGCTTATTTGTATGTATTTGTTGTTTGTGGTCTTCCCTATTAGACTGTGATCTTCTTGAGATCAGTCTTTTGTCTCTATGTGTATCCCTAGTGCTTGGCACATGGTAGGTGCTTAATAAATGCTTATTGACTATTGCTATAATTATTCCCATTTTACAGTTGAGGAAAATGAGGCAGATAAACATTAAGTGACTTGCCCAGAGTCACACAGCTAGGAAGTATCTGAGGTAGGAGCTTAACTCGGGTCTTCTGTTTCCAGGCCCAGCATTCTATCCACTGCACCATCTAGCTCCTCAAAATGATCCTAATTCTAATCTTCTTACATCTGTGCTATCCCCATACACAGTGGAATGCTGTAGAATTCTTCAGTATTTTCCATACCTTGCAATTTCATTAATAAATCATATCCACATTTTCTGAGAAACATATTTTGTTTCAATATACACAGATACTTCTATTAATTAGAGGTGTCACAAAAAGTGGGATGGGCTGCCCACTGCGGGAGATCTTCAAGTGAATGCTGGAAGGTTTCATGTTGGAGATGTTGTTATATCATTTGGGCAGGGATTGGATAAGTTGATTGACCTCCGAGGTCCCTTCCAGTTCTGCTAGTATCTGAACCTATGATTCATTCTGTAAAAATCTTAGCTTCCTGTCTTGCTATCATTTGTTGCATCTTAGTTTCTAAGCTTTTCTGTATGCATGAATAAGTTCTGTTCTTATTCTAACAGAGTACAGTCAAACTGATGGATTACTTAGTGTTCCTTTAGTTACCCCGTACTTCAAAAGAGCCAGTCAGTGGGCATTGTGCTATGTCTTGGACACTGGGCGTTTTTCCAATGTTCCCAATACATTTTAAAGGGGCGTATGTGGTTTGAATATCCACAAGTAATGGAGAGATGTGATAGGCCAAAGGGTTCAAGAGACCATAGTGCTGCTAATCATAGGAAGAGGGTCTGGTTAGAGCCCTGAAATCATCTTCATTCCAATGTCCCTGGTAGAAGCTATCATTATCTCACTACCTTTCTATGATAAAATCATTCCCACTGGTACGTGCATGTGGCCAATGGAACAACAAAAACCCTACCTTGAATATTACAGTACAGAACAACTTGGTCTTCCTTGTTTGAACTACTAAATAATATCTTACATTGTTGTAGCATTTCAAGGTTTACAAAGCACTTTCCCAATGTCAGATGGTACAAGTAGAATGTATGCCACTAGAGGGCAGGGAATATTTCATTCTTTGTTTCTCCAGCATCTAGCACAGAGGTGGGGAACCTGCGGCCTTGAGGCCAATGTGGCCTTCTAGGTCCTCAAGTGCACCCTTTAATCCAAACTTCACAGAACAAACCCCCTTAATAAAAGGATTTGTTCTGCAAAACTTGGACTCAATCAAAAGGCCATACCCAAGGACCTAGAAGGCCACATGTAGCCTTGAGGCCACAGGTTCCCCATCTTTGCTTATACTATGCTCCCTAGGCAGTTAAGAGATAGGGGAGGTACATTAGACAAATTTTTGCCCTTGGGGAGCCTCCTAATACCAAATAACAACTCACATTTGTGTGGCACATTAATGACAATAGCTAAAATTCAGAGAATACAAGTGACCCACCCTGGGTTACGCTGCTCATAAATAGTAGAAATGGACTTGCATCTCAATTTTCTAACTTTCAGACCAATGCTAAAAGATTTGTCATTTTTTTCAATCTTCCTAATAAACCCCTGCATATTTGCCATTTTATCAATTGGTGGGTGATCCCCTGTAAAACTTCCACCAACACCATCAATTACTCTCTATCTGGCTGAATAGACAAGCCATTTCTCAGTGTTCTCCCTCTGGGTGGTCTTTGTTGCCCCTATATTTCCATTTTCACTCCCAGGCACATAAGAGTAATGTGGTGTTACCATAAAATCCAATAATTCATCTGCCACCGGAGGGGAATAAACTGCGATTCCCAGAATAGTAACCACTAGAGGGAAGCTGGAGCTCTGACATCAATGGGAGCATGCTACCTCTACCCAGGCCACCTGACACCTGGGGTGTGGGGAGTTAGTTACTTCTCCATGGGGATCACAGCGGGCACTGCAGAATCAACAGAGGGTTGTAAGGTGCGGAGGATTATAGGGGAGGCCATTAGTAACTGCCCTGCATCTGCAGGATAGAAGCATGTTGCTCACTTTGGCCGTAAGCTGCCATCCATCCCCTACTCTGCCACCTATCCCACCCCAAGAGTACTGTCTCTCTCACACCTTTCTTCTGGACCCCACTACTGTGCTGGCGTATCTACATGGTGTAGAGGAACCTAGGTGGTACAGTGGTTAGAACGCCAGGCCTGGAGTTAGGAAGACCTGTACTCAGATTTGACCTCAGATGTTTACACTAGTTGTATGACCATGGGTAAATCACTTAAACTCTGTTTGCCCCAGTTTCCCCATCTGTAAAATGGAGATAGTGATAGCTCCTACCTCAGGGTTGTTGTGAAAATCAGATGAGCACTTAGCACAGTACTTGGCACATAGCAGGTGCTTTATAAATGTTGTTTTTTTATTATAATTATCATTATTATCATTGTTAATAGATAGAGTCCTGGATTGAGAGTCAGGAAGAGCTGGACTCAGATCCTACCACTTAGTGGTTTGTAACCCTGGCCAAGTCACTTAACTTCTCTGCCTCAGTTGCCTCATCCATAAAATGTAGCTTGGACTCAGTGACCTCTGACAGCTCTCCCAGCTATGATCCTATGAATCTTAAAGTGTTACATAAATCTCAAATATTATTGTTATCACAGAAATGAAAGGAACTAAGACTAGGAGATTGCCTGCCATAGGAAAGGGGAAGGGCCAGTTGATTACTTCTGGTCTCTACCCTTCAGAGAGTTGTGATGACAGAGCAGAGTCAGTGTGGGGGCATGGGTACCAGCTTCTGTAGCTGATCACTCCAAATGAAGAGAAGCTGAGGGTGTAGGTGATGAGGGTATAGGCATACAGATGTCTGTTTGGGAATATGGGTCAGTAAATAACTGGTATGACAATTTGCCTAGAGAGGTTGAAGGGTAGCTAGGTGGTGCAGTGGATAGAGCACAGGACCTGGAGTCAGAAGGACCTGAGTTCAAATCCAGCCTCAGACACTAGTTGTGTGACCCTGGGCAAGTCACTTAACCTTGTTTGCCTCAGTTTCCTCCTTAATAAAATGATTTGGAGCAAGAAATGGCAAACCATTCCACTATCTTTGCCAAGAAAACCCCAAATGAGGTCATGAAGAGTTGAACATAACTAAACAACAACAGAGATGTTGAACTCAGGCTCAGAACCAGTGTCAGGACAATAATCTCATACCAAGCTGGTGGGGGATAAGTTATGCCCAGAAAAGATTCCACACATGAAGCAAGCACTCACTTCCCAATCTGAGTCCCCAGATGCTCAGGCCCTTTTATGTTTCTGATTCTCTGAAGCTCAGAATGTGTGAAAGAGCAGACTCCCTTCAGAATAGGCCCTCCATTACCAATACTTCTGGGCAGACAGGAATAGGGAAGGGATTAGGGAGGCTGATGGCAGGGATAGGGAAAGGGGCCAGGTGGAGGAGGACCTCAGCTCTTGCTTCTTATTTTAACTACTTATTCCTGAGCTCAGTCATCAAGTCTTTCTGATAGCTGAAGGGCTGAAAATACTGTCAGACCCTCTGAATTTCAGTGCCCTGGGAGAAACCCTCACCTAGCTATGGCTCTGCTTAATTCTGGAGGGATGTTGGCATTTTAGAAGACTTGCTAAAATACTTGTTAAAGCCAAATGAATCTCTAATTGGGGAGATATTAGCAAGTAGGAAAAAATGTGAAGTGCTGCCGGAGACATAGAGGGCTAGACTGAGAAGCAGGAAAACATGTACTCAAGTGTTGCCTTTGACACGCACAGACTGTTTGACCCTGGGCAAGTCACTTAACCTCTTATTGCCCCTAGCAGCCTAAGGCTTGGGATCTGTGATTGGATATGAGTCACCAATAAACATTATCTACATCACAAACATTTATTAAGCACCAAGTGCCAGGAACTGCTCTGAGTTCCCTTCCAATCAAGCCCTCGTTCTAACAATCAATCGACCAATAAGCATTTATTAAGTGTTGACTACGTACCAGGCACTGTGCTAAGTGTTGGGGTTACAAAAAGAGGCCCTAAAAGAACTCATCTCTAAAATTCTTTACTTTGCAGGGAGTTCTGACCTGTGATTTCATCTGTGTATTGAGCTCACAGAAAGGAAACTCTTCACCAATATAAATTTGAAGGCATTAGGAGGTTGTGACTTGTCCAGGGTCACGTGGTCTGTATGTATCAAAGGAAAGGCTTGAATACATGTTCTCCTGCTTGCCAGTGTCGCCCTCTATATACTACTATCAGGCAACATCTCACATTTTTTCCTACTTGCTAATATTTCCCCAATTAGAGATTCATTTGGATTTAACAAGCATCTTAGCAAGTCTTTTAAAATGCCAATATTCCTGCCAGAATTAAAGGGGATATAAGTAGTTCACAGCTTAGCGAAAATGAATTCAAACACATTGCTTCCTTCCTAAAGTCTAACTTTGAGGTAATAGAAAACTTTATGAGTGTAGAGAAGTAATGAGGACAAAGGGAAGTTCTAGGTAGAGTGTTATTATGAGAGGCTGTGGGTAGTGAAAAGGCGGCATTCAGACTGCACACCTAGGACTGAAGAGAAGAGGAGAAATGGAGAGAGAGACAGAGGCAGAGAAAGAGAGACAGAAAGAGACAGAGAGAGAGAGAAGGAGACAGAGAGGGGAGGGGAGGCAGAGAGAGAGAGAGAGAGAGAGAGAGAGAGAGAGAGAGAGAGAGAGAGAGAGAGACAGATAGAGAGTCAGAGAGAGACAGAGAGAGAGAGAAGGAGAGAGACAGAGAGGAGAGAGAGAGAGAGAGAGAGAGAGAGAGAGAGAGAGATGCCAAAGAATAAGATGCAAAATCTAGTACTTCCAGGTTATGTGACCAACAACATGGAGGACTAGACATTTTCTCTGACCTTCATAATCCCCAAACCTCTCCAAAACAGCAGTAATGTACCAAAGATAAAGCATTTTCAGCTGTTTCCATGATATAGGACACCAAGAACCTGAAAGAAGGTAAAAAGTCCACGAACCAATGCCCACCTCATGCTCAAACAACTCTTCGTCCCCAACCTACCACCACATTACCAGTATCAAGGCTATAGACTGACCCAAGGACTTGCACCAAAATGCAATCCAACATCCTGACTCCCTCTCTCCCTTTCCAGTATCACAGAGTTCCAAGCTCCAAACTACAGAAATTTGCTGAGTTCACAAAGAACCACAGCAGCATTCTGTGCTGCAATAGAACTCTGTAGAAGAGGCGAGGAACAGAGTGAATGGAGCGGGACACATGGTTGGGTTTGTGACAGAGCTCAACACTATGTCCTGACCCCCACCTTCTCCCAGTTCCACGATGATCCAAATTCCAAATGGCAGAAATGTTCGCAGGCTGTGATAGTGTTAGTGTGCCAGCACCTTGTACTGCTGGACCAGACAACTGAGGGACAGAGGGAATAGACAGGATACCATCTATGCGGGACTGTGTGACATTCCAATAAACCTGAAAGAGCTCAGCATCCAGCTGAAGTTGGTTCTGTCTCCTCAAAAGTCACATGGGGCAGAAAGTTAGGTTTGTGAATGATTAATTGCCCAGTGTGGGAGGAGGCTGAGATGCTTTGAGATCCAACCCCCCAGCGAAAGCCCTTTTGAAAGAGAGTCAGAAAGTGATCAATAAGGGAAAATAAGGTGTGGGTGGGGAGACCGAGGAGACAAAAATTACCAAAGATCTCAAGAGGAAGAAAACTCACAGACCTTGAGCATAAGCAAATAAATTAATGTGGAAGACATTAATGGCAGAGGGAAATGTGGCTTCTAGAGCTAGTAAATAAGTACAGGCATCTATGGATAAATACTACAAAAAAGACTCAACAACTGATGAAGCAGACATCCTTGTGGATTTTGAGAACATAGAACCACAGCATGCTATTCATGAGTGCTTTAAAAGAGAAATGAAAATTGAGAGCAGAATTTATGGCCTCCATGGCAGAAATAATTGGTAGAAGAGAAAAACTTGAATCTATGGTGGCAAGTCTCTCTAAAGAAACAAGAAAGAGGACTATTGATTGGCACTGCAAATACGCAGAAGTAAAGGACAACTGAAGAAGAGAAGCAAAAAGCAATAACATTAAAAGAAAATACACTCTCTGTGCAAGCAAAAATATTGATCTTGAAGACAGGATATGTAGAGACAACTTAAGGATTATAGATTTCCCAGAAGAACACAAGTTGAAAAGCCTGAATGCCACAATGCAAGAAATAATACAAGAAAACTGCCTGGGAATTATATAGACAGAAAAAAAGTACCATTTGAAGGAATCTATACCATAGATCATCCCTTGAAAAAACTCCAAGGCTATAAACTTGAAGTCACAAAGTAGTTAAATTTAACAATTCCATTGATAAACAATAAATTCTGCAAATGATCAGGGAAAGATCTTCAAAAACAAAGGAGTATAGCAAAAGCTAACAGAGGTAACATTAGCTTTGTAAGCTCCTGTAACAACAATGCTGCTTGCAGCTGCTGTGGAGGTGAAAGACCAACAACAAGAGCACACAGGAGGGCTGCTAGCACAAGTTCTTTGATTTGCTTTTCTAAGGAAAGCAACTTTAAGGGGTTAACAATCTTACTTTAATTAAACATGCATATACCATTCACTTAGTTCAGCGGGGAAAGCCAGCACCCTGAACTTCAGAGAGAATACAAACAGAAATTACAAGCATACATTATATAAACAGAGCAAATAAACACAATTCAGTCTATCCGTAGCAATACACAGTTACCAGAGAGAAGCACCAGCATCCGGGTTTTCAAAGTTGAGGGGCCTGCTTCAATGGTTACCTGGAGTCTTATCACCAACACTCTTTCAATGAGTTTGTCCCAGAGGTGAAATGCTAACTTCTGAGCATATGTATACCCACACACTTTTTCAGGGTCAAAGGGCGTCACAACCATGCACTCAGACCCATGTGAACCAGACCTTCCCTTGACTTAAGCAGGTCATCAAACACTTGGGATTCAATCAAAAATTCCTTAATGCTGAGAAGCACTCCAAAACAAAAAACAAAAGGGTCCCACTTTGCCTGCCCCATTCAAACAAAGGCAAGACTCATTAAAGGTACTTGATGGCCTTACCATTCCAAAAGAGAAGACAGCAAAAAAGTCCCATCCTAATTACTATAACAGCTCCTTGAGGACAGGGAATGTTTTTTGCCTCTTTTTGTATCCCCAGTGCTTAGCATGGTGTCTAGCACACAGCAGATGCTTAATAAATGTTTATTGATTGATTGAGGTAGTGGATAGGAAACTAGACTTGCAGTCAAAAAAATCTGGGTTCAAATCCTACCCCAGACATTTACTAGCTTTGTGACATTGGACAAGTCACTTTACCTCTCTCTGTGCTTCAGTTTCCTTTTCTGTAAAATAAGAGGGTTGGATTTGATGGCTTTTAAGGTCCCTTTTGGCCCTAAATCTATGATCCTATGATGTAGGCTGCTAAAGATCAATTTCACATAGTACGTGTGAAGTACAAGTGTACATATGTGATCACTTAAATCAAAACTGACTAAATCAGTCCAATAAAAACTAAATTACTTGTTATGATAAAAGCTCCTTTATTCATCTTTGGGTATCCAAGTTCACTCTGATGGGGCTATCTAGCAGCTTGGCAGTATGATAGCAATAGAATTTCTAGAATTCTAGAATCAGAACTTGGTTCAATCTGAATGACCATCTGTAAGATGAGAGTTGGAAGAGATGGCCTTGGAGGGTGCTTCTAGCTCTACGTCCATGATTCTATGATCTGCCCCCCAACAATTTATACCAAGAGGAATTCAATGAACCGATGAAAGAAAGCTTAAGCTTGAATCTTGGGGAACAAATCAAAGATTAGACCCTAGAGTGATGGCATATATGGTCTACTGAAGTTCGTGTCTATACTATGCCTGTGTGCTAATTTATAGAAGAATATCCTGTGTTAGAATCATAATAAGCATGGAGCAAATGGAGCGCTATCCCAATATTCCAACATGGAAGAAGGGAAAAGACCACTGACTCTGGAGTCAAAAGTCCTGGATTAGAATCCTGACCCTGATCTCACTATCTGTATGACCATAGAAAACTCATTTCACTTTAGTCTCAGTTTCTTCATCTGAAATGAGTTTGCACTAGGTTACCTTAGGGGGTCCCTTTCAGTTCCCTATGATACGCAGGCAATCAATAGAATAGTGACAGATTGGGGAAGAGAAAAGAGCCAGGGAGTTCTCTAGGAGGGCTATCCTTTCTCTTCTGGCAGAGATCACTTTGGCTTATGGCCTAATAACACCATGAAAAGCAGCGGGCCCTCAGGCAAGCCACCTCCAGGGTCCCCTAACTCCTTCCATTCCCATGAGTCTAGGATCAGGCCATCCCCTCCCCTGGGATGACTCAGAGTTGAGATTTCAGCATGTTGCCACTCCCCCCACCCCACCCCAGGGACCCCAACTGTTTTTGCCCCCGGTGAATAGATTCTTAGTTATGGTTCTGTCCTGCCGTGTAGGAAGCAAATATTTGATTACTATCTACTCAGAGTAATCTCAAGCTCATTGCTTAGGGATTAGTTTTACAAGAATGGACTGTTTCATCTAGAAACACAGTTGCATTCTTCCCTGTAATCGTATACACATGGATACAAAAACATCCACATATACTGGCTCTAAATGGGCAATTGCTTTTGAGAGAAGCCAGGCTAAGCATCCTCAGGTCCTTCGTACTCTCTTAGCAACACAGAAGTATAAACTTTTGGAATAGCTAATGGACAAGGTTACTTTGACTCTGGGAGGGAAGGGCTTGGGCCATACAATGGCAAAGGAAGAACTAGAACTCATGTCTTAAGAGTTCTAGTCTAGTGGGAGCTGTGTGAGAGCAGGAATTGTCTTTTACCTTTCTCTGTATCCCCAGTGCTTAGCACAGTGCCTGGAGCGTAGTAGGTGCTTGTTGTTGTGTTGTTTCAGTCATGTCTGACTTTCTGTGATCCCATTGGGAGCTTCTGGCAGAGATACTGAAGTAGTTTGCCATTTCCTTCTCCAGCTCATTTTATAGATGAGGAAACTGAGGCAAACAGTTAAGTGACTTGCCCAGGGTCATAAAACTGTTTAAAGTGTCAGAGGCCGGATTTAAATTCAAGTCTTTCTGACTCCAAGCCTGCCACTCTGCTCCACCTAGCTGCTCCATAGTAGGTGCTTAATAAATGTATATTGACTGACTGTTTTTACTAAAGTAGTTTATTTGCCTTTTGGCATAGGGCATTGGGCCAAGGGCCCTTGATCAGGGGCTCCTGAGTCCATGAAAAAAGGTTCCCAGAATCCATGTGTGCACTAAGCATTGTCTCTTCCTTCCTTCCTTCCTTCTTTCCTCCCTTCCTTCATTCCTTCTTCCTCCTTCCTCCCTCCTCCCTCCCTCCCCCTTCCTCCCTTCCTTCCTTCCCTCCCTCCCTCCCCCCTTTCTTTCTCCCTTCCTCCCCCCTTTCTTTCTCCCTTTCTCTCTCTCTTTCTCTCTTTCTTTCTTTCTTTCTTTCTTTCTTTCTTTCTTTCTTTCTTTCTTTCTTTCTTTCTTTCTTTCTCTCTTCCTTCCCTCCCTCCTTCCCTCCCTCCTTTCTTTCTTTCTCTCTCTCTTTCTTTCTTCTTTCCTTACTTCCTTTTCTTTCTTTCTTCCTTTCTTTCTTTCTTTCTTTCTTTCTTCCTTCCTTCCTTCCTTCCTTCCTTCCTTCCCTCCCTCCCTCCTCCTTTCTTTCTTCCTTCCCTCCTTTCTTCCTTCCTTCCTTCCTTCCTTCCTTTCTTTCTTTCTTTCTTTCTTTCTTTCTTTCTTTCTTTCTTTCTTTCTTTCTTCCTTCCTTCCTTCCTTCCTTCCTTCCTTCCTTCCTTTCTTTCTTCCTTTCTTTCTTTCTTTCCCTACAGTTTAGTCACTATAGAAAGCTACTTGGTGAAGAAACTTCCTCTATTAATGTGGATCTCTGTTAACTGGGTTGTTTGGTTTTTGTTTTTGGAGCTGGAAGGAATCTTTTTAATTTAATATTTTATTTTCCCCCAATTTCATGTAAAAAAATTTCAACATTCATTTTAAAAATTGAGTTCCAAATTCTCTCTCTCCCTCCCTGCCCCTCTCACTGAGAAGGCAAGCAGTTTGATATAGGTTATATATGTGTAATCATGCAAAACACATTTCCGCATTAGTCATGTTATTAAAAAAAACATAGACCAAAATAAAAAACTGTTTTGCAACTTATAGTCTTAAGGAGTTTCCTGGTGCCATGAGAGATTAGAGCACTAGACCTGATATCAGGAAGACCTGGGTTTAAATCCAGTTTCAGACCTGAGCAAGTCATTTCTATTTGCCTCAGTTTTGTTATCTGTAAAATGGGGGTCATAATAATACCTATTTTTCAAGATTGTTGTGAGAATAAAATAATATTTGTAAAGTGCTTTGAAAATATTAAAATAGTAAATATTAATAAATTAACATTAAAATATAAATGCTAGTTGTATCCCAAAGAAATCACGCAAGCGGGAAAAGGACCCATATGTACAAGAATATTTATAGCGGCTCTTTTTGTGGTAGCCAAGAATTGGAAATCAAAGGGATGCCCATCGATTGGGGAATGGCTGAACAAGCTGTGGTATATGAAGGTAATGGAATACTATTGTGCCATAAGAAATGGGGATGATGCAGACTTCATAACAACCTGGAAAAACCTACACGACATAATGCTGAGTGAGCGGAGCAGAGCCAGGAGAACGTTGTGCACAGCCACAGATATATGGATTCCGTGAGGACCAACCCTGACATACTGCGCTTTTCTCAGCAACCTAAGGGACAAGGACAACTCCAGGGGACTCACGATGGAGAATGCTATCTTCATCGAGACAAAGAACTGCGAAGTTTGAATACAGACTGAGGCACACTACATGCTCGCCTTTTCTGCTTCTCTTTTGTTTTTGTTTTTGTTTTTTTTTTTTTTTTTTGGTTCTGTTTCTTCTTTCTCATGATTCATTCCATTGGTCAAGGTTCTTCTCCACGACTTGACTAGTGCATAAATTAATTCAATGCGAAGTTATACATGACAGTTATATGAGACTTCATGCCGTCTTGGGGAGGGAGGGGGGAGGGAGGGGAGAAAAACTGGAACTCAAGACTATGTAGAACCATGTGTGGTAAACTAAAAATAAATAAAGAAATTTATTAATAAAAAAAATATAAATGCTATCTATTATTATTAAATGACTGACCTAGAGTCACATAGCCAGTTGTGTCAGAACCTGAACTCACACCCAGGTTCTCCTGACTCTGAGGCTGGCTTTCTTTCCATAGACCATGCTACCTCTTGATCTTTATTTAATTCAAACAAAATAGGGCAGCTAGTTGGGGCAATGGATAGAGTACTGGACTTGGAGTCAGGAATGCTCATGTTTCTGAGTTCAAAAATGTTCTCAGACACTTACTAGCTGTATGACCCTGGGCAAGTGGCTTCACCTTGTTTGCTTGAGTTTCCTTATCTATAAATGACCCGGAAAAGGAAATGGCAAACCACTCCAGCATCTTTGCCAAGAAAACCTAAATGAGGCCACAAGGAATCAGACATGGCTGAATCAACTGAACAACAACAGCAGAACTGTGGTTTTGTTGGGGTAGAGCAGTGGTATCAAACTCAAATAGAAATGGGGCAGAAAGGAGACAGTCACCTGTACATATGGATCCCTGTTGGTGTATATCAACTTAGAAAACCATATATTAGCATTATCTATGTTTTATTGTAGTTTTATTTATTTGGTTAAATATCTCCCAATTACATTTTCCTCTCTTTCTGTCTATACTTGGGAGTACTGTGGGCCTCAGACCTGGACCATGTGGTTGCCACCTCTGTTTTAGAGAGTTGCCTCTGGAGCTGAGAGGTTAAAGTTCTGAGAGTCACCTAGCCAGTACATGTCAAAGGTTGAAACTGAACGCAGGTCTTCTGACTCCAAGCTGACCCTCTGTCTGCTACATTCCATGCCTTCTCACTGTTGTGATTAATAAAATATTAATTCATTTCGAAGCATCATTGAATTTACAGTAGCCTTTGTCATTACATATTTCCTTAATCAATTGATACAATGACTATCACGTAGGGATCTATAAATGTGTGTATATATTTATGTATATGAATAAATATATATATAAAATATATGAAAATGAATATATGTATATATATACATATACATATATCTATACATATCACACACACATGTATGTGAATCCTCATACTTAGAATGATTGGGAACCACTATCACAACTTGGAGAATGACACACTATCCTAAAATAACAATCACCTTTTTTCCTACAGCTCCTCTCCACTTGGAGAATGAGAAAAAGCAGTTTCTCAGTTGGGGAGAAGACAATGACCAGAATATTGAGGGGTTTTGTTTGTCTAAGTTCTAACTTTTTTTTATTTCCTATAGTTATCCTTTGCCCTCACCAGTGCTCAACAATTCTAATCTGCTGCTATTCAACATTGAAGAAAATGGGGGAACCCCATTTACCACCAAAGCACCAGGAAGACATCACCATCATCACCACCATCAGCACCAACACCAGCACCAGCACCAACACCAACACCAGCACCAGCACCAACACCAACACCACTCCAATTATGGAATACCAGTTCCTCTTGAAAGCAAAGAGATGACTACCGGAATCCCAACCCCCAGCAGTAAGTTCGTTAGACTTGACCATCTGGATGTCTGATTCCCTCTCCTTTATCACTGGAGTTCTGTTGTGTAGTACTGTCCCTTCCTTCCTCCTATTAGACTGCCTCAAGTGCAGAGGACATGTGATGATCTAGTCTGGGTGTAAGGATTTGTAGATGTAGAACTGAAAAGGATCTTAGAGATCATGGCATTCAACTTCCTCATTTTACACACAAGGAAACTAAAATCTGAAGACTTGTGACTTTCTCAATAGTCAAGAAACGTTAAGCACCTTCCATGTGCCAGGCACTGTGCTAAGTGCTGGGGATACAGAAAGAGGCAAAAGACAGTCCCTGCCTTCAAGGAGCTCGCAATCTAACGGGAGAGAAAAAACATGTATAAATAAGCTATACATAGGTAAAATAGGAAATAATTAAGAGAGGGAAGGCATTAGAATTAAGAGAGGTTGGGAAAGACTTTCTATAGAAGATGAGATTTCAGTTGGAACTTGAAAGAAACCAGGTAAGCCAGTAGATTAAGATGAGTATTCCACATACGGGCAACAGCCAGAGAAAATTCCCAGAGCCAAGAGATGGAATGTCTTACTTGTGGAACAGCCAGGAGGCCAGTGTCACTGGATCAAAGAGGACAAGTTGGGAAGTAAAGCAAAGGTAGGAGGTGGCTAGGTTATGAAGGGGTTTGGATGCCAAATGGCATTTTGTATTTGATCCTGGAGGCAATAGGGAGCCACTGGAGTTTATTGAGTTGGGGGGGTGGGGTAAGCAGAGGTGGAAAATCAGACCTGTGTTTTAGGAAAATCCCTTTAGTGGCTGAATGGAGAATGGATGGGACTGGGGAGACACTTGAGGCAAGGTCACGCAGGTAGCAAGTAGCAGAGTTACGATTCAAAGGTAGATCCTCTTAAGCCAAATCCAGCATTCTTTTGACTGTTTGATAGTTAGATTTAGTTGTTTTATTTAATTACAGTGGGTCCTTAATTATAGAAAAATGATGATGGGTTTGAAATCTAAGCATAAAATTCTCTTAGACTATCGGGAGCTTCCTCTTGTACTGCGGACCCAACAGTGGAATAATAATTGGAGTGGGACGGAGATTCCATGTTCCTCAGATTACAGCAGAACATGTTCTCATTTCTTCACTGGGGCTTGTATTTCTTGACCCACTGGGACACAATGTGCCTTTGTTGGCCTCAATAAATGGCTACAGTGTACAGAACTCACTGGATCCCCTCAGGGAAGTATGTCTTGGATACTAAATACTGCCAACTTCCATACCACATTCTCACAGTAGTGTTTCTAACAAAGAGCTGATGCAATAGACAAATTTCTGTGTGGGTCATTGTATTGGGCACGGCCATCGAGTTCTAGAAGAGCCTTCATCGGCCACAGGGACTGTCACTTTAGCCTTGTTATTAAGAATGTAGATCATATTACAGAGATGGGATCGACAAGATGGGGTAACCTGGGTTCAAATCCCACCTCTGAAAAATACTAGCTATGCAACCACACACAAGTCACTTAATCTCTCGTTTCTAGGAAAATCTTTAAGATTATATAATGGAAAGGAAGGAAAGAAGCATTTAGATGGCATCTACCATATGTCTACTATATGTGCTACGTGCTGTTACAAATTCTGTCTCATCTCATCCTCACAAAAACCTTGTAAAGTTACTATTATTATCTTCAATACACAGTGGGCATGCAGAGGTTAAATGACTTGTCTGAGGCTGGATTTGAATTCAGCTTTTCCTGATTACAGACCCAGTACTTTCTACCATGCCACCGACATGGTCCTATGATTTCTGTGACTCCTATCCCATTGCCGATTTGCATTAGTGGAAGTTATTTTCACGCAGGAATTGTCTACAAATTAGGAGATACATACACATACACACACACACACACACACACACACACTGACAAGAGAGTGGATTCTCCCCCTGCCTCTGATACTGGGAAAGGTATGACTTTGCATCTTAGTGAGTTTGTCTTTAGGATTTATAAACTGTAGCAGAATCAGTACAACTCTCTATTATCCGCATTAACAGAGAGAATAATGTGCAAGTCATTTCTGTTCAACTTTGTCGTTGAGTTATTTCAGTCATGTCTGACTCTTCGTGACCCTATTTGGGGTCATTTCCTGGCAAACAGACCATTTCCTTCTCCAGCTCATTTTACAGAGGAGGAAACTGAGACAGAGTTAAGTGACTTGCCCAGGATCACACAGTTAGTAAGTGTCTGAGGTCAGATTTGAATTCAGGTCGTCCAGCTCTCTATGCACTCTCTATCTAATTTAGGAATGTTCTTTCTGTTCTTCTCTGGAGGCAGCAGATAGTGTTGAAGGAGATTGTAGGAGGACAGGAATTTGAATCCCACCTTGGGCATTTACTAGCTCTGGGATCCTGGGGAAATCACTTAACCTTTCTTAGTTTCAGTTTCCTTGTCTGTTAATTGGGGATAATAATAGCACCTATTTCATTGGGCAGTTGTAAGAATCAAATGAGGTAAACTATGTGAGGTGCTTTTTAAACCTTTTTGTTCGACTCTTCATGACCCCATTTGGGATTTTTTCAGCAAAGATGCTGGGGTGGTTTACACTTTCCTTCTCCAGTTTACTTTACAGAGAGGCAAACTGAGGCAAACTTCACCTTGCCCAGGGTGTCTGAGGCCAGATTTGAACTCATGTCCCCCTGACTCCAGACCCAGCACTCCATCCACTTAACCACCTAGCTGCCTCTTTAAACCTTAAAGTGCTATATAAAAATCAGTGACTTACTTTTGAATGCAAATGAATCCAATGTTTGGGGAATTCACTTCAAACAAAGTAATGAAGCCACAATTCTCAGTACTTGGCTCCAGAGGAGCTGGGAAGTCATCAAGCTTTCTCCATCTTTCCTCCAATCCTGTTCAGAGAAGCTTCCCTGCTCCCCACTCCATGCTGGTGAGGAATAGCATCGCCTCTGCCTAAAGAGAACACTTCCTCCCTACCAGCCAACGTACTGTCTCTGGCTTGAGCAGATATTTTTAGAGTGCTCAAGTTTAAGACTCCCCATCCCATTGGCCATGTGGGACTGAAACGAAGCAGAAGTTAATTAGGTGGAATAAGGAAAGATTTCACCAAATACTTGAAAGCAAAACTTACTAATGAAGCCTGACAAAAAAAGATTTCCCCCTGCAGGCGATTGGGAATTAATTGAAGATCCTTTTTTTGGTCACTTTTAAGTGTAGATTTTTCCCTGAAAATTGGTTGTTGTAGACTAATTATAGTGTGTATTTTCATACTATTGACCTTTTTCCTGTGTCTATTTACCCTGAATACTTGCCCTTTCTTTGCTTGGCAATTTTTCTAACTCACAGAAAGGGCAACCTGGGCTAGGAGGGAAGAGACCTGGGGTCCAGTTCTGGGGTGGGGGTGGGGGGTCTTTGGCCAAATCATTTCATCTAAGTAAATCCTCTGTGCCCTCATCTCTAAAACAAGAGAATTGGATGAGATGGCTTCTAAGGTCTTTTCCTGCCTAGAAAGTCGATGATTCTGAAATATTAATAACTAATATTTATATAAGGCTTTCAGATTTGCAAAGGGCTTTTCAAATATTATCTTACTTGATCCTCACAACAGCCTTGTAACATGGGCAGTATTATTATTATTATTCCCATTTTGCAGGTGAGGAAACTGAGGCAAACAGGGTTAAGTGACTTGCCCAGGGCCACACAAATAGTAAGCATCTGCTGCTGGATTTGACTAGATTTGAACTCAGATCTTTCTGAGGCCAGCACTCTACCCACTTATTGCCCTCCCTGCCTGCTGGGCAAAGTCAATCTCAGTCTTGTGCTTTTTTTCACCCCCGCCCCCATTATGCCTCTCCAGTTCCTCTGTCAAGAGACTTGGGATCTCTTCAAAATTTTTACTCACTTTTGGGAATTGTGAGGAGATCTAGTTCATTCTAGAATTCCCAGTGTCCCACCAAGAGATATCTGGGGTTTACAAGAATCATCTAGCCACTGCCCAGAGTCCCCCCAGCTCCAGGGATAGCCTGCCCTGGTTCAGCAAGTAAGCCCTGATATCCCTTGGGAGGTCATTAAGAGATGGAATTGTGGGTCAGAGTCAATCTGTAGCCAGGCTACACCCTTGGAGGCCAGCAAGGACTTTGTCAGCGAGTACCTCATGAGCTCACTGGCAACAAAAATATACCCGTGGGACATATGTGGGAAATTGGGGGTACCCTGAAGTTACCCTGTTTCTCTGTTCTTTGAGGGCTCCATTCAGCTGCCCTTGAATAAATGTAAGTAATAGTGTTAACCTAACAGAGTCCATATTTGGTTTGGGAACTTGCATGATTTTAAGTCTTCATATTTATCTTCTCAGTTATGCTTTGCTTAGGTCAATAATAAAATCGGTTTGGTTACCTAAGATGGCAGCGCCAAGGGGTTATTAATGGGATTCATTTACTCATTTATTCATAGGAGCAGTTCAGTGGCAAATCATATAGAGCAATCCAGCTTCAGGCACTTCCCAAGTGTATGCCCCTAAGCAAGTCACTTAGTCTTTGTCTGCCTCACTTTCCTGTACTGTAAAATGAAGATCACAATAACACCTCCCTCCCAGGGCTATTGTGAAGATCATACGAGATAATATTTGTAAAAGTAGGTAGCACAGGACCTAGCATATAGTAGGCATATAATAAATGCTTGTTTCCTTTCTTCCTTTATTCATTCAACAAGCATTTATTATGTAACTGCTATGGGTCTGGCATTGGTAATAAAAAGACAAAAATGATATAGTCCTTGCCCTCAAGAAATTTACATTTTATTGGAAGTAAGCAAAATGTACAGAGACAAAATGCAAAATATATATAAAGAAGTACAAAGTCATTTCAGAAAGAGGACTGCTGAGTGGCATCATGCCATTCACTCATGGCTGCCGCTAAGGGAATTGACCCATATGGTTTACTAGAGGCAGGTAGGTAGTGCAGGGCAAAGAATGCCAGCTCTGGAATCAGGAAGACCTGGGTTCAAATCTGGCCTCAGACACTTACTAGCTGTGTGACCCTGGGCAAGTCACTTCACAATGTTTGCCTCGGTTTCCTCGATTACTGGAGAAGGAAATGGAAAATCACCTAAGTATCTTTGCCAAGAAAACCTCAAATGGGATTATGAAGAGGTGGACATGACCAAAACAACTGAACAGCAAATGATTTACTAAGCTTGTCCTAATGGTTCAGCTTAATGAGTTAAATTCGTTAATGAGTTAAATTATTAAATTAGTTTAGAAATCTAATTTTTCTTTCAAATTGCTTTATTCTATGAATTTTTTTCACTTTAGAACTGAGCCCAGGACCTCCCATTCTTTACAGTGAAGCTGCTGCTCACCTGAAGAAAATGGAAATGGAAACCTCCAAGGTGGCTTCCCCATGGCCTGCTCTTCATATCAACATAAACAAGGTACAAGGAAGCAAAGCTTCATTTGAAGCAGACCTGATCGTTTGCCTTTCTCAGTTGGGGGGGGGCGCTCTGTTGCTGTTCTATACTTCTAATAGAAACTATTCCTTCCCAGTCAGACAAAGGGATGGAGGGCAGTGGAGTGTGCCAGTTGTCCATGGAGTTGGGAGACCTGGGCTGGACTCCTAGTTTTCTAGTGGGCAGCTATTTTCTGAACCTTCTATAAGATGCGGGTATTAAAACAGCGCCTGTCTCATGAATTGTTGTAAAGGAAGACACTTTGAAAACCGCAAAACATTATCCAAGTGGTGGTTATCTACTTGTTGGGATTTCAACTAATTCTTTTTAAAAAGTGTTCGCAGTTGTTTTATTTTTAACATTTTATATTCCCCCAATTACATGTTAAAACAATTTTTTAACTTTTTAAAAAAGCTTTGAGTTCCAAATTCTATCCCTTTCTTCCTTGCCTCTCACGTCCCTGAGATGATAAGCAATCGGATATAGTTTATACATGTGCAATCATGTAAAACATTTCCATATCAACTAATTCTTTTCTGCCCATTCAATGCAGAGACTCTTGTAGATTAAAACAAAAAACTTGATGCGTACTCATGTTTACTAAGAATTAGTTCTCTGTAGGCATTCTGTGAATTTCTAAAGTGTTAACAGATGAGGAGCAGAATGAAACTAGAGGAAAAGGTGGAAATCATGCTTAATCTTATGTTCATGGTCCTGTGTGCAGACTGTAACAATATTCTAAAGAGTATATAAAAAGAGTTTCACTGAAGTTACCAGTGAGTAATCTTCCAGATAAAACTGGATTAAGAAAAAACTAAAAACAAAACACAACACAACGAAAAACCCTATAAAAAACAGGAAACAACCCCAGACTTGGACACTATTATTTTGGTCAACCTCTATTGTAGCCAAGATGGCTGCCCAGTGATTGATTACTAAACCAAGAGACTTTTTTTTTAACTAATTTTCCTTTTTCTTTCTTATCTTTTTTTTTTTTTGGAGGGGGGAAGGCAGGGCACTTGGGGTTAAGTGACTTGCCCAGGATCATACAGCTAGTAAGTATGTCAAGTGTCTGAGATTGGATTTAATCTCAGGTCCTCCTGACTCCAGGGCCAGTGCTGTACTCACTGAGCCACCTAGCTGCTCCTGAGGAGACTTTCAAGAGGGTAAAAAATGCATCTTGTTTGTCTTTATCTCCCCCAGAGTGCCTAGTACAGTGGTATGTGTTCAGTCTGTGATCTTTGAATGGATTTGTTGAATTAATGGCAGTCTGTTTCCTCTTGTGTCATTTTGATTCCCTCATGCTGACCCCAGCTTGTTCAATTCAGTTCAGTCCACCATCAGCAAACATTTAAGTGCCTACTGTGTGTGTGGGTGTGGGGAAGGCGGGGTGCTGCAATGGGTGCTAGGGTAAATACAAAG
The DNA here is from genome assembly GCF_011100635.1 of Trichosurus vulpecula. Classification (NCBI taxonomy): domain Eukaryota; kingdom Metazoa; phylum Chordata; class Mammalia; order Diprotodontia; family Phalangeridae; genus Trichosurus; species Trichosurus vulpecula. The sequence goes on from NC_050573.1 coordinate 494,572,477, forward strand.
TTTAGTAAGATACTATCCTCGCTCTCATAAAGCTTCCAGTTCAGGAAGGAACTTTTGTTGCTCCTTTCCTGAACCCTCTCTGTTGCCACACTTGCAAGATCTTGCCTGCTGAATTTCCCTGCGCTCACCGATTTTGCTGTTGTTGAGTAGTTTCAGTCACGTCCAATTCGTGGTGACCCCATTTGGGGTTTTCTCGGCAAAGATCATGGAGTGGTCTGCCAGCTCATTTTACAGATGAGAAAACTGAGGCAGACAGGGGTAAGTGACTTGCCAAGGTTCACACAGTTAGAAAGTGTCTGAGGCCGGATTTGAACTCAGGAACATGAACGTCCCTGACCCAGGCCTGACACTCTATCCACTGGTTCACCTAGCTGCCGTAGGCTCGTTGATACCTCCCTCCCAACCTTAAAACCATCCTTTCTGGATATATACTGTCCATCAGACCACTTCGATTAGCTAATCTCTGCCTGATCATCACCCCATCATCCAACAATGGCAGTATCCAGGCATGGTAGAGTGGAGAAAGCCTTGATTTGGAATCAGTCCAGAGTGTGCTCATGACTCCCATGTTCTACCCGCGTCCATTCAGGTCCTGTCTGTTATGTTTTACCTCCCAGTCATTTCTGGATATACTAGCTACACTCCTCTCACCCCAAAATGAATGATCCCTTGGGACACATGTTTTAAAAATTAAAGTAAAGCCAACTGACTCAGTTATCTTACCTCACAACATTCTGAACCTGGAATCACCCACCTCTCTGTCATGAAGAGGGAGATGCCAAGCACTTCAGAAGAGAGTTAATAAGTATGCATATTAATATACGAAATGCCTGTAACAGTTGATATGCAAGTTGTTAACACTGATAAGCACAGTATTCATGCTATTGCTATCACTGGAATTTCATCTCATCTATGTATATACTCCATTCAAAGGTACTGATCACGACTCGTCCGTACCTATGCATCCTGTGTGACACTTTTCCATGCCCCGACTAAATTGTCCACAGGGGTTCCACACAATGTGCTGAGGGCCTTCGTCAAAGTCCCTTTTAACTTTATGTGAGTAGCAGTCAAAGATACAAGTTACCCAACAGTGATCCTTTGATTTCGATATGTGTTTGGCCTACTTCCCTTTACAATTGGATACCTCTTTGATGAGTTCCTTTATGTATATACATATATATACACATATATAATATATATATAAAATAAAATAATGTAAGAATAATTAATAATATAATAAAATAGTATATCATATATTGTATTCTTTACATTATGCAGTTGCTCATTGATGATATGCTAAAGCTCACTTACCCGCACTATTCAGTATCTTCCAGAAAAGACTGGATAACCATTTGTTAGGTAAGTGGTGAAGCAGGTGGCTTCTCTTACAGAATCACAGACTGTCAGAAAGGTACCAGAGACGCCATCTTGTCCAACTTATAACTAAATAAGAATTTCCCTTACCACATACCTAACTAATGGTGATCCAGCCTTTCCTAGTGAGGGGGAACCACTACCTCTTGAAACAATTTATCCCACTTTGATATAATCCTAATTGTTAGGAAATTTTTTCCAAACATCAAGCCTCATTTTTTATTTCTGCAGTATCTATCCTTTGTTCTTATTTCTGACATTAGGGGCCAAGTTTACCCCCTCTTCTGTATGACAGACCTTCAGTTATTCAAAGAAGTCTATCATGTCTGCCTTATCTTCTCCATGCTAAATGTCCCTAATCCTCTCAACCAGTCCTCTTAAGATGTGGACTCAAAGCTCTTTGCCATCCTTGTTGCCCTACTCTTGACTCCAGCTTATCACTACACCTCCTAAAATGTGGCGCCCTGAGCTGAACACAATAATCCCAACGGGGTCGGCTCAGGACAGAATACAGTTGGACTGTCCTCTCCCTCATCCTGGAGACTGTATCTCTCATATAGAGATATAGAGACTTCCATATCATATTATTAATGTGCTTGTAGCCCATGAAAACCCCAGCTCTCTTTGTCTAGTCATGCTTCCCCCATCTTGTACTTATGAAGTTGGTGTTTCGTACCCACGTTGTTGTTGCTGTTGGTCATCTTTCGTTTTCGAAGAGGACCGATGACATCATGGGTGATATCTTGACTTGGATTTAAGTGAGGTGGAGCTGTGCAAAGTCACCAGCCTCACTCTCACTTCCTGAATTGTCATAGTCCAGCGGCAAGACAAAAGTCAAGATGACTGGCGATGGCCAGGGTTGCAGTGGATGACCTTGGCGTCTTCCACGTCTGACCAAGCTCAGCAGCACTCCACAACACCTGCTTCAGTCACCTCTATGGCCAAGAACAAATTCTCATGTGCCCATTCCACTGGGGGATGTCTCCATGTAGAACTTATATCTACCCCTGTTTAATTTCAAATGATTAGATTCAGCCCAATGTTCTATGCAGTTCAGTTTCAGCATTGCCGTGCTAGAGTAGGGGTGTAGCTGGGGGAGAACAGTAAGGAATAGCAGATTAAGGTACCCCAAAATGTAGAGATTATAACCAGTAAGACTCGATCCCATCTACTGCTAAATGAGTGCCCTAGCTGGCAGGTGTCTATATCAAACCCTAGTTTCATAGCAGGTACACAAGTTGCTTAATTTATCTAAGCCTCAGTTTTCTCACGTGCAGAACTGGACTAATAATATATACTACCAGCCACAGTGAGGAAAGTCAGTTGGTTCATAGACCAACACTGTCATTATTAGCCCTGAATGCTTGCTGCATGAATGATCTGCTCCTGAAATGGCCAGCCTCCTCATAAAAACATGGAGACCTGAAGTCTAGTCCCAACACCACTACTTCCTATGTGACCAGAGGAAGGAAGGGAAAAAGCATTTATTAAGCACCTACTATGTGCCGGATGCTGTGCTAAGCACTTTATAAATATTATTTCACTCAATCCTCACAACCCTGAGGGGTGGGTGCTATTATCCCCCCATTATAGCTGAAGAAACTGAAGCAAGCAGAGGTTAAGTGACTGGCCCAGGGCCACACATCTAGTAAGTATCTGAGGCCAGATTTGAACTCAGGTCTTCCTGACTCTTCATCTCTAGAATGAGAAGTTGAACCGGACGACCTCTGAAGTGCATTCCTACTCAAATCTCATGCCCTCCCTAACTTTCTCTGGCTCTGTGTCTCCATCTCTTGTGTTTCAGACTTTTGATTCAACCATTCTTCAGGTAACACCCCAAACATTCACGAGTAGGTACACCTCCCTGTTCAGTTATGCATTCACGTTCTCTGATACCTGCTCACTCCCTTACTTTGCTCTAATTACCAACCTTTCTGGATGGGTGAAACAGGTTTACATGTTAATAGTTGCCTAAGTGACTCTTGCAGTTAATAATTACTTTGTATAGCAAGGCTTGGCTTGAGAGGACAATCAGCGATCTCTGTTCTGGTCAGGCTGTCCCTCATTAATCACTCCTAGGCTGTTGCTGGCCTTCTTTAATTTAGCCAGTGCCTAAAGAATGGAAAGAAGAAAACGTTCTATTTCAGAACTGGATCGTTTTTCTTTCCTCTATGAGGGGGAAGCAGGATATTACAAGGAAACCTCCTGACTCAAGTACAGCTTAAACTGGGGAGGTTCCGTCTACACATAGAGGACGAGAACCAACTTCTACAATTGATCATAGACTTTGTGACTCTGGAAATGGACATATGAGAGTTATAGGTGGTAGTTTTACTCAAGCGTACCCTGGCGTAGTGGATAGAGTGACAGGACTGAAGTCAAGAAGGCTCATCTTCATGAGTTCTAATCTGGCCTCAGACACTTACTAGCTGTGTGACCCTGGGCAAGTCATTTAACCCCATTTGCCTCAGTTTCCCCTTCTATAAAATGAGCTAGAGAAGGAAATAGCAAACCACTCCAGTATCTTTGCCAAGAAAACCCAAAATGAGGTCATGAAGAGTCAAATGACTGAACATCAACTGAACCTCAGCCCTATCTGAAATGACACAGCCTTCTTTGTTGAAAAAATTTTATTAAAAAGATTTTCTTTCTATACGGCTTTTTGGCGAGAGGTAGCATATCATAGCAGAGAGAGACCTTGAAACTAGGAAGATCTAGGTTCAAGCCCTACCTCTGACACTTCCTGGCTGTGTGATCCTGGACAAGTCACTTAACCATTCAGTGTGTGAGGTAACAATCCAAGAACATAAGAGCAGGTGCTGCTCTGCAGTGAAAGAGGGAGTTCCCCTGTCAGGAATCTCCTATTGCAATGAAATTCCAAGTCCAGATGAAAACACAAAAGGCTTTCTGGGAAGGATACAGTCTAAATGAGGAATAAAATTTAAGTTATTCTACTCCAAAAGCCCTGAATGTGGCAGGAATTAGAAAGTCCACTAAACCAGCATTTATTAAGCTTGCTAAGTACAGCGCTAGCTGTTGTGGATACAAAGACAACATTACATAGTTCTTGCCCTCAAAGAGTACACATTCTATGAGGGAGACAACATTCACACTTGCAAGTAAATACAAAACAAACAAAGTATTTTGGCAGAATGAACGAGGAGGCACTGGTTTCTCTGGACATCAGGAAGGGCTTCTTGTAGAATGAATGGATAAAAAATTATTATTTAAATTGTTATAGTTTATTTTTTCCAATTACATGTAAAACAATTTTAAACATTCATTTTTTAAAACTTTTGAGTTCCAAATTCTATGTCTCCTTCTTCTGTCCCCCTCCTCAAGAAGGTAGGCAATTTGATATAGAAAGGGCATTTATTATTAATAATAATGATAGCTAATGCATAGCACTTAGTCTATGCCAGGCACTGTGCTGAGCCATTTACAAATATCATCTTGTTTGATCCTCACAACAACCTTGAGGGGTAGGTGATATTATTATCCCCATTTTACAAATGAGAACACTAAGGCAAACAGGTTAAGTGACTTGCCCAGGGTCACACTAGTGTAAATGTCCAAGTCTGGCATTCTATCCACTTGCTGCCTAGTAAGCACTTGATATATGCCAAACACTGTGCTAAGAAAAGTGAGAGTCTCTGGGAAGGTCACATTGGGGTAAATGACACATACAGGAGGGTATAGCAGGCTAAAAGGTCATGGGAAGGGCCTGAGGGGCCTGAATTCAGTGGTGGGGGCAGATAGCGTGCTTCAGCAGGTCAGGATCTATGGGATGTAGGAGCAGGACTGACGATAAGGCCTGGAGGATTTTAGGACACAGTGACTCGCAGATGATAACACCTGGGGGTCCTCCATCTTAATGGAAGGATTGTAATTGATGACTCAGCTCATCCGAGTAATAGTTGGGAATCATACCTATTCTGCAGATGGGGACAGCAAGGCAGCTAGAAGATGCCAGCCCACAACGGAGAAGCAGGGAATGGGTCCGAGGGACTTGGCTTCCCTCCCACACAATTTAGCATAGGGGAAGGAGTCAGTGATCAGTCAGGAAAGGGGAAGGGGGAGCTGGCATGAAGGTTGGAGGATGAGGACACCCAATGGGTGGCTCATATCAGGAGAGGACCCCTGCTCCCTGGGGGTTCTTTCTACCCTGATTCCCTGATGGAGAATGGTCAGCTCAGTCAACGGAAAGGGTCAAGGAAAAGGGCAGCCATTCTTTTCTTCCCATTGTGCCATCTCCTGGAGTAGGTGGGAGGAGGTATGGGAGCTGACCTTTGAGAGACACTAGGAATGCTAAGAGGCAGAGGTGAAAAGGAGCACATTCCAGCCCCAACCCCACTCTGCAGTCTGAATGGTGTAGCTGAAAGCTGATAAACACAATGGCAGGCCTCCAGCCAAAAGAGAAAGAATGCTGGAGCCAACGTTGGGCATTTCTAGAGGATGACTACAGAGCATATTTGAGAAGTGACGTGACTGGACTTACTCCACAGAACCCTGCAGCCCATTGACTTAAGCATCAACATCTTCAGAATAAGGGAGTTAATTATCCTGACCACATTTGGAGTCCTGTGTTCAGTGCTGGGCACCACATCTTAAGAAAGAGAGTTGACAATGTAGAGTATGTTCTGATTCCTACTTTGTTGAGAAAATCAAGGCCAATTATGAGTATCATTATAACCCCTAGTCCATGTCTCAAAATCCATCTACATTTTTACCTGTCCTTTGTATTTGTACTTCTTTATATTCCCTTCTCTTTGCCAATCCCTCTACTTGCCCTCTCAGTCCTACCCTTTACAATTCAAACCACCTGTGATTTCTTCTCTTTCTGTCTCTCTGTCTTTATTTCTCCATTTCTTTATCTCTCTCTCTCTCTCTCTCTCTCTCTCTCTCTCTCTCTCTCTCTCTCTCTCTCTAGCTCTAGCTCTTCCTCCCTCCCTCCTTCAGTCTTCCCCTATCTATGGACTCCTCTCTGTTGCCTGCAAATATGCCCAAGTAACCCCTATCCTTTGGGGAAAAAAAGAACCTTCATCTGACCCTGTCATCTCATAAAGCTATTATTCTGCGTCTCTCCTTAATTCCACAGCCAAACTCCTACTTAGAAAGAGTTGCCTCCTGTTAATTTCTTAACCAAGATTTAGATTCAAATCCCACTCCAGACACTAGCTGTGTGACCCTAGACAAGTCACTTAACATCTCTAGCCTCATCCTTATCTGGAAAAAATGAGGAGGTTGCATTGATGGCCTCTGAGGTCCTTTCCAGCCTTAAATCTATGATCCCATGATCCTCCCAGTCTGTCTTCCGACCCTACTGCTCTACTGAAAGAGCTTTCTCTAATATTACTAATGATCTTGTAACTGCTAAGACAAAAGACTTTTTCTCAGCCTGCATTCTATTTAATCTGTCTATGGTTTTGACAGCATTTACCACCCATCTGCCTGGATACTCTCTCCTTCAGCTTCCAGATCACTACCATGCCCTGGTTCTTTCCTCTGACCTCTGGGACTGCTCCTTAATCTCTTAGTGCCCAAGGCAGCTCTAAGAAAAAATGGCAGATATATGGCTGATCTGCATTAGGGAAGGGAGTGTCCATAGTCTCATGAAATCCTAAGACTAGAACAATACAACACATGCTGCATAGCTATGAGTTATTATCACCATCGTAATTTATCATCATTTCTATATATAATATATTACTATTGTATAAATTCAAGCTATCTTTGTGTTATATTTCTTGTATTTTACAATTAAGTATTATAATTGCCTATTACTGAATACATTATGAGTTATTCCATATGTGTTCCTTCTTCCCCGCCCCCTCCATAATCCTTCCGCATTTTTGGTCCTCACAGGTAGAAGAAAAGAAAGTACCTGAAAAAAGTCTTCAGTTCCCACTTCTGCCTTTGCCTGTTCCCGATCAACTAAAATGCAACATTCTAAAAGCCCAGATAGAAACGGCTTCCAAAGCAAGCACCCAGGTCTGTGATTGTTGTAAAGTCATTTATATTCTTTTATGTGCATTTGGGGAGTATGTACTGTCTAAGAACTCATTTTTTAAAACCTGTAATTTCTCTAGGATTTCACTCAGAAAATCATCCATTCGAGAAATATTTGCTAAACACTTAAGACATGAAAAAAAAGCCACACTATGCTAAGCAGTGGGGTAGGTATAGAGATGAATATTATGTGTCCCTCTCCTTAACAAGGGTGGACATGTATGAAGATAAATATAATATAAATTAGAATATTATATATGCATTACAGAAGAAGAAATGCTATGAGATCAGAGATCAAAATCACATCCAGTTATAGGGATCCCAAAAAGCTTCATAGATGTACAGGAAGGAGTCTTGAAGGGCTTAGAGGATGAGGAGGATTTTTTAAAATGGATATAAGGGAAGGAACAAGGGTAAAGAATTCCAGGCATAGGGTACAGTTAGAACAAAGGCACGGGTGTGGGAAAACATGGGAAACCTTTGAGGTCAATAGTCCAGTTTGGTGGCAGCTCATAGCAGGTGGAAGAGGGCTGAGATCACACTGGCAAAGTAGGTTAAGAGGCAAATTGTGTAGAGCCTTGGATAGCACCCTAAGTAGTTTGAATTGCATTTAGTGGGCAATGGGGAAAATATTTAATGATCATATTTTCCTGTTGTACCTTGAGGCTATATCTAACTGACACAGGGTGCAATGAAGATTCAGCATTGAGTCATTTAGTAATATAATATAATTAATCATCCTTAAATAGAAGTCCAAAAATGCAGACCAGCCAAATAAAATAAATTCACTTCAGGAATATGCAATAAAAGAAAATGATAAGACCATTATTCTGAATTCTTGAATATCCTTTAATCCTAATATTTCTTGAAACTTTGAAAGGTAATATTTCCATATGTTCAAATGAATTGAGAAAGTGCAGAATCTTTACCTCATGAAGCATAGACAGAGCTTAAATGTCTTTTCTTTCTCCAAAGCTTTAAAGAGTGTGAGAAATGCATTCTAAAAGTAATTGGTTTGAAATGCTGTAGGGAGATGCTATGCTATGCTCATTTTCAACTACAAAGGACTACATGTAGTTGATGTGTTGGTTTTGCTCTTTTGCTGTCAGTTTTTCCTCCTTGGGGAGTTGGCTCTTCTTTGTTATCAGGAACTAAGTAAGGTGGGGACAATGCTGTCCCTAAAAGAAGAATCTCTTCAAGAAATGCACCAGAAACTCACTTAATATTTGGCTACCCATCCAACAGTCCCTTGTTTTCTATGTGACTGTACTTCCTTCTTTTCTGATTATTTTGTCGTTCAGTCACTTCAACTCTCCATGACCCTATTTTGGGATTTTCTTGGCAAAGACTCTGGAGTGGTTTACCATTTCCTCTTCTAGCTCATTTTACAGATGAGGAAACCAAGGCAAACATCGTTTGGTGACTTGCCCAGGGTCAAACAGCTAGTAAGTGTCTGAGGTCAGATTTGAACTCATGAACATGAGTTTTCCTGGTTCTATTCATTGCACCACTTAGCTGCCCCATTTCTGATCCTACTTTTCCTGAATGATCTATTTTATAACACTTTTTGCATCCTGGCACATTTTAGACACCTTACAAATACTTGCCAGGTGATTAGTAGTAAGTTGCAGCTCATTTTCCTTTGCAGTCCTTGACTGCAATTTTGATATTCTTTGGAGATCATGACATTTCTTCATTTAACAACAATTCAAGAAAGTTACTGTCACCTATTCCTGATATGCTGCTATAATACTAATGGGAAATTCAGAATCTCCAAGACACTTCAAAGCTCACAGGATCCTTCTCTGACCAAAAGTTTGTGGGAGGGGAGGAGACTGAAGTACTGCCCCCCTGCTACCCTACAAGAGATTCCTTCTCAGGAGCTAGGCTGTCAATTGCCAGCTAACATGCTGCTTTTATATATGCCCCACAAGGCATGACCAAATCTCCTTAACCAAGATGGAGATACTTCCTATGCCAGTCTCTTTTTCATTCAATGGCTTTCAAGGATTTCCATATTAATCAAGGACTTTTCTCACCTAGGTTTCATACAAAATAATATCATACCTTTTGACTGCTTGATCGATTCAATAGAGTTAGCATCCCAGGTTAAGAAGATTCTGAAAATCAGCTAGCAGGATAAGATACCAGACACTGAGGTCCTTTCTCGAACTAAACTGCCAAGTGTTCAAACTCTACTTGAGAGAGTACGACTCTGATGGGCTGCCCACATTGTTCGAATGCAAAACGTATGTTTGCCAAAAAAGACTATTTTATGGAGAACTCACACAGGACAAGCACTCACATGGTGGTCAGAAGAAGCAATACAAGGACACTCTCAAGGTCTCTCTTAAGAATTTTGGCATGGGAGATACTGGCACAGGACCACACAGCATGGCATGCCCACATAAGAGAAGGTGCTGTGCTCTATGAACAAAGCAAAATTGAGACAACTCAAAGAAAACACACAGGATGCACAAATTTGGAGTATCCACCCCAAACGTTCACATGGACTATTTGTGCCTGACCTGTGATAGAGCATTCCAAGCTTGTATTGGTCTGATCAGCCACAGTTGGACACACTATAACTTGACTCTGGCATGGTGATGTCGTTTTTGTCTTCTTCGAGAACAAAGGACAACAACCAACCTATCAGGATGTTACTTATTTTCAGTAGAGAGGGACGAATGGGTGATTGACTTAGTAGATCTCTAACTCTAAACTAAAATTTCAAAGCAATGGCAAAGGAATTCAATAAAATTATTGGGAAAAATAGAGTAGCAATGGGGCCAAAAATGGACTAGAGCCAAATCTCACACCATAATGTACAATAAATTCCATTTACTTTAGGTACACATGATCTAAATATTTTTAAAACATTTAAAAATTAGAAGAAAGGGGAATAATCTATTTATCAAAGTTGGGAAGAGTACAATTTTATCTATAGAAAAAAGGAAAAAAACATAGGAAACAAAACAAATTACTTTAAATGTCTAAAAATGGTTTTGCACAATAAAAAGCAATTCATCCATGCAGAATGAAAAGTAAAGAAGCAGATGAGGAAAAATTTTGTGATAAAAATATTTGATAAAAATCTAGACTCTAAAATCTACAGGAAATTAATTCATTTGTATGAGTAAAGTCCATTTCCCAAAGGATGAATCATAAAAGGATTTGTGTATAGAATTTTATATTCAAAAGAAGAAACACAAATTGTCAATAAGCACCTGAAAATTGTTCAGACTTCATAATACTCAAAGCAACACAAATTAAAATATCTTTGAGGAACCCATTAAGTTGGCAAAGATAATTTTAAAAGCATAAAATTCAATTTTGCCTTGCCTGTGGAGAAATAGGCACATTATTGTACTGCTGCTGGAGCCATGAATTGGTGCAATCCTTTTGGAAAACAATATGCCAGTATGTAATCAGGTTTCTTGCAAAGGACCCCTGAGCACATCTCATCCATCCCATAGCAGAGCAAGAATAATCTCTGTAACATAATCAACAAGTGTTTGGTCATCCAGCCTTTTTTTGAAAACCAAGAGTTACAAAACAGATCATACCCATTTCTAAGACTAGATCCTTAAATATATTAAAAGCAAAAAATGACCCATCTGTACCAATATGTTCATAGACACTTTATTTTTAACAGCAAAAACTAGAAGCAGCTTGTACCCAGTGGTTGTAGGAAAAGCTGAACAAATAGTGGTCTAACAATACAGAGGAATATTATTGTTTAATGAGACATGGCACGAGAGGTAACATGGTATAGAAGATAGATATCTTGAAGCTAGCACAACCTAGGTTTAGGTCCTGCTCCTGACACATATATTGGTTAAATGAGCCTGGCTAAATCTTTAACTTCTAAGGGCCTCCAGCAACTCTCAAGGCTTTAAAGGTGGGCATAGCTAAGTCATTCACAGTTGATCATTGTACATTATCGCTATTAGCTTATACAATGTTCTCCTGGTTCTGCTCACTTCACTTTGCATCAGTTCGTACCTTTCAAGGTTTTTTTGTTGTTTTTTTTTCCCTGAAATCAGCCTGCTCATCATTTCTTATAAAGGTCTGCTTTGGTATATGAAATTTTGTCACTGGACATTATACTGATTAAATCATAGGTTTGGACTAGAAAAATAAAAGAAATGGTGAATGAAGAAAGCAAAATCAGAACAACATACACAATGACATCTATGTAAAATGATAGTAATAACAAAATACATAGCAGAAAAAGAAATCATAAGGTACATAGAAACAGGTTGCCTTATTTTTTCAAATTAATATACGCATGTTATATATTGTCATAGCAAATAAACTGAGTCACTTAGACTTGCGCATGGTGATCATATCTACTTGAAACAATATTTATCAGTATCTCAAATAGTTATTTTGAGGATGGTTACCTAATAAAGAGATCCCCCTTTATCAACCAGGTGTCCTCACTTTGACATAAGAAGTCCTGATCTTGTGTAATCTCCTAAAGATACTTCCTGTAAAGCCTAGAAGTTACCTCCTCCTACAGGGTATTCATTAGAGATACAAATCAAGAACAAAGTGGTTGTAAAACAGAAAGGGAAAACAAATCAATAATTTTTTTATGATGCCAGAGTATAATAGCTAATCCCATATAGCTTCAAGGACTTTCAGGATAAGATAAGGCACTGCAAATTAGAAAGATTCAAATAATAGTAGTTTTATTGAAACAGCCTTAGTTTTGACTAGTCATATATAAAAATTAATAAAATTGGTATCTTCCAACATTGTGTATGCTAATATTTGCACAAAGTCTTTTTTGTCTCGGCCAAGAACTGATAGCTTTTTTAAATGTAGAAGCCTACTAAATTTCAGCTCAGCTTTCTGCCTTATTTAATTTGGATTATCCATAAAATTTGAGAACTCCTCATACTTTGCTTTCACAATACGTGGAAGAAAAATAGATCATAAAGGTGCATAGAAACAAACTTGGTTAAAATTAATGTATGTGTATATACATAATATAAACAAGTTGTAAATAATTCAGTGGGCAGGTAGGTGGCATAGTAGATAGAGCACTGGACTTGGAATCAGGAAGATTCATCTTCATGAGTTCAAATTCAACCTCAGACACTTACTAACTGTGTGACCCTGGGCAAGTCACTTTACCCTATTTGCCTCTGTTTGCTCATCTGTAAAATGAGCTAGAGAAAGAAATGGCAAACCACTCCAGCATCTCTGCTAAGAAAAGCCCTCCAAAATGAAGTCACAAAGAGTCAGACATGACTAAAACAACCATACAACAACAAAATAATTCAGAATTTACATAGGCACAATATTTTTATTATATTTGTTCAAATTGCTTTTGCTGACAATTAGAATTTTAAAAGTTGACAAAAAAGGAAAAAATAGCCATGTCTAATACATTCTCAAGGACTCGGCCATACTTCACACATAATCAGTAGTCAATAACTTGTTTGTTGAATTGAACTGAGTTGAAATCGATTGAAAGCTGAAAGATACAAACAGTCCCCTGGGACTCCAAGGTCCCTTATACAGTCAGATGTTTTCTGAGTCTGTGCCTGGCACCCAGTAAGCGCTATTTGAATGTTATTATTGTGGGTGTTATTAAGTACTTTTTCTCTAAAACAAGGTAGTTGCCTCCTTTCATTACACTTCATCTTCTAGAAATATTTTTGCTTCTCAGTACTAGAAGAATGGAACTTAGTCCATATTGGTAATTCTCACTATAAATGACACCTGGAAGTCAACAGGCAAGTTTTTAAGATGACTTTCTACAGTAAACCATATTTTCACAGTTATACAATTGACTAAGAAATATAGAGAATATAAAAACTTGTTATGTTTATTGTTTATTGATTACAAAAAACAAAAACTCCTATTTCATTTGAGAAAACAATATGTATTCGTAAAGGTTATATTCTAACAGTATGTTTTTCCTGTATTCGTTAAGAAAATGCAAGATGACTTGATGGCCACATAGTCCCCAGTGGGTGCTGTTGGGCCATGCCTGATTGTAGTCAGTATTAACAACCAGGCACCATCCACCAGAAGCTCACCCAACCAGCCATGCACATCTCCTAACACCAGAGGGTGTTCTGGGGTAACTACCAAACTCTCTGGCTCTCAAAAAGCTGGTCTTCCCTCTCCCTTTAGCTCTACCCCTTTGTGGTATCATTCATCTTATTAGTGCAGGCAGGGAAGACAAAAACCAGGAAATTCTATTCCTCCTTAGTAACACCACCCATTCAGTTTGCATCTCTGTCCATATAGTACTGACCAGGGCAGGGTAATTTCCCCACACAGACTGCCAGGCCACCTCAGTCCTGCCAGGATGGTCAGAGGGAAAACATTTCCTGCAAACAGGACCATTTTTTTTCTTCTTAACCCTCAGAACTCCCCCACACTCAAGTATTTCTACATCCTGTGTTTATCTGGTAGGCTTACCACCATCTTACAACCCATCAGTGGAAGCAAAAGAAGGAAACATTGCCAAATCCCCTTCTAGGGAAGCACCTATAGAGAGAACTTTTTCCATTTATTTTTTATTTAGTTTTGTGAAAGAGAGAGTCACAGATTTTCTGAAGTTGCTCAGAGGAGAATCTAAATGTAAGAGGAATTTCCTTTTGATGGTGAGGTCCTCCAATCGTTCTTTTGTGCAAATGACATTGTACTGATTCCATTAAGCCCTACGGAAGGTCCGTAATGACATCCACAGCCACTCAACAGAGATTGGCCTAAATAGACAAGAGAAACATACAAGAATCATACAGGAGAAACCCAGTGAATGCAGAATGTCAATTGACCTACTGCAGTTGGATGGGCATCCCATTGAATTAGTCCATCAGTTCATCTATCTTTGACAGGGAGTGAGATAGACAAAGAGCTACGGGGTGAGTTGAATAAAAACAAGGAAGTATACATATATGCATGAATATATAGCAAATAATACTGAGTGAAGGAGCTCTCCCATTGAGAGAGAGAAAGAGAGAAGAAGAAGAAGAGGAGGAGGATGAAGAGGAAGAGGAGGAAGGGGAGGAGGAGGAGGAGAGAGGGAAGCGGAAGGGGAGAGAGGGGAGGGGAGGAGGTGGGGAGTCTTACGTCTCACCCAAAGCTGGGGCAGGGATATGATGGACATTGCCAACTCCTCTCATGTCAGCTTCTTCCCAGAGTCATATTCTCTCTGCAGCAACCTGAAACGAGAGTGGCATTATTCATGTTTTCTCTTGAGACAGAAGAGCCCTGAAGAATCTAAGAGACTGATAAAACTGATGAGACTGAAGAGAATGAAAAGCCTAGAGGTCTCCTCTCTCCTGCTCCAAACTCAGGAGTTTTGTGGGCCAGATGCAGCCTGTTAACTATGACATCTCTGCACTAGGCAGTTCCCTAAGGCTATAAGTTGCTGAGCAGATTCTGATCTGCATTGGTAGAAGGAGTATCCTCTCTAGCAATTCCCCCTACTAATGAAATCATAGGTCCAGTAAAAAAAAATGTTTTGAAACAGAGCTTTGGATTGCTATTTGAGAAATGGATAGAGCCATGACCAAGGTCAGAAAGCTACGAAATGATGGTCCCTGTAGCTTCCCTGAACCAGAAATGTGTCCAAGGTAGAAGATGGAACTTAGTAGGAGAGTCAACATGATTCACAAGCTTTGAAACTCAAAATAAAAGTTTGGTTGTTTTCCTGTGCATTGGAGGAAGAACACCATGTGGAACTCGGAGCTGGAAGGGATCCAAGGAAGCATAAGGTCCCAGACTCAGAACTGGAATGGACTTTATAGGTCACCTAATCCACTTCTCATCTTATGACTCAGGCTTGGAGTCAGGAAGCCATGGGTTCACATCTTGCCTCAGACATTTAGTAGCTACGTGACTCTTAGTGCATCTCATCTGTAAAATGAGATGGTTGGATTCAATGGACTAGAAGGTTCTTCCGCCTCTAAAAAATCTATGAGCCTATGAACTAAGGCCCATAAATGTTGTGATTTGCCAAAGATCACCCAGGAATCTAGTCCAGCCCATACCTGAGCAGGAATCTCTTCTGTAAGCATTCTAAACTATTCCATTTCTATGGGTTTTGATGGCCCAGCTACATTCAAAGTTTTTCAGAGGTCAGGTCATTTGTTCCTCTTCCTTATAGGTCAGAACAATACAGTAGTACATGTTGGTTCAGAAGCATTAAGATATAATAGAGGATCATAGAATACTAGAACTGAAAGGAATCTGAAAAATCCATCTCAAACCCTCTTATTAAATGGCTAAATCATAAATTGGACATCAGAGGAGCTGTCCAATTTTCAATTTGAAGGCAGTTGTTCTGCCTGCTCCTGCTTAAATACCTGCTGGTATTGATATTCAGTGGGGATCTCTTCTGTCTTCTCCTTCAGAGAGATGATGAAAGGTCAGGTAGAAGGTTCAGTGCCTTCTGTTTCTGCCCAAGGAGTTCTTGTTTGGGGAACCTAGTGAGTGGCCTGATCTATATTCAGAATTGCAGTTGTGTGAGCCATGGAAGCCTCAATACCGTTTCAGTTACAGTCATGTCTACTTTTCCCAGAGTACCTTTCCCATTTAACCTTCTGCTTGCCATTTTAGGGGCATAGTCTCATACCAGCCTTTCTTTTACTGGGCAGCTTCTACTGGACACATCCTTTCAGACATGGTCTTTATATCCAAGAGGCATGCTTATTTTCTGATCAGCTCCAGGAGATAATAGTACCCTGAAATACCTGAATTGACCAGTCAACATTTGGGCCCTTCCCTTTCATGCTGTGTAG
Source organism: Trichosurus vulpecula (assembly GCF_011100635.1). NCBI lineage: Eukaryota > Metazoa > Chordata > Mammalia > Diprotodontia > Phalangeridae > Trichosurus > Trichosurus vulpecula. Next base: position 494,588,634 of record NC_050573.1, read on the forward strand.
GGAACCCAAGATATTACATTCCTAAACGTCATCATGCCTGGGTTGGAATCTTGCCTCAGACACTTATTGGGGGTGTGATCATGGACAGGTCATACAACATCTCTGGGCCTCTTTTTCCTCATTTGTAAGATGAGGGTAATGAGGACATTGGATTCAATGGCCTGGTGGGGCTCCTTCCAGTTCAGAATTGATGACTTTATATCTTTCTACAATTTCCATTCCACTTCTTAACAGACCCTATTCCTCAAGAGTGGAAGTCTCTGCCTCATTCTCAATCAACCTTCTTTCCAGTGTGGGGAGAAAGCATCTTCTCCTATCCCTTCTTTGAGGCAAGCTTATTTATTACAACATTAATTTTCAATTATTTAGCAGTTGTTTTTTTTCATCTACATGAGAAACAATTCTTATACCATCCCTGCCCCCTCAGAGGTAACATGATGTAGTGTATAGGGCACTGGGCTTAGCACCAAAAAACTGGATTTAAATCCCACTTCAGATACTTACTAGTTGTGTGACCCTAGGCAAATCATTTAACTTTTCTGTGCCTCTGTGTCCTCATATGAAAAAGGAGGGAGTTGGACTCAGTCTCCAAGTCTTCCAGGTCCAAATCTATGATCCTATGACCTTTGTATGCTTAAGACACTCTGCTTCATCTCTTCCCCCCGCCAAAAAAAATCACCGTTGCACAATATTAGAAGCATTCCAAAACACAGAATTGCTTGCATTCTCTGCTTACTTCCTTATCTTGCCTAAAGGACAGGTGGTGGTTTGAGATTGCAGGTAACTTGGGAAGGGCAGGACCAGGGCTCTGAGCAGTGCTAAAATGGAAAGCCTGGGGAGGTCATGTAATAGAGAATGTAGCCTTGAGGAGTTATTAAAGATTATTAATTTTTAAATGGATTCTACCATCAGACTCTCATTGTCTTGGTATAATAAACTTGAATTTTACCCCAGATACTTAAAGCATTATTACTTTCTTACCCTAAGGCTAAGGACTGCTCTCAACCACAAATATATTAAGTACCTGCTGTGCGCTGTACACTGTACTAGGCTGGTACAAGGCTTAGTGAAACATCAAAGGGAAAGACATAACCTTTAAATTACCACATTTGCTTTGCTTGACTATGAAGATTTGGCACAGGGGCTTCTCTTTATCTTTTCAGTGGTGGGGAGGGAAGTGAGAGGGAGAAAAAAAAAGATTTTTGTTCTTTGAAAAAACTAAATGATCCCCCATAATTCCTTTTTTTGTTGTTTTCCTTTCTCAAAATAACAGAAGTTCGTATATCTATGGCATTTTAAGGCTTAAAAAGCACTTTCCTCACAAGTAGCAATCCCATAAAAGAGAGAAAGGTATTATCCTCCCCATAAGAAATCACTGAACTTGGAATCAGAGGATCTGGGTTCAAATACTGGTTTGGCTTCTTACTATGTGCTTGACCCCAGCTGAGCAGACCTCTCTGGGTTACAATTTCATCACCTGTAAAATGATAGAGAAGGATTATGGCCTAAGGGTCCTTAACCCTTTTATGTAAATCATGGACCTCTTTGGTAGCATTCTGATAAAACCCCTTCTCAAAATAACAATTTAAATGCATAAAAGACATAGGATTACAAAGGATATTGATTCATAATGAAATGCAGTTATCAAAATATTTTTTAAAACAAATTCATAGACCCTGGGTTAAGAACCCCTGGAGATGATCTCTAAAGTCCTTTCCAGTTCTAAGCCAAAGTAACTAAAACTAGGTATCATTCATCTAGTAAATGCTTTTTCAAAAAATGTTTTCCTTGGGCTTCAGTAGCCAAAGCAAGGGAGCCCTATCAGCTTTTTAGAATAAATTGCCTTGGAAGACAGTGGGATCTCCATCACCAGAAGCTTCAGGCAGAGGCTGAATGACTAGTTCAGAGGGATATTATAGAGAGGATTTCTGTTCAGGTTGAACTAGAGGAACTCTGAGGTCCCTTTCTAACTCTTGGGATTCTGTGGTTCTGTAATTGCTGGTTAACACCAGCATCAGTGGAAGTGCTGACCTGAGAAAGGAGATAAAATTCAAATGATTAATCTTGCTGCTTTTTAACAGACCTCTAAAATGTTGAGAGGAGAAAAAAACTTAATGATCCAAGTGATTTTTTCTTTTTTTAATAATTTAATTTATTTGTTTTTAGTTTTCAACATTCATTGCCATAAGTTTTAAATTTTCTCCCCCTCCCTCCCCTCCCCCTCCCCAAGACAGCATGTAATTTGATATAGGCTCTACATATACATTCCTATTAAATGTATTTTCACATTAGTCACATTGTATAGAAGAATTTGAATGAAGAAGAGTAACCAGGAGAAAAAAAAACATTAAACAAAACAAAACAAAAAAAGAAAATAGTCTGCTTTGATCTGCATTCAGACTCCATCATATTTCTTTCTCTGGCTGTGGATGACATTTTCTATCATGAGTCTTTTGGAATTGTCTTAGATGCTTGCATTGCTCAGAAGGGCTAAATCTATCAAAGTCAGTCATCACACACTGTGGCTGTTACTGTGTACAGTGTTCTGCTTCTGCTCACTTCACTCAGCATCAGTTCATATAAATCTTTCCAGGTTTTTCTAAAGTCTGTCTGTTCATCATTTCTTGTAGCACAATAGTATTCCATTTCATTCATATACCACAGCCTGTTCAGCCATTCCCCAATTGATGGGTATCCCCTAAATTTCCAGTTCTTGGCTACCACAAAAAAGAGCTGCTATAAATATTTTTGTACATGTGGGTCCCTTTCCCATTTTTATGATCTCTTTGCAAGATAGCCCTAGAAGTGGTATTGCTGGGTTAAAGGGTATGCATACTTTTATAGCCCATTGGGCATAGTTCCAAATTGTTCTCCAAAATGGTTGGATCAGTTCACAACTCCACCAACGAAGTGAATTTTTCCGGTCTGCCCTTTGGATTTGGTTTTCTATGCTAGGAGGGACAGTATGAAACAGGCATTGGCCTAGTAGTCACATGACCTGGGTTTGACTGCAGGATCTGACATACGGTAGCTGTGTGAATATAGGCAAATCCCTTCCCCTGTCTGGTCCTCAGTAGCTTCACTGGTCAAATGAAGAGGTTCAACTTACTGATTCATGCAGGATATTTCTCTGATAGTCTCATACTGGAATAAATAATCAAACATTTATTAGATTCTAGTTTTTTACTCTTTCAGGTCTCACAAATAGGTATTGAGAAAAGTTCTCCTTCACAACATTAATTCTATACATATAAGAGCCAGAATCCTCATTCTCTTTCATTCCACACATCCAATCAATTGCAAAATCCCATCATTTCTACCTCTACAACATCTGCCAGATCAGTCCCCTGTTCTCTACTTACATGACCACCACTAGGCCTAATTCAGACCCATATCACCTCTTGTCTGGACTCCCTAATTCAGATCTCTCCTTTTCTCCATACAATTTTCCACCATACAATTGCCAAAGTAATTTTAATGAATGCAGGGCTGACCATGTCACTCCCCTACTCAATAAACTCCATTGGCTCCCTATTACCTCCAGGGTCAAATATAGATTCTTCAATTTAACATTTAAAGTCATTCATAGACAAGCACCAACTACCTTTTCAGCCTTATTACATGGTATTCTCTTTCATATATATATTCCAGCCAAACTAGCCTCCTTAGTGTTTTTCAGACATTAAGCTCCACTCATATCTCTGTGCCTTTGAAGGCTGTCTCCATATGCCTGGTGTGTACCCAGTACAGCACCTGGCACATAATAGACACTTGATAATTGCTGAATGATTACTCTTTTAACTGACTTTTTCATATATTGCCTTGACATTTATGGTACATTTTTATCAACTATCTTAGTTATTATAATATTTTTGAATGCAAAGATATTCACATCACTAAACTGTCTCTTTCCTTTAACAGGTTGTGAAAGAGGAGCCAGATTTTGCCAATGTCAATAAGAAATCCACTCTTCAGGACCCTAATGTAAGGTCTGTTGCTTCTTAGTTGAAGGGGAAGGGGGAAAACCTAGTAAATGAACCATTTAGCCTACTGCATAGCCTCAGTGCTCTTCTCTAAACAAAATTCCTGATTACATTTCTTTTTAAAAATACAGTAATGGTAATATTGTTTTAAGGACAACTTTGAGCAAATAAGTCATCTTGACTACTATCAATACCCAGATTAATGACAAAGGACATAATTAAGACACTATCTGCATCCAGAGAAAGAACTGATATGTAGAAGTATGTATAGAATTATTTTACATGGATATACATATTTGTGTCTAATGGTAGCCATCTGTAGGGCAGGACAGGGGAGGGGAAAAATGTACATGACAACATTATTATATATTTTTTAAAATAACAAGTTGTACATAATAGATTTGCAGTTTCATGTACAATCGTCTTTATTTTATTATTATACTAGGTTCTGGAAACATTTGCTTTATTAAAATAAATAAAAATGTTAAAAAGAATCAGTGTGGCAGGAAATAAAAATTGCAATAATTTGAGTTCAAAGGGTGTAGGAAAAACTCTAGGTCAGCAATTTAAAATATACCACTGATCATAAGGATTAGCAGTAGAAACCATGGTTGACTCTACCATAAGAATATTATTTTAGCAATTAGCCTTCAGGAAGCTTAAGATGCTAATATGGCCTGGTAGGTGGGGTGTAGTAGCAATTAGATTTGAAGATCTTTCCCACCCATTAATAGGCCATGTGACCTGCTTATGTCACAGGAAGCCTAAGTTATAAGGTGGGAGGAGCTTCCTAATGGGAAAAGGAAGTTATGTCATAGGAAACGCTGAGAGAGAGATGTCATGGTTGCTAATGGCTGCCCTCATGATTGTTAGAACTGAACAGACTGACTTAGCTGTACTGTGAGTTTGTTTTGGGTGAAGACCCCAGCAGGGGGTTGAAGAGGTTTTGGGATGGTGAGGCTCCAGGCTCTGATATGGTGTTTTAAGTTCCTTGCTGTTATGATAAAGTGGGCTGACTGATTGTGGGAGCTGAACATTTGGTTATGGGATATGATTTTCTGGTGTCTGAATAAATGTTATACTTCTTTTACCTTCTTTATGGAGAGTCTCTCATACCTTGCGATACAGAACTACACAGGCATATTTACGATTATTGTTGATGTTGTATTTATTGCCTTACTGTTTTATGGGGTCAGCCAGGATGATATAGAACAGAAAAATTCCAATGTCTAGCCATTGCTCAGAGTTGTTCACTGATTCTCTCTTTCCCTACTCTTCTCCCTTTTGCAGATTAAATTTACCTATGTCCTAATTATCTTCTAGAGGAATTTAACTCCCAAAGTCATAGAGGCTGAAATGCAGCCATAGTGAATCCTTCTAGCCTTAGATTTCTTTGATAGAAAGCAGTTACACAAAAGAAATCAGACCATTCCAGTGGGCTTAAAGAATAGACTCAGGTTATCTGCTTGACATTAGCCAATGGCTATGAAGAAGAAGATTTGCAAGGAAACTTCTGATTTAGGGACCTTCAGATATTTAAAATTCCTCTACCTCAGACAAAAACTTGAAATACAGTAATCTAGTCATTGATGCTTGACTAAAGGGAAGATCTGACTGCTTCAGTTTACACTTGTTTTGAAAATGACAGTGTAATATTATGGATTAATTTATATGGAAATAGATTGTCCTTTGTCATGATGCAAGTGCATATCTATTGATTATAAGTCAGTAAACGAACATTTGTTAAGTGCCCACTATGTGTCAAGCAGTGTTAAGCACTGGGGATACAAAGAAAGGCAAAAGACAGTCTCTCCTGTCAGGAGTTTGCAATCTAATGAGGGAGACAACTTGCAAACACTTGTGTACAAACAAACTATATACAAGAAAAACTAGATGTTATCAACAGAGGGAATGCACTAGAATTAAGGAGGACCAGGAAATGATCCCTGTAGAAGGTAGGATTTTAGCTGGGAGTTGAAGGAAGTCAGGAAAACCATAAGGTGGAGATGAGGAGAGAGAGCATTCCAGGCATGGCGGATGGCCATTAGATTCATCAATCTCATTTTCTTTGCCCAAACAACCAGCCATTCCAAATTTATAATCAGTATATTATCCATCTGATCCTGAGATCCTTTTTATTCATAGCTTTCTTCTCCATCCTGAATTGGATTTTCTGTTCTTAATTTCCTGGCAAGGCCAGTCCTAGGCAAAATCACAAAGAAAGAGGAGTCTGCCTTCAGCACCCTTCTATTCCTTATTCTAAATCAGTCTTCCCTTTTGGTGCTCGCCATTCCTAACTCCAGGTGCGCCATGCTTCTCCTGATTGACCAAGGTTCTTGCCAGCACAAAGGTCATTCTCCTTGGCAGAGAAAACAGACACAAAATAAGAGTTGAGAAGCAATCCCTTCTCTCTGTTGTCGGTTTTTGTAGTGCCATTCAAACCATGGAAAGGTTCTAGCCCTACTTTGAGCCTCCTTCTTTTCCCATTATAATTAAAAACACCCCTTTTTTGTTGGTCTTAGCTTCCCTACTGAACCTTAGATTATCCTAAGCTTTAGCACTTCTGACACTCATTTTACAAAGTCACACCACACTCTTATTTTCATCCTCTGTTTTCTGAACTTGCTCCCATCTTTGAATTTCTTTTGTAAATCTAAATCGTTTTGTGAGTTCCCTGCATATTCACATTGGCCTCTTCAGAGATATTTTTTCCCCTACAGATTGAAATTGTTTCCCTTTGTGTCTTCAGAATTTAATTTGTGGGCATCTCCCATCCCTCCTGGGGCTGACTTTCTTGTTTACATTTGAGAGCTTACCTATCTTTTTCCCCTTGAAATCTGCTTCCTCAAAGTCTGTGGTATATGTTGAAATAAACCTGGATTTCATTTCCTTCTCTATCATAAACTCTTGAAGTGAAGGTTTACTCTTCCCCACTTCACCCCCATCCACCCATACCCCTCCTTCTCCTGCCAAGGTCTCATCATTTCTACTTCAACAACAAAGGCCTCCCTGTTAGTGAAAATCAGATCTAGAATAGAATCTCCCCTTGTTTCTTCCTCTACCTTTGAAAGAATTAAATTACAATGGTATTTCTAGAAGTTATTATGAGAGAGAGAGAGACAGAGAGAGAGAGAGACAGAGACAGAGACAGAGAGACAGAGAGAGAGACAGAGATGGGGGGGGAAGGAGGGGCGGAGGAGAAGGAAGGAGAGAGATGGACCTAACATATGTATGGATCATTGAAGTCCCTCTACCCCAATCAATGTTATATCATGCCTCTAGGCCAGACCTGGATCTGTTTCTCAAACTCTTTATCTATTTCATCTTTATGATCAAATGATCTATAATATATATTCAAAATTATTGTTGTTTCATTGGCCATTTGACCTTTACTCAGATACTCTGCCATGCTTCCCCATCTCTTTCCTGGATCCCCTCACTTGAGTATACCTTCTTAATTAACAGTAGCTATCCTACCTCTCCTTTTACCTATCCTGTTTCTTTTAAAAAATTTAGTATTTTATTTTCCCCAAATTACATGAAAAACCATTTTTAATCTTTGTTTTTAAATTTTCTTGATTTCCAAATTCTCTCCTTCCCTTCCTGTCTTCCCCTTTGAGAAGGCAAGCAACTTAATATGTTATACATATGCAGTCATGCAAAACATATTTCCATGTTAGTTGTGTTGTCAAAGAAAACAGACCAAAAAACCCAAGAAAAATAAAGTTTTAAAAAAAGTATGCTTCAATTTGCATTCATAGTCTACCAGTTCTTTCTCTGGAGATACTATTTTTCATTATAACAGGTCCGTCAGAATTGTCTTTATCCTATTTCTTTTGAATAATAGAGCCATGGTTGTTGTACAGTTGTTCAGTTGTGTCTGACTTGTTGTGACCCCATGGACCCACCAGGCCCTTCTTTCCTCCACTGTCTCTCAAAGTCTGTCCAAGTTCATGTTCATTGTTTTCATGACATTATCCATCCATCTCATCCTCTGCCATCCCTCTTCCTTTTGCTTTCAATCTTTCCCAACCTCAGGATCCCTTCCAACGAGTCCAATCTTCTCATTACGTGGCCAACGTATTTAAGCTTCAGCTTCAGTATTTGACCTTCCAGTCAATAGTCTGAATTAATTTCTTTAGTATTGACCGATTCGATCTCTTCACTGTCCAAGGGACTCTCAAAAGCCTTCTCCCGCACCATAGTTCAAAAGCATCAATTTTGTAAATATTGTAAAATTTATAAAATTGTAAATATTGTAAAAAGCTGTGCTGCCCAGCTTTCCTTACAGTCTAACTCTCATAGTTGAGACTACTCATGGTGAGTAGTCTCTTTACTACTGGAAAAACCATAGCTTTGACTATATGGACTTTTGTTGGCAAGATGATGTCTGTTTTTTAGTCCAGATTTGCCAAAGTTTTCCTTCCAAGGATCAAGTGTCTTAATCTCATGGCTGCAATCACTGTCTGCAGTGATCTTTGAGCCTAAGAATATAAAATCTAACACTGCTTCCGTTTCTTCTCCCTTTGTTTGCCAGGAAGTGATGGGACCAGTTGCCAGGATCTTAGTTGTTTTGATGTTAAGCTTCAAGCCAGCTTTTCCATTCTCATCTTTCATCCTCATCAAGAAGCTTCTTAATTTCTCTTCACTTTCTGCTGTCAGAGCTTTATCATCTGCATGTCAGAAATGGTTTATATTTCCCCAGACAACCTTAATTCCAGCTTTTGATTCATCCAGCCTGGCATTTCTCAGGATGTGCAGCCTTGGTACAATCATAGATTTTATCCCACCCAGTCTCATCGATATCAATGAAATCAGATTTGCCTCTTTTCATTAGATCTTCCAGTTCCTATTTTTGGTTGACTTGTCAGTCACTCATCGAGCATTTATCAAGCACTTACTGTATACCAGGCACTGTGCTAAGTGCTGGGAATACAAACACAAGTAAAAAGAGATAGTTCCTACTCTCAAGGAGCTTCTCCATTGCAGTTTCAATATATTGCATGTTGGGCATAAGAAATTAAATGAAATTTTTGGGGAGTTTTGCAGAAGCCACAGATGATATTCAAAGACAGAGTAGATGATATAGAACCCATGATCAAATACTTAACCCAAATTTTACAATAAGGTGCTGTAAACACCCCTGAAAAGAAAAAGAAAAAATTCAGACTTCTCTGATATGAAGGGAGGGCCAAAAAAGTTTTTGCAGATTTTCCAGATTGCAGAGGCACTGCACACCTAACTCCACAATGTGGAAGGGACAACTGTAAAGGGAAGCTGAAGGGGGAAGGGGTAGAAAGAGAAGGGAACCAGCTCTGGGGCATGATGGAAAAGTCTAGAGTGCCCTTGTGAGAAATTCAGAGATGACTGGCCTGGACTCTCTCCTTAAATGGAGGTTCTGGGAGGAGCTATCCAAATAGAGGGAGGAACTATAGGGAAGGGTACTTCTGAGAGATGAATTCTGGGGCTGAAGTGCATTTCCAGAATGAAGAGGTTTCAGGGCCATGAGTGAGAAGTCCAGAGGAGCACAGCCTGGTGAAAAATCATTAAGCCTAAACACTGAGCATTTGAATATAGAAGTTTAAGGCCATGAGTCTTACTACAATCTTCCTTCTTGGATTTTGCCTCCTGTGAACTTCTGGGTAGGGCAGCTAGGTGGTACAGTGGTTAGAGTGCCAGACTTGGAGTCAGGAAGACTCATCTCCCTAAATTCAAATCTGGCCTTAGACACTTACTAGCTGTATGACCATGGGCAAGTCACTTAGCCCTGTTTGCCTCAGTTTCCTCATCTGTTGTAATGGTAACAACATTGGCATACCCAGGATGGCTGCTAGTGCAGGTTCTTAGATCTGCTTTACTAAGGAAAGCAATTTAAAAGGGGTCAATGATCTTCTTTATTTCTCCTTGTATTTTTTCTATGTAATTAAAGACCAATAGACTGATTCAAAGCTTTATATCCACCACTGAATCAAGACAGCCTTTACTTCTGAGGAGTCAGGGAGCCCTGAACACATGACCACTCAGAGTCTCGACCAGGGAATCACAATATCTTTCTCATAAGCAAGCCCCCAAAGCAAAAGCTCACCTCTCAAAATATATACCCTTTAGGCTCAGTGACTAATTAGAAATTAACAAAAGGTGTACAAGCCTTCCTACAAGCAAGCAAGTTTCCCTTAATGGTCGCCACATGAGGCCCATTGATGGGCGGGGAAGATATTATTCCCCATTAACCTTACATCTGTCAAATGAGCTAGAGAAAGAAATGGCAAACTACTGCAGTATCTCTATCAAGAAAACCCAAAATGGGGTCACAAAGAGTCGGACATGACTGAAAATGACTCAACAGCAACAGAACTTCTGGATATTTCAACTGCTACTTTTACTTCTTTGTTGCTATTCTCTTTAGTATCCAAACTAAGGGGCTATTCATCTGCAGTCTCCTCCTTTACCATCATTTTTAGTTTAAAGCTTCATTTCCTTAGATTTGGAAGACACCTAGAAAATACAGTTTTACCAGTATTTGTTAGGTCTATTCATCTCTAGTCAAGAATCTGACATCCCTATGCAGAGAATCCCTAATGTCCGAGCCATTAAAGTACAACACTGCCCTGAGACTTTTAGAACATCCTGTATTTTAAGCCAGCATTCTCAAGCGAAAATTCCATTCCCATGTTACTTTCACAGCCAGCAGTTCACCTCTCAAATTTTTCTCTTTTGCCTATCTCTCTGGTCTTCAGTTTCTTGCCCACGACATTGAAATTGTTGGCAGTGCTTTTTAAGCTTCTTTCTAGCATTATCAATTGTGCCTCCATGGGTTCCCAAAAGTGGGTAGTTTATTATCCATTTTAATATGCCTTGAGAGGTTCTCTGTTAAATCTTGGATACCTGCCCTAGGAAGAGGGCAGAACTCTGTTTTTGTTAACAGGTTGAAAAATGGCTGCCTCTATGCCTCTGAACAGGAATCACCAACTGTTACTATTCTTCTCTTCTTCCTATGAACCTTACATTCTCCTGATAGTTTCTGTGACCTGTACTATATCCAGATGCTGGAGCAGAGTTTGTTTTGTTTTGTTTTATCAATAGGACATGTTGGTTGGAGTCCTAGGATTAGATCAAAGTATTATCGAGGTACCCAACTATGTTCTAGTCTATTCTCTGACAAGCCATCTTCTGTTCATTTCCCTATCAAATCTGAATACAGTTGTTGGCTCCCTGAAGATTTTCTTTAGTAACTAGGACATCTTTATGTAAATAAATGGTTTGTAAATGGTCCAACAAGTTGGGGATAAGGGACAGAGTGCGTCAATCCTATCCTGCAATGGTGTTGAAGGTCTGCTAGTCATGGCAGAATTTTAGCTCTCTGTTCACAAGGTCAGGGTGGGGTAGTAAAGGACTGGATGAATCCTTTTACTGTTTCATTCCCTCCAAGAATTGCTGGAATACTTTTTAAAAAAAATTGGTCAAGCAATAAAGGCAGGTTGAAGGGATGGGAGCTCTAGGACCAAACCGATGAAAGTATCCAGGACTAAGCATTGAGGTGAATATAAGTAGAGGGAGAAAAAATAACTTACATCATCCTAGTATTATGCTATGACTACATGACAAAATGAGGAAACTGGTAAGGAGTCTGAGAAACAAAACAAAAGGATGGAGTGGAGGCATGATATGTTGCTTACAGGGGACTTCAGTTACCCAGATAGCTAAGGAAATTTTCACTGGCAAAAACAAAGCAGCTCATACATTATTGGCTTAATTTGATGATAATTAAATCCTCCCCAAAGTGGAAGAAGTAACAAAGCTAGCCTCTATTCTGAACAGTAAGAAAGAATTGGCTACTTAGTTAGAAACAACGGAAACTTTGGAGGAAAGTGACCACGCCATCTTAGAAGGAAAGAAAAGCTGGACAGAATTTGAAAAAAGATTTTGGAAAGCAAATTTTACAGGGTTTAGAGAAAGGATAAGTAGGATTTCATGCCTGAGAGGAGCTAATCTACTAAGGTGTGGATTCCCAAGGACCTGCATCTTCATCTTCAACCTAGATACTGTTCTTCCTGCCCCTGAACCTGAGAGGAGCTAAGATGCCCAGCTATGAATTCTCTGGAACTATGAGTTATCATCTTCATTCATCACAGTTTTTTTCCACCTGTTGCCATGCTCCCCTCTTCCATCCCTCCTGCTCTCTATCTATCATTCAGAGAACTAAATCCCTGGCTATTTTCCTATATATCTCTTCCCTCTTATGGGCAAATTCCTGAGAAAACCATTTACAATGAGTACCTCCAGTTCCTCTCCTCTTATTCTCTTCTAAATCAGATTCAGACCTCTGGCTTCTGACCTCATCATTCAACTGAAACTGCTCTATCTAACATTACCAATGACCTCCTAATTGCCAAATCTAATAGCCTTTTCTCATACTTTTTGGCCTATCCATAGCCTTTGACACTGTCAATCACCTTCTCCTGGATACTTTCTTCCTTTCTGGGTTTTCATGACACAGTTCTCAACCTGATTTTCCTCCTACCTCTCTGAATGTTCTGTCTCAGTCCCAGCCTTAACCATCCCATGGAATACCAGAGTAGCAATCAATAAAAAACATTAAGCACCTGCTATGTGCCAGGCACTGTGAAGGAAGCTAGGGATTCTAAGAGTAGGAGGCAAGGAAGAGGGAGTATATTCTAGGCATGTAGGAAGGAGGATGAGATACCCACCTGTTCAAAGGTTGAGTTGGGAGATGGAATGTTGTTTATAGGGAACAAAGAGCAGGCTAGTTTGACTAGAACAGGCAGTACATGAAAGAAGGCATATATGATGCAATAGAAATGGCCCTGGTGCTGGAGGATCTGGGTTCAGCAGACTTCCTGAGTGACCTTGGGCAAGTCACTCTATGAGCTTAAATTTTCCTGCCTGTAACATGAGAGAGTTGGAGTAAATGACTTCTAAGGTCCCTTCTAGCTCTGCTATTGCTATGTAGTGATTAGAAAGATAGGTGGATTGTGGTCAGCTCAATCAGGTGGAATCTGATTGTCCTAAAGGCAACAGGAAACCATTCAAATCTTTGGGTAGGGTAGGTTTACATGGTCAGATCTGTGTTTTAGGAATATCAGTTTGGCAGCTGTGCAGAAGAGAAAGGATCAGAGAGGAGGAAGGATTAGAAGGACAGAGACCAATTAGGAAGTGATTGTAATAGAGCAGATGAGAATTAATGAGGGCATGAATTTTACAGTAGGGTGTGTGTGTGTGTGTGTGTGTGTGTGTGTGTGTGTGTGTGTATAGTCAGGGGGACTAATGGGAGAGAGATTGAAGAGATAGAATTGACAGGATTTTGTAACTGATTGTATCAGGTTTGAAGGAGAAGAAAAAGACAAAAAACAACTTCAGTATTATGAAGCTGGGTGGTTGTCAAGATCATAGTACCCTTAACAAAATTAGGGAAATTTGCCCTATTATAGGCACTTAGGATCCCCATTATAGGCACTTAGGGCAACTAGGTGGCGCAGTGGATAGACTGGGCCTAGAATCAGGAAGACTCATCTTCCTGTGTTCAAATCTGGCCTCAGACACTTACTGTGTGACCCTGGCAAATCACTTCACCCTGTTTGTCTCAGTTTCCTCATCTGTAAAATGAGCTGGAGTATCTTTGCCAAGAAAACTTCAAATGGAGTCACAAGGAGTTGGACACAACTGGAAAACAACAGAACAGTAATGAAATAATAGGCACTTAGATCCCTTGGAACTTGGGCGGCAATGGGACTATATTCAAAATGTAGTTTGCTTTTTGAGTGGATGCGGAGTGGGCACATAACTTCCAGGAAGAGCTTGGGTCTGTCTTTTCTTCTCCGTTTGGAGTTTAAATTGTACATTTAGTTTATTTTGGATATGCTATGGAAATGGATCCAAGTCAAGGCTGATACTGCACTATCAAAGTTTAAAGATATAGCCCTCATTGCTGTTAACGAACGATAAGCTATATCCCAAAGGGGTCGTTTGGGTGTTTGTTGGGTCAAAATAAATTTTTATATCCTAAACAAATATATGTATCCAATAAGTAAACAAAAAAGGGAATGAGCTCAATTTGATAATCAAACATTTATTGAATATATACTATGTTTAAGGTGCTGTGCTAGACACTGGGGATAGATATAAAGACAAAAACCTAATAGTAACTGACCTCAGAGAATTAACATTCTACAAAACAAATGGATTTTCTAATTGACAAAGTAAGTTAGGATATTCAGCTTTGGCTTAGCTGGGAAAACACTAAAGCAAAAATATTATCGTATACTTCTTTTCTCTCTCCAGAAGCCCTGTTCCTTCTATAAAAGTAGAAGCTACTGAACCAGCTACAGAAAAGCAAGAGAAGCAAGAAATTAAGCCTCCAAGAGTGAGAAAATTAACAAGACAATACAGTTTGTGAGTTCTACACTGCAAGGTTGGGTATAGGAGTGGGGTAAGGGGAGGGAGGAAAAAAAGGAGGGAAGAAGACCTTTGATTTCCTTCGAGCAGACTCCTTTTTTTTTATCAATGCAATGCTGATTGGTTCCTCTTCTGCCATTTACAGCCTTAGAGAGTTGCCTAGCCCTCTGAGGCACTAAAGAATTAAGTGACTTGTCCAGGGTCACACATCCAGGCAGAATTTGAACCGAGGTCTTCCTGACACCAAGGCCATCTCTCTATCCACTTTGCCCCACTAATTCTCAGAAACAGCATGATAGTTCCAGAGAGATTTCATAGCCAGCCATGGAAGTTTTGTCAGTCCATCAGAGATAGGGACTGTGATTTTGTTGGTATGGGGAACTCCTGTGTGAGGAAATTTGATTCAACAATGCAGGTTGGCACTTTTTCTGAAACTTCGAGTTGTAGCCTAATTTTCAGGCACAAAAATATACAGAATACACAGCCTCCTTCCAAAACATGTAATGCTATGCATTCTGGGTGTTTTTATGTCAGCAAAGCAGGACTCCATGGTCTTAGAGAGTTGCCTAGAGAGGATTGAGAGGTTTAGTAACCTGCCCAAGATCACGTAACAGTTTATGTAAGAGACAGAACTTGAAACCAAGTCTTTCAGGATCAAAAAGCCAGGCCTCTATCCACTACTCCATATTGCTTCTCATCATTCTAGTACAGTGACAAAAATTGAGGGAATAATATGCATGTGTAATAGCTATTTCCACTTTTTCTCTTCTTCTCCCCATCTCCATAAAAGTTCATGTGTTACTATAAGGATAATATCTTCCTCTACTAAATGAGATGAGGAGAGGGAACTTTCATATTTTGCACAGTAGTTATGTTTTTAGGTCATATTTTATTGTATCAGAGTGGGTCCTTCCTCCCTTGTTGTAGGCCTCAGTCCCTCCGTCTCCTCTATAATATATATCCATATCTGTGTGTGTGTGTAGATATATATATATATATATATACACATATGTATATATATATATATATATATAAATTCTCTATAGAGGATAACAAATTAAGTGAGAAAGAGTTTGGGGTAACTTCTTTTTTCTGTGTAAAATTTTTTTTTCTGGAGTAACTTCCTGAAGCCATCTGTAGGCTAATCCTTAAGGAAG
Source organism: Trichosurus vulpecula (assembly GCF_011100635.1). Taxonomy (NCBI): domain Eukaryota; kingdom Metazoa; phylum Chordata; class Mammalia; order Diprotodontia; family Phalangeridae; genus Trichosurus; species Trichosurus vulpecula. The sequence goes on from NC_050573.1 coordinate 494,604,187, forward strand.
AAACATAATTATTACTAGACAGTAATTCCAAGACGCTGGAAAACTTCCTCTGTTCTTATAATGCTCCATGGATACTCATGTAGGACCAGGCTAGCTAACTCTTGTCTTTTGCTTTCACAACGTAAATAATATATAATACATTAATGCTGCCTGCTACAATATTCAGAGCTGGTATGTGAGAAGGGATGATGGGTAATCATGAGCTATGAGTACAGAAACTTCCCCAGAAACAGTACAACAGTTCCAGGGATACTTCACAGCCAAATAGACAAGGTCAGAGATAAGGATATATGTCTTCATAGATTGTAATCCCATGCCTGACCCTTCTACATATATTAAAAAAAGAAATTGTATTTTGGGTACGATTCCATTTTCCTCAGGATAAGTATATGCATTTTTCAAGGACTACCTACACATAGCTTGTTATTATTAGTGACTGCTGAGTTTATGCACATACATAATAAGTGACCCTGACCTCTTCAAGCTTATATGCCAAAAAAAATGGAGTTAAAAAATTGTTGTTTTTCTTTAATTATATATTCTGGTGGGAAGAGAAAATATGTCGGGGTGAGTAGAAGGCCACATCACAGTTATTTGGATAAAACCCCACCTATTTAAGAAAAATGGCAAGTTTTTAATGGGAAGAGAACATCAGGTGGTCAAGATGACTATGTTCCAAATGCTAGGAGAGCATAGACAAGTTCCAAGGCTACAAGAAGTGATAACAGAAGGAATGGGGAGCATTGGATGTCCTGAAGTGATTCAAAATAGATGGTCTGTAGCTTTCAGGCAGATTGTTGAAATCAGGTTTAGATTTCTCCTTAAGAAAGCCTGACTGCAAGGATTCTGAATATTTGTAGCTGGGAAGCACCTGGACCAAGTCACATTTTCAAAATGATCTGTAATTGCCTCAATACAAAGGAAAAAGGGGCAAATTTAGCAGAATAGAATGCAAAAGGAAGGAGTAGCAGATTACAAAATAAAATGCAGAAGGTTTGGCACAGCATCAGAAAGGATAACATTATAAAGTAGAAACTAGAGTCCTGAGGTTAACAGGCAGTAGAACTCCATGAACTATTTCTTTTCTTTTTATTTTTTTAAAAAGTTTTATTGTAGCCTTCTGTTTTACATCACTGCAATTTCTTCTTAATGCTCCTCTCCCTCTTACCATACCCCCAATCCCAACCCAGTCACTGGTTGTAACCTTCCATGAACTATTTCTACACACACACACACACACACACACACACACACACACACACACACACACACACTCCACACGTTGGTTATGGTAGAAGTGATAAGAAATGTGGGGGAAAGGGATTTCAAATTCAAGATGCCTTCTATTTACCATACTGAGGGTTTAAAATGATTAAAATATTTGGTTCCTTGATGATAGACGCTGCCCTGTCTCTATCAAGAACATGAAACTTGTTCTTTAATTTTAAAAAATGTTTATTCAAGCTCCTGAGTAGAGCAAAATTAGTGACTGTTAGTGAACAGGGCGGACACAAAAATCTGAAATGAGTCTGAGGAAAAAAATAGGCTCTTCAAGAATGAACATGCTGGTGATTCTTTTTTCCAAGGTGATCTAAAGAAACTGATCTGTGGAAAAACTTCTTGGTTAAGAAGTTCCATAATCTTATGTAATGAGTCTCTTCAAAGGTCCACCCTATTCCCATAATATTTTGGGAGTAGAATGGCTCATGCAGAGCAGGATCAGCATTGAAAAGCCAGGATGACCAAACAGAAGACCAAAATAGAAAGAAGGAAGAATCCTTCCCACTACCTGACAATGCAAGCTTCTCTCAAATGAGGGAGGCGTTTTGTTTTTACCTTAAAGCCTCATGACTATTTGATGGACTTCCAAAAAGAGTCTTTACACTTATGAAAGAATCATTATTTTTGTCTCAAACTGTTTTTTGGCTGTCCAAATTTGGGCTAGATGTGACAACAAACTTCAGCAAATTGCATTTGCCAACAGAGTTGTGTTAGGTTCATTGTTCTGAATCTATAGTCATCCTGGGGGAAAATACACACAGTACACACATGTGCATGCTCACACACTCAGGACTGCCAGTGTGTGGCTAAACAATTTTCAGGTTTTGTTCAAGGGATCTAATATATCTTTATTCTTGACAAACATATTTAAAAGAATACAGATGCAGCTCTAAAAATGATTGAAAACAAATTAGCAATTATTAGGGAATTACATGCAGTGGAAAATATCAAACTAAATTTAAGCCAGCATGCAAAATGCAAAAAAATACATTTTGTTTCCCCCTAGGAGATAATTTGTAGCAAATAGCTTTTTTAAAAAATAACTTGGAAACAAAATTGTAAGCTGCGTGGTCAATATTAAGGGAACAAAATAACTAGGTCAGTCCCTGTGAAGACATATCCTTCTTGAATCACCTTCCTTTGGAAACCCCTTTGTTGTAATGAGCAGAGCTTCATGTACTTTCAGTAACCACAGTGATGAAGATGACCTTCCTCCTGCCCTGGCTGCTGCCATGGCAACAACAGCATCAGGACCACCAGGATCTCCAGCATCCCAGAAAATCAGCACACCTAAGAAGTCGGAAGGGCAAAACCAGCTATCCCCCTGTGCAAAGGTGCAGTACAAGAGGGGAAAGGGATGTACAAACGCCTGACTATGCTGAATCATGCTGTAAATGTACAGCACATGTAGTTAGGGAGTGGAAGACATATCATTCTACTCCATTTTAGTTCAACACAAATAATATAGAAAGCAGCGTAGCTAAAATTTATACAAAAAGTAGCACTATACCTGGCATGTAATCTTTCACTTTTATTCCATGAATTTTAGCCACTTCCATACTTTGACTCACTTGTATAACCTAACTACTTCTCTATAATCTATTTTTTGTTATCCAGATATAATTAAGGTCAAACTTTAGAATCATAGCATCTTAAAACTAGGAAAGATTGGAAACATCATTTAGACAACTCCCCACCTCCATTACACAGATGAGAAAATGGAGGCCAAGAAAAGTTATCTTCCCTAAGGTAACAAAGCTAGCTTGTAATAGAGATAAGAATGGAACCCAAGTCTCCAAAACTGACAATCCTGCATTCTTTAAAATCATGCCTTCAAGAAATAATAACTAATATTTTTGCTTTAAGTTTGAAGAGTATTACAAATAGTATCTTATTTTGTCCTAAAAAAAACTTTGGGGAGTAGGTCCTATTATGATCCCCAATTTACAGTTAGACAGACAGAGGTTAGGTGACTTACTCAGCAACAAGCAGCTAATAAGCATTTGAGTCAATAACTACATTGACTGAAAGCATGAGCTACATTTTTGGATCTTCACAAATAGTCTAGACTATATTGGCTAGTCCTATTTCCCAACATTAGTGTTGTAAAGGGAAAAATATGGAACATAATTGTATTTTCCTCATTAAGTATAGTATATTTTATATTTTAAAATGCTGGGCCAGTGTTGACCTGGAAACATTTTCTGCCTTTTTAGAGTCCCTCTGACACAGGAGATGTGTTTACCTTGGGGCCAGGTGACCTTTTGATGGATTTCACAGAAGCTACACCAATGGTAAATTCTAGGGTTTGCTTTTTAAAGTAAGATTCTTTTTAAAAGAAATCTCTACAAATGAGGATAGCTACAAACCATGGAACACATATTGGTTCATTGTAAATCATGATATACCTGTTGGAAAGGTTAATTCAATGCTGTATTCAACATACATTCAATGATATGAGTTGAAATCCTTCATTCCAAAAAATTCCTGGGACTGCATTTTTACTTCAGGTTTTGGTTTAAATGACAGACACTTTTATCCTTGAAAGAAGCTATTCTGGGTCTTGTTATATTTTACATATTTGAGTATGACTACAATATTTTCCACAGCAGGTTCACTTGTTAAGCCATTCTTTGTCAGTCTCGTCCCTACTTGTGTTGCAGCTTTTTGGCTTCATGTGTCTGTGTGATGACCTAATTCTATATAAGCCCCCCTCTCTCTGGCTGCTGCATGCCAGGTACCCATCTGCTGCTGTACCTTCCCAGCAGTCAACCTCGTTACTCCCCTGCTTCAAATGCTCATCTAGTGATTCTCTCTTGCTTTTCAGCCAGCCCACTCAGGTCCTGCTTCCACACCTTCCTGCTCTCTGCCCTTTGCACACATTCATCAGAGGGAGGAAAGTAGTTTGACTCTACCCAGTGTAGCTTTGTGGCAGGGGTTCTTCCAATTTGATAAATATAGCACAGAGATGACCTTGGCATCTTATATTCTACTAAGATTCCTTGATACACAGGTCTCATAATTCTGGATCAACAACAGTGCAATCTCCCCATGCTCAATTTATCTCCTACTCATACACAGGACCTGAAATGAATGAAGATTCAAAGTCAAGTGTAAATAAAAGCAACTTCTATTCACCTAGTAGTTGCCATAAGGTTTTCCTTTGATTAAAATTAGTATTTTAAAAACTTGAAAATTCTCAAAACCCAAAGTAAATGTCCACTAACTTATTAACACACTACCATATCACACAGTTGACCATAAGAGAAGGCGTTATCAGCTATTAGAAAACTTATTTAGACTTGGTACAGATTTGGGCTACTTTCCTCTACAGGTAAAATGAAATCACACTTCCGTAAAGCTGATGTATAAACATGTGCTAAGGCCCTACGAAATGCCAACTTTTCTTCCAGGTACTGAGATACAAAAGAAAGGGAGGGCTTCTGAAGAGCTTGTAACCTAGTTGGATAGGGAAATATCTCCATGGAATAGTATGAATAATAATAGTGTGTGTGAAATACCTAAAATGATGCCGAGTAAGTCAATAATCAAAATCGGACAGAGAAAGCTTTTCAGAGATGCAAGTTTGTAATCGTGGCAAAGAATGCACAAGTTGGAGTAAGATTAGGGATGAAAGGAAGGGAATCCAAGGGGACCTAAATAAGGTAGAGCCTAAAATAAAACCCTACATAAAGGCATGTAGGGAAGAATGGGCACGTTGGGTGTGTGGCACAGCAGATTCCTGGGCTAAAATGGAGGGCGGCCTTTTTTGAAGTACTCAAATACCAAGCTTGACAATGGAGGGCTCAGTGGGGCAGGGTTGGTTCTTTAAAGGTAGGCTGAGGACTTTGATGGTTCTTTTAAGATGAAGATAACAGAATTCCTTTCAGAACTCGAGGGAGATGATTTTGGCAACAGTGTGAAAAAATGGACTCATGGAGGGTAAACTGTAGGAAGAGATGTAGGTTAAGAGGCTATTGTTATAATTGAAGCTCAAAGCCATAAGAGTTCTAGTTGGAAGGGATTTTAGAGGTCATATAGATGAGAGAGATGCAAATGGAAAACCTCTACAAATCAAGAAGTGAGTCAAAGACACAGAAAAGTTATGAGCCCACTGAACGTGAGGCACTGACGTGATGGTGTGTTTCATCAACAACCATTTGTTAAGCACTTAATGTATATGGAGTGCTGTGCTAAGTGATGGGCAAAGGCCACCTTTTGTCTCTTTTCTCCTGGATCTTCCAGTTTAGGAGAGGAACAAAATATGACACAAAAAAATAACGAGTATTCATGAAGCACCCACCAGGCACTGAAAGAGGCACTGGAGAGACAAAGACCATGGAGGAAATAATTCTTCCTTTGCAGGAAGCTTACTTCCTAATGAGAAGACAACAAAGATAGAAGGATTTGTATATGTAGGTAGAAGAAGAATAAATAGAAATAAAAACAAAGCAGTTCCACACCGAATCATTTGGGAGGGAAGGCTGTAGCATTTGAAGGAATCATGAAAGTTTTCATGTCCAAGTTGGTGTTTGAGCTGCATCTCGAAGGAAGAGATGGAAGTGAAAAGGACTTCGTTACGGGCATGGAGGTGGTAAGTGAAGTGTCATGTGTAAGGAACAAAGAGAAAGCCAGTTTTGCTAGATTCCAGAATGCAAGAAGAATAATGCCTAATGAGGTTGGAAAGATATGTTAGGGCCAGGTTGTTAAGGGCATAAGAAACTAAAAAGAGGAGTTTTTGTTTGACTCTAAAGGGAATGACATGCTAAGCTAATTATAATATACATTTTTACGTGGTAAATGCATTAGAGAATTGTCTGTAAAAGTGATATGTGAAGTGCAAGGCAGGGAAGGTGGTACAATGGATAGAGCTGTGGACCTGGAGTCAGGAAGACCTGAGTTCAAATTTGCCTCAGATACTTCTGAGCTGTGTGACCATTGGCAAGTCACTTAAGCTCTGTTTGCCTCAGTTTCTTTATCTGTAAAATGAGGATAATAATAGCACCTATCTCCCAGGGTTGTTGCAAGGATCAAATGAGGTAATTTTCTAAAGTGCTTAGCCCAGTGCCTGGCAAATGGTAGCTGCTATGTGAGTGTTAGCTGTCATCATCATCATCGCTATTATTATTGTTATTCCTGGAGGATCAGGGAGTGCTAGATGAAGAGGTAGCATTTGATAAAGGCTTTTTAGTGTGGGTAGGAATTGAACAAGTAAAGCCAATAAGAGAGGAAAAGTTTGAGAAAAACCTAGAGAGGGGGAAGTATAGTGTTCAGGGGTCAGGGAATATTACAGTTTGCCTGGAGTGAAAAATACAGGGAAAGGAATGATATGAAGTAAGGCTGCAAAAAGGAGGGTGGTACCACATCATGGAAAATTCTGAATGCCAGACCAAGGAGATTACATTTTACTCCATGAGCAAAATGAAGCCCTTGAAGATTTTTGTTAATGGTGGGCTTACCACGGACAAGCTGTTCAGGGTCAATGTTGGGATAAAATGAGGCACTCTCAAGACACAAAACAGTTAATAAAAAGATGTTTGAATTACAATTGTTTTGTTCATTTGTGTCTGACTCTCTGTGACCCCATTTGGGGTTTTCTTGGCAAAGATACTGGAGTATTTTGCCATTTCTTTTTCCAATTCATTTTACAGATAAGGAAACTGAGGCAAACAGGGTTAAGTGACTTGCCCAGGGTCACACAGCTAGTAAGTGTCTGAGGTCCCATTTGAATTCAGGTCTTCTTGACTCCAGGCCCAGCATTCTATGTACCACATCAAACTTCCCCCAAAAGGGAGCTTTTCTTTGCCCTGACACAGCAAGGATATGCAACAAGAATACGGTGGCACTGAGTTTCTCTGGATCCTTTTGTGTCCATTTGGAAACTTGTCTGGTCAGCAAGGTAGGGTATGGTGATTCATGTAATCTTCAGAAATCCACCGAACTGTCCTTCTCCCTCCTTTCAAGGTCTATATAGTGTGGGCCTCTTGGGGTCAAAGGTCAAACTTAGCTGTCTTTGGAGCTAGATCTGTGAAAGGTATGCGTCTAGGTATGGAGGGGAGAGCAGAGTTTTAAAAATGATGTTTATCTTATGAGCTCAGAGCTTTCGTAAAATAATGGAAACAAACAAAAATTGAGTCATTCTTAGGAATCAAGGTCAGTAATGTACAAGGAGCCCCAAGGGCATTGGTGCTGTTTATTTTTAAAATAAAAACAAAACTATATAGAAATATAGAAAAACAGACAAATAGACTTCCCTTATGCCAATACTGTACAAGGTTCTTCTTACTAAAATCACCCAAATACTTAAGAATATATGTGAATAGGGAATTCATTGGTACAATACTTAGCAGGGAATTATCTACTTTTAATCATTTTTAATTAAGCAGGTCTCTAAGAAAAGTCATTCTTTTCATTCCCTCATACTTTGGATTTGTCTAGTTTAACAGAAAACAAAGAAATATCTCTTTAATAAACTAGGGAGCTCAGGGACTTTTAGGGCTTGGGTTTTTTGGTTTTGTTTTGTTTTGTTTTTGCTGGGGGTAGGAGAAGTAAAGGGTATGGCTTACTAGGTGTCTTGGTGGGACCATGGATAGAGTGCTAGACCTGGACAATGAAGTTGTTGAGTCATTTCAGTCATGTCTGACTCATCATGACTCCAGTTGGGGTTTTCTTGGCAAATAGTCTGGAGTGGTTTGCCATTTCCTTCTCCAGCTCATTTTACAGATGAGGAAACTGAGGTAAACAGGGTTAAGTGACTTGCCCAGGGTCATACAGCTAGGAAGTCTCTGAGGCTGGATTTGAACTCAGGAAGATGAATCTTTCTAACCCCAGCCCCATCACTCCATCACTGATCTCAGATAATTATTAGTTGTGTGACCCTAGACAAGTCATTTAACCTCTGCATGTCTCAGTTTCCTTTTCTGTAAAATGAGAGTAACAACAGAGGAGTTGTGAGGATAAAATGAGATAATATTAGCAAAGTGATTTGCAAATCTTAAGATGGCATGTAAATGTTAGTTATTAGCATTACTTTTATATTTTATAATATGCTTTTATATAGTACCTTTGTAACAAGAGAAAAATGCAGCTCTCAACCAAAAATAAAATCACACACACACACACACACACACACACACACACACACCCCAGCTGTTAAAAGTTAGGATAATGGATGTGTTGTGTTTTAACAAATACCCTTGTCCAGGTTTTTGCTGAAGAAGGTGTTATGTTTCCTGACATTCCTTCTAGGAATTGCCAAAAGCCCATTTAGCAGCCCAGAGAGAGCTCCTTCTTTGATTCCCTGCCCAGGCTACTACAGCTCTTTTATCAGCATGGCAGAGGGAAAAGAGAGTTTGATTCAAAAGACCTTGGTTCAAATCCCAGCTCTGCCATTTACTACGTGGGTAACCTTGGGTAAAGCCCTAAACCTCTCTGGGTCTCAGATTTCTTCATCTTTAGATGAGGGGATTGGACTAAGTGACCTCTAAAGTTCTGGTCAGCTCCTCTCTGGCCTGTCCCAGCACAGAGATGATATCTCCACACTTAGAGTCAAAGGACTTCTTCCATAGCCAAACTAGGTTGAATACAAGGGGACCCAGGCGATCCCTTGGGATGCCTGACACAGTGATGCAGGAAGCAGTTCCTGAGATCGGTTCAAGAAACTAAATTAGTGTTGAGAAACTAGAACTTTTGAGGAAACACCAAAGAGAACAAAAACAAAGACTCTCTTAGGACTTCCACTGCCACTACCCAAGAACTTTAAGGGTAGCCAAGGCAGGCTAGGTGGTGCATTAGATAGAGCACCGGGTCTAGAGTCAGGAAGTTTTGAGTTCAAATGTGACCTCAGAAACTTCATAGCTACAGAACCTTGAGCAAATCACTCGACCTCTGTCTTAGTGTACTCAACTGTAAAATGAGGTTAATGTTGGACCTACCTCTCAGGGTCATTGTAAGGACTGAATGAGATAATATGTGTAAAACACTTAGCACAGGGCCTGACCCCTGATAGATTCTTCATACGTGTTTGTTTCCTTCCTTCCCGTGCCTCAGTTTCCTCATGTGTACAATGGGGGTGATAACAGCAGTAACTTCCCAAGATTGTTTGGCAGATAAAATGGCACAATATTTGTAAAGCACTTTGAAAATCTTAAAGCACTATAAAAACGGTAGCCATTATTATAATCTCCTATACAAAGTTAGAAACATAATCCTATGTTTTCGTTATCTCTAGGGTCCCTCCTTGTTTTAAAAAAAGTCATCTGAGAAATCACACTCAGTGGTATGGCCTTAGAGTCAAGAAGGTTTGAATTCCTGGATTTACCATTTACTGATGGGACAACCTTTACAGAAAAGTGGGCAGGAGAGGGCAGGAAAGGAACAAGGTTGGGATCATGGAACCCTCACAGCCCTAAGTATAGATTCCTTTGGGCTAGACAGATGTGTGTGGGATATACTCTGAATGGTGCAGGTCCTAACCCATTCACACTTTCACATCCTATTCAATTGTTCTCCAAGTTCACCCACAAACCCTCCATAAAGGATCTACCCAACATGCTAGAGACCTTTCGCAAGTGTCCTAATATTCCATGGATCACATTCTTCAGTTTTCTATCTATTATTCTTTGATCTTCTACATGACCAGCCCCTATCTACTTATGACCGTCTATATCCTGGATAATGTTTTCATGCCACTGCTTAACGTAGATGACACAACATTAAAATTAAGCAGATTTAGAATTGGTCAAATAGCTGGACCCAAAGTGTAGTCATTAGGCAGCTAGGTGGTTGCATAGATAGAGCACTGGGCCTGGAGTCAGGAGGACCTGAGTTCAAATCTGTCTACCCCTGTTTGCCTCAGTTTCCTCATCTGTAAAATGAACTAGAGAAGGAAATAGCAAGCCATTGCAGTATCTTTGCCAAGAAAACCCCCAAGCAGGATGAGAAAGAGTCAGACACTACTAAAAAACTAACAATTTGGGGAGAAGGACACTAGTGTTGCAGAACATGATTACTTGAGCTATGTCTTAATGGAAGAGGAAGACTCTTTGAGGGGGAGATAAAAAAGGAGTACATTCCAGTGAGGAAGGACAGCTAGTGCAAAGACCATGAAAGATGGAGTACCATGAGAGAACAGAACAAAGGCCTGTGGGAAGGGGAGTGATGTCCAGGGAAACTGGAAGGCATGATGGGACCAGGTCTCATAGAGCTTTAAAAGGAGTGTATGTTTTCTTCTAGAGGCTGTAGGAAGCCATTGCAGTTGGTTGAATAGGATAGTCACATGGTTAGATCTGCTTATGAGGAAAAATTACTTTGGCAGTAGGGTTCAGTTCCTATAAGATTCCACTGAAGGAACTAGGGATATTTAGCCCAGAGAAGAGAAGACTTTGGCTGGGGGTGGGGGACATGATAGTTATCTTCAAATATTTGAAGTACTGTCTCATGGAAGAGGAAGTAGGTTTGTTCTGTTGGTGACCAGAGGACAAAACTAGAAACAGTGGGGGGAGGTTGGAAAAAGGGTAAATTTAGATTTGATATGAGACAAAAAATTTCCTATAAAACAATCCAGAAGTGGGATAAGCAACTTCAGGAGATGACTGGTTCCTGCTCATTGGAAGTCTTCCAGCTAAAGCTGAACAATCACTGACTTGTTGGGAATATTGTAAATGACCTATCCCGTCCCCTTTAAGATTCTGTGACTTTACCCAGGAATGGCCTCAAGATAAATCCAAAAACAACATCAAACGTCTATAGTGGGAAGAGAATATCATTGCAGATGTAGGAAGAAAAGTTAAAAGATTTGGGGTTTTTTGACTAGAGAAGAGAAAGCTTAAAAGCAATCCAATATGATCATGAAAGGTTCTACATGACTGGAGTTCTCCATTTCCCCTAAGGGGAAAAAACAAGAAAAAGAAAATAGGACAGATACAGCCTGAGTGATACAGGTATCACAAAACATGTTTAAGACTGGGTGAAAATCCTCCAAAAATATTTGACATTGAGAGGTCGGGCCCTTAAAAGCTATTTTGAAGTATGTGATTGCCCTGAAAAGTTTATTCTGAAGCTAAGTCCCAGATAATCTGGCCCATTGTGTGAGCATTAATTGTGTCCTGTCTGACCAAATTCCTGAAGGAATGAAGACAACTTAAATCATTTTACTCAATCTGATTAAAAAAAATTTTTTTTGCAGTAGTGTTTGAGAGATGGGGAAAACAGCCATAGGGATGACAGATTTGATTGATCATTCAGAGTTTTAGAGGGTAGAACTAGGGCCAGTGGGGTGGAAATCACAGTGAGGCAGAGAGTGGTTCAAGGAAGAGCTAACAATTAGAGTTGAACAGCAGAATGTCTCATTGGGTAATGATTTTCCCTTCAAAGTAAGTATTCCAAGAAAGGACAGATAGTTCCTGGGATGTTGTCGAAGAGATACCTCCATTGGGTGGGAGGTTGGATTGGATGACCTCTACCATTCTTTTGAACTCCAAGATTTAGCCTTCAAGTATTTGAAGGGCTATCATGCGGAAAGAAGTTGAAAAGAGATGATTTAGATTTGATGTCAGAGAAAAAAATCTTCTTAACAATTAGAGTGTTATCAAATAAGAATGGGCGGCCTTGGGATGCGGTGGGTCCTCCTTCTTTGGGACCTTTCAGAACAGGCTGTACAACTAGTTTATTGGGTATGCCATAGTGGGGATTCTTTTGGGGATGGATTGGACTGGATGTTGGGTATGGGTCGATGAGGTCCTTTCCACCTCTGAAATTCTCTGATTCTAGGAAACCCTGGAAAATCGTTTGAGTTTGTGATATAAGCTACACCGTAAGCTATTTTTAAAAAGCAGTCTGTTTCTACTTTACTCATTGGGCAATAAGGAATCACTAAGGATTTTTGAGTAAGAGAGCTTACATATTCTGATAAATGAGGCAGCCATGTGAATAGTGGGTCAGAGAGATGGAAGACTGGAAAACCAGTTAAGAGCCATTAAAATAAGCCGGGCAAGAAGCTAGGAGGACCTGAACTAAGAGCTTCGTAATGGGAGTGGATGAGAGGGATGGAGATTGTTAAAACAGAATCCACAGGATTTTACAGACGGAGAATGAGAGAGAAAAGAAATCCAACGAGACACTGAGGTTCTGAGCCTGTAGGTGGGTGATGGTGGGATTAACAGAAATAAGAAAGTTAGGAGGAGGGCTAAGTTTTGAAGGCAAGAAGAGTTGTGCTATTTTGCTGGTCAGACACTCAGGTGGAGTCAGCTGGAGATAAAGGCCTGGATGATGTGTCTAAAGGGCATTCTTCCCGGCTGGAATGCAATCAGGCCTCACCACATTATCTTGATGGGCTCACTAGCAAATATATCGTTAAGTTCTCATAACTTGTTGTGGATGTGCCCCCAAGGCCAAACAATAAAATGAGAAACCACAGCATGGAGCCAGAGCCACTGACTGTGTTTTTTCACCTCCCAGGAAGTTCGTCTTCTGTGAGGCTCTCTCCTGAATGATGTCTGGAGCGTCCTAGTACTGAATCTCCCTCTCCTTGAGGCAGAGGGGAATTAGAGTGTGGTACCTGGTAAATCACAGAAGGGGCAGCTATGGCCCCTTTGGAAGCAAAGGTGGAGGAGTAGTGCCATAGTACCATGCAAACTCCCCTCCTTCACCTCACCCCATCTTTCCTCCTTGAGAGAGGGTCTGTCTTCATTCAGGCTCTCTCTGTGGCCCAGGGTGAGTGCCCCACTGTTGTGTATCTTTAGTTTAGAACATGTAAAAGCAATGGGACAGGAGATAGCCAGCACACTAGAAAGGATAATGTTAGAGATTCATCTGTTTCTAAATTAAAACAAAAAAATTACAAATTACTGTTCATTAAAACTGGAGTCAGGAAGACTCATCTCCCTAAGTTCAAATCTGGCCTCAGACGCTTCCTAGCTGTGTGACCCTGGGCAAGTCACTGAACCCTGTTTGCCTCGTTTTCTTCATCTGTACAATGAGCTGGAGAAGGAAATGGCAAACCACTGGATCATCTTTGCCAAGAAAACCCCAAATGGGGTCATGAAGAGTCAGACACAACTAAAACAAGTGAACAGAAGCAACAACAGAATTTTGAAAAACCAGGGCCTACAGTCTAAAGCAAGGGCTCTTAACCTTTTTGGTGTCATGGACCCCTTTGGAAGTCTGGTCAAGCCTATGGAAACTTTCTTGGAATAATTTTTTAAATATATAAATAATACATAGAAGGTTACAAAGGAATCAATTATATTGAAATAAAAATGTAATATTTCCCCCCATCCAAATTTACACACACCCTGAAATCTATCCATGGATCCCTTGGGGATCCAGGTACTGTAGGTTAAGAACTCTGGATCTAAAGGAATAAATGAATGAACAGTTTGAACACTCTATATGGAAAAAGAAAAAAAATCTCAAAATTTCCTTGGATAGGGATGAATATGAATTCTGACAAGACGCCTCCTTTTATTCCCTGTAGCAAGACCAATACAACAAAACTTCCTTAACTGCAAAAATGATCTTTCTAGTCCATAGGTCTGACTACAAAAATCCCTCCATGGCTCCCTGTTACCCATAGGAAAATTCAGTCTCCCTAGTCAGATGCTTAAAGTCCTTACACAATGACTCCAACCTGCTTTTCAAGTCACAGTTTGTTTTGTTCTCCACACATGATATATTCCAGATTGATTGGCTACTAGCTGTTCTCCCGCTTCTCTGCTTTCATATAGGCCATTCCCTGTGCTTGGAATGCATTTGTGCCTCATCTCTGCCTGCTGGAATCCTCTTTGTTCCAGGCCCACCTCAGGCACCACTTCCTCCATGAAGCCTTCCCTGGTTGCCCCCAGATGAGAGTGTTTTCTCCCTTTCTGAATTTTTCCAGAGCACCTTGTCTGTACCTCTCCTTTGGCCCTCTTCCATTCTGCTTTATATCATTTATTTGTATTTGTGTCGTATCCCACCCAAATCCCCCCTCCCAGTAGACAATATATAAAGGGCAAGGCCTGGGGAGCTTTTATCTTTGTAACTACCAATCCTTAACACAGTGCCTTACACATAGCCAGTGCCTGCTGAATGTCTGAATTGAATTGAATACTTTTTCTAGAATCAGTGATTCAAATTTAAAGCAAAAATTAGTACTGGAATTTGAGTTACTATCATAACATTAGAGTACTTATTACCTGGTGATTCTACTCACCAAATATTCCTTGGCTCTTACTACATGCATGGCACTGTCTTGGGGCTTGGGACAAGAAATATAGGGAATCAGAAAAGCCATGGATGGCCCTTCTCTTAACCAAGTTATAGCTTCAAGATGGATCACAAAAAATGCAAACGCACAGATTTTTCTTTCAAGGAGATTCAAAAGACCTAAATGCAGAAAACAAGAGAAAGTGACAATTCAGAACTAAGCCATATTCTTTTAACTCAGACCTTACACACACACACACACACACACACACACACACACACACACGCACACACACCCTCCAAAATACATCTGAGTTGGGGTGTGGGAAGGAGCTAGGGTTGTTGGTTTGTCATTTTGTGTTGTCAATAGAGAAGAAGAAATTGTGTTTTGGAGAGAAGGAGAAGAGTCTAAGAGAAATGAGGGAGGAGGAAAACACATGGGAGGGAGGGACGAGAAGTCAGTTGGAGGGTCAAGGGACAAGTTGGGAGAGGAGAGGGAGTGGGGGGAGCCCCAGAGTGTCCAACACGTGAGTGGTGTAAAGTTGATGGATGCTTCTTGCGCTTTACCTCCTTCCTCCCCTTCTTTCCTTCCATCCTTTCTTCCTTTCTTTCTTCCCTCTCTCCCTTTTTCCACTTTCCCCTTCTTTCCTCTCCTCTCATTTCTTCCTCCTCCTCTTCTCTCCTCTCCTTATGAGCAGGCAGAGTCCTCCAGTGCCATAAATCCTGCACACTCTCGTTGCTATCCTCAAATTTCTATTCAAATGAAAGAAGAGAAAAATGAAGCATGCATGGGCCCTCCAATCAAAACAAGGCTGGTAGGTATAGCTATGCAGAAGCCCATCAGCCTTGAGAGTGTCCTGCAAAGGTGGCCACTGGAAGGATGAGAATACTCACGGTTCTATAGACATAAGCCACATATAGACATTAGGTGCCACAGCTTGCATTCACTTCAAAAATGTAAGAACAGTTTCTTTTTAAGTTATCAACCACCACAGGCAGTTATCATAGGTGTGTTTCCAAGAGAGAATCTCTCCCCCAACCAAGTTCTCACCAGGTGGAGGGGATAATTCCTCCCTGCTTTATAAACCCTTCCTTATATTTCATATATATATAAATCCATCTATCTCATGCTTTCGATACAGCAAAGTATGGTGGTGGGTTGAGGATCACAACAATACCTTGCTTTTCAAGGAAATATTGGCCTTAGTGAAACCTGTTGGGCCGTTAGACACTTGTCACAACCTGGCATCAGCAGATTTTGGAAGCCCCTCCCCCCCTATCTGCACCAAGTCTGTCACAGAGGTGCTCTGGTTGATGTGAGTTTAGCTGGTAAAGTACAAAGACAAGGTGAAGGTGAACTTTTTGGTGTAAAGAGGATTTGGAAATAGGGGACAACCAGGGAGCCTCTATTGAGGTCATCTTGGGACTCCTTCAAAAGAGATTATAATCCCTGGGTTAGCACCAGAACTAGTCCACCCCCTTAGCGATCTCATAATTTTTAGGACTGGCTTACCTACAGCATTTGGGGCTACCCCAACCCTGTCTCCCCTCTTCGAATGATATGAGGCTACTAGAACCACTCTAAAGCTCTCGAATATGGATTAGCATACATCAAGCAACCATAGTTTGAACTGTCTGGCTGCAGATTCTGTCTCCAATCCAGGCACCCCCATTGCCCATAGTTTATCTACAGGAAGTGCGTTCGAGGGCACACAGGGAACTTCAGTGTCCTCCTCGGGGATGGCAGTAGGGCCACCAGGCCCCTGAACTAACTCATTGCGCTCAATAGTGAGTAAAATCCAAGTAGTGGCTTTCTCCTCATTATCTACCCCAACTCTTGAGTAAACCTTTTCAACAACAAATGTGACCCTCTTACATAGAGAGCCTTGTCTTGCCACTGGGACCCAGCATGCCTGGTAATCCCTGTGACAATGAAGAAAACCCTGATGAGGGGTATTCTCTGTGATGAGACCGACCATCAGCTCTCCACCAGGTAAGCATAAATCCAAATCAAGGTATTGTTATCATGATTGCACAATAGTCTGATTGCATGGATGAAGCCACCTAGTTAGCTCTTCACCTTTGTTCTTTGAGTGTCTATGTTTCGAGATTTTGCTTTTATATTTTTTCCACTATCATAGACCGATTCAGTTTTACATTCTGAAACATAGTGCTATAGATTGAAATACTTGAGTTCACCTTTAGTGTTGGTCTGTGAAAATAACATCCTTCTCTTTATCTCTCTTTTTTTTAAGATAAAGACATTCCCTGCTGATACATCTAATCCATTTTTGGATCCTTTCACAACAGCACCACAGCTAATTGTAAGTAGAGGTTGGAACAGATCACGTGTTTTCAAAACATTATCCCCAAATCAGAATGCTTCATTTCTACTCTAAAAATAGAATATCAGAAAATGATGCCAAATGTCTCTATAAAACACAAGCCAAATGTAGAAAGAGAAATTGACTTGTCAGAAAACCTGCGCTTAAGTTTAGGTTCCACCAACTAGTGACTGTGTGACCAGGGGTGCGTCATGTGAGCCCACCTCCTTATCTTACAGATGAGGAAACAGGTTCAGAGAGCTCAAGTCATTCACTCAAGGTCACACAGGTAGTAGTAGGTAGCAGAGCCTGGATTCAAGGCCAGGGGTTTCCCATCCTGCATTCATGGGAGAAGGGCAAACAGGCAAATTTAGGGAAAATTATCTGATAAGAGTTAGCCGAAGGTGGAACGAGCTGTGTTGGGAGATAGTGGGTTACTCCTCATTAGAGTTCTTTAAGCAAAAGCCAAATGTCTACCTGGTGGATGTCATCATATTCCTTTGGGCCAAACCACTGCTCTCACTTTAAACCCATTCCTCTAGAGCAGGGCTGTCCAAAATGCTGCCCACAGTGCGACTTATGCGGCCCGCCCACAAGCATAGAAATGTACATAAATGCTTTAGTGAAGGAAGCTGAGCTACCACAGAGCTCTCACTAAAATGGCAAATCAAAATATATTGTCTATTGCTGGGCTATTGCAGAGCTCTCACTAAAATGGCAAATGAAAATATATTATCTATCGTTTCAATAAAAACTTAATGTTGGACAGCCCTGCTCTAGAGGATGTGATTTCACAGAACCATAGCATCTCAGGAGTTGAAGGAGTCTTACCTGCTGTAGCTGTGACATACACAACAAGCACAGTTTGCCTGCCAGGTGTAGTGAGCTACACTAATGCGGTGAGGTGTTGCTGTAGTTAGCCCACTGGTCTTGGAGTCAGAAAGAAATGAGTTAAATTCTATTTCAGATACTTCCTAGCTACGTGACCCTGGGCCAGTCAGTTAACCTCTGTTTGCCTAGAGGTTGCCGTGTCCTCATCTGTAAATTGGGGATGATAATAGCACCTGCCTCTCAGTTTTGTCATCTGTAGAATTGGCATATAATGACATCTACCTCAATTTATATCGAGGTGGTTTGCAGGGAAGTCATGCATCCAAGACCATGTTATCCTCCGTAATTTGTGGGAGTTGGATCTAGAGGGAGTTGTTCGCCGGAAGCAGCCACATCCATTCATAATCTAAAGCATGGTTTTCCACAGCAGATGTTGTGATGATCGAATGAGGTCGCGTATGTGAAGCACTTAGCAAACCTGAATGTGCCATATAAACATTAGGTATTATTGTTACTTCTAGGTGGTGCTGTGGATAGAGTACTGGGCCTGGGGTTAGGAAGACTCATCCTCCTGAGTTCAAATCTGTCAGACACTTACTAGGTGTGTGACCCTGGGCAAGTCACTTAACCTTGTTTGTTTCAATAGTCAATAAGCCACAATAGCCATCATAGGACCTAGTTTCAAATCCAAGCCCTGCCACTTACTACCTATAGGAACTTGGGCAAGTCACTTAACTGTTACATAATTTAAAACTGGGTTTCACTTTCCTTATCTGTGAAATGAGGGAGTTATATTTCTAAGGTCTGAGGTCTAAAATTGATGATCCTATGAATTCATCCAGAATGGGTCAAATGATTCCTTTGACTTCCTCCTACATACTGTTAACCAGTCATTGACTTGGCTCTTTTGGTTCTAAAGTCATTGTTATTCAGTTGTTTCAGCAGTATCTGACCCTTCGTGACCCCATTTGGGATTTTTTTTTTGGCAAAGATACTGGAGTGGTTTGCCATTTCCTTCTCCAGTTAATTTTACAGATGAAGAAACTGAGGCAAACAGGGTTAAATGACTTGCCCAGGGTCACCCAGCTAGTAAGTGTCTGAGGCTGAATTTGAACTCAGGTCTTTCTGACTCCAGACCTAGTGCTCTATCCACTGCACCACCTTGCTGCCCGCTGTTAACTATGCTTTAGATTATGAATTTATGTGGCAACTTACTCCCTTCTAGGTCCATTCCCACAAATTGTGGAGGATAACATTGTCTGCATGTTGGATTTTCCTGCAAACTATCTCAGGGGTTTGGAGGAAGTATTTGGTCAGCCTTCCTGAAAGCACTGTTGTTACTCTGCCCTGAGTTTCAGGCTTCTTTATAAATAGAGCTGGAGGCCAAGGACTGGACTGCTGAACAGGTTTTGGTTGGTTCCTTAATTAGTCAGCTAAAGGACTATGCCTCTTCTGGAGGGCCATCCTAAGTTCAGAATGTATTTAATTTTGTGCAAATCCTTGTGCTAGGGAATATGGGGATACGGAGATGAATAAAACATGTTCCCCACCCTCACAGAATCTACAGTCCACTAGGAGAAAGAATTATAATGTAATAAAAGGAAGAATGTGTGAAGTATATTAAGTGCATTAAGAGAAGTGTATATAAAATTACATAAGAGTTCAGAAGATGAGGAGAGGTGTCAGGGAAAGCTTCATCGAGGAGGTGACCTATCTAAATTGTAGGTCTGCTTGTACTTTTTTGGGCTAGAGAGAATGAGAGTCTGGTCCTAAGTTAGTTGAGATAATCAGAAGATTGAGAAGAAAAGTTCAAGACAGGCAAATCACTCCGGCTTAGACTAATGTGTTGAAATCTGAAACCCTACCTCAATCTGCCAGTAGAGGGAGTAAACGAGGACAAAGTACCAACCAACAGTAACCATGGACAGTTAAAGTTGGAGGTCTAGATCTCAGGACAAAGGCTGTGGCCAGATAAATACATTTGAAAGCAAGAGAGGTGATAGTTGAAGTCAGAGAGGGGTTCATGACCAAACTAGGGACAGAGAGGACCACAGAAGATAAAATGGATGATCTGTATCATACAAAATTTAAGCACTTTTGTAGAAACAAAATGCAGTTCAAAGGAAAAGATAAACACGTAACTGGGGAAAAACCTTTGCACCCAAGTTTCTCATCTCCAATATATGTTAGGATCTGATTCAAGTTTATAAAAACAAAATTTTTTAATAGACAAATGGTCAAAAGATATGTCATTCTAAGTTCCTATGGAGAAGCTCGCAAGGCGAAAATGGTAGACAAGAGATAAATTTCCTCTTTTCTGTTTTCTTCTTAGGCAGACTTTGGAGAAAGCAAATTACAGTGTAATGCTGGGCAGTCATCGCCATTGACCCCAAAAGCCACTATGAGGCCTTTGACAGAAACAGTCTCAACAGTGCAAACGATATTTGCCCGAAAGCCTATTTCTCTGCCAGACAGGTATTTCAATCAGTCAATAAACATTTATTAGATACCTGCTATATGTCAGAGACTATGCTAAGTGCTGGATATTCATGGCTATGTAAAGTGTGACACTTTTATAGCACTGGAGTTAATCAAGATACATATTTATATTATAAGAAAACCAGATTTCTGAAATTTGAGTTACTGAAGTCCAATTAAATTGTTTCAACCTCCTATATTTAGATTATTTCTTTAAGGGTTTGTACATGCTATTTAATTCACTGCTACCAGAAAAGTTAAGCTTTCTCTCCCTTCTGTTTTAGCTGGGAAACCAGAGAAGATTGCTCAATGCAGCCAATTTGGCTTTTTAAAAAACAAATTGCGTGTGTGTGTGTGTGTGTGTGTGTGTGTGTGTGTGTATGTGTATGTGTGTATAACATACGCATCCATATATATTTTAAAGGCAACAGTATGAAAGTCAAACTAACAAAGGAAAAAAAAAAGATAACAATTAAAGCAAGAATTAAAGAAATGTAATTCCCAGGCCCAAACTGGGGCTTCTTATGTTTTATGTTTTCTCAGTTGTCAGATTGCACAAGTCCCATGTAACTCTGGAACTCCTCACCAGGCTGGTGATAAGCCACTCTATACTTAGTTAGCCTGATCCTTGGAGGGCAGGCAGAGCTGGTCCCAGGGCTTCTTTAAAGCCCTTCCAGCTTGGTAGATCACACCTGAGCTTTTGTTCCATTGACGTAACCTTTAAGATTTTTGGATTACCTCCACATCACAGTGAGTACTGGAGTAGGATTGTTGTATCATTATAACAAATGACAAAAAAAAAACCACCCAACAACGTTAAGCACTTAGGAATTAACTTAGACATAAAGCCACGTTGACAGAAATAAAGATGTAAATAACTGGAGGGAAATTTACTATTCATGGTTTGGTCAGATCAATATAATAAAAATGACTATTTCAACATAATACCAATAAATATACCAATGGGTTTCTTTATAGAACTAGATAAAATATTAATGAAATTTGTATAGAAAAATGGTTAAGAATATCACAAGTTAGAGAGGGAAAAAGTGAATGAAGGTGGATTTCCCTTTCCAGACTTTAACATATTTTATAGTAATTCTCATCAAAATATCTGGCACTTGACACAAAAAAAGACATTCATAGGGCTGGAGTTGATTTTAGAGGTAATTTTTCAGATGAAGAAAGAGCAATGCAGAGAGGTTAACTGATTCGCCCTGGGTCATATCGGTGATATAGTCGATACAGTGATGAACTTGGAGTCAAGAAGATCTGAGTTCAAATCCTCCCTCAGACATTTACTAGTGAAGCGACCCTGGATAAGTTACTTAGCCTCTCTGGGCCTTAGATTCCTCATCTTTAAAATGGACATGATAACAACACGTACCTCACAGAGCTGTTGTCAGGATCAAATGAAATAACACACATTAAGTGCTTTGTGAATCTTCAAGCCCTATATAAATGCTGGCTATTGTTATTATGTCAGAGGCAAGATTTGAACCTACGTCTTCCTAACTCCAGCCTTAACACTCTACCCTGCCCTCGTACCACCCTGCCAATGGAACAGAATAAAAATCACCAAGTTAGAACAAATGCATACAAAAGATTAATGCTTGACAAACCAATAGACAATGCAACTGGGGGAAAGGATTCATTAGTTATCAAGTGGTAAAAAAATAAATTTAGATTCTCATCCCATATGATAAATTAAATTACAGCTGGATCAAAGTGTTAAAAATAAGAAAGCACGTTATTATAAAGTTGTAATAAAGAAAGATAATATCTTTTGCTCAGCTGTGGAGGGCAGGAATTTTTTCAAGTTTTAAATAAATCAGTATCTCATCATGGTGTGGAAGGGATGATGGGTTCTCAAAGAGTAGGTCAGCAAAATGCAAGCTATGAGAGGTTCTAACCTGCTGGAAAGGCTTGGAGTACAGTCCCAGCTGTGTCTGCTTTCCGAGGATCAGCCTAGCTGAGTGCATAAAAGGATCAGCACTAGTAGCCTGGCCACTTAGGGATGCATTCTTTAGCCATAGCAACCTCTGAGACAAAGAAACAAATATAAAATGGCCCTCAGTCCCGTCTCCTTCCTGTTTCTGCAGAGTGATTGAAAAAGGGAATAAAGGGCCCCAAGGATCAGTTTTCATAGACATTAGCTTAGCTATTGGTTTGCTAAACTTGATACAATTTTCCAATATGTAAGAGGATGGAAGAACTGAATTATATCCATCTTGACATTTTTACTATTAATGAAATCAGAAGACAAAAAAAATTGATATTAAATGGAAGGATGGCTCATTGTTTCTCCTTGGAGAAGCAAATAAAGGAGTTAATGGATTTGGTTTTATTGTATATCCCAATGGCAACAAGGAACATCCTATCATAAGCTATTCATTTATCTCCTATTTATTTCAGTATTTGCAGAAAAAGACCACTGTGAAAATAATTGAAGCTCATATGCTAACATAATTTGTAGAAGCTGAAGAGGTAGAAAAATTGAAGAAAGAAATTGATGAAATCTTCCAAATTAAATCAATATATACTTTGGTATTCAGTAACTTCAAGGCAAAGGTTGTGTATTGGAGAATGGTGACCAATATTTTGGAAACTATGGTTCAAGAATTAAATGTGAGATGGGCCAAAGGTTTACAGACTCCCTAGAAGGTATGGGTATGTGTATATGTATATCACACACACACACACACACACACACACACACACACACACACACACACACTTTCTCCTGGAAAAGAATAAATAAAGGTTGGATGTGGCAAATATCACTTAACTTAAAAAAAATTGATTCTCTTCTCCCAGACTGGAAATAACTCATTATGGAAGTGGGAGTCACTCCCAAATCTGCTCAAAGCTAAACCCAAACTAAAGGAAATAAGAAAAATAAGAAAAATACACAGTGTGCAATTAAAAAGCCCCAACCTGGCCTATTAACCAACCATTAATACCAAAAACTGGGTAATGGTAGGAGAAATGGGCAATGATAATTAAAACCATTTCCTAAAGAAGTATAACAAATGTCAATTGCCATAAGAGGAAACCAAAAGAACCTAGAAACCATCTCAGCCAGTGCATTCACGATCTCCTTACCAAGAGGAAAAACCAGTATAGAATATAAATGTGTTGTAAAATGTTATTTAAAAGGATGGCTGATTATTCTGAGCACCAATAGGATGTTCTAAATGAGATTCATAATCGCTCAAAAGAGGTTGACCTATCTACATAGGAAAAAAGAAGTGCATAAAGTCTGAACTATTTTAAACGTTTAAATGTGTACCCTCGGAGTATATGTGTCTTGGACAGAAATGGCAAATGGACAATGAACTGGACCCAGAGCTGAACAGGAGGAAGAGAATTGGATAGATCACCTTTGGGAAATTTCACATTTTTAGTGACCCCAAGAGATTCCCTGAAACAAAGTTCTATCTTTCGAATACCAACATTCTTCCAGGGATGTCATTGTGAGGTTCAAATGAAATAATATTTGTGAAGCACTTAGCACAGTGCCTGGTATATAACAGTTGCTTAATAAATACGTTTTCTCTTCTTTCTTCCTTCCCTCTCTCCCTTGATGTATGTCTCTGAGTATTATAGTCATTATAGTCACCAAAGAGTCGAAAATGAGAATCATCCAAAGGGCAATGGAGGGCTCCATTATGGGCATGAGATGTCGGAAACACATTGAAATTATGTAAAGAAGTTCTATAAATGATAAAACCCAAGAAATATATGACCAGAAAAAAAGATAGCAAAAAAGACAATTGATAAACAATTGGACAGTTCCTATGCTACATGTTCATTTAATGTCAAGGGGATGCCAGGAAGGTCTCAGTCCGCTGAGTAAAACTCATGTAGTAGATTTATGGGAGGACATAGGTGAAGTGCACAGGACAGGCAGGCATGGATAGGCTGTACTCAGGATCACTGAAAGAGTAACTACATTGATGAGCTCACAGAGCCACTGGAATATTGCAGGAAATGAATAGAATACACTATTACATCAAGGTAGACAAATTTGATTACATGAAAATTTTAAAAAAGACTTATACAAGATTAAACAATATAATTAACATTAAAAATAATAAGATGGGGGAAATGTAGCAAATATAAACAATAAAAAATAAGCATATGAAGAAATTTAGGAACAAATTTTCAAAAGTAATATCCCACTCCCACTGAATAACTCATCAAGGGACTAAAAAGACAATTTTAAAGGATATTTACATATTACTGGAAATAGCTTTTTAAACTATTCTATTTCATGAGAAAACTAAAAAAAATTCAAATTATTAAATGTCCTACCTCAATCACTTACGAGATGTTTGACCCTGGACAAATCATTTAAATATGTCTGGGCTTCCTCATTTGTAAAATGGAGTTGGAATCAATAACCTTTAAGGTATCTTCTGGCTCTAAATCTATGACCATATGATCCTGTAAATTCTGAGGCACTAACTTCCTTATCATCCAATTGTCAAACAAAAAAAACAAACAAAAAAACCCCCCACAAAACCTACAAGTGATAAAAGTCAATTTTAATGAGTTGTGGAGAAACATTCACTCATACATTGTTGGTAGAATTCCAAATTGGAAAGTGATCTAGCAAGACATAACAGTTCCCAAAATAATCATGTTCCTTGATGCAATAATCCCATTCCTGGAAATGTTCACTAGACATATCATCAAAAAGGGGGAAAAACTATTAAAAATATAGCTATTATTCATAATTACAAAGAATTAAAAATAGTCTAACAATTTATTAATAGGTGAAAACCGTGTTATATCAATATATAAATTAATATGTATCAATGTAATAGTGTTATGATATCATAAAAATAAATATGAGGAATATAAAGAAATTTGAAAAGATTTATATGATTCAATACAAAGATAAGAAAGCCAAACTAGGAAAACATATTCCTCACAACTACATAAAAAGAAACATATATATATAGATAGATATATAAATGTGTGTGTGTGTGTATACAAATATAAAAGTGAATTTAGAGGGAAAAGAGTATAGAGAGAAGAACTATCAAACTTTTATGGGAATATGGCATATAAATAATAATGTTAAAGTTTACATATTTATATGCTCAATTAGTTTTTTCTTTAAAATGCACAACAAAATGTTCTTTCTAAATAAAATAAAGGAATTGAAGAAGATCATCTCTCAGATCCTTTCCCATGCTGGCATTCTAAGATCCTATGACTGTCAGCATTGAGTGACAGCTTTGCAGAGTGCCAAGAACGTTCAAGGGAGTTCCTTAGTGGTCCATAATCCCTCTTATTACTAAACGTTTCTCTTTCCCGACCTCACTGAGAAGCCTACCTTTTCTGCTGCTCTTCTGACCTGGAATGCTGATGCAGATGAGTCTGCCTTGGTGATTATTAGGCTATTTTTTTCTATGATTAGGACATGGAAAACAGGAATTTAATATGTATATGTAAGATGATGATTGTTTGGTTTTTTTTCTCCACTAGATTTGGGGAGGGGAACACTTCATGATGATTTCCTAAAGTTCTTGCAAGAATATTTCAGATACACCTCAGTTTAGAAAGGAGAGCCCTTTAATAAGAAAAAACAAGGAAGGAAGGCTAAAGAAATGTGATGATAGAATACCATTTAGAATGTTACTCCTTTGTAACTGATTTGACTCCATTATTTGTTGACTCTCTGTTTGTTCATAGATCCCAAGATTTTAAAATTAGAGTTGGAAGGAATCTAAGAGGTAATCCAACTCAATGCCCACTTCTTACAGATGAGGAAACTGAGGTCCCAAGATGTAAAGTTGTAACAACAGTGGGGCTAGCTGTAGGGGTGCAAGACCCAACAAGACCAGCAACAAGAGCTGCCAGCATAGGTTCTTTTGATCTGCTTTACTAAGGAAAGCAACTTTAAAGGATTAACAATCTTACTTTAATCAAACACATATATATATATATATATATATATATATATATATATATATATATATATATATATATATATATATATTTATAAACTCACTTGGTTCAGGAGGAAAAGCCAGCAACCTGAACTTCAGAGCAAATACAAACAATTACAAACAGAGACAATATGAACAGACCAAATCACAATTTATAGTTACCAAAGAACCAATGGGTCTGGGTTAGCAAAGTCGGGGGGCAGTTACAATGGCTTGCCCAGAGTCACACACCACTCTTCCAGCGAGTGGGACCCCTCAAAGGAAAAACGCCAACCTCTGAGTTTATATACCCTGTTCAGGGTCAAAGGGCGTCACAACGTGCACTCAAACCCACATGACCTAAAAGCTTCTGGCGTCACAAACATGTGACTCAAACGCATGTAAAGTAGGCTTTCCCTTGAGGTAAGGAGGTCATCAAAGATTCCTCATTTCATCAAAAAAAACAAAGGCTGGACTCATCAAGGGCTTCCGATTAAATAAGTGCTCCAAAAGAGAACAACAGTAAAAAAAAAAAAAGTCCCATTTTAATTACTGTCACAAAAGTGATTTGCCCAAGGTCATACATAGTAAAAGAGCAGAAACTTGAACCCTCTGTACTCATTTCAAATTCAGCGCTCTTTCCATTGTGCCTTGAATCCTTATGAGTGCTTCTGAGACTTTCAAAGATTAATTCTTTTGTAACACCAGTTGTTTTTCCAAGTAGGAATGTACTAAATTCACCTGGATTTGGAGTCAGAGGTCCTGAGTTCCAATCCCAGCTCTACTATTTAGATGCGTGGCCTTGTACAAATTACTTTGCCCTGTGGGCCTTCCCTAGTTTCTTTATTGATAAAATAGGGGAGTTGGATAAAAACGATCTCTAGGTTTCCTTCCTGCTTTAGATCTTGTGACACCGTGTGCTGTTCTCTTGATATTTAAGCCCTAGAAGTGTTTATAAATAAGCCTATGCCCTTAAGTGTATAAATTGCTGCTACGTCTATATAATCCTGCAATACGTTATTCCCAGTATCAATTATATCATCCACTCTCACACAGTGCTGAGACACTACGGCAGGAACTAGAGAGAGAAAAAATGATGAAAAGACTGTTGATGACTGAACTATGAGATTCATTCACCCTTTGTCCAGTGGAGAATGGAGTGGTGCCTTCTGTCAGTCTACATTCTTCAGCTTCTGTGTGTATCCAGCATAACGCCTCATGACAGTGTTATACGTTGAACTCTGCTGAATTCTCCACCATTGGCTGAAATTAATCTTTGGTTTGGCTTGACTTTGAAAGAATCTCTTTACTCCTGTGTTGCGGAGGAATACATATTGCATTCTTTTTTTTTCTTCTTCTGAGAATTTGGATTTTCTACTGCAAAATACAGCTGAGACTAGATTTGGTAAGTCTAGGGAAAGGAAATAAAAAAAACAGGGAAAAAACTGATTTCTTTTCAGAAATCCTTCTGTACATATGTTAATAGCTGCCGAAATTAATGTTGTGCAGAATTCTTTGATATTGACGGAGAAAAATCTGATTTTGTATAACTGAAAATTTGCCCAGAGCTACTGCCGTTTGTTAAAGAATCATTTTTATGGATATGCACCTTGAATATTAATAAAGGTTGCACTATAAAAAAATTAGATAAGATCCAGATGAGGTATCTTTCACAGCTAAAACTGGGGAGAGTCCTTAGTCAAACAAGAGAAAGAGGTTACAAAAAATTTTTAAAAATCATTTTTAATGAGAAAACCTATTCCTACATCTTTAGCCCTGATTTTTCATTTACACACACACAAAATAAATGGATCTTGTAAAAAACTCTTCACATCAATCATTATCTAGACACATGTACATGAAATAAAAAAGATGATAATATGTGCATAGCATGCCTGAAAATGCTTCATTTTAACAATTTATCTCATAGCTTTAGGTGGAAATAAACTGAGAAGAATAAATTGTTTGGCATGGATAAAAATTTAATCATTGCACCCACAATTGTAGAGTCACGTTTAAAAAGACCCTGTAATTTGAAGATAATGCATTATTAGAAAGGACTGCTTAGATTTTCTATAAAAGAAAATTATTTATAAAACACTTTGTGTTGTGGCAGAATCTTGGACCAATGCAACTTTCTTTTAAGAATTATTATAGGACTTAGAGATCATCTGGTCCACCTACCCTTATTTTTTTAGATTAAGTAACGGACACCCAGAAAAGTTAAGTGACCAGCAGAGCTGGGATTTGAACTCCTGTCCTCTGTCTCTAAATCTTTCCACTAAGCTGCACTGCCCCTTAATTTTAGGTACTGTATGTTTATGTCACATATAATAGGCTCTCTCTCTCTCTTTTTCCAATTGTTAAAGATAATGGTGCCAATTTGATACTAATGAGACATGCAGTCACACGTCATTTATCAGGAAGCTACAGGAAATGAATCAATATTGCGTTAGTGACTATTCCAGATAAATGAAGCTTAACCCTTAAAGTGAGGAAATGTTCAAATTTTAATACTTTTTTATGGAATTCTTTCTAAGGTGTATTAAACTCATCTCTGCTTTAGGAAACAGAGAAAACCGAACATAATTTAATCTTTTTTTAGTGACTTAATGACTCCAGGTCATCATTAAAAACATCAGTTATTGTACTGTGATGTACTAAAGTGATGTCCTCAGGAACTTTTTGATGTGTGCAAAGCTTAGTTTTGCCTTCCCTGAATTCCCAAAGACTTCTATGCTCTTCTAATGGATTGTTCAGCTGTCTCTTGACTCATTAATGTCATTAAGTAATGTTGAGATGCTGAGAGGTTTTTTTTTTGCCTATATCTGAACAGGAATATCATGCTATGCTGCTCCAGACAGCTCTAGGTGCTATATAGTATATGATATACAAAATGTGCTCTTTTATAATGTGGGGAGATGTGTCTCTGTTGGGCACTAGCTGTAAGTATAACTTCTCCCTTATGGCTGCCTCAGTTCTCCATTCTCAATTATTTCCACTGTGAATAGGTTTGCTTCTCTTATACCTTTCCCCAATTCTAATAAGCTGTCCAGAGTTTCTGTTACTCACCACCAGGCTCTGTAATTAAAATCTTCTAGGTAGAACTGAAGTCTGCCAGGGGAAAACAGATAAACAAGTATTGCATGTAAATTTGCAAGAATTGCAGACAAATATGCTCTGTTCCTGAGAAGGGAGTGAGTAGAACAAAGTGCATGGGCTTTGAAAATATTGCATTCTGGGGTTTCTTTTTTTCATATATTTCCCACTTATTTCTGGGTTAAAAGCTATTTCAGAAGAGTGTTTGCTGGAAGTCTGGCCACCAGATAAGTGGGGTGCTGCTGTATATATAACCAGTCTAGGAGATTGTCAGTAGACAGTAAAAGTGTTGGGATTACATCTGCCATAGGGGTTAGCTCTGGTTATGTAAATATAACAGATTTTTAGCACATTTTTGTATTTTTCCCATTGCAATTGAAGAAACAAGATTATTTGTGTCTACAGTATTTAGTAACAAGTGCTAAATGACTGAACATTGTTGGGGATTTTTTTGTTTTTGTTGTTTAATCTAGTAACTTCTTAATTTCATGGAATCACAGGATCTCAGAGTTGGAAGAGAACTCAGAGATCATCTTGTACCAACCTGTAACTGAACAGGAATTTCCTCTACAACCTCATTGACAAGTGCTCATCTAGACTCTGCTTGAAGAATTCCAATAATGAGGAATTCACTGCTCACAAAACATCCCATTCCACTTCTGGACAACTCTGGTTAGGAAATTGTTCTTTATATCAAGCTGAACCAGGTTAATCCTTCTTCCATCTGACACGTCGGTTCTTCAGATACTTTAACAACAGCTATCCTGACCCCCCAGAAGTCTTCTCTTCTCCAGCTTAATTATCCTCCCTTCCTTCAACTGATTTTTATATAGCATGATTTCCAGTCCACTCACCATCAACACAATTGAAAACAAAGCGCTGAAATAAAAAACACTGAAACTAGGCACCATTGCAAAGAAGAAATGCTTGTTTTATTGCATAAAAAGTTGCACAACATAAACTTTATGTCAAAAGAATCCTGGCTGGCTTTCTGGTCAACTTGTTCTAAAACATTCAATGACCACCACTGCTTGATCAGGATAGACCCCACATTCCCTGTTCCCATAATGACATAGCATGTCTTATATGTCATTTTAGTATCTACCTTACTTCATCGCTGAGACTTTTTAAAAAAAACTACGTTTTTTCTTAAGAAATCAAAACAAATGAACACTGCCAGTTCAAAACTGTTTTCAACAGTATTATCAAACAAGGTGTGACCACACTTGATGAAAATAGCTATCATCAAAGTGGCAACATTGATTTGAAATCTAAGAGTCTGTGGTATAAAATTATTTTTAACAACCAGCTTTAGGATTTCTGGTCAAGATTATAAAATGAAAGATTCCTCAGATGCCCTGTCCCTCCCCTTCTCCCCCCCCCCCAAAAAAAACAAATCTGAAAGAGAGAAAAAATGACTTTAAATGACATAAGAAAATAAACATCAATCAAAACCTAAAATGAACAAAGTAAAGTGCCAAAATAATAAAAATTATGTTTTCTGAAGAAATAATGCAAATGGAAAAATAGTGAGAGGTATGTCTCAAATGGAGAAATGACATATTCAAAGAAATTAAGGAAGAATTAACACTAGTAAGAATGCCACAAGGCCAAATCAAAGAATCATTGAAAATAAAATTGCAAACTTAAGTTAGAATTAAAACATGCTAAAAAAAATAGAGAATAATGAAAAAAATGACCAATATGGAGATTTGTGATTTCATCAATTTGCTCCCAATGGTACAGAAAGTGAGAAACCCATGCCTTCTTTTTCTGTGCAATTCTGGTCCATGTTCTCCTATAAACCCTCCACAGAGAGTCAACCCAATATGCTAAAGACCTATAAGACTTATTATATTTCATAGATATCATTGCAGCATCAAATCTGTCCATTTATCCATCCCCGTCACTTGCCACATGCCTATGCTAGATCAGCGGGCCCACCATCTATCCCTCCATTGTCTTTTGGGTTACATGCAACTATGATTCCTTAGAGGCTGTGGTATTCCAAGAGTCACAATAGCATAACATCACTGGGGGAACATTTGTGTTAAGAAGGTAGGATTTTGTATTTGGAAGCAGCTTGGGATCATGAAAAATACTACAAAATTTCCTAAGTTCAATCCAGCCCATTCTCTTCTCCTAACTGTCTAAGCCCAACTCATTATCTAGCCATACTGCTTATTTCAGATATGTGTACTAATGAACTAGTTCAATGGACTGGCCATTTAACTATGTCACAATTAGTCATTTTTCATCCTCTTGGTCTTTATGGGTTTTTATGCTTCTTTATTTTGAGTGATTGTTGATCAAATCAAGAAGGTAATGTTAATATTCTTGGGATTGATGAAACCACAAAGGTAATTCTCATCAATGACTTTGAAGTCGTAGACTATGACTATGAAGTGAGACATGAAACAGGAAGAAATATACTAAAGGTGTTCACAATTATAATGGAGAACATCCTGAGCACAGTCTAAATGGAAAAGAGATTCCTTTAGTTGGAAAGGTCCTTTAGGTACAGGTATTTGTTGATGATATTGTGCTGAATACAGTAGATAATTTAAAGAAATTTATAGATAACAATCAAGAAAAGACTTTACTACAATGGAAAATAAAATTTTATGCGGTAAAAAGCAATTGGAAATACAGATTAAAAAAGAACTAAATTATCCAAATTATTGGGAAAATAACATGCAAATTTAAATGATAGACCTGGAAGATATATTACAGAACAGCAATCTTGGGGTCACTGACATCCAAGAATTTTTTTTAATCAGCATACCATATTCTATCAAATCACAGAATTCATAGATTTATAGCTGGCATGGACCTTAAATATTATCTAGTTGAACGTCCCCAATTTATAAATCAGAGAACTGAGGCCCAAAGCTTGAGGCTAAGTTGCTTGCCCAAGGTCACACAGGTAGTAATTATCAGAGCAAGTTTTAAAACACAAGTTCTCTGAGGTTAAAATCTTTCTGTACTGCCTGATCAAAGAAAATTTCCCATAATTGTCAAACATATGGCAGAATACAAATGTCAAGAACTCATAGAACCCCAACTTGGAAGAACTCAATATTTAACATACCTAGATATATCATAGTTAAACTCCAATAGTAAAGTTATAGGGGAGGGATGAGAGAAAAGGGAATTACAAGCTTAGAGAGAAAGTCCACAAACCTTTTACCAAAGAACAATAACCAAGATCAGAGTAGAATTTTCAAGAATGATAAGAAATGATTAGAAAATTTTATTATGGGGGTAGCTAGGTGGTGCAGTGATTAGAGTACTGGACCTGGAGTCAGGAGAACCTGAGTTCAAATCTGGCCTCAGACACTTGACACACTTACTAGCTGTGTGACCTTGGGCAAATCACTTAACCCCAATTGCCCTACCTCACCCCCTCCAAAAAAAAATTTGACTATGACTCATAACAAAAATAAGGAAGATAGGCT
This sequence comes from Trichosurus vulpecula, assembly GCF_011100635.1. Lineage (NCBI taxonomy): Eukaryota > Metazoa > Chordata > Mammalia > Diprotodontia > Phalangeridae > Trichosurus > Trichosurus vulpecula. The sequence goes on from NC_050573.1 coordinate 494,636,785, forward strand.
ATGAACTAAGGATTTACATCCCCAATAAAACTCAAAATGCTCTGTGAAGGCCAGAGATGAGTATCTGAAAAAACAAGACACCTATAAAAGTTTACAGAGTAAGGAAGTCTTCAAAGAATAAATAAGCCTAGAAACTGAAAGAGTGAGTACTTAAAGGAAGTCATATTTCTTAAATCAAGATCAGTCGCTAATCAAATGCAAGAACCCTGAAAGCCTCACATTGGCTAATTCCTAAATGTTGGCTGATTCGGGAAAAAAAAGGTGGAGTGACCTAGAGGGGGAACAAGGAAGAAGACAGGGTAATCCCAAAGCAAGCTGACAGTGCTAAAATGAAAGTCCAAGTTAAAGAAATCTACAATATTATTAAGATAAGACAAAAACTTTCCTTCTGAGTTGAGTTGTTAAATTTTAAGGTAATAGATAAAATATAAATAAGAAAGTGTACATTCTCTTCCAATGGAATTACTGAAAAAGAGGAAACCTGACAATTATACTGTAACACTTAACGTAAATGGATAAAATCCTTCAATAAGAAAAGAGGAAGTCCTTGAAGATTTAAAAAAAAATCTATCTGGAAACACATTTAATCGAGAAATACTTAGATGATTAAAATGAAAAAAAAATATGGTCCCAAATTTACCATCAGATCATGAAAAGCTGGAGTGAGAGAGCATTGAATCTGAATCATAAAGCATTAAAGAAGGTAAACATTCTGTTATGCTCAAAGGTTTCTTTTTTTAAAGAGTATTTACATTTTACATATGTGTGTACCTAATCATTCTGCAATAAAATTGGTAAAATCAAATCTTACAGTCTTGCAAGAAGAATGAAATGTATCGATAATGGTGGGAAATTTTTAATGCCTCTCCCATTGGAACATTTTAAGGCATTATGGACAGGCCTATACATGTTTTGGAATTGCAATATGGAAATATACAATCACAAGTATTTTCAACCTGACTATTATGTTTTTAGGATTTTGTCCTAAAAGTATCATAAAAGGGGAAAAAGGACCAAATATTGGTAGAAGAATATTCCTAGCTTCCCCCTTGGTAACGACAGTGAATTAGAAACAATGATATGTGTAGTGATTGGGAAATGGTTGAATTTATTATGGGGTATTGACATAATGGAGTAGTATGGTACTGTTAAAAACTGAATATGAGACATATAGAAAAACATCAAATAGTGAGGGGGTGCTCAGCAGAGCCAGAGCTATCGGCCCATGGACAAATTAAGTAAAAATAAAGATCACAAAGTCAATAGCAGTGTAACTTCAGATGGGCTTGAAAAGGGACACAGAGCACAAGTGTTTTTGTTTGCTTCTTGTTTGTTGATTTCTCTATATCTGTTGTTAAAATGCTAAGAGTTTTATGTAAGGTTTTACTTCTTATTTGTATGTTTATTTGATTATTTGTTTTTGTTAATGGTTATTAAATTTTTAATTAAAAAAAGAACCCACTTTGAGGAGGAAAAAAAGAAACTGTATTTTCAGAAACTGGAAGATTAAAAATATGAGTCACTAACACTCCTGCTTCTGAATGGTCAATTTGCTTTCATTCGGCCATGTGCTTTCAGTGTTGGGGAAAATTGCTTCAAAGAATGGGCAGCTGGTCATTTCCAAACTAATTAGCATGAGGAAGGCATGGAGAAAACGGGTTTCTGAGTGAGGCAGTAAATTCAGACAAGAATATGAGAGAGTACTCAAAAAGGGCCTGGTTGACCTGATAACCAGTAAAACTGTTTATTTATTCATATAACCACCTGGTGGTGCTGGGCAGTCACCAACCCATAGACCAGAGGATTTCTCTGCTGGTGCTCAGGGCACCTTTCCAGGAGCAAAGGTTCCCAGCAACTCAATCTCCCTTCCTTCACAGAGGAATGCTTGGGGGTGTTGTGAAACTAACCTAAAACACTTTGCCAACCTTAAAGCATCAGTTATTATTATTAGCTGGCAGTCACCATGCCACTAATGTGGTGATGACTTTATTCCCTGAACTTTTTACTGTATTCCTGCTGAGCTCAAGCGATGTTTATAAAGCAATAATACAGGGGTAGGCTGGTAAATGTTTAACAACCTGCCGTTCCAAGGGGGAAAACAGTGTATGCACACAAACTTTTCAGTTTAATATGCATTATTAACACTTTCTTAAATCTAGACACCTGATAAAACAATAAATCGGGCCCTGATTTGTAGCAATTGCTGATTTTTGAGATGTAAATGCTTGCGTGGAGAATTTAACAATCAGCTCTTGCAAACTTGTGAGAGCTGGTTCCAGCACAGCCCTGTTTTCACTCCCAATGATAAAATGGCTGTCCCTCCAAGCTTGTTCATTTCTGTGGCTTTTAAAGACACAGATTTTACTAGGATTGCCTTGGTTTAACACCAGCCTTCTTACATCTCCATAATTGTCTAAACACCTGTCCAACTCCAGCTTGATCATATAGTCTCTTTGGCAATTGCCCCTCCCTATCTTATCTCTAGATGTAAGTACTAAGTAAAATAAAACAAGAACTCTGGTTTATGTGGGCCAATATTTTCAGTCACATATTAAAACCTTAAGAACAAAAATATGTGTTTAGAACAAAGTCTAACAGTGCCCAAGCCCAAAGGAAAGCAGGGAGTCTAAAGTAGATAGATAAGCCATAATTTATCTGGCTTTCTTCCTGGAGAGAGGGAAAAGGAGGTGGGGTAGAGTGTGTCTCTGTCTCAGCTGCAGGATCAATAGTACCGATTTTACCCAGGATGAAGTTTGTGTATGATCTGTCCTTACTATGGTGGCCGGACCTCCACTGTGTATACTCCATGGTGTCACACACTTGTCTGGTCCTTGTGAAGGCTCCTCTCACCTTCTCTAGCCTGCCTTTCTCCTTCTTCTACTTACAATTATTTGTTTTGGCCAGAAACCCTGAGGGTCTTCCCCTCCCAGATTGTTGGGCTTTTTTTTTAATTGTTATTATTACAGGGTGTCCCTAAAGCCTGGACACATGGGAAAGAATGTATATTTTGAAATATTTGGAATATTTACAGACTTTAGCCCCCTTGACTTCTTTTTCTGGGGTATGCTAAAGGAGAAGGTGTACTCAATGAAAATCACAGACGCAACACACTTGATTGTACGCGTAAAGAGTGAATGTGCTAAAACTGATGGCAATGTGGAGTTATTGCATTGAGTTCGTGTGAATCTTGCAAAGCACATCAACCTTTGCATCACAAATGATGGAAATCATATTGAAGATGTTATTTGTTAATATTCCAATTAAATAAAATGTTGAAAATTTCATTCATTTCATTTCTTGAAAATATGCATTTTGGGGGAAGCTAGGTGGCCCAGCAAGTAGAGCACTGGCCCTGGAGTCAGGAGTATCTGAGTTCAAATGTGGCCTCAGACACTTGACACACTTACTAGCTGTGTGACTTTGGGCAAGTCACTTAACCCCAATTGCCCTGTCTTCCCCCCTCAAAAAAAAACCACAAAAAAAAAGAAAATGGGCATTTTTGCCTATGCGTCCAGACTTTAGGAACACCCTGTATGTAAAAGTGATCATTCTTTGCCTCAATTCTTACCCAGCCTTAATCACTCATTGGGCATTGCCTCGGTCAAACTGAGATCTGTTAAAGACCTCAGCTTTAAAAGGCTCCATTGCATCCAGGGCCATCTCCAGTCATCCTGATCTGTATCTCGCCACTGAGACCAAATGACTCTGGAGGAGAGATTGAGGCTGGTGACTTTGCACAGCCCTTCCTCACTTAAATCCAATTTACTTGCATGTCTCGGCATCACCTCACTGATGTCATGGTCCTCTTTAAGAATGAAGGACAGACAGCAGCATCAAGCTCTCTTACACAAGGGGAAGAGGAGATGGAGGTGAATTTGGGAAACTGGGTAACTTCCTTGGCAATCTGCGCCTCTTTTTGTTTCAGAAATTGCCGCCCATTCTGACTGTCACAGAAAAGGTAAATTTCAAAGAATTTTGGAGACTAGGCTTTTAAACAACGCCCCAGTTAATATTTCTTCCCTGTTTCAAACTCCTCCCCAGTCAATGCTGCTGTTTGTGGGGAGGAGTGAGACTACAGGCAAATAAACCCCAAACCTCACCTTAGTCCATGGTTTCAACCTCCTTCCCCACTGAACCATTTGTCAGAGCTGTTGACCAGGAGGGAAACTGTCTGGCTTAAATTTCATCTCCTATCATTTCTTCTGCCCACCTTTTTAGTAGAAATACCACTAGCAGTAACCAAAAAGAAGGGACCAAGCAAATGGACATAAGGAAGGACCTGAATTCACAAAGTGCATAATCAAATAAAGAATTAACCATAGCCTGGGCCTTTCTTTTTTTCTTTCTAATGCTGGATCATAATGATGATGACGATGATGATGATGATGATGGTGACAACGATGATGACAACAATAACATGACACTCCCTAAATGTTACATCCTAGTTCTCTTTGTATCCCTTCGGGTTGTACCTTTAAACTGACCAGTAAAAGGCATATGGAGTGGGGTCAATAATCAGCATGTTTTCTATAGTTCTCTCTCTTGGGAATTAAGTGCTCATGACATTCATTTTCCTTTTCATTTGTTCAGTCAAGTTCAACCCTTTGTGACCCCATTTGGGGTTTTCTTGGCAAAGATGCTAGAGTGGTTTGCCATTTTCTTCTCTAGCTTATTTTAGAAATGAGAAAACTGAGGCAAACGGGGTAAGTGACTTGTCGAGGGTCACACAGCTGGTAAATGTCTGAGATCAGATCTGAACTCAGAAGATGAGTCTTCCTGACTCCAGGCCCAGTATTCTATCCATTACGCCACCTAGCTATGCCCCGAAGTATTTATTTATGTTGGCATAAATTGGTTTAGTGCTGGATTTGGAGCCGGCGAATCCAGGTTCCAAAGCTGGCCCTGCTATTTGCTACTTGTGTGATGTTGGTCAAGTCACAACATCCCTGACCCTTGTTTTCCTCCTCAATTAAAATAAATTAGGTTCAGGGTTCAAGGGCCCACTAGCCTTTTTTTTGGTATAGAAGGCCTGGGAGCTAAGAATGGCTTATCCATTTTTAAATACAATAAAACTTTATTTTAAAATGTAAAAATCATTCTTAGCTCATGGGTCAGTACAAAAACAAGGTGCAGGACAGAGGTGGTCCCTGGCTGGTCATAGTGTGCTGACCCCTGGATTAGATAATCAGTCACTAAGGTCCCTTCCAGCACTAAATCTTTGATCCTACCAACAACTATTTTATGTTATAAAGTACTTTGTTAGTTTTTACGGTCAAGAAAATTCATCATCTGGAGACCTCAGACAACATACAACACAGCCTGTCATCGGGCCCATAAATGAAGCCTTTCTGACTAGGCCCGATGTGCCAGAGTGGGATCCAGCAACGTACTCTAAGAAACCTGAGTCCAGTCCTCTACGCCAGGATAAAGCATCAAAGCCATACTTTACTGGGGCTTCAGAAACACTTCAAGGATGGTCCCAGGGACAGACAATGTCTCTGGTCTGAGCACCAGCCAACCTTGACGTAGAGTAATAAATTCATCAGCAAAAGGTTAGACACTTTGATGACTATGGGGACAACAGTGAACTGTAGATCCACCCAACTCACAAATAAAGGGTCTGAAAAACTCATATTTCCCAAACTATATCATGCAGCAGAAAGGGCAATCTGTCACATTAGTTTATCACCCTTTGTGCTTTGGAAAAACGCTGGAAATGGATAATAAGCTAGCTAGGCCTAGATAGGGCAGCTAGGTGGTACAATGAATACAGCACAGACCTGCCGTCGGGAAGGCTCATCTTGTTGAGTTTAAGTCCGGCCTCAGATACTTATGACCTAGAGCAGGTCACTCAACTCTGTTTGCCTCAGTTTCATCATCTATAAAATCAGCTGGAGAAGGAAATGGCAAATCATTCCAGTACCTGCCAAGAAAAACCTCAAATGGGGCCATGAAGAGTTAGACAGACTGATAAGCCTAGATCAGGCTAAATTACAGTTAGGAAATGATGTGATTTTTCTAGTAATTCTAAACTGTAATCAGATGCAAAAAGTCATCTGAGTGAAATCACCAATTTTCTCCAAGTTATTTTTTAGTTGGGAATCATGGTACAATGCTTTCAGAAGAATTAAAATTATAAGTGATTCAAAAGAACGATAAACAGATGGATGGCACATATAGGTAGTTTGCGGAATCTTATCAGTGATGATAGCTGTGCAAATAGTAAAATGTAAGGTACAAAATCAGACCCAGGATGTCAAGAGATCTCAGAAATCATCTAATGCAATTCATACCCAAATACAAGTCCTCTCTACAGCATCCAGTCTCTGCTTGAAGAGGTCCTGTGATGGGAAACTTACTATCCCCTGAAATGGACCATTTCATTTTTGGAGAGCTCTAATTCTTATATCAATCAATCCATAAGCATTCAGTAAAGTGCCTATTATGCTGGGCACTATGCTAGACGTTGGGGAAACAGAGATAAAATTTAAAAGTCACTATCCTAAAGGAGTTTACATTCCACTGAGGAAGACACTATATGCATACATAAATATAACAGTTGTTTCAAAAGTCTCTCCTACAGAAATTATAGTTACTATTAACGTAGCTTTAAGAGGCAAATGGGATGCTGTGGAAATGCAGTTTTAACTGTCAGTTTTCAGTTATAACTGAAGAGAAACTGATGAAGATAGAGAAAAAGGAGACATCCCTTTTTTCTTTATGGAAATGTTTTAACTTTTATCTTGCAAAGAATATGAAGAGAATTTTTGAGAGGAGATTTTGCTTCATACTTTAAGTGAACTAAATTGTGTAAAATGGCATTCTCAGAAGTGAGGTCATCTGCTGTGGCTGGAGGTTTAAGATAACTCAAGCAGTTATTCTCACAGCTAAAATATTATAGATAATTATCTGTCTCATTATACATTGTCACTTTAATATTTATTTTATCCTAAGAGAGTAAGGGTTTAATATAGAGATATAAGTAATTACTATTAGGAAAAAGTTTATCCAGCTTATTAAAAAATATTTCATGAACTGGTGAGGGCTCTTAGTTTAGTTGATTGACAGAGGTGTTGAATAATGAATGAGGAAGACCCGGATTGAAGTCCTGCCTCTGACATACTGGCTGTGTGACCCTGGAGAAGTCATTTCACCTCTCAGTGACCCAGTTAATTCTCTAAGACTGATTTGAGGAGCATTTGCTGATTGATTCCTCACCTGGGAGCTCTCTATACCAGTGAAATCATAGGTCCAGTTCCTGTCCCTAACCCTAATGAAAACATTTCCAAACATACCTCTGGATCACCCTATAACTCTGGATGATAGTAAGCATGAGAACAAGTCAAGTAGCAAGCTGAGAGATGAGGAACAAATAAGGTAAGTGACCCATACAATCCTGTTACACATGGGTGTCATCCTCATAAGCCTTGGTCCATTAGCATCTATAAAATAAGTATAAGATAAAATAGGAGGTATTTTGCAGGGAAGATAAAGTAACTGTGGAGATCCAGAAAGGCCTTATGAAGGAGGTAGCCCTTGAGCTGATCTTTAAAGGGATCTAGGGATTCTAAAGGGTCACTTCAGAGACTGGAGCAAGGCACAAGAGAATAGGGATTATGTCAAGAGCTTTGAGATAGAGGAAAGAGGAAAAAAGAGACCTTGCAAGGAATGGTCTTTATTTTCTCAGGAAAATACCAAGCAAGGTCCTCTACTAAGAGAATGGAGGAAGGTAGTGGTATGGAAAGATTGAGAAAGGAAAAAGGTTTAGAATAGTCACTGTGCTGAATACAGCAGAGATTCAAGTAGGAGAGAACAAAAGGACTGCCTTGTAGCAGTAAGGGTATTATTAGATCTTAGATAAGGATATGGATTAGATATAGGTGGAAATAGATAATGATATAAATTAGATAATAAATTAGATAAATAATGATATAGATTAGATAATTGATATTAGATAATGTAAATTTGTAAATTTGGAGCAGACCCAGTCATCATCAGGCTGTAACTTCCTTTGGTACCACTCATCAGCCTGTGAGTAGTAGTAGCAAAGGAAGCTGATATTGCGAGCAATCTAGGATTGGGGTTTGGCAAAGAATGCAAGGCAATAGGAAAAGGGGGCCTGGGATCTTGGGTAAAGGACAATGTAGTGTTAAACAGTTAAAATTATAAAGTCAAAATTGGGAAGCGGTGGGGGGCGGGGCGGAAATGAAGACAAACCAAAGGCCTGGGAGAATATTGAGGGGTGGAGGGCTTGATTGTCATAGTGAGAAATAAAGAAATGTGTTTAGGAGGAGTGAGGCATGGAGAAGGATGGGATGAGAAGATGAGGTCAGATAAAGTAATTTCAGAATTATAGGTCATGGAAGTGGAACACTTGTGGTGAGAGCAAAGGTTTGATCACCCCTGTGTGTGGTATGTCCTTGCAGGTGTAGGTCATGAGAGTTTGAGAGAATGAAAAAAAAATCCGGATTCAAAATGTGAAATCTTTAATTCATGACATATGATTGGAGCTTAGGAGAGACACACACACACACACAAGGGCTAGATCAGAGGTTCCCAAATTTATTTGGCCTACTGACTCCTTTAAAAAAAATTTACTCAGTGCTCCCCCTGGAAATGTACTTTCTTTGATCCTTTAATGTTTGTTTTAATTTGCATCACTTCAAAAAATATAGATTTTTTAAAACTAACATCTTAAATTTAATAATTATTGTAAATTTGTGTTTTTTTTTCCTGCATTGAACCTTTGATGATGCAATATTGTATCATGTAACTGTAGAGTATCGTATTGTAAACAAGTTATTACATGCACATATTCCTGCTGATGCATGCTGGACTTCCTGACAATGCACAACATGCTCACCTGCCAACACTTGCTTGTTAAGACCTGTTGACAGACTCGATCACTGATTGGCTATAACTTGCATTTTGTGTGTTTATTTGGAAAATAATGTAATCACTACAACTTTAACTCTTACACAACAGATGAAACATGTATGAACGAGTTTTCAAAATTTTATTCCCTTCTCTTCTTTCCTTATGCTTCCCCCACCCTCATTTTTATTCAATGCCCCCCAATTGCACCCGAGGCTACTACTGCCCCTGGAAATCATTCCAGTGCCCCCCACAGGGGGCAGTATTGCCCATTTTGGGAACCTATGAGCTAGATGTATAAATCTGAGAATCACCTGGATAGAAATGATCATTGAATCCAAGAGAACTGTTGAGGTCACCAAGTGAAAGAGTAACTAGCAATATTTTTATTTCTTCTTATGTTTATTCCATCAATTTATTTACTTTATCTGATTTGAATAGCTAGCATTTCTAGATTGGCAACTGACTCTATGGGGTGAAAGAGAATGAGTAGTGAAGGATAATACGAGGTTGTAAACTTGGGTGATTGGAAAGTTGGTCATGTCCTACAAATAATAGTAGGGAGTAACTGGACCTTTTTGCTTAGACCCTGGTCTCACTGGAGAAGTCTCTCTAGTACTGAAAATGCTAGTTCTTGATTTTAGAAAACTACTATTTACTATATTACAGAAAAGTTCATTTGTTCCTATGATTTTTAGTGTTTATATATGTGTATATTTATATATGTATACGACATATTGTCAAAAGTTTTTTTTTCCCTTACTCTATTAATATAGCCATGTGTTAATAAAACCTCAATCCCTACCTTCTGCCTTCACTCTTCGGTGGCCCAATGCTCACTGACCTGAATTCCATCTGTCTTCTTCTCCTTGTCCATTCACCTGCAGGCAGTTGGCTTTGTCCCCTGGCATGGTCCTAACAAGCCCCAACCAGATGTCAGACCTCAGGTGGGCATCAGACCCTCCAACTTTCCCTCTAAACCTACCTTCCATCTATTGTATACATATCTTGTTCTCTCTGCTGTCATCCTATTAGAAAACTAACTCCTTGAGATTTATTATTTTTGCTTTTTCTTTGTATTCCTAGCTCTTTAACTCAGTGTCTGGCATATGGTTAAGTACTTAATAAATGTTGATGAATTGGAAGGCTCAGATACATGGAGGCCTCTACCCCTGTCTTCTTGCACACTCCTCTACTGAAAGCTGGCTTTATCCCTTCATGCTGGTTGGTTGGTTGGTAGCTCTAAAATGATACTGAGTGTCTTCAGGACTCCTGGAGGGCCCTGAGGTGAATTTAGTGCATTAGCCCATCTGTGTTTTGTAGTCACTTACTTAAGAGTTGGTTTTGTCTTCTGGTGTTCCCTAACAGGAAATTGGAGATTATGCTAATTTATAGCCTTCTGGAGGGTCTTGCCCATGCGTCTGGGTTTTATCTCCATTTCCTTTTGCATCTATTAGGATTAGTTTTATCACCTTCTATAGCTCTAATAGGCTGAGACCTGATTGCCCTTTGACTTCAGGCTTCATTCCCACCCCCATAGCACCTACAGGCTTCTGGGCATTATATATAAGAGCAATTCAGTCTCTTTCTTGCCTGGCTGTTCAAGTTGTATTTCTACAAAAAACTGCGCATTCAATATTACAAGGGGTGAGATTCATCTGGCCCTAACTCTCAGTACATTATGCTATCATTAATACAGTCTTTCTGGCTGCCATGTTACAATGTTGATCATACTGCATGTGATTCATGGTTCAACTCAATATAAGGAAAAATGTCCTCAACAGTTAAGAGAAGGTTGAGTTCTCTTCCACTGGGGGAAGATGTATGACCATTGTTGAGAAAACAGTAGAGGGAATTTCTGCTCAGATATAATTCGGATTTGATTTGCATGATAGAGAAAAGAACAATGAGGCTCTAATCAGAACAAGTGAAGAATATGGAGCCTATCATATAAAAGGAAACGAATTTTGTGGGAGGCAAGGGAAGCAAAGGACGATGGCATGTGATGCCAGAGAACTTGAATGAATGAAAAACAATTTATTGTCTTAACACATGCGAGCAGAATCCCTTCCCTCAAGGAATTTACATTCTAAGAGGCGATACAACATTATTGGAGAGTGGTGGCCAGAGAGGGGCATTTTGATTTAGAAAGTTATAGAAATGGTTTGTGAAGGTCATTCTTTTATTCATGTGACAATTACTTGTTAGAGTGTTGATGTAGCCCACTCTTCCCAAACATTCACTCATTCTCCATGTACTGATTATTCTAATCTGTCACCCAAAACTGAGACAGGAGAGGTAAGAGCTCAATAAATGCCATTGTTCTTTAAGATTTTATTTTTTTTGACAAATTTTCTATTGCTTCTTCTGTGATGGTATCATCCTCTTCAATGTTCACTTTGACCTTCTTGCCAACAAGACTGGCAATGCCTTCAGGGGGATAACCTTTCGGTTCAGCCACCTTCACCGTGAGCATATCCATTGTCAATATGGTTCCTTCAGGAATCCTCACTTTGGCCACCACTGATTTACCCAGCTGCAAACAAAACAAAACAGGTGAGTATCTTGATATATACATACACATGGAAGTGATGACCTTTCAAAAGGATGGAGATATTGTGGTTTTCTTAACTGCCTTTTTTAAAATTCAATTTTATTTTAAGCTCCAAATTCTCTCCTAACCCTCCATCCTACCCATTGAGAAAGCAAGAAAAACAAAACCCATTACAAACATGGATAGTCAAGCAAAACAAATTCCCATATTATCAATGTCCCAAAAGAATATGTATTCTGAGTCTACCAGCTCTGTATATGTAGTTTGAGATCTGGTACTTTGTATTTTTTTTCCACTGATTCCTGTGATATTCTTGACCTTTTGTTCCTCTGGGTAAATTCTGTTATTATTTTTTCTAGTTCTGTAATTTTTTGGTAGTTTGATTTGGCATTAAGTAAATTAATTTAGGTAGCGTTATGATTTTTATTAAATTGGCTTCACCTACCCATGAAAAACTATTGTTTCTCCAATACTTCAGTCTGTCTTTATTTGTGTAGAATGTTTTGGAATTGTGTTCATATAGTTCCTATACGTGTCTTGGCAGATAAACTCTGAAGTATTTAATACTATCTGTAGTCATCTTTCGTGCCGGATTCTGTTCATAAAACATAAAAATGTCAATGTGTTGTGTGGGTTTATTTTACATCCTGCAACTTTGCTAAAGTTGCTAGTTGCTTCTATTAGTGTTTTAGTTGACTCTCCTTGATGTTTTCTAAGTAAACTATCATATGCAAAAAGTAATTATTTTGTTCCCTCTTTGCCTATGCTTGTTCCTCCAATTTCTTTATCTTGTCTTACTGCTATAATTAGCATCATATTAAAGAGCATGGTGATGATGGACATCTTTGCTTTACACTTGACGGTACAGAGAAAGACTTTACATTATCCTCATCATAGATAATGCTGATAAATACTGGCTTTAGACAGAGCTAAATTTACTCCTTTGCTTTCATGTGTTTTTAACAGGAATAGGTGTTGTATGTTGTTAAAAGCTTTTTCTGAATCAGTTGCTATAAGATTTTTGTTGTTTTAATTATTGATACGGTTACCTATGTTTATAGTTTTCCTAATGTTGAAATCAGCCTTGAATTCCTAGTATAAATTTGGTCTGGTCACAGTGTATTATTTTTCTGATACAAAGCTGTCATCTTCTTGCTAATATTGTGTTTAAAATTTTTTTCATTAATATTCATTAGGTATATAGGTCTATAGTTCTTTTTTTCTGTTTTGACTCTCCCTCACTTAGGGTATCAAGATTGTATTTGTGTCATAGAAGGAGTGTGGTAGGTCTTCTTTTCTTATTTTTTTAAACAGCAAAGCATCAGAATTAACTGTTATTTAAATGTTTGGTAGAATTTGCTCATAAATCCATCTGATCCTTTTTTTCCTCTTGGAGTTGATTTATAGATTGTTCAATTTCTTTTTCTAAGATAATTTGGTGATATAGCTCCTAAGTATATATGCTTCAATGGTTGTGAATTCATTTTTCATAACAGTAATTTGATTTGTTTTTTTCAATCATGCTAGCTAATGGCTTATCTATTTTACTGACTTTAAAACTTTTTTTTCTAATTTTTATGATTTCTAGTTCAGCATTAAAGTTTTTTTTAATTTTATCATTTTTATTGAATATTTTAGTTTTCAACATTGATTTCCACAAGATTTTGAGTTACCAATTTTCTCCCCATTTCTACCCTCCCCCCCCATTCCAAGATGGCATATATTCTGATTGCCTCATTCCCCAGTCAGCCCTCCCTTCTGTCACCCCACTCCCCCACCCCATCCCCTTTCCCCTTACTTTCCTGTAGGGCAGGATAGATTTCTATGCCCCATTCCCTATATATCTTGTTTACCAGCTGCATGCAAAAACAACTTTTTTTTTTGAGCATCTGCTTTTAAAACTTTGAGTTCCAAATTCTCTCCCCTCTTCCCTTCCCACACACCCTCCCTAGGAAGGCAAGCAATTCAACATAGATCACACATGTATCATTATGTAAAACACTTCCACACTACCCATGTTGTGAAAGGCTAACTATATTTCTTTCCATCTTATCCTGTCCCCCTTTATTCAACTTTCTCCCTTGACCCTGTCCCTTTTCAAGTGTTTGCTTTTGATAACCTCCTCCCCCATCTGCCCTCCCTTCTATCACTCCCCTTTTTATCCCCTTCCCCTTACTTTCCTGTGGAGTAAGATACCCAATTGAGTGTGTATGTTATTCCCTCCTCAAGTTAAATCTGATGAGAGCAAGATTCACTCATTCCCCCACACAGTTGGTTTTCTAGCTGTTGTTTTTTTAGTTGCATGCCTAATTTACCTATCTGTTCTTTCTCTCTTTTATCAATAAGCATTTAGAGATAAAAATTTCCCCTAAGTACCACTTTGACTAAATCCCAAAAATTTAGGTGTGTTATCTTATTGTTGTCATTGTCTTTAATAAAATTATTGATTGTTTCTATGATTTATTCTTTGACCCAAACATTCTTTACAATTAAGTTATTTAGTGTCTAATTTTTAATCTTTGTTTCAAAGGTCATTTATTAAATATAATCATCTTGTATTACGGTCAGAAAAAGATATTTTGGCTTCTTTGTATTTGTTTGTGAACTTTTTATGCCCTAATATATGGTCAATTTTTGTGAAGGTTCTATCATAGATGAGAAGTGAGTAATATACCTTGCAATCTATTCAGTATTCTCTAGAGGTCTATCATATCTGATTTTTCTAAAACTCTATTTACATCCTTAATTTCTTTTTTTAGGGGGAAAGGTCCCCCACTATTATAATTTTACTATTTCTCCCTGTAACTCATTTAACTTTTTGTTCAAGAATTTAGATGCTATGCCATTATGTTTAATATTTATATTAAGTAGCTGTTCATGGTACATATCATTAAAAAGGAGTTTTCCTGTTTATCTCTTTTAATTAAGTCTATTTTTGCCATTGCTTTGTCTGAGATTATGATTTCTACCCTTTTTTTAAACTTCAGCTGAAGCATAATAGATTCTGTTCCAGCTTCTTATTTTAACTCTGCAAATATTTGTTTTTCTGTACCCAACTGTGCTTGTATGCATATTCTTTCCTCCTGGGAAAAGTTCAGATGAGTGCTGGTTTGTGCTACCCACTCCCTCCTCATTTTTTATAGACTTCTACTTGTGAACTTCAAGTGAGATAATTTTTCCTTCCTCTTCACTCTCCCCCAGTGCATTCCTCTTCCCTTCCCTTTCCATTCTTCTTTTAAGATCCTTAAAACACTACAATCACTTCCAGGCCTTCAATGAGCCCTGATGATTATAGTATTCCGAGATGACATATGTATCATTCCCTCTATATAAGAACATAAACAGTTTAACCTTGTTTAGTCCCTTATGCTTCTCTTAATTCCTGTATCTATATGTCAAATTTTCTACTAGTTCTGATCTTTTATTAGGAATGTTTAGAAATCCTCTATTTCACGGAAGATCCATTTTCTCCCCAGTAGGACTATTTGCTGGGTTAAGTTATTCTTGGTTGTAAGCCTAGATCCTTTACTTGTGGAATATCATATCCCAAGCTCTCCACTCTTTTAAAGTGATGGTTGCTAAATTTTCTATAATCCTGACTGTGGCTCCTCAGTACTTGAGTTCTTTCTTTCTGGTTGCTTATACTATTTTTTAATTTTGACGTAAGAGTTCTAGATTTGGGCTATAATATTTCTGGACATTTTTATTTTGAGAATTCTTTCAGGAGGTGATTGGTGTATTCTTTCAATTCCTACTTTTTCCTTCCAGTTCTAAGAGATTAAAGATGACATCTAAGCGCGCGCGCTTTCTCTCTCTCTCTGCTCTCTCTCTCTCTCTCTTTTTTGGTCTTGGCTTTTAGATAATCCAACTGATTCTTAAATTACTTCTTGAATCATGTTTTAGAGCTATTTTGCTATGGGATATCTATTTTCTTCTATTCTTTCAGTCTTTTGGATTTCTTTTTAACATTTCTTGATGTTTCATGGAGTCATCAGCTTCTATTAAGTCAATACTAATTTTCAGGGATTATCTTCTTGGATAAGATGCTATACCTCTAATTCTCATTTGGTTTTTAAATTCATTTTTAAGTTTAAAAAAAAACCCACAAAACTCTTCCTTTAACTCTTATGGGAATTCTGGTTGAATTTGTTCCTAAGCTATATTTTTCCTTGAGGCACTGCCTATAATGTTTTTAAATCATTCTCTTTTTCTGGGTCTGGATCCTGAGCTTCCCTGTCACTTTAATAGCTCTTTACAGTGGCATTCTTTTTGTTTCCTCATTCTTCTAGCCTACTTCTTGACTGTAGACTTTGTTAGGGCTGGGCTGTGTACACTTCTGGGGGGAAATGGCTAGCCTGAGTTTCCGTCCTCTTGCATCCCTGTGGTGCTTTCACAGATCAGGCTGGGGAACAGGGGTGATGCAAGATTTCACTGCTTCCAAAGCAAAGTGAGCAGGGGAGAAGTCTGCTTACTGCCACAGTTTAACTCTGTGAGTTTCTGACTCAGGTTTGAGCATGTTGGCTTGCCCCTGATTGGGAGTTTCAATACAGTGCTGCTGGACTTAACCACCGTTAGCCCACTTGGTGTCTCTATAAGGCCAGAGCAACTGAACTGCAGGTCTACTCTCTTCCCCCTCAAGTCTAACCTGGAACTGTGTAGTGGGGAACTGCTAGCGTGCTCAGTCTCCATTTTTAGTCCCTAGATACTAGAATGCACCGCACATAGCGTGCCCCTGGCCAGACCATATCCCTAGTTGTTTATAGACTTGTCTGCCTCCTTAAGCCGACCCAGACTAGAATAATGATTGTGGCTTTCTTGGATTTTCTTACTAGGATTCTGTATGGTACATTTTCTAGATCTTGGTGGAGATGGTTTGGTTGGGTAGCAAGGCTGTATTTCTTTCTACTAATATTACACCAACCCTGCCACCGCTTTAGTTGTTAAAATATGTGTGTGTATATGCATATATGTATACATGTATATGTATATGTATGTATGTGTATCTATATGAGTATCAATATATAGATATAGAGTAAGAGACACAGAGAGGACAGGGTGACATTTATAGTCCCAATACCAAAGAGAAGTCCCCAGTGTAGGAAGGATTACAAGGGAGGGGCACTTGGGAAGCAGGGAGGCCAAGAGACAAGTTACTTGCAACTTTTGACTACTTGCTCCATTATCAATCCTCGTACTCATACCATCAGGCCTAGATAACGAGATCTTACTAAAATTTGTATATATTCCACATTTCTAAATCGTGTTCATGATTTAAAGAAAGATTATTCTTAAGAGCAGGAAAGAACCTTAGAAGTTTTCTACTCCAGACCCTATCACAAGGAGTTAACATCTGATGATTCCATCACCCGGAACCCTTTCTCTGCACCCCAAATACAATTCTTTTCCCCTATACTATGTTCCTTCAAGTTTGAATTAATTTCTGTTTCTTCATCTGTGCCCTAATCACAGTATAAGCACTTTTAGATGACTTTTGCTTAAACACAGTAAAACAACACAAAACTCACCTTCTCATTGCAGGCCACCTCACATGGCAAGAGTTGTTTAACTGGTGACCCCAAGGCTTTTTCTACAAGGCGGACTGCTTTCACCAACTCTGCTAATTCATTTGGCTCCAGAGATGCCTGATGGTCACTCCCTTTCCAAGTTTTATCCAGAGTCACGTGACGTTCTAGTACCTTAGCCCCTAGAGCAACTGCAGCCACTGAGACCACAATGCCCGTTTCATGCCCAGAATATCCTATGGGGACGTCAGGGAATGCTTTCTGATATTCCTTTAACACAAAGAAAAAAATGGGAAAGGCAGAGAGGAGTGGTTGGAGAGAAATGCATTATAAGAATGTTTCTGGTATCTAGACCATCATGAATAACATCAGAACTAATAAAGGAATAATCATTCTTAAAGGACTTCATTTAACCAACTTTAACTTCTACTTGAAAGTGTTATATGAAGGAGTGTGCTGGAGCCAGCTCCCCAAAGTCAATTACTAAAATTTCAGAGTGAGTATGCAACACTTCAGAAATGGGCAAATGCTACAAAAATTGGGGCTGGATTTATTGTTTTATATAATATTTAGACCTAAAGTGGCGGAGAAAATGTTAATGCAAATTAAACTTAGCAAGTCATGAATATTTTTTTCCTTTTCTAGAGAGTCAGTTGTTAAAAATTTATCAGCACATCCCTGATTATTTATATCCCTATCTCTATCTCTATATATCAATCTATCTATATCCATCTATCTATTGATCTGTCTATATCAATTTTTCTTTCTAAATCTATAGCAATCTGTTGATCTATCAATCGATATATCTGTCACTCTATCTATATCTATCTATTGATCAATCTATATCAATCAATATAACTACATCAATCTATTATCTATCTATATATGTTATCCTCATAAGAATTAATCTGGCAATCAAGACCTTTCATAATTTAGTCTAAAAACTACTTTTAGAACAAAATCTTTTGTTCTTTTGCCTTTTGTCTTTTCTTCAGTAATTTCAACGCTCTCCCCTCCTGTTTGAAACCTCCCCTGTGACAAAGCAAAACAACTAAACAGACACATCTGATCCAGCGACTGCCCCTGACAATGTATTTAATGTCCTTCTCGCGCCCCTCACTGCACCCCCGTCCCCCTGCCAGTATTATCCCGTCTCTCGTCTATGAGGAGGCAAGAGTATTTTACTGTCTGTTCTCTCGACTTCTGATTGCTTTTTCACTTGCTGTCATCATTGTATACTTTGCCACGGCCAGTCTGCTTAGTTGGCTTTGCCTCATTTCAAATAAATTATCCCATGTTTGCCTGAATTCCTCATATTCAGCATTTCTTACTGCACAATGATATTCCATTACATTCACATGCCACAGTTTTTAAAAATGCATGAGCACTCATTTTGTCTCCAGTTCTATGCTTCCAACTAAGAGTTCCACTATGAATATATTTATATATGAGATTTTATTTCTGTCTTTGACATCCTTGGGGAATAAGCCCAATAATGGGGTTGTTCAGTCACTGGGTAAGAAGAGTTGCTTCTTGTGACTTTTGTACTGACAGTACATCCAGGGTACCTTTTTTTTTTCCCATAGCCCCTTCCCCCCAACTAGGACTACTCCTTTCCTTTGTTATCTGCCAATGTGCAAGCCCTGAAGTTATACCTTTAAGTAGTTTTAAATTTGCATTTATCATATGATTAGTGATTCAGAATGAATCTTAATGTGGTTGTTAAAAGTGTACAATTCTTCTTGAAAACTTTTTGTTCCCATAGTTTGATTACTTACTTGTTGGGGATTGGAGGTCACGTAGCTGGTCCATGAGCCCAGGACTTCTGCCACAAAGACCTGCCTTCTTTATTTAGTCACAGCTGCCTCCTCTGAACTACCATCTTTTGTTGTTATAATTCTGCCTATAGTTCTTTGAGAGTGGGAGCACTCTCCTTTATCACCCCTTCAGACTAAAAAAAAAAACTCCATGGAGATAAGAAATGAATCTTCATAAACCTCCAAGTCCTGTTACTACTAGAGAAAGTAGGAGAGGCAAGGAAGGGACGCTGGTCTGATTTAGAATTGGAAGAAAACTGGGAATCTATGTTCAAATCCCTCGTTCTGAGGAAGCTGAGACTCAAGAAAGTTGAATGATCTGCCCAAGTCACAGAGGTAGTGAATGGTGAAGCCAGGACTTGGACTCTGACTCCAAATTCTACAATCTTTCCAATTATCATATTCTGCTTTAGGAAGACCACTCTGTACAACCAGTATCTCTGACAAAGGCCTCATCTCTAAATATACAGGGAACTGAGTCAAGTTTATAAGAATACAAGTCATTCTCCAATTGAGAAATGGTCAAAGTACATGAACAGGCAGTTTTCGGAGAAAGAAATTAAAGATATCTATAGTCATATGAAAAAATGCTCTAAATCTCTATTGATTAGAGAAACGCAAATCAAAACGACTCTTAGGTACCACATCTCTCCTGTCAGATTGGCTAACATGTCAAAACAAGAAAATGTTAAATGCTGGAGAAGATGTGGGAAAAGTGGAACGCTACTTCATTGTTGGTGGAGCTGTGAACTGATCCAATCATTCTGGAGAGCAATACCACTTCTAGGGCTATATCCCAAAGAGATCATACAAGTGGGAAAAGGACCCGTATGTACAAAAATATTTATAGCAGCTCTTTTTGTGACAGCAAAGAACTGGAAATCAAGGGGATGCCCATCAATTGGGGAATGGCTAAATAAATTGTGGTATATATATTCTATAAGAAATGAGGATCAGACGGACTTCATAAGAACCTAGAGAAACTTATATGATCTGATGATGATTGAAAGGAGCAGAACCAGGAGAACATTGCACACAACCACAGAGACATTGCTTCTGTGATGACTAACTTTGATAGACTTGGCTCTTCTCAACAAGGCAAGGTTCAAAGACAGCTCCAAAAGACTCATGATGGAAAAGGCTATCTACATCCAGGGGAAGAACTTTGGAGTCTGAATACATATTGAAGCAAACTATTTGCTCTCTCTCTTTTTAAAATTTGATTTGATTTGATTTTTGGTTTTATCTTTCTCATGGTTCATTTCATTGGCTATAATTCTTCTTTACAACTTGATTATTGGGAAAATAAGCTTAATGTGAAGGTATATGTAAAACCTGTATCAGATCATATGCCATCCTGGTGGAAAGGGGGGAGAAAATTTGGAATTCAAAAACTTGTGGAACTGAGTGTTGTAAACTAAAAAAAATTAACTTAAAAAAAAAGGAAGATCACTGTGGGGCAGCAACACATAGGATGAAATGTAAGGGGGGGAGGGGAAGCCTATGACAACAATAATAGAGGTAGGATCCTGAATAATGAGAATGGGAAGGAAGGGAGAGATGGGAGGAGGTTTTGAAGAGGGAAGTGCTATGAGTGAGCTAAAGCAGGCACCAATATTTCAAGCTCTACCACTTTGGGCCATGCCAGCAGTCTTGGGCCCCATCCCATTCCTCTAGAAATCTGAAATACCCTGGAACTAGGGCTTCGTCCCCTGCAACCAACCTGTGGACCACAGGTAGTAAAAGGCTTTATTTTGGATACCCACGAGCCAGTTTATGGTCCTCCAAATATTTCTGCCCTAAAGTCAAAGGGAGAGGCTGCCAACTTTTTATTCAACTATGGTGGAGTCTATACTCAACTAGCTTGTTGGGAATCCTTGTCTTAACAGCTAATGGTCTTTCTTTAGCAATAATGAATTTTTTAAAAGAGACTTTTCCAGTGTGTATAACATCTGTACTCTTTGACCCAGAGATTCCACTGTTAGGCACGTACACCTAGGAGGTCAGAGAAAGAGCAAGACCTTATAGAAAGTATATATAGCAGCATTTTTGATAGTAGCAAAGAACTGGAAACAAAGTAGATCCACATCACCTAAGGAATGGTTAAGCAAATGATGGCACATGATATCATGGATTTATTACTGTACCATAACTAACAATGAATGTGCACTCAGAGAAGCATCTGAAGAGGAACAGGGAGAGATCTATTTGGAAATGAAGACGAAAGTAATAAAACTATAAAAAGAGAGATGTCTAATTTTCCCTAGTTTAAGATAATGTCCTAAAATTATCATATTAAATTGTTCTACTCAGCTCAAGATCTCAGTTATCAGTATGCAATACTCCAGCAACTTTAATAACGAGGGGAAAATGAACCTTAGAGATGTACCTGATAAGAAATAAGAATGGAGTAAAGCTTTTTAAACTGCGATTTATCTTCAATACATGACAAAAAATATTTTAAACCACAGTAACAATTAATGGTAATACCTGTATTCAATCTGACCATGGAAATCAATAACAAGCAATACTAAAATTAAATTTCAAATTTACCTTTACAAGAATGCACCTTGTTACATCTGTTTTGAAGTAGTAAACTTGCTGGGGAACCTTGGACAGTCCAAGACCTCATTACAAATAGCGAATTAGCACTTTATGCATCCAAAATCCTGTGCCTACCAGAGTGGATATGATAAGATAATTTGGATCACGGACTCACCGTAATTACACGGAGGTTGACATCTTCAGGGAGCAGTGGGTAGGCACTGGTACACTGCAGAATGCAGAAATTTGGGTTTATAGGTTTCACAATATTGTAGACCTGCTTCATCGTGTCCATGGACTGCATACCACTGGAAATAACCATGGGACGACCTGATCAACAGAATTACCAACATGGTCACTCTTTGCCAGTTTCATTACTTGTGCCAACCAATTCCATTTTGTCAGCAGGAACACAGATTTCTCTGGACATTTTTTTAAATCAAAGTTGATTAAACTTTGTAGACACAGTAGAACAGAATGGTCAGCACCTTCCCCTCGTGGTGGGAGGTCGGAGTAGAAGAGGTGCATAAATAATAGACCTGTGATTTCACTCGTGTGGAAACTCCCTCAACTCGCACTATTCTATAGTTTTTAGTGTTAGTGTTGCCTAAAGCACAAGACTTCTCCACAGCCTCAAAGCCACTATGTGTGTCAAGAATTGGTACTTAAGCCCGACTCTTCTGGACTCCCAGGATGGCTTTCTGTCCACTATCTGACATCATCCCTCATTTAAAATCTGAAAATTATCTCCAAATCACATGGCTTTCACTAGTGGTTTTTTTGTTGTTGTTTAAAGAAAAAATACACCTTACCCCTTGTTTCCTTCTTCTAAAAGAACAATGATAATTTACATTTTGTTTTGTGCACATCACCTCAACTGATCCTCAATCTAGAGGGAGAAGGGAACTTAGAAGCTATCGACAATCCAAATCCTCATTTTGCAGATAATAAAACTGAGGCCCAGGGAAGCTATAGGACTTGCCCAAAACTGCATATCTAGTTAATGACAAAGGGGAGGTGTGACTCCAGGTCCTCTTAAACTCCAGAGTCAAACAGTGCTTTCTGTTATCTGCTGTTCCAGGCTGTCTCCATTATTCCCATTTCCCAGATTAGAAAACAGAGCCCCAGAGAAATTAAGTGACTGGCCCAGGGTCATGCCTCCAGTAAGCAGCGGAAGCATGGTTCTAGAGCACACCTCTCTAATCTAGCACTTCTCCCACCCCACCCTACCCACTATTCCCAGCTGCCTCTACCACACTTCAATGATTAAGATAAGATCTCTACAGTTAACCTTCATGTTTGCTACCACAAAAAGACTAAGTCGTTAGGAGGAAATCAGAACTCTAGGAGACAAATTAAGTGGAAACACTCACCTTTCTTGGCTGTCTTTTCCAGGTAGGGAAAATTGTTAGTGTCTCCAGATCCGACTTTGAAAAATGGAACATTCAATTCATCCAGAAACTCAACTGCCATCTACAAAAGAGAACAGGGAGTTGTTCGTGGCTTCTCCTCCCCACAGGAAAAGCTATGGTCCACATGGAGCCTTGACCCTAATGAGAACCGGGCCATCTGTCAAAACAAGAAGCTTGCTCTAGATCAGGGCTTTTTAATCTGAAGGCCACTAACTTGGACTTCAAAAAAAGTTTGCTTAACTGTTTCCATGGTTTTATTTGTAATCCTATGTGTCTTATTTAAAAAGTACAAAGATACCCTCCCAGATCAGAAAGTGAATAAAACTGCCTTTAGCTGGATTTCGCTGAGCTCCTGTGGAATGCTTATTAGGTCTCTGCTGCTTTGATTGAGAGGATATTTTTCTTAATAAGCCTTATTCTTAACTAATTTGCACATCCCCTTCCCATGACTAGTCCTTGCACATACAGAAGATGCAGGAAAAAAAAATGCCTTTTGAATTGAATATAGTGAGTGTTTAATAAATCTGCATTAAATTAAACTGCATAGGAATAGAACCATGGCAAGCACACACACACACACACACACACACACACACACACACACACACACAGCCATCAACTGTATTTTCATCTGAAAGAAAAAACCCAACTCCTTCTTTTGAAAGAAATCTAATTTATAGGGATATTATTTGTAGTTCTAATGGAGAAACATCCCCATCTTGTGGGCTTTTAGGAGACTGATACCAAAGACAGCTTCTGTAACCAAGGACAAGTGACTAATTAGAATTAACTAGAAACCCCTAGGCCCTAAACAATCTTGCTGTTTAGAACATATGTACATGATTATGTCACCCCAAAACTAAGGCACAAGGAGACAGCCTGATAGGAAAATTAAAGTGGCAGATGTGAAAAGAGGGTCATAGGCCTACATAGCTCAATGGCAAATTTAAGTATTTAAAATTTAATAAAATTTAAGTATTTAAAAACTATATAAAAAAATATAAAATTCTTCTTAGAACAAAAAAAATGAAAAACACTGCTGTTAGATAAGATGCCCTGGAAAGTCCACCAAGTTGGAAAAGCTTTCCATAACAAGCCTAATTAATGGACAGTGACTACCTCTAACACCGAGGATTAGGCTGTGAGCTCCCTGAGAACAGAGGCTGTTTTTGTTGCTGTTGTCTTTCTCTGTATCCCCAGTCCTTAGCATACTGTAGGTGCTTAATCAATGCTTGAATTACTGACAGCTAAGTTTGGAGAAAGCTATAAGGGCCCTTGGACTCTGTCTAGCCCAGGGGTAGGGAACCTGTGGCCTTGAGGCCACATGTGGCCTCAAGTGCGGCCTTTTGGCTTGAATCCAAATTTTACAGAACAAATCCTTTTATTAAGGGGATTTGTTTTGTGAAGTTTGGATTCAGTCAAAGGGCTGCACTTGAGGCCACATGCGGCCTTGAGGCTGCAGGTTCCCCTGGCGGCCCAACTGCCTCCTTTCACAAAAGAGGAAAATGAGGCCTAGAGAACGGATGTGACTTGCCCAAGGTCACAATGGTAACAAATATCGGAGGCAGGATTTGAACCCAAGTCCCATGACTGCACAGCCAAGGCCCTGTCTGTTGTACCACTAATGCAATCTACTTCAGAGAAGGGGACTGTCCACACTGATGAAATTAGAAATCCTTGAAGTATGTGCAGGGCACTGAGAATATAAAAATGGGGAAAAAAATGCAGCCCCCTATGGTTAAGAGTTCACATAAAGGCTACAAGATACACATAGATATTGAGGATAAAAAGGGAAAATTGATAAAAGCAAAATCAGAAATTAAGACAAAACACCCCAGGAGTAACAGACTTAGGGCTCAAAGGGACCCCAGAAGTCATCCAGGCCAAACCCCTCATTTTTACAGATTGAGAAAACCTGTGCCCAGAGGCCCGGCCAAGACCTCACAAAATGTTGTAATGGCGCAGCAGACCCGGGTTCTGTACCCAGATGCTCCGGAGGCAAATCAAGCTTCGTTGCCACTGCGCTGCCATGTACAGCCTTTGCTGCTCACCTATCTACCTACCTGCAGGGGGAGAAAATGGGGCTTGTGTATATACACATATATACATATACACGCAAAGGGGTAAGTGCCTCTGTGTGTTCATATATGCACATATGCACAGGTGTGTATACATACATATATGTACTATGCGTGTACATACCTATAACATGTACATATGTATGTCTACATAGGCACCTCTATGTGTCTGCACACACAAAGTAAGCTTGAAGAGGAAGACACCATTCACTGGGGGGAATGGACCAGGAAAAGGCTTTCTGCAGAAAGTGGTAATTGAGCCAGGTCCTGAAGGAAACCAGGGATTTCAGGTGGTGACAGGACAGTTGTACAGAAGGGCATTCCAGGCATAAGGCACAGCCAATGCAAAGTCTTGGAGGTGGGACAAGGAACCGAGAGCTGACCAGTATGGCCAGACTATATTGAGAGCATAGAAGGAAGAAAGAATGTATAAGAAATCTGAGAAAACAGGAAAGAGCCAGATTGTGAAGAGTGGGGGGAATTAAGTAGCTGATCAGAGCGGGAGTGTAAGGATCTCTTTGCTGGTGCGGAGGCGGCGTTCTCTTGCTTTGCCTTGTTTAGATCTGGGTCACAGTCCTTGTTTGTGGGGTCCTGGGGTGAGGAGGAGCCCTGATGTGGCAGAGCTTGTGGTGGCTGTGGAGAGGGAGTCCTCCTGGTAGTTACATGGCAGAAAAGAGTGCCTGAGATCATTCACAGAGCAGAGCACAGGCCAGGAGAGGACTAAACACCTCTCACTGGATCATACCACCATAGAAGAACTGAAAATTTACAGGTGCCTAGAAGTACCTCTGAAAACAGCAGCACAAAACCCCTGAAGCTTGACACAGAGCCCTCTCCACTCTGGAAGCAGTCATACCCTGACAAAGAGCTCAAAAGTCAAGTAATTGGCTGGGAAAATGAGCAGAGAGCATAAAAAAACTCAGACTATAGAATCTTGCTTTGGTGAAAAAGATCAAAACATATAGCTAGAAGAAGACAACAAAATCACAGATCCTACATCAAAAGCCTCCAAGAAAAATATGAATTGGTCACCAGCCATGGAAGAGCTCAAAAAGGATTTGGAAAATCAGGTAAGAGAAGTAGAGGAAAAATTGGGAAGAGAAATGAGAGTGATGCAAGAAAATCATGAAAAAAAAGTCAATGACTTGCTAAAGGAGATTCAAAAAAATAATGAAGAAAATAACATCTTAAAAAACAGACTAACCCAAATAACAAAAGAGCTCCAAAACACCAATGAGGAGAAGAATGCCTTAAAAGGCAGAATTAGCCAAATGGAAAAGGAGGTCCAAAAGACCACTGAAGAAAATACTACCATAAAAATTAGAATGGAGCAAGTGGAAGCTAGTGACTTTATGAGAAATCAAGAAATTATAAAACAGAATCAAAAGAATGAAAATGAAGACAACATGAAATATCTCATTGGAAAAACAACTGACCTGGAGAATAGATCCAGGAGAGGGAATTTAAAAATTACTGGACTACCTGAAAGCCATGATCAAAAAAAGAGCCTAGACATCATCTTTCAAGAAATTATCAAGGAAAATTGCCCTGATATTCTACAACCAGAGGGTAAAATAGAAATTGAAAGAATCCACTGGTCACCTCTTCAAAAAGATCCCAAAATGAAAACTAGGATTATTGTAGCCAAATTCCAGAATTCTCAGGTCAAGGAGAAAATATTGCAAGCAGCCAGAAAGAAACAATTAGAGTATTGTGGAAATGGAATCAGGATAACATAAGATCTAGTAGCTTCTACGCTAAGGAATCAAAGGGCTTGGAATATGATATTCCAGAGGTCAAAGGAGCTAGGATTAAAACCAAGAATCACCTACCCAGAAAAACTGAGTAAAATACTTCAGGGCAAAAAATGGACTTTCAATGAAATAGAGGACAAACATTCTTGATGAAAAGACCAGAGCTGAATAGGAAATGTGACTTTCAAATACAAGAAACAAGAGAAGCATGAAAAAGTAAACAGGAAAGAGAAATCATAAGCGACTTACTAAAGCTGAACTGTTTTGTTTACATTCCTACATGGAAAGATGATATTTGTAACTCATGGGACCTTTCTCAGTATTAGAGTAGTTGAAGGGAATATACATACATACATACATACATATATATATATATACACACATACATATACATATATATGTACATATATATGTACATATATATAGACAGAGGGAACAGAGTTGAATATGAAGAAACAGTATCTAAAAAATAATAAAATTAAGGGGTAAGAAAGGAATATATTGGGAGAAGGAGAAAGGGAGAGATAGAATGGGGTAAATTATGTCAAATAAAAGTGGCCAGAAAAAGCTGTTATAATGGAAGGGAAGAGGGGGCAGGTGAAAGGGAATGAGTGAACCTTGCTCTCATTGGATTTGACTTAAGGAGGGAATAACATACAAACTCAATTGGGTATCTTACCCTACAGGAAAGTAAGGGGGAAAGTGATAAGAGGAGGGGGATGATACAAGTGAGGGCAGATTGGGGGAGGAGGTAGTCAAAAGCAAACATTTTTGAAAAGGGACAGGGTCAAAAGAGAAAACTGAATAAAGGGGGACAGGACAGGATGGAGGGAAATATAGTTAGTCTTACACAGCATGACTATTATGCAAGTATTTTGCATAATGATACATGTATAACCTATATCGAATTGCTTGCCTTGTCAAGAAAAGTGGGTGAGGAGGGAAGAAGGGAAAGAATTTGGAACTCAAAGTTTTGAAAACAAATGTTTAAAAAAATTGTTTTTACATGCAACTGGGAAATAAAATATACAGGCAATGGGGCGTAGAAATCTATCTTGCCCTACAAGAAAGTAAGAGGAAAAGGGATTGGGGGGGTGGGTGGAGTGGGGAAACGGGCAATCAGAATACATGCCATCTTGGGGTGGGGAGAGGGTAGAAATGGGGAGAAAATTTGTAACTCAAAATCTCATGGAAATGAATGTTGAAAACTAAAAATAAAGAAAAAATTTTTAAAAAGAAAATTACACATATTATATACTTTAAAAAAGGGCAAGCTATACATAATTTATAGAAGGAAATGTTCAATTGATTTTGTGCTCTGAATAAAAAGAAAAAAGTGGAAAAATACTTTATCTAGTTTAAAAAAATCACTTGCCCAATTTGTAAAGCCTGTTTAATTTCCTCTTTTGACAACAAGCACAAATAAATCATTTTTGAACACAAGTCTAAAAAGCTGACCTGCCTATAATAAACAAGAACATAGGTACTTTCAAAGCTGTTCTTCATCAGGGAGGTTTGAGGAAGGTTTTATGCTAGACGTGGCAGCACCTGAGCCCTGAAGGAAGGATGTTGTTTCAAAAAGTACAAAGGAGGATGGATCACATTCCAGGTACAGAAGCTGACTGGTGCCAGTGCCCCAGGGCAAGAGAGGGTAGAATGACATTGTGTAACACAGGAGAGAAAGACCCGTGGGGCTGGAACACAGAATGGGTAAAGGAGACTAAGGGAGAAAAAAAAGGCTGGAAAGTTAGGTTGGAGGGACAGTGGAGGGCCTTCAGTGCCGAGCTATGGAGACTGCAGTTGACCCCAGAAGCCAATGGGAAGCCAATGAGGTAGCACTGGAGTGACACAGTTGGACCTGTATGTTAGGGGAATTTTGTTGGGAGCTGTGTGAAGAATGGATTGCAGCTCGGAAGAGATGGGAGATGTGGAGGATATTACAATATCAGGTGAGAGGTGATGAAAGTCTGAACTAGGGGGCAGCTAGGTGGTGCAGTGAGTAGAGCACCGGTCATAGAGACAGGAGGACCTGAGTTCAAATTCGGCCTCAGACACTTGACACATATTCTAGCTGTGTGACCTTGGGCAAGCAATTGCCTTTCAAAAAAAAAAACAACAAAAGTCTGAACTAGGCATATAAACATGGAAGTGGAGAAGAAGAGGGGCTGGTGATATCCAGAGAACACAGCAAATGGTTAAAGACAAGAGGGAGAGGAAAAATTCAGATGATATTCTGAGGGTAGGTCAGGAAGGAGGGGGAATGGCGGTACCATCTACAGAAGCAGAAAAGCTGGGAAGGAGAAGGTGAAGAGGGAAAGAGGATGAGCTAATTTTTGAACATCAACAATGTCAGAGGAAGGGACACGTGGATCAGAATTTCTAAAAAAATTTTGCTATTAATTTATTTTTAGTTTTCAACATTCACCTCCATAAGTTTTAAATTTTCTCACCCTCTCTCCCCAAAACGGCCTGCGATCTGATATGAGCTTTACACATACATTCATTATACATACATTACAACGAATGGGAGAAACCATGAGAAAGAAAACAAAACAAAAAAGAAAATAGGCTGCTTCACTCTGCATTCCCACTCCATAGTTCTTTCTCTGGATGGGGATAGCATTTTGCACTGGATCAGAATTGTAAAAAATCTAACCTTGTCACCCACCTGGCCCATCACCAATCTACCCTACAGCTAAATACTCCTAAACGTGTCGTCTCCACTAATAAAAACATGAGTTCCTTGAGAAGCAGGGACTGTCAATTTTCTACTTGTATTCTTAACACTTAGAACCATGATAGGCACATAGTAATAATAAATAAATGCTTCCCTATTCCATTCCCTGTACAGAAATGTCTTTATGGGAAAATAAATTAAAAGATACAACTTGGCTTGCCTGCAGACCAACCTGACCTTGTGTTTTAAAGGGAAACTGTCCCATCCTTAGGCCTAAAAGTCACAGGAAGATTCGGAGCTGGAAAGAACTTCAAAGATCTAATGCAATCTCCTCATTTTATTGAGGTCCACAGAAGTTAAATAAATGTCTTCCCTATGGCCAAACCAGGAGGTAAGTAGTAGAGCCAAGATCTGAAGCCAGTTCCCAATGCCCAATCCAGGGTCAGATAACTTGGATTTTCCTAATTAGCTCCATGACCTCTGACAGATCCTAATTAGCTGTGTGACTTCTAAAGAGCTGTGTACCTTTGGGCAGATCACTGCCCTAATGTCTCTGGACTTGACTTTTTTCTTCTATATGATGAGAGGATTGGGCCACATCAGAAGTTCTTCACCTGGGGTCTGTCAACTTGCTTTTAAATATTTTGATAATTGTTATTTCAATATAATTTGCTTCCTTTGCAATCCTATGTATTTTAATTTATGCATTTAGAAATATTATTCTGAGAAAATATGCACAAGATTCCCCAGACTGCTAGAGGAGTCCCTGACACAAGAAAGGGTAAGAACCCCTGGGAGAGATGATTTCTGAGATCCCTTCCAGCTACAACATTCTGGGATTCTAGAAATAACTTATGCCTCAGAGGTGTGGGGGGCAGCAGGGAGGCAGCTAAGTCCAACAAATGCAAACATTTCCATATACAAAGAACAGAAAAAGAGGACTGTAGATGAGACAACAAATTTCTATAGAGCTTGTGTGCTTGTGTGTGTGTGTGTGATTGTACGCATAGTAAGTTCCCATCAATTTCAAAGCTATTCTGGTTGCTCGTGCCTCCCTCTGAACTTTCTTCTTTTCTGTTCTGCAGAAAGAGTTCTAAGGAAGAGAAGGTTTTTAGGAAATGACAATGAGTTCCAATTTGGGACCTGCTGAGTCTGAGATGCCTACAGGACATCCAGCTGGCAGTTTTCAATAGATCTGAGAATCGTCTCCATAGAGGTGATGGCTGAAGGTGTGGGAGACAATGAGATCTGAGAGAGAGAGAGAGAGAGAGAGAGAGAGAGAGAGAGGGAGAGGGAGAGACAGAGACAGAGACAGACAGACAGACACAGATGGAGAGAGAATAGAGGAAGAATAAGGGCAGAGATCCAGACCAGTGATTCTTAAACTGTGGATCACGACTCCATATAGGGTTGTGAAAAATTTGGCAATGGTCAAAGTTTTCTGAACATGCAATGACCAAAAATTTATTAAAAATCAAACTCGTAATGAATCGAGGTGTTTCTGGCAGCAACTTCACACAGCCTTGGTTCTGAATGCACAACATGGGCACTTGACACTGTGCATGCCCTCACACCATGCAACACCAATCAATGCATGCACACCTATGGCCCACTACAGAACAGAATATAACCCTCACAGTTTTTTCTCCAGCTTTCCTAGCCCTTGGGCAAACACAAAGGCCAAGGCTCATCCCAATTATTTTTTCTTTTCCCAATTAAATACAAGACGGAAAGCATGGCTGGGTCTATACTAAAGGTCAGAAGAAAAGTCAGGTGCAGAGTTTCTTAAGCATTTCTTTCTCTAAACTCAAAGTAAGGTTACCAACCATCTTTTATCACGGAAGCAGCACACTTTTAACGGATGTTTTTAATGATGTCATGGCAGGGATGTTTTTGCAAATTTCTATTTTGGCACTCTTCGCTGGGCACAAGGATACTGTTCTGGTAGTGTTTGGGGAGCGGGAGGAAAGAGAAAAGGAGGGAAAAGGAGATCGATGGTGTTGTCATCACTACTTTACATTCAAAATGGTCAAAGTCAGCAGTTCTCAAAATGTGATTTGGAAACCTCTGGGTCTCACTGAGGAAAAAGGTACACAAAAATGTACACTTAAGTTTAATCTGCATTATTAATGTTTTCTCCATTACTTTCTTAATTCTAGACAGTCAACAAAACAATAAATCAAGCCCTGATTTGTAGCACTTGTCAATTTCTGAGATGTAAATGCTCACACTGAAAATTTAGCAATCTGCTCTCTGACGGCTCAAGTGAATGCCAGCATAGCACTGCTTGAGGGTCCCAAGACCCTTTTACAAAACTATAGTTGTCCCTTCCACATTTCAACTTTCCCCATCTCAGTTTCAATATATTGTGGGTTGACATAAGAAGCTGAATGGGAATTTTTGGGGAGTTTTGTGAAATCTGCAGACGATACGCAAAGGCCAGCAGATGATACAGAGCTTACGACCAAATAACCCATAAAAGAAAAAGAAAAAATTCAGACTTCTTCTCTGGTATGAAGGGAGGGCCAAAATTTTTTCTTCAGATTTTCCAGACCACCTGGGTGCCGTGCCCCTAACCCCAGTGATGTGGAAGGGTACTGTCATAACGATACAGGACATTTAAATTTCTAATATAGTAAATATCAACAAATATAATCCACATAAACAAAAGTTCTTTGGGGGAAGGAACAGGAGTCCTAAATGAATTTTAAGAGTATAAAGGGATCCTGAGACTAAAAGATTTGAGAACTGCTTGCTGGTTCCGATAAGTCTTCTAGAGATCAAAATTACTTCACTCAAAAACTGTGTATTTCCAATCAAGCATATACCTTTTTTTTTCAATTGCTTTTCCTTGGACTCAAAATTATACAGCACCCTAAGCTTTAGGAAGATACTGGCAAAAGCAACCCAGGAACAGGATATGACAGTTGAAGGCAGGGAGGAGAAAGGTCAATAATTAATTGCTTGTTGCCTGACGAGGAAGTAGAAGCTTGGTAAATACTCCAAGCGGACACAGACTCAGAACCACCCTGTATTGACGTGGAAGTGTGCCCAACCCACTGAACACGACTTAATTCTTCCATAAAAAGGCTCCTATGAATATCTTTTCCAACTTCGTGCTATCATGAATGGTAATAAAATGGAGTGAAAAGAAGAAACAGGCTGAGGAGGTGAATTGAAGCCAGAGGGGAGCCGGCATTAACCTGAGTTCTCAGAGAACAGAATGCTAAATTTTCAATGTGAGTATTTACATCCCAGAACCTGACAAATGCCACACATGACAGCTTCATTTTTTTATTTTGTTGATTGCCTAGCCTTAAGATAGTGATGGAGAAAATGTTAATTTTAAAAGAAACCTAAGTATATTGTGTGTACATTTCCCTCCCAGAAACGCAGTTATTAAACATTAATAGCATACTGCTACCCTCCAGGATCCCCAAACCACAATGTTTAACTATTTTGAATGTAAAGTAATGATGACAACAAAGTTAATTCCCAATATTCCTCTGCTTGGCTCAGGCATCTCCCTTTACAGTGTATGTGAATTGCCACCAAGGACAGCTGCCCCAGCTAGGGGGCATTTCTGGTTACTCAGCACTAAGAATTTGAGTCATATCTCCCATGTTTATTAGGTGGGAGATTGATCACAAGTAAGGGATCTTCCTTGGTCTCCAATCAGTAAGCATCCTTGCTCTCATCTCTTAGAGCAGAGGCATCAAAGTCCCTGCCCCTCTAACGGTATTAAAGCATAATTGGGAAAAGTTTAGCAAAATTAATAAAAATACAATACAATATAGATAATGTTAACATATGGTTTTCTAAGTCAATATCCTGCCTATTGAGTTCGACACCAATGTCTGAGAATATTCTGGTCTGGAAATCTCTAATGAACTTTTCATGTAATATCATGTATTCTACTTACCTTATGTGGGTCTTATCTTCCTGTAGGACTGTAAATTATATGAAGGCAGGGACTCTCTCTTAGCTACATTCTGTATCTCTCCCAGCACCTACCACAGCACTCTGTACACAGAATGGGCCTCAAAAGGGTTTGTTGACTGGAGGTGAGTGACTTCATCTGAACCTCAGTATCCTCATCTGTCCAATGGACATTATATACATAACCAGCAACAAAGTTGTTGGGAAGACAGTAAACCTTTGTAAACCTTTATGATAAATGTTGTTGCTGTTACTATGATTATCAATTAAATTTTATTGTTCAGTCACATCCAACTCTTCACGACACCATGGACCATAGGATGCCAGTACTGTCCATAAAGTTTTCTGGCAAGGACATTAGAGTGGCTTGCCATTTCTTTCTTTAGTGGATTGAGGCAAACAGAGAGGTTAAATGACTTGCCCAGGGTCACACAGCAGGTAAGTGCCTGAAGCTGAATCTGAACTCAGGTCTTCCTAATTCCTGGGCTGGCACTCTATATTTACCGTACCACCTTGCTACCTCTACTAATCAAATAGCCAGCTTTTAATCTTGGTTTATAAACAGAAAGGCTTTGTGGGAATTTGAATGTGGCAAGGACCTCAGTCTCCATGTAGTCCAACATATATAATGTACCCAGCAAGTAGTCATCCAACCTCTAAGTAAAACCCTCCAGGGAGAAGGAGCCCAGCACCTCTTGAGGCAGCCCATTCCCCTCTTAGACAATTCTAATCATTAGGACGCTTTTTCCTGACCCTAAGCCCAAATCTGCCTCTTCAGCCTTCTACACATCGTCCCTGGTTCTGCCCTCTGGCACCAAAGCGAACAAGACTAGTTCCTATTCCATGTGACAGCCCTGAAGACAGCTATACTGTTCCCCCTTCCGGGGTCTTCCTTTCCCAGTTCCTTCAAATAATCCTCACATGAAAAGAACTCAAGACGTTTCACCATCCTAGGCGTCCTCCTCTGGAACCATTCCAGCTCTCAATATCCTCAAACTGTAGTGTTCACAACGGAACACAACACTGCAATGATGTTCAAAATTAAGGAGAATTATGCTTGAATGGGGGCATGAGGTGTAGTAAGCCGTTAGGTGGCATGGTGGAGAGAACACCAAAAGGACCTGAGTTCAAATCCAGCCTCAGACCTTTATTAGCTGTGTGAACCTGGGCAAGTCACTTAACTCTGTTTGATTCAGCTTCCTCATCTGTAAAATGAGCTGGAGAAGGAAATGGCAAACCCCTCCAGTATCTTTGCCAAGAAAACCCCAAACGGGGTCATGAAGAATTGGATACACCTGAAACACCACCACCACCAGCACCACCACCACCACCAGCGCCACCAGCACCACCACCACCACATGCTGGGATGGGGAAAGGAAATTTAGACAGTGCTGACAGCGAGGAACAGGGTGCTTTGCCTTTCTTTGAATCCCCAGGGCTTAGAGCACATCACTGTTGATGTTGCTGTTCAGCCGTTTTCAGTTGTATCTGAATCCTCGTGACCCCATTTGGGGTTTTCTTGGCAAAGATACTGAAGGGATTTGCCATTTCCTTCTCCACCTCATTTTTTTCTTGGGTTTTTTTTTTTTGAAAGGGGAAGGCAGGGCAATTGGGATTAAGTGACTTGCCCAAGGTCACACAGCTAGTAAGGGTGCCAAGTGTCTGAGGCCACATTTGAACTCAGATCCTCTTGACTCCAGGGCTGGTACTCTACTCACTGCGCCACCTAGCTGCCCCCAGCTCATTTTACAGATGAGGAAACCGAGGTACTTAATAAATGTATAATGACTGACAAGTGGATGAGCCTGAAAAACCTGCTCCCCGCTCCTTGCTGCCAGCCCCAGGGCTTAAGAGGACACTGGTAGCATTTGAATTTCTGGACTAAAAAAGGCAGGCCACTGATTGTTAATGCAAGAAGGGATTTTAATCACTCCCTTTGATCTGTTGTAGGATTAAAGATTTCAAGTTGGAAGGATTTCTAAAGATCTTCTAAATCTAATCCTCTCATTTTACAGAAACCTCAACGTAAAATAACTTACCCCAAGATCAGCTAGATAATGAAGTGCCAAAGCAGGATCAGAACCCAGGCCCCCTGATTCCCAAGCCTGTCATCTTTCCACAATACCATGATGGATTTTCTCTTTTTCCTGTTTTGCTACTAAGTACACGAAGTGACCCACAAGATATTTATCTAGTTTGGGAATGGGTTTCTGTACTTATATAGAAATTTGGAGATAGCTGATGTTCTGATGTTTCTCAATACTTTAAACCAAATACAGATTCCCTTGAAATCAAACAACCAGGTAAATGGAAGTCATGAATAAGGAATTTGGTCTACAACACCCAATGAGATGAAATCTCAAAGCTCAAGACTTGGACTATTTCTATTAGAAGAGGCATGGGCAGAATGTGGTGCTTCTCTGATTCATAGGTTGACTTTCTTTTTTTCTTTAATAGATGCCTTTGACCTTTACTTCACAGTCAGATCTGGAGATAAACTACCTCCCTCTCTCTTATTCTGCAGGACCCTCAGAGTCCCTCCTTTTTAACAATTAAAAGTGGTGAAACAAAACCACCAACAACCTATGCCACATTCCATACCTACAGTCTCCAACTCTCTAATGAGAAGAAGAGGTAACTATTCCTTCTTCAGAGCCAAGATTGATCATTAGAATTACTCAGTCCTGTCTGTCAATGTACACACACATCTGGAGGCTAGGGACAGCAAATGGCCTCTTCGGTGAACAAACCACTACTGTTGGTGAAGACGCAGTTTTGTTAGGTTAACACTAGAAGGGCTGAAATTGAAGAATACTCTGAAGAAGCAGAACTGCATTGATTGATGGATACAAATGTCTATATAATTGGGCGTACAGGCCAATCCCTTCTGGATGTCATCAACGTCACTTCCACCTCATAAGAGGTGCCATAATTCTTAGAAGTCTGGTTTACAGGCTCCTAGCATCCACAGTCAGCCCATACATAACTTCCAGTTAGCAGAGAGGATTTTGGACAGGGTCCAGTGTCCACGTAGCAAATGAATAGAAATTTGTTCCTGCCCGACCCACCCTTCACCACCCAAAACAGCTGCTATCACCACGTATTTCATTGACCTATTACTAAAGTATGCTCAAGCTGGAGGAAAAAAGTCAGAGTGGGGAGATTTAGGATCTGGATTCACATGAAAAGACACTGGATTTCTTGCTGTCCCCTTTACCACATCAAAGTGATGGATGAGGAAAGAAGGAAGAGTCTCACCTCATCCATTCCAGAGGCAGTGAAGAAAATCCCTATTTCCTCAGCATATTTCTGTAACTCCCTATACTGGTCGTGGCTGAATTCGAGGTAGCGCTTGTGCTCTCCGTAGGTTTTTCCCCAGGAGTGTTTAGAAGTGTAGGGTCGCTCCAAAGCTCGACGGTTGAACTTGTGTTCCAGCTCACTCTTCTGAAATTTGGCACAGTCAGCCCCACACTCCTGAAAGACACATTAGAACAAGAGCTGATGAGTGATCCCCTCACTCTGGTCATTCTAATCCCAAAGGAGCTCGCAACTTAAAAATGACAAGTATATTTGAAAACGGAAAACTACTTATATCGGATTTGGGGTGAAAAAGGTAGAGAGTCTAAGGAGAGATGTTCACACTGTATAGTCAGGACTATCCGGATGGGGCAGTAGTAGAAAGGGCATTTCATTAGCAATTAGAAGACCCCATAGTTAACCCCATCACAGAGGCAGTTAGATGGCTCAGTGGATAGAGCACTGGGCCTGGAGTCAGGAAGAGCTGAGTTCAATCTGTCCTAAGACACTCACTAGCTGTGTGACCCTGGACAAGTCACTTTATCTCTGCCTTAATCCACTGGAGAAGGAAATGGCAAACCATTCCAGTATCTTTGCCAAGAAAACCCCATGGGCGTGCTATGGTCCATGGGAACGCGAAGAGTTGGACTCAATAACAATAAACTGTAAGCAAAGAGCCATCAGCAACGGTTCCCCTTCCTCTTCCCCAGCTTCCTTTACCCACCCTCCACCTACCTGTCCCAGACCCCACTGAGGCATCGGGGCTGCCCACACTTCTTGAATGAGTTGGGAGTCACTCACTACAAATGGCAAGCCACCAGGCTTCACTCTCCACCCCACAACTAATATCCCCTCAAGGCCTCTGGGTACTGCCATAATAACCTACCAATGCATCCTAAGGACTCTTGGGCCTGGACACCCTTGCTGCTTGGCCTTTGGAACAGGGGTTCTTAACCTGGGTTCCACAGAACTCCTAAGGGGGCCATGGATAGATTTTGGAGGGGGAGAAGGGATCCATTAATTCAGATGGGAAAAAAGTTACATTTTTATTTCCACTAACCTCTAACTGAAATGTTATTATTATCAATTATTTAAAAACATTATTCTGATAGTTAACCTTGATATGTGTATTCTAAATATACTCTAAAAACAGTAAACGATTGTTAAAAGTTTTTTTCATTCATTCTTTCATTCATCTGAAATCCTACTTTAACAGATCAGGCAACTGAGGCAGAGAAGTGAGATTACCTACCCAAAGCCTTTGTACTACAAATCCATTTCTCATATCCAGACAAAGAGAGAAAAGTGAGATCTTACAGTTAGACACAGGCAATGTATTTGGGTGGATTATAAATTCTTAAGCTTCATTTGTAACCAAAAATCTAAAATGCTGGTGTAAATGACCTCTTGTACATATGCCTCTCCTGTTTCACCCCAATACCTATCTGGTATTTATCTACTCTGTGTGTTTACATATGTATGTATATATTAACTTTATATATTGATGCTATATTCAAAGAACCAGAGAAAGGTGTTTTGGATTGATGCTCTAATGAGAGTTTATGGAAAGCTCCCTTTTTTAATACGTTGTCTTTTCCCCACTGGTATGTAAACTCCTTTAAAGAAGAGCCCATCTTTTTTTTTGCTTGTATTCACAAAGCTAAGCACAAGGACTGGCACATAGTAATCACTTAATAAATGCTCACTGACTTGAGGATAAAACGTTGTGGAGAGTGGAGATCTATCAGGGAAGTTTTTCAGGTGTAAGCCCCAGGTTATCAACTTAGAAGAACCCACACTATCTGCTTTGGCCGCAGAAGCGGTTTCAGCCAAACTAAAAGTCAAGCTTCCTCTACATTTAGGCTCCCCCAAACTCCCAGTGCAATGCAGATGGATGGGTCTCCTTCACTCAAAGTAAAACTATGGGAGAACAGCAGCAAGCAAGGGGCAGCAACCTCCAAACTAATTAAAGTTATAGCCAGTTTTGAGGCTGTTCCTGGATTACTGAGGATGCCGGGTCATTCATAAACGTAGAGTTAGAGTGTCAGTGGGAAGAAGCACAATTTTGTTCAAGGCGTCTCCAGGTAAGCCAAGAGACCCAGGCGCCCCCTCTCCCCAGGTGCTCTTTCCATGGTGCTGTCTGTTGGTGCAGCATTCTTCTAAAGCTTTGGGAGAGCCGGTGTAACTCCCCAGTAGGCATTTCTCCACCCCCTACTGCTAATTTGCCTTAATTCAGGGGTTCCTAATAGATAGAGAGAGGAGAGGGGAAGAGAGAGAGAGGAGAGGGAGAGAGGGGGGGGGAGAGGGAGAAGGAGAGGGAGAGAGGGGGAAGAGAGAGAAAGAGAGAGAGAGAGAGAGAGAGAGGGAGGGAGGGAGGGAGGGAGGTCCTGGACCCCTTTCTGAAGCCCAGGGACCTCTTCTCGTAAGAAGGCTCTTAAATGCATAAAAAAAATACAAAGGAAACCAATTCTGTGAAAATAGTTATTCAAATATTAAAGAAAAGAAACAAACAAGTGCCGGTCCTCAAGAGCTCCACTTTTCAATCTCTCAGCCCCCTCAAGGAAATAAAAGTTCATGGACCCCAGGTTGAGTCCCCGTTTTACCTTCTCCAAGCTCACCACCTCCAGGAAGCCCTCCAGAACGGACCCCGTTGGCACCACTCCTTCCCCCCTGCCCTTCCGAAGCGAGGTCAGCGAGCTGCTCCAGGGGTGACAGACCTGGCCTGGGCGCACACGTCCTGCCTCTGCAGCCCTCCCCACATCCCCTGTCTCCGTCGGTCTGGGGCTGCCCCCTCCGGCGGGCTACCTTCGCCATCCGGATCATGCGCTTGGCCAAGTCCATGTCTCCCTGGTGGTTCTGCCCGATCTCGGCGATGATGAAGCAGGGGTGGTTCCCCCCGACCCAGCGGCCGGGGCACAGCTCCAGCTCGAGCGGCATCTCGGGCGGCGTCCCCTGCAGAGGAACCGAGTCCGGCCGCTGTTTGCAGGGCTCTGTTCCCAGAAGCCCTACCCTCCGGGCCGGATCTCAAGCACAGGCCACGTCAGTTCGGGAGCTTCCCTCCTCGGAGCCAATCCTCTTCCAGCCGGCCGCCCACCTGACGCCCGGAAGCCAATCAGTAAGACGCAGAGGGCCGGGGCCGAGCTAGCGGGAAGTGCAGCTGGGGCTGTCTGCGCTCCTGGAGCTTGCCTGCGCTCCTGGAGGTCCTCCGTCCCATGCCCAGCGCCTTCCTGGAGGCCGCCGAGTACCCTATTCAGCCCTGAGCCCCCAACCCAGTGGTGCCCCTGTGACCGGAAGTTAGCAAGATTATAGCAGTCACATGCTGCTGTAAATAAAAGGAATGAATGAATACATAAAAATGAATGCTCTCAACACCCAAAATATCCTGTAACCCCTTCCTACTCTAGGGACAGTTTCGATGAGTTTCTGTGCCTGTGAGGAAAAAATGAAATAATATATTTGTACCTACTCTTTTTTAACTTGTGTTAGTTATTTACACGGTGTCTGCCCAGTTAGTGAGCCCCTTGAGGGCAGGGTACATGGTAGTTCTCTGTATGTCGCCTCACACATTACTGATAATGAGATTGCGTTGACTCTCCTTATACTGGTTAGTCCCTACCCAATCCTTGTTTTAATTTTTTTGGAGGGGGAAGGGCAATTGTGGTTAAGTGACTTGCCCAAGGTCACACAGCTAGTAAATGTGTCAGGTGCCTGAGGTCAAATTTGAACTCAGGTCCTCCTGACTCCAGGGCCTGTGCTTTACTCACAGCGCCACCTAGCTGCCCCTGCCCCTATCCAATCTTGCAAGTAATTTAATGTAGGGTGGGGAAGCCCACTGTGTTCTACTCAAGCTTGGGTAGACAGATTCTTTTGTCTAGATAGCCACAGGAGTGGTCTGGCATAGAGTGTCTAGGGGGGAAGTGATGATGGAGGGACATTAGCCCCTGTTGGAAGGGTATATAAACTGTGCACCCTAATCCCAAGGTGAACTCAGTTCCAAACTGGCTCCCATGCATGAACGCTTCATGTTACCGGTTCTGAGAGAAATAAACATAGATGCAACCTAATTCTGTTTGTCTTTCTTTGACGAAACTCTGAAGGTTGACGATGCTTTCCACTGTACCACCCAGTCTTCTCACTGCATGCAGCTTGTGATGACATACATGTAACAATTTCTAAGGTATTACCTGTTTTAGATCAACCACCTTTTAAATGGATGCCTTCCTCTATTAGAGAGGCACCCTAGGCCCTTGGCTGAAATTCAGAGAATGCCCTGGACTTTATGTATAATATCCTTATATTTGGGTGTCCTAAACAAGAGTTGATGGAGCAGCTAGGTGGCACAGTGGATAGAGTGCCAGGCCTGCATGCAGCAAAACTCTTCATGAGTTCAAATCCAGCCTCAGATACTTACTAGCTGTGGGACCCTGGGCAAGTCACTTAACCCTGTTTCCCTCAATTTCCTCGTCTGTAAAACAAGCTGGAAAAGGAAATGGCAAACCACTCCAGTATCTTTGTCAAAAAAAAAACCAAAAAGGGGTCACGAGGAATCAGACATGACTGAACAGCAATAAATATAGCGTGCTTTGTATATATTTGTTTGCATGTTGTCTCTCCCATTACATTGTAAACTCCTTGAGGCCAGGGACTGTTTTTTGCCAATGAGCTGGAGAAGGAAATGGCAAACCACTCCAGTATCTCTGCCAAGAAAACCTCAAATGGGGTCATGAAGAGTCAGGCCCGACTCAAAAATAACTGACCAACAAGAAACAACACTTGAAATTGCAATATTATTATTGTCAACCCAAGGCTTTGACCTTTCATTATAAAACATGCAATTTTGACTTATAACAAACTAAATGACAGCTGGCCTGGGCAACATAATTATTTGGCATTAAAAATGCATGTATTTATAAAAAGTAATATTAAGACTTGCAGCCTGCTGACTACCTACCTTGTTGATGCCTCTGGCTCTAATTTACAAATCCTGTTGGGCTGGTCCTTTTCTCAAAGAACATTTAATTTCAAATATTTTATGTTTTGTTTTGTTTGTGTTAGCTTCAATTTTCTGGTCTTATCCCCAGATCCTGTGAATTGGGAGCCTTCTACTATTGACTATTTCCATTCTAAAAAGCAGAATATTAAAGTGATTTGTCTTAGTTATCTATACCCCTATGGGCATATACATACAGGCACACATTTACACACACGCACACACACACACACACACACACACACACACACGCGCACACACACACACACACCCTCCCAATCACAGAATCTTACAGTTGGAAGGGGCCCCAGCAGCCATCTAGTCTGGTCCATACCCAAACAAGAATCCATTCGACAACATGTCCCCAAGGTAGTCAGAGACATTTTACTTGAAGACCTAAAGTGAGTGGATACTCACCACCTCCTAAGCAGCCCGTTCTACTTTTGGGTACCTTTAATTCTTGGGCAGCTCCAGTGAATAGAGCACTGAGCCTGGAGTCAGGAAGATTCATCTTCCCAGGTTCAAATCCAGCCCCACACACTTACCATCTGTGTGGCCCTGGGCAAGTCACTCAGCCCTGTTTGCTTCAGTTTCCTCATCTGTAAAATGAGCTGGAGAAGGAAACGGCAACCCACTTCAGTATCTTTGCCAACAAAACCCAAATGGGGTCACAAAGAGTTGGACACAACTTGAACAACAGAATTGTTAGGAAGTATTTCCTGACACTGAACCTAAATGTTCCTCTTTATACTTTCTTTCTAGTTCTACTCCTTTCAAATGATAGCCCTTCCAATCCGTGAAAACAGCTGTCCTGCCTCCATGGGCCAGCCCCCACCTTCTCTTCTCCTGACTAAATACCTTCAGATCCCCCGACCAATTCTCCCATGGCATAAATTAAATCCCTTCACCATCCTGGTTACCCTCCTCTGGACACTCTTCAGTCCAATGTCCTTTTAAAATCGTGTTGTTTGCAATTGAACATAATACTCCAGATGTGACCTGACCAGGGCAAAGGAGAGAACGACCTATGTATGTATGTATGTATATGTATATGTGTGTATATATATGCATATATATATGTGTGTGTGCATATGTGTGTGCACATACACACATATATCTAAATCTACACAGATATAGATATATTTAGGGACAGTTAGGTAGCACAGTGGATAGAATGCCAGGCCTGGAGTCTGGAAGACTCCTTTTTGTGAGTTCAAATCTGGTCTCAGACACTTACTAGCAGTGTGACCCTGGGTAAATCACTTAACCCTGCTTGCCTTAGTTTCCTCATCTGTAAAATGAGCTGGAGAAGGAAATGGCAAACCACTGCAGGATCTTTGCCAAGAAAACCCCAAATGGGGTCA
Organism: Trichosurus vulpecula; assembly: GCF_011100635.1. Classification (NCBI taxonomy): domain Eukaryota; kingdom Metazoa; phylum Chordata; class Mammalia; order Diprotodontia; family Phalangeridae; genus Trichosurus; species Trichosurus vulpecula. The sequence continues at coordinate 494,679,607 of NC_050573.1, forward strand.
CGATGAAGAGTCAGACACGACTAAAAAAATGACTCAACAGCAACAACGATGAAACGCTTTTGTACGCACGAGTCCTTTTTCTCTCTCGTTGATCTCTTTGGGGTATAGCCCTAGTAGCAGTACTGCTGAGTCGAAGGGTATGAACAATTTTATATCCCTTCGTTAGCAGTTCCAAATTGTTGTCCAAGATGTCTGGACTAGGTCAAAGCTCCACCAACAGTACATCAGGGTACCTATTTTCCCACCTCTTCTCCAGTATTTGTCATTCTCCTTTTCTGCCATCTTAGTCCATCTGATGAATGTTTGTTGGCACTTCAGAGTTCTATATTAGCAGCTCTTTTTTGTAGTGGCAAAGAATTGGAAACTGAGGGGATATCTATCGGTAGGGGAATGGCCGAACAAATTATGGTATATGAATGTGATAGAATACTATTGTGCACAAGAAACAACGAAGGAGATGGTTTCCGAAAAATCTGGGAAGACTTACATGAGTAAAAATGAGCAGAACCTGGAGAGCAGTCTACACAGGAATAGCAATATTACAAAGATAATCAGCTGTGAAAGACTTCGTAACTCAGAGTAAAGATTGAACCATATTTTCTCTCTTTCTTTTTCTTGCTTTTCTCCTCTCCAGAACATGGCTAATGTGGAAATTTGTTTTGCATGACTTCATATCTGCAATGGGTTTTGTTTTTCTTGCCTTCTCAATAGGTGGGGGAGGGGAGGGAGAGAATTTGGATTTAAAACTAGAATAAAAATTAATTTTAAAAATAAAATAACATTTAACAGAGAGGGGATTTGAGTCATGTGTGACATTAGCTTCTGTACCAGAATTGGGTTGAACCAAGCCAAGGAGAGGTGTCATTTATTCATTGGTCCTATGTCAACCCTACAAATGAGCAATGATTCAGTGGAGTCTCAGAAAGAGGAATTTGGTGGAAAGTTCTCCAGGGTGGGACAGTTTTGAGCAGGAAAAAACAAACTGTGTTTGAGGGAAAGCAAGGCTGTTAGCCACTACTTGTGCACTTAATCCTTTAGAAAATTCATAAAGCTAAAAGAGACCTTAAAAATCATCCAGTCCAATGCCTTCATTTTTCAGATGAGAAAAGTGAGACCCAGAGAAGGCAAATAAACTTGCTGAAGGCCAACTAATTGCAGAAGAGAAATCATGAAGACCTTCCTTTGTAATCTGTAACTGCCGAAGGAAGAAGGGCAGGAGAAAAGGAAAAAGCAAATATTCTTTCTCAATGAACCCAGGCTGGAAGCGGTGACCATTTATAAATCAGGCGGGGACGCAAGCAAGTGGAAACCTTTGGTTTGCCAAGATAGTGACAGTGTAAAGCGGAGCTTGCTAGTTCTCTTTTTCAGAGAAGAGGATAACGGTTTTAAATGGAGCCTTCTTCCACTCCTCCTAGGCCAGAGTTTGTTGTTTGTTTTTTTTTTAAAGGTGAATATACTAATAGCTAATATTCGTTTACAAAGTACAAATATCTCATCGATCCTAGCTACTGTTTGTTCTCACTATTACTACCACTTTATAGATAAGGGAAATGAAGCAGAGGGAAGTTAAGTGACTTGCCCAGGGTCATGCAACTAGTAAGTGTCTTAGGCCAGATTTCAACTCAGGTCTTTGTGACTCCAGGTCCAGCGCTCTATCTACTCACCACATAAACAGAGTTGGTATTTTATGTTCATGGGACTAATTCGACATCTTTGGAAGACGATCAGGGTCTTATACCTATCCCCTAAGGTTTAAGCAGCCAATGCTCTTTAAATGAAGGGCAGCTACATGGAGAAGTGGGTAGATTGCTGAGTCTGGAGTTAGGAAGACGAGTTCAAATTGGCCTCAGACACTAACTGTGTGACCCTCGGCAAGTCACTTGACCCTGTTTGCCTTAGTTTCCTCATCTGTGAAATGAGCTGGAGAAGGAAATGGCAAATCACTCCAGGATCTTTGCCGAGAAAACCCCAAATGGGGTCATGATGAAGAGTTGGACATGACCGAACAACAACAACAAAGTTCTTTAAATGAATGTTCACGTAGTAAACATTACTCACTAAAAGGGGAGAGCAAAACCATATACAGCTCTTCTATATTTCAGTGATGTTTTATTGAAGGGCACAAGTTATTGTAGAGATGAATTATCACCACTTGGATCTTGGATCAGATCTAAGGGGGGACTGGGAGTATGAAAGCTGCCCAAAGCCCCCTTGGGTACTTCTAGATGAAGAGCACACTTCTTCAGCATTTGCTTTCTCAATATTAATACTTGTAGGTGCAGCTGGGTTGCACAGTGGATAGAGCACTGGCCCTGGAGGCGGGAGGACTTGAGTTGAAATCCAGCCTCAGACATTCGACACTTACTAGCTGTCTAATCCTGGGCAAGTCACTTAACTCCAATAGAAAGAAAGAAAGAAAGAAAGAAAGAAAGAAAGAAAGAAAGAAAGAAAGAAAGAAAGAAAGAAAGAAAGAAAGAAAGAAAGAAAGAAAGAGAAAGACAAAAAAGAGAGAGAGAAACAGAGAGAGAGAGAGAGAGAAAGAAAAGGAAAGAAAGAAAGAATATATTAATACTTGCACTAGTATCTTTGTAAGGATCATTGGATGAATCTCCATCCAGGTTGGCTAGACATTTGAGCCTGAGTTCCTCCCGCTTAAAATAGTAAAAAAGCTGTTTCTGTTACTATTCTTTGTCAGGGAAACCTGATCCCTGAGGTCACAGACAGTCCTTCTGGGTTCTAACTGGCTAAGTCACAGGATCCCAATTTGGTACACAGTATTTTCCACATTCATGACTGGTCATTGAGGCAACTTGGGCTTATCACATATTCACAACCTTCACTTCGACACCTGTTATCTGGAGGACAAAATGATGAGCTGGTTTTGCATAATTAACCTAAAGATGATATACAGTTGATAACACTAGGAGGTGGCAGTTATCTGAGGATGGACTCGATTTAGTTATGTCTGACTCTTCATGACTCCATTTGGGGTTTTTTTGGCAAAGATACTGGAGTGGTTTATGACTTCCTTCTCCAGCTCATTTTTACAAATGAGGAAACTGAGGCAAACAGCGTTAAATAACTTGCCCAGGGTCACACAGCTAGTAAGTGTTTGAGGTTAGATTTGAACTCCGTCCACTGTGTCATGTAGCGGCCCCTCAATTACTAACATTCATGTACTTTATATTATATTTATATTCTCATAGGATAAAATAAAAGTTTTTCTTTTGAATTGTAATATAGTCATGGGTCAGAGAGGGCCACAACCCTAACCAGGAGGTTGCCCTGGTGTTATGTCCCATCTCTTGGCGGATCCACAGAAGAGGGGTCATACTGGCCTCAGGCCTTATTTACCAGTGTAGCTCTTTGACCTTGAAGTTCAGAGTTCTTGGGACTTGTCTCTTGGTGAAATCCTGAACTAGATAGAAGAGTTTCCTTGTGTTTCTATTTGGTTTTGTTGAATTTTTGTTTCATCTGACACTCTTCTTCATTGTTCTAGAAGGGGTCCTCAGGGCAGCAGGGATTAGCAGGCCCCTTACACATTGAGATCCTTGCTAGAAATCCCTCAGTCTCTGAAACCTAATTCTTCTTCCATATGAAAGCCTTTCAAATACTCCAACAGTGCAGGGAGTAGGAATTTGTTAGAGTCTCAATGAACAGACTAAGATAAAAGCAATGGAGAGGAGGAACTGATATACGGGGAATAGAGGAAAGTCTTTTTTTCCACAGTAATGCTTCAAATATCTTTATTTTGTTGAAGATCCATCTTTTTTCATTAATGTTTAGGCTCATCTGTGTAGAGCATATTATTTCTTTATTTGCACCTTAAGTCCCTTTGCTTTTTGGAGTGTTATTTTATTCTTTTCTCTAATTTCTTGTAACTGCAAAGTAATCCCAAGTTATTAAAGTTAGCATTCCTCTATGGCTGAACATTTTTCTTCTGTCTGTTTGCAAAAAAAATTTGGTATTGAAATACTGAAATGTAATCACTACGTGCCTTGATGTTTCTAGCACAAACTCATAGGGTTTTCCTCTGGTGGCCTTCTGCAGATTACATTGACCAATAGTATTTCATTGTCTATATTCAAAGGTCCTGATCACTTACTTTGCATTATTTCTTGTAGTTTGGCATTCAAGTTTTTTGATGCATTATATGTTGTTGTTTTGTACCTATTATCCTTAAATTGTCTCTGCATATTTTGTCTTCAAGGTCAGTCACTTTGGCTTGTATAGAATTCACATGTTCTTCCAATACTGCCTTTTGCTTCTCTGCTGGCAAATTTTCATCCACTTTTCCATTTTATGTTCCATATCTGCCATCCTCTCTTTCAGGGCCTCCATTTCTATGGAGAGAGTCTCCATTGTGACTTCTAAGTTTGTATCCTATTATTAATCTTTAATTTTAATTGAGAGCTCTGATTTCCTACCTAATCTCATTCCCATTATCTTCTCTTAAACTATTCTAGAGTTTCTTGCTGTCTCTCTTAAGAACTTTGGAATTGATTGTATGACATGGAAGACACTGGCACAGGACTACTTAGCATGGGATGCCCACCTCAAAGAAGGTGCTGTGCTCTATGAGCAAAGCAGAATTGAAACAGATCAAAGTAAACGCAGGATGTGCAAATTTAGAGAATCCACCCCAAATGTTCACATGGACTGTTTGTGCCCGATTTGTGGTAGAGCATTCTGAGTTCATATTGGTCTAATCAGCCACAGTCAGACACATTGAAACTTGACTCTGGTATACTGATGTCATTTTGGTCCTTTTCAAGAACGGACAACTAACCAATCTATGTATCTGAGGATTTTGTAGGAGTCTCATTTTAATCAGTGATTTTTGGATTTTTTTCCTTCATAATATAATACTTTATTGTGCTCTGGCCTCTTTGAAGTTTTACCCATCCTTCGTTCTGTCTCTGAGTCTCTCTGTTGGTTTATCTGCTTGTGGGCTAGGGTTATACTGAGATTTTCCCCTTGGGCTTTTAGAATTTCAGCCTCTTACATACTCCTAGTTATTTGTCTTAAGTTTCTGTCCTTACTCTTGGATTTCTTTACTTCTGTTGATGGGAAGATCTCCCTGAGCCTGGGTATATTGCAGCTTCTTGAATTGTGGGGCCTGGCCCCAGGTCCACCTGGAGAAAAATTCAGAGGAATTTGCCCCAGTAGGATTTTTAGCCTTTTCCTTGGGCATGAAAGCTCTTCCCTTCTAGCAAGGTCTGTATTTATACACCACCCCTAGCTTTAGTTGAGTTCAGAAAGGCTCTTCTTTTCCTTCACGTGGCTGGACAGAATCACTGTCAGTTACCTCTTTAAAAAGAAATACTTTTAAAAATTCTGAACTTAAACACCCAAAAAGATCATCACCACACACAAAACTCTAATAGGATTCTATGTGAAACTGTGAACCTCTATTTCATACTGCTTGCTTTTTTTAAAAGTATATAATAAATTCTATACCAGGGGTGGGGAACCTGCAGCCTTGAGACCACATGTGGCCTTCTAGGTACTTGGATGTGGACTTTCAACTGAATCCAAGTTTTACAGAACAAATGCTTTTATTAAGGGGATTTGTTCTGTGAAGTTTGGATTCAGTCAAAGGGCCACACTTGAGGACCTAGAGGGTCATATGTGGCCTTGAGGCCACAGGTTCCCCAGCCCTGTAATTTATACATTATTTTGACATATTTCCTGCTTCTTCTGGACTTCTTTGCATTCTCTTCCGTGCATTAAAAAAAGAGTTACACCAATTTTTTTTGGCATTGATATTACTTATGTCTTTCTCCCTCCCACCAATTAAAAATGGAGAGTAAGAAAGAAAAGGGGGAAAAAAAAACCCCTTGTATAAAATAAGCAAAATCGAGCAAAACAAATCCATCCAGTAGCCATGGCCAAAAATATATTCCTGAACCTTGCATCCATTACCTCTCTGTCAGGTTGTGGGCAACATGCTTCATCAAAGATTCTCTTGGTCATCATATTGATCAGAATTCTTAAGGCTTTCAAAGTTGGTTGTTTTTTTTTTGATTGCTGTTCTTGCAAAAAATTGTTGTCTTTGTTTTATTCACTCCACTCTGCATCAATTCATACTGCCCAGGATTCTCCAAAAATCTCTTTTATATTTCTTACAGTAAAAAAATATTTCATTGCATTCATATGCCATGATTGCCCAACCATTCTCCAGCTGTCTAAGAGGCAATCCAAGGCATCCCCTTAGATTCTAGTTCCTTGCTTTTCTCCATTTCCATCTCATGCCTCTTTAATTCCTTCTTCCTTATCCGGATGTTTGTTTTGCTTGTAATCATTCTCTCTTGGTTATTATCCTCCTTCTTAACCACTTCCCTTTCAAAATTGTCCGGCTTGTCTATTCTTCTGCACTTCTTTCTGTGCATTTAACATTGAACATGTTCTTCTGTGAATTTAAAAAAAATGTTACACTGACCTTTTTTTGGCATCAATATTACTAACATCCTCTCAAACTATGCTTATATTCCTGCTAACTTTGATGCATAAGTACATCAAACTGTGTGTGTGTATATGTGTATGTATGTGTGCTTGTGTTCAATTCTCCTTTGCCTATTTCAAATAAGAATGAGGTTCATTTAATGACTATTCCCCCTGCCCCTTCCCTTCCAGTTTTGTATACTCTTCTTATGCACCCTGATTATGAGAAATAGCAAGTTCCACACTCTTCTTCTTTTCCACACTAAAGTAATACTTTTATACTTCTCTTCTTCCCTTTAAGCCCTTAGAACAAAACCAATCCATCCCCAGGACCTTAGTTTTTCTCATTTAATCCCCTTTAGAGACATTAAGGTTCCAAAGACACACTTGTTTCTTCCACCCTCACCCCCATTATAATAGCAATATTACACCATTATACAATTCTTTCCAATTGTCCAAATCAGTTCACCTTTTTTGGTTTCTCTGGACTTTTTGGTTTTGTTGCAAAGCCTCCACTCAACTCTAGTTTCTTTTTTAATAGAAATTTTGAAAGTCTTCTATTCCATTAAAGGTCCATTTCTTCCATTGTAGGATTAAATCCAGTTTTGCAGGATAAGTTGTTATTGGTTATGACATACCCCAAGATCGCCTCTCATTTAGATTGCAAGCTGTGTGATCCTGAATAGTTCCTTGGTTCTTGAACTGTTTCTTTCTGGATGCTTGTGCTATTTTTTTCTTTAACATGCAAGTTCTGGATTTTGACTATGACATTCCTGGGACATTTTAGGGTGTTTTTCTTTCAGGAGGTGACCGGTAGATTCTTCTTTTCCTCCTGGTTCTAAGATATCTGAGATATTGGAGCAGTTCTGATTTATGACTTACTGAAACATAGTGGACCACCACATCTGGAACACACTTGCTCCTCACCTTTGTCTCATAGTGCCCATTGTTGTTCAGTCGTTTTTCGGTTGTGTCAAATTCTCTGTGACCTCATTTGGGGTTTTCTTGGCGGAGGTACTAAAGTGGTTTTCCATCTCCTTCTCCAGCTCATTTTACAGATGAGGAAACTGAGGCAAACAGGGTTAAGTGACTTGCCCGGGGTCGCACAGCTAATAAGGGTGAGGCCATTCTGAACTCAGGAAGATGAGGAAGGCTCAGTGCCCTGTGCACTATGGCGCCACCTGCCTGCCCAACGGTATCCCCACTTTTCCTCAAAGCATAGTTCAGATATCACCTCCTACACAAGGCCTTTCTTTCCTGATGCTCTCCTACCCCCCCTCCATCCACACAGTTAATAGCTATTTTTTCTCTTGAAATTATTTTTGCTATGTAAATATTGTATCTACCCAGTAAAGATGGGTTCCCTGAGGACAATGGCTATTTAACTTTGCCCTTGGTGTCCCCAGGACTTATCAGCCTTGCATGTGGTAAGCATCACAGCATCCTCCTGTCTTCCTGCCTCTTGTCTCTCTCTTCCCTAATCCATCAGACACTGCTATAAGAATAATCTCCCTAATGCCATTCCACTTTTTTAAGACTCATTAAATAATTCCCTGTGGCTAACAAATAAAGTCCAAACTCCTTGGTCTATCGATCAAGGCTAGCCCTACCCTGGCTCTAACCTACCACGTATACCTATTATTTCCCTTAATATACTCTATGCTCTTGTCAAAGTGGATTACTCAATGTTTCAGATCCATATACTTCTTTAGGCTTTTCCCTATGTCTGATAAGCTCTCTCTCCCAGATCTCTGTCTGATTTAATCCTATTCATACTTCAAAATCCAGCTCAAACACCACTTGCTCTCAGGAGTGGGTTCCTCTCTCTCAAAATACTTTTAGACATGTTATATCCACCCCACAGAAGGAAAGCTCCTTTGAGGTCAAGGATTGTATCATTTTTTTTTCCTTTCCATCCTTCCCACCTAGCATAGGTGCTAGCCATTTACTGGGCACATAATCAGTATCTGTTGGGTTGAATTGCCCCCATTTTGGTCAATGACTTTAAGGCATACATAGCACATTTATCAAATTTACAGAGAACAGAAAATTATCAGGAGTGGAAGAGAGAATTAATACATTGGGTGACGTACAAATCGTTCTCCTGCTTCTACTCACCTTATTCTGCATGAATTCATACTAACCAGGCATTGCTGATATCTTCTTTTGTTATTTCCAGACAGATCTCAAGAGGTTAGAACAAGGGGACTAGACTAATGAGAAGAAATTTAACAGGGATGAAAGTGAAGTCCCATATTCGGGTTTAAAGAATTGCACAAGTAGGCCATGACGGAGCTGGGGCTAGACAGTCATTCCTATGAAAAAGATCTGGGTTTGGGTTTTGGATTTTGTGGGCTAAGAGCTAAGTCAGCAGAGGGACATCACAGACAGAAAGCTGTTTCTGGAATATGGAAAGTAACTTCATAGTCCCACTGTATTTTATCTTGGTCTGACTACATCTGTAACAGGAGTGTCAAGCATGCTTGTTGTGGGCCCAAACCAGGTTAAAGTATAATTGGGAAATGCTTAACAAAATAAATAAAGATGCAACAGATAATGTTAATATGCAGCTTTCAGAGTCAACATGTGGCTATAGGGGTCCATTTCTAGTTGGATTAGAGTACTGTGTTCAACTCTGGTTACCACAGTTTGGGGACATTGACAGCGCAGGAACACTGACAGTTCAAGGCCGTGGACAGGATGCCTAGGGGATTTAAGTACATGCCATTAATAAAGATGATCAGCTGAAAGAAACAGGGATTTTTAGCTTGAAGGCTTTAGGTGGGGATATGTCTTTAAATATCCAAAGGTCTATTATTTATAAGAAATTTGTTGTGGTTGGCCCTGAGGGGGAAGACCTAAAAGTTGTAGAAGCAGATTTAGGCTCTAAATAAAGAAAAAACCCATTTCCTAACAGTTATCACTGCTCTTAAATGGAACTGGCTACCATGGGCAGGTTTCACTGGAGGTCTACAAGCAGAAGACAGCTTAGCATTTACCAAGGGTGATGTTAGTTGGACTGCATGATTCCTGAGATGTTACGGTTGAATTGGGCTACTGAGTCAGCTTTGTTTCTTCTGTCTCGACTATTTTTCTGCCTTTCTAGAAAGTGGAGAGTGAATCCTCAGACATCTGGGAACACTGAGAAGGCAAGAACTTCTGTGTGGACAAGGGCATTGAGAGTCCTGGAGGAAGCTATACTAATGTAACCATCCCTGCTTACTTCTTCTCCCCACAAAGTGCTCCCATTAATCATTTTGGAAGAGGAATGAGGCATTTATATAGTGCCTATTATGTGCCAGGTGCTGAGTACTTTTTAAAAAACTAAAAACAATTATCTCATTTGATTCTCAAAACAAAATAGGTACTGTTATCATCTCCAGTTTACAGTTCAGGAAACAGGTTAAATGACTTGCCCAGATACAATGCTAGTAAGTATCTGAGGCCAGATTTGAACTTCAGTCTTTCTGACTCGAGGTTCAATGCTCTATCCACTGCTCCACCAGAGCTCTTAGGGCAGGAAGACCCCTGAAGACACATGGAGTAAGTAACAACTGCTAATACCCTGGCCCCTGAACCCGAGCATGTCAGATAAGAGGTGACAACTTTCACTCTGTTCCAACAGTTATAGGAGAGAGATTATGGTCTCATGTCACAGATGCAGTTAGTATAGCAGAATAATATGCTAGGACTTTGGGAAATCTGGGCCCTAGAATTTATTGTGACCTCGAACAAGTTACTTAATCTGAGCCTGTCATCTTACCTGCTAAAATCGAGGTACCACTTAGACGATTTATTTCACAATAGCTGGCAAACTAATAGCTAATATTTATATGCTGAGATTTATACAGTCCTTTACAAATATTATCTATCATATCCTCATGAGGTCATCATTAGAAAAGTATTTTATAAACCTTAAAGTTTTATAAAGCTGAGTTAATACAATGGGAAGCCATTGCCTTCTGCACTGGAGTCCTTATTCTCGTCGTTTGTCCTGTGTTCTGGAAGAGGACCATGACATCAGGGAGGTGATGCCATGGCATTCGAGTGAATTGGATTTAAGTGAGGGAGGGCCATGCAAAGTCATAGAGCTTCTGTTCACCAAGGTGTACAGCTCTGTGATACCTTTAACTAGCTGAGGACAATGGAGGAATGTAACCTATTTTTGGGAGAAATTACAGTCTGAGGAAAAGCCCTCACTCCAGGGTTCCATGCTAGAGGCTACAGCCTTTCCTGTCCACCATTCAGATCAGGGCATGAGACTATGCTGTTTTTCTTGTAACTTAAGGGTGGAGGAATAAACCTGCATCTCTCACACTATGGGACTATGCAACATATGTCAAGCAGTTTTTTTTCCTCTCTCCACGCTATTCATCCATTTGGTATGGGACCTCAGTGGGACTGATTTCTTGCGGTTGTGTGCTGGTTGTAATTCCTACATGTCCATAAGTGATAGTATGTAGTGCTGGAAAGACTTTAAAAGTCAGAGATAAGTGCCAAATCTGTGGTTCCAATTCACGCCTTCCAATTCCAAATCCAGGGCTCTTTCAATTACATCATTCTATTTTCACATTTTAGGGGGCTCACTGATCTTTATTAAAATGGCCCCAAACCTAACCTAAATTTTTATCTCTAGATGAAGGCTGGAGTGGCCTCTGAGTTAGGATTCCAGAGGAACAAGGCAATGGGTGCACTAAACCATCATTTCTCTCAATGAAGAGCAGAACAGGCCTGGGACAGAAGGGAAACATCTGGACCAGGCTAAAACTCATTTCCACTTCTTTTTAATCTCATCTACTTCTACCCCATGGGAATCAGAAGCCATTTCTGTGGTCTCTGGGTTGTATGGTTCTGGTAAGAGATACAGAGAAGCCTGAGACAACAATTGATGTTGCTTAAGGGAAAGCTGGAGTTGAATACAGTGAGGCTACAAGAAGGGCCAAGTTGAGTTGGACACAGCTATCACACATGGTATACTTCCACCTACCACTAATCTTAGGGATAGATAGGCTCTTTCCCAAGGCCAAGTCTGGCAAGACAAGCAGAGCATAGTGCCTGGGAAGAAGAAAAAAATATATATATCAGGCTCTTTCAGAAAGCAAGAGGGAACCAGACTCTGATGAAAGGAGTAGGTGGAAGTGGCTGACTGGGCAGCCCATTATATAGCTATGTTTTGAATCAGAGATTTAGTGGCTTTTTCCCAAATCAGTCGATTGTCATTGCTAGCAGAAACCTCACAATAGCATCTTGCAGTTAATGCTTTAAAGATTTGATTTCCACAAGTCTAATAAAAGTTCTTATTGATATCAAACGGTAATCCTAATGTTTATAACCAATGAATGGAACCTGGTCAAATTAATTTTCCTGCTGAGAAAAGCAAAATTTACTAGAAAGAAATTGTCTCTGCTCAGTGGCACAATCGGTGGAAAAGTGGTTTATCAGAAAATTATTACAGAACTCTTTGGCAAGCCTGGTTGAACATAAAAATTGATAATCATGACAACTTCTTTTATAGGAAATGAAATTTGAAATCAACCAAGTAAGAATTGAAAGCCTGCCTTGATGATTAAGTCTGAGACGAGTACTTTAACCTCAAACTATTTAAGAGAGAAAGTGAATTTGTAGGTTACAGGACCAGGAAAAAAGTCCAAAGAGACTGAAGAGATATAAATAGAGAAGGAGTAAATCTTATGTATGCCAGGGAGTTATGGGAGTCCCATAACTAAGACAGCCGACAAACATGGAAATAAGAACTTGTGAGCAGAGTACATTATACTTACTACGTTTGACAAGTATGGTTGTGTTCGTGGAGGACGCGAGGGCATTCCTGGAACTCTCTGAGAAGCAGAAGAAAACCTATTCAAAAGGAATGTTTCCTGACATAAAGTGATGTAAAAAAATCATGTCACTTTAAGGATATAAGTCTAAAGGATATAACATAAATATGGCCAATTTCATATAAGAGACTGGTCACACAAAGAGAAGAAAAGGGGAAAATTACTGCCTATTAACTCTGAAATAAAAATTCAACTTTAATACGGATTTCTGTTTACAAAAAGAGAAAAAAATCAACTCTATCTTAGTGCCAAGGAAAAGAACTACATTTAATTATTATTGTTTTGAAAAACAGTGCTATTTTTGGTATTGCCAGTATATGATGTTGTAAGTGTTCCTCATTTTATATTCAGAGGATAAGATTCCCATCCACCTTTTCACCATTTCCATTTCAACTTACCACATTTACAATCACAAAAATTTCCAAACTTCATACACAACGGAAGAAAATGTTCACTCATATAATGACTAAATCTTACACTTACAGAAATAGGCAGTATTGTTAATCTGTAGGCACTGCATTCATATACCTACTTCCATTTTCAAGAATAAGGTATGCCTTTCTTCTGGAGTGGCTGCAATGACCTCTAGAGGTCCTTTGCAGTTTTAGAAAAATGCTTTTTTAAAGTCTTATACATTGTTGTCATCTACTTCCCTAAAATGAGCTATAATTAGACAAACTATAAACATTTTAACCTTGGTGCAAGAACTGTTATGTCAGACCTTTCTTTCTTAACTTAGCTACTACTTATGCCTAAAAATTTTAGCTTAATGTTCCCTAGGAACTTCAGCACTTTCAAATTCAGAATCATAGAAAACCCTCCACTGGCAGTAATGAAATATTCATGCCTCTCATTATCAATGCTTAAATGATTTAAATGTGCAATGTGTAAACATATACATAAGTACATTTTTGCAATTACCACCACTTTAAAAATCCAAATAATTCTCTTTAGTATGTTGCATATGAGTATATCTAAAGTCTAATTTTAAAAATGTAAACGTACAACTAGACTTTACCAAATAGTAACATGTTTATTTCACTGAAATTCTTAAAAATATTTATCTGCAGTTGTCACATAAAACATCCTAATGTAAAAAAATTAAGGGCTTAAAAAAAAAGAAGAAAAGCAAAGCATGGAAAACGGACCCAAAATGTTAAGATTTTATTTACAAAGCTTCTTTTGTTGTACAGAAAGTAAAAATGGTATTTCAACCTTGGTGTAACTGGTAGCCATCAACAATCATGACTCACCGATCACAGCTGTTCTTCCTGCTATAGCAATAGTCTTATAAGAAAACCTAACAACTCTGACTATTTTGTTGGGGTTAATTCCCCAAATTTGTTGGTAACTTGGATATCCAATGGGGATTGATCGGAGGAATGTAGAATGTCACAGGAACTACTCTTTGGCTCTTTAGGTGTCCTGGGGGCTTGGATTACAGCTACCACTTCTTTTTACAGCTACCAAATCAATAGGAGCAGTCCACACAATACTGAACAGTTCTTTTTTCAGATCATTTGGGTTCTTAATCATCTTCTCCTTCTCCTTCATCATCTGTTTCTCTCTTCCTTTTTTCACCTTTCCCAGTCTCTTCTTCCTCTATACAATAAAGAAGACACATTTTGAGACCCCTGGGTAGGAAAATATCACTTTAAAGGGAACACACCTAAAGTTATTATTAGCTAAACTTTTTAATATAAGGCGATGACAACAGAAGAAATCTTTCAAGCCCTCTGGAGCAATTTTTAAAAAATGATTAAAAGAGTCATACAAGGTTCTTTTCTCTGGTGACCTTGTTCTTTTCTCTTTCTGCTAATTCTAATGATCTTACCACTTATGGGAGAATCTTGTACACATGGCATATTTTAACTTCAGTAATATATTTGACAAAATTTTCAAGTGTGGAATGAGAGGGTTTTCAGATTTATTGATAGAAGTCTTATTAATTATGAGGCCAGCCCTCTGCTACCAGGTTGTTCTGGATGAAACAGGATTATTCCCCACAAAGTTGAGAAGTATTTTGGGGGGTTATGCAGAGGAGAAGTCTCTAATCCACTCCTTTTTACTGAGCAGGTCAGGAAGGCAGAGGGGAAGCAAAAATAAATTGCCCCAGTCTCTCTATTCTATGGCAAAAACTCTCTGGAGGAATTCTCCAAAAGGACAAGGGTGAATATCCTTAGGTTGGCAGCTCTAGTTGCTTGATACATAGCAGAATGCTGGGAAACTCCTGTCTTGAGAGGTAGCAGGAAATTAACAAGGCCCTTGGGACTCACGGATATGGATATAACACTCACCTAGCTGAGAAATGACCTCAGCTCACCACAGGCTCATCACAGATACTACCTACCATATATGGGGCAGATAGGAACCCTCTAAAGATAAGGTCTCTCATCCCTAGAGCTGATCAACAGTCCAGGTTCAGAGGGATGGAGGTAAAAAGGGACTACCCTTTTCCCTAGACCATGTGGTTAGATTTTTTTGGCTCCAAAAAAAAAAAAATGAGTATTATTCACATTCATTAAGCCTCCATGAATAGGCTATCAGAGGGCCATCAATCGTGCCCAAGACCACCGGGGGAGGGGCAAGCTGAACCACTGTCCAACACCAACGCACATCATGACCAGAACCACTGTGACTGAGAACAAAGCATGCACTGAACGTGGGCTAGTTTGTAAGGAAAAGGCCCTGCCATGATTCCATGAAAGCTACAGGGGACAAGAAGAGACAGTCTGGGGAAAGAGCACTGAATATGGAATCTGAGGCTCTGCCATTTATTCTTGGAGTGATCATGGGCAAATCACTTAAACCTGCTGGACTATAAAATAAGGGGATTTAGACTGAGCAATCTCTAAGGTCCTTTTCAGCTACAGGTCCTATGATCCTTAGAAAAAGACTTGAGGTATCAGTTTTCAGAAACTGAAGCTGTTGAAGGTGTGATGGGGCATGTGGAGAAGAGCGAGGCTAAGAACCTCTGGTCAGGGAGCTGGGATAGCATGTATCGGGTGGATGATCATGCCTCTGGTTCAGAAGGGGAAAAATTACAGGGACACAGCCTCCCTGTGAGGTCGTCCAGGGACCTCTCCGGATCAAGAGCAGGAACATTTCCAGTATGCCCTGCACTGGGTCAGTCCATACCGTGGGGGCTCAATTCTGGGTACCACATTCTAACAAAGTGGTATCCTTCTAGATGGGCAAAGTGGTGAAAATCCTTATTATATGAGAAAAATTAGAAGAAATGGGGATGTTGAATATGGAGAAGAAAAGACTATGGGACACATAATACTATTTTTCCAATATTTTAAGGACTGTTCTGTGGAAGGAGACATAGGTTTGTTATTCTGTGTCACAGGACAGAGTTAGGAACAACAGGTGGAAGTTATAGGGGCGAAACATGCAGCATCCACCTCCAGGATCTTTGGGATGATCCAAAGAATTGTACATAAAAAGCTTTGCAAACCTTCAAGTACTATGAGTGTCAGCTGTCATTGTTACAGGAATCAGATGCTGGCTCAATATAATTACATATGTAAGGTGCTTTGCAAACTGCAAAGCACCATAGAAAGTGAACCTTTGTTGTATGTTAAAAATTATAACTGCTCAAAAATGAAATAAATTGTGTTTGGTCCCAAACTTCCTATTACTGGAAATATTTAAGTAGAAATTGGATGATCAAACATCAGCGAGACAATGCGCCAGGCAGGGAGAGATCAAGCACATTCTGGCTGAGCTCTGGTTCTCCTGCCTTGAATTTTTCACCTAGACGTTTCAGTTTCTAAGTCTTCTCTTGAGAACACTTCTATTACCCAGCTTTCTTGGCTTAGATGTGGACAAGCCCTTTCCCCTTTAATCTTAGCCCATCTCTGGGGGGGGACTAAAAGGAGAGGAGCATTATTCTGTCATATCATCTGTCAAGAAAAATGCAGAATCAATTCCTTGAATGGAGAGTTGGACAAGATGATCCCTAAAGACCTTTCCAACTCTATGATTTTAACTCTTTGATCAACCAATGCCATCTTCTACCCTAGTGGAAATAATGAATTTGTTGGATGAGGAAAGGGTGGAAGGAGAGGGCATAAGCCCAGCAAGATAAATAACTAACATTGATATAGGGCTTTAAGGTTTGCAAAATGCTTTACGAATACTCTCTCATTTGATCTTCATAACAACACTAGGAGGCAGTGCTATTGTCATCTATATTTTATACGTGAGGAAACTAAGCCTGCAGGGTAAGTGCCTTGCCAGGGGCACACAGCTATTAAGTATCTGAGCTAGGATTTGAACTCAGATCCCCTGACAAGTCCGGCAGCACCCACTCTGCTCCTTAGCTGCCTCAGTATTTTCTGGTTATTGTTTTTAACACCTGTTCCACCCATCTCAGAAGAGATATTTAGGATTTCTGTAAGGTCTGATAAAACACCATAACAAAGTTGCCATGTTAAAGGAAAACAACACAATGATCCTGGAAACAGCTTTACTCTAATTTGTAAACCTTCATCTAGAATTTACATAATCAAATCTTTTTGCATCTTTACAATAAGCCAACTGTAAATGAATGATAAAACAAAGCTTTCTTCCTCTAGATTGAAAGTCTTCCAGCTTTACCTAATTTTCTTTCTTGTTATGCAAGGGGAAAATGAGATATAATGCCAGATTTTTTCCCTTCATTATGCCTATAGGACACAGAGGCCCTTTTTCTCTGGGGCACAGATTAACAATCCAGTATCTCAGACAACAGGCACTAACTAAAGAGCTGAGACTGAAAAAAGCACCTCTAGGTACGACAGAGGAAACACTGAAATTGGAATCGAGAGACACCTGGGTTCAAACGCTGGTTACAATACTGACTGTTCCACTTTGAGCACCACCCACCACACAGGATCGCTGTGAACGCAGTGCTCTGGGATCCTTCAAGCACCACAGGAACGTGGGGTACTACTGTTGTTGCCGCTACTGCTTCTGGGGTAGAAATGGGTTTGTGCCCTCTCTGTGCCAGGCACTTTACAAATATTTTCTCATATGATCTTCACAACAACCTGAGAGAGAGGTGACATTAATATCCCCATTTTATAGTTGAAGAAACTGAAGGGATCGGGTTAAGTGACTTGTCCAGAGTCAGACAGTTAGTACGCAGCTGAGACTTCCTGATTCCAGGGCTAGCTCTCTCTCCACTGTGTCACCAGCTACCTCCAACATCCTGCTGGCATACTTTTTTCACTGTATGAACATGATTTGGGAGACTAAGGGACAGGTATGTTTTATTTTCCTCTCAGTCACAGTTATAGTTTTAAAATGGTGCTTAATATCTTCTCCTCAACATCAGCCTACTTCCTTCTCAGAACCCACTGGCATCTCCTCTTCCCTTCAATCTTCCTGTCAGCATCACTCTCTCATTCCCAGAAGCAAGCTGCCCTTCCCATCCAACTACCAGTATCCTTAGGCCCACAACCCCCTTCTCAATGGTTATGGCTCTACATCCTTTCGAACCCTCAGCTGCAGGGTGGACAAAGTCATTCACATTACTTTAATGAGCAGGGAATTACAAACTATAATTCTCCCAGCAAGATGGTGGACCACTAGGCCTCACCACCTGTCCTGCTGCTGAACTTTATGGACCTCTTGACCTTATTCTAGATACCTGGATGCTGGATTCTACAGACCACTGCCCTACAGTTATCCCAAGGACCACTAGGTCTTCCTACTAGCCTTGTAGCCGAATCCTTCCATATATGTCATTCCTCCCAATTAGAATACAAGCTTCTTGAGAACAGATGTTGTACTTTTCTATTTGTATATCCAGCACTTAGCACATTGCTAGACATACAGTACGCACTTAATAAATGCTTCTTCATTCAATAAGACCACATGCCTTATTCTACTAATCAACTAAAAGCAGCTTTGTACAGTAGAAAGGATGACGGATTTGGAGTTGGAAGATGTAGGTTTAAATCCTGGTCTGCTCCTCACTACCTGTGTAACTTCTCTGGATGTCAGTTTCCTCATCTAAAATAAGGGTCAAAGAGATGAAAGGAAAAGGAACTATACGTACACAAATATGTATAAAAGCTCTTTTTGTAGTGGCAAAGAACTGGAAACTGAGGTGATGTCTGTCAATTGGGGAATGGTGAAACAAGTTGTGCCACATGAAGTGGATGGTTTCAGAAAAACCTGGGAAGACTTACATGAACTGATGCAAAGTGAAGTGAGCAGAACCAGAACGTTCTACACAGTAACAGCAACATCATGATCAACTGTGAAAGACTTAATAATTTCTGATCCACCAAAAACTCCAAAGGACTCACTTTGTAAAATGCTATCCAGCTCCAACTAGGGAACTGATGGACTCAAGAGTACAGATTGAACCACATTTTTTTCATTTGTTTATTTTCCTTGCTGTTTTTTCCAGAATATGGCTAATAGAGAAATATTGTTTTGTGTGATTTCATATGTATAATAGGTATTGTTTTTCTTGCCTTCTCAATGGGTTGGGGAGCAGGTGGAGGGTGGGAGAGAATTTAGAACTGAAGATAAAAATAAATAGCTTAAAACTGCAAAAAATAAATAAATTAAATTAAATGGGGCAGAGGGGGGTTGGTCTCGATGATCTCCAAAGTCCCTTCTAGCTCTAAATTGATGATCCTATAAAGGCAAATATTCCTGAAAATACAATAAACAATTTAGGCATACCTTCTTCTTCATCATCCTCATCCTCATCATCTTCGTCATCATCAACTTCTCCATCATGTCCAAATTCTTCTTCCTACAGAATAAGACACAAATCCTACAATATTATGGAAAGATCTTGATGCTGTTTTCTTTTTGAAAAGGAAAAAAACAAGACACTGAAAATGCATATTGTATAACCCCATTATATGTTTGAATGACATAAAATCATATTATTTCACAAATTTACTTTTCATAAAGCTCTGTTTGAAAAACATGTTTAAATGAGTTGTTATAGGATGTTGTTCCAGAGAATAAAAATTTCATAATCTTAAATCTGGTTACATTTAAGGAAATAGTTCCATTGAAAATCCCACTTACATGAGACTTCATTAGGGAGTTTTATTACAAATTTTACATATACAGAATAATAGCATGAGGCAGGAATAGCCCTATTAATTTTGCATTATATTGTACTAATTACATTTTAATAGAAAGGAAATGACTTGTTGCTAATATGGGAGTTGTTCCCAAATTAGCTGTGTCCATTTATTTGTTCAAGCAAAGAACAAAATTTGTGAGAAGCTAGAGGAATAAAAATTAGGAAAGAGTAAATATGTGTTTGGAATATCTTGATTTTGACATATTCAAACAAGTTATTGATGATGAAAAATGGAATATGAATGGAAGGACACAGCCATGGCTTATAATAACTTCATATGAAAGTTCAACAGGTATAAACCAGTTGCACTATCAAAAAGATTAAAAGGACCTAAAACTTGCTTTAGTCAGAAAACATCTGACTTATTTTCCAAGTAGGAATATATGGCAGCCAAAGGCAACACTGGTTTAGAATATGAATTCATTTGCAAAATTTTATGGAGCTGTAATATAAAGGTAAAATTTATACTGTCTCTACGTAGTGTACGATTGTATACATGTACTTTACATATGTGCAATGTGATATACATTTTATGAATAATATGAACTCACATAAAAGAAAGAAGATGTTGAAAGATAAGATCAATTTAAAGGAAGTTTAGGGAGGGACCCAACTAGCAAGGTCATCTCAAGGGCATTTAAAGGCACTGTACATAGAGGGGAAGCTGAGGTAAGCTTATAGGAGGACATGTACAGAGTTGCACAGAGTGGCAGGATCTGGATGGGTTATAATCTGTAACACTGGAAAGAATGCCCACACTGATAAGATCAATGGGCCATTTGAGTATTGGGGTATACTGAACTAAGTGTGTGTGTGTGTGAAAACCATGGAATTTTTCAATGAAAAATTATTTTCCCCCCCTTTCCTTTTTACAAACACCACCAGTACACAAAAAGAAGTCTAGCTTTTATAAAGACTATTTCTGAATAGGTATAAAGTATTGAGTAAGGCAGATTTGTTTTTACTAAGTCAGCTAAATGCAAAATAGTGTATCTCCAGACTTTAGAAAATTTTATGAACCTTTCAGTAGAATAGGAATTAGGTATCTGAGCCTGCCAATCAGTCCAGGTCAATGATCCTCAAGTTTTCCAGACTGCCATTGCCTTCATTACTGTTTGATTTTGTGCCCTTCTTCCCACTCACCATAAGGGCAAATCGCTACTTCATTCTGTCTAGCAGAGGCCTTTGCACTAAATAAACATTTGCTGGATTTAAAAATAAATCTGAAGAGTTACATGTTATATTAATATATGATCAGAAATTCTTTACATATTGTTCATTCTTGCCACTGTCGCTAACATAGCGGGGGACAAAAATAAGAGCATGAAAACTGGCTTTGAAACATTTATACAACACAGACCTCTCCACTGACATCATATTCATGATCATCTCCTTCTACATCATCCTCTTCATCATCATCTTCTTCATAAAATTCATCTTCATAAAATTCATCATCATCATCTTCATCTGGAAATACAGAGAATTAAATTCTTTTAGTTCAATATTTTAAATGCCCCTCAAGTATAATATGTAAAGCTCCGCAGGATCTCGCACCAGCATATCTCTCCAGACTTATTTTACCTCACTCACCACCTTCATGTACTCTATGGTCCAGTCATTCCAATTCACATCTGCACACCTTTGTACACGGTCCCTTCTCCTTAGAATCCCTGGTTTCCTTCAAAGCAAAGCTCACATATCACCCACCACACAAGGCCTTTTCCTGATCCCCCCACTATATGTGGTTCTCTCCTGAAATAATTTTTTGTGTATATATGTATGTATGTGTATACACATATGTATATATACACACATGCACACACACGTGTGTGTATGTGTATGTATACATACATGTGTATATTACCCACTAATAACATATTTTTCCTGATAAGACTCTAAGTGACTTGAGGCTGGCTGCTGTTTCGTTTTTGATTT
Source organism: Trichosurus vulpecula (assembly GCF_011100635.1). NCBI lineage: Eukaryota > Metazoa > Chordata > Mammalia > Diprotodontia > Phalangeridae > Trichosurus > Trichosurus vulpecula. The sequence goes on from NC_050573.1 coordinate 494,700,928, forward strand.
AGTACCTGGCATATGGTGGGTGCTTAATAAATGTAGCTGATTGCACATAATTTGCAAAAATCCATGTAAAGAGCCTTGGATGAGATGATAAAGTCTAAGTAGGAAGTAATTCTATTTGAAGGCAAACAGTCCAAATTTGTCATTCACATACACTGCTGTAAGATGTCAATCAAAGTGGATGGGTGATGAATCTGTCATCTAAATGGGTAACTCAAGTCAAAGCATTGAAGGCATCCCAACAAAATGCTTTGAGGTTTCTAGGATAAAGCAAAACACAAGCAGCATTACTGTCTGCTATAAAGTCCCTAGCATCATCAACTTTGACATGTATGGCACATTTTGTCAACCTGCCAAAAGATGAGTTGCCTACATGGACAGAGATCAGCATCATAATATGGTTTAGGAAACGTAATGCATTATGTGGATGAGGACCAAAAAAGAAGAAACACTTAAGTATGGCTCCTTTCTCCCATGGTACCATATTTTAACAGTCAGGAAGCATTTCTTCAGCATCTACTATGTGTGAGGCACTGTGCTAAATACATACGATTGCAGGAAGGAAAAAAAAAGAATACCAGGACTGGGGTATGAGGACACTGAAAGTGAGTCTCATGCAATGTGAAGTCAGCAGAGCCAAGAAAATAATATATATAATACTACAACAATGGAAACAGAAAGAACAACCACATGTACAAAACAGGTCAAAGTTGAACACTGCAGAATTATGAAGAATAAGCATATCTCAAAATAGGAGAGAGGAAAATGGTAGGGCAGAAACTGGGCATAGACCAATATCTTACACCACATACCAGAATAAAGTCAAAATGGGTTCATGGTTTAGGAGTAAAAGCTAATACTATAAGTAATTTGGGAGAGCAAGGAATAGTTTACTTATCAGATTTATGGAAAAGAAAAGAATTCATGACCCAACAAGAGATAGAGAGCATTACAAAATGCGAAATGGACAATTTTGATTATGTTAAATTGAAATGTTTTTCTACAAAAAAAGCCAATGCCACAAAAATTAGGAGGGAAGCAGAAAATTGGGAGAAAATCTTTGCAACTAGTATCTCTGATAAAGGCCTCATTTCTAAAATACACAGGGAACTGAGCCAAATATATAGGAATACAAGCCATTCCCCAATTGAGAAATGGTCAAAGGATATGAACAGGTAGCTTTCAGAGGAAGAAATTAAAGCTATCTATAGGCATATGAAAAAATGCTCTGGATCACTACTGATTAGAGAAAAGCAAATCAAAACAACTCTTAGATACCACATCTCTCCTGTAAGATTGGCTAAAATAACAAAGCAGGAGGATGAAAAATGCTGGAGAGGATGTGGGAAAATTGGAACATTGTTACATTGCTGGTAGAGTTGTGAGATGATCCAACCATTTTGGAGAGTAATTTGGAACTACGCCCAAAGAGCCATAGGAATGTTCATACCCTTTGACCCAGCAATACCACTTCTAGGGTTGTATCCCAAAGAAATCACCCAAGAGGGGAAGGGCCCCATATGTACAAAGATATTTATAGCGGCTCTTTTTGTGGTAGCCAAGAATTGGAAATCAAAGGGATGCCCATCAATTGGGAATGGCTGAACAAGCTGTGGTATATGAAGGTAATGGAATACTATTGTGCCATAAGAAATGGGGATGATACGGCCTTCGTAACAACCTGGAAAAACCTACACAACATAATGCTGAGTGAGCGGAGCAGAGCCAGGAGAACGTTGTACACAACCACAGATATATGGATTCTGTGAGGACCAACCCTGACAGATTTCGCTCTTCTCAGCAACACAAGGTGCAAGAATAACTCCAAGGGACTCACGATGGAGAATGCTATCTTCATCCAGAGAAAGAACTGTGAAGTTTGAATGCAGATTGAAGCGCACTACATGCCCGCCTTTTTTCTTCTCTTTTGTTTTGGGTTTTTTTTTTTTGGTTCTGTTTCTTCTTTCTCATGATTCATTCCATTGGTCATAATTCTTCTCTACAACTTGACTAGTATATAAATTAATTCAATGAGAAGTTATACATGGTAGTTATATGAGATTCCATGCTGTCTTGGGGAGGGAGGGGGGAGGGAAGGGAGAAAATCTGGAACTCAAAATTATGTAGAACACTGTGTTGTAAACTAAAAATAAAATTAAAAAAAAATAAGAGAGAGGAGAAGAAACATCCACTCCACCCCTTGGTGGGAGACTCACAAGTGTTATACGTTAGACATAATTTCACACTTTGCCAATGTATTGATCAGTTATACTGATTTTTTTCTCTTTAAAAATATCAGTTGTTATATGGAGCTGTTATATAATTACATGGACTCTCTGAGAGGTTGGGGGGAGACATATTAGGGAAACTATGGTAATATAAAAATAAAAGATGATAAAACCTTTTTGAAAAGGCAGTTTGAAAAGATAGGTGTGACATCAAGTGAAAATGAAGTGTACCCTGTTTTCTTTCACCATTTCAGAGATTTGAACCTGTGAAATCAGTCACTGCAACATATAATTTAACATCTAATAGTCCTTGAGGAGAATATAGAATAGAAAAATACCCCATTTGGTCAAACTGATATTGATTTACACATGACAACCTGGAGGCAACACCAGCTTCCCTGAAAACCAAGCCCATGCACAATCTCCTACAGGAGGTCTTTCCTGATTCTTCCCCCTCACACAACAGTATCCTCCCAAATTTATCTTGTATTTACTTTGTCGAAATACGTTTATGTGTACATGTTGTTTCTCATACTAGAATGTAATCTCCTTGAAGGCAGGGACTATTTCATTTTTATCTTTGTATCCCCATTATCTAGTACTGATACTTGCACAGTGTACAGTAAGTGCTTAATAAGTGCTTGGTCAATGGATTTCTGAGTTATGAGAATAGCAAGACAGAAGACTAGACAAAAAGTTCTGCAAGCAATCAGAAGAAAGACCTTCAGGTAAAGGAAAGGAAATTCCAACAATGCAAGACTATTCTGCACCCACAGAAAATGTAGGTGGGAATGGAATGCTATGTTCCAAAGAACAATGGAGCTTAGGATACAATCTACTCTGCAAATCTGAGATTAGCCGTAAATGAAAACAGATGGGTTTTCAATAACAAAGGGGTGTCTGAAACATTTTTAGAAAGAAAAATAGAACTGATGAGATTATTTGTTTCTTGAACAGCCCAAACAACAGAAATGGGGGAGACAAGCATAAATGCATCAGCCAAGGACAGTGACAGTGACAGCAGAGCGAGACACTTCTTTCCATGTCAGAGACAGAAAGGGAAAATGACAAATGCTAGAGGTGCCATGGACAAATAAGTACAGTAATACACTGTTGGGGGAGCTAGTTCACAAACTGGTATTAGTAGTAAATGTATATGCTCTGAATTATTCGCATCCAAGTTCATAAGAGAAACATTATCTGAGCTATAAGAGACAGTGAGTGACATGACAGTGACAGAACTGCAATAGCCCTCTCTTAATTTTGGATGAATCTAACAGAAAGATAAACAAAAGGGAAAATATGGAAATGAACAAACTGCTGGAGAAACTAGAGCTAAAAGACTTGTGGCATCTTCTAAATGAGACTACATGGGGCAGTTAGGTAGTGCAGGGGACAGACCACTGGCCCTTGTGTCAGGAGGAGCCGAGTTCAAATCCAGCGTTAGACACATACTATGTATGTGACTCTGGGCAAGTCACTTAACCTCAAATGCTTCCCCTATCCCCCGCCAAAAATAAATGGGATTGCAAAAGAATATACATACTCTCAGCACCGCATGGAACCTCTACAAATTGACAATACACTAGGGCTCAGAGACATGGCAAATACATGTAAGGGGCAAAAATAAGATGACAATCAACATAATTGATCATGATACAAATCAAAACTGTGGTTTTGGAACCTACATGATTATCTTCATAGCTGTAGAACGAGTCATTGACAAAGTACAACACTCTTTTAGAGGGACCTTTTAAAAAAACATTAAACAAGTATATTCCAAAGCCAGAAGTAAGCATCATATGCCCAAATGTTTTAAAATATATGAGAATCAAACAACGATTCTACTCTCCCCACTATTATTTGATATGGTTCTGGAAAAGCTAGAAACAGCAATAATCTGGAGCTTCTTTTTCTTTTTTGGAGGGGGGATGGGGGGAAGTCAGGGCAATTGGGGTTAAGTGACTTGCCCAAGGTCACACAGGTAGTGTGTCAAGTGTCTGAGGCTGGATTTGAACTCAGGTCCTCCTGACTTCTGGGCCAGCACCCTACCCACTGCATCACCTAGTGGCCCCTAGCAACAGCAATAAGACAAGAAAAAGAAAGTAAAGGCATAAAGATAGGTAAATAAGAGATAAAACTATCCCTACTTGCTGATGATATGATGATTTAGTAGGAAAATCCTAGGCAATCAGCAAAGATACTAATTGAAAAAATTGATTACTTCAGCTAAGTTGCAGATTACAAAATCAATTCTCAAAAATCAATAGCATTTCTATACAATAAAAACAAAAGACAAGAAATGATAGAAAGAGAAATCCCATTCCAAAATGTGTAAAATACCTGGGGATTGACCTACCAAAGTACACAGAAGACTTCAATTACAAAGTTTTCCTTAAGGAAATAAAGAACAACTTACATAGCTGGAGGAATATTTAGTGCTAATGGGTAGGTTGTGCCAATATAATAAAAACGATGATGCTACCAAAATTAATTCACACTTTTAATGCTGTACCAATCAAATGACCAAGGGGAGACTTTACAGAACTTGCTAAAGCAATATAAAATTCATTTGGGAAAACGAAAGATCTAGGGTAACAAAAGAAATGAGGGAAAGCAGTAGGAACGATGGGACAACAGAACTTCTAGACACCAAAATATAAGCAGCAATCATGAAAACCATCTGGTATTGGTTAAAAAATCAGAAAGCTAAATCAATGGAACAACTAAGAAAAGGGAGTATTAGAAATAACAGAACTCAGTAACCCAGTGTTTGATAAAATGGAAAGCATAAAGTAACAAGGAAAAAAATTTTTATTGGATTAAAAAAAAAAACTGCTGAGAGAACTGGAAAGCAGTCTGGCAGAAATTAGGCTTAGATCAACATCTTACACCATATTCCACAATACATTTTAAATGGATTCATGACATTAATGTTAAAGATCAAACTATAAAAAATTCAGAAGAGAAATAGATCCTAATACCTCTCACAATCATGGGTAGGAGATGTATTCTTAACCAAGCAAGAAACAGAGGTAATGAAAAAGATAAAATAAATAACATTGATTACTTAAAACTGAACAAAATTAGACAAAATTAACTCGCTTAAGGTAAGAGGGGAAGCAGATGAATAAGGGAAAAAATCTTTGTATCAAATTTCTCTCATATGGGTTTTGAATCTAAACAATACATATAGATGTGTGTGTGCATGTATAAAATCAATCCATCCATACATCCATCCATCCCCAAGATATCAGTGTCAAAGGATATGAGCAAATAGTTCTCAAAAGAATTGCAAAATATTCACAAAGAATGCTCCAAATCACTAATAAGAGAAATGCAAATCATTTTTACCTCATACCTGCAAATTGGAAAAAAATAACCAAAAATGGCAATAGTCAATGTTGGAAATGTGGAAAGATGGGCATACTAATACATTGCTGGTGGAGCTGTGAAATGGTACAACCATTTTGTAAAGTAATTTGGAATTATGCAAATAATCTGAATAAAATGTCCATACCCTTTGAGTCAGAGATTCTATTACTAGACTTATACCCCAAGGAAACCATCAATAAGACAAAAGCCCTCACACAAATTGAAATATTTACAGCAGCATTTTTTGTGACAACAAAGAATTGGAAACGAAGTAGATGCCCAACAACTGGGAAATGGCTAAAAAATTGTGGTACATGAATGTAGTGGAATATTGCTATGTTGTATGAAATGACGAATACAGAGAAACATGGAAAGATCTATATGAACTGATGCAGAGTGAAGTAAGCAGAGCTAAGAAAACAATATATACAGTAACTACAACAATGTATATAAATGGAAAGAAGAACTGCACACCAAAAACATCAGAAAAATAACAGAATTATAAAGATCAATCAGGATTTGAATGAAAAGATGAGAAGACGACCCCAACCAACCCCTTCATGGAGTTCGGGAAGTTCACTGGTGTTTGTAATATCAATTAAGTTGGGTGCCTTTGATTGAGTCTTACTAGGTGCTAAGCCCCAGGCCCAAACCCCTATCAGGTGCTAAGCCTATGTGGGTATGAATTGGTAACTAAGGTAGGGCTCCAAGTGGGGCCAATGAAGGGAGGTGCTAACACCAGAGCCAATCATAGGAGCCTAAGCTCTGGTCTCTCAGATGACGTTTGAGGACGTCTGAAAGTGTATAAAAAAGGAGAACAGAGCTATTTGCTTACGGCTCTCATTCCCGGAGGCCGGGACTCTGGGCAGCCTCTATAATGGCCTTCCAGCTGAACTCAGATGTTGATGGTTTTCTTGGTAACTGAATTGTATTTGGTCTGTTGGTGTTTGTAATTTGTTTGTATTGGCTCTGAAGTTCAGGGTGCTGGGTTTTTCCCCTGAGCTAAGGAATAGCATTTGTATGCTGGACTAAGTAAGATTGTTAACCCCTGTTAACCCCTTCACATTGCTTTCCTTAGTAAAGCAGATCAAAAGAACCTGGGCTTGCAGCATTCTGTGAGCAGGTTGTTGTTGGTTTTACACCCCCACAGCAGCTGCTAGTGGGATTGTTGAAACAGTGTTACACATTACACATTTTCAGGTATTTTTTTCAATGTATTGATTAGTTGCACTGATTTTTTTTCCTTCTCTAAAAAATACTATTTGTCATATGAGATGGCTCTCTGAGAAAGGAAAAGGAAAGGATTCTTGGGATAATTATGATGATTTAAGAAACAGCAACCATCAATAAAAACCCATTTTAAAAAAATGCTTGTTGATTGAGATTTAGCTTTATGACCCACTGGAACCCAGCTGGCTTTCAAAGAGCTCCAATAAGGGTTGCAGGTAGCAAACAGAACTGATGCAGAAGCATAAACCTTTCATTTTCAAAAAGAAGTTTTCTTGTAACAAGACACATGACTTTCAAATAAGATTTGAAAAACAAAGAGTATTTGCCTGAATAAAATGTGTGCTCCAGGTTGTGGAGGAATGACTTTACCTAAACAACATCTTTAAAAATTCTTACAGGGCAGGCAGCTCAGAGGTTTTCTGGGTTAATTCACTACGGTTAAGAACTCCAAATGGGATTCTCATTATTCATCTGGGCCATTCCCAAAGTGGGTGAACAAACAAATCTTTACACACAGAATAGGCAAAAAACCAGATCATGTCCCCATTCTGGAGGATACTGGGGTCATGGAGGTAAAGCCAGGGAGAGCCAAATATTTCAGGGGAAGTGTGGGGCCAAGATAGTCTCCAGATGGAACAATTCTTTGTGACCAGCGAAGGTTGTAGTGAAAATGGGATTTGTTTAATGGATAGTAGGTGCAGCAATCAGGCATTGGCTTCTTATAACTCAACAAGAATATCCTTGGCTCTTATGGAAATGTATCTCCCATAAAACCAAGAGGGACTTCCTGTGTACCACGCACTGTCCTAGATACTGGGATACAAACACAAAAAGGATAGTTCCTATTTTCAATCTAGCTGCAAAAGCCCTAGAATGAAATGCTATCTGTGTAGGCACTATCTTTCCCACTATCTGAGGGCAAGAAAGGATGGACAGATGCAAAGATGGAAGTTCCTAGAAATCAACCCCATCCTCTCAGAGTCAAGGTCAGGAATTCCCCTGGGTTGAACACAAGCAATGGCTAGCTGCAATATAAGTTTGCGGCACAAGGGCCTGATGGTGTCACTTCTTTGTCTTTGAGCAGTGCCTCCAAGATATCTCTACTTTCAATGGTTTTGGGTTGCTAGAAACGTCCTTGGTAGGCCTTCCACTTGCTTTTCAAGGGGTCACTCAGTTATTAAGTAGTTCAACTAACTAAAGAAGACCATGAAGTACTTATAGTCAATAGTCAACTACATCTTTTGTGGCAAAGTTTAGACCCCATTCAGAATGAAAATTCCTTGATTAAGTCTTGTTCCACAGTGTGTGTGTGGAATGGCACTTGAACATCAATAGCACAGTGTGCCACAGACACTAAAAGGTTTCTTTGGCCATGTGACCCACATGGTCCAAGGAGAGAGCCGGGAAACACGGTATAGGAAGCTTCTGCTTCTAGGCTCAGGCTAAAGCAGAAGGTCTGAGAAGTACAGAGCATGAGGAAGGAGCAGGGATTGTCTTTCCTAAGAGACAGATGGCAGTAGATTGTGGATGGCTGAGAGCCAAATTAGCCAAAGGAACTAGTCTGTAGCCAAAGCAGATCACAAGGTATGACACAAGGGCTTGGGTCAGAAGATCATCTACTCTAATGAAGGGCATGTAAATAATGTGTAGTTGAGGAAACAGGAAGGAGGTGAATTCTAGTTCTAACAAGACAGGCTAACACAGAAATACATTGGATCATTTTCTACCTCATCTCCCTGGGGCCAGTTTCTCCCTCCTCTTACCCATCTTAGACAGTTGCCTAATTATTCTCCCTAATGCTTTGATCATGACACTTTCCTGGCTCAAGCACCTTCAAGGGCTCCTAGTAAATACTGAATAAAATCCAAATACCTCACCTTGACATTCAATACCCTCTCCCTCTGTTCTCTCCACCCCTCCTCCAAGTTTGGTTTCTTTCTAGTTCTTATTTTTTTTCCTTTTTCTTATCTTTTTAGTTCTGATTTTATCAACTTTTTTCTAGTTTTTCACATGCCTGGGCTTTAGTCAAACAGGACTACTCAGTTCATGGTAACTGCATATTATCATGGAAACCTTTTTCACAGAAGCTCACTCGAGGGTGCCTTCGTATAGCAGTCCTCAAGCTATGTGAAAGTTCAACATATAGACATACAGAATCATCAACATTCACAATCATTCAATATACACAATCATCTCTGATAATTATTAGAATGGAAATGTGCCAGTGCCTGTAACAAATCTTACAGAACCCCAAACCATAAGTGTTAGGTTTATAGCACAAAGTTAAATACAGGAGTGCCTAGTCCTCAAGCCAAAATGTATGAACTTAGACCCCTCATTTAACCTCCACGGAGCTCAGCTTTCTCAGCTGTAAAATGAGGGTGCTGGACTTGATCATGGTTGATGTAGTTCCCCGCCAGTCCTGGATTTATAATTTAAAAGGCCACTTGACTATAACTACAAAATGAATATTTCCAGCTATTTATGATATATGAAAAGGTTTAACTGAAGTAGGGCATTATAGGGAAATACAATGTTTACATAAATAAGCAAAGCAAACTTAGAGGTCAGAGATTTCTTACTCCTTCTGTAGATGCTACAAATTAATGTATTTTTCTTTATTTTAGTAACTAAATACAAGAAGAAACCTATTAACTTTCCAAGTTATAGTGAAATATTGGCAGTGTAAGAGTTCTGGTATGCTCCAGAAAATATAGTCCAGGATCTCGGGACTCCAAAAAGAAAGCCCTAGACCACCTATTTTAGAATTACTTAGTTGACTCTGATTCCTTGATCTTGAACATCAAAGGATAGAGCTGTCCATGCTCCAAATAGAACTATGAAATTTTTCAGGTCAGAATTTAAATTATTATTTTTCAAAGCAACAAAATTCAGTATCTTAATATGATAATCTGAGAAATACAAATCACATTTTCAAACTCACCTTCATCATCTACCCCGTCTACTTCGGCATCAGAGTCAGAGGCTTCTTTGTCTTCTTGGTCATATCCATCAAGGTATTTTAGTTGTGGAAGGAGTGTGAAGACACTTTCTCGGTAATCATTCAGTTCTGTCACCTCACAGTTAAACAGGTCCAGGCTTTTTAGATATTCCAGCTTTTTCTGAGGTAAGGGATCAAAAACAACCAGAGAAATTTAAAAGGGAAGTTTCAACAATTAAATTTTACTTCCTGTTAGGTGCTACCAATTTTATTTTATAGGTTGAATAAAGAAAAAATTATCCCTATGAAATTTTTTACTGGTCCATCAACGGTTTTTATTAGCCTTTCTTTCTGATACGTACCATCATAGGGACATGTGACTTTAGCAGTTCAAAGAAATACAGAAATAGTAATATTAATTTTCATTAAAGTTTAGATTTGTTCATAACATGGTTTCCCTTACACTAAAAGCCTTATTTCTTTTAGATTTTAGGCTTAAACATCCATTTATGGTGTGTGTTATGATGACTCAAATAAACAACCAATAATTGTTTTTACTGGGTGCTTACAATCTCAAACCAGTTGTATCAAGGACATTGAAGAAATATATGAAATGGCCTCTATATTCAAAAGGCTTATGGTCTAGTTGAAGTGATGACAGAAATCAAGAAAATACAATACTCAAGAGTCTATGCAAGAGGGAACATGGAGTATTCCAACTCCTTTACTGCTATCAACGAGTTGGGGGAAGTGGATATAAAAGCGTAGCCAGTACTGGAAAATATAGCTAAGGAAGCAGTATCATCCAGAAGAAGCCAGGTCTCAATAAGTAGCAGAAGATATAAGGAGCAAGAAAGGATGAAATCAATATGAGAAGTTTGTTCATTAAGGAGTTCCAAAGCAGGCAGTAAAATGGGCAGTCTGGAGTGGGACATTGTGGGGATGGGAATGAGGAATATTAAGCATGGATTCGATCTATAATCTACAATTACAATACTTACAGAGAACTAAGGCAGAAACATTTTACCAATAATGACTGGCATGTGAGAACTGTAAAAGACATTGATTATCAAGGATATGTGAGGCCAGAAAGGAAATGAGTCACTCATGTAACAAGAATGAGACAGATGATAAACACAGGCAGCATACTGATATTTCCAAAGAAACGAAAAGAATAGGTTTCAAGTAGCCTGGGTGGATTGTATTCTCTATGAACTATTTATGGGAAAATGGGGAAAAAATCATGAAGACCCGGGGAAGTTTAAATTTTAAAATCCATATAAGTGAAAGGGATATTCATACTGACAAAACAAGTATGAATCTTTAAAAAAAACCCTACATTTAACTAATACTTCAGAGAAATTTTCTATTTATAATGTAGAACAGGGAAAATTATATATGAAATTGCTAATCTCCATCATATATAGCTCATTTTAAAAAGAATATATGATAAATTCAATGTTTTTTTAAAGCTTTCCTGTTTGTATTTCCTTCTGAACTTCCTTCTGTTCTCTTCTATGTATTTTTAAAGTTGTTTTTCTTTACAGTGCCACTATTGTTATATAAATTGTTCTCCACGTTCTGCTAATTTCACTATGCATCAATTCATACATGTCTTAGCTAGGTTTTCTAAAGGCATCTTTTTCATCATTTCTTATGGCGCAATGATATTCCATTACATTCATAGCCACTCTCTAAAAGATGGGCACCCCTTTTGTTCCCTTTTTCTTTGATTTTTTTGAGGTATAAGCCTCGTATTGGTGCTACTGTGCCAAAAAGATATGACACTTTAGCGATTTGGGGGTTATCACTCCAAATTGTTTTCAGAAATGTCTGGACCAATCCACAGCTTCACCACCAGTATACTTGTACGCTTGTCTTCTGGCAGCCTCTCCAACAATCGTCATTTTCAGAATTGTTTTAATTATTTCTCTAATTATGTGATTCTGGGCATTAAAAAAAAAATATGGCTGCCGATGGCTTGGATTTCTTGAGAACTATATGTTTGGATTCTTTGATGATTTATTTACTGGGGAATGGCTGTCATTCACATATTTGAATGAGCACCTTATATAGCTTAGATATTAGATTTTTAAAAGAGAAAATTTGCTGCGAAAATCCATGGCGCCACCCCCCCCACCCCGTTAACTGTTTCCCTTTTAATTTTAGTTGGACTAATTTTGTTTGTGCAAAACCTTTTCAATTTTATGTATCTTCTATTATATTCTCTATACACAAACTCATTTCTATTCATGGTTATAAAAGGTATTTTCTTTCTTGCTACTGTTTTTTTTGGGGGGCTGGGGCGGGATGTGACCTTTTTCATTTAAGCCACAAATCCATTTGGAACTTATCATAGTATATGGTTTATACCTAATTTTTGCCAGACTGCTTTCAAGTTTTCCTAACAGGTTCTGTCAATTAGTGAGTCCTTACCATAGTATTTTTGGCCACTAGGTTTACTGAAAAAAAAAAATACTGTATTTGTTTGCTTCAGTATATTTGCATTGGTAACTAAGGTGGGGCTCCAGGTGGGACCAATGAAGGGAGGTCTGATTATATCTTCACTCCCAAAACCCCTAGATACTAGGTGCTAAGCCTGTGTGGGCATGAAGCACCCAGGGTCCTAAGGGGAGTTGCTAAGACCAGAGCCAATAGTAGGAGCCTGAGTTCTGGTTATTCATATGATGTTCAATGGCGGCTAGAGAGTGCATAAAAAAGACAGAACACAGCTATGTGCTTAGGGCTCTCACTCTTGGCAGTGTGCTGATGTAGAGACTCTGGGCAGCTGTAGTTAAGAGCCCTCCAGCTTGTAAACCTGGATGTTAGGACTTTGTTAAACTCTGGTCTGAGATTTGAATCACACAAGATCTGTCTGTTGATGTTTGTAATTTGTTGTATTTGCTCTGAAGTTCAGGGTGCTGGCTTTTTCCCCTGAACTAAGTGAATGATATTTGTATGTTGGATTAAAGTAAGATTGTTAACCCCTTAATGTTGCTTTCCTTAGTAAAGCAGATCAAAAGAACCTGGGCTTGCAGCATTCTTGTTGGATTTTCACCCCCACAGCAGCTGCTAGCCAGACTGTTGAAACAATATTATGTACTTACTCTGTTTCATTGGTCAGGTTTTCTATTTTTTTAGCCAGTACCAAACAGTTGAGATCTGATATGGCAAATACCTTTACTTTTTCAATATTTCCCTTGAAAATCATAACCTTGCTTTCTCCCAGGTTAATTATACACACACACAAATCATTTGGAGGTCTAATTGATATGGAACTAAATAAGTCATTAATTTTGTTTATGTTTTTATTTTCATTTTAACTTTATTGGCTTGATACAATAATGGGCAATTTTTATTTAGATCTGCTTCTATAAAGAATGCTTTTAATTGTAGTCATATAGTTCCTGAATGCTAGCTGTACTCCTAAATATTTTATACATTCTAATCTTTCTAAATGGAATTTCTCTTTCTCTTCTTGCTGGGTTCTGTTAGTAATATATAGAAAAGTCAATGAATTTCTATGGGTTTATTTATCCTGCAACTTTGCTGAGTAATTGTTTAAAATAAGTTTAGTTGATTCAGTAGGGTTCTTCCAGGTAGACCATTGCATCATCTTATTGTTAATTTTTTCTCCTTTGCCTATACTCATGCCCTCAATTTCTTTTTCTTGTTTTGTTGCTATAGATATCATTTCTAGCACTATGTAACAGTGGTGATGATGTACATCCTTGTTTTACTCCTGGTCTACTGGAAGAGCCTCTCTGTTATCTCTAGTACACATAATTCTGGCTCAATATTAGGGGTAGATATTTTTTGCCTTATCAAAGAAAGGCACACTATTCCTATACTTTTCAGTTTTTTTTTTAATAGAAATGGGTGTTGTATAAAAAGCTTTTTCTACACCTACTGGTTAAATTATATAATTTGATTATTTTGTTATTAGTATAGTCTACTATTTAGTTTTTTAATATTGAACCAACCTTGCATTCCTGTATAAATCCAACCTGGTCACAATGTAGAATATTTTACAATATGCTACTTTGGTATTATAGTTTTCTTTCCTCTGGTTTGTCTCCTTGATTTAGGTCTAAAGGACATATTTGTATCATAAGTTTGGTAGGATCTCATCTTTTCCTATTTTTGCCAAGAATTTATGTAATATTAAAAGTAATTGTGCTTTGAATGTGTGATATAATTCACTTGTAAGTCAACTTGGTCCTAGAGTTGGGGTTTTTTTTAATTTGGGAGTTTCATTTCATTTAAACTGTCAGGATTTTGGCATATGATACAGCAAAATAGTTTCTAATAATTTTCTTTGTTCCATTTATTTTGATTTGTCCTTTTTTTCATCACTGACACTAGCAATTTGCTTTCCCCCCTTTCTTTTTTAAAAATCACACCAGCTAGTGGTTTATCTATTTTATTATTTGATTTCAAAAAATTAGATTCTAATTTTACTGATTCAATACCTTTGTTTTTCTGCTTTCAATTTTTAAATCTCTTCTTTGGCTTTCAGAAAATTTGGAACCCAAAAACCTGTGGAACTGAATGTTGTAAAATAAAAATAAATTAAAAAAAAAAAAGAGAACTGATGAACTCTGAGTGCAGATTGAAGCATACACTTTTTACTTTATTTTTATTTTGTTTTTGGGTGTTTTAAAATGTTTGTTTTCTAGTATTTTTTTTAATTGCATGTCTTATTGGTTGTTAGTGTTCTTTTTTGGTTGATGAAAGAATTTAGAGACAGATAAATTTTTCCTTTAGGATTGCTTTTTCTGAATCTTAAAAGTTTTGGCATGTTCCATCACTGTTGTAATTGTCTTTGACAAAATTTTCTATTATTTGTAGTTTTGTTTTTTTTTTTTACCTACCCATTCTTTAGGAATACGTTATTAAGTTTCCAATTAACTTAATCTTTTACTCAAAGATCCTCCTTGGATATAATTTTGACTGTATGTGGTTGGTAAAGGATATGCTTAATATTTCTGCTTTTCTTCATTTGCTTGTGAAGGTTTTATACCCTTAATAAATGATCAATTTTTATGAAGGTGTCACGTATAATTGAGGAATCCTTTCTATTCCCATTTAAATAATCACCAGAAATCTCTCATACCTAGTTTTTCTAAAATTCTTTTCAAGTCCTTAACTTCTTTCTTACTTCTTGGTTAGAATTGTCTAAAGAGGGTAGATTGAAGTCCCCTATTAGTATAATTTTATAATCTGTTTCTACCTGTAAATCATTTAATGTTTCTTTAAGTATTAAGATGCTATCCAATTCATTATACATAGTTGTTATATATGAAAATGCCTTACTTTTTTTTTCCTTTCCTTTTAAAAAAAATTTTCCACTTCAGCCACATTGCAAAACACAGATGAAGAAAACAAGAAAAATAAAGTAAAAAGTGTATGCTTCAATCTGCACTCAGAGTTCATCAGTTCTCTTTTTTTTTTTATTTTTATTTTACAACATTCAGTTCCACAGGTTTTTGGGTTCCAAATTTTCTCTCATTCTCTCTTCTTTCCCCTCCCCTCCAAGAGAGGATGTAATCCAATGTAGGTTCTACATTTACCTTCACAATGAACTTATTTACATAATAGTTCAGTTGTAAAGAATTATAACCAACAGAATGAATCATGAGAGAGGAGAAATGAAACCAAAAAGAGAGAGCAAATAGTTTGCTTCAATCTGCATTCAGACTCCATAATTCTTTCTCTGGATGTGCATAGCTTTTTCCATTATGAGTCTTTTGGAGCTGTCTTTGAACCTTGTATTGATGAGAAGACTCAAGTCTATCAAAGGTAGTCCTTGCGGAGACCGTGTGTCTGTAATCGTGTATAAGGATCTCCTGGTTCTGCTCCCCTCACTCAGCATCATCAGTTCTCTTTCTGGAGGTGGGTCCTTTGGAACTTGATCAGAGTAGTAAGTCTTTCCCAGTTGATCATCCTTACAATACTGCTGTTACTATATACAATGTTCTCCTGGTTCTGTTTACTTCATTTTGCACCAATTCGTATTTAAGTCTTCCCAGGTTTTTCTGAATCCATCCTCCTTGTCATTCCTTACAGCACAACAGTATTCTACCGCAGTTATAAAACGCGCCTTGTTCAGCCATTCCCCAACTGATGAAGGACGTGCCTTACATTTTCTAATATTTTTTCAGTCTTTTGGGTTTTTTCTAGAATTTATTATTGCCTCCTGGAGTCGGTGATCTGTGTATGGTCCTATTTAATTTTCAAGGAGTATGATGTATCTATGAAGTTTAGTACTTCTTGTACGAAGTTATTTATTCTCCTAATTCGTTCTTATAGAGCTCTCATTTCCTTTCTCCTCCTTTCCTCTCACATCATCTGTATGATCATTTTAAAATTTGCTTCATTTCTTCTAGGAATTCCAGTATGGCTTAATAGCAAGTCTGTGAACTTTTCTGAATCTTTCTTTGTAGATGATGCAGAGTTACTCTCTTCTAGGTTTGTGTCTCGAGTGTCCCTGACTCCGTAATATTTCTTTACTGTCAAGTGTCCTCTTTGGCTTACTTGTTTTTCTATCTTTACTTCATGAACTGGAATCTGTGTCAGGATTAGACTATATACATTTCTGGGAAGAATGATAAGCCTTCTTTAGTACTGATCTGTATTACTGGAGGTCTAAGTAATGAGCACTGTTTTAAAAGTTCTTCAAAAATAGTTTGTCGTCAGGAGCAGCATATATAGGGTGGTGTAGCTCAGTGGTATATGCTCTATGAGAGGTTCATATCAGGTTGGTGTACACGTGGAAATTTGCACTAGGTCGGTATATGATGAGTGGCTTGTGCCAGGATGCTCTATACAGGGCCTTATACACTGAGGCAGCCTGATCTAGGGTACCCTCTGACCATTGGCCTCCTACTTTAAGTCTTACAGATTTGAAAGACAAAACTCAGTGTCACAGTCACTTAGCTTCAGGTTCTAGGCTTCCCTGGTTTATCCTTAAGTTCCCAAGCTGGAAGTTTTCTGTGAGCTGCATTCCCAGGTTGTGCTTTTCTGTCTGGACCCCTTCCCTAGTGACCATAGGCTTCTGGTTGTCTCTGTGCATACTTATGCTGGCAAAATATATTTGCTGCAATTTCTCCTTATATTTCTTCATAATTCCTATCTGGGGCCTTTTATTTTTTGCTGAAGTAGTTGTGGGAGAGTTGAGCTACTCTGTTGCCACTCACTGTGTCATCTTGGGGAAAGTGAAGATTTTTTTCTTTTTTTCAATTAAAACATTTATTTAAAGCATCTAAAAATTATTTTATTTTCAGTTCCAAATTCTTCTTTTGAATTGAATTTTATTTTTAGCTCCAAATTTGAAAGTATTTTTCAACGAGCATTTATTTTCTCTCCCACTCACTTCCCCTCTACCCATTCCTTCCACTGAAAAAAAAGAAAAACAAAAACCACTGTAACAAATATGTGTAGTCAAGCAAAGTGAATTCCCAACTGGCCATGTCCAAAACTGTATGTCTCATTCTACATCTTGAGTCCATCACCTCTTGGTCAGGAGGTCCTTCATCACTGGTCCTCTGGAACTGTGACTGGTCACTGCATTTATCAGTGTTCTTAGGACCTTCAAACTTGTCTGTTTTTACAATGTTGTTGTTATTTTATAAATTGTTCTGCTGCTATTTACTTCACTTTTCATCAGTTTGTAAGTGTTCAAAATACCATCTTTTTTGAAGTGTCAAAAATTGTTTCCCGTAACATAAAACTTGGGATTTTCCTGCTAGATGGCAATATCTCCTGACTCCAGGGCCGGAGCTCTACTCACTGTGCCACCTAGCTGCCCCTAGATGGCAATATCTATCAGTAAAGTGTAAAACTTACAGAACAGTTTATTATTCAACACAGTGAATATGGTAATACAAATAGCATAAGACTGCGATTTAGTAGACTGAGATAAATTCTGCCTATATCTTTGGATTGTTCCATGTAGGTTAATCATACAAAAACCATTCCTTTCAAAATAGGAAACCACACATTTCTCAGGCTTAGGAAGAGCAAAGTCAGAAACCAATAATTAACTGACTTAAAAGAAATTAACGAGTTTTAAGCTTTAAAAATGGTCTAAGTACATGAAATACTTACATTTTATAAACAAAATAATTTAAAATAATAATATAATATAATATTTCTTGATAGTAAAATAGGATTACTAAAAGCTTCTCCAGTAATAAAATGTTAGGCCCTAAAAACTGAATTTAAACAGTAACAAATCCTTCTTTCCAAATTGTTTATTACTTACCAAAGGTTCCAAGGTGCTGATATCTTTCAGTCTGTTTCCACTTAGGTTTAGATGTATGAGATTTGGAAGTTTTTCAGCTAATACATCCAAACCTCCATAAATTCTATTGTCACTGAGTTCAAGCTGGAAAAGAAAGAAGGTAAGGGGATATTAGCTCTAATGAAACATGGCCACTCTATGTATGTATTAAATAAGAAAGTTCCTAAATATATATCAAAGTCAAACGAAGCTTATTTCTACAGTTACAATACATAGTTAAAGCTATGCCCTAAGCTTTGCCCTATAAATGCTATCATAATGACAGTATACAAATTCAGTTTTAGTTTAAAGAGGAAGAAAAAACTGTTATTTTTTATGTTGATTATAACATACTTTAGAATATTTATAATACTCATAATTCTATGCAATTATTTTATATTTATAATATGTATTCTAATATTTTTCTACTTCACATGAGAACAGTCAGTACTCCTAGAACTCTTTACTTTGAACCTTACCACAACTTGCAACAACCCCTTTAAAAACAGTGATGAAATTAAACATTTCTGCTGATACATCCAGACCTTCAAAAATTCTACTGTTACTGAGTTTTTTGGTTTTGTTTGTTTGAGAGCTGGAGTAAGGGATGGTGGTGGTGGTGGTGGGAAATTTCTTACAACGATGTAGTTCAGTCCTTTCTCCATTAACTTATAGTTTTAGAACAGGGGTTCTTAATCTTTTTTTTGTGTCATGGACTACTTTGATAATTTAGTGAAGCCTATGGACCCCTTTACAGAATAACATTTTTAAACATGAAATAAAATGTGGAAGTTTAGAAAGAAATCAATTATACTGAAATATAGTTATTTTAACATATTTTTTAAAAAGTTCATGGAACCCAAATAGAACAGGATCCTGTCTTATTTGCCTGGGATCTGACAGTTTAGGCAAACTGCCCATAGCTTGTGTCAGAAGCAGGACTAGAACCCAGATCTTTCCAAACTCCAAGACCAGACCCTTGGCCCACTATCCACTATGCTAATGTTTCTCAAAGTATGGCCCAAGGAAACCTGTGGATCCCTGAGCCATTTGTATAATTATTTTCATATTGATTTTCGTTCAGTCATTTTCAGTTGCGTCCAACCCTTTGCGACCTTTTCTTGGCAAAGATACTGGAGTGGTTTGCCATTTCCTTCTCCAGCTCATTTTTACAGATGAGGAAACTGAGGCCAACAGGGTTAGGTGACTTGCCCAGGGTCACACAGTACGTGTCTGAGGCTAGATTTGCACTCAGGTCTTTCTGACTGCAGGCCCCATTCTCTATCCACTGCATCACCTAGCCGCTCTTCTTGTTCAGTCATGCCAACTCTTTGTGACCCCATTTGGGGTTTTCTTGGCAGAGATACTGGAGTAGTTTGCCATTTCCTTCTCCAGATCATTTTACAGATGAGGAAACTGCGGCAAATAGGACTAGGTGACTTACTTGGGGTTACACAGCTAGTAAGTGTCTTGAAGCCAGATTTTAACTCAGGAAGATGAGTCCTCCTCACTTAAGACCCAACACTCTTATCTACTATGCTACCTAGGCTCCTGGCTAGAGAAACCAAATATGAAGTACACAGATAGGAAAAGAGCTACATGTGATCTACAGTCCTTTCCAAGAACCCAGGAAAGCATTTGTTGTGATGTAGATTATTTTTCATTGTAGAGAATTTATTGTAACCAGATGAGCAAAACCCTTTAATTATGTATGGGCCATCTGCTGAAACACTAAAATTTACAGATTTTCATATTGTTTTCTTTGCAATAAAAATTTACCTTTTTACTTAAATCAACTTATAAGAATTAGAACAACTGCACCAGAATTCCTGAAGATTCCAAATTATTTTACTTACTGCTTATCTATTCACAAAAAATAAAGTAATGCCAGGCGAAGATCTGTTTCCATTAAATCGTGATGCTCTATAACTTTATGATGAAGTTGTGAGAAATTATAGACATGTTATTTAACTCTGTACTTTCCCTTAAAATAATATACTCTTGCAATGCCATAAGTGATAACACATTCTCCTCCCAGATTTTCTTCCCAGGTATTACTTGCTTTCCAGACAAGAACCTATCTCATATAGTTTTAAGTTAAATTAAGCCTAAATGGAAATTTGGGGTAAAATATAGCATTCAAAGCATGATCATCCAACTGTGTTCTTAGAGAGATTGTTTCAATTATCAATCTGGCAGAAAATGAAATGGGGAAAAAATTCCACATCAAATTAAATGGCCTAAAAAGCAAAATATTGGCAACTGTAGAAAAATGACCTCAATATGCAAATATTAAGAGTTCAATCACTGGGCAAATTGTTCACTTTGTCTGGTTCTATTTCCTCATCTATAAAACAAGGAGGGAGATTAGTCTCCAATGCAGATTTTTGACTCTAATATTCTATCATTCTGTAACTGGAAAATAATCTATTGCACACACAGAGGATCAGGTAAATCCTCATCAGGAAATCTCTATTTTATTGTTAGAACAAAAGGATAAATGCTTACCTTTTTCAGCTTAGGTAGTTCAGGGAGATTTGAAACTGTAGACAACCCAACATTTATTAAGCTGAGGAACTCTAAATTCACAAATTCAGCAGTTAAACCCTCAATTTTCCCATCATCTGTCCTACAATTGTCCAGGACAAGTTCTTTTACCTATGGAGAAGAAAAAAAAATGATTTTAAAGTAAACACAATAAGTTCCAGATCCCACTTCCCCCAAAATGCCTTCCTAGAAATCTTTTCACCAAGTAAACTGTTGTGTAAATGCAACATGATTTAATGTCTTTAGTGACAATATCCTAACAAGCCACAAGATGGGGGTGTTACTCTATAAAAGATACTTCAGCTACAACTAAAGTGAAGCCTTTTATACTTTTCAAAGAAGAAAATTTACTTTTTAGTCAGTAAAAAAAAGAGGAAAGTGCTATCTCTTCCAACTTTTTAAATTTTTTTCAAAGTCATTCGTAGGAGGGAAAAATGCCAGCGTTCATCTTGGCAAGGAAGTTATTGCTTCAGAGCAGGGCTGTCCAAAATGCAGCCTGGGCTGCAGTGCAATTTAGGCAGCCCACCTACAAGCATAGAAATTTACATAAATGCCTTAGTAAACGAAGCCAAGCTACCGCAGAGCTCTCACTAAAATGGCAAATCAAAATATATTATCTAATGTTTCAATAAAAACCTAAGGTTGGACAGCCCTGCTTCAGG
Source organism: Trichosurus vulpecula (assembly GCF_011100635.1). Taxonomy (NCBI): domain Eukaryota; kingdom Metazoa; phylum Chordata; class Mammalia; order Diprotodontia; family Phalangeridae; genus Trichosurus; species Trichosurus vulpecula. The sequence continues at coordinate 494,722,192 of NC_050573.1, forward strand.
GGGACTGGCCACACAAAGAAAAGTGTTCCCCGCCCCCATACCAAGATCATAAAGACTAAGCTTAAAATTTTAAATTTTGTGGCCAAAGAGGGGTTTTGCAATTACATAAACCCTATTTTTCAGTTTCTTCAGGATGCTTTCATCATTGAAAAAAAAGAACATACAGCTTAATTTCTACATTCATTTACGTAACAAAGTATTCATCACAACGATAAAGCCAAAAGAGCTTAGAAACTGTTTTAGCCAACAAATGATCTTCTCAAGTACAGACAGATATGGCAGCAGACCTAATGCTACTTCAAAATTTGTTTATACAACACTACTGAAGAAGATGGTAAAAGAGAGCAGCAAAAAGTAGAGAAATAAAATCCAATTATGCCAAATTATCTCAATAGCATTTAAACCGAAGATTAAGCTGGAAGGAGGATAACAAATAGATACAAAAAGGAACAGATTTGCTGGCATTTCCCATGGTGATCTGTTCTCATCAAAGACAATAATGGGACCAGTAACACCTTGGTATCATATACCATACAAGAAAGTAAAAATGTAGAAAAGATAAAGATTGCAAGAATAGCTGCAGATCTGCCCAAATACATACAGAAGAAACAGACATAATTTTCTTTTTTTCCCCCCCACATCTAAATTTATTTATTTTAGCTCTCAACATTCACTTACAAAAGATTTCGAGCTCCAAATTTTCTCCCCATCTCTCCCCTCCCTCCACTCCATGGCAGCGTATATTGAGATTGTCCCTTCCCCTAATCTGCCCTCCCTTCTATCGCACCCCCCCTCCTTCTTTTATTCCCTCCCCCTTCTATTTTCCTGAAGGGTAAGCTAGATTTCAGTTACATGTAAAAACAATTTTTAACAATCATTTTTTAAAACTGAGTTCCAAATTCTCTCCTTTCCTCTCTTCCCACCTACCCTCATTGAAAGGGCAAGCAATTCAATATAGGTTGTACATGTGTAGTAATGCAAAACACTTCCATTAAGTCATGATGTGAAAGACTAACTATATTTCCCTCTATCCCATCCCACCCCATTTAGTCTATTCTCTCCTTTCACCCTGTCTCTCCTCAAAAATGTTTGCTTCTGATTACCCCCTCACCCAACCTGCCCTTCCTTCTATCGTTCCCCGCCCCCAATCTCCTTTCCCCCTATTTTCCTGTAGGGTAAGATAGGTTTCCATACCCAATTGAGTGTGTATGTTATTCCCTCCTTAAGCCAAATCTGACAAAAGTTTCACTCATTCCCCGTCACCTCCCCCCTCTTCCCCTCCATTGTAACAGCTTTTTCTTGCCTCTTTTATGTGAGATAGTACCCCTTAATTTTATTTTTTAGATATCATTCCTTCATATTCAACTCACCCTACACTCCCCATCTATCCATCTATCTATCTCCATATTCCCTCCAATTACCCTAGTGAGAAAGGTCTCATGAGTTACAAAATATCATATTTCCATGTAAGAATGTAAACAGTTCAACTTTAATAAGTCTCTTATAATTTCTCTTTCCTGTTTACCTTTTCATGTTTTTCATCAGTCTTGTATTTGAAAGTCAATTTTTCTGTTTAGCTCTTGTTTTTTAATCAAGAATGCATTAAATTCCTCCATGTCATTGAATGTCAATTCCCCCCCCCTCATTGATTACACTCAGTTTTGCTAAATAGGTGATTCTTGGTTTTAATCCTAGCTTCGACCTATGGAATATCATATTCCAAGCCCTCTGATCCCTTAATAGAGAAGCTGCTAAATCTGATTATGTTTCCACAATACTTGAATTGTTTCTTTCTGGCTGCTTGCAATATTTCCTCATTGACCTGGGAACTCTGGAATTTTGCTATAATAATTCCTGGGAGTTTCCCTTTTAGGATCTGTTTCAGGAGGTGATCAGTGGATCCTTTCAATTTCTATTTTGCCTTCTGGTTCTAGAATGTCAGGGCAGTTTTCCTTGATAATTTCTTGAAAGATGATGTCTAGGCTCTTTTTTTGATCATGGTTGTCAGGTAGTCCAATAATTTTTAAATTGGATCTATTTTCCAGGTCAGTTGTTTTTCCAAGGAGATATTTCATATTGTCTTCTATTTTTTTCATTCTTTTGACTTTGTTTTATAATTTCTTGATTTTTCATAGAGTCATTAGTTTCCATCTGCTCCATTCTGATTTTTAAGGAATTATTTTCTTCAGTGAGTTTTTGGATCTTCTTTTCCATTTGTCCAATTCTGCTTTTTAAGGCATTCTTCTCCTCACTAGCTTTTTGGACCTCTTTTGCCATTTGGCCTAGTCTATTTTTTAAAGTGTTATTTTCTTCAGCATTTTGGAGGGTCTCTTTTAGCAAGCTGTTGAACTCATTTTTCATGATTTTCTGGCATCACTCTCATTTCTCTTCCCAATTTTTCCTCTACTTCTTACTTGATTTTCAAAATTCTTTCTCTGCTCTTCCATGGCCTGAGATCAATTCACATTTTTCTTAGAGGCTTTGGATGTAAGAGCTTTGACTTTGCTGTGTTCTTCCTGCTGTATGTGTTGATCTTCCTTGTCACCAAAGTAACATTCTATAGTCTGGAGTTTTTTGGCACTGCTTGCTCATTTTCCCAGCCAATTACTTGACTTTTTAATGCTTTGTTAAGGTAGGGCTCTTCTTCCAATGTGGAGGGCGTACTGTCCCAAGCTCCAGGAGTTTTGGGTAGTTGTTTTCAGAGACACTTCTAGAGACCTGTAAGTTTTCAGTTCTTCTAAGGTGATATGATCTAAGGAGAGGTGTTTATTCCTCTCCCGGCTTGTGCTCTGGTCAGTGAGTGACCACAAGCATTCTCTTCTGCCCTGGAACTGTGAGTAAAGAGGGTTCCCTCTCTGCTGCTGCCACAAGCTCTGCTATGCCAGTGCTCCTCCTCACCCTAAGACTGCCACCCAGGGCTGTGACCCAGATCCAAATGTGGGCAAAGCAACAAAATCCTGCCTCAGCACCAGCAAAGAAACCTCTGCAGTCTCCTTCTGATTAGTTGTTTGACCGCTTTACCTTCTATGGGCTGAGAGCTCTGGAAGCCATTGCTGCCACTGCCTCCACCATCACCACCATCCTGGGACTGTGCTGGGGTCCGGTGCTGGTCTGCACTCCTCTCTCACCCAGGTCTGACAGACCTTTCCCACTGACCTTCTAAGTTGTCTTTGGTGTTTGTGGGTTGAGAAGTCTGGAAATGGCCTCAGCTGCCAGTGATTCAGTCGTCCCCCCGCCCCGAGGCCTGATCTGGGTTTGCTGAGTCCCCATCTGTGCCGGTGTGGCCCATGCTAGACTAAGCTTCTCTGTTAGCCCAGTGCAACAGACCTTTTCCATCCACCGTCCAGGTTGTCTTAGGCCGGAAATTTGTTTCACTCTTTTTGTGGGTTCTGTTGCTCTAGAATTTGTTTAGTCATTTTTTTTACAGGTAATTTGGAGGGGCTTGGGGGAAGACTCAAGCAAGTCCTTGCCTTTATTACTCTGTCCTCTTGGCTCTGCCCCCCATGAGTGTAATCCAGAGGCATAATTTTCAAAGCACTGAGTGATCAATTTTCAGAATATCTCAAAGGGGGAAAGATACCAACCAAATAGAAAAAGTGATATTATTAAAATCAGAGGAAAGACTTAAATGACTTCAACAAAAAGTGCCTACTTCTCATTTCTATAAACTCTTCACCAGAACAATTTACACATTAATTGAATCTATACTTAACAAAAATGCAAGAACAGATGAGTCAGGCTTTTGTAGATTTTCTACTGCAAAGCATAGCTGCTCAGTTACGTGACTGCCTAAAAGGTGCAAAGATTACAAGATCTCACTATACTTATTATTTGTTGACTACAAAAAAGTGTTTAACTTGGGAAAACAAAAGAGAATCTTAAAAACTCTCTTGAAAAGAGGCATTTCTCATAATACAATAATGTAAGATTTCTTTATAGATGTGATGTCATTGTGCTAAATGTATCAGATACCAGAATGCTATAGGGCCTTCTCAATGAGACTCACAGCCATTCAAAAAGAAACCTAACAATCTGTAAAGGAAAAACCAAACAGATAAAGAATGTGTCTTATACAGATTAGGAGAGGCTGTCAATTGAGTATACTCATAGACTGGGCAGACAGAGAGGTAGCTAGATATTGCACATGGATAATGAGATATGCCCACAACAAAGGAGCAGAGAGGGAAGACTGCATTTAGGAAATTGTACAGAGGTTTCAACAATCCCAAGTGGCTCCCTGATACAAAAATCCATCTAATATCAATATTCTTTAAGTGATGATACAAGGCTGTGAACCAGCGAATACCACAATTTCTAAAAATCAAATCCCAATTTCAAGTTATTAGCCATGTGACCCTATCATCTCACCCAACAAGGATAATACCTATTCTGTCTACCTCACAGATTTATTAAGATTAAATATGTGAAAATACTTTAGAGGCTACCAATTACTATACAAGTTTAAGTTACTCTTATTATAATGAAGTTTAGGTCCTACCTGAATGGCTCTTTGAAGTAAAGGATTTTCAAGATACCTAAGATTTAGTGAACAATGTAAAGCAAGTAAGCAAATTATCATAATCCAACACATAGCCTGTAATAACTTGGGTCATGACTACAGATTTCAATAAATTTGGAGACTTTCACATGCTATGCTAGTCAAAGAATTTCACTAATCAATCTATTTTATTTTCAGATAGCTCTATTAAAAAGTTCTACTTTCTACTGAGCTGAGATCTATTGCCCCGTTAACATACCTACTGGTCCTTACTCTCCTCTCTATGGCCACAAAGAATTATGAAGAACCGCTATCTCTTTTCCAGATGTCAATCTCACAAATGTTAAAAGAGCTGGCAAAGCTAGTAAGCCAGGCTACAAGGCTATAGTTGTGGCTAATAATATGTACAGCCTGTCTTTCATGTTGGTACTGCTAGCAACCAGCACGTAAGACCAGGGGAAAGAGAGTTCACTTCTGGTGTTTTGAGATTAGCCTTCACAATACTGCATATGCAAAATCTTATGGTGCTAAAAGAAGAACAAAGGGACAGATGGAGCCTTGTTGTAACAATAAATGTTGCTAAGAGGTTCCGCTTATTCAAGGTTGCCTTTCCCCGTGTGTCTGTCTGCTCTCTCTGTGCTACACGTGCTTTCCCAGGGGTGTCATTGGTGCCGGAACATGCTGTTGTGTTGACAGAGGTTTGAAACACATATGGCACTAAAAAATTTTGGAAGTGATGAATGAGTCTGTATTCTAGATTACCCACAGATGGGAATCCTACCCTCCTCCCTAAGGTCCATCCTTAGTCAGGGGACCCTGATACAAAGACCACTTGATAACCTACTTTTCTCAGTGTAGTCTGTGGCTCAGGTACGTTATATCCCTCTTACTCAGTCTTCACTTGAAAAGCCTTAGATTTGTTTTTTCACAGAACTGCTAAGAATTCATAAACCATCTCACCCAATTTTGTACATGTACAGTTGATTTTTTTTTTTTGAAGAGGCAACACAGTGTGGCAGAAAGAGCTCTGGAGTCAGAGGACCTGCATCTGGCAAAGTCACTAAACTCCACTTTGGATCTGAGTTTCTTTAAAATAAGGAGTTTAGACTAGCTGGCCTCTGAAGTCTTTTCCAGAACTATTATTCTGCTAGATTTTTTTACTTATCACTCCTCAATTTAATATCTTGTTAGATTTACCACATTATTCCAGCCTGTTAAAAGCATTTGGGATTCTGATTCTCTTATATATTCATAATTATTCCTAACAGCTTTCTGTAATCTAAATTTTAATAAGTACAGCATCTGTATTTCAACTGAGTCATTGACAGAAATGTTCCACAATAAGGATCCAAGACAGATCTTTGGGATACCACCATTAAAAATCTCACAATAGGATCACAAAGTCAAAAATGCTTTGGGGGTACTTCCTCTCCACCTAAGCATTCAGCATGCATTTTACCACCTAATTCATAGTTACCTGACATCAGGTGATCATTAATGAAAATATGTATCCAGAATTCAGTAAAGCTTTTGATACTCTCTCACATGTATGTATATTATACATAGTATATGTAATAGATTTTATATATATTTTATATGCCCATACAAATATATTTTTGTATAGACTAGTTCTCTCTCTCAACCCTGCCCCGTAATTTTCTGGGAGAACTGAATCCATGTCTTCCTGACTGCTAGGTCAGTTCTTTATCCACTACCCCACACTGCCTCACTACTTATACCACTATCAAAAAGGTTTAAATGAGGTTTGCTTGGCTTCACATGGTAAATGACCCTGCTATCTGGTTACAGACAGGTGTTTCCTCTAAGATACAAGGTGAGGTATTGCCTTCATACCCCAACTATGATCAAAGAAAAATCACAAGCAACACATCTTCTTACTACAGCTGATCTCCTGTCTTTATGACATCTGTCCAACTCATTGGCACCTTTTATTGATCTAGGTTTCTTAATTTCCAACTCACAGTCATCTCTACTTGCTCCAGTCTTCCTAAGTGAATTTGAAGGTATTTATTACAAAACACTAAGCCAATTAGTCTTTTGTTTTGTCTTATTCTCCCCTTCCATTATAAATGGCAAAAGTGCTTTCATTCCTAAGCCAACAAGTCACTTGGAAGTTAGCTAGATAACTCTGTACCTGAACTCTCTCCTGAATCCACAGGATATATGTCTAGGGAAAGGGAAAGAAAAAAATGACATTTTTGTTTTGTCAGGGGAAGTTATAAAAGCGGAAGCCATGTAGGAAAGTCATATAGTCCAAAATTGTACACACTCCTCATCACAGATATTGCAGAGGTAATTAGAGTCAGCAGAGATTGGTAGACCTCTAGAAAAGCTTTTGAAAATGACTAATGGCCCAAAGGCTGAACAGCCAGGTACAGCAAGCAAAGTTCAGAGCAAAGTAGTAAGTTTTCATACTGAGTGCTATACCAACTATAGTCTAAAGTTAGAAATACAGATTAAGGCTAGAAAGTCTAGGACTAGACAAAACAAACAACAATCAATCTACTTAGGCCAGGTTTGAATTACATAGTGACTGGCAATAGCTGAAGGTTTTTAGCAAGGTTTCCATCTGTATCCACTTGTATTTCGTTTTATTCTACTGTTTCTTAAAATTGGTAAGCAAAGGTAGGCATTAGATATTATTAATGATTTTATCTAAATTTTACTTTAAACAATCTTTTGGTGTAGAAAAAAGTATCTCCTCAAGTGTTAAGTATTCATTTTAAAATTTTCAGTTATCATGGTGGGAGGGAAAAAGTCTAACCATAAGTCTTACACCCCATAACATGAAAGACCACTTTTCACCTCAGATTTGTGTAGTTGGGGGAAGGAGCCAAGTGGAAGATACAGAATAAAAAATGAGAATTAGCTCCTTAGAGTGCTTTAAAGTCCGTGGTGGATTCAACTTTCTATAACCAGGAAGATGAACGTGGTCCTGTGCCTATTTAGCATGTTAATACTACTACAATCTTTTTTTTTTTTTAATATGGAGATCTCACATAGGGCAAGAGCTCACATTGTGGTCAGAAGAAGTGATATACAAGGACATTCTGAAGGTCTCCCTTAAGAACTTTGGAAATGATTGTGTGCCATGGGAGACAGTGGCACAGGACCACTCAGCATGGCGTGCTACACTCTATGAACAAAGCAGAATTGAAATAGCTTAAAGGAAATGCAGGATGTACAAATTTAGAGAATCCACCTCAAATGTTCACACAGACTATTTGTACCCAACCTGTGGTAGAGCATTCTGAGCTCATATTGGTTTGATCAGACACAGTTGGACACACTGAAACTCACTCTAGCATAGTGATGTCATTTTGGTACTCTGAGAACGAAGGACAACAATCAACCAACCAGTATTACTATAGTTATTCAGAATTTTGGAGCTACTAAAGGAAAGTGGAGGAACAGAGTCAGAAGAAGGTATGAAAATCAGTGAAGGGCCCCATTGCTGTTTCCTTTTCTGCTTAAAGAGATTACAAAGGACTTCCTGTTTCAGAGTTTTGCTAGAGCACTGGGGCACAAATGAGCATGGAGTCACAAGGCCATAGATCACACAAAGAGATACAGACCCAAGCAGACATCCACATTCAGCCACAAAGCCATGTTATAGCCACATAGACAAACATATCCTCATCCATACAGAGACACGGACACATAGAAACATAGTGGCAAAAAAAACAAACGTGACAGTTCCTTGCTTTGTGTGTATGCACATACAGAAATTTGTGTACAAACACAGATCCTCCAAAATCTTTAATAGTTCCCTTGCATCTCTTCAGGTTCTCATCATAGTCTTTTAAATGATCTCTACACTGCTATTAGAAATAATTTCCTGATTCAAATGACTTCCCTGTTATAAAACCTTTAATGGCTTTTCAATACATATTATACAAGGTTTAAACTCCTGAGTCTGGCATTCAAAGCCCTCTGAAATTTTGCTACAGAATGCTTTTCCAGACTAATTTCATCTATTCCCTCCACATAGTTTATGCTCCAGCCAAATTTAGTTAAGTATTTGCTAGAGTCATTTCTCTTAAGAAATTGAACAAGCCAAGATGTTACATCCCATGACCTCTCTAGTTTACTATAGCTGTTGGGGTGTAGGGGGTGTTCAGAGAGGACCTCCAGTGTGAGGGCGGCCAAGTCCTTTTCAAGCCTGTTCATCCACCTTTGGTGTCCACCTTCACCCGACTCTCTAAGAAGCTGTAGCATGCACAGTACCCACACCCCTGTAAAACTGTCTCGGTAGATAGGCTAAACCAGGTTAAGGGGCACTAACAAGCCTCAAACCCATTGGTGAGTTTGGGAGGGTGTCTACCCCAAGCATGTGAAGATTTTCCCTACTGCAATGGGCAGATGAGAGCAATTTGTTCCAACAGCCATGAAGGTGGCCGAAGCAGGTGCTGCCGAGTGCTTAGAGCCTGGTCGGATATTGAAGATGCCAAGTTCGTCATCCACTGCACCCCAGGCCACTGCATGGTCTTGATTTGTGTCCTGCCACAGGACTTTGATGACTCAGGAAGAGAGAGGTTGATGACACTGCTCAACTCTGCCCCCATAAATCCAATTCACGTGCAAGTCAAGATATCACCTGTCCTCTTTGAAAAACAAAGGATGAAAAACAATACAGTTATTGTTAAACAAACAAAGGAAGGCCTCTAGGTAGCATTAAGGAGTATGAACAAGAGTTGGACAGGATGAGAAAGCACACAAGAATTTAGAGGCCCAATGGATAGAATGCTGGATGTGGAGTCAGGAGGAATTGAGTTCAAAAATGGCCCCAGACACTTACTAGCCATATGGCCCTGGGCAAGTAAATTACTTAATCTGTCTGCCTCAGTTTTCTTGTCTATAACATGAGGATAGCGATAGCATCTACTTTCCAGGGTTGTTGTGAGGGTAAAATGAGGTATTAATATTTGTAAAGTGCTCTACAAGCCTTTAAGTTCTCTATAAATGCTATTTTTATCTGCATCGATATTGATGAAATCCAACGAGATCAAGGACTCACTAAAGTACCAAACCAGGTACAAAGATACATTAGAGACAAAAAAGAAAAGGCACAAGCAAACAAGAGGTAAAAATGTCACAAATGGTTTATATACCAGGAAAGTGACGCTACAGTGTCACATGAAAATGTACAGTCTCATTAGCAATTTTTAGAGTGCTAATTAAAATAACTTTATAGTTATATTTACACAGACACAGACACACACGCGCGCATGCGCCCTATCATTCCCACTAAAACAAAAGTGATAAAACACAATGTCAAAGAGTCCTATGGAGAAAGAGGCAGATAGCACTTCAATCGTTTAACCTTTCCAGAGAGTAATTCAGTAATAGGTAGTAAAGGTTTTTCATACCCAACTTCAGATGAGGGAGGCGTGGTTACACAGCAGTTTGTCTGAAAAGATGTAGGGTTTTGGTGGACTGCAGTACAACCCCAATATGAGTCAGCAGTGTGATGTGGCAGACAAAATAGCTAACGTGACCTTGGGCTGCATCACTTCAGGAAGGAGGGGTGATGGTCTTTTTGTAGCCTGCCCTGGTAGGACCATAACTGGAATGTTCAGGACTGGGCACTCACCACAGTTTAAGGAGGACACTGATCATCTGGATAGCACATAGGAAAGGCAAACAAGAATGGTGAAGGTTCCTGAGTCCATGTCACATAATAACAACAGCTGACATTTTATATACAGAACCACAGATATAGTTATACACACATATATGTGTGTGTCTATATATGCGTGCATACGTTTATTCATTTATGGTTTGCAAAGCTCTTCACATATATATCTCATTGGTCCTTATGTGCTATCATTTTACAGATGAGGAAACTGAGGCTGACAAAGTTAACTTGTCCAGGGTCACATAGCTAGTAAATAACAGGCAGCATTGAAACTCAGGTCACAAGGATCCACTGAAAGAACTAAATATGCTTAAACTAGAGAAAAGAAAACAAATGACATGTTTCTCAAGTATTTGAAGGGCTGTTCTGGAAAAAAAAAAAGGGGGGGGGGGGGATTTTGTTGCATTTGGCTTCAAAGACCAAAACCAAGAGTCATGAGTGGAAGGAGTACATTTAGGTTTGATGCCGTGAAAGTTTCTAACAACGAAGCCTGTCCAGAAGTAAAATGAGATGCCCTAGTGGGAGGTCTTCAAGGCAGAGTCACTGGTGGAGTATGTTGCTGTCCTTTTATATAAGAGTTGAATTAGATGTTTGCTGAAGTCCCTTGCAACTCTAAAAATCTTGTGATTCTAAATAATTCCATTTTGGACATAATGCATCCTAAGGAAATAACCCCAAAGGGGAAGTAGAGCAATTTGTACAATGATGTTTATAGTAACATTGTTTATAAAGGTGAAACTGAAAACTTAGGTGCCCCCAAAAAGGAGAATAAACGGCTAATCTAACTACCATGTAACAAAACAAAAGAATACTAGCTTGGGAGGCAGAGGACTAGGGTTCAAATTCTACCTTTGATGCTTACTACCTGCGTATCCTTTTGTAATTCACTTAACTTCCCTGGGTCTCAGAGTTTCCTCATCTGTAAAATGAGAAAATTATACTACATGGTCTGAGAAGGTCCCTTCTAACTCTAGATTTATCAACCTATGGTATAACAAAGCCATTAAAAATGACAAATGTGAAATGTTATATGAAAAAAGGCGGATCGCAAAATAGTAAGTACCAAACAACACAAAGGTGATTTAAAAAAACAACCTTAAATATTCAGAGAAATTTTATTCCCAATATCACAAATCACTTACTTAGTGAGAAGCACGGCTTTGTTTGTTTGTTTGCTGGTTTTTGCTATCAAAAAGCAGTTCATAACTTGGAACAATAATTAAAATTCAAAGATACTTCATAATAATTTTCAGTTTTTTATTTATAAGATTAGAGGTTTAGATTTGGAAGGAATCTGCCTGAATTCAATAAAGTCAATTCAACAAAGACTTTTTAGGTGTGTGCTATGGGCATGTTAATGGGGGAGGCCCTGTGAAATCAAAGGTGGAACCAACAGGCCTTGCCTTCAAGGAACTTCCACTCTACTGTGGTAATAACACGGATATGTGGAAATACAAAGTGTATAAAGAGTAACAAAAAATAATTAATAGAAGGAAATGAGGCATCAAGAAAGGCCTCATAGAGGAGGTAGTCGAGTATTGTGAAAACTGAGGCAAAAGCTGCTTTTGAAATCTGAGTTATCCAGATAATTTCCATAATTTTTCTACTGTTTGCCAGTCAAAACATAACTACTTTATACATCTACAAACCTTCCTCCAGAAGCTGAAGCATACAGGATCAGATGTGGAGCTGAAAGTGACCTCAGAGGTCACCAACTCCAACGCCCTTCTTTCTCAGATGAGGAAACTAAGGTCTAAAGAGGGAGACTTGCCCAATCAAGATCAATTGCTGTTCAGCTGTTTTCAGTCGTGCCTGACTCTTTGTGACCTGATTGGGGACTTTCTTGGCAAAGATACTGGAGTGGTTTGCCATTTCCTTCTCCGGCTCATTTTACAGATGAGGAAAATGAGGCAAACAGGATTAAGTGACCAGACCATGCCTGGCACTCCATCCCCTCTGCCACCTAGCTGCCCAGTTACAGCAGAGCTGGAGCTCAAATGTAGGTCTGACTCCAGATGCAGCACTCCATCTTACTGCAGCACCAAGCTTCTCCTTAAAGGAGGCTTTGAAGGGGCAGGGTGTGGGGGATGAGGGGTGGGAGAGTGTCTGATTTTTGGTACTAGTGACATTATTCAGTCAGGTCTGGTGAATATGTTAGGTGATGCTACATTAATTACTATCTTTTAAACAAAAGGCATGACAATAAATTAATGGGACTGATTTTCTGCAGTGTCTCCTGAACTGGGTCCAAAGGTAAATTCCAAAAGAATTCCTAAAAAAATGTTTTTAACATCTGCATCATGGTTAAAGTGTATAGTTTTCTAAGACAGCTGCTTTTGAAGGAAAGTACTCATCTGAACATAACTTCTGATGTTTCTCCTTAATTCATATATGTTCTTCCTACATCATTTATAAATGTTGTTAAAATCCTCTGAATAATATTTTTCAAGTTATTCAGATGTAACATTATATTCAAATAACTATGAGTAATTTAATATTTATTTACTGTCCAGACCAAAGGCTAATGATTGATCCTGAGTCCCCCAAATGCTCTACTTTAAAGGAGTATTTGACAACAGCCAGGGAGCTTTTCATCCTGAAAAGAAAATGAGCTGGGGTTGGCAGTTTTTGCCTACCCCTCCCACATCAGCCCAGTGAAGTAACCCTATATTCACAACACCTCAGATCCTTAAGTAAGAGTGAATATTGTTTTAGTATAATTTGTTTGCACTAATTAACACAAATCCTATTTTATACCTTCTTGCCAGTGATATGAAACCCATAGAAGCCACATGACTTGGCCAAGACAAATTCCCCTCTCCGTAACCGTTCTGTCTTAATTCCAACCTCCAGCCCTCAGCTGAGGAAACCTAGGCAGAGAGACCTTAAGTGACTTGCCCATGGGTTCATGAAGCTAGCAAATATCTGAGGCAGGATTTGAACTAAGGTCTTCCTGCCCACTTACTTTATTCACATCATCTACCCTTCCACAAAACCTTAAACCCACTTCACTCTGAAGCTCATGAATAGGTCCCTGCCCAAGCTCCACTTAAGGGTGGGATTTTGGGCCCTCCCGGCTTTGAATGAATGTCAAAGGTAACTTTGTCTTTGGAACAGCAACCCTGAGGGTCTTCTTCCCCTCACAGCTTGATTCCCCCCCCCCACCCCCCCCCCCCCCCCACCCCCGCCTTTTTTCTAATTAAAGGGCCCATGCCTTGACTCACTTCTTAAATACAGGCCAGGGTCTCCATTTTATCCTGGGTCATCTCCAGTCATCCTGATGAATATCAGGCCACTGGACCCAGATGGCTCTGGAGGAGAAAGTGAGGCTAGTGACCTTGCACAGCCCTCCCTCCCTCAAATCAAAGTCAACCGAAAATCATGTCACCATTCCCGTGAAGTCATGGTCCTCTTCTAAAATGAAGGACAAACACAACATCACCTACCTACCTCTCCCGCTGCTTACCAGAAGGTGCTCCCTAAAACTGCTTAGACCATACTCCTGGAATAAGGAACTCCCAAGCCAACCTGGATATCTTTTAGAGAGCCCTTAATACATCTGCACCTCTTCAAAGCACTCAACCACACATTCAAGTCCACCTCATGTAACTAATTCGGCATCATTGTTTTCCTTGGTAATCATAATCACCGTTCTGAGAAGTGGTTTACAGGCCTTACCCAAAGGGACTAGGAAACAGAAAGGTTAAGAACCTAACTTGGAAGGCAAAACAGAATTTTAAAAAGTTTACTCTCTTAAAACAAGCCCGTGGAGATGGCAGTGAAGTTCTTTAATGGTCTGGTTTCCTTTGCAATCTCTAAAAGTATTTCATTTCATGCATTTAAATCATATTCCGAGGGGTCCGTAACATATACGTAATAATTATACATACACACCACATCCAGGGTTGTGACAAAGGAGATAGTAATAAGAGAGAGAAGTATACACACGTGTATGTATCTATAAATATTGATAGAGATATAGTCGAAATATATATATATATATATATATATATATATATATATATATATATATAAATAGAGAGAGAGAGAGAGACAGAGACAGAGAGAGTGTGTTAATAAAAGGATTAATTAAGCCCTTAGCGTAGACCAGGGCTCCATGCACTGTGTAATCAATAGAGGCAAGGCGCTAGAATCAAGCACTGAGAAAGGACTGGAGGGGGTGAAATTTTAGCAGGGTTTTGAAAGAAACCAGGAGGTGGAGATGAGGAGAGCTCCAGGCATGGGCAGAGCCCATAAAACTGTGGGGGGGGGGGGGGGGAGGGGTCCGGGAGATGCAGTATCTTGTTGGAGAAACAGCAATATGTGACATATGTAAAGCAAACTTTAAAGGGCTGAGTCTGTTTTTATTATTAGTCACCAGACTGTCAAGGGGGTCCATGACAAAAGGAGACTAATTATTCCTGGGGCAGAAGGATGGCCGAATGTAATAAAACAAAAAACAAAAAACTTTTCTTTAAACTCACTTAAGCCCCAATTAAAGGCGTTTAACTCAAGGTCACAATTTGCGTACAAAAATGAGTTTCCTGCCTCGAAAGACCAGAATGTGTCATTATTTTACAACTTCACTAGCTTCGAGGCCTTCTCCCCCTCTTCCATTACATTCGCGCCCCACCCCGCCCCCACCCAAGTTCTGAAGGGATGTTGATGTAAAGTAGATTCAGCCCAAGGTCGGGGCGCCAACCGCGTTCCCCGGTCCAGGGCCAGGCAAGAGTGACGAGAGAAGAAACAACCCTGGAAGAGATGGAGAGATGAAGGTGGGGGGGAAGGAGAGGGTGGGAGGGGGATAAAAGAGCAGAACAGAGGGGCGGATGACGGAGGATGGTCCTTTGATTATGGGGGCGGGGGACAGCAGGAGAGGCTCACGCTTCGCCGTCCACAATTAAAGCAGGGAAACACCCATCCCTCTCCGGGCAGGGTAACCCCGGGGCCCCTCGAGGCGCAGCTCGGCCACGGTCCATACCGGGATCTGCTGAGGTGACCGCCACGTGGCCGTCCCCCTTTCCGAGAGCCGAACGGCCCCTCCCGTCCCCGTGGAACCCCCCAGCCCCTCGGACCCTACGGGCGCTGCCCCCGGGGAAACTCGTGGAGCTGACATCGCCCTTTTAAGAAACGAGGTTGGGGGGGCGGGGAGGCAGAGTCCGGCTGCAGAGGCGCGGGTCCCGCCAGCTGCAGCGGCAGAGGACAAAACGCCGCCTCCGCCGACCGACGCCTCTGACCCAGTTGGGCGGCCCTGGCCGCGAACCGTCCTGGAGAGAACCGGGCGAGGGGCGGGGTGGGGAGGCGCGCGGGCGGCGGCTGGCTCCGCGGCGGAGGCGCCTCCGCGGAGGGAGACGGGAAGCGAACAACATGGCGACGTCGCGCCATGGCGCACCTAAGACCGAGAAAGCCCCGGCCGCCGCCCCCGCGGAGGGGGTCGAGCCCCCGGGGGAAGGAGCAGGGGCTTGCCGCGCGTGAGGAGTCTCCCCTCCCCACCCAGCGTCCCGCTAGCTTCTCCCCCCTCCCCCGCCCAACTGGGGAGAAAGGGAGAAAGAAGTGGGGGGTGGGGACAGGGAAAGAAAAAAAAGTTTTATTTTTAGCCTTGAAAAATGGCGGGAACCGAGCCCCCTTCTTAAAAACTTGGCCCCGGAGAGGCGGCCCTCTCGCGCCTCTCCCCTTCCCCCGGGGCCGCACCCTCCTCCCGGTGCCCCCCCTCCCGCCGGGAGGGAGGAGGGGTTTCCCCTCCCCGCCTCCCTCCTCAGCACTAGTGGTTCGGTCCCCACAGCCTGCGAGGCAACGGGTTAATGCGCTGTGTATACCGGATGGGGGTGGGGGGTACTTGCCCTCCTGCCCAGCCTCAAAACCTGCCATAGCGCCCCCCACCCCAACGTGGCTCGCCCCATCCAGGCTTCCACCCTCCCCCCCACCCCGAGCCCCAGGGGCGAGTCGGGGCTTTCCGCTCCCCGCATCCTGGAGAGAGGCAACCAACATGGCTCCCAGCGTTACACAATTCCCCCCAGCCCAGTCCGGCGCGGACCGGGCACCCGCATCCCCGCCGGCCGGGAAGAGGCCAGAGAGGCGGGAGGGGAAAAAGTTTGTTCCCCAGCCTCCTCCTCCCGCTCCCCCGAGGGCTCCGGCTCCGGGTGGGCGGTGGGGCCCGGGCGGGCCCCAAAGAGTTAATCCCTGGTCGGGTCCCAGCCCGAGCCGAGCGCCGGGCGACCCTGCAGCCGGAGGAGGAGGAGGGGGCGAAGCGCCCCCGGCGCCCCGCTCCGGGTCCGGACGGGTCCAGGGCGCCTTAGCCCCGGCCCGCCCCCCATAGGGTCCCCATTTCATGCAGGTCCTGGGGGGCGCAGAGGGGCATTCCGGCGGGGGCAGGGGCTCCGCTTACATGCGACGGGGTCCGGTTCCTCAGCTCCAGGTGGATCCTCCTCTTCATGTCTACGTTCCTCGGCCCCCCCCTCTTCAAACTAACTTTCCGGGGGCAGGAGGGGGGAGAGGAGGGGCTGGGTCCTCGGGAGAATGAACTGTCCAAAGGCGAGTCCTTGAGGGAGGGAGGGAGGCAGGAAGGCTCCTGCCGGCTTCTCTTTCCCCGAAGGAAGGCGCGAGCGGAGCCCGAAGCCCGAGTTACTCACGGCAGCGAAGCGAAACCATGGAGGGAAGGGGACTGGAGAGCGGCTGTGGTGGCCTCGCTACCGCCGCCCCCGGCCGAGAGCGGCACGGCGCTTAAACAGGCAACGCGGCCGCACCGGGGCGGGCGGGCGGGCGGCGCAGCGCGGCCAGGCACCCGGGGCACACGGGGATGAGGCCGCCCGAGACGCGAGGGGGGCCGGGGAGGAGGAGGAGGAGGAGCGTTAGCGGCTCTGCCGGGGGCGGCTAATCCGGCCCCGCTGCCTCTCCCCACTGCCCGACCGCGTGTGGCGTGGGTGATGCTCGGGCATCCCGGGAGGTGGGGGGGGGGGGGGGGATGGGCAACGGATGGACCCATAGACACGTGTGTGTGTATATATAATGTACACCCGGCGGGTCCTAAAAGTCAAGCAATGCTTAAAACTGCCCACTTGTGTAGGTACACGAGATTACTTTGAGGAAAGAATAGGGCTCCTGAGAGTTCAGAGCTAATGATTTTCCAATGGAGAAAACTGGGTACGAGGTAGGCGTCCTCCTGGAAAGGTGATCGATGATGTTCCCCGCCCCCCCAAGTCGGGCACCGACGGCTGTGTGACACGCGAGTGAAAAGGAGAATTTCAAAAGGTGAATTGGAAATGTGACTGAGGCACATTCAAATCGAACCAAGGTTTCTCGCCTCCTGCCTCATCCGGCTAGAAGAGTCTGATGTGGAAGGAGATCAATAAAACGGCTGCACCCATCGTCTGAATCACAGAAAGGGAAGCGATAGCAAAAAAAAGAAGGGAATTTGTACTGTGTCTCCTTTACTTTGTGCGATGCTCAATAAAGACAACCGGACTTGGGATGGTCTATGTGCCCTTTCATGTTTTGTTTCATAACAATACAGAATCTTTTTTTTTGTCCCAGTCGCTAATGTTTAAACCGAGTTGTGCGTTTAAATCTTTCACGACCAAAATTATATTGCAAAGTTATTACTTACGGGGGCGCCTTTTTCGCCCCACAAAAAACAGACGAGCAGAAAGGGTTCGTGTCTTACAAACAACGTGTAATGCCGAGGAGGTACCTCGGGAGCAGTGCCCCTATCTAACAGGTGGCGAGGATGCCTAACATCACTTGTTTCCCGGAGTCAAACGCGAAGCGTGTCTCATGGCTTTTTAGGAGCCTCCCAAATACTCTTTCTTGGTTTTTATCCTACAGTTATTGCTAGGAACAAAATCGTTTATTTTATAAGTATTAAAAGTATCTGACACAAGTTTAAATATTTTTAGCCATTGTTTTGGGAATGAAAAGATACTTATATTCTAAGAATTGATTTTAATTTTCTATAGAGCATATTACTATGCTCATTGACTTTTTGTCTTGCAAGGTCAGCTTCCCTTTGTTTTCTTGAACATTAGCAGAAAGGAAGTTATATAAAGAATAAAACTGACATAAAAGTATGTAGCAAAATTATTTTTCAATGTAATCCAACCTAGGGAGTGGCGCTGAAGTTACTGTACAATCCTTTAAAATGGAGGGTTCTGTTTAAATACAAATACATTTGGTAAGGGTGCATTCATGCATTGAACAAGTACAGCATTTATTGAGTGAACTGAATTGAATACTCTGCCTTTGCACTGTGCCAGGAACTGAGGAATATACAAAAGAAGTTTAAGATTTAGTCCTTGGCCCCCAAGAAACAGTAAATATAAAGCAGTACTGTATGTACATAATGGAATGGTACAGACAATTAGTACTATAGGTTTGAGGGAAGGAGGGGGGGAGATTAGTGAAAGCTGAAGAAGCAGATGTCTTAGAGAAAGTGAAGACTTCAATAATCTTAGACCTGGAAAGTAAATGAGATATAACAGTATCTGGTTCACCACAGCCCCCATCCTAGTTTTACTGGAGGAAACTGGCCCAAATTGGTGAATTGAGATTTACTGAAAGTCACACATCTATTTAGTCGCAGAGTCAGAACTAGAAACAGTGTTCTATGACCTTAACCCTCAGTTTCTTCTGTGTTTAAAATGCAGTCTCTAAGGCTCCTTCTGTGGATAAATTGTTTTATTACAAGACTTGTTCAGATAAAGAGGGAGGACAAAGTAGATTTCCGCTATAGGATTGGGATAAGTGAGCTTTCACTTTAGTCTATAAGCCTATGAAAGTTTGCCTCCTCAGCTTCTAAGAAAGGACCTTACATGGCCACAAAAAAATCTTTTAAGAAATAGCCAAAAAATCTGCCTGGTGTTCTGAGATTGCTAGGTATTTTTTTATTCCAGTTGCGGGTAAAAGAAGCATCCAACAAAGTCCATTTCTGTCTTTTAGCAACATTTACTTTAGGGGTTCTTAATTTTTTTGGTGATGGACCCTTCTTTGGCAGTCTGATGAAGACTATGGACCTCTTCTCAGAATGTTTTCAAATGCACAAAATAAATATATAGGATTACAAAAGAAACCAATTGCTTTGAAATAAAGATGTTATTTCCCCTCCCACACAAGTTCAAACCCCTGAAATCTAACCATATCCAAGGATCTCCGATCCAACTCAAGTAGCATTTAGGTAGCTGGGTTCCCTACAATAAAAGAAGCAAAGCAACAACTTTGGAATTTAGCATCTCTCAAAGAAATGCAAATTATTTCTCCATGTTTACAACTAGTCCCAAAGTCTGAAGGAAATCCTGAAATATTTTGAAAACAGGATTACAAACCACATGAACTTGATAGGGACCTACATCCTGTACATACCAAGCTCCCAGCTCATATGAACCAGGAAGTGAAACTGAGTCATGAAACAGGAAGGGAAACATATACCAGAGACTTGAGATAGTCTCTGTGAATAACAGGTAGAATTTGGATAAAAGTGAAAAGGATATTCTAGGGGTAGAAGACTGACTGAACAAAGGGATCAGAGTTAGGAATGATTATGGTATGTGTGGAGGACAGTGAAAACAAAATTGGTGAGTTAAGCTAGAACTAAGACAATATAAACAACCCTATTACTGAATAAGATTATGTTAAATTCAAGACTTCTGTGGAATACGCCATACCATTAATGTGTAAAACATTAAATATTTTCAAAATATGTACAATATATAATCTGCACGACTGTACATCATATGTAGATCAGATGGGTGGCACGGTGGATAGAGTACTGGATCTGGAGTCAGGAAGACTTCAGACACTAATTGCTTACCCCTAGGGAGGTCGCTTAACTGCTCTCTGCTTCATTTTTGTCATCTGCAAAATGGAGTCAGTAATAGCACCTGCCTCCCAGAGTTGCTGTGAGAATAAAAATGAGAAAATAAAAGACTTTGTAAACTTTAAAGTGCTATACAAACACTAGCTATTATTAGCTATTGCTTTTATGACAGGTGATGTGGGCTAGTTGCACCTTGGTTTGAGTATCCCTGATACCATAGTCTTGGTAGCAGCCCACAACTACTTCATTTTTCTTGCTTTCTGTAAGTTACAAAAAAGCAGAATTTCAATTAATTAACGAGGGAGATATAGTATATAATTTAGCAACCAAGAAGCACCATTCACCAAGCAAGTGACTTCCTCAGAGGATATTTACTGTACATGCATTGGTTTTCCTGACAGCTTTATTAGAGTAATCGTAATCATAATAATTATAACAATTAGCATTGCTATGGTGCTTTAGAGTTTGCAAAGCACTATACATATTTCATGTGATCCTTAAAACAACCCAGTGAGGTAGGCGTTATTATTATCCATCAGAAACTGAGGCTAAGAGATTAAGTGGCCTGTCTAGGGGGTCGAAAAGCTAGTAACTATCTCAGGTAGGATTTGAACTGAGAACTCCAAGCACACTACTTTATTTACTGTATCAACTGCATTCTTCCCATGCTGCTTACTAAAAGATGCTTAACCTACAATTGCTTGGTCCAGTGGTATCTAACTCAAATAGTAAATTGTATGTAAGGATCTCTGCAGGCCACATATTGACTTAGAAACATATCAACATTACCTATGTTCCACTGCATTTTTACTTATTTTATTAATACTTCCCAAATACTGATCCCAGTGCAGCTTGCAGTGCTGCTTTCAGGCCTTCTATTTGACACTCCTCCCACCACTTGTAATTGACCTGACTTCACTTTTTAGCAGAAGTGTGAGCTCCAATTCCATAATAATCTAGAGGTATGGAAAAAGAGAAGGGAATATGACAATGAAACATGAATACGGAGATTAGAAAAATCTTGATTTGGCATTCAGCCCAACCCTAAATTTAAGAACTCTGTTCTCTATTGACTACCTTCATTCATAAGATGTAGACGATTGACTGGCGGCCATATGATTAATTAATAATGGTAGAGGGAGTAACTGGAAAAAAGCTACCTCACAGCAAAACTCTAAAGAAATCACTTTACCCATCACTTTTTACTCTGATTCTCCTCATCAATTGCTTCAGGGACTAGGAGTAGCTGAAATAGTTGAAAAAGGATACCCCTATTGGCTTTGAATACAATGAGGTAAAAAGGGAAGAATCCAGACTTGGGAAAGATCGGAATTGGTGAATTGGAAGACTTGTAAGAACAAGAGAAAAGGAGGTTCAGAGATGCTGGGAAATTATGATTTCCTATGCTATTCATTGTCATGTCTGAACTAGTCATCCCCTATCAACTTCCGGGAAGAATTAGAAACATATGTTATGTGTCTTTTTCTCTTTGCCGATTACTTCCTATCTATATTAATATCATCCAAGAGCCTCCGTTAAAGAGCTATTCTGATAGCCTCATCAAAGCATGGATTTTTCAAGGCTTTGGCAATGGATTGTAAACTCTGGGAGTCCTACTGATCTTGATAGGCTGCAGGTTCTCAGCCAGATAGTTGACCTGAGGTCTCTCTTCCAAAGACCAAACCACATTTAGAAAAACTCATTGTAAGATAAAAATTAGCCACCAGGGAATGATTATTTTTTTGGTTATAGCAATTTGTTAAATTATCTCCTAACATGATATATATATTGGTGATGAGAATTCCCATACAAACACAGTAATGGTGCTTTGGAGAAAGGAAGTATAAGCCATAGGAGTAAAATAGGTAGAATACACTTCTAGACTATAAAATCCACCAAACAGGTGTTATTGAATTTTTTATTGAATTGTTTTTAAAAACATAGTTTTTGTTTTTGACACGTCGACTCTTTGTTTTGGCAAATGCCAAAGAATATAAGATGTTCTTTGTATGACTTGTGAATAATTTCAAGTTCAAAACAATTTGCTAATATCTTGCTTACAATTTTTTGAGGCCTTTAGAAACAAGAAAACACCAAATGTGGTAGAATTATTTCATTCTTGTTACGTCTTAAAATTTTAAATATATTCCAGTGGCTAGGAGGAATAGATCAAGTCTGTGGGGGTATGCAAAATTTTTTATATTACACACACACACACACACACACACAAATTGAGAAACAAATGCAGTCTTTAATCTTCTAGGAACCAGTTTTGCCTTGTGAAATGTTTTATGAAAACCTTTCATTTCAATTCAAATGTTTATTGAGTGCCAACTATGTGCCCAAACCTGTACTAGGTCCTGTGTGTTGGGGGGAGTGGAAATGGGGAAGTAATACAAAATAAGTATGATATATCCCCTGGGCTATATAAGTGTGACATTCCCTAGACTATAGCAATGGTGTCCAAAACAGGGGCTGTGTACCCCCAAGGGATCATGGGATAATTGAAGGGGTTGTGGGAATAACCAATTGGAAGGTGAAAAAATAGATTTCATTCCATCCTCCTTGGGACAGCAACTGTAAGGGCTTTTCTCCAACATTATCCTACTACCTCCTTTACTTGTTTTTGTCTAACACTCATCCGTTCCCACCCCCACCCCTTACTCCACTGGGTTATAGCCTGGAGAGGATATAACCTAACCATGACCAAGGTGCCTACATCAGCTACAGCCATGCTGTTGGAACTATCCCTTCCTTTCCCCTTACCCCCAACCCCAGCTCACCAACACTGTGTCCCAGATTACCTCTTGGCTGCAGCAGGTGCTCCTCTAAAAACAGCATCAAGTGACTTGCCCAGGGTCACACAATTAGTGTCTGAGGCCAGATCTGAACTTCTGACTACAGGTCCTGCATTCTCTCCACTGCATCACCTAGCTGCCCAAATAGTTATTGGCTGATTGACCTTTGAGGGAACTTCCAAGTCATTGAAACTGCAGATCAATTTGTATAGCTTGAGAGATTTACCTGCTTGATTTCAACATGTACAAACTTAACTGATTCTCTAAATCAAATAAGTCACAGGAAGAATAAGATATGTATTTGGAAAAAAGATATGAGAAGAGATATGCAATACACTGAAAAAACGTGCAGAGTTCTAGACTCAGGTACTAGAAAAATGTAAACATATTTGAAAAAAGATGTAAGAGATATGCAATACACTGAAAAAACGTGCA
This sequence comes from Trichosurus vulpecula, assembly GCF_011100635.1. Lineage (NCBI taxonomy): Eukaryota > Metazoa > Chordata > Mammalia > Diprotodontia > Phalangeridae > Trichosurus > Trichosurus vulpecula. The sequence goes on from NC_050573.1 coordinate 494,745,387, forward strand.
GAGTTCTAGACTCAAGTACTAGAAAAATGTAAACATATTTGAAAAAAGATATGAGAAGAGATACGCAATACACTGAAAAAACGTGCAGAGTTCTAGACTCAAGTACTAGAAAAATGTAAACATATTTGAAAAAAAGATATGAGAAGAGATATGCAATACACTGAAAAAAAAGTGCAGAGTTCTAGACTCAAGTACTAGAAAAATGTAAACATATTTGAAAAAAGATACTGAGAAGAGATATGCAATACACTGAAAAAAACGTGCAGAGTTCTAGACTCAAGTACTAGAAAAATGTAAACATATTTGAAAAAAGATATGAGAAGAGATATGCAATACACTGAAAAAACGTGCAGAGTTCTAGACTCAAGTACTAGAAAAATGTAAACATATTTGAAAAAAGATATGAGAAGAGATATGCAATACACTGAAAAAACGTGCAGAGTTCTAGACTCAAGTACTAGAAAAATGTAAACATATTTGAAAAAAGATATGAGAAGAGATATGCAATACACTGAAAAAACGTGCAGAGTTCTAGACTCAAGTACTAGAAAAATGTAAACATATTTGAAAAAAGATATGAGAAGAGATACGCAATACACTGAAAAAACGTGCAGAGTTCTAGACTCAAGTACTAGAAAAAATACATTTCACCATGAAGTATTTATTTGGCAAGTGCCAAAAAATTTTTTAAAAATATTTTTGGTTTATTTTCCTCAAAGAGTGACTCCATGTCTAAATATGCTATCAAAAATGTCATTGATAATTTTTTTTTAAAAAGCATCTGAGTTGTTTTAAGTAAATAGAAATTACTCTGACTTCAAAAAGAAAAACAAAGGCAGAAAGATACAAACAAAACAAGAAACAAATAAAAGACTTCTCCCAACCTTTACCTTCAAAAGATTTCAGAGGCCAACATTTTCTCCACAAAAAAAAGTTTTCTGCTTAACTCCAGGCAAAATGGTTGAGTGTTATAAAACTTCAAGGTGGTATGCATTTTATTTTACAAAAAGTTGAATATTCTGAATTTATTGACAAATAGCTTTCAATAGTGTGCTACCTAGTGGACATTTAAAAATATATATAAACACATAACCTGTCCTTTCAGGATAAAAGTGATGCATTTTAAAATATCATTTCTTTTTAATATCACCTTCACTTCCCAATATGTTTTCTACCCCTTCCCCCAACCAGAGATCCATCTTTTATAACAAACAATAAAAAAGAGTAAAAATAAGTTGTTCAGAAAAAAACTGACACATCTGTCAAGCCCAACAGTTTATACCCTTTTCTACACCCATAGTCACCCAACTCTGCAAAGAATGAAGAGATGAATTCTTACACTTCTTATTTAGCCTAGTACACATCATTTAACAGTGCCTGGATAATACATGCTTAATAAATATTTATGGTCTGACTAACTTGGCACTGAGCTTGCATTATAATTACATAACACTTGTTTCAATTTTGTTCTTTTCAATTGTGTAGTTGTAGCCATGGCATATCATTATTTTCCTGGTTTTCCTTACTTCATTTGGCATCAGTTCATATAAATCTTCCCATGCTTCCTTGGATTCTTCATATTCAGAATATTTTACAGTGTTGTACATTCCATTCTATTCCATGAACCGCAGTCTGTTTGCTCATTCCCCAAATGTTGGGCATCTACTTTGTTTCTAGTTCTTTGCTACTATATAGCAAGTGCCACTAAAAATATTTTGGTGTATATTGGACTTTTCATTCTGTCTTTGTTGGGGTGTGTGCCTTTTGGCGAGATCAAAGGGTTATGGACATTTTAGCCACTATCTTAGCATAGTTCTAAATAGCTTTCCAGAATGATTAGGCTATTTGTAGTTCTAACAACAATGTATTAGTGAAACCTATCTTTCCATAATCCTTCCGACATTGCCTATTACCATCTTTTGTTAACTTTCCAATTTTCTGGGTGCAAGGTGAACCTCCAGAGTTGTTTTCATTTGCATTTCTCTTATTAGTTATTTGAAACAGTCTTTCACATGGTTGTTGATAACTTATTATGTTTTTGAAAATTCTTTATTCATATCCTTTCACCACTTATCCACTGGGGAATGGCTTTTGTGTTATGGATGAATGTTTGTTTCCTATATATTTTGACTATCACATGGAGATAACATCTTAACAAGAAGAAACTGCTTTAAAAAGGAAATTTATGATATAGAGAGAGGATTTTGAAAATGGGTGTTTGGAAATGTTTCTATCATCATGAGATTTTGTTGCCAAAAATTATTTGTATGTCGAAAATATAAAATATTAGAAACATAAAAAAGCAGATTAGCTTTTAAGAATAATTGAAACCTTTGCATAATTGGTTAATGGGACTGAAAAATGATTCTCATGACTTAGTAAGTACAGCCAATTTTTCCCATGTGAATCTATGTATCTTTGTGAGGAATTTTTTTCAGCTATGACAGTTAAAAGTAAATTCAAAATAAGCTGAACGTAGAAACATGCAATGTGTATTATGTATAAATAATGTAAATATGTGTGCTCACAATTTTTTTAATGGATAGGTGTGTTCAGTCAAAAACGTTTAGAAACTCTTACCAGGGATAAGTGTAGGATCCAGCTGATATTTGCAGACTTACCAACACGAAATACTTAGAGAAGAATACAAGATGAAATAATCTCCTTTAGAGCAATGTAACACCTACTACAGTGTCTGGGACATAGTAGATGCTTAATAAATTCCTGTTGATTAAGTAAAAAAATTAAGTAAAATGAGATATTTGTAAAGCACTTAGCATGGTGCCTGGCACATAATAGGTATTTAATAAATGCCTATTTCCTTCCCCTTTCCTTAAATGTCAAATGCAACATTATATGGTACAGGGGAATGGGGAGATTAGTGTGAAATCAGGAAATGTTTTATGGAGAAAGTGGAACAAAAGGGTAGGATTTATGTAAAGAGAGAGTCTAGTATCAGTAGGGCATAGAGACAAACAGTTTGGGAAAGAGTGAGAACTTTCTTAGAATAAAAAGTGTTTTTAAAAAGGGCCAGATTATGAAGACCTTGAAGGCCAAACAGATTCTTAGACCTTCCCCAACAGGCAGTGAAGATTTACTTAAGTTTGGGTTTTTTGGTTCATTCTTTGTTTTTTTTTTAGCAGAAGAGTGGCACCATTAAAAAAAAGGTTAGGATGCAGGCTAGAATACCATATAAAGAGCAGGGGCAGAGAAAAGTGTTCTTGTCACTGTTGAGAGTTAGAGCAAGTCCTATAAGGGCTTGTCAGTTCCTTCTATGAACTATGCTCTGACCAGAGTTTGGTTCTATCAAATAAATAATAGCTTGTAAAAGAAACATAACCTCACAGTAGTTAATAGTTGGTCAACTGAGTACCCAAAGGGAAACAATATAATCAATTTATATATATGTATATGTATATACACACACACACACACATATATAATTGATTATAAATGTGTATCTATCTAAATCTCTATCTATTCACCCATGAAGTTAAATCAATGGCTAAAGTGAATTCAAGCACATCTCAAAATACTTTGTTTCAAAAATTTGAATGAAAATGATACCCACTTGTTCCTGCAGAAACTATGAAGGCCACATATTTCAGACATAATAATGAAGGCATATTGTAATGTATGTTTAAGTATACATGTAAATAATATCTATGAAAAGTGAAATTTTTCCTTAGTTACTCTGTGTGTAAATTTTGTTTATATAGCAAGTCATAACATAGTTAATTTGTTTTAGCAAGCATAAATAAATCTGACACCAGTACAGAACAAAGAAAAAGAAAGCAAAGACAACCAAATATAAAAACAGTAGTCTCATATTACTTCTAAAAATATGCTTCTGGAAGCAGCTGTGTAGTGGATAGAGCACTAGGCGTAGAATCAGGAAGACCCAAATTCAAATCTGTCCTCAGATGCTTACTATCTGTGTGATCCTGGGCAAGGCACTTAACCTGACTGCCTCAGTTTCCTCAACTGTGAAATGGGGATAATAATGGCACCTACTTCACAAAGTTGTGAGAATCAAATGAATTAATATTTGTAAGAGCACTTAGTACATAGTAGGTCCTATAAGTAAATGCCTATTCCCTTCTTTCTCTTCCTCCTTCCTTTCTGTTGACAAAGAGAATATATTCCATTGATAAGCATCCTCATTATAAATACTCTTACCAACATTTCGTTTGTTGTTATTCAGTTGCTTCAGTTGTGTTCAACTCTTTGGCTACCCTATTTGGGTTTTCTTGGCAAAGATAATGGAGTGGTTCCTTCTCAAGCTCATTTTACAGATGAGGAAACTGAGGCAAACAGGGTTAAGCTACTTGCCCAGGGTGACACAGCTAGTAAGGGTCTGAGGCCAGATTTGAACTCAGGAAGATGAGTCTTCCTGACTCCATGCCCTGCACTGTATCCACTGTACCACCTAGCTGCCCATTCATTCATTACTAAGAGTATACACATGCACACACGCACATGGATACACACATACATTATATGTATATATGCATACACACACGTATATATATATACACATATATATATACACATATATATGTGTGTATATAAAATTTTGGGGCTCCAGAGACAGCACAAACAGCCTGTAAGGATTAGGAAAGGCCTCCTATAGGAAATGACCCCTGATCTGATTCTGGGAGGTGGAAATTCCAAGAGGCAGAAGTGAGGAGAGAGAAAACTCTAGGAAGGAGGAACAGTTTATGCAAAGTCAAAGAGATGAAAGATGGACTGTCATGTACGGTGGACAGATAAATCCTCTTTGACTGGAACAAACAAGGATAATAATGTGAAATATATCTGGGGATATAGGCTGGAGACAGATTTTGAAGGGGTTTAAATGTCAAATTCTGCAATTTGTATTTTATCCAAGAGATGGTAGGAAGGAATTGAAACTTCTTGAGCAAAGGAGCATCATGGTTAGAACGCAAGCTCCTTGAGAGTAGAGATTGCTTCATTCTTTGCATTTGTATCCCCAGTGCCTAACACTGTGCCTGGAACAGAATGCTTGTCAACTGGTGTGCTTTAGAAATATCACTTTGGTAGATGTGTGGAGGATGAATTAAAGAGAAGAGAGATAGGGAGCAGGAATACCAGTTAGAAAGCTACTTAAGTAGTCCTTGTGAGAGATGATGAGGGCCTGAAGTAGCCCCCAGTGTGAGTGAAGTAAAGGGTTAGGTTATGAAAGATGTTTTGGAAGTAAAATTCAAACAACAACTTAGAAACTGATTGGATATGGGGAGGGGGAGGAGAAAGAAGATGTGAAGCAGGGGACTGGGCAAAATGGTAGTACCTTTGACAGAAATAGAGTTGTTAGGGGGAGGGGGTGGATTAGGGACAAAGATAAATGACTTTTATTTTAGTCACCTTGAGCTTGAAATGCCTCTGGGATATCTTGATGGAACTGTCCAACAGGCAGAGCTGCTAAGAAGTTCTTGATTTGCTTTAATGGTAGTTTCATTCTTTAGAAGGTAAAGGAAGAAACAAAGTGAATTGCTAGACATAATTCTGACCAATAAGTAAGAACTGATTCATGAAGTAGAGAGAACTGGAATGTTGGGAGGAAATGATGACTTGCTGATAGCTGAGGAGAATACCAGGAAGAGCTGTTTAGTCTCAGTTGTATCTGCCTCTTTCGCAACCCTATTTGGGGTTTTCTTGGCAAAAATATTAGAGTGGTTTGCCATTTCCTACTCCAGCTCATTTTACAGGTGAGGAAAGGTTAAAAATTGACCTCATATCCTGGACTTCTTCATGATATTAATGATCAGAATATTGATATTAGTAATAATGAAGATAGTTTTCTATCAAGGAATCTCATATGATTTTGACATACACATGTAGAAACTTTGTTGGAGGAGTCTTTAGTAAATCAAATGCCTTTTTTATATACATAGGGAATATCTTTACATCTCACTATAAATAAAACCAAAGACAAAAGAAAGTTGTAGCTGGATGGAAAGTGGGTTCATAGGTTCTTCATGGAGAAAGAAAGAAATTATTATGTTTTCAAAGGCAGAAAGTTGCCTTTCCATAGATATTTGTTCATTGACTTGCTATGTTAATGATAAGCAATTGAAAAAAGATCACTAGGGACATAAATGCAGCGTACGGGGCCAACATTTTTGAGAGGATGTGAAAAGAAGAACATTCTATAAATAACTTGATAAGTGCCTCCAAAGGAAATGGATATATATGTAAGAATATACGTGTACACACACATATGTATATATAGTAGTTGACTTCAATGCAAACGTGGGCATTAGGGAGGATGTTGAAAAATAATATTGGAAACCATGGTTCAGGAGTTAGAAACAAGGCCCAAACCTTGGAGACTATAAAGAAGACTCACACTTTTAGAACATGACTAATTTTATTCCAAAAGAGAGTAAACAGACAACAGACAAAAAATGGAAAAGACTTGTAAAGACTAAGCTGCAGGATTTTGAGACCCAAGTGGCATTCAAAGTTTTGTAGTTCATAAGAATAAGCTTTCTTTTTCCAGCACCGAGAGAGGCTGAAACTATCATGATATTTAAATAGGGAGATAGACTTTGGTCACACCTATAAGTTTTGAGAAAGGAATACGAAGTCTTCAAGGGGGCCATTGAGATGAATGGAACATAACATAGACAGAGAACCTGACTGCAAAGAGACTATTAGAAGACAGAAACACAAAAGAAGGCTCCAAAAGGTTGTGATTGTTTTTAACTCTCCTTAAATTCCTCTCTCCATGCCTGTTTGTTAATAAGAATTTCCATTTGTTTTGTCTTAGTTGTTAAGCTGTTTCTTTTTTCTTGATCTTTTGCTTAATGTAAAGATTCATGATAGATCGTGAATGCTTTAGTTGTATGTCTGTTTACATCTGAACAGGAAGAACCGAAGAAATCCAGTAACTAGATAGGACATACAGACATTTAAAAAAATTAGGTCAGGAGTCAAAACTCTGTCCTAGCCATAGGACTTTGATTCTGATCTTAGAACTGAAAAGACTGTGATTTTTACTAGTTAGCCATGTTTTTAAGCTCTTTGAAATGGCAGCAAAAAGGATACATATGGAATTCTAGGTTATTTTACCCCAAGGTTAAAAAAGGAGCTCATTACTGCAGCCAGGTCTAATTGATCAAACTTCAGGAGGCCTTAAATGAAACTCTAGCCTGAGAAGGAGAGAAAGGCAGTAACAGAGCTGTTTGTCTTATAGAAAAGGATACCTATTTGGAGGGGATTAAAGAGAGTGAGAGCTCAACTAAAATTGCTCTAGAGGACACCGAGTGGCTAAAATTACAATAATAAACTCTTTTCTCCCCCAATGACAGTTGAGCCATTTGGTTTCATCAAGGTCCTTGCTGTACTGAAAGAGGAAGCAGACATAGGAAAAAAGAAAATAAAGTTGAAAAATGTTCCTGGATTAGACTAATTATATAAAAAACATCTTCAAACTGGAGGCAACACAATACTGAGGGCATTAAGCAATCAATTCTCAAGATAACTAGAAGAATAGTAGATACCAAAGACTTTAAAAAATTACTATTCGTTTTATTACCAAAATTATATAGAATCTCAAGTGAGTTAACCTCATGTGTCCAATTGGTTTTCAAACCCAAGTTTCAGCACACCAAATTCTCATGAAATTTAAAGTAAAGCTTCAAATAGTCACAATTTACTCTTATCCATTCCTATCAACAAAAAAATAGCATTTCCCTCAATACCACAAGGAGTTTCCAGCAATGGGAAATGACCCAGAACCAGATATTAGATATTTTTGGGCCTGGCCATGCCAATGGGGATAAACAGGATTGTTTCTGGAAGGTTCAAGTAGGAAGGAAGGAGTAGTAGTAGGAGATGAATCCCAATCGGTGTTATTACATTATGCCAGTGGAGGTCACAGTATCCATACCAACAATCTGGACACATTTGTAGGCAATAATTTATGTTAAATATTCATCAAAATTAAGACAATAGATAAATCACCCCCCCATTTAAATTTCGAAACGAAGTTGATTCTTAATGTGAAATATCATGGGACCTTAGCATAATAACTAAATTCATTATAAAGAATTTTTTCTCAAATATCAGAACCTAAACATTAAAGAAGGCAGCTTATTAAATGATATTGAAGTCCCTGCTTCTTTATCAAGTCCCAGTGGTTTTAGATGGACTCTACATTCATTGGTCTAGTTATCCATGAATGTCCATGAATTTTCCATGATTTCTGTTTTCTGTGGCACCATTCCTTTAAATGTCACCCAGTTTCTCATCCACCTTCATCATTATTACTGATGTTTGGATATGGACTTTTCTGTGAAATTTTACCCCATATCAATAAGATTGGGTATCATAAGAGGACTGAGCCTGTGTGTTTCTGTTACTGCTAAAACACTCCTCTCATACAACTGTTTTATCCTTACAGTCTCCATCTTCGAGTCCCATACCTTGGAGTGTCTTTTCAACCCCTTTTGTGCTGCCATAGCATGGGAGAGAATGAATATTGTATAGGCAGAGTGCCACTCCAGTACACATGACAGAAAAATTGCATAGAGCAGCCCTATAGCTAGGCAGTCACTGTAAGGTACAGAAAGAGAGAGATAGAGTCTAGGCATCCCTCGCAGGAATACATATGTGAATGAAATTTAAAAAATATTTTGGGAATCATTTATACTTGGGTAAGTTATTTTTCTTCTGTTCTCTAACACTGGATTCCAAGACCCACATTTCTTAACTGCATATATGCACAGAGCCAAGATGTAGGGTGCTTTTGCAAGTACACCTTAGGAAGCTGTAATATCAATTAAGCTGGGACTTTCTGTTTTAAAATGATTAATTAAGTGTCTTTGATTGAGTCTTACTAGGTGCTAAGTCCCAGGCCCAAACCCCTGTTAGGGTGCTAAACCTATGTGGGTGTGAATTGGTAACTAAGGTGGGGCCCCAGGTGGGGCTAACTAAGGGAGGACTGATTAGATCTTTGCTCCTAAGTTTGCCCCAAATCCCTAATTACTAGATGCTAAGCCTATGTGGGTGTGAAGCTCCCAGGGTCCTAAGGGGAGGGGCTAACTCCAGAGCCAATCATAGGAGCCCAAGTTCTGGTCACTCAGATGATATTTGATAACGCCTGAAACTGTATAAAAAAAGGGAAGACAGAGCCATTTGCTTAGGGCTCTCACTCTTTGGCCGATGTGGAGACTCTGGGCAGCTGTAGTTAAGAGCCCTCCAGCTTGCTCAGATGTTTGGACTTGATTAAACTCTGGTAACTATGAATTGGGATTTGAATCAGACAAGGTCTGTCTGTTGATGTTTGTAATTTGTTTGTATTTGTTCTGAAGTTCAGGGTGTTTTTCCCCTGAACTAAGTTAATGATGTCTGAATGCTGGATTAAAGTAAGCTTGTTAACCCCTTAACATTGCTTTCCCTAGTAAAGCAGATCAAAAGAACCTATGCTGGCAGCATTCTTGTTGTTGGGCTTGTGTTGGTTTTTCACCCCCACAGCAGCTACTAGCTGGATTGCTGAAACAGCAGCATTCCCATCGGCCCCGTCTCTTACCTTCTATGAATGTCTATGATGCCAACCAAAGGAGAAGCAGTCATATCACTATTCACTAATTAAGGTATAAACCTTAATATTTGCAGTACCATCTCTCCAATCTTTTAGGTCTTCATTTCCTCAAAGTAATTCCATTAGAGTTTTAAACAATTAATTTCAGCACTTCTTAATGCCAGTTACTGACGGATGATATTATACGTGGTAATCCTTTTTGATCCTATGTTCTCAGGCCCATACTTGTACTTGCTTAGCAGCAAAGTGTAATCCCAGTTTAGTGAAACCACCACATTTGGATTCTAAGATCAAAGTCCTTAATGTGATGCCTAAGGAAATACCAATAGCATAAAAGAAAACAAAGATGGAAAATGCAACAGATCAAGTGTTCAAGGAAGTTACAGAGTTTGAATTTCTAAGACGGTGTATCAGGCAATCTATTAGCTTCCACCGGTCATTCCTGATGTGTTTTGGTGGTTCGCAAATGCAAAGCCAGATCTTGGGTAAGTACCAATACCAGTAAGATCTTCACCCTCTCTATAATGGATGAAGCACCACATAGTCAGCAGGCTGTTCCGTGTTAGGGGTATAGTATGAATTAGTGTTATCATTTCCCACATGTAACCTAGATAGGTTGATCATATATCTCTACTTGTTACTAACTCATTTTCTGAACTTATTCTGATCCTGGTTTCTAAAGTAATTGAAGGGTGTGTTTTCACATCTCCATATTAATTACCCAAATTGTATCTTTTTCATTAAGTAAATGATTAGCTATGTGATCCTATTAAAGTTTATTAAGATATTTAGTAAGATAGAGAAAACTTTTTTTTCATAAGCATTTGTTCATCTCTCTTTAGCAACCCTCCGATCTCTTGGGTTTGAATAAACATCAGGGTTATTGGCTATATTATTTGTTAACAGTATTTTTGTGTGGTTCAGTCGTTTCAGTTGTGTCTCTTTGCAACCCTATTTGGGGTTTTCTTGACAAAGATACTATAGTAGTTTGCCATTTCCTTCTCCAGCTCATTTTACAGATGAGGAAACTGAGGGTTAAGTGACTTGCCCAGGATCACATAGCTAGTAAGATTCTGAGGTCAGGTTTGAACTTAAGAAGATAAATCTTCTTGACTCTAGGCCTGGCACTCCATCCACTGCAACAAACAAAGACATACATAATTATTTATACTTTAGCAGTTATGAGAAACATCACAAACAGAAATCACCTTTAACTATCACTACAACTGCTGATTTTCTCATTTCTGGAACCATAGTCCCATCATTCACTTCTTTCAGGATACCAATTAAAGTCTCTTCTCAAGAATTCTCTTCTTGTTTCTTTATAAGATAAGACTTAAATACAGTTCTTTCAGGTGTCATCTTTGTCCTTTTTTTCTGTCCCCTCTTCAGCCATGATAGTTAACAGTCTCACCAGAACAACAATTAAACTCTCAGTCTCCTCAAGAATGACAGTTAAACTATCATTCTAAGATTCCGTTAACTTTTAAAGATATAGTAACAGTTTCTGTGGGAGAGGCTGTTGAAGCTGATATTTTTAGAACCAAAAATTTTCAGTTGCTGAGAATCATTTTAGAATACACCAACTCCACATTAATATTTACAATATATCTGTCTCAGAATAGAGATAAAATGTGAAGCACCATTTGACCAGGCTGCTTTGAATAAGAAAAAAAATGCAAAACTAGGAATGGTGATAATAACAATAAGAGTTAAATATAACAATGTATGCATAATACTGTATATGCATATAAAAGCACAAAGCAATATTGCATATAATTTAATAATAAATCACCTCTAGCTAAATAAATAATCACTTATCCTGCAACATCATAATCTTATTCATAGAGTGGAGAGTTCTAATCCTTCTGTGACCTGTCAATCTTTCTGTATCTGTACCTAACTTGATTGATGAAATTAGTTCACTACCAATATTTTTAAATTCTATGGCTTATCTCTTTATTCTAGGTCAGAAGTTCCCAAAGTTATTTGGCCTACTGCCTGCTTTTAAAAAATTAGTCAGTGCCCCCCCCCCCCCTGCAAATCTACTTTCTCTAAGTCTTTAACAGTTTTTCTGAAATTTGTGTCATTTCAAAAAATAGAAATTTTTTTAAAAAAATGATGCATCTTGAATAATTTTGTTGTAAATTTGTGGGTTTTTTCCTGCATTGAAATTTTGATGATGCAATATATAGTATTGTAAACAAGTCATTACATGCACATATCCCTGCTGATGAATGCTGGACTTCCCAACAATGCAAGACATGCTCACCTGCCAACACTTGCTTATTAAGACCTGCTGGCAGATTTGGCCACTGATTGGTTATAACTTGCTTTTTGTGTGTCTATCTGGAAAACAATGTAATCACTATGACTTCAACTCTGTTATATAAATTTTCTTATCTTCTCTTCTTTCGTTATGCTTCCACCACCCCCTTATTTTTATTCAATGCTCAAGGCTACTGTGGCTGTCCCCCTGAATTGTTCGAGGGTCCCGTGGGGGGACTTTGGAAACCCACATATTGTCCACTTTGAGAACCTATGTATGTACGTGACTCTACAACTGACGTTCTGGAGAAGAAAGGCATTGCCTGTGGGTTCAGTCCTGCCTCCTTGTCTGAAATTGGTTCCTCCTTAGTCCTAAGCAAAGTTATTGTGTTCCTATATGCAGTTTCTGCTTTACTTGAAATCCCCTTTTTAGAGACTTTCTGAAATGACTGAGAGCAAATTGGGCTTCAGCATTCTTGAACTGCTATTTTAATGTAGCGGTTTACAATTGAGCATCTTTTAATAGTTCTTTTGTATCAAACTAATTGCTTGTTTCAGTATCCAGTTGTCCCTTTTTATCTAAAAGGTTAACAAATTGATTTCTTGTAAACATCTATGTTTGCCCTACCATACTTTCTAATTTTTCCTTCAACTGGAATAGCTTATGTTTTACCATTTTTCCCCCGGATATCAAAATCTCTCCAATATTCCATGAACACAAACATTTTCCAGCGAAACATTCTCATCTTGCTTGAATTCTTGATAACACTCAGACTTCATGCTATAGCTTATTTCTCAATACTAGCTCCTTGGACATCAGCTTCTTACAAAACAAATAGTAATTTTTCTCTTACATGCATTTGACATTTTGTAGCCGCCTAGTCTACATTTACCAGGAAATAATAATGCTTCTTTGACTGTATTTTGATAGTGCCTTTCTTCTTTTATATTTGCATCACAGTGCTTGGCACATAGTAGGTACTTAATAAATGTTTATTAAATTGAAGCTGATGTTCTTGTATCAAATTACGGTGTTCCAGGTGATGATGAGGTCATTAATCCTTGACTCTATATTCATTTTCTAGTGTTGATTACTTTGAATTCAGTTTCTCCCATAAAAATGCTGTATTTCTTTTCTGGATGCATTCATTACTTGTGTCCATCAGGTCACAGGCATAACAAGGTCATTCTGTTTCTCTGGTTCATACCATGCTGGTGGTTGTGCATCACCCTGTGGTGCCCTCTTTTATCTTCACGAACAGGATGTTTTTTTGCCTATGGTACTTAAACTCAAATCCAAAGCCATACTTATTATCTTTCCCTCTAAATCTATTTCTCTTTCTGACTTTATTATTTCTGTGACCCCAATTGTTACTGGAATCCTCCACATTAAAACCTTAGATATCCTTGACTTTTTCTTTTTTCTTCACTCCTCATATCCAGCAAAACCTGAAGTCATATCAACTCTATGCTCATGACAGAAAAGAATAGTCGCTGTCTCTCTCTTTCCTCCTCCTCCCCTCCCCCATCAAGTTTGGCTGTCTTTCTTCTTTATTCTCTACCATCTCTCTCACAAACTTTTTTAAAAAGAATATAACTGACATGCTACATTTCTAAAGTAGGCTGTCCAATTATCAGATTTAATCCTTAACGAATGCTGGCTAAATTGAGTTGAATAAAAATATAAACAGTAAATAGGAAGGTAAAAAACTTGAGGCTAATCCCTGGGTTGAATATTTAAATGAAGATTAAAAATAACTAGTGAAGAATCATTAATTCCAGTGTTCAGTGGATATTCACTTAGGAAAAGTATTTGGACTATATCTAATATGGTGAAAGGGACAAACATTTAATGCTAATTCCTAGGTCACAGAGGTTGCTCAAAAACACAGATGATTATGTTTTCTTATACATTGGGGAGTTCCCTCCAAAGATTTAGAGCACAACCTATCCATTGTCCATTTCATGTTATTCTTGTCATATCCTCCCAAAGGTTTGCCACAGGCGGTCTACCCGATGTGCTGGAGGCCTTCCTTGCTTTCTCTTGATGTAATGAGTACCAGTGGAACATTCTGGCTATCCACTTGTCATCTCTTACTTGCCATATGACCAGCCCATCTTCTCTTCTTATCATATAATGCTTTGATGACATTTTCTTACCTTTTGTTCTTTGTGGAGTCCCACATTACTTATATATTGCAGTCTGGTCACGCCTACTATATACTTCCAAGTAAAACTGGTTTTTAATTCTTTAGAGACAGTGGCATTCCATGATTTTCTGCTATATACATACACGAGGGGGTATTTCACATTCCCCAATCCCAAGTAGTGTAACTTAAAGTGCATAGGTTTCCAAAATGGATGATACTGCCCTCTAGAGCGCGCTGGAATGATAGGGGGTAGCAGTAGCCTCAGGCGTAATTGAGGGGGGGGGGTTGTTAAAAATAAGGGGATGGTGGAAGCATAAGGAAAGAAGAGAAGATAAGAAAATTTTGAAAAACTGTTTGTACATGTTTCATCTGTTGTGTAACAGAGTTAAAGTCATAGAGGTTACATTATTTTCCAAATAAACACACAAAATGTAAGTTATAACCAATCAGTGGCCAAATCTGCCAACAGGTCTTAACAAGCAAGTGTTGGCAGGTGAGCATGTCTTGCATTGTCAGGAAGTCCAGCATGCATCAGCAGGAATATGTGCATGTGATGACTTGTTTACCATACAATACATTACATCATCAAAATTTCAATGCAGGAAAAAACCCACAAATTTACATTAAATTATTAAATTTAAGATCCATCATTTTAAAAATATTTTATATTTTTTGAAATGATGCAAATTAAAAAAAAAGTTAAAGGGTTAAAGAAAGTAGATTTTCGGGGGGGGGTATTGAGTGTTTTTTTTTTTAAGTATTAATTAACTTTTTTTTTTCAATTTTTTTAAAAGTTCCCAAATAAGTTTGGAAACCTCTGGAGAAGTTTTGAATGCTGTGGATAAGTACACTTAACCTTGGTAGTGTACTTTCCAGGAATGTACACATTGATAATGAGATTGATGCATGCATTGCTAGAGCTAGCTCAGTGTTTGGGAGGCTCCAAAGGAAAGTATGGGAGAGAAGAGGTATTAGACTACTACCAAACTGAAGGTCTACAGAGCTGTGGTGCTGACCTCATTGTTGTATGCCTGTGAAACCTGGACAGTCTACCAGCGCCACGCCAGGAAACTGAATCGCTTCCATTTGAATTGTCTTAGGAAGATTCTGAAGATCACCTGGCAGGATAAGGTACCAGACACTGAGGTCCTTACTCAAACTAAACTGCCAAGCATTCAATCTACTGCAGAGAGCACAACTCTAATGGGCTGGCCACGTTGTTTGAATACAAAACATACATTTGCCAAAAGGACTATTTTATGGAGAACTCATATAGGGCAAGCGTTCACATGGTGGTCAGAAGAAACAATACAAGGATACTCTCAAGAACTTTGGAATTGATTGTGTGATGTGGGAGACACTGGCACAGGACTGATCAGCATGGCATGTCCACATCAGAGAAGATGCTGTGCTTTATGAGCAAAGCAGAATTGAAACAGCTCAAAGGAAGCTCAGGATGTGCAAATTTAGAGTAACCACCCCAAATGTTTGTCTGTGGTAGAGTATTCTGAGCTCATATTGGTCTGATCAGCCACAGTTGGACACATTGAACTTGACTCTAGCATAGTGATGTCACTTTTGTCCTCTTTGAGAACAAAGGACAACAACCAACCAACCATCAGGCGAGAATACCTTTTAGAGTTACAGAATCAATCAAAGGCATAAACTAAGTGTGAACAACCTGGTTAGTCAAGTTGGGAAGGATCAAAATATTTTGAGACATTAGATGAAATAAGATGAAAAATGCATTGGAATTCATTGACTTAGATACACCTATAAACCTATGTATATCTGAGGAGATTCCAACGGAAGCATTCCAGCCATTACTGGAATGTCATAGTGTCACATTACTTCCTCCTCTCCCTGACCCCCACCTCCCAGTTGACCATGTCATTGGAAAGATTGGAGAAGCAACAAACAATTCATCCAGCTAAGACCCGAGAGAGGACAAACTCCATGCACGTTCTCTCAAGCATCTGGAAGCGTGTCCTTTTCAAGGAGGAGAGAGATGCAGCTTTAAGAATCCATAAGGCCCAGGATAGCTAAGTTGCACCGTGGATAGAGCACTGGCCCTGGAGTCAGGAGAACCTGAGTTCAAATCTCATCTCAGATATTTGCTAGCTGTGTGACCCTGGGCAAGTCACTTAACCTTGATCGCCTCCCCCAGCCCCCTCAAAAAAAAAAAAGAATCCGTAAGGGATTGACCTTGGCAAAAAGGACAGTGGAGAGCTACGTGTACTTTAGTGAAACTCATTAGGACTCTATAGAGGGAGAAAAGGACTTTAATCAGGAGCTATGAGTTGTTCTTTTGCTACATGTGTTTTCTAAACTTGAGCCCACTTTCTTCTGGCTTCAGTAGGTCCTGAGTGTGCCCTGGACATTTTGAGGGTTGGTTTTTATAGCAAATGTATATTAAGAAATATACTACACTAGGAAATACCCATTTCTGTTAGCTAGTTAACTCTAGCTGGCTAGAAATCAGTGAGGAGTACACCAGATTGGGGCTCTTGAGTAACAGCACTAGAATCAACCTTTAAGCCCCCAGGGTTGCCCCTAGAACCTCAAGGGGTGAAGTTGCAGCCACCCTCTGGGGACTTAACCTGGAGAGTAGACCCATAGGGGTGTTAAATAACTTTTCAATTTCCAAAAGAAATTCATAGCAATTTCCTCCTATTTGATTCTAGACCCAATTTTCCCATCTGTACTGTCAGTTCCAGATATAAATGTTGTTGGACAAGATTTGCAGAATATCTGTAAACAATGTGCTAATGAAATTTTTATGTTGGAAACAAGAATAGACAAATGAATAATCATGAGTAGAATTGTACCCAGCATTCCATAGAATAATGAAATAAATATATGGTTGTTAATGGTAGCTAAAATTATATATGCATAATTGGGGAAAAGAAGACAAGTTCAATGCCATACAGCGTTTGTATTTCAATGCTTTCCTTGGTAAAATAGATATGGCATTTCAATGATATTAGGTTAAATTGAGTACGTTAATAATTAATTCAGGCATTCATTTCAAAATAACTACTCAGTGAAATTAATGACTTTGAATTCCAAAAGATCAGTTTAATTGAGCTTAAATCAACTGATATTAGGTACCCCACTAAAAACTATTTATTTATGAGTAGAATTTGGTATTTGACTATAGATTAGCATAACTGTTAGTTTGGATGAGTGGGGTGTATCAAGTCTATTCTCATAGGAGTAATAAGGAAGAACACACTGCATCCTAGAATTAAAAAGAATTAAGATTAAGTGAAGTTGGAGTGAAATTGAAGTGAGGCCTCAGGAGCAGCGTCAAGGAGAGTCTGTGTGAATGAAGCATGTAACTGAGTTATACACTTGGACAAGTACTAGAAAACTCTTGGCTTATAGCAGGCCTAGTAAACTGAGGCCTGACTGGTTAAGTTGTAGCACCCTGCCTTGCAACTCCAGTCCCTGAAGGTCCCCAGCTTTCTTTCTGATGAAGTCCTATTGTCTCTCTTGTGAATAGCATGTTTTAGTCTAAGAAATAAACTCATATATTGTATTGCTTGCCTTCTCAGTGAGTGAGGGAGGAGCTGGAGGGAGAGAGAGAATTAAAGCGAAGAGAACCTCATTCTGTGAGAGCTATTGACTTCCTACCCAAACTAGCTTCCCTCCTGGTTGTCCTTTTGTTCTTTTTACTTTATTCCCCTTGGGGAAAAAAATTCAATGGACATTAATCCTTGCCTGTGTGACTAGTTCAAGCATCAGATAAAGATTTTGGAAGAAATATTGACCCTTGAAAAAAATTCAAGGCATTATTCCCTCTTGATCATGGACAGAAACACTGGGACAGAAGTTAGCATTGATCCAGTTTGGATTTCCCATAAGAGTACCATGATTATATTTCTTTTTTTAAAAAATTATATTTTATTTATTTTAACATTTAAAAAAAGTTTGAGTTCCAAATACTCTTCCCCTGGAAGGGAAGATAGACATCTCTGGAAGGTGGGCAGTTAAAGGAGGTCACGGTGGTGGCAGTAGTAGCTGCTCTTTCCCTCCAGACAGTGACGGAGGACAGGAAAATGTCAGAGATTTCAGTGTTGCTTGGCTCAACAACACCCACTCAGCTTTCAGCAGTCTTTCTGGCTTCCCATGTCTCTGACAGCTACTGTGGAAGCATATTTTAAAAACCTCCTCTTTACTCAAACTGAAAATATTAAGAAATTATATTTTTCTTTTAAAAACCCTTTCCAAAATTCATAGAAAAGACCCTTGGAAAAGGTGGGTGATGATAGGTGAAGGACAAAAAGGTTTTTCTTAGAGAAATGGATTGAAGGTGATAACCACACTTAACTCTTATCTAGATAATATCATTGCCTTTCTCACTCAAGGGAAGTGCTCTTTTTCATTTGAGGGATATATCCTCTCTGCGTCCAATTCAGTTTAGATTCTCAGTATAGATTTTATATTGACCTCTTTGAGGAGCCCATTTATTTCTTGAAGGGAGTGGTCTAGAAAGGATGGGATGGCAAGTTGGTTACTCAAGAAATTCTGTAATGTTAACTAAACTATATTTTAAGATAGCCTTTTCTGGTTCAAGATTCCTATAAATGCTACAGGGGCTGAAATCTTTTGGGGGCAGTCATGTCAAAGAGCATGGGGGACTATGACAGCTTCAAAATCTCACTCTCTGTTTCTCTCTTTCTCCCTCTCTCCCCCTCTCTTTCTGTCTTTCTTTTTCTCTGTCTTTCTCTGTCTGTCTCTTTCCAAGTTAAAAATGGCTTGGAAATAGATTAATGATAAATTAAATAAGATTGTTTTTCACACATGTAAGCCTAAATTGCAGAGTTCAGTATTAGCATTAATATTTTTTCCTTTTATATAGTGTCCTATAGCAGCAGCTCACAAAAGTCTGTGGTACACAGAAAGCATGGAGTAGGGCAAAGGGTAGCCCTTGTTAGAGTGTGCCCCTCTAACATCTCACCCTAATTTTGTGCTCCCACTTACAGGGTCCAGAGTTATGATTTCATCTGGGTATGTTTCCTAGTGTGGATACTCTCCACCAATTCAGGTCAGTAACTCATCCATAGTTTACAGTCTTAGGGAAAGGTTGAGTGGGTTGTTCACAGTCACATAGCCGGAATGTGTCAGAGGGAAGAATTAAACCCAGGTTTTCCCTGCTCCCTACTTTGGGCCTTCATCTACTATGTCACAATGCCTTTCTGTTTATTAATATCTGCCTCAACATACCAATCTTAGATGTATATGAAAATCTGAAGTTTGTTAGAATAAGGTGAGGGAGAAAAACTGCAGATCAAGAAAGCGAAGATGTTTGAAGGAAGCATAAGACCTTAAACTTTCTTCATTCAAGTTGTAAAGGCTAGATCCAAAGTGCAAGTTAAAAATGAAGATGAATTTGTTAATCTAGTTAAATTGGGCTGTCCATATTGCCAAAGTAGGTACTTTAGACACCAAAACAAAAACAAAATAACACCAAAAAAAATAACCACTTTGCAGTCTTTAATTATTTATTTGGTACTATGTACATTGGCTGGGGCAGGTAGGTGGTGCAGTGGATAGAGTGCCAGGCCTGGAGTCAGGAAGACCTGAATTCAAATCTGGCCTTAGATGCTTACTAGCTGTGTGACTCTGGCCAAGTCACTTAACCCTATTTGCCTCAGTCTTCTCATCTGTAAAATGAGCTGGAGAAGGAAATGTCAAACTTTGCCAAGAAAACCCCAAATGGGATAATGAAGAGTTGGACAGGACTGAAACAACTGAACAACATTGGTTAAATAAGACAAATAACTGCCATATCTCATTTTTATTTAGTATTGTATAGAAACGGTTTGAAGGTACTCCTCACTTGAATTACACTTTTTAAATTCAACAGTAATTTGTTAAATACCTATGATAAATTCTGGGAAATGATAATGACCAAGTGTGGCCCCAGGGAAGAAATATGAGAAAGCATCCCCCTCTATGGTGCGTCAGAAAGAATACTGGATTTAGAGTCAGAGGTGCTGGGTTCAAATCATGACTCTGCCATTTACTACCTTTGTTACCTTGGGCAAGTCACTTGACTCACCCGGAAGGTGTGAGGTCTCAAGGTTTCAGTTTACTCAACCATAAAAGGAGAGGGTTGGACAAATGACTTTAAAGGTTCCTTTCAGTTCTAAATTTACAGTCTCTTCTTTGCAGAGGAGGGTGGGGGGTGTAGTATGATATGGATGTATAACTGCATATAATGTCAGACTTAATTGCTATATTGCATAGTTTAAGAAACTATTTTTATCCTTTTTTTTATTCTTTGCTATAAGGGATGACTCTCTGGAAAGTGGAATTGGAGAGAATGAAGGTGATGTGAGAAGAAAGTACATACTAAAAATAAAAAATTAAAAATACCCAAGAATACTAAACAATTATTCTAATAGGATATAATGCTTAAATGCATCTAACAAAATTTTATTGATGGTTTTGGGCAAGGGGGAGCAGGAGGGTGGGAAAGGGCAGACTTGTGTGTCCACTATTGGTGTGGAAATTCCTTCTACCCAAAATGGCCTGCCACCCCATAACTTACACACAATTTTAGGGAGTTGTCTGAAGGGATTAAGAGAATAAATGATTTGCTCCTGTTTTCACAGCCAGTGTGTGTTAGAAGCCGATCTTGAATGCAGGCTTTCCTTATTCCAAGACTTTGCCTACTATCTTACTCTGCCTCTCATAGACGAAAATAAACCCTTCTAATAGAATTGTACCAGATTCCAGTCAACATATGACTAAGACTTTTTGTCTTTTGAGTTATATTGTTACCTTTCCTTCTTAAGATATTTTTTAAAAGGATTTTGCTTTTTTAATCCTTTTTCTTGGTGCAAATTTTTAATATCTTTTTTTTTACTCTCCCCCCACCCCAATTCATCCTCTCAAAGATTTTCTTAAATCTAAAGGTGTAAAGCTCCTACAATAAATGTGAGTGAGGGCAAGAGTTCACTGAATTGCATTGCTTAGCAACATATGTGCACCTTCCCCTATCCCTTAGATTTTTCTACTGAAGACTGGTTGCAAAGTGATTGTAAAAAACATTACAGTGATAAAGGTAGGAGCATCATATGCTAATTTCAATCCACACTCTATGACTGTGTTGACAAAATCATGATGGATGTGAACATATTCAGTTTGGCTGTGATACAGAATGCATCAAGGGGAGCAATAGAAAATAAATCGGGAAAGGGAGCCTGGAGCCAGACTATGAAAAGCTTTTAATGAGAATAGTCTGTCTTCCTAACAGCATAGCTAATACAGGGCTGCACTTGGAGTCCGGAAGACCTGGGTTCAAATTCTACCTCTGTTCACTTACTTGTGACCATAGGTAGGTCTTTATACCTCTGAGCCTCAGTTTCTTCTTGGTTGGTTGTTGTCCTTCATTCTTGAAGAGGACCAAAATGACATCACTATGCTAGAGTCAAGATTCAATGTGTCTGACTGGGGCTGATCAGGCCAATATGAGCCTGGAGCGTTCTACTGCAGGTCAGGCACAAATAGTCTGTGTGAACGTTTGGGGTGGATACTCCAAACTTGTGCATCCTATGTTTCCTTTGAGCTGTTTCAATTCTGCTTTGCTCATAGAGCACAGCACCTTCTCTGATGTGGGCACACCATGCTGAGCAGTACTGTGCCAGTGTCTCCCATGCCACACAATCAACTCCAAAGTTCTTAAGAGAGACCTTAAGAGTATCCTTGTATTGCTTCTTCTGACCACCATGTGAACGCTTGCCCATAAAATAGTCTTTTTGGCAAATGTATGTTTGCATTTGAACAACGTGGCCAGCCCATTGGAGTTGCGCTCTCTGAAGCAGAGTTAGAATGCTTGGCAGTTTAGTTGGAGTAAGGACCTCAGTGTCTGGTACCTTATCCTGCCAGGTGATCTTCAGAATTTTCCTAAGACAATTCAAATGGAAGCAATTCAGTTTCCTGGCATGGCGCTGGTAGACTGTCTAGGTTTCACAGGCACAAACCTTCAGTTTGGTAGTCAGTCTAATACCTCTTCCCATACTTTCCTTCGGAGCCTCCCAAATACTGAGCTAGCTCTGGCAATGCATACATCAACCCCACTATCAACGTGTACATTCCTGGAAAGTACACTACCAAGGAAAGTACACTACCACAGCATTCAAAACTTTTCCATTTGTTGTAACTGATGGTTCCACATATGGATGGTGTGGTGGTGGCTGATGGAGCACCTGTGTTTTCTTGGTGTTAATTGTTAGGCCAAAATTAGCACAAGCAGCAGAGAAGTGATCCATACTTTGTTGCATCTCAGCTTCAGAGGCTGCATTGAGTGTACAATCATCCGCAAACAGAAAAGCATGCACCAGCACTCCCTCCACTTTGGTCTTGGCTCGTAGCCTTTTCAAGTTGAAGAATTCACCATCAGCATGATAGCTGAACTTGATGCCGTGTTCATCCTCGTTGAAAGCATTTAACAACATGGCTGAAAATATCAAGCTAAAAAGCATGGGAGCAAGCACACAGCCTTGTTTCACTCCATTGGTGACTGGGAAGGCACAAGAGCATTCTCCATTATCTAGAACCCAGGCAAGCATGTTATCATGAAATTGACATACGATGCTGATGAGCTCTACCGTAAAATGGTTATGATAATCCTTGTGGTACCTACCTTCAGGATTGTAGTGAGGCTTACATGAGTTTATGTTAAGAGTTCTACAAGCTCAAAGCCATGTAGAATGCTAAATGTAATTATTATTTCCCTTGTGAATAGCAAGAACCCAGAGATTAAAATTCTATTACTTGTGGGATTATCAGTAGCAGCTATGGTCCTCAATATAATCTGATTTTTTTTCATCAGATGTAACTTTAGGACATGACACTACAGAAATAAAGTCAAAAAGTCATTTCCAGACTCTGAAATTTGCTGCTGTCTTTAAAAAAGGAGCAAGGTCAGAAGTTCCAAATGTGCATAGTCCCGCCCAGTCTTTTTGCATTATTCTATCACAGGCAGCAACGTGTGGTGGCAGGAGCTTGGACATGTTAGTCAGAAGGCCTGCACATCAGTTCTACGTTTCACATGTCCTGGCTGTGTAACCTGGGCTAAGTCCCAGTGTCTCAAGGTGCCTCATCTCTCTGTCTCTAAAATTAAGATATTGCCTATCTACCCTAACTCCCTCACAGGAGATTATGAGGAAAATGATATGTAACTCTCAAAACATTCTATAAATGCATTATTTTCTGTAGCTCTGTTCTTCTTTTTTTAATTTTTTTTTTTGCAGAGGGGAAGGCAGGACAATTGGGGTTAAGTGACTTGCCCAAGGTCACACAGCTAGTAAGTGTGTCAAGTGTCTGAGGATGGATTTGAACTCAGGTCCTCCTGACTCCAGCTGCCACCTAGCTGCCCCCAAGCTCTGTTCTTCTTCTAAAGAATGAATATATTTATGCCTACACATCCTTTTTTTATTGGTTTACTGATGATAAGAAGCAAAAGCAGATAGAAACAGCATGGGCATTGTGTCACTGCACTGACCCTTTTGCCATTTGCAAAAATTGCTTGAGGTCTGGGAAGATGTAAAAGGCTAACTTCTTACTGCTCTTTTGTTATTGTTTGTCCTTTGTTCTTGAAGAGGACCATAACATCAAGAAGATGATGCCACGACTTGCAAGTGAGTTGGATTTAAGTGAAGGAGGGCTGTGCAAAGTCACCAGCCTCACTTTCTCCTCTGTAGCCATCTGGGTCCAGTGGCAAGATATAGATCAGGATGACTGGAGATGGCTCCCTAGTACTCTGTCTTTTGCAAAGGGATAACAGAAGAATCATGTATAATAAAGCTTCTACTAACTTTCCTGAAAAGACAGGATACTGTTACAATATGTTTAAGAGGCTGGTACTATAAATTACCATTATGTGGTTTGTTAACTGTGATGGCTGGAGAAAGACAGTGGGAGGACAGAGATATGACACTGAGTGAATTTCTTTCCTGTGGGAAAACAGGAACACCAGCACCCTGTTGGTGGAGCTGTAAATTGACTCAGGCATTCTGGAAAGCAATTTGGAACTATGCCCCCAAGTTACTATACGGTGCATACCCTTTGACCCAGCTACATAACTACTTGTTATCTGCCTTCAAAGAAATCAAAGAAAGAGAAAGGGGCCCTTATATGCAAAAATATGTAGAAGAGGGTTGGGTGCTTTGTTTTGCTTATATAGATTATGCATGTCCACATGGGTTTGTTTACATTTGGTTTACGTGGAGGCATGAAGAAATAACTCTAGAATCTCCTCTACCCACTCTTCTCTAGAGCAGACTTTGATTCCTGCCAAAAGAGGAAGCATGAGGTTGAACCAGAAGCTCTGTTCTCCTCAGAGAAATGGAGAATGATATCCATCTATATTGTTAGTCTAGACTAGAGGAAATCATTTTTAGATTCAATCTGAGCTTCTGGTTCTTTTCCCCTTAAACATATGTGAACAGCAAATAAATCCATCACCATGTGAGGTGTTGAAGAACTGCACCAGGGTGGTAGCAGTGTCAGAGGAGAGAAGGGCATGTATTTGGGAGTTTTACCTTGACAATAGAATGGGTATGGTGCCCGGGGAAGATAGTGAGCAGCTGAGGATGACATCTAGGTAATGAGCCTGTGTGTTTGGGAGGATGATGGTACCATGGTAACAGAGATGTAAGGAAGAGGGGACGTTTTGGGGAAAAAGTAGTGCATTCCATCTTGGACATGTTGAGTTAAAATGTCTACAGGACATCCAATTCAAGATGTCCAAAAGGCAGATGGAGATATAAGACTAGAGTTCAGCAGAGGGGTCAGGGCTGGATAAGTAGATTTGAGAATCATCAACATAGAGATGATAATTGAATCCAGGAGAGCAGACAAGACCACCAAGTGAAATAATATAAAGGGAGAAGAGAAGTGAGCCTAGTATTGAACCCTGTAGGATTCCCCTGGTTAACAGGCAGGACCTGGAAGAAGACCCAGCAAAGGAGACTGAGAAGAATTGGTAAGATAGGTAAGAGGAAAACCAGGAGAGAGTTTTTGTTGTTTGTTCAGTCATTTTTCAGTTATGTCCAACTCTTTGTGACCCCATTTGGGGTTTTCTTGGCAAAGATACTGGAGTGGTTTGCCATTTCCTTCTCCAGCTCATTTGACAGATAAAGAACTGAAGCAAACAGGGTTAAATGACTTGCCCAGAGTCACCCAGCTAGTCAGTGTCTGAGGCTAGATTTGAACTTAGAAAATTGAGTCTTCCTGATTCCAAGCCTGGAACTCTAGCCATTGCATGATGGAAACCTACAGAGAAGAGAGTGCCGAGGATAAGATGGTGATCAACAGTGTCAAAGTTTTCTGACACATCAAGAAAGAAGAGGATTGAGAAAAAAATTAGATTTGGCAGTTCAGAGATTTTTAGTAATTTTGGAGAGAGTAGTTTTGGTTGAATGTGAGGTTGGAAGCCAGACTGAGTTAAGAAGAGAGTGAGAAGAAGTGGAGGCCAATTGTAGATTGCCTTTTCAAGAGTTTAACCACAAGAAGGAGGGAAGAGATGGTAGTATAGCTATCAAGGATGGCTGGATCAAGGGAGAGATTTTTGAGTGTGGGGGACACAGGCATTTTGGAAAGAAACAGGGAAGCAGAGAGAAAAAGATTGATGATGACACAGAGAGTGAGGATAGTAAAGGGAGCAATCTACTAAGAGAAGATGAGATAGAATGGGATCACTTGTGCATGCAAGGTGGAGGAAAAGGAATAAAGCATTTATATAGTGCCTAGTACGTGCAGGTATTGTGCTAAGTGCTTTTTACAACTATTGTTACCCCCAGTTTACAGTCGAAGAAACTGAAGCAAACAGGAGTTAAGTGACTTGCTTGGAATCATACAGTTAATGTGGGCAGCTAGGTGGCACAATGGTTACAGTGCTAGGCCTGGAGTCTGGAAGATTCATCTTCCTGAGTTCAAATCTGACCTCAGACACTTTCTAGATGTGTGACCCTGGGCAAGTCACTCAACTCTGTTTGCCACAGTTTCTTCATCTGTAAAATGAGCTGGAGAAGGAAATGGCAAAACCACTCCAGTATCTGCCAAATGGGATCATGGCAAGCTGGGCATGACTGAAAAATAACTAAATAACACCAAAAATATTTAATAAGTGTATGAGGTCAAATTTGAACTCAGATCTTCCTGACTCCAGGCCCACTACTCTGTCCACTATGCCACTAGATGCTTCTAGAGGCAGAGGTAGAGGGGTTTGCCTTGGCAAGGAGAGGAGCTATTTCATTTTGTGAAACAAGGGTGAAGGTGAAACAGCGGCAGAGGGCAATTGGGAGATTTGAGTTTAGGAGAAGGAGAGAAAAGACAAGGTTCTCAGCTGAGAAGGTGGTGGGGGGAAGGGGAGCCATAGGAGGTATAAGAAGGAAGGAAAAGGTATGGGAAAACCTCTGTGGTAGTGGGATAGTGAATCAATTAGGGAGGATTGCCTTGCTATGGTGAGAGCCCAGTTGAGGTTATATTATATAAATTTGTAGTGAATCCAGTTGGCATGGTTTCATGATTTTCTCCAGCTTCCTTCAGCATCCCATGAGTAGGACTGAAATCAGTGAAATCAGAGGATCATGGAAGTGATTCAGGACTGAGGCTTGATTGTATCAGACTGGTGATAGGACAAGGGAAAAAGGGATTCAAATAAAGAAGACAATGTAGGGTTGAACTGTTCACCAAGGGGTCAAAATGGGAAAGGGAAGAGAGTGTAGCCAGTGCAGGGCAGATATCCTGGGAAATAATTGAGGGGTTAAGGAATGTGAGGTCAAGATGTTCCCTCAAACACATTTATCTTCCAGTTCCTCAACTTACTTATTTCCCATGAATTACTGATTATACTCTTGATCTTGCCATCACCCACAAATGCTGCACTTCCATGTCTATTAACTCTTTAATTCCCTTATCTGATCACAACCTGTTGCTGGTCGAAGTGAAGAAGTGAGAATACTCCTTGCTCACCCTGTACTTTCATCACCGAGTAATCTCTCCTCCTTTGAGGTTCATTCAATACATATCTACCACCCAAAGAAATTCTGGTAGTTGTTGCCTACTGACCACCAGGATCTTCCCTTTCTTTCTTCAATCAGTTCAATAAGTTCACAGACTTCTTCACTTCGACCGGTTAGTTGGATGAACGAATAAAAGTGCAACCGATGTTGAAGAGGGTGGCCAATGAGGTGGCTGCATCATCAGGAGAGAATAAGGCCTTTGAGAGAGCCAGAAGATGGAGGAGTGGGAAAAGAAAAGATTTCATATGGAAGCAAGGTTGTTACTTATGGAATGCACATTCCAGAGAGTGAAGCAACGGTCTGGGTTAGTTCTAGAGTGAGATATCTGGGCATGGAGGGATTAGATTGAGAAGGATGAGAACAAGAGATTGGTTTGGGGGGAATAGAGAACGGGTTTTGAAAAATGACAGTGGTGGGTAGGGGCTCAGCATCAGGGGCATGGGAGAGGGTGTGAGAGGATAGCAGTATAATAATTAATTACTGAGGAATGAGTTTGAGTAGTTTATCATGGTCCTTGGGGGCCATGCATGCTCCACTTGCTCATGCTGATAGATATTATAGTGGTGTCACTCTTCCCCTGAAAGACTAGTTCAAATTTCCATTTTGTCTAAACTATTTACAATTTTTCCTTCCACATCTCTGGGGTTAGAGGTGTGGTGCCCCTTGAAATCTGGAAAATCTATGTAAAATTTGTTGGCCCTCCCTTTGTATCAGAGAAAAAATTTGAATTTTTTCTTTTTATTTTATGGGGCATTCATAGTGCCTTATTGTAAAATTTGGGTTGATATTGTATAATACAATACATATATTTTATGCATCTCTTAGTTTCTAAATCTTTTTTGTATCATCTGCTGGCCTCCATGTGTTGTCTGTGGCTTCCACAAAACTCTTTCAAAATTCCTATTTAATTTCTTATGCTGACCCATGATATATTAAAACGTTGATGGGGAAAGTCGTGATGTGGGAGGGATAATTATAGTAGATTCCATTTCTTCTTGGGCCAGAAAAACAGCTATTTAATACACTGAGCTCCATACAGCTATTCCCGGGGAAACTTATAGTGCCCCTGGTTCTGTTTCCAAAGAATTCTATATTCATGAGTATAAGCATCAATTGCTCTTCAAGCTTTTGACTTTGCAACTTGCTTTTTGACTTGCAACTTGCTGTCTTTCAATTTCATCCCAGAAAAGGGGTTCTGATCTCTTATCAACATAAGCTTGAAGACCAATGTAGTTTACCTTTGGGGTGCAATGGTAAAGGAGAGAATGGTCACTAGAACAAAGACCCAACTTGTCCTAATCAAAGGGGCCACTGAAAGGCATGCTTGTAGGTATGTTTAGCAATTTTGTCCAATGGACCTTTCTCCTGGTGGGAGAGCCAGCTGAATAATGGGAGAAGAAGCTACTGTCACCTTTTTGCACATATAGGGGAAAAACACACGGCCTCTATCAGATAGCTTCCTAGGATTTTAATTTTTTAATTTTAATTTTTTAATTTTATTTCCTTGCAAGCTAATTTTAATAATGACCAAGGAAAACATAATCAATATGATGTGCTTTTTGGATAAATATCATTCCTTTTCTATTCATTCAGAAAATTGAGAGTTGACTACATCTGACAAGTACTACAAGTCCTTTTATTCATGAGACAGATGAGCTTGCATTTGATTGACATTTATTTTGCAATTTCATATTTTTTCTCATTTTCCTTTTCTTTATTTAATATTTTTTAGTTTTCAACATTGATTTCTACAAGATTTTGAGTTATAAATTTTCTCCCCATTTATACCCTTCCCCCACCCCAAGAAGGCATATATTCTGATTGCCCCATTCCCCAGTCTGCCCTCCCTTCTGTCATCCCACTCCCCCCAATCCCCTTTCCCCTTACTTTCTTGTAGGGCAAGATAGATTTCTATACCCCATTGCTTGTATATCTTATTTCCCAGTTGCATGTAAAAACAACTTTTTTTGAGCATTTGTTTTTAGAACTTTTGAGTTCCAAATTTTTTTCCCTTCTTCCCTCCCCACCCACCCTCCTTGAGAAGGCAAGCAATTCAACATAGGCCAGACATGTATCATTATGCAAAACACTTCCATAACAGTCATGTTGTGAAAGACTAACTATATTTCCCTCCATCCTATCCTGTCCCTCTTTATTCAATTTTTCCCTTGACCCTGTCCCTTTTCAAAAGTGTTTGCTTTTGATTACCTCCTCCCCAGCTCTGCTCTCCCTTCTATCATCCCCCCTCTCTTATCCCCTTCCCCCCTACTTTCCTGTAGGGTAATATACCCAATTGAGTGTGTATGTTATTCCCTCCTTAAGTCAAATCTGATAAGAGCAAGATTCACTCATTCCCTTTCACCTGCCCCCTCTTCCCTTCCAATAGAACTGCTTTTTCTTGCCACTTTTATGTGAGATAATTTACCCCATTCTATCTCTCCTTTTCCCCTTCTCCCAATGTATTCCTCTCTCACCCCTTAATTGTATTTATTTATTTATTTTTAGATATAATCCCTTCATATTCAACTCACCCTGGACCCTTTGTCTATATATATGTATATTCCCTTCAACTATCCTAATACTGAGAATAATATAATAATGAGAAAGGTCTCATGAGTTACAAATATCATCTTTCCATGTAAGAATGTAAAAAAAAACAGCTTAACTTTAGTAAATCCCTGATGATTTCTCTTTCCTGTTTACCTTTTCGTGTTTGTCTTGATTCTTGTATTTGAAAGTCAAATTTTTTATTCAGCTCTGGTCTTTTCATTGAGAAAGCTTTATTGAAAATCCATATTTTGCCCTGGAGTATTATACTCAGTTTTTCTGGGTAGGTGACTCTTGGTTTTAATCCTAGCCCCTCTGACCTCTGGAATATCATATTCCAAGCCCTTTGATCCCTTAATGTAGAAGCTGCTAGATCTTGTGTTATCCTGATTGTGTTTCCACAACATTCGAATTGTTTCTTTCTGGCTGCTTGCAATATTTTCTCCTTGACCTGAAAACTCTGGAATTTTGCTGCAATGTTCCTAGGAATTTTCTTTTTGGGATCTTTTTCAAGAGGCAATAGGCGGATTCTTTCCCCTCTGGTCCTAGAATATCAGGGCAGTTTTCTTTGATAATTTCTTGAAAGATGATGTCTAGGCTCTTTTTTTGATCATGGCTTTCAGGTAGTCCAATAATTTTTAAGTTACCCCTCCTGTATCTATTCTCCAGGTCAGTGGTTTTTTCCAATGAGATATTTCACATTGTCTTCCATTTTTTCATTCTTTTGGTTTTGTTTTGTAATTTCTTGATTTCTCATAAATTCATTAGCTTCCATTTGCACCATTCTAATTTTTATGGAATTATTTTCTTAAGTGGTTTTTTGGAGCTCCTTTTCCATTTAGCTAATTCTGCCTTTCAAGGCATTCTTCTCCTCATTGGCTTTTTGGAGCTCTTTTGCCATTTGGGTTAGTCTATTTTTTTTCTTTTTTTTTTTAAATGCAATTTATTTATTTAACATATTTGGTTTTCAGCATTGATTTTCACAACATTTTGAATTACAAATTTTCTCCCCATTTCTACCCTCCCCCCCACTCCAAGATGGCTTATATTCTGGTTGCCCTGTTCCCCAGTCAGCCCTCCCCTCTATCACCCCCCTCCCCTCTCATCCCCTTTTCCCTTCCTTTCTTGTAGGGCAAGATAAATTTCTACGCCCCATTGCCTGTGTATCTTATTTTTTAGTTGCATACAAAAACTTTTTTTGTTTTTGAACATCTGATTTTAAAACTTTGAGTTCCAAATTCTCTTCCCTCTTCCCTTCCCACCCACCCTCCCTAAGAAGTTGAGCAATTCAACCTAGGCCACACATGTATTATTATGTATAACCCTTCCACAATACTCATGTTGTGAAAGGCTAACTACATTTTGCTCCTTCCCAACCCATCCCACTTTATTGAATTTTCTCCCTTGACCCTGTCCCCTTTCCAAAGTGTTTGTTTTGATTACCTCCACCCCATCTGCCCTCCCCTCCATCATCTCCTCGCCTTTTATCTTTTTTTTTTTATCTTCCTCCCTCTTCTTTCCTGTGGGGTAAGATACCCAACTGAGTATGTATGGTATTCCCCCTCAGGCCAAATCTGATGAGAGCAAGGTTCACTCATTCCCCCCTCACCTGCCCTCTCCCCTCTTCCCATAGAACTGCTTCCTCTTGCCACCTTTATGCGAGATAATCCACCCCATTCTATCTCTCCCTATCTCCCTCTCTCAGTATGTTACTCTCTCATCCCTTAATTTCATTTTATTTCTTTTAGATATCTTCCCTTCATCTTCAACTCACCCTGTGTCTGCTCTCTCTCTTTTACATATATATATATATATACACATAAACACACATATATATATATACATACACATACATACATATACACATAGATATATACATACATACACATTCACTTATATATACATAAACACATATATACACATACATACATACATATATATACATATATACATATATATACATATGTACATATATACATATATATATATATGCATATTCCATTCAACTACCCTAATACTGAGGTCTCATGAATCATACTCATCATCTTTCCATGTAGGAATGTAAACAAAACAGTTCAACTTTAGTAAGTCCCTTGCAATTTCCATTTCTTGATTACCTTTTCATGCTTCTCTTGATTGTTGTGTTTGAAAGCCAAATTTTCTATTCAGTTCTGGTCTTCTCACTGAGAAAGCTTGAAAGTCCTCTATTTTATTGAAACTCCATATTTTGCCTTGGAACATGATACTCAGTTTTGCTGGGTAGGTGATTCTAGGTTTTAATCCTAGCTCCATTGACCTCCGGAATATCGCATTCCAAGCCCTTCGATCTCTTAATGTAGAAGCTGCCAGATCTTGGGTTATTCTGATTGGGTTTCCACAATACTCAAATTGTTTCTTTCTGGCTGCTTACAGTATTTTCTCCTTGATCTGGGAGCTCTGGAATTTGGCAACAATATTCCTAGGAGATTTCTTTTTGGGATCTATTTGAGGAGGCGATCGATGGATTCTTTCAATTTCTATTTTGCCCTGTGGCTCTAGAATATCAGGGCAGTTCTCCTTGATAATTTCCTGAAAGATGGTATCTAGGCTCTTTTTTTGATCATGGCTTTCAGGTAGTCCAATAATTTTTAAATTATCTCTCCTGGATTTATTTTCCAGGTCAGTGGTTTTTCCAATGAGATATTTCACATTGTCTTCCATTTTTTCATTCCTCTGGTTCTGTTTTATAATATCCTGATTTCTCATAAAGTCACTAGCTTCCACTTGCTCTAATCTAATTTTTAAAGTAGTATTTTCTTCAGTGATCTTTTGGACCTCCTTTTCCATTTAGCTAATTCTGCCTTTCAAGGCATTCTTCTCCTCATTGGCTTTTTGGAGCTCTTTTGCCATATGAGTTAGTCTGTTTTTTAAAGCGTTGTTTTCTTCAGTGTATTTTTCAGTATTTTTTTGGGTCTCCTTTAGCAAGTCATTGACTTGTTTTTCATGGTTTTCTCGCATCCTTCTCATTTCTCTTCCCAATTTTTCCTCTACTTCTCTGACTTGCTTTTCCAAATCCTTTTTGAGTTCTTCTATGGACTGGGGCCAGTTCATGTTTTTCTTGGAGGCTTTGGTTGTAGGCTCTATGACTTTGTTGTCTTCTTTAGGCTGTGTGTTTTGGTCTTCTTTGTCACCAAAGAAAGAATCCAAAGTCTGAGACTGAATCTGGGCGCGTTTTTGCTGCCTGGCCATATTCCCAACCAACTAACTTGACCCTTGAGTTTTTCAGTGGGGTATGACTGCTTGTAGACTAACGAGTTCTATGTTCTACGTTTGGGGGGGAGGTGCCAGCTCTGTCAGAGCCGCACTCCTCCTTCCCCAAGGACCCCCAGTCCAGACTGGGCTTAGATCTTCAGCAGGCTGTTGCACTCCTGCTCTGATCCGCCACTTAATTCCTCCCACCAGGTGGGCCTGGAGCCAGAAGTAACAACAGCTGTAGCTGCCCCACCTCCGCTGCCCCCAGGGCTGGAAGCTGAACCGAACTCCTTCCACTCCCGCAGCTTTTCCCACTAACCTTCTCCGCAGTCTTTGGTGTTTGTGGGTCGAGGGGTCTGGTAACTGCCGCAGCTCACATATTCAGGGCGCTAGGGCCCCCTCCGCCGGGCTTCTGGTCTGGATCTTCCACGCCGCTCAGGCTGGGCTCTGCTCCACTCCGTTCCCAGCTCCCAGCTCCCACCTCCCAGCTCCCAGCTCCGTGTGGAATAGACCTCACCCAGAGACCATCCAGGCTGTCCTGGGCTGGAGCCCTGCTTCCCTCTACTGTTCTGTGGGTTCTGCCGTTCTAGAATTGGTTCAGAGCCATTTTTATAGGTTTTTGGAGGGACTCGGGTACGGAGCTCACTCTAGTCCATGCTTACCAGCCGCCATCTTGCAACTGTGTCTAGTCTATTTTTTTAAGGTGTTATTTTCCTCAGTATTTTTTTGGGTCTCCTTTAGCAAGTCATTGACCTTCTTTCGTGATTTTCTTGCATCACTCTCATTTCTCTCTCCGATTTTTCTTTTTCTTCTCTTACTTGCTTTTCCAAGTCCTTTTTGAGCTCTTCCATAGCCTGAGACTAGTTCATATTTTTCTTGGAGGCTTTTGATGTGGGCTCTTTGACTTTGTTGACTTCTTCTGGCTGTATGTTTTGATCTTCTTTGTCACCAAAAAAAGATTCAATAGTTTGAGTCTTTCACTGCTTGCTTATGTTCCCAGCCAACTACTTGACCCTTGAGGCTTTTGTCAGGGTATGACTGCCTTCAGAGTGGTGAGTGCTTTGTCCCAAGCTTCAGGGTCTTGTACTGCTGTTTTCAGAGCTACTTCTACACAGCAAGCTCTGTCACACCAGCCCTCCTCCTCCCCCAAGAACTGCCAACCAGGACTGTGACCCAGATCCAAGCAGGGCAAAGTGAGAGAACCCTGTCTCTGAGCCAGCAAAATGCTCCCTGCATTCCTGCTCTTATTCACCACTTGATTCCTCCCACCAGGTGGGCCTGGGGCTGGAAGCAACTGCAGCTGGAGCTCTGGAAGCAGCCACAGGAGCTTCCTGCTGCTATTGCCACTGCGCCCCCTCCACCGCCCCCGGGGCTGGGGCCAGACCACTCTCTAACCTGATCCAGCAGTTTTCCCACTAACCTGCTCTGTGGTCTTTGGCATTTGTTGGTTGAGAAGCCTGGTAACTGTCATAGCTCAATGATCCACAGCTCTAAGGCCTGTTCCACCCCATCTCCTCAGCACCTGGTCTGTCCTGGTGCAGCCCCTGCTGGGCTGCACTCTGCTCCTGGCACCATGCGATAGACCCTTCCAGGTCACCATCCAGGCTTTCCTGGGCTGGAGACCTGTTTCCCTCTGCTATTTATGGGTTCTGCAGCTCTAGAATTTGTTCAGAGCCATTTTTTACAGGTGTTTGGAGGGACTTGGAGGAGAGCTTAAGCAAGTCCCTGCTTTCCAGCCACCATCTTGGCTCTGCACTCCGCGCCCCCCCCCCCCCCAGGATTTTTATTAAGAGATTTTGCAACATGCCCGTGAAAAAGTGGAGGATGAGTGATTTTCCACAGGGCAAGTAACAAGTTAGGAGACTTGAGAAGAGAACACGAGTCCTCTCTAATCATTTAATGTTCCAGCTTCTCTCTTCCCCATTCCAAGTTGTCGTTAGTAATATAGCAAAGGATTCTTATTTTAAGCAGCTCAAAGAAATGTTATGACTAACCAAAGAACCGATGAAACAGTTTCTAGTTTTCTGTAAACTTGACCATGAATATCTACTATGATGCACTTTTATGATTATCAATATAATCTTTTACCTATGTGCAAAGTTGCATACTTTTTATGCATATGGTATAAACTTTTGAGCCTTTTCTTCACTAATTATCATAGACTAATTTATTCCTCAGATAGTCTCTGAATAGTAATTAGTTCATTTTTATTATGCTGCATATTCAAATGTTAATTTTCACACTATCATTACTGTAAAGCCAATTTTTTTTCTCAAAAACTAAAATTATACTGACTTTCTGATTGGTGCAAGAAGTTTCTTTGCTTAGAGTCTTCTGACATAGAGAAAGCCAAATTTATTTAATTAGTACAATTAACAAAAATAATAACATTCTTGTGCTTAGAGGCAAAACTTATAAGTTAAATGAGGCCATATATTTAGAGACCTTACAAGTTTTCCAAAAGGGGAACTGTTTACTTCTGTGAAGACTGGAAATACATTAAAGAGTGTGTAATTTGAAGGACATTGAGGTTGTATGGGAACAAAATGTCAAAATTTATGCTGGTCTCAGAGTCAGAAAGTCCTGGTTTCAAATCTTGCTTCACTTGACTTTTCGGATTTTGTTTTCTGATCTATAAAAATGGGGATGATAATAGCTGTGCAATACCTGTCTCACAGGGTTGTTGTGAGGCTTAAATGAAATAATGGATTTAAAAGTGCTTTTCAAACTATTTTTAAAAATTAATTAATTATTTTATTTTTAGTTTTTAACATTCACTTCCATAAGATTTTGAGTTTTAAATTTTCTCCCTCCACCTCTCCTCTCCCCTTGCCAAGATGGCATGCAATCTGATATAGGCTCTACTTATACGTTCATATTAAATATATTTTCACATTAATTATGATGTAAAGAAGAATCAGAACTAATGGGAGGAACCATGAGAAAGAAGAAAAACAAAACAACAAAAGAAAAGGGGAGCAAATAGTGTGCTTCCATCTGCATTCAGACTCCATAGTTCTTTCTCTGCATGGCATGTGAATGGCATTTTCCATCAAGAGTCTTTTGGAGTTGTTTTAGATCCTTGTGTTGCTGAAGAGTTAGGTCTATCAAAATCAGTCATCACATAATGTGGCTGTTACTGTGTACAATGTTCTCCTGGTTCTGCTCATTTCACTTAGCCTCAGCTCATATAAGTCTTTCCAGGTTTTTCTGAAAGTATCCTGCTCCACATTTCTCAGAGCACAATAGTATTCCATTATATTCATATACCACAACTTGTTTAGCCATTCTCCAATTAATGGACATCCCTTCAATTTCCAATTCTTTGCCACCACAAAAAGAGCTGCTGTAAATATTTTTATACATGTGGGTCCTTTTCCCATTTTTATGATCTCTTTGGGATGCAGACCTAGAAGAGATATTGCTGGATCAAAGAGTATGCACAGTTTTATAGCCCTTTGGTCATAGTTCCAAATTGCTCTCCAAGATGGTTGGATCAATTCACAACTTTGCCAACAATGCATTAGTGTTCAATTTTTCCATATCTTCTCCAACATTTATCATTTTTCCTGTTTTGTCATGTTAGCCAATCTGATAGGTGTGATGTGGTTCCTCAGAGTTGTTTTGATTTGTATTTCTCTAATCAATAGTGATTTAGAGCATTTTTTCATATAACTATAGATGACTATAATTTCTTCCTCTGAAAACTGCCTATTCATATCCTTTGGCCACTTATCAGTTGGGGAATGACTTTTATTCTTACAAATTCAATTTAGTTCCCTATATATGTTAGAAATGAGGCCTTTTTTTTGGAGACACTAGCTGTAAAAATTGTTTCCCAGCTTTCTGCTTCCCTTCTAATCTTGGTTGAATTGGCTTTGTTTGTGCAAAATCTTTTCAATTTAATGTAATAAAAACCATCCATTTTGCATTTCCTAATGTTCTCTATCTCTTGTTTGGTCATAAATTCTTCCCTTCTCCATAGATCTGACAAGTAAACTATTCCTTGTTCTCCTAGTTTGCTCATAGTATCAGTCTTTGTATCCAAATCATGTGCCCATTTTGACTTTATCTTGGTATAGGGTGTAAGATGTTAGTCTATGCCTACTTTCTTCCATACTATTTTCCAGTTTTCCCAGCAGTTTTTGTTAAATAGTGAGTTCTTATCCCAGAAACTGGAGTCTTTGGATTTATCAAATAGTAGATTACTATAGTCACTGACTATTGTGCCTTCCGTTCCTGACCTATTCCACTGATCCACCAGTCTATTTCTTAGCTAGTTCGAAGTAGTTTTGATGATTGCTGTTTTGCAATACGATTTAAGATCTGGTACAGCTAGGCCATCTTCTCTTACATTTCTTTTCATTAATTCCCTTGATATTTATTTATTTATTCTGGACCTTTTGTTATTGTTTTTTTTCTGGCTCCATAAAATAATTTTTTGGTAGTTTGGTATGTCATTGAATAAGTAAATTAATTTAGGTAGAACTGTCATTTTATTATATTTGCTCAGCCTACCCATCAGCAACTGATATTTTCCCAGTTATTTATATCTCACTTTATTTATATGAAAAGTATTTTGTCATTGTATTCATATAGTTCCTGGGTTTGTTTTGGCAGGTAGATGCTGAAATATTTTATAATGTCTACAGTAACTTTAAATGGAATTTCTCTTTCTAGCTCTTGCTGTGGGGCTTTGTTAGTAATATATAGAAATGCCAATGATTTAAGTGGGTTTAGTTTATGTCCTCCAACTTTGCTAAAGTTGTTTATTATTTCAAGTAGTTTTTTACTTGATTCGCTAGGATTCTCTAAGTATGCCATCATATCATCTGCAAAGAGTGATAGTTTTGTTTCTTCTTTGCCTATTCTAATTCCTTCAATTTCTTTTTCTTCTCTTAATGCTAAAGCTAATATTTCTAGTACAATATTTAATAACATATCTAACTTTTCTAAAATTCTCTTTATCTCCTTAACTTCTTTCTTGTTTATTTTGTGGTTAGATTTATCTAGTTTTGAGAATGGGAGGTTGAGGTCTCCCACTAATATAGCTTTCTTTTCTATTTCTTCCTATAACCCCCTTAACTTCTCCTCTAAGAATTTGGATGCTATACCACTTGGTGTGTGTATGTTTAGTAATGGCATTACTTCATTGTCTATGGTACCTTTTAGCAAGAGGTAGTTTCTTTCCTTATCTCTTTTAATTAGATCTATTTTTGCTTTTGCTTTGTCTGAGATCAGGATTGCTACCCCTGTTGTTTTTTTTTTTACTTCAGCTGAAGTGTAATATATTCTGCTCCAGCCTTTTACCTTTACTTTGTGTGTGTTCCTCTGCTTCAAATGTGTTTCTTGTAAACAACATATTGTAGGATTATGGTCCTTAATCTACTCTGCTATCCATTTCTGTTTTATGGAAGAGTTCATTCCATTCACATTCACAGTTATGATTACTGTCTGTGTCTTTCTCTCCATCCTCTTCCTCTACCCCATTTATGCTTTCTTCCTTTCCCTCCTCACTAGAGTTTTGCTTTTGACCACTGCCTCCCTCAGTCTGCCCTCCCTTCTATCAGCCCCTTCTCTTTTCTTCCTCTTTACCCTTAACTACTTCTTTCCTCCCTTCTATCCCCTGGCCCTTTTCTTTTCCCTTTCCCCTCCCACTTCCTATAGGGTAAGTTGGATTTCTATATCTAACTGATTGTTATTCTTTCTTTGAGACAAATCTGATGAGAGTAAGGTTCAAATAATACTCATCTCCCTCCCTTCTTTCCCTCTACTATAATAAGTTTCTGTGACTTTGCATGTGGTGTAATTTACCCTTGTCTACCTCCTCCTTTCCTCTTCTCCCAGTACAATCAGTTTTCACCACTTAATTAGATTTTTTTTACCATCACATCAAAGACAACTTGTACCCATGCCCTCTGTATATGTATACCACTTTTAAATGTCATAATAACAGTACAGTTCTCAAGAGTTACAGTGTCATCTTCCCTTGTAGGGATATAAATGGTTTGCTCTTATTAATAACATGTTTTTTTTTGTTTCTTGTTCACCTTTTTATGGCTCTCTCGAGTCTTGTATTTGAAGATCAAATTTCCTGTCTTTTCATCAGGAAGGTTTGGAAGTCCACTATGTCATTTATGCTTTTTTTATGCTCATCTCCTCCCCTACAAGATTATGCTCAATTTCATTGGGTAGTTGATCCTTGGTTGTAATCCAAGGTCCTTCGACTTATGGTATATTGTATTTCATGTCCTCCAGTCTTTTAATGTAGAAGCTGCAAGGTCCTGTGTAATCCTGACTGTGGTTCCATGATATTTAAATTGTTTCTTTCTGGCTGCTTGCAGTATTTTTTCTTTGACCTGGTATTTTTGGGATTTGTCTACATTTTCAATTTGGGATATCTTTTAGGAGGTGATCAGTGGATTCTCTCAATGACTACTTTACCTTCTGGTTTTAGGACCTCAGGGCAGTTTTCCTTGATGATTTCCTGAAAGATGCTGTCCAGGCTCTTTTTTTCATCATGGTTTTCAGTTAGACCAATAATTTTTAAATGTCTCTCCTGGATCTATTTTTCAGGTCAGTAGTTTTACCAATGAGGTATTTTATGTTTTCTTCTATTTTTTTCATTTTTTTGTTTCTGTTTGACTAGTTTTTAATATCTCATAGAGTCATTAGCTTCCACTTGCCCAATTCTAATTTTTAATGAATTCTTTTCTTCAATTAGATTTTGTACCTCCTTTTCCATTTGGCTCATTTTGCTTTTTAAGGCATTCTTCTCTTCAGTGAGTCTTTCTGCCTCCTTTTCCATTTGACCAATTCTAGTTTTTAAGGAGTTGTTTTCTTCAGTGTACTTTTCTCCATTTGGCCAATCATATTTTTTCACTTTTTTCTTTTCATTAATTAATTAATTTTTAGTTTTCAACATTCACTTCTACAAGACTTTGAGTTCCAAATTTTCTCCCCATCTCTCCCCTCCCCCTCCCCCAAGACAGCATGCATTCTGATTAGTCCTTCCCCCAATCAGCTCTTTCTTCTGTCACCACACTCCCCAACCCTTCTCTTGTCGCCTTCCCTTCTATTTTCCTGTAGGGCAAGATAGATTTCTATACCCCATTGCCTGTATATCTTATTTCCCAATTGCATGTAGAAATATTTTTTTAACATTTGTTTTTAAAATTTTTAATTCCCCATTGTCTCCCTTCCTCCCTCCCCACCACCCTCATTTAGAAGGCAAGTAATTCAATATAGGTTTTTTACATGTGTAGTCATGCAAAACACTTCCATAGCAGTCATGTTCTGAAAGACTAACTATATTACCTCCATCCTATCCCGCCTCCCATTTATTTTATTTTTTCCTTTGACCCTGTCCCTCCTCAAAAGTGTTTACTTCTGATTGCCCCTTCCTCCTATTTGCCCTCCCTTCTATAATCCCGCCTCTTATCCCCTTATCCCCTACTTTCCTGTAGGATAAGATAGATTTTCATACCCAATTGTGTATGTTATTCTCTCCTTAAGCCAAATCTGATGAGACTGAGGTTAACTCATTCCCTCTGACCTCTCCCCTCTTCCCCTCCATTGTAAAAGCTTTTTTTTTGCCTCTTTTTGTTTGTTTGTTTTGTTTTTGTTGGGAGGAAGGCAGGGCAATCAGGGTTAAGTGACTTGCCCAAGGTCACACAGCTAGTAAGTGTGTCAAGTGTCTGAGGTTGGATTTGAACTCAGGTCCTCCTGACTCCAGGGCCAGTGCTCTACTCACTGTGCCACCTAGCTGCCGCATTTTGCCTCTTTTATGCAAAATAATTTACCCCATTCTACCTCTCCCTTTCTCAAGT
Organism: Trichosurus vulpecula; assembly: GCF_011100635.1. Lineage (NCBI taxonomy): Eukaryota > Metazoa > Chordata > Mammalia > Diprotodontia > Phalangeridae > Trichosurus > Trichosurus vulpecula. The sequence continues at coordinate 494,786,020 of NC_050573.1, forward strand.
ACATTCTTCTCTCACCCCTTAATTTTATTTTTTAGATATCATCCCTTCATATTCAACTGTTCTTGTGCCCTCTGCGTGTGTGTGTGTGTGTGTGTGTGTGTGTGTGCGTGTGTGTGTATTCCCTCCGACTACCCTAATATTGAGAAAGGTCTCATGAGTCACAAATATCTTTTCATGTAGGAATGTAAACAGTTCTATTTTGATAAGCCCTTTATGATTTCTCTTTCTTATTTATCTTTTCATGGTTCTCTTGATTCTTGTACTTGAAAGTCAAATTTTCTACTCAGCTCTGGTTTTTTTCATCAAGAATGTTTGAAAGTCCTCTATTTCATTGAATATCCGTTTTTCCCCTGAAGGATTATACTCAATTTTGCTGGCTAGATAATTCTTGGTTGTAAAGCTAGCTCCTTTGACTTCAGAATATTATATTCCAAGCCTTCTGATCCCTTAATACAGAAGCTGCTAAGTCTTGTGTTAGCCTGATTATGTTTCCAAAATACTTGAATTGTTTCTTTCTGGCTGCCTGCAATATTTTCTCCTTGACCTGGGAACTCTGGAATTTGGCCACAGTATTCCTAGGAATTTTCCTTTTGAGGTCTCTTTCAGGAAGTGATCAGTGGATTCTTTCAATTTCTATTTTACCCTCTGGTTCTAGAATAACAGGGAAGTTTTCCTTGATAATTTCTTTAAAGATGATATCTAGGCTCTTTTTTTTGATCATGGCTTTGAGGTAGTCCAATAATTTTTAAATTATCTCTCCTGTATCTATTTTCCAGGTTAGTTGTTTTTCCAATGAGATATTTCACATTGTCTTCTATTTTTTCATTCTTTTGGTTTTGTTTTATAACTTCTTGATTTCTCATAAAGTCATTAGCTTCCATTTGCTCCATTCTAATTTTTAAGGAATTATTTTCTTCAGTGAGCTTTTGGACCTCCTTTTCCATTTGGCCAGTCCTGCTTTTAAAGGCAATCTTCTCCTCATTGGTTTTTTGGATCTCTTTTGCCGTTTGGGTGTTATTTTCTTGAGCATTTTTGGGGGGTCTCCTTTATCAAGCTGTTGACTTGTTTTTCATGATTTTCTTGCGTCACTCTTCCCAATTTTTCCTCTACTTCTCTTACTTGATTTTCCAAATCCTTTCTGATCTTCCAGGGACTGAGACCAATTCATATTTTTCTTGGAGGCTTTGGATATAGGAGTTTTGACTTTGTTTTCTTCTAGTTGTACGTTTTGATCTTCCTTACCACCAAAGTAAGATTCTATAGTCTGATTTTTCCCACTGTTTGTTCATTTTAATAGCCAATTACTTGACTATTTAGCTCTTTGTTAAGGTAGGTCTTTCATTCCAGTTTGGAGGGTGTACTGTCCCAAGCTTCAGGGGTTTTGCGTAGCTGTTTTCAGGGATCTTTTTAGGGACCTGCAAATATTCAGTTCTTCCAAGGTTGTATGATAAAAGGAGAGGTGTTTACTCCTCTCCTGGTCTGTGCCCTGATCTGTGAGTGACCACAAGCACTCTTCTGCCTTGGAACTGTGAGGAGGATTCCCTCTCCACCCCTGCCATAAGCTCTGCCATGCCAGTGCGCCTCCTTGCCTCAGAACTGCCACCCAGGATTGTGACCCAGATTGAAGCATGGGCAAAGCAAAAGAATCCTGCCTCAGTGCCAGCAAAGAGATCCCTGCAATCTCCCTTTGATAAGCAGCTCAATCCGCCCACTGTCTGTGGGCTGAGAGCTCCAGAAGCAGTGGCTGCTGCTGCTGCCCTGGAGCTGGGGCTGGACATTGCTCCTCTCTCACCCAGGTCCAACAGACCTTTCCTACTGACCTTCTAAGTTATCTTTGGTTTTTGTGGGTTGAGAAGTCTGTAAATGGCCTCAGCTGCCTGTGATTCAGTCCCCTGAGGCCTGCTCCGGCTTGTCTTTGTAGGTGCAGTCCATTCCGGACTGTGCTCTTCTCTCGGACTAGTGCATCAGATCTTTCTTGTTGATCTTCCAGGTTGTCTTTGGCTGGAAATTTGTTTCACTCTGTTGCTTTGTGGGTTCTGCTGCTCCAGAATTTGAGTCATTTTTACAGGTATTTTGGGGGTTTGGGGGGAGAGCACAAGGAAGTCCCTGCTTTTACTCTGCCATCTTGGCTCCACCCAAACATATTTTTTAAGGACTTGTTTTCTGCAGTCAATTTTTGTCCTCCCTTTCCCAAGCTATTGACTCTCTCTTGCATACCTCTCATTCCTTTTCCCAATTTTTCTTCTACCTCTCTTATTTGACTTTTAAAATCATTCTTGAGTTCTTCCAAGAAGGCTTTTTGGGCTTGAGATCAGATCATATTCCCCTTTGAGGTTTCAGATGTGGGAATATTGACAATGTTGTCCTCTTCTGAATTTGTGCCTTGATCTTCCCTATCCCCATAATAAGAATCTATGGTCATTGTCTGTTTCTGCTTTTTGCTCATGATGTTTGCCTGTTTCCTGGCTTTGAAAATTGAGCTCTCCTGCTGGAGCACGGGGGCACTGACCCAGGCTTCTTATTCTGGGAGCCTGGGACCTGGTCACTGGCTTTGTATGTTAGGGCCTCAGGTGCTAGCAGCTGGAGGCTGTAGGGGTCTGGCAGCTTACCTGGTGATGAGCTGGAGTCAGCAACACTGGAGCTCTCAGGGTGGAGGTGGGGAGTCTGGCCCCTGTAGAACCCCTGCTCACCTGGACTTCTTCAAAGCACTCAAAGCTTTGGCTTTGGGAGGATGTCTGCCAACCTGGTGCTGTGCTTCTTGGAGTTGTGCTGGAGCACCAGGAGATTTGGCTGCTGGAGAATGCAGGTGCATGTGGTGGTTCTCCAAGCTAGTACCTACCAGGTCCCCAGCCCTACGGAGGCACTTGGGGGTCCTGGTGTTGGCACTTGCCTGCTCCACCACCCTGGGACACAGGATCTTCCCCTGGTTTGCTGAGGTGGGGCTTGCTGCTGGCTTGCTGGGATGCCTCCCATCCTGTACTGTTCCCCCTCCCCCAGAGTGAAAGAGGCCTTTCCTGTTAATCTTCCAAGCTTCTTGGGCTACAAGACTGTTGCACACCATCTTTTTGCTGGCTCAGCTGTTCCAGGGTTTTTCCTGGGGTGATATTTTATGGGCTTTCAGAAGTCACTAAGGGAGGGTGAGAGTGACTTACTTCTTACTCCACCATCTTGGCTCCCAGAAGGCTTTTAAAACTTTAAAGGTCTATAACTATCAGTTGTCACTATTATAATTAATGAGGCAGCTAGGTGGTCTTATAGAGAATCTGACTTGGAGTCAGGAAGCCTTGGGATGAGATCCTGTGTCAGAATTTGTTAATTGTACGACCCTGGGCAAGTCACTTAATCTCTCTCAGCCTTGGTTACCTGGCCCACAAAATGGGTTTAATATTAATTACAGTACTTATTTTACAGGATTATTGTCATGATCAAATGAGGCACAAAAAAGTGAAATACTTTGTAAACTTCAACACATTATATCAACAACAACAATAATAATATTAATAATAATATCTAGTATTTATATAGAGCTTGAAGGTTTGTAAAGTGCTTTACAAGTATTATCTCACTTGATTTTCACAACAACCCTGGGAGTTAAGTGGTATTATTACCTCATTTTACAGAAAAGGGAACTGAGGCAGGCAGATGTTAAATGATTTCCCCAGGGTCAAAAAACTAGTTAGTGTCTGAGGATGGATTTGAACTTATGTCTTCCTTAGTCCAGATCCAACCCTTTTCCCACTACACCACCCAGCTGCCAAGACTGTGTTGTTGACTTAGAATCACCCCATTGCTGAGTATAGGCTATATCAAGTTAAAGGAACAGTTATTGGTGTTGATTAGTCATTTTTCAGTTGTGTCCAATTCTTTGTGACCCCGTTTGAGGTTTTCTTGGCAAAAATACTGGAGTGGTTTGCCATTTCCTTCTCCAGCTCATTTTATGGATGAGCAAACTGAGGCAAACAGGGTGAAGTGACTTGCCCAAGATCACATAGCTAGTAAGTGTCTGAGGTCAAATTTGAATTCAGGAAAAGGAAGCTTCCTAACTCCACACCTGGTACTCTATCCACTGTGTTGCAGAACAGACATCCTAGAAAAAAGAAGCATCCTGCGGAAGTGAGAAAAACTTTGGATTGGAAATCAGAGGACACATTTTCAAATCTTGCCTTTCAAGTTACTATCTCTGTGTCTTAGCACAATTTTTTTTCTCTGAACTTCTCACATCATCCAGAAAGTCAATATAATTTTAGTTTCTGAGAAAAATGGACTTTACAGTAATGATAGGGTGAAAATTAACATTTGAATATGCTGTGTAATAAAAATGAACTAATTACTATTCAGAGACTATTTGAAGAATAAAATAGGCTGTGATAACTAGCGAAGAAAAAGCCTTGGGATTGTGGTAAGATGACAGGCTAGGAAATGTTAGAGAAGAGGATCCCAGATTCCCTTCAAATACTTTATCAGGGTTTGAGATGCACCATTCTACTAGGTGATATGATCGCTCCACACTCCTCCATCCAATCCAGGTGAGAGACTCTGGAAATAAAGGCACTGCATAAATCCTGGCATAAATAACCTGGGACAGGTCAAGAACAAAGCCCAGAGGGCAGAGGCTGGAGCCCAGTTGTTTTTGGAACCTTCAGCGCAGTTCCAGTACTCTGAGCCTGAGCTTGGAAACACCCAGGAACCTACCATCCAACCTGACCCTTCACTGAGGCCTTTGGCTGCAGGAGACCAATTTGGGGACCATTCTGGAAAGGTCAATGAGGCACTCCCAGAGCAAGTCAGGTAGTTTTAGAGTGCTGTGCAAGCCTTCATGAAACCAGTTGGCTACCTGAGGCTGGCTTGAGAAGGAGCAGCCTCCCAGCATTCTGGATAGACAGCACGGAGCCTGAGGCCATCCCATTCACAACAGAGCCTGAACTCAAACCTAGACTAGCCAGAGAGCAGTTTCTGAGCATTCCAGGGAAGGTCCATGGGGATCCAATGACTGAGTAGCCAAGTTCTGAGAAAAAGACCCTCAGTAAAATGCAGTCAAGCAGTCCCTGATGCCTATGGCAGAAGCCTAGCAGTGGGGGAAAGACCCTGGATAGAGCCTATAGGAGAGGTCCTGTAGCCCAGGGATGGAGGGGAGTCCTGAGGCAAAGCCCAGCACCTGAAGAGTCTCTTGAAGGAAGGTCCTGGTCTGGATCACTGTACTCAGGACTAGGCAGGCCCTGCCCATACCATTCATTTGCTGAACTTGACCTAAGCACCTCCTGATGGGGTGCTTAGGTACTTGTGCTTAGACCTTAATTCTAATAGCCTCTGCTTGCGTGCCTGTGCCTGAACCCCAATTCCAAAACCCCATCCAGTTTTAAAATTACATCTCTCCCTAGCCTCAAAATACTGTCTCTCTAGTTTCTCTCTAGTTCAAGGGCAGCATGCCCTAGCAGCATACTTATCTCTACTCCTTTCACAGTAGCCAGCTCTGCCTACCTATAGAATTTATTGGTCTGACTCCCTATGTATTGCTAATTGACTGTGCACTGGGACATAATAATATTTACTGCCTACTGACCTTACTGATAGATATCCTAGACATAGTCAAATGTATACTCTCTTACATTAATCTTGACTAACAAGACTTTTGATGGAAGCAACCTGGATATCTCCAGTCAGCCCTGAATGTTAGTTGACTTAGTGATGTTTCACGGTCAAAACCACACCTCCTCCTAGCCTCCACTTGGGCTATTTCCCAGTGAACTCTGGGTAATACACCTGGGCAGTAGATACTAAATGTGCTTGTTCCTTTAAGAACTAACCATTTCTTAACCACGCCTTAACCACTCCCTAATCCCACCCCAAAACAACTAATCAAGACACTTGATACATGTTTCCCCCCAAAATGCCCTATGTAAGTTATAATTGTGTCCCCGTTAGATTTCAGGTTCCCTAAGACCTCTTGCCCACTGTAAAGCATCACAATAAACTTTTGCCAACTTGACTTAAAGATTGCTTGGGTCCTTGAATTCATTCCAGATGACCTTGCCCTGGGAACTTTAGTTTGGGATTCCTGAATCCCTGGGTTTTTCACCCTCAATACTGCCTTCCCCAAATTATTGAGGAAATACTTTGTTTTGAGACATCCATGAGGTAAGCCCCAAAGATAATAGCAACACTACAAGTACAGGTAAAAGCTAAGAAAAAAAATACTCTGGGCACAGAGACTATAAGAGTATGCAGAGGAAATGGAATAAGAGACACATAATGGGAAAGCTAGGGAATAAGTTGATATCCTCTATTATTCTTTTATATTTAATGATTTGTGGATTCTTGCACAGATAGATACATTGAATTCTTTTTGTAGTTGAGTAGAAGTATTAGGATATAAGCTCATATTATGTAGGCTCACTGAAAACATCCTTGATACAACTCTAGTAGTTGACAGAATAAGGATGGCATTTTCCTCATCCAGTTAGTATGTGATTTTTACTCTTTCTCCCAGGCTTATATATTTTGAAAGCTTCCACACAACTTGAAGATGATGAATATCTGTCATGGTGCTGTCTATCACAAGTGTTGGTCTCAGATTTTTATTAACTAGTGTTGTATCTTGGTGAAGGTGGGCAACAGGTGACCTGTGAAAATATTCCAATTACAGTGTCAGTTTATTGGTTGAGTTCCAAAAGGATATCTTCAGGATTATATGTCATTTCAGTCTATGTAGAAAGCATGCTTCTGAAGGATAATTCTAGCCACTGGATCATGTCTTGGTAGTTATTTGCTGGGTATTAAATTTTTCAACATAGTAATTGGTGGCAATCTTTCTACAATTTTCTTACATAATCTAAATTGATCAGTGAGTTAGGCCTCCTTAAGAATAACTCTTCTGAAATTTCTGGCTGCGATGGCTTGGTCCTGAATTGTCCTTCTATTTCTGTAAACAAATCCCTCTGACTCAGTCATTTGTTTGATTTTTGTTGTTTTTGTTGTTGAAGACATGATATTGGCTGAGTTCATGTGGATATCATCCATGGAGAATCTTTTTATTTTGTATTTTGATCTTAGCCATTCCATAGATTCCCTTCAGGAAGCAAACCACTTTCGGTTACATTCAACAAACCCAGCTGTGTATCTGTTTTCAGCCTTAACCACCACTTGTCAAAGTGGTGATTGTTCCAAAAGAATTTCTATAGGTTTATGACCTGTCTCCCATTTGGTGAGAATGTATTAACTTTTCTGTAGCTGCCTTAGGGTTATGGGTTCCATATTTCATGAATATTATATGGCTCCTATATTATGTAGCTCAAAGAAGCTGTAGAATGTGCAGTGGCTACATCCTGGTAAAACTGCCTCAGCAGACAGGCTAAACCAGGTTGAGAGTAACTGACAGATGTCAAACCCATCAGAGAGTCAGGGGGATGTCTACCCCAAGCATGTAAAGACTTACTCCAGTGGAATGTGAAGATGAGAACAATTTGTTCCAATGGCCATGAAGGCAATTGAAGGTTGGAGGTAGAGTGGAGTGCTTAGAGCTTGGCCATACATTGAAGATGCCAAGGTCATCCACTGCATTCCTGGCCATTGCCAGTTGTCTTGACTTTTGCCTTGGCACAAGACTTTGATGACTGATGACATTGCTTAACTCTGTCTCACTTAAATCCAACTCACCTATGAGTCAAGACATCACCTGTGATGTCATTGGTTGCTTTGAAAATGAAGAATGAACAACAACAGCATTATATTAGGTTTTGTTAGCATATTTTACAAATCTTCTATGGTCCATTTTATAATTCTAAAAGTGTATGGTATTAAAATTTTTTGTGTTACATAGGTGTTAATTGACTTAAATGCGTTCTTTCCATTGACTTTGATCTCAGGATGCCAATGACTCTCTTAATGTATTTGACCACGGTCCTCTCTTTGATACCATTGTGAAGGATTTATCTTGCCTGGAAGAGGTCAAAGTATTTGTACTTGTTGCCTTCATCTTTTGGTTCAATGTGACCTCTGGATTAAAGCCAGAATATTCAGTCTTTTTCTTTCCTTGGCATATGTTGAGAATTTTGTGCTTAAGAGTTCAAATGACATGTGATACCACTGGAGAAAGATTCCAGGGGATAAAATAGGATTTAATGGTTTTTTTTTTAGAGAAGCCAAATAGCTTGATGTTGTTCATGTATATTAAGTAATTAATAAGCCACTTTTGTTCAATTCCCTATTTAAATTACATGCCATTTTTAGTTTTTTTTTTTTTTAGGAGAAATAACAATGGATTTGAGGCAAGGCAGAACTATAATGGGCTTAAACTACTTTCAAAAAATTGTTCTCAATGTCATGTTGTTGGTGTGTTTTAAATAAACAACAGCTTTCTATGTGGACATCAAATTATCTAATATTCTCACAATACTTGGTTTTATTTTATATATTTTCAATACATGAATGAGCTACAATTATGGAATTGGGTCAAAGGCTTTGCAATAATTAACAAAAATAGCATAAATGCCATAGCATTTTCTGGCAGTTTTTTCAATAATTATTCAATCATTTAAAAGTTGCTCTTCACATCTATATAACTTTTGGGCACATTCTTTTTTTTTGCTTAGCCAACATATTGTTTTCTTGTAAGCGTTAAAGAGATCTTTTTAGTGATGTAGGCTGTGAATGCTTTATATAAAACAGATACAACATAGCTGGCCTTTACTGAAGAAGTCACTAGTGTTCTCATCTTTTGGCAATACAGAGATGATTCATTCTGTTGACAAGGGTTGGATCAGGCTAATAACTAAGAGGAACCCAGTAAAGTGACTTGCTAGTAATTTATCCACCACCGTGAACTGTTTGGGCCTGTAATTATAGCTCTTACCCAGCTCCAATGCTTTCCAGTTTTGCAGAAAAGCCAGAGTTCAGTCAAATCCTTTGATGTAACTGCTTTCTTGTTCATTATATTAATAGTGCACGAGCTTTCTGTTTCTCGTTTGATCCAGCTTGCATTTTTGTTGTGTTGGAGACAGCTGGTGGTATAGTGGATAAAGCACTGGGCTTGGAGCCAGGAAGACCTGAGTTCAAATTTGACCTCAGCAACTTACTGGCTGTGTGACCCTGGGTAAGTCACTTGACCTCTGGTTGCCTCATTTTCCTTAACTATAAATGGGGATAATAATAGCACTCATCTCTAGGAGTATTTGTGAGAGTCAAATGATATAATATTTGTAAAGTGCTTAACACAATGCCTGGCACATAGCAGGCTCTGTACAAATGCTTATACCCTTCCCCTCCCTTGGACTTTTTGCAACCATAGAAATGACCAAGAATTTCCCACACCTTCCTTCTTTGAAGGTTCTCTCTTGCTTTTTATTGTTTTTTGGCTTCTTCAAGCCTCTGTAGTAAAGCTTTGATTGATTTTATTTCAAATTTACTCTTTTATTGTGAACTTAATACATATCAACAGGCATGGACATTTCAGCATACAAAGAAAAGCCCTCAAATGGGATTGTATATGAAAATATGATCTCCAATATGGATACTTTGGTTTTTTCTAATTCATAAATCTTGGTGCTTTTGTATAATTCAGATTTAACATGGTAGTTCCAACACTTCCCTGCATAGCACCTGCTTTACGAGGCTCACTTACACTTATATTCCCAAAGCAGGTGTTATACTTTCTTGTCTGTGTTCCCTTCTGAAGTTCTCTTTGTTTTCTTATCTTTGCCCTCCCTGGTAACAAATATGTGTAGTCAGAGAAAACAAATCCACATATTTGTAAAGGAAGGGAACCTGGCAGTACCTAATCTCAAAAAAATCACTACAAAGCAGTTGTTTTCAAAATCAGATTCAGAAGATACAGAAGAAAATGGACATAGTCACACAGTATTTGACATACCCAAGGACTCTAACTACTGGGAGAGGAAATCACTATTTTATAAAACCTGGAAAGCAGTAGCAGTCTTGTGGTAATTAGGTTTATGATAACATCTTACACTACTTACCACAATAAGCTCCAAATGGACTAATAAAAAGTCATATCATAAACAAATTGGAGCAAGAAGGAAGGAGATACCTTTCACAACTATGGATAGTGGAAGAATTCTTGACCAAACCAAAATTAGAGGCAATAACAGGAGATAAAATGGAAAATTTTCATTATATAAAATGGAAAATATTATGCACAAACAAAATGCAGTTAAAATTACAAGGGGCAATTAAATAGGAAATAAACCTTTTCAGCAAACTTCTCTGATACAGAGCTGATATTCAAGACACAGAGGGAATTAATTTAACTATATAAGAATAAGCATCACTTCCCAGTAGAGAAATAGCCCAAGGATAAGAATAAGCATTTCTGAAACGAAGAAATCCACAACAATATTTCCCCTATTAGACTGTGAGCTCCTTGAGACCAGGGACTACAATACTGTAAAGGAATCTAACTCTGAAAGACTTATGAACTCTGATCAATGAAATGAAAAATCACAACTCTAGAAGGCTGATAATGAAGCATGCCTCCCATCCCTTGACAGAGAGATGATAAACTAGAAGCGCAGAAGGAGACATACATTTTCTGATACAGAGTAAGTATAATCTGTTTTGCTTTATTATTTGCAATTATTTGTTATAAAAGATAGCATTTGTTTGTTTGGACAAGGAAAATCCATGGTTGTGGAAAGAGTAATGAGAATGTCCTAAAAAAGAAGAAAAAGAAAAAGAAGTATTGATGAAACATTTATTATAAAATACACAGAAGAAAGCAGAAAGCATCTCAGAAAGAGACAGACACAGAGTACACTCATTGAAAGAATGTGGGTAATGAGATTCTGGGCAAGCCGTTGAACCCCACCCCCCAACCCCAGGCTTTGTAACCCAGACAGATAGATGTTGGTGCTTCTCTGGTAACTATGTATTGCTATGGATAGACCGCTTTGTGTTAGTTGATGAGTTTATAATGTATACTTGTAATTTCTGTCTATATTTGCCCTGAAGTTCAGGTGGCTGATCTTTTCTCCCTGAACTAGGTGAATGATATATGTATGTTTAATTAAACTGAGATTATTAACCCCTTAAAAAAAAGAAAGAGACAGACAAGTAGGGTTGTATTAGAATTACTATTTTGAATTTATTGTATGTTTGGAAAAAACCCAAGCTGTATGTAACTGGGATTCATTGTTTCAGATGCAATTCTTTTCTCATGTCCTTCATGTATGGACATGATTGTATTTTTTGGTGTCTATCAAGTCTATGATTTAAATAAATGGAAAAAAAATCCAGGAGGCAATTTGACTGGATCTCTGGGGAGGTTGGGGCTAGGGGTATAGCTTTAGGAGTCATCTAAATAGAACCTATAATTAAGCCCTGGGAACAGATGAAATTCTTGAAAAAGAGAAAAGGGTCAATGCTAGCTAGATCCTTAGGTCTTATGTCCCAGTTCCAAAATTCCAACTTGATTACCATCATCCTGGCAGATTGCTTTATAAGTGTCAACCACTAGATGTCACTCTAAGATGAGTGAAAGAACAGCGTTGTGCACTCAGAATGTGCGTCAATACTGAAGGGCAATCTTGGAGAAAATGTGAAGCAGAAAATGTTTGCTCCCTGCGCTACCTACCCTAAGGTTGCCCAGGAGGACCCCACACTTTGGCCCCCCAATCAGGCCGGCTCTTTCTGATTGCACTATTGATTTTGCTTTCTCATTCACACTTTTATAGAGGTGAGATCATAGCATTTGGAGCAGAAAGTGATGATAGATGCTCACAAGTCCAGCCCCCTCATTTTTACAAATAAGAAAGGTAAGGTCCTCACAGATGAAATGACTGATAAGGGGATAAGTGGTGGGACCGGGATTTGGACCTGGGTATCTCGACTTCAAATCCAGCTCTTTCCACCACACTTGCTTCTGGAGAGTCTTAGATACTATACAACTAAAGGGAATTCATCACAGCCTAGAAGTACTGGCTTCAAAATGCAATGGCCGCATGCAGAGATATGGGTGTGTGGAGAGTCCTAAAGAGCCTCACAGCTTAGATGTGCAGAAATAAACGTGCATTCACTGGCCCTCTCACCAAAAGACAGGGGCACAACTATCACTGATAATAACTAGCCTATGGAAACCCTACTCTAACAATGTCACAGGTCCCCTATACTTTTGAATTGCTTCTTAATCCTTCTCTCTGTTAATTGTTTCCCAAATATCCCATATACAGCTTGCTTTGTATATATTTGTTTGCAGGTTGTCTCCCCCCCCTCCCCCTTAGATCGTAAGCTCCTTGAGGGCAGCAGCTGGTTTTTTTTTTTTACCTCTTTGTGTATCTTCAGAGCTCAGCACAGTGCCTGGCACATAGCAGGTGCTTAATAAATGTTGATTGATTGATATCCTGCCTTGTGTGCCTTTGCTTGGTCTAACAATTAAACTGCTGTTGGCCCTCCTAAGGGGCTAGGGCACTGTGCCACCTTCCTCTGCACAAAGGGCCCCTATGCTCTGGGCCTGTGTACATGGCGCCCAAATTGAATTTAATCTTGGAGGAACCTGGCCACTTTAAAGAATGGTCAGACTCCTATTCTTGTACTCTCTGGCTCATTGCACCCCCACTGTGGTACTTTGGGGGGAAATTACTTAGAGTTTAGTTTTTGTCTCATGTTTAGGATATCCCCAAAGTAGAGAGTGGAAAGGTACATAATGTATAATTAAAATCATTTATGGTATAAGTATTTCTTTCTTATACACAAAAGAAATGCTAACCATGAAAGGCTTTTACCACTGCATATTGACAGAAATTTAAATGAGCATATATAACTAGGTATACTTTTTCTGGGAACTTAGAATTAAATATTAAAACATAAAACAGTTTGCAGGACTATTGAAGAAGTTTTTATATTTCACCTTGCTTCTGAACTGTCCAAAATTCTCTCCAGGTCCTTGTCTTCTGGCAGTTTAGGCCAGGGCTTTGGGCTCCTCTGGCCTATGGTCATCTTCTTTAAGAAGTGTTAGGGTAAAGGCCAGGGACAAGAACCGCAAAGAACTAGAAGTTGCAAATGCATTATTCCTGTCCCTGGAGTTTAGAGAATCTCCCTTTATTTTAAAACATATTCCACTGACTTTTAACCTAGAGAGAGGACTCTTCACTATGTCAAGATAGTGAAACATAAGTACTAATAAGATCTAAATCCCTTTGGGAAGTCAACTCTCAAAGTCAGGGTTGACTGGAAAGTGCTGCGCCATCTTCTCAAAAATAGATACTTTACAACGAAATGTTCTATTGGAATAATTTTCCTTCCAGCACTTCTTGGTATTATTCTTAACCTAAGTACGACATTTACCTTGCCAGCCTTCAACTTAGCTATTACTTAGCTCGTATGTCTCAGTAAGAAACTGGAAGGCAGGCTATTCTGGATTTGATTTACTTTGTCCTTTCCACAAGTTTGAATCCTTCCAGCCTGAGCTGACAGTTCCAGACCAACTATTCATCTAGCCCCACAATGATCAATGGATGCCTTGACCATAATACCAAACCAACCAACATACTACTGAATCAACCAACACATGCCCACCAACTCAGCTCAATCCACCCAAATTAGCGGTTCCCTCATCCAGTACATCTTGATACATTCTGGGCAAGAGAACACAAGCATGTTGGACAGGGATCAAAGAATTAGCATGCATTTTCAAGCCTTTTGATAAAAAAATTGGTTATTAAATAATTCCTTTACTAGAGTCTTATTCTGAAACCTCTCTGTGGCAAGGAGGTAACTTAAGGAGTACTACCAACCTGTAAAAATTTTGATAATGGGCTACTCTGGTCAATGATCAACCTTTGGTGATCAGGTTCATCATCAAAGATGAACCTTTGTTTGGCTACCAGGTGATGATTTTTTTTTAGTCACAGGGGCAGAGGAATGCTATCTTCCAAACTGTTATAGTTGGAATCAACTGAGGGGGTACCAACACAGGTGAAAACCTTGGTGCACTAAAGTTTTTTTGGGATTTTTTATTTTTAGTTTACAACACTCAGTTCCACATAATTTTGAGTTCCAGATTTTCTTCCTTCCCTCCCCTCTCCCTCCCCAATATGGCATGGAATCCGATATATCTTCTACATATAACTTCGCATTGAACTTGCACTAAAGTTTTAAACAGTTAGGTAACTTCTTTAAAAAATTTCTTTTTATTATTAAGAACTTGACAAGCAACAACAAATCTGAACATATCCATCTACAAAGTAGAATAGACTAAGAGAATTGTATATGAAACTTGAATTTCTATCATATGCAACTTAGATTTTTAAAACAAGTAAATGTAAATGTAGCTTTAATAGTCTTTCCTACATAGACCATATATACTACTACTATGTCTTTAAGAAGCTCTGGATATTAAATGGTGACAGTTTAACTGCCATTGAGAGAGAGACAGAGAGACAGAGAGAGAGAGAGAGAGAGAGACAGACAGACAGACAGAGAGACAGAGAGAGAGACAGAGAGAGAGAGAGACAGAGACAGAGACAGAGAGAGACAGAGAGAGAGGTAGAGAGGCAGAGAGGCAGAGAGACAGACATAGAGACAGAGAGAGACAGAGAAACAACTGCTTATGATAAAAGTATTCTTCCAGCTTATTAAATAAGTAGCATTTAATAACTTGTAGTAGGGGCTCAGAGCTAATTTTTTAATAAGAAAGATGTAATTTTAGGAATGCAGAAATGTCAAAACATACCCTTGAATTATTTTAGAACTTGGGATAATGAGAAGGAATGTGGTAACAAATCAAGCAGCAGGTTAAGGGGTGATTTTCCCATGCGGGACATACATTGGTGGGGGGGAAGGAGAAATTTTAACCCTAAACCAAAGTCCTGTTACATATATATATATATATATATATAATACATATATATGTAACATATATTACATATATATTAAACATAGTCATTCCAATACTTCTGTACTCATATGTGTCTTCTTCTGAACTAATTTCTGCCTCCATCCGCATATTTTTAAACTATTTCATTTCATTTTAACTTAATTTTACTTTATTCTCTTTTATTTATATTTATGGCTTCAGTATCACTCTGTGTTCCCTCCTCTTCCCCCCACTCCCAGTAAAAGCCCTTCTTTTTAACAATTAGGTGCGGTCAAGTAAAATAAATCCATACATTGGTAGTGTCTGGCAAGCTATGTCTTATTCTATACCTCTAAGCCAGGGGTCATCAAACTATACAGTCAGATGCTGTTTTTGTAAGACCTACGAACAACAACAATAACATAGAATTATTTTTACCTTTTTAATTGTATTTAATTCTGGCGATAGTCTAGATTTGGTCCTCAGGCTGTAATTCCTGACCTTTTCTCCAACCCATCATCTCTCTGACAAGAAAGGGGAAGCATGATTTACCATCCATTTCCTGGAGTTATGCTTGGTCATTGCACTGATCATAATTCTTAAGTCTTTCAAAGTTTTTTCCCTTTACAATACTGTAGTCACTATATAAATTACTTCTTGGTTCTGCTCACATCATTCCACATCAAAATAGTCAAAATAGATCATGCCAAGGGGATGCAGTAGCTGTAGTCAAGAAGCAGTGATGCACAATTGGCTTTTGGGAGTTGTGAATACCCAGAAAAGAGAAATCTTGTTGTGATACAAAGCATATGACACTGAAACCTAAATTATCCCTCTCTTTGGAATGTGAATTTTGCAGTGGTTTGCTTATAGAAGACTTTTAAATACTTAAATATCAGTGCATGAATCTGTGGAAAACTATTCCTTCATGGATGGCAGTTGATAACTCAATTTCTTGATTGTCCCATTATTTATTTTGCTATTCTGTCTCAATTAAATACTTTCTTATTTAATGTATGGTTTCTGCCTGGTCAGTTTGTAGAATAGGCACTAGATGGGGGCTCAAGTCATATATAGATTACCACTATATTGGACATAGTAACCTAAGGAACTTTCAGTGAAAGTGGAATATGTAGGTTCTGTGCCATTAGATTTGCTACTTTAAAAAAATCATTAGTCTTTGGAGGGATTATTTTCAGCAGATTGATGGGGACAGGATACCATAATGTAAGGGATTAATTAAGAGTGCATAAAGAAGTAAAGGTAATGAATATAAATTACTTGTTGTAGAAGTTTATCATTGAAAGGGGGTGTGGTAGGGGAGGAAAGAGAGAGCGAGAGTGAGTGAGCGAGTGAGAGAGAGAGAATTGAAGTGTTGAGGACTGGAGAAAAGAAAATATCACGATTTAGAAAAAGGAAAAAGAGGGGATGCTGTACATTTTGATTCCTGGCATAATTCCAGAATATGTTATTAAAGATGAATGGTGATCTTGAGAGTGAAGATGACTTCATCAAGAACTGTCTAAATTAATTTTTTAATGAGATTGGTAGATAAAAAGAATCCTATAGACAGAGTTTATAAATAGATTTTTCATCAAACAAAGCTTCTCAGGATATCCTTGTAGCCAAGATGGGGAGAAATCTCATAGGAGCTACATGTGCTTGTCCTCACACTTTTCATCCATTTGGCCTAAGAGAAGGATCATACATGGAGGTCTGCAGCCCAGCTGATCATAACACCTGGGGCACTGGTGAAGGATCCCAGAGCTAGAAGCCACACATGCTCATCTAATATGGCCTGAGAAGGGAATCCAAAGATTATATTATTCTTGCTTCCTTGTTACAGGAAGGGAAATTTCCAGGAAGTATGATCACAGGATTTAGCCTTTTAGAAGAGAAGGGAGATTTCTTGGGATTTGCTTTGAGAGCAAACTCAAATTCAAGTTCAAAGATTTTATCTTCTAGAGAGAAAAGGGGAATTCATGAACAAAAGTGTTTCTTGAAGATAGCTGAAGATCATCTACCTCATCCTCATAGCTGGAGGAACAACAGGGCTGAAACCCACAATATAGGAGAACAGAAACTCAACTCAAGCATCATCTCCTTGAAGAGGACCTTACTGATCCTCCCAGCACAGCTCCTAGTACTTTCCTCCCACCCTGACTCCAACATCATCTTGGCTTTAGCTTATATATACAGTTATCCCTTCCACATGTGGGGTTGTATTTGTCCTTTGTTCTTGAAGAGGACCATGACATCAGAGAAATGATGACATGACTTGCAGTTGACTTTGATTTGAGTGAGGGAGTGCTGTGCTCATTTTCTCCTCCAGAGTCATCTGGGTCCAGTGCCCTAATATTCACCAAGACTACTGGAGTTGGCCCAGGATGCATTCTGAGACCCTGGTCTTTTCAGGCTAAGGTCTTTTCAGGTTCTCACTTTGAGTGAGGTAAGACCCATTCACTGAACAGGCCTCTTTAAGAAGTTAGTCAAGGGATGGCCCCTTTAATCAAAACTGAAAAAAAAAATCAAACTGGGAGGGGGAAGACCCTCAGGGTTCCTGGCCAAAAGAGAAACAGCTACTATTTGGTATTTACATTCACTCTGTGCCAGAAGGACAAGGACCTATTGTCCAATCTATGAGCTCCAGAGTGTATTGGGTTTAAGGCTTGGTTTTTGAGAAAGAAATTTGGCCTGTAAACCAGGAAGTTAGGGAGGCAGCCTTCAGCCATCAAAATGGAGCATGGAGAGGAGACAGAGGCAGAGGCAGTATTTGTATTTGTATTTGTCCTTCATTCTCCAAGAGGACCGTGATATCAGGAAAAGGATGACATGACTTGTAGTTAGGGTTGTGGAGCCCCTCCAACATGGAAAATGCACATAAAATGTTTTGGCCCTCCCTTCATAACAGAGAAGTCTGGGTTTTTTCTTTTTCTTATATGAGGTGTTTATAGTACCTTATGTAGGTCAATGTGATATGGCTACATTTCTAGCCTTTTTGAATTGTTTGCTGCCTCTTGTGTTCTTTTCACAAACTTCACCTTTTTACTTATTTTAACTTAAAAGAAATTCTATTTATAGCATTGAAAGATAAAAATGTTGATAGTGTATGGTACTATACATACATTTTATGCATTTCTGCACTTCTAAACTGTTTCTGTGCCATCTCCTAACCTTCACGTGTTGTCTGCAGCTTTTGCAAAACTCCTCCAAAATTTCTATTTAAATTTCTTACGGTGACCCGAGATATACCAAAACCATGATGGGGAATGTCCCAATGTGGAACAAATAGCTGTATTTACCTTAAGAGGGGCAATGTAGACCAGTGGAGAGAGAGACATTCAGGGCATTGGTAAGACTCTGGCTTAAGGCTCTCTTCTGACACACACTGGTTATTTGACTCTGGGACTTCTCATTGCCCCAAGAAACTCTCTAATACTGTCAGATGCAGAACAGATACAAATATTTAAGTAGCAAGTACCATGTAACAGGGGCTGGGTAGCTTGCATGTATAGATTGGTATAGATGGGAAATGCCTCACCCCACATCTCAAGGAAACAAGAGTTCTACCTTTGTGAAAAGTAGCGGGACATCCATGACTGAGCAATCACTCCTTTCCTCTCCTACCTTCAAAAGGGGGTTGGACTAGGCTTGTATTGATCTGGTACTAATAAATCAGCTAACTTGAAAGCCTTGAAAACCAAGACTTTTTCAGAAAACCTCTATTTCCTTGTTGAAGAGCTCTTGTGTTTCTGTCTTCATTCATCTGAGCTAAAGGAGTGGTTACTTTAACAGGCTTCTCTCCATTAATAAATGAACCGATGGCAAATATTTCCATTGCTTCCTTCATTTGAAACTCCCAAACACATGTCAATAGGTAGGCATGCCTCACCTTCAGATTTTCCCATTCTTCTTATGTATCACCAATACTAATGGTACATAAGGGTTGCTGGATTCTGTGATGATGCTAGCATGTCTTTGAAATGGTTTTCCATCATAAAGAAATCTTCCCAGATCTTTCTCAGAATGATCATATGTGAGGGAGCTGTATTTTGTAGGTTACACTACAGACACATTCCACATCCTGTTCTTTCAGTGAGTACAAAGAAATCTTCCTGCTGATTTTCTGCCTCAACTAATTCTTCCATGCTTCTGACCATGTTTCTTTCATGCTTCATGATTCGCCAAAGTCAAATATCTGAGGATTCAGTCCAGAAATTAGAAAGTCTGGAGATCCTGTAAATGGTCATTGGCACCTCTTCTCTCTGGCCTCTTGTGAGACTCTTCACAGTCCGTATGGACAGTCAAATGTGCGCACTTTGAGCTCTAGCTTGTTGCTTGCAGTATTCTGATAGAATTTTGAAAAGGATCAGTCGGTTCCAATTGAGTGAGTATTAGAAGATCTAAACCTAGCAAAGTTACAGTGTCCACTTTCTTGTTAAAATCAAACACTTCCTTCGGGACTCTCTGCTTCACCTCGATGTATCCAAGGGATGGATGGTCTTTATGATTCAATTCACTGACTTCAATCCCTATCCATAGATTGTAAAGGCATTGTTCTCAACTTTCTGTCATAGAAAGATGGGAAAATGCTGGTAACAGATCCACTGTCCAGGGCAGCATTACAATCCACATTCTTAATCAATCTTTCCTATCACCAGAAGTCTTTTGAGTCCAGGTGGAATAAACGAATAAAGAACTGACAGGGTAACTGTGACTGCCCTTGGAGTATAACGTAATCTCCTTCCCTGGGACCACCTCAGTTTCCCAAAGCTAGGGAAGAAGACATTGGCTTTTGTACAACCAACTGAATTTCTTGCTTTAACATATTCAAAATAAATATAGTTCTCTATCCATAATTATAACCAGAGAGTAGATGTACAGGTGTGGAGGGTCTGTTAGCTGATGGAAGTGCTCTTGTACTAGGTCTTCATGGCTTACATTCTCTAGGGTCTAGAGAATGGGTCTATCCACTGTTTCCTCTTTCCCAAACTATCTTTGAGCCTGCAGCCCTATCCCGGGGGTGTGGTTCCCTTACTTTGCCTCCATGGCCCACGCTTGAGAGGAGATTCTCAAAACAACTGAAGCTGAATTTTTTTTTTACAGTAGATTGACTCTCCAGGAGTGGGGAACCTGTGACCTCGAGGCCACAAGTGGCCTTCTAAGTCCATACGTGTGGCCCTTTGACTGAATCCAAACTTCACAGAATAAATTGAGCTGCACTTGAGGACCTAGAGGGCCACATGTAGCCTCGAGGTGGCAGGTTCCCCACACCTGCCCTACGTTCTGGAGTTTCTGTCTCACTTCAGACATTGTTAGTAATGTTTTCTGTCTGCATAGCGGTGACTGGTTGCATAAGACACATGTAACTAGCCTTTTCCTAATCTTTGTAGTCAGATTTTTATTGAAATCTAATTCAGGGTCAAGTCCAGCTATCACCCTGTGACGTCATTGGTCCTCTTTGAAGATGAAGGCCGAACAACAACAACAACAGAAGTAGCTTTCTCAGGACCTATTGCACCCATCAGTATCAGTTCCAGCAGATGCCACTTTACCTTGGGCAGTGACTCAGCTGGCCTTGTCACCCTCATATCACAGTATTAGACACAAAATCAGCACAATGTTCTTATAGTGACCTGTCTTCTTCAAACACTCAGCCAAAGTTTGCTTGCATTGGCCTCAGCTTATGTCCAGGGGTGCACCAAGGAGGTTATTTACTACCACTGAGGCTTTCTTTCTTAAGCTCTCAATCAGCCTTGTCACTTTCTCTGCCTCAGGCACCTTCCCTTGTTTTAGGCTCCCTGTTGTCTGTCCAACTCAAGGCTTTCAGTGCCATTATCCCCTCAGTGGGGAGTGATAATTCTTGGGTTGTTGTGGTATCAGATCACCACATTGAATATGGCCTCCATCTTAACCACAGGCAGAGTGATATTTTCAGGCTTAATTGTGACCTCTAGTTTCTGTGAGAAAACCTATTTTTTGTTCTCACTTTTTGTTTGAGTAGCTCCTTCTCAGATGGTGGACCAGATTACCTGTTGTCTCAAAAGTCTGAGTGTAACTTGAAGCTTTAACAGCTTAATCTGTATCATGGTTGTTCAGTCATATTTCAGTCATGTCTGACTCTTAACAACACCATTTAGGGTTTTGTTGGCAGAGATATTAGAATGATTTGCCATTTCCTTCCCCAGTTCACCTCACAGATGAGGAAACTGAGGCAAACAGGATTAAGTGACTTGCCCCGGGTCACACAACTAGGAGGTGTTTGAGGCCAGATTTGAATTCATGAAGTTGAATCTTCCTCATTCTAGGTTCAGCATTCTTTCCACTGCACTACCTAACTGCCAAAAATAAAATATTTAGTTTCCAGGTGTTGCTCCTCAGAGAGGCATCCATGGTCAAATGTTTCAAGTAGCTTCATAATAACTTCCTTTGTTGTGTCTCCTGCCTTTGCATTAATGACTTTAACTATACGGTCTTCACATTCCTGTTCAATACCCTTAAAATGACTGCTGTTCTCTGACACTAACCGGAATCTTGTTTCTTCCTTCATAACATTTCTCGTGTCTATGTCCCCTTCTCCCCACTCATCTAACCACAGCACTAATTCAGGCCTCCTCATCTCTCCTTGGGACTATTGCAACAATTTTTTAACTTGTCTTCCTCCCTCATCTCTCTCTACTTCAATCCACCCTCCTCCCAACTGCCAAGGTGGGTTTTTTTTTTCTAAAGCATAGGTCTGACCATATCATCTTCCTCCTCAATGAGCTCCAGTGGCTTCCCATCACCTCAAGGATCATTGCATTTAATACTCCTTGTAAACTGGGTCCTTCCTCCCTTTCCATGTGTACTCGACTCCCTTCTGTGTACTCTATGATCCGACCACATTGACCATTCTTGCAGTTGCTTATCTCCCAGGCTTGAAATGCTCTGTTCCATCACATCCAACCTTTGTTTTCCTTGGCTTCCTTCGACACTCAGCTCAGACTCCACTTTGTACATGCAGGAGGACTTCTAGATGCTCGTAGCTTCCCCTTTCACATCCCTCCATCTACTATGTCTGTATCTTCCTAGTTGTTTACATGTTATCTCACTCATTAGAAAGTATCTACCTTGAGAGCAGGGGCTTTCTTTGTATCTTTAGTACTTAACAGCTCCTGGCACATAGGAAGCACATATAAACACCTGTTGACCGACTCTCCCAAATATTAGGAGACCTCTAGACTTTTTTCATACCGAACACACCACAACAGAACTAAACTGTTTCAACTCCTATCTTCTTAAAGAGATTGCACCATGTGTGCCATCAATACTGAAATATTAATGCAAGCAATAAATTCATTATGACAGAAAACAAGGCTCTAGGCAAATAATACAAGGTACATAGCAAAACTTTAAAGCAAGACATGAATTCAAAACCATGACAACACTCTCAGTAACTTATTCACATATCAACATATAGTACACAATGATGCATATACAAGGTATTCGAAACTTACTTATAAACACATAGCACCTTCATAAAATTCAGCAATATACATATTGCATAACAATATTCTCATGCTAGCACCAGTTAGGGTATGAAGCCAAGGTAGTCTGGATAAGCTCTTTACTTTTCCAGAAAATAAAGGAAAATGCTTTAAAAAATATAATACTGAGAATAAACAGGGAATACCTGGAATAATCTCTGGGAAACAATTCCGGAAGTTAGTGCACCAAAATTATTTCTGTGCTGTCAAAACTACTGAAATTAGAAAAAGCTAAAAGGAAAATTGAGAAACAATTGCAAACAAACAATCAAACGTATAGTCATAAACAGCCCCCAACAAAGAGTTTCCATGTTAAAAACAATATATCAGTTGTCAATTCTCCAAAAATCACCATCAAAAAGCAAACTGATAGCAGCTCTCGTGGTGGCCAAGAATTAGAAATGAAGGGGATGCCCATCAATTGGGGAATAGCTGAACAAGTTGTGGTGTATGAAAGTAATGGAATACTATTGTGCTATAAGAAATGATGGCCAGGTGGACTTCACAAAACCTGGAAGGATTTATATGAACTGATGCTGAGGGAAGTGAGAAGAACCAGGAGACCATTGTACACAGTAACAGCCTCAATGTACGATGACAGCTTTTGATAGGCCTAGCTCTTCTCAGCAGTGCAAAGATCCAAGACAATTCCAAAAGACTCATGATGAAAAACACTATTCACATCCAGAGAAAGAACTATGGAGTCTGAATGCAGATTGAAGCATACCATTTGCTCTCTCTCTCTCTCTCTCTCTCTCTCTGTCTCTCTCTCTCTCTCTCTTTCTCTCTCTTGTTTTTTCTTCTTTCTTGTGGTTCTTCCCACAAGTGGTTCTAATTCTTCTTTACAGCATAACTAATGTGAAAATATATTTAATATGAATGTATATGTAGAACCTATTTCAGATTGATGTCATCTTGGGGTAGGGGAAGAGGAGGGGAGAAAATATGAAACCGAAAATCTCATTGAAGTAAATGTTGAAAACTAAAAAATAAATCATTCTTTTAAAAAAGCAAACTGAATCCCCTGCCATTCTAGTAGCCTCCCCTCTCCACAGTCGTGGCCCTATAGCTGCAACTTTTGTGACCCCCAGCCAAGGAGCTCTGCCCTACTGCTCTCCAGCCTTTGCCAGAGACCTCCCAGGGCTACTTTTGTCAAGTCAGGTGTGTGTATGTCAGGAAGAGATCCCTGTAACTTCAGGGGACAACTTAAAGAATTCCTGACTGATCACATTAAAAAGAAAGAATCCAGAAACACAAATACCTCCCTATATATCTGGATATTGGGAATTGGATAGATCAAGTTATTCTGGAAATTTGATGATGGTATCATGGTCCCATTTAATATTAACAGTATCCTGTGGGCATTTCATGAACCACCAGAGGGTCAGAAAACTCAAGAGCAGGAACTCAATTTTATTATAATTCCTGACTTTATTGTGGAGATTATGAAAAAAAATCTATCAAGAAGGAAAGAGGAAGAGACACCAAGAAAGTAGGCTCTCTGTCTAAGAGCAAATCTGGTTGAAAGGACACAAGCTATAAGCTTAATACAGATTTCTTAGAATGGACCTTTTATGACCACTACTGGCTGACTGAATGGTCGATGACACACAGATAGATAGATAGACAGACAGATAGACAGACAGACAGATAGATAGATTTAAAGTCAGCAATCCATGGTTATTCACATTGAAATTGTTACTGGGCCAGTCCATCCTCCACTCAACTGTCAAAGTTATCTTAGTTTGAAAGCACAGATGTCACCATGTCCTTGGGTCCTTGAGTCATGTCACTATGTCACCTTCTCTGCTTAATAAATTCCAGTGGTTACCTTTTACTGCAAGATCAAATATAAAATCCTCTGTTCAGCATTTAAAGTTCTTTGCCATCTTACCCCTTCTTATCTTTCCAGTCTTCTTATACCATACTCCCCTTACTTCCCCCCTCCCTCATATACCCTGTGACCCTGTGGCACTGGCCTTTTTGCAGTTGCTCACAAAACATATTTCTCCAGCCTCCAAGCATTTTCACTGGTTCTCCACCATACCTGGAATTCTTTCTCATCTTTATATTGCTGTATTCTCTGACTTTCTTCAAATCCCCAGCTAAAAGTCCACCTTCTACAAGAGACCTTTCCTTGGCCCCCTCAATGCTAGTGCTTTCTCTCTGTTGATTATCTCCAATTTATCTTGTATGCATCTTCTTTGTACATAGTGATTTGCATGTTGTCTCTCCCTGGCCCCCCATTAGATGGGGAACTTCTTGAGATCAGGGACTGTCTTTTGCCTTTCTTTGTCTTCCCAGGGCTTATTGACTATTGAATGATAGACCAGCTTTCAGAAAAAAGACGAATGGAAAGTCCATGGTAGAGTTAACTTTACAATCTTTACATTCCCGTTTGATATTCTCAAAATGATTCTTCTGTAACACTAACCCTCATTGTGTTTCCACCTCACAACACTTCTTGTACATGTATCACCTTCTTCCCACTAATGTAGCCACAAAGCTGGTTCAGGCCCTCATCCCCTCTCCTCTACTGGAATGCTTTTTTTTCTTTTTGCAAAGCAATCAGAGTTAAGTGACTTTTCCACATGTAACAGTAAGGCAATAATAACACTGTGGATGATAATTGTTAAAATGCCTATGTAGTTCTGTATCACAAAGTATACGAGACTCTCCACATAGAAGGTAGAAGAAGTAAACCATGTATTCAGACACGAGAGAACCATCTCCCACAAGCCATTTATCCAAGTCAATCACAACAGTAAAACATTCCACACACAATATCACAACCTGGAGACTCACCAACCCCAAACCTCTCTGACTTCCTTCTGGGGTCTCCCCAAAGTCAAACTCACAGTACAGCTAAGTCAGCCTGTTCAGTTCTAACAATCACAAGGGCGGCCATTAGCAGCAATTAGCAGCCATAACATCTCTCTCTCAACATTTCCTGTGACATAACTTCCTTTTCCTGTTAGGAAACTCCTCCTACCACATGTGACTTAGGCTTCTTGAGATATAAACAGGTAACATGGCCTGTTAATGGATGGGAAAGATCTTCAAATCTAAATTGCTACTATTTTTGGCCCCAAGATTTTTCTTATTCATTACATAGGGCAATGGGAATTTTGGGATAACTGGTGTCAACAGAATTTTACACAACAAAATAATAGGGATAACACAAGATAAGCATGTAAAACAATGTCATCATTCCCCCCTTGAATGAATGGGGCTCAAAATCTTGGGGTAAGGGTTGAAGGTATCATCCTCCAAAGCTTCTTCCTGCTGAAATTGGACATAGAGCTGTCCCTGCCCCAAGAGATTGAGTCCTATTTGAGAGGTCAGTTCTTTAGCAAGCTGGCATCCAGAACTCAGTTGACTCCAGGTCCAGAGATGACACATCACAGTTGTGGACAGGTCCAGAGGTGACATCCAAACACATCAGAGGGTGACATCTGGTTTAATAATTTCTCCTTGATAATTAGAATCTATCACTCCAGCCAATACATGTATTCCTTGAGCTGCTAATCCTGGTTTAGGTAATATCTGTCCAAAATGATTCTTAGGGATTCTCATACATATCCCAGTAGAGATTTTTCTTATCTCTTTTTTATCCAATCAAAAGTTCTCTAAACAATGTAAATCATATCCTGACAAACCAGGTATTCCTGGATACGGTGGTGGGACATCTTCCCTCACAGTCCAATACTCAATACTTTGGAATCTTATGTTTTTTTCTGTTTTCTAATTTTGCAGATTTGGGGTCATCATTCTGACTAGAGGTATACTTCCTCCTAATGGTCTATTATTCAAATTATGTAAAGCAGTGAACAAATTATCTTTCCAATGTTGATATGAATTATTAGAACTTAACTTTCCTAATTATTCTTTCAACAATCCATTCATTCTTTCTATCAATCCAGATCCTTGTGGATAATATAGAATATGATACAGCCACTCTATATTGTTTGATACACAAGATCTCATCATCTCATTACCTTTGAAAAGTGACCCACTGTCACTTTGAATCTGCATTGGGGTTCCATAATATAGACTTACAATATCTAGAGTTTTGTAGGTGTTTTTCTGGGTTATATTCTTAAAAGGACAAGCCACTAGTACACGTGAATAGGAGTCAACACAAGTACATCCTTTATCTTGGGGTAGTGGTCCAATATAATCTATCTGCCAGATCTAGGCTGGAACTTTTCCCCTTGCTGTTTCTCCTGTTACTACCCGAGGAACAGTTTGTTCCTTTTCCAATTGACATAAATGACATTCCTCTGTTACTTGCTTTAACAATGAATAAGAGACACTAATACCTCAATCTTGTGCCCACCGGTGTGTGGCCTGGACCCATAAATGTCCAGTTGTTTGGTGGACCCATATTGCTAGTACCAGATTATCAGTTGGTGTTGGTGTAGGGACAATATGTTCAGTAGGAATCTTTGCTAGTCAATCAGCATGTGCATTGTACTCACTTTCTGGTATAGTGAGGGGCACGTGAGTGTCTACATGAAAAACTGACAAATTAGTAACCAAAGACATGTCCCATATATCTTCCTATAGATCTTTGCCCCAAATTTGTTTACCATGAATTTCCCAATTTTAATTTTCCCACATTGGTATCCATGTAGCTAACCCATTAGCTACTGCCCACGAATCAGTGAATATATGGCACTGTCCTCCTTTCTTTGTTTTAATAGCCTAATGTACTGCCATAAGTTCAGCATATCGACTACTTCCACCTATCCCAGTACTTTCCAAAGTTCTCTTAGTACACGGGTTATAGGCTATTGCTTTCCACTATCTTTTCTGCCCCAAATATTTTGCTGTCCCATCAGTAAACTATGCATATTTCTTCTGTTCTTCAGTTAGTTCATCATATCCATCACTCCATTTTACCAAGGATTGTACCAACTGTTGCCTTGGTTCAGAGGGTCTGTCATTTCCATCAATGTCAATGCTTGCTATAGATTCATGGAGAGCAGAAACTCCACTTTTGCCTGTTTTTGATCTATTTTGAATATACCATTTCCATTTAATTATGCTAGCCTCTTGCACATGTCCAGTTCTGTGAGATGCTGGATACTCATTACCCAAGTCACAATTGGGATTCCAGGCCTTAATATCACTTCATGGCCCAGAGTCAGTTGCTCAGTCTCTACCAATGCCCAATATGCAGCTAACAACTGCTTTTCAAAAGGTGTGTGTTGTAATCCAGATGAAGGTAGTTTACTTGACCAAAATCCTAAGGGTACATTTTGGCTTTGTTGTTTCTGCCATAAACTCCGATTTGCATAGTCATCTTGTATGGTCACTTGTCATTCCACTTTGCATGGGCCATAAATCCAGAGCCAATTGTATATCAGCTTTAGCTTCTTCAAAAGCTTTACTCTGTTCAAGTCTCCATCAAATTCACATTTTTTTCCTGGTAACTTTATATAAGAGTTTCAAAATCTGTCCAAGATGTGGAATGTGGTGTCTCCAATATCCAAACAGTCCTATTAACTTTTGTGCCTCTTTCTTATTGGTGGGGATAGGAAAATCTTGAATCTTCTGTTGAGCTTGTAGGTGAATTTCTTGCAGTCCTTTATTCCATTGTATACTCAAAAACTTTACAGTCTGAGCAGTTTGAGCTGGCCCTTGAATCTTTGCAGGGTTAATTTCCCATCCTTTGCTTTTCATATGCTCAATCAAAAGTATAAAACTCTTCTCCACTTCTTTCACATTTTTTCCCTGTATCAAAATATCATCTATGTAGTGAGTAAGCTGTACACCAGGTAACTTCAATTCATCTAAATTTTCAGCCACAATCCCATGACAAATAGTTGGGCTGTGCAGATATCCTTGTGGCAATTGGGTAAAAGTATATTGTCAGTCCTGCCATGTGAAGCAAACTGGTTCCATTGTTTGGAGTCTATTGGGATTGTAAAGAAAGCATTGGCCAAATCAATAACTGCATACCAAGCTTCATCATATTTCTGGATCCTTTCTGTTAAAGTTATAGTATCTGGAACAGCAGCATACAATGGTGGAGTCACTTTATTCAGTTGTCTATAGTCCACTGTCATTCTCCACATTCCATCTGACTTTAGTACTGGTCATATAGTACTAAATTACATACATTCCATTGAGTGGTTGTAGAGACTAACACTCTTGCTTCAACATATTCCTTTATAGTATTGACAATTTCATCTTACCCACCTGGCACAAGATACTACTTCAAAGTAATTACTTTAGAAGGTTCAGGCAAAGTGATTGGGTTCATCTTTATTTTTCCCACCAAAAGTGTATTCATTCCTATCTTCCTTACTAGAAATTGATATTTCCCCTCAGGCAAATTCACAGTCATACCTTTCAATATATCTATTCCAATGATGTATTCAGGAATGGGTACAATGACCACGGTATATTCTTTCTTAGGCAATTGCCCAATTTTCATCATCAGTTTCACTTGTTTGGCTATTTCAGCCCCTCCTAGTCCTGTGATGGTAATAGGAGTTCCAGGCCTAAATTTGTCAGGGTTTCCATAAATCAAGCTGGCCTCTGCCCCAGTGTCAGTCAACACCCTAGTTACAGTATTTGATCCATTTTTCCAACATATAGTCAGATTAATATGGGGTCTGTAATCCCATCTGTTTGTTACTTTAATTTTAGCTGGGGATAGGCCTATTTCCTAGTCTCCTTGAAGGTGTGACTCACTTGGATACAAGGGTTCAAGATCTGTAGGATTTGTAGGGGCAGTTCTTACTTCTCTATTCCATCTGCTATTAAGCCCCTTATCTTGGTAC
The DNA here is from genome assembly GCF_011100635.1 of Trichosurus vulpecula. Lineage (NCBI taxonomy): Eukaryota > Metazoa > Chordata > Mammalia > Diprotodontia > Phalangeridae > Trichosurus > Trichosurus vulpecula. Next base: position 494,815,143 of record NC_050573.1, read on the forward strand.
ATTTTGTATAGCTCATCAGTTGGAATACCATCTATTCTTCTAAAATCTACCCCTGCTGTCAATAGAGCAGTAAACATTTCTCTTCTTGTCAATCACTCTATTCCGACATTGAATTTGCTGGGGTTTTTTTTACCCTTCTCTCCCAAAGAAATGCATTTTTCCCCAGTCTCCTAAGTGACTTAACTGTGAAATCTTATACAGCACCTCTGAAAGAGGGTTCCCTACTTCTGCAATCAGCAGGGTCAGAATCACATGTTCATAAGTGGGAGGTGCCATCTTAACAATCAAATTCCTATGAGAGACACCCAAGGGAGTTTCATAGTAAACTTTGGTGTTCCCTAACATAAGAAAGTCTTCATTACCTCCTCCTTCAACTTTTCTCATACAGTCCCTAATTGAATACCAGGGTCTATCTGCAGTAGGCCACATAAAATCAGCAGGGTATTCTGTATCACAAACCGTTGCAGCCAAAGCTAACAGATTGGTTGTTTGGTTACCTCTTTGCAAATGATAATCCCTAAAAGCTTGCTGTACAAAAGAATTCTGACTAATACTTATAAATCTCATACTATCCACAGTATCTATAGACACTCCTGCAGCCCCTTCATCACTGATTTTCACCGTCCAAGATATTAACAATTCTATTCTCTGGGTGAACTTATTCAAGATATCAGTGATTTCCTGTTGTGTCAAATCTTCCAAAACCTTTCTGAACACAATATTATGATCCTATGTTTCTTTCCTCCTTGGCTGTATACTTCTGTTTGAAAGTGTAGCAACATCTGATTCTCTATGTGAGAAGCACCATGGAACAAAGTATCCCTGTGTGCCTGAGGTTCTGACATTGTATCCTCCTGTCTAGATCCTCTCCCCCTGTTACCAAGGTAACCACATTGGCTGCTAGACTGACCTGGGCTGAACTGAGGTTCACTCTTGACCTCCTTGGCTCCCTCTGCCGTCTAGCTGAATTTACAGCACAGCTAGCAGATTCCTGTTGCTCTACTACCTGAGAATCTCCATCTTGCTGTGGTATAGAAGAAGTACTCTCACTTGAACTAGCAGGCATTTCAGTAACTCTCTGGGTCTGAGTTCTCTCATAATAGTCTGTCCCTGCTTTCATATATAATGCAATAGACCGTGAGTAAAATCCAGCCTTGTCCTGAGATTGCTCTGGCAATCCCATTCCTGGCTCAACAGTAACTTCTCTGAGACAACGCTCCAAATCTCTAGGTCCTCCCATCTGTAGCTTCTGTTTCCAGTCCTCACACAAACCAGTGCCTTTAGACCATTCCCTTGCTAGGGAGCAATAAGTTACATCCTCCCATTCTGGGATAACCATTTCTTACTCTAAAGCCCGTCTACTTCTAAACAGAGATCTTATACCTTGCGATCCTGTTCATGATGCCAAATTATGTATCAGTAAGGCAATAATAACAATGTGGATGGTAATTGTCAAAATGCCTATGTGGTTCTGTATCACAAAGCATACGAGACTCTCCATGTAGAGGGTAGAAGAAGTAAACCATTTATTCAAACCCAGAGAACCATATCCCACAAGCCATTTAACCAAACATAATATATAATATCACAACATGGAGCCTCACCATCCCAAAACCACTCCGACCCCCTGCTGGGGTCTTCCCAAAAACAAAAGCACAGTACAGCTAAGTCAGCCTGTTCTGCTCTAGCTATCACAATGGCCATTAGTAGCCATTAGCAGCCATAGCTGCTCTCTCTCTCTGCATTTCCTGTGACATAACTTCCTTTTCCTGTCAGGAAGCTCCTCCTACCACATGTGACTTAGGCTTCCTGTGATGTAAGCAAGTCACATGGCCTATTAATGGGTGGGAAAGATCTTCAAACCAAAATTGCTTCTACACATACATACATATACACATATACATACATAGATTTATCTATATCTATATGTGGGACAGCTAGGTTGCCTAGTGGATAGAGCGCTGGGCCTGGATTCAGGAAGACTCATCTTCCTGAGTTCAAATGTGGCTTCAGACACTTAGTAGCTGTGTGATCCTGGGCAAGTCACTTAAATCTCTGTTTGCATCAGTTTCCTCATCTCAAATGTTTAATATGTGAGTGTGTATACGTACATATACGTATTTTTACATTTTAACAGGTAGGTGGATGGATTTGGCTCCCCAAACATAGTCTGCTGACACTCGCACTATGGCATGTGGCATCCCAGCCAATGTTTACTGAATAAACTAAATTTCAATTTTCAGCAAAGTTTCCTCACTAAGAGGAGCTAGAGATACAAGAAAGAAATCAAGCCTTTGGAATTTTCAAAGGATTATGAAAGTAGAGAGGCCAAGTAGTAATTAATCCCTTTGAAAAGAAAAAGCATACATATGTCAAAGACAAAATGCCAAGTTCATATTTTAATTAAAAAAATAGAATATAATTTTAAGAAATTATATAATATCCACAGTCATAGGATCAGAGATAGAGAGTTGGAAGGGACCTTAGAAGCCAACTAGTTCAACTCCCTCATTTTACAGATGGGGAAATTAAGGCAGAGAGGTTATCACACACATATTAAATGTCAGGCCTGGGATTTGAACTAAGATCTTCTGACTCCAAAGCTGTCATACTCTGCTACACTACACTGACTCAAAGGAGAACACTCTTCAAGGAAGAAGATAAATCAAGGAATGCCAAAAACTAGTTGAAAGTGTGTTTTGTCACATCTTCAAATCAAGGGGGAAAACATCAGACAAATGTTCCTGGGAACAGAATAATCAAAATGGTTAGTCCTTGTATAGGGAAGCATGATAATTCCATAGGTTTTCAGTGCCAAGGACTTTTCCCAGAAAAAGTATCATTCTTATTTCTACTTTCTTGGAAATTTTATTAATTTTTTTATATTTATTTTTAGTTTATAACACAGTTCCACAAGTTCTCGAGTTCCAATTTTTCACCCCCTCCTTCTCCTCTCCCCTTCCCCCCAGGATGGCATGCAATCCTATATAGGTTCTACATATACCTTCACATTAAACCTAGTTTCACAATAGTCATATTGTAGAGAAGAATTATAACTAATTATAACCATGAGAAAGAAGACAAAACAAACAAACAAAAAGAAAAACAGAGAGAGAGCAAATAGTTGACCTCAGTCTGCATTCAGACTCCATAATTCTTTTTATTAAACTTTTTTTATTATGAATGTAAATAAAAATGAACACTTCAATAAACAAAAACCCCAAAATATGACTGTACATGAAGCTGTGAGCTTCAATTTTGGACAGTTTTGTTCTTAAAGAATGTATGTTAAGTTTAACACATTAGAAATATGAAATAAATAAGAACACAGAAATATGAAATAAGAAAGAGGACTGGAGACATGACAAATATAGGTTGGTGAAAAAAGCCAATAACTTTCTTTAAGTAACTGATGGTCCTTCACATGGAAGAGGTCTGGAATGTTCTCTGCTTCTCTGAAAATGAAAAAATGGTGTGTATGTTTAAGAGAGCCAGAATTTAGTTCTGTATCAAGACAAACTTTCTCACTGTGTAAACTGTTCAAACATAGAATGAGCTGCCTGACAAGGTAGTGACTTCCCCATCACAGGAGGTCTTCTACTGGGGACGAATATGATCATGTTTCAGGGATGTTGTAAGAGGATTCCTATTCAGGGACATGTTGGAATAGATGGCTTTTGAGGTCTGTGTCTAATTGGTGACTCTGCGTCTGTAGTTTACAATCCAGTTTGGTCAAGACATTACACAGAAGCTTCATTTCATCCTTCCTAATTCAACTATTACTCAGGTCCAAGTTTTTCATGCTGTCATTGTTAGCCAAAGGTGAAAAAAAATTTAGAATACAGTCCGCAAATCTCTTGGTATATTTTATTCCTAACATGTGTAGCTGATGTTTCCTCAAATTCTCAAAAGGCAGTTTCATCCCATAATCCTCAAAGAAAATATGAACCAAATACAGGCTTTTCAAACTCAGTTTTTCCAGTTTACAGTTTGGATGTCTTATTAAAAAGGGATAGATAGATAGATAGATAAATAGATAGATGATAGATAAATATAGATATATAGACATCTATCTATCTATCTATCAATCTATCTACATATACACACACACATGAATCACAAAATTCATAGCAGATTCGGATTCTTGTTGACCAAAGAGAAGAGATCTTGCCAAACACCAGCAGGTAAATAAGAAAGATAATAACAAGAAGCAGCAGCTGCATGACTCAGTGGTGAAAGAGCTCCTGCTCCCCAGGATGAGAGTTCCTGTCCCTCATGAGCTGGAATCTCTCATTTGTTCTTAGTACTTATTTCTTTCATCTTGCATGATTCAGGGAGCATTCCATTTTCATACTTTCATCTCTCTCAACCAATCACTGTGTTCAAAAAACCCCAAAATATGGATCTTCCCCTTCTTCATGCTTTTCTTTGCTTATTGGAATTGTTTTTGTCTTGGCCCTTCTGTAAATATAAATGGATATCCAGACTCCATAATTATTTCTTTGGATTTGGATAGTTTTTTCCATCATGAGTCTTTGGAGCTGTCTTAGAACCTTGTATTGCTGAGAAGAGCCAAGTCTATCAAAGTTGCTCATCACAGATACCGTGGGTCTGTAATTGTGTATAATGTTCTCCTGGTTCTGCTCCCCTCACTCAGCATCAGATCATGTAAGTCTTTCCAGGTTAATATGAAGTCCATCTGCTCATTTCTTATAGCACAATAGTATTCCATTACATTCATATACCACAACTTGTTTAGCCATTCCCCCAACTGATGGGCATCCCCTTGATTTCCAATTCTCTGCCACCACAAAAAGAGCTTCTATAAATATTTTTGTATATACAGGTCTATTTCCCACTTCTGTGATCTCTTGGGGATACAGCCCTAGAAGTGGTATTGCTGGGTCAATGTGTAGATATTTGATTTTAACTTTCCTGGAAGATGTCATAAAATGACAACATCATTTTATCCTCCCTGCCCCCATTTATGTAATTTTGTTTTGTTTTATTCACTAAAATGTACTACTCTTCTTACTTTTCTAAATGTCCACTATATTTTTTGAATCTTTTTATATGGCTTTTTGTTTCTCATACACAGAATCCTGGAAATTTTTTTGTGCTTGTTTATGAAAGCCACAACTTTTTTCTTCCAGAGCACTGATAGTCTGTAAGGCAAATGGAGTCCTATCCCTGGGGAGAGGATTATTCAGTGGCCTCATTGGTATGACAGAATTGTATTTATGCTGTCTATTAATGGAGTTCATTAGGATGTATGGAACTGGAAATTGCACCAAGCATCCTTCAAAAAGTTTTCAGTCAACAAAAAAATGGTCCAGGCAGACCCATTTGCGGCATTGTCTAAATTCTGTAAATGCTGTTTGCCACGTGGCATTTCAGCACAGATTATTCCGGGTTTAATGCCAAATTGATTTTGCAGCATCCCTGGGACCCTGAGGGCTTCATGGGTGTCATCTTCAGCATGCAGAGTCACAAACTTAAAGAATACCTCTTCTTCCAATTCCTCTTTAGATAGCTCTTCTGCTCCTTCCTCCTCCTTTTCCTCTTCCTTTAGTTCTTTCAGCTCCTTGTCACTATTGTTCTCTGTAATATCTTTGGAGTGTTTGGCCTCTTGCTTAGACTCCATGCTCTTCCTCCTTAGAAAAGTAGAAAGAGGGCAGGAATCTATTTTAGAATTCTGCACGCCCATGATAAATATCCAAGTCAAAAGAGAGTTTTGCTTAATTTCAGCATTTCTTCTGATCTAAAGCGAGAAGGAAAAAGAAAACTGGTAAATGTGTTAAAGATGTTTAAGATAGAAAAAAAAGAGACTGAAACCTCTCTTCAAATTGACAAGTGCCAGACACCTAGGATAATTATGACTCAAGAAAAATATGTCAAATGAGTAATTTAGGAAGTTAATTTTTTTGAGAATTTTGCAAGGTCTAGCGTAGTAAAAAGTAGATAGAGGACCTATTTTACATCTGGAATTTTCAAATAAGATACCAATATAACAAAATGACCATTATTAAAAAGAACTGAATGGATTTTGTAGTTTGTTTTTGCCAAAAAGACCCTATCACTCCATTTTAAACATATGTAAAGAAAATAATACCTCTGCAGTAATTGTCAGTGAACTGCATTGTAGGATATGACATGAGTTTTCTATTTGGAGACTTCTCTGAATGATTTCACCCTCATGCCCCAAGAAGCTCACTGTTGAAATAACTGCCATTCTGCAAGATCCCACAAACCTTGGTTTCTGTTGTTTAGTCATTTCATTCATGTCCAACTCTTCATGACCCCATTTGGGGTTTTCTTGGCAAATATACTGGAATGGTTTGTCATTTCCTTCTCCAAATCATTTCACAGAGGAAGAAACTGAAGCAAACAGAATTAAGTGACTTTCCCAGGGTCACACAACTAGTAAGTGTCTGAGGCTAGATTTGAACTTGGGTCTTCCTGACTTTGGGCCAGGTACTCTAACCACTGTGCCACCTAACTCCATGAAATCTTGACAGTTGCATGTTTGCACTTAAATGATTATTTATACTTATACAACACTTTACAGTTTATGAAGGGCTTTCTGTATACAGCCCTGTGAAATAGGTAGTGAAAGATTTTATTTAGCAAAGTCATGAGATATTTTTCCTTTATTTTCTAGATAGAAGATACTGATTTTTTTTTTACAAAAGTAAAATTCAATTTTGGGGCAGCAAGTTGATGAGGTGGCTAGAGTTCTGGGCCTGGGTTAAAATCCACTAGCTGTGTGACCCTGGGCAACTCACTTCTCCCTGTTTGCCTCAGTTTCCTCATCTGTCAAATGAGCTGGAAAAGGAAATGGCAAACTCCTCCAGTATCTTTGCCAAGAAAACCCCAAATGGGGTCACAAAGATTCAGACATGACTGACTGAAAAATATGTGTATACACACACATATGTATGTATATATACAACATGTACATTTTATTTTTTCAATTATCAGAAATACATTTTTTGGACCTCTCACCACTAGGAGTTTATTCTATAATCTTTAGTCAGTTTAGCTCAGTGGGTTGAGAGCGGGGCTTGACGTTAGGAAGAGCTTTTGTTGTTTAATAGACTTCTCTGCGAAGGGATGAGAGAGTCAAAAATGACGCTCCGTGAGCTCAAGTCTCGGCAGCCTCCTTTCCCTCCCACCCTGGTCCCAAGCCCTCCGTCCCCATTGATTCCCATCCATCCCCATCAGCCCCTGCACAGTGAGCCTATCTCCAAATATGGGGCAGGTCTGGGAGGGAGCCGCTCCCTAAGAAGAGCTCTCAGAAATCCGCTTTATCCCAAACTCTGCAAACTGGCCTGTCAGGCAAGAGTACATTCCTTCTGTCTCCTTTTCTTTCCTTAGGGAATGGACATGAGTGGGCGGGGTGAAGGTGGAGGAGCCCTCAGGTTGCAAACCTACCTGTCTCCCCCTCCCTCCAGCACAGGTGCAAAGGGAGTGGCCGCAGGAAGGCAGCTGCAGCAGTCACCCCAGGCCAGCTCTCCTACTCTGCGGAAGTTGGGGCTACAGATGACCACACCCTAGAAAGAGGGACTGATTGTCTAACCATTCAAATAGACTGCTCCCCTTTGCTCATCCGCTAATACCGGCAGTCGAGAACAAGACTTTATGCTACAGGGACCAATTAGAGGGTGTTGAAGAAAGTGATTTGTGTCCTTGGCAGCCACTGAGTGTTTTCACCCCATTCGGAGTGATCCTCCCTGCAGCAGGCGCGCACAAGATCACAGGTTTAGAGCTGGAAGGGACATTGGAGATCATCTAGTCGAATACGGGGCAAGCAGAGAGAGAGAAGGGCAGCGAGGTGGTACACTGCCATGGGAACCAGGAAGACTCATCTTCTTGCGTTCAAATCCGGCATCATACACTTACTAGCTGTGTGTGGCCCTGGGCAAATCGTTTAACCCTGTTTGCCTCAGTTTCTTACCTGTCAAATGGGCAAGAGAAGGAATTGTCAAACCACTCGAGTATCTTTGCCAAGAAAATCCTGAAGAGTTGGACACACCCGAGCAACAACAATGGAGGGGGAAAGAGAAAAAGAAGGAAGAGAGGAAATTTTTACAAAGGACTATGTGAATTTTTATCCTCAAATCTTAAGTCTTGTCATATGCAAGGTTATGATGCTTATTTGCTGTAAATTATATGTCTACTCTATTCTACTAATCTACCTTCCTATTAAAATTCCGTCCTATAAATTAAGCATAAAATAAATAAAAGGACTATGTGGAAGGATTTTAGAACTTTCATAGCTTTGCTTAGCGTCAACACGAATTATACCGCAACTGACGGGTGGGAATAAAATATCTTTTTGATGAGAGATCCTCAAAATCCTTTTGTTTTCTCTTATATCTTTCTATTAACAGAGGAGCTTTCTTTTTGTTGTGATACATTCTCTTATGTTGAGGACTGTCTTTTAGTGGCTCAAAAGGAGAGAACTTTCCATTGCTGATCATGTAAAAGAAAAAGTGATTTTCTTGAAAGGGGCACTGGCTTTTCAGAATGTTGGTAAATGTAGTTTTTAATTTATGCATTAAGAAATGAGGAAATGGTAGAAAATAACTAATGACATATGTTTGAACTTTGGAATCCGTAGGTGAGAAACTTCACATCAGATACTCTAGAATAGTGGTATCAAATTCCGTTTGAAAGTAAGCCCTCTAGGCTGCATATTGACTTAGAAAATCACAGATTAACATCATCTATATTTTCTATTTTTAGATCAGAGAATTTCAGTGCTAGATGGACCTTCAAGATCATCTAGCCTAGTGGTGTCACACTCAAATAGAAAAAAGGGCCACCAAACCATACATAAGGAACCCTGAGGGTTGCACATTGACTTACAAAACCATATATTAATATTATTTATGTTCTGTTATATTTTTATTTATTTCATTACATATTTTCCAATTACATTTAATTTGGGAGTGTGGCCACAAGACCGGCAGCCAGCATGTTTTTACACTTCTGATCTAGCCCAATCACTCTTTTACAGATAAAGTAACAGAGGGTGAGGGAGGGGGAAAATGACTTGTCCAAAATCACACAGCTAGTAAATAGCAGAGCCAAGATTCAAATTTAGGTCCTTTCATTACTCTGCACTGCTTCCCTTACAACTAGACTTAGGACCAAAACTTTAAATTATTATCAAGAATTAAAAATTCATCTGTTGTTTTTTGTTTTTTACTAACCTCAATTTCTTTTCATGGTTGATAAGATAGAGAATAAATTTTGCATACAGTGGGAGAAGTGTGGAACTAGGAATCAGTAGACTTGGTCTATAGTCTTGGTTTTGTTATGAAGTTGTATGACCTTGTGCAGATCAAAGTCTCTGGGCTTCAATTTCCTCACATAGAAAATGAGGAGTTTGGGCCAGGTGACCTTTGAGATTCTTTCCAGCACTGAAATGCTGTAATTCTGTGTTTTAGCGTGTGGTCCCTTACCCTGTTGCCAGACAGTAGTAGAAGTAGCTAACATTTATATGCTATGGACATAAATATTTATAGGCTAGGCTTTACAAATAGTATGTCATTTGATAGTTTTCTATTAATGACCCCTCAGACTTGGATCACTGGCTCCCACTACTGGTCTTTTGGTCATCATTTTCACTCTAGGTTTCCCTCATTCAATTCTTCCATGTTGCACCTTGTCCCATATGTTAACATGTGCCCAATGTAACATGCCTGAAATATATTAATGTAACATGATTACGTGTTACACCGTACAGGTTTATATATTTTATATTCAAGAGAAGGAAGCACTAAGTTTTCAACTAAGTTTCCTGCTTTTTGTAATGAGTAAACGTCTTAAATTCTAAAAAGCTTATCACTACTGTTCATATCATGGAAAAATAAAAGTGCTTCAGTTTCTTTATCTATAAAAGCTCACAGGGTTGTTGTGAGACTCAAATGAGTTAACATATGTAGTGTGCTTGGCAAATGGGATTTAAGTAACAAGTTTTAAAAGTTAGTTAAGTTATAGTTTTTTTATTTTTAATTAGCCCTGCTTTTTGACAGCAATGTGGTAAGAACTGGACTTACTCTGCTTCCTGTTTCCCATCCCCATTTCCTGACAAAACCTTGACTTTCTCTCCTGGTCTCAAAAAGTTAATAGCATTGTGACCCAGACAAGTCATTTAACCTGTTGGCCTCCATTTTCTCATATGTAAACTGGGGACAGTAATAACAGCACTTACCTTTTGGGGCTGTTGTGAGGATCGGATGAGATATTTGTAAAGTGCTTAGTACAGTGTGTGGTACATACTGCTGCTGTTGTTTGTCCTTCGTTCTTGAAGAGGACCATGACATCAGGAAGGTGATTCCATGACATGCAATGAATTGGATTTAAGGGACAGAGGGCTGGGCAAAGTCACCAGCCTCACTTTCTCCTCCAAAGCCACGTGAGTCCAATGGCCAGATATAGATCAAGACCACTGGAGATGGCCCAGGATGCAGTGGGAGACCTCAGTCTTTGCCATGATATGAATACTTATTCTTTTCCTCTTCCCTTTCAGTTCCTGTCCTTATGTCAGCCTTGATTGAGATTTATATTTCTTTTCTTTTCTTTTTTGTTCTTGGAATTAGTTTCCCCCAAATTTTCCCTCACCTTGCAGAATATGATACTCTTGCTTTGAATGCTGTCTCCACCTTACCTGCTTCCCACTTTAGTTATGAAGGGCCTCGAATCATAGGCTGCAGTTGTAGAGAACCTAACAGCCACTTAATCCTACTTTCTCATGATATATGCAAAAGTGGGTGGTGTGTGCACTATATGTACACCTAATGGGTGTGCCAAGGGCTGCTTAGGACACTGCCCCTAACATATGCACATCCCATTTCAATTCACATCCTATTTTGGAAATGTAATATATAATATGTCCACCAGGTGGTGGTACACGCGACCTATCAGACAAATTATTTTCTCAGTCTCTTTCAGGACACCTCTATAGACCTCTCTGGTGCACATACACAAGCCTTCCCAAAGTTAACAGTATCCACATTGCCCTCCAGAAGATACTCATCCTGCAAACTCTTAAATTGCTTCCCTTCCAACCACCCTGAGTTTCAACAGTGGATGTTGTCCTAGATTCAATTATTATCTAATGGCATGAAAATGAAATACTCCTCCAAATTACTGGAAAATGGTAAGAGAGACTCTATGTAACCCGTTTCTAGAGATGCTGGATGCCAATATGAGAGGCAGAATCAATATGAGACCTTTGGAAAGGTGGAATTTTTTTCTTACCAACTTGTACTCTGCACCTTCTAGTCTCAGAGTGCCTGAGGCACTGACAGGTTACAAGGTCACATGACCACGACTTGAACCCCAATTTTTCTGACCTCAAGGTTGAAGCAAAGTCCCTCTTCACTAAGCTACACTGCATCTAGAGGCAGCTATATGGCTCAGTGGAGGCAGCTCCAGGTCTGGAGTCAGGAAGACCTGAGTTCAAATCCAGCTAGTTTTTAGCTGTGTGACTCTGGGCAAGTCACTCAACCACTTTTCTTACCTCAGTTCCCTTATGTGTAAAAGGAGCTGGAGAAGGAAATGGTAAATCACTCTAATATCTTTGCCAAGAAAACCCCAAAGGGAGTCACAAAGATTCAGAATGACTGACTAAAAAATATGTGTGTATACACACATGTATAGGAATATATACACCATATACATTTTATTTTTTCAATTATCAGAGATACATTTTTTCTGGACCTCTCCCACTAGGAGCCTATTCTGTTATCATTAGTCAGTTTGGCTTAGTGGATTGAGGGCTGGGCTTGACGTTAGGAAGAGTTTTTGTTGCTTAATAGACCTTGAGTCACCAGCAAATCTCAAGATCATAAACTATGGATCTTTTCACATTGACAAATCACATACTCTGGATTCCTTTCATTTTTACGTGTGGGTCTTCAAAGTTACCGGAAAGTTCTTTTGGCTTTCTCACTCCTTCCCAGAGAAGAAAATGACGCTCCGTGAGTTCAAGTCTCGGCAACCTCCTTTCCCTCCCACCCTGGTCCCAAGCCATCCCTCTTTCGGGGGTGTGGTCATCTGTAACCCCAACTTCCGCAGATGAGGAGAGCTAGCCCGGAGTGACTGCTGCAGCCGCCTTTGGGCGGCCACTCTCTTTGCACCTGTGCGGGAGGGAGGCAGAGACAGGTAGGTTTGCAACCTGAGTGCTCCTCCACCTTCACCCCACCCACTCATGTCAGTTCCCTAAGGAAAGAGAAGGAGGCAGAAGGACGGAGAACCCGGGCTCCTGCCTGACAGGCCAGTTCGCAGAGTTTGGGGTAAAGCGGGTTTCTGATAGCTCTTCTTTGGGGGCGGCTCCGTCTCAGACCTGCCCGGTATTTGGAGACAGGCTCAGTGTGCAGGGGCCGATGGGGATGGATGGGGATCAGTGGGTATGGAGGGCTTGGGACCAGGGTGAGGGGGAAAGGAGGCTGCCGAGACTTGAGCTCACGGAGTGTCATTTGCTTCTCTGGAAGGAATGAGAGAGTCGAAAGAACATTCTGGTAACTTTGAAGACCCACACGTAAAAATGAAAGGAATCAAGAGTATGTGATTTGTCAATGTGAAAAGATCCATAATTTATGATCTTGAGATTTGCTGGTGACTCAAGGTCTATTAAACAACAAAAGCTCTTCCTAACGTCAAGCCCAGCTCTCAATCCACTAAGCCAAACTGACTAATGACAACAGAATAGGCTCCTAGTGGTGAGAGGTCCAAAAAAATTTATCTCTGATAATTGAAAAAATTAAATGTATATGTTGTATATATACCTATACATGTGTGTATACACACATATTTTTCAGTCATTCATGTCTTAATCTTTGTGACTCCCTTTGGGGTTTTCTTGGCAAAGATACTAGAGTGATTTGCCATTTCCTTCTTCAGCTCCTTTTACAGATAAGGGAACTGAGGTAAGTAAAGAGGGTTGAGTGACTTGCCCAGGGTCACAAAGCTAAAAAGTATCTGAGGCTGGATGTGAACTCAGGTCTTCCTGACTCCAGACCTGGAGCTACCTCCCCTGAGCCATCTAGTTGCCTCTAGATGCAGTGTGGCTTAGTGAAAAGGGACTTTGCTTCAACCTTGAGGTCAGAAAAATTGGGGTTCAAGTCGTGGTCATGTGACCTTGTAACCTTTCAGTGCCTCAGGCACTCTGAGACTAGACGGTGCAGAGCAGAAATTGGTAAGAAAGTTTCCTCCCCAAATTTCCTATACTATATCAACGAAATCAAAGATGCAATTTTAAAAAAAGAGCCAGTCACTGTGCTGGTGACACAAATCCAAAAGTAAGACTGTCTTTCTCCACCTCTAAATGATGATAATGATAATGATGATGATGATGGTGGTGACAGCAAGGACTAGGATTTAGAGACAGTGCTCTAGAAGTTATCCAATTTGATCCTTGCAACAGCCCTGTGAGTTAGGGGCTATTATTATCCCCATTTTACAGATGAGGAAACTGAGGCTATAGGGGTTAGGTGACTCAACCAGGGTCATACAACTAGTCAGTGTCTGAGGGAAGGTTCTAAGTCAAGTAATACGTGCTCTTTAGTTGATTGATTGGAGGTAATTCTTCTATTTAGATGATAGAAGGTTGTGCCAGGAAAACAAGATCTCCAATAGGATTGGCCAAATCCTACCTGCTTTTTTGTATAGGCTTTGAAGTGGACTATGGGACTTTTAGCTGAGGGCCAGTCCAGTTAAGTGCAGAGGGATTCATTACCAGGATGAACTAACCAGAATGTTGGCCTCGAGATGGGGAACCTTTGAGAACACAGCTGTTGTTCAAAGACCATATATAAGGTTTGGAGGGATTGTTATCTTCACCTGTAGGTGAACAAGAGGAAAAGGTAGTCACCCCAGTGAAATCACTCAGATTTTCCTTATAACAAAATCCTCTGATATTCAGTCTCTTTAGATGAGATCCTTACCTTTTACTAAATTCCTTTCCTCAACAAATAAATGCCTAGCAAAATTCTGCTTTGCCTCTCAAAGTCATATAGTTCCTAGACAGGAGTGTTAGTGAAGGCTTGTAATCCCAGCTATGGGAAAGGCTGTGGATCTTTTGATTTTGATGGTTCTGAGCTGCTGTATAATAAGCTGATCCTTAGTATGGTGAGCCTCCAGATTAGGGGTGACTAGGTTGCCTAAAGAGGGGCAAATTGACCCAGGTTAGAAACAGAACATGTCAAAGATCCCAAGCCAGAGTGGGATAAAGCTGAGGAGTGGTCCTCGCTCTTCCAGTTTGGGCAAGATGAGGAGACTCGGTATTTTTTAAAAAATTGTTTATTTTCAGTTTTCAACATTCACTTCCATAAGTTTTAAATTTTCTACCCATCCCTCCCCCATTCCTTCCAAGATGGCATGCAATCTGATATGGGCTCTACACACACATTCCTATTAAACACGTTTTCACATTAGTCATGTTGCACAGAAGAATAATAACGAATGAGAAACACCAAGAGAAAGAAAACAAAACAAAACAAAAGAGAAATAGCCTGTTTCACTCTGCATTCCTACTCCATAGCTCTTTCTCTGGATGTGGATGGCATTTTCCATCATGAGTCCTTTGGAAAAGTTTTAGGTCCTTGCATGACTGAGAAAAGCTAAGTCTATCAAAATCAGTCCTTGCACACTATGGCTATTACTGTGTACAGTGTTCTTCTGGTTCTGCTCCCCTCACTCAGCATCAGTTCATATAAGTCAATCCAAAATACAATGAAGTATGTCTGCTCCTCGTTTCTTATTGCACAATAGTATTCCATTACATTCACATACCACAAATTGTTCAGCCATTCCCCGATTGATGGGCATCCCCTCAGTTTCTAGTTCATGGCCACCACAAAGAGAGCTCCTATAAATAGTTTTCTACATGTGAGTCATTTTCTCATTATTATGATCTCTTTGGGATACAGCCCTACAAGCGATATTGCTGGGTAAGACTCAGTATTTTTAAAAAGCCAGATAATCTGTGGGCCTCTTTGATTAATATTTAAGGTGCCAAAGCATTATTCTCCTACAAGTTTCTTATTGCTCTACACACTATCTAGTCTAGTATTAAATAATACTGTCACTGATCTCTCGGTTCCAGTGACAGTGGTCTGAATAGGGGATTATATAGTTTAGCCTACTCCACTCTCTCTGATAGGTAGATAATTTTAGGATGAAAGATATATTGAGTTGCATATTTTTTCCAAATTTGATGTAGTGATTAAAATAGGATTTTGTTGTTGTTGTTCAGTTGTGTCCAACTCTTTCTGACCTCATTTGGGGTTTTCTTGGCAAAGATCTGTAGCAGTTTGCCTTTTCTTTCTCCAGCTCAATTTACAGATGAGGAAACTGAGGCAAATAGGGTGAAGTGATTTGCCCAAGGTCACATAGCTAGTAAGTGCCTGAAGCTGGATTTTAACCCCGGCCCAGCACTCTAGCCACTGCATCACTTGACAGCCCCAAAATCGAATTTTACTTTTATAAAAAAAATCAATATCTTCTATCTAGAAAATAAAGGAAAATGTCTCATGACTTTTCTAAGTAAAACCTTTGACTACCTACTTCACAAGGTTGCATACAGAAAGCCCTTTACAAACGGCAAAGTGTTGCATAAGTATAAATAATTTAAGTGCAAACATGCAACAGTCAAGATTTCTTGGAGCAGGTAGGTGGCAATGTGGTTACAGCACTTTCCCTGAAGTTAAGAGGACCTGAGTTCAAAATTGGCCTCTAACACTTACTAGCTGTGTGACTCTGGGCAAGTCATTTAATCCTGTTTGCCTCAGTTTCCTCATCTGTAAAAAGAGTTGGAGAGGGAAATAACGAACACTTCAGAATCTTTGCCAAGAGAACCCAAATGGTGTCACAAAAAGTTGGACAGGACTGAAACACCACAACAAGATTTCTTACTGAATTACGTTGTTTTTCCTTTTTTTTGGTGACAAAATTTTGCTTTTTTAGCAGTACCAATACTAATTGAAATAGAAAGTAAAAATGAAGCTAATTCTGAAACTCAAAAAATTTGAAATTTACACATCAGCTTCTTGTTGTTTGTCCTTCCTTCTAGAAGGAGACCATGACATCAGGAAGGTGAGGCCACAACCTTCAGGTGAATTGGATTGAAGTGAGAGGGCTGTGCAAAGTCCCCAGCCTCACTTTCTCCTCAGGAATCATATGAGTCCAGTGGCAAGATATAGATCAGAAAGACTGGAGATGGGCCTGGATGCAGTGGGAGACCTTGGCCTTTTTAAGCTAAGGTCTTTAACAGGTCTCAGTTTGACTCAGTGATTAAGCCTAGGTAAGAAATAAGGCAAAGAACAGCACCTTTTACCTAGTCAAAAAAAATCATCCTGGAAGGGGAAGACTTTCAGGGTTTCTGGCCAAAACAGAAACAATTGCTATTTACATTCACTCTTGGTTTCAAAAATTCCTAGGACTATAAGCTATTTACATGTAAGAAGTAAAATTTAATCATTTTTTCCATTTATGGGGAAAATATCATTAAAACTTTATTTTCAACTTGCAGAGGGCAATTGAAAGAATGAAAAGGCTTGGTTTTATTAGAATGATTGTTTTCCTCACTTTAGACTCAAAGAATGAATCTAGTGAGACATAGGTATGGGCAATGTTTGTGTTCCTGCGTAAAAGCAGTTAATCATCATGGTCTATAAATCCAAGCTAGTTTCCCTGTGAGACTAAAAAGTGTGTGTGTGGGGGGGGACTAAAAAGTGGAAGAACTTGAGGAATATTCCTGTTTTCTGGTTTAGAGATAAAAATGTCATCAATGTAATGGAAGAAATAATCTCAAAAGGTACCCAGGAGCAAAAAGATTCTGAGGACATGGGTGTGTGGGGGTGGGGGTGGGGGTAAAATGAATATTGAAAAGGTGGCAGGCTGAAAAACATGACAGGAAGGGAGAAAAACTTTGTTAACAATGGAACTATATAACAGATGAGGAAACTGAGGCAAAAAAGGATAAGTGACTTAGCCTGGGGTCATATAGCTATTGTGTGTCTGAGGCCAGATTTAAACTCAGGAAGATGAGTGTTTTTGACTCCAGGTCCTGCACACTATCCACTGTACCACCTTGCTGTCCCTGATAGTTATATAATCTCATAGTATTATTTTATGTATATTTTGTCTCCCTATGTGTAGGTTCCATAGAAATCCTCATTATCCAGCAGAAGAGACTCATCCTGCAAACTCTTAGATTATGGCATGTGTATGCCATCTCCCACAGGGATGACATGGAAGTTCTATGTAAGCAGTCTTGGTTTCACTGAGTTAGAGAACTCTAAATAAGGAAATGTCCTTTACTGATTCAGGTTGTCATCTTTAGAGTTGTTAGAGAGTTGTCTGAGAAGCAGTGTGGCAGGCTAGAGAGAGCTGGTCTGGAGTCAGAGAGAGCTGGGCTTGGGTTCCACTGCAAGAGGTGACCTTGGACAAAATGGTTAACTTTTCAGTATCCTAAGGTAGGGGTGTCAAACTCAAATGGAAAGGCCTCTAAACTGTACATAAGGATCCCCGCCCCACCCCAGGCTCTATATTGACTTAGAAAACCACATATTAACATGATCTATATTTTACTGTATTGTATTTTGTTAAATATTTTTCAATTACATTTTAATCTGGTTTTAGCTGTTCTCAGGAGTGTTGCTGGACAGGATACCAGTGGCTCAGTGTTTGATATTTCTATTCTAAGTGACTCTCTAATCCTTTTGATGCTTCACGAAATCACTGGATTCCTGGTTTAACCTTTACCTGAAAAGGAATCCCACCTACTTCAACCAACACACCAGCTTTTGTTTGAAGAGAGGGATGTTGACCTGAAAGTTTGGTTAAAGGAGGCAACGAGCTAAGTGATAGACAATCTTATATTACTTATTCATTTATTCCCTTAAAGCCAGCAGATACATACATGCATGCAGTCAGAAGTCTGACTGCCTGAACAAAAAAAGAAGAAGGCTTAAATACATCTTTTTTGTCCCAACTCAGCATGCCTGCATTACTTCAATTTTATGATCCCCATGTACGTTTAACCATGATACAAGAAAAGGACTTTTCTTGATTGAATAGGTTGTAAATACAATAAGACAAGAGAGTTGACAAAGTATCAGCTGGAATTACAGCCCAGGATCTCTATGTTTAATTTACCATTAATATGCCATAACATAGTATATGCCCGTAAAATATTAAGATAAGAAAAAGTCACATTATTCAAGATAGTTTCTTGGGTTAAGAGTCTCATCCTTAATGGCTAATGGAGGAAAGAATGCTCTAAAGTCAGCCCAATCTGGCCTTGTTGACATAGGAAGGGGTATTATCTGGGTAAACTCAGAGAACAAAGAAGCTTAGGTCCAGGCTCTTCTTCTAGTTCATCATTAGTTTAGGCTCTGGCCCTTACTGAAGTTACAAAAATGATATTAAATGATCATCAGGGGAAACCAGCTACCTACCAAAGGATCTCTTTTCACTTTTGGATAGCTCTATTAAGATTATTCTTTATATATACATATATATGTACATATATATATACTATGTATGTATGTATGTATGTATATAGAGAGATAGATATAGATATAGAGATATTATCATTTATATATTTATATCTATATTAAGATTTTTTGTTTTATGTCTATATACTTCTACCCTTTCAAGAATTATTTTCCTTACACCAAGCCTCAATTCACCTCTTTGCAACTTCTATCCAATGACTATAGTTCTGCTTTCTAATCCTTCGTCTACATGACAGAATTTCAAATAGCAGAAGATAGTCATCAAGTACTAGACAAAGCTGTTTATACTCACTGCCTTCACTTCCTTACTACTCAACCCACTATAATCCAGCTTACCTCAAAACTCACCTGAAACTGTTCTAGTCACTGATGATCTCTTTTTAAAAAGATTTTATCTTGTTTTTACAGTGTTGTTACCCCCTTATTTCTCCCCTCCCAGTGAACTATCCCTTATAATTAAAAAAAATAGCAAAATCAATCAATATGTTGAAAAAATGCGGCATTATATGCAATATTCTACATCCATGGCCCTCTCATCTCTTTAAAGCAGCAGGGGGAGGTCCAATGATCTTTTAATGTTAAATCTGACTTTCCTCAGTTCTCACCTTTCTTGATCTGCTATATTTGTTGAATACTTTTTCTTCTCCACGTAACTCTCTCCTCCCTGAGCTTTCAAATTTTTCAAGTTCTTTCTGTTCATTGTCTTCCTATCTGATGGTTCTTTCTGTTGAATTATAACCCATAGCTCTATGGCCATCTGGCACTCATTTTGGACAACACTGAAACATGCCAATACAAGTGTGCACTAAGTCCCACCAACTCCTTTCAAGGTGTTATATACTTATGAAATGGTCAGAACAAGCTCTGGTTTAATTATCCAGGATGTTTTTGCAAAAAGCATTGTTAAAACCACATGTACAAGGTTAGGTAGCAGCTTGGTGGCACTTACTATGACACAATGGAGTTTTAAGCACTTTATTGGACTCCTGGACCTGTATTCTTTTCACCAGTTACTTTTTCAATTCTGTAACTGCCTAGAGTACCAGGTGCAAAGTAATGTACCATATTTACCGAATGAGAGAATGCATCATATCTTATGAATACAGGCACTGCCTGCCTTAAGATAAAGCAAACAAACATTTTTTCAACTGAATGGTGGAACAGGTGGTCTAGACGAGATTACAGGTACAGAAACACCCCTTCTTCCTCTATTGCCATTGCTTGGGATTTATAATCTCCCATTTACTGCTACCTTGAAAATTCTCACCTGCCCAGTTTGGTGATGTGATGAATTAGCCCAGATAGCCTGAATATACTTTATCTCTGAATTATATCCCAAGACACCTTTGACAACTGCTTTTCTTAGGAGTTTAAGGGAAAATTATTCACATTTACATTGGATTTGCAATTAAAAAACATTTTAGTGAAGGCAATTCCTAAAATAGGGACCCTTTTCTTTTTAACATTTCCCATTGACGTCAACAATAAACAACTCCCCAGAAAACCTCCAAAAGGTATATACTGGTAATAGGAGGTCAGGAAAGAAGTAAAAAAATCACAAGAGTCCAAAAGGAAATATTATTTGGAAGTAACATAATAGCAATGGCGAAGGTAAGCAGGTAGCCTCCCAGGGGTGCTCTGGAGAAACAAAGGGACAACTAGCAGAGCAGGGATAAAAACATTTGTGGATGATAAGATTGGAAAATTGTATTCCCTGTTACAATGGTCCAGTTTTGAGCCAGTATTATATATCACCTGACTGGAAGATAAACGTCCACTTGCCACAGAAAGCAGAATTTTCTGCCACAGGTTGACCATAATTCACAAAGTCCATCTATTAACTTGTAAAGCGGTTGTGATCCGTGTGTGTGGGTGGAATCTAAGATCAGCTATATCCCCTGAAGTACTTCTCCCCACTGTTACTAAGCAGTGCCTGACTTAAGAAAAATCACACAGATAAACAAGACTTTTCAATTGATAGTAGAACAGGGAGTCGAGAGACATCATTTCCACTTAAAATTAGAAAAGCTTGGTTACAGAAAAAAATGCAAAAAGAATCTTAGTGATCAACAGAAAATTAGGACTGCAGCAGCATAAACAATGTATGAAAAAAGCAAGGGTCCTTGGCTTAAAAGTAGCCAAGAGTTTTTGGTTTCATTTTTTTTTTGCTCCAAAATATATCTAGTTACCAAGATGTGGAAAATATTGAAAATAGATACAAGGAAAGTTTAGCCTTTTAATGGACAGATAGCTATCACAAAGTTGGGCTTAAATTAAGCAAGATTTGAGATCCAGATCCCTTTTTAAATAAGCCAACAAATTTTGGGGTCTAGTAGGTATAAGGTATTGAATTAGGCACCATGGAACCCACTTAAGTAACTAAGAGGTTATCTACTTTATGAGATAAAACATACTTCAGTCTATTATATGCATTCCCTTCCTTGTGCCAACTCCCCATATCTCCCGGAACCACAAACCAAAAACAACTCAAAACTAAAAATATGTGTTTTACTAATAGTAACCATTAAATGAGTAGCACAAAGATCACTGTACGCTAAGGAGTATGCTAGGGGAAGCTTCAATTGAGATAAGATTTTAACTGGATCCTTATTTGAATAGGTGAAAAGAGAAGGGTACTGAAGGTAGGAAAAATGCTGAGCAAAGGTAGAGAGGTAGAAAAATACAAAGCTTGTTTGGGGACAGTAAAAGACTCAATTTGGCTAAAAATTGACTTCTAAATGGCAGAATAGCAAAAAACAAAAAAAGTTTCAGCTATCAGTGGCAATAAACGCAGATCTGGAGACAATGGCTCCTCCACCAAGATTTTTGCAAGAGGAAAATAAGATAAAAAAGGTAAATAAGATCCAGTTTGTAGGGGGTCTTGATGGGCTAATAAATTTATATTTTAACTTGTGGGGTAGTATGAAGGAAAAAGAGTAAAAGTGCAAACAAAATAGCAACCTGCTCTTTAAAAATAGTCTATATTTCATGAATTGGGTTTCAATATTTAAGTTTTTTTTTAAGTTTCAAATTGTGTGTCAGGAATGAGCAGAGACAGTTTTTAAAAAACATTTATTTTACATGACACTGGCACAATCCTTCAGAAACAACATCTGTTTAATTCAGAAGAAGTTCCTGCCTATTCCAAACTAAACCCCAAAAAAGCCACTAAATCATATTCATATATTCATTTGTTTTAATTTTGCCAGAGCAATATTCGAAGGATCTGCTTTGTTTCATTCAAACTATAAATGTTAAACATTTACAGACTAAAACAGGAACTGACAATACACATAGATTTAAATAAGTCTTTCAAAGAATAGTTATTTAAAAATTGTTTTACGGTTCATTGTATTCAAAGTTTAATACTGTCAAGCTTTGGGGGACCTTTTTGAATCACATACCACTACCACGTCTTCTTTTAACACAAAAATGTTTAGATTTTATCAGCAAAACAATATTTTAAGATATTTACTTCACAATCTGATGTTTTACCATATAAACTTATGTATTAAATCCCTTTCCATTAACTACTTGAAACTATATACAACTATGAATGTTTAAATATGCATCCTGTGCCATGTGTCCAAGCAAACATCTGGGAATTTTCAAACTATTAGAATAAGTTGAAAGGATGAAAGAACTGGCTTCAAATTTTTCTTTATGACTCACCAGACCAAACATTTTTAATGGGAGTAAGAAAAAACCACTTAATTAGCATGTGTCTCTCTATATAGAGATGTGTATTTTCTAATATACAAATATACATATACAAGTCAGGAAAGTAAAGAAACACCAAAAATTAACTTATTAGCTTAAATATTTTGTGGACCAAGTCTTGGCTTATAAGTACTTTAAAGTTTGTTGTTCTCCAGATATAATAGGAGGGAAAATGCTAGTTTCAGGAAACTCAGTATATTTCAGTATTTTAGACTATGAACGTTTTTAGGGGCACAGTGGAAGGAGTATCCACGTCAGCAAAAATCACCAAGTTTACAAAGCACTCTACATTTGATCCTCACAACAACCCAGTGAAGCGGGTCCTAATTTTATCCTCAGAGGAGGAATCTGAGGCTCAGAGATTAAGTGACTTGCCCTGGCTCCCACAGCTAATGCCTGACAGAGGACCCAAACCCAGGTCTTTCCATATTTCATTCAGCCCTCTGTCTACCAGGCTGCATTTCCTTAGCAGCCTGATACCACTGACTAGTATTGAACAAATCACTTACCTTTCAAAAGTGAATATATTGACCCTGAAATTCAATAAAAGCAATTCTTAACCTGCCCATTCTCTGTCAGGACCAAAGCAAGAGCTGCCTAGAGGAGTACCTCACATATTGTAGTAGATAAATCATTCATCATACCAAGCCTGAGTTTAAATTACGGCTTCAGCACTAATATCTATAAAATCATTTGTTGTTGTTTAATTGTTTTTCTGTCATGTCCAACTCTCTGTGACTCCATTTTTTTTGGAAATTTAGTGGAGTAGTTTGCCATTTCCTTCTCCAGATCATTTTACAGATGAGGAAACTGAGGCAAACAGGGTCACACAGCTAGTAAGTGTCTGAGGCCAGATTTGAACTCAAGAAGATGAGTCTTTCCACTTCCAGACTCAGCACTCTATTCACTGCACTATTCACTAGATGTCCCATAAAATCATGGGAAGGTCATTTAACCTCCTTGTGGTTAAGTTTCTTTATCCAATAACATGGGAATCATAACAATATTTGTGCCACCTACTTCACAGGGTTGTGAGGAAAGTACTTTACTAACCTTAAAGCATTATGTAAATATAGGTTATTATATATACATGTGATATACTAATAGCAGCTAACGTTTATGTAGCATTATAGGGTATGCAAAGTACTTTATGTCCATTTGCTCATTAGTCCTAACAACAACCCTGGGAAATAGATTCTCATCTTACAAAAGAGGAAACCAAGGCTAACTTGCTCAAGGTCATAC
This sequence comes from Trichosurus vulpecula, assembly GCF_011100635.1. NCBI lineage: Eukaryota > Metazoa > Chordata > Mammalia > Diprotodontia > Phalangeridae > Trichosurus > Trichosurus vulpecula. Next base: position 494,838,641 of record NC_050573.1, read on the forward strand.
AGGTAGTAACCAATGTAAGATTTGAACTTAGATCTTCCCGACTCCCAAATCCAGCTCTCTGGCCTCCTATTTAAAAGTATTTCTATAGTGCCTAAAATGGCCCATGATTTCATTAGAGTGTGTACCCTCAACCAACACAGATCATAACTCTTCCACATGTTTAATGACTTTCAGGAATTAATATGGCAAAAAAATTAATCATAACCAACCCTCTGGGGATGAGTTGCTCCAAAGTTAATTATACCTATCCTTGCCCAGTACCCATGCTGTCCATCATCAGTTTCATATTGATGATCGTTTAATATCAATTTAGGAACTTCATTAAGGGCCAGAGCCTGAACTAATAATCAACCAGAAGAAGAGGCTGGACCTAACAACTTCTCTGTTCTCTGAGTAAACTCAGACAATACCTCTACCTATGTCAACAAGCCCAGATGGGGCTGACTTAAGAACATTCTTTCCTCTTTTCATGGCCATTAAGGATGGGACCCTTAACCTGAAACACTATCTTGAATAATGTGACTTTTTCTTATCTTAATATTTTATAGACATATACTATGTTACGGTATGTTAATGATAAAGAAAATAAAGATGTCCTGGATCATAATTGCCACTGACGATTTGTCAACTCTCTTATCTTATTGTATTTACAACCTATCCAATTAAGAAATTCCTTTCTTATACTGTGATTAAACATACATGGGTTTCATAAATTTTGAGTGACACAGACATGCTGAGTTGGGGCTGTCCTGAAATGCATTTAAACCTTCTCATTCTTTTGTTCAAACAGTCAGATTTTGTCTGGATCCATACATGTATGTATTCTGCTAACTTTAAGGGAATAAACAATATGAATTTACGTATCACCTAGCCCGCTTGCCTCCTTTAACTAAACTTTCAGGTCGACAATATTTAAAACCTTTCCTGCTTGAAAGAAACAGTCAGAGATTGTGCTTCATATCTGGAACCTCTCACAGGAGTTCTCTTCTATGCTCCAATGGAGTGTCCAGATAGGTCTTAATAGGAATTTAAAACTGCTTTGTTAGGCATGTAATACCCATGTAAATCACATGTAGGTGTACATGTACATGCAAGTATAAATACCCCTACATCAGTGGTCTGGCATTGATATTTATTAACATTAATAATTGCTACTATTTCATATACAATATTTTTCTTCATTGTCTTTATAAATTTAGAACTAAGGACATAAAACACTATCAGAAATATAACAAATTTAAGCAATCAATTTCGGTTTCACTCTATGGAGAGAGGAAAAGAGATGGACAAAGAAATACTGAAAGAAAGACAGAAACAAGTACATGGAGAAGAGAGAATTTTATGGAGTAACACCTCCATCTTATGGCTATTTAGGGTATTGCCTCTAAAGATTTTTCCTTGTTTATATTTAGAATGATCTGTATCATAATATAATCACTCATTTATTTAGAATTTTGAGATTTGCAAAGTGATTTTTTTTAGCAGTTAATGTTGATTCTTTGGTATTTATCTCAATGTCTAAATGGAATTAAATCTCCAACCTATCAAATACAAAATACAAAAGTGAGTCCTCCTCCAATTGTCACAGAAAAATTGAGAGGCAAATAAGTTTGAGAGTAATGGCCAATTTAACAAAAACAGATTGTCTAAACATTACTACTGAGGAAAAGGAATGAATTTGAAAACAAATACAAGATCTGGTACAGCAAGGCCACCTTCCCTTGCATTTCTTTTCATTAATTCCCTGGATATTCTGGACCTTTTGTTCTTTCAAATGAATTTTGTTACTATTTTTCTAGCTGTATAAAATAATTTTTTGGTAGTCAAACATTCATTATTAAAGACACAATCACTTAAAGTAGGCAATAATATATTGAAAAAAATCTGCTTTGGTTGGACTAATTCTTTTAAATGGACAAATAACATTTCTGGTGCAAGAATTGATTGCATTTCATACTGGCTGTGCTTAACAACTGGCTTGGAAAATTTCAAAAAATGTGACCATTGCCTTTGCAGACCTTGTATTAGTGCAATAGACTATTTTTTTTTGGAGGGGAGAAGACAGGACAATTGAGGTTAAGTGGCTTGCCCAAGGTCACACTGCTAGTAAGGGTGTCAAGTGTCTGAGGCCGAATTTGAACTCAGGTCCTCCTGACTTCCAGGACCAGTGATCTGCTCACTGCACCACCTAGCTGCCCCAGCAATAGACTTTTAATTGGTATCCCTGCCTCAAGTCTCTCCCCACACCAATCTCAAATCCAGTGGCATCCTATCACCTCCAGGATCAAATATAAACTCCTCTGGCTTTTAAAACCCGTCACATTTGAAGCCATTTTCCTATTTTTACAGGTTTCCTGCACTTTATTCTCCTCCACACACTCCACAATCCAGAGACATTGGCCTTCTATTTCTCCCTTATGTCACTTCATCTACTGCTGCTGTTTGTCCTTTGTTCCAGAAGAAGACCATGACATCAGGAAGGCAATGCCCTGACTTGCAAGTGAATTAGATTGAAGTGACAGAGCGCTGTGCAAAGCCATCAGCCTCACTCACTCACTCACTGGGTCCAGTGGCAAAATATAGATCAGAACCACTGGAGAAGGCCCTGGATGCAATGGGATACCTTTTTAAGCTAAGATCTTTAAGAGGTCTCAGTTTGACTGAGGCAACAAAGCATAGGGTGGAAGCCATACTACAAGAATACTAAAAAAACTCACGTTAGACATACCTTCATAGAAAACTTCTATGGGGAAGTCCTCAGTACAAGCATCACTGGCTACCCCAGAGCAGAGAACAACTTTAGTTCAATCAATGCCCTTATTTCAGCAATTCAAAATGATACTGAAGAAGCTAAGAGACAACTACATTTACCCGAACATTGGAAACTCAAAGAAGACCATCCCTTCCATATGCCAGAAAGCAAGATAATGAATGGCCACTGATCCAAAGCCACTTTTTCCTTGTATTGCACTACTGTATCATTGCTGCAGCCTTGTATTTGGTTAGCTTAAGAAAATCTTCCCAATAGCTGGGAATCAGTTTATACAATACAATGTAGTTGCCATTTTATGACTAAATTAACGTGAAATTAAACCCATCATGCAGCAATACCAAAAAGGTTCATTTAAAAATCAAGATTTTTTTAAAATTAAGATTTTTTATTTTTAGTTTATTACACTCAGTTCCACATGATTGTGAGTTCCAGATTTTCTTCCCCATCCTCCCCAAGATGGGATGGAATCTGATATATCTTCTACATATTAAAAATCAAGTTTTTTTTAATATGTTGAACTATACATGAAACACTACAGTAAAAGCAGACAACATAACAGGATCTTAAGTTTTTATGATGGAAACATATATATATATACATATATATATGTATGTATGTATGTATGTATGTATATGTTACAACTGACTGGTTCATTTCTATTTGCTGAAGATGAAAGTAGAGAATCATTCCAATGGCTACAGATTTTCTATAATACTTCTGATTTCCAACTAATGCTACTAGACCTATATGCCATGGAGAAATGAAATGTGCATTGTGTGAAGCTTTGGGAATCTAATGCCCTGAAAGGAAGAAATGGTAGGACTTGTGTTTGATATGTGTAGTGTAATATATTTTTGTTTTGTTAAAGATGAGATTTTGTGAAACTTCATTTTATTTGGGATTATTTATTAAGAAGAAGTTTCTTATTAGGGTCATATTATTGCACTGTTTTCCATTTTATATAAATTTTCTGAATTTTTTAAATCATATTTTATTATTTAAAATTTTGTAGTTTTAAACATTGATTTCCACAAGTTTTTGAGTTACAAATTTTCACACCATTTCTACCCTCCCCCCCCCACTCCAAGATGGCATATATTCTGATTACCCCATTCCCCAGTCAACCCTCCCTTCTGTCACCCCACTCCCCCCCCCCATCCCCATTCCCCTTACTTTCCTGTAGGGCAAGATAGATTTCTATGCCCCATTTCCTATATATCTTATTTCCCAGTTGCATGGAAAAACAACATTTTCTTTTAAGCCTCTGATTTTAAAACTTTGAGTTCCAAATTCTCTCCCCTCTTCCCTTCCCACTCACTCTCCCTAAGAAGGCAAGTAATTCAACATATGCCCCACATGTATCATTATGCAAAACACTTCCACAATAATCATGTTGTGAAAGACTAACTATATTTCCCTCCATCCTATCCTGCCCTCCTTTATTGAATTTTCTCCCTTGACCCTGTCCCTTTTCAAAAGTGTTTGCTTTTGATTACCTCCTCCCCCTATCTGCCCTCCCTTCTATCATCCCCCCTTTTTTATCCCCTTCCCCCTACTTTCCTGTGGGGTAAGATACCCAATTGAGTGTGCATATTATTCCCTCCTCAAGTCAAATCAGATGAGAGCAAGATTCACTCATTCCCCCTCACCTGCCCCCTCTTCCCTTCCAACAGAACTGCTTTTTCTTGCCACTTTTATGTGAGATAATTTGACCATTCTATCTCTCCCTTTCTCCCTCTCTCAATATATTCCTCTCTCAACCCTTAATTTTATTTTATTTTTTAGATATCATCCCTTTATATTCGACTCACCCTGTGTTCTTTGTTTATATCTATGTATATTCCCTTCAACTACCTTAATACTGAGAAAGTTCTCATGAATTACACACATCATCTTTCCATGTAGGAATGTAAACAAAACAGTTCAACTTTAGTAAGTCCCTTATGATTTCTCTTTCTTGTTTACCTTTTCATGCTTCTCTTGATTCTTGTATTTGAAAGTCAAATTTTCTATTCAGCTCTGGTCTTTTCACTGAGAAAGCTTGAAAGTCCTCTGTTTAATTGAAAATCCATATTTTGCCTTGGAGCATTATACTCAGTTTTGCTGGTAGGCAATTCTTGGTTTTAATCCTGTCTCCTTTGACCTCAGGAATATCATATTCCAAGCCCTTTGATGTAGAAGCTGCTAGATCTTGTGTTATTCTAATTGTGTTTCCACAATACTCAAATTGTTTCTTTCTGGCTGCTTGCAATATTTCCTCCTTGACCTGGGAACTCTGGAATTTGGCTACAATATTTCTGGGCATTTTCTTTTTTGGATCTTTTTCAAGAGGCAATCAGTAGATTCTTTCCATTTCTATTTTACCCTCTGGTTCTAGAATATCAAGGCAGTTTTTCTTGATAATTTCTTGAAAAATGTTGTCTAGGCCCGTTTTTCGATTACGGCTTTCAAGTAGTCCAATAATTTTAAAATTATCTCTCCTGGATCTATTTTCCAGGTCAGTGGTTTTTCCAGTGAGATATTTCACACTGTCTTCCATTTTTTCATTCCTTTGGTTCTGTTTTATAATATCTTGATTTCTCATAAAGTCACTAGCTTCCACTTGCTCCAATCTAATTTTTAAGGTGGCATTTTCTTCAGTGGTCTTTTGGACCTCCTTTTCCATTTGGCTAATTCTGCCTTACAAGGCATTCTTCTCCTCATTGGCTTTTTGGAGTTCTTTTGCCATTTGAGTTAGTCTATTTTTTAAGGTGCTATTTTCTTCAGTATTTTTTTAGGTCTCCTTTAGCAAGTCATTGACTTGTTTTTCATGGTCTTCTCACATTACTCTCATTTCTCTTCCCAATTTTGCCTCCACTTCTCTTACTTGGTTTTCAAAATCTTTTTTGAGCTCTTCCACAGCCTGAGATCAATTCCTGTTTTTCTTGGAGGCTTTCAACGTAGGCTCTTTGACTTTGACTTCTTCTGGCTGTATGTTTTGATCTTCTTCATCACCAGAAAAAGATTCCAGAGTCTGAGTCCTTTTGTGCTGCCTGTTCATGTTCCCAGCCAACTACTTGACCTTTGAGCTTTTTGTCAGGGTATGACTGCTTGTAGAGTAGAGAGTACTTTGTCCTAAGCTTTAGGGGCTGCACTGCTGTTTTCAGAGCTACTTCGACTCCGCTGTCACTGCAAGCTCTGCCACAGCAGCACTCTTCCTCCCCCAAGAACTGCCAACCAGGACCGCAACCCAGATCCAAGCAGGACAAAGCAAGAGAACCTGTCTCTGTGCCAGCAAAGTGCTCCTTGCACTCTTGCTCTGATCCACTGCTTGATTCTTCCCAGTGACATATGAGCTCTTGCCTTGTGTCAGTTCTTCATAAAATAGTCTTTTAGGCCAACATGTTTTTGGCATTCAAATGACATGGCTAGCCCATTAGAGTTGTGTTCTCTGTAGTAGAGTTTGATTGCTTGGCAGTTCAGCTCAAGAAAGAACTTCATTGTCTGGTACCTTATCTTGCCGGGTAGTCTTCAGAATCTTTTTAAAGACAATTTAAATGGAATTAATTAAATTTACTAGCATCATTCTGGTATACTGTCCACGTATCACAGGCATTACAACAATGAGGTCAGCACAATGGCTCCATAGACCTTTCATTTGGTAATCAGTTTGATACTTCTTTTCTCCCACACTTTCTTTTGGAGCCTCCCAAATACTGAGCTAGCTCTGGCAATGTATACATCAGCTTCATTGTCAATTGGTTCATCCTTGGATAGGATACTGCCAAGGTAAGTGAACTCATCCACAGTATTCAAAACTTCTCCATTTGCTATAACCATGTACAGATGGTGCTGTGCTGGGTGGTGGAGCACTTGTGTTTTATTGGTGTTAATTTAGGCCAAAAAATTAGCATAAGCAGTAGAGAATTGATCCATACTTTGTTACATTTTAGCTTGAAATCATACACCAACCCTCCCTCCACTTCAGTCTTGGCTTGTAACCTTTCCAAGTTAACTAATTTACCATTAATGTGGTAGTTGAGCTTGATGCTGTGTTCATCCTCATTGAAAGCAATTGATAGCCTTGCCGAAAACATCATGCTAAAAAGCATGGGAGTAAGCACACAGTCTTGCTTCACTCCATTGGTGACTGGGAAAGCACAAGAGGATTGCCCATTATCCAGAACCCATGCAAGCATCCCATCATGAAACTGACATACAGTTCTGATGAATTTGTTTGGACAGCCACATTTTGACATAATTTCCAATATCTTTCACAAATGATAGCATCAAAGGCCTTGGTGTAGTAGCAATTAGGTTTGAAGATCTTTGCCATCCATTAATAGGCCATGTTACCTGCTGCTTAAGTCACAGGAAGCCTAAGACACATATGAGAGGAGCTTTGTGACAGAAAAAGGAAGTCATGTCACAGAAAATGCTGAGAGTGAGAGAGAGAGAGAGATTGAGAGAGAGAGAGAGAGAGATGTTATGGCTGTTAATGGCTGTCTTGGTGATTGTTAGAACTGAACAGGCTGACTTAGCTGTACTATGAGTTTTTTTTGGGGAAGACCCAACAGGGGGTCAGAGAGGTTTTGGGATGGCAAGTTTCCAGCTTGTTATATTGTATGTGTAATATTTTACTGCCATGATAGACTGGATAAATGGCTGGTGGGATGTGGTTCTGTGGTGTCTGAATAAATGGTTTACTTCTTCTACCTTCTATGTGGAGAGTCTTGTATACTTTGCAATACCGAACTACATAGGCATTTTGACAATTATCACGTAAATTGTTATTATTGCTGTAATGTTTCACTTGGATAGGTCAATGAGCATTCTGTACAAACTTCTGTTCTGCTCCTGGCATTTCTCCTGGTGTTGCTGGATAGCAAACACCACATCAGCCATTCCTCAGCCTTTTCTTAAGCCATACTGGCTCTCAGGTAAATGACCGTCTTCCAAGAAAAAGATCACCCTATTAAGGAGGACTGGCAAGAATTTTGCAACCAATGACTAAGAGAGAGGACCCCCCACCACACACACACCCCATGATTGTCACAGGACAATCTTTTTCCTTTACCTTTATAGAGATGGACAATAGAAGCATCCTTGAACTCCTGGGGGATAACCTCCTCTTGCCATGTGACCCAGAAAATTTGAATTAGCTTTTGTGTGAGTAATGGATCCCACCTCCCATCTTGTAAACCTCAGCTGGAATAGAATCACCCCAGGTGTTTTGCAAAGGAGAGGAGCCTAATGGTATTCAAAACCTCTTTTTCAGTTGGAAATTTGGCTAGAGAGGGCTTCAAACTGAAGTAAACAGTCAATGGCTTCAGCAGTGAACAATGACCGTCTGTTGAGAACAGTATAGAAGTGTTCAGCTCACATCTCCAGGATCATGTCTTTATCACGAATCAATGTGGCTCCATCAATACTGAGTAGTTGAAATTCACCATATATCTCTACTTTTTAACAATTTTAGCAAATAGTGCTCCCTACCCCCCAAAATCTTCATGACTTGAATGTGTGAAATCCTTTTGAGAAGGAGTAGGTTAGAAGATAGAATGATAGATGAGAAGTTTATGCATGTGTTGATAAATGTTTCACAATTGACTCTGGAAAAAAATATTTGCAGGACACACTTTTAAATCCAATGTAACATTTTTTCCATTACTTTTCTAAGTCTAGACAATCAATGGAGAGTAAATCAAACTCCAATTTATGGTATTTGGAGGGTTCTGAGGTATAAATGCTCACACTGAACATTTAATAGTCAGTTCTCCTAAGCTAGTATAGAGCTGGCTCCAACACATCTTGATTATCTTGATTGGGTGCCAGGAATGGGGGAGGGCAAGAATGAGGAAGACCTCATTGATTTGAATTGAATAAGTTTTTTTTTTAAATCCCCTATAGTGCCCAGCACAGTGTAAGGCACAAATACAAGCCATAAGTATTTGTTGTAGAGGACAACATGGCGCGCAGAATGAGAAACACCCATTGGGACGTGACCAATGTGGGTATTTGTTTTGCTTGACTCTGCATATTTGTTACATGCATTTACCTTTGCCTTTCTTTTCCCCTTCCCTTTCCTTCTCTTCCCTTCCCTTCCCTTCCCTTCCCTTCCCTTCCCTTCCCTTCCCTTCCCTTCATTTCCCTTCCCTTCCCTTCCCTTTCCTTCTCTTCCCTTCCCTTCCCTTCCCTTCCCAAGCTCCACTAAGTGGTCATTGTTTGGGCCTTGCTGGCTCAGAGTGAATATAAATAGCAATTGTTTCTGTTTTGCCCAGAAAGCCTAGGGGTCTTCTCCTCCCAGACTGAATTTTTTTTCTGACTAGGTAAATGGGCCATTCTTTGTCTCATTTCTTACCTAGCCTAAATCATGGAATGGGTGTTGTCTCAGTCAAACTGAGACCTGGGAAAGCCCTCAGCTTAAAAAGGCCTAAGTCTCCCATTGCATCCAGAGCCATCTCTAGTCATCCCAATGTGTATCTGGCCACTGGACCCAGGTGGCTCCAGAGGAGAAAGTGAGGCTGGTGATTTTGCACAGCCCTCCTTCACTTAAATCTAGCTCGACTTGCAAGTCGAGGCATCACCTTCATGATGCCATGGTCCTCTTTGGGAACAAAGGACAAACAATAACAGCAACTTTATAGGTGATGAAACTGAGGCAAAGAGGGTTCAGTGACCTGCCCAGTGTCACACAGCTAGTAAGTGTATGAGGCCAGATTTGAACACAGGAACATGAGTCTTCCAGACTCTAGGCCCAGAACTCTATTCTCTGTGCCACATCGTTGCCCTAAGCTTGACTGTCTTAAGAACCCCCAGAAATTGAAGCTTGGAAAGTTCTTATATGTCATATATACATATAGATCCTCTGATTTTAGAGGAGAAAACTGAAGACAGTTTAAGTAACTTCCCCATGGTCACACCACTAACTGAGATTGGAATTCAAGGCTCATGATTCTGACTTAGTCCAGTCCTCTCCTTTGCCTACTGAGCAGGCAGGGAAGGGGAAATTTGAGGCCATGATTTCACCCTATTTATACCACCTAACTAACACTTAGGACTCTGTTGTGTTCAGAAAAATGTTCAAGAAAAGTATCTGGTTAATGTGAGATGGCCTAAAGAGGAAAAGGGCAGCCAGGTAGTGCAGTGGATAGAGCACTGGGCTTGCAATCAGAAAAATTCTTCTTCATGGGTACTAATTCAACCTCAGACATTTACTAGCTGTGTGATCCTGAGTAAGTCACTTATCCCCATTTGTCTCAGTTTCCTCATCTGTAAATTGAGCTGTAGAAGGAAATGGCAAACCACTCCAGTATCTTTGCCAATGAAAACTCAAAGGGAGTTGCAAAGACTTGACACAACTGAAAATGACTAAACGACAACAACAATAAGTAAGAAAAAATAGTGAATAAAATAACACTTTAAAAGACCAGATTGGTCAAATGGTAAAAGAGGCCCAAAAATTGACCAAAGAGAACTCCTTATAAAGCAGAATTGACCAAATGGAAAAAGAGGTACAAAAATGTACTGATGAAAAGAACTCCTTAGAAAAAGTAAAATTGGCCGAATGAGAAAAGAGGTCCAAAAGTTCCATAAAGAAAAGCATTCCTTAAAAATTAGAATTTGGCAAGTGTAACCTAATGACTCCACGAAACATCAAGAAGCAATAAAACAAAGGAAAAGAATGAAAAAAAATTAGAAGGAAAATGTATACTAACTCATCAGAAAAACAAATAGAAAATAGCTTGAGGACAGATAATTTTAAAATTGTTGGACTATTTGAAAGCCAAGATCAAAGAAAGAGCCTAGACATCATCTTTCAAGAAATTACGAAGGAGAAAATTGGAACATTGTTACATTTTTGCTGGCGTTGTGAACAGATCCAGCCATTCTGGAGAGCAATTAGAAACTATGCCCAAAGGGCTATAAAGATGTGTGTACCCTTTGACCCAGCAATACCACTTATAGGGCTGTATCCTAAAGAGATCACACAAGGGGGAAAAGGACCCATATGTACAAAAATATTTATAGCAACTCTTTTTGTGGTAGGAAAGTTGGAAATCAAGGGGATGCCCATCAATTGGGGAATGGCTAAACAAGTTGTGGTATATGAATATAATGGAATATTATAGTGCTATAAGAAATGGGGAAGATATAGAATTCATAATAACCTGGAAATAACTACATGATATGATGCTGAGTGAGAGGAGCAGAACCAGGAGAACATTGTACACCACCACAGACATATTGTTTCAGTGATGACTAACTTTGATAGACTTGGCTCTTCTCAAAGGTTCAAAGACAGTCCCAAAGGTCTCATGATGGAAAGAACTATCTACGTCCAGATAAAGAACTATGGAGTATGGATGCAGATTGAATGAAACTATCTGCCCTCTTTTTTTCTGTATCTTTTTTTAAATTTTGTTTCTTCTTTCTCATGACTCACTCCATTTATCATGGTTCTTCTTTATGACTTGACTGTCGTATAAATATGTTTGATGCGAAGGTATATATATATAGAACATATATTGGATTGCATGCCATCTTGGAGGGAGGAAGGAGGGGAGGGAGGAGAAGAAAATTTGGAACTCAAAAACCTGTGGAACTGAGTGCTGTAAACTAAAAATAAAAAATTTTAAAAAAAGAAAAAAAAGAAATTATGAAGCAAAACTGCCTAGATACCCTGGAACCAGGGAGTAAAATAGAAATTGAAAGATTCCACTGATCACCTGAAAGAGATCTCAAAATGAAGATTCTCAAGAATATTGTAGCCAAATTCAAGAGCTCTCAGGTCAAAGAGAAAATACTTCAAGCAGCCACAAAGAAACAATTCAAATATCATGAAGTCACAGTCAGGATCACACAAGATTTAGCAGCTTCCACATTAAAGGACTGGAAGACTTGGAATGACATTCTGGAAGGCCAAGGTGCTAGAATTGCAACCAAGAATAACCTACCCAGCAAAACTGAGTACAATCCTTCAGTGTAAAAAAATGGACATTTAATGAAATTTCCTTAAGCATTAAGCAAATGTCATTCAGCAATCCTAATGAAAAGACCAGAGTGGAACAGAAAATTTGACATTTATACAGAAGACTCAAGAGAAGCATAAAAAGGAAAATATGAAAGAATAATCCTAAGAGACTCAATAAAGTTAAACTGTGTACGTTTATATATGTGAAGATGAAACATATAACTCCTAAGAACTTCATCCTTTTTATGTCAGTCAAAAGGAGTATACAGAGACAGAGGGCATGGATATGAGTGGATTACATTGAAATGATCTGCAAAGAAATGAAGGAGTGAGAAAGAGGGATGTACTGGGAGAAGGGGGAAAGGAGATGTAGAATGGTGAAATTTTACTCACATAAATGAGGTATGTAAGGAAGAGCTTTTACAATGGAAGGAGAAATGGGGGAGTGACAGGCAATGCTTGAAATTCATTCTCATAAGGATTGGCTCAAAGAAGGAAGGTGTGTGTGTGTGTGTGGGGGGTGCATGTGCATGTATATATGGATATATGTATGTGTATGTATGTATATATGTATGTATATATGTGTGTATTTGTATGTGTATGTATATATGTGTGTGTATGTGTGTGTGTCTGTGTGTATGCACACACACAGACAGTTGTGTATAAAAATGTAACTTAGCCAATAGGAAAATAAGAGGGTGATAATCATTTATTGTCATTTTAGTAACTTCAGTAAGGGTCAGAGCCTAAATTCATTAACCAGAGGAAGAGTCTGAACTGATTAACCAGAAAAAGAGCCTGATCCTAAGCTTCTTTGTCCTCTGAGTGAACTCAGAGAAATATCTCTTCCTATGTCAACAAGCCCAGATGGGGCTGACTTAAGGGCATTCTTCCCTCCTCTGGCTATTAGCCATTAAGGATGAGACCCTTAACCTGAGAAACTCTCTTGCTTAATATTTTATGGGTGTATACTATGTTATGGAATGTTAGTGGTAAATTAAACCCAGAAATGCTGGGTTGCAGTTTCAACTGACCCTTGTCAATTCTCTTATCTAACTGTATTTACAATCTATTCCATTAGGGAAAATCCTTGTCTTGTATCATGGTTACATACACATAGGGATCATAAAAGTGAAGTAATTCAGGCATGCTGAGTTGGGACTAAAAATATGTATTTAAGCCTTCTCATTCCTTTGTTCAGGCAGTCGGACTTTGGTCACATACTTGTATGTATCTGCTGGCTTTAAGGGAATAAATGAATAAGTAGTGTAAAATTTCTATCACCTAGCATGTTTGCCTTCTTTAACCAAGCTTTCAGGTCAATAGTTATGGTGCTGTGGACTTCGGATGGAACTGATGGAACCAGGACAAAGAACTGTAGCCCAACCTTACCAATGCTTCAGGAGCCTCAGGATTCATTTTTCCTGGAATTTTGGCCTTGACAAGGTTGGGGTAAGTTGTCCCTATTCCCACTTTCCAAAAGGACTCCCACTAGTTTGGTTGAAGTCCGAAATTTCCCTTTAAAGTTACCTCTGGGGGTGGGGACCAATTCTCGTTAATTAGGTCCCCTTTGTACAATGATATCTGGAAATGAGTTGGGAATGTTTCACCTTGGGTTTCCTGAGATGGCTTAGTGAGAACAAAGGGCAGAAGCCTCTTCCCTTATGGCCCACAAAGCTGTTTCAGCATCTCTCCAGTACTGGCTAATTCCCTCCACCCCGGTCTCTCCTCTTTTCCAACAGCTCCAATTCTAGCTGTTCCTCTACTCTCTCTGCTCTATTCCTCACCTTCTTCTTGCCTCCTTTCCCTTAAAAGAACCTGATTCAGGGGAGGATAAATGCACTTTATCCTTACTCCTCACCTTTCCTTTACCTGCCCTAAGGAGGATAACTTTGCACCACTGCTGCTGTTGCCTCATTTCTCTCCCGCCCCACCCTCCAAGGGCTTTGTTCTTGAGGAGGACAGTTACACTCTGGATGTAGGCTATGGTGAGTCAGAAACATCAGGGATGCCAAGGCTTCCCCAAAGACCATAGGGATGCTAATAGCCAGTTCATGAAAGCCTCTTATTCCCTCTCTTTGTCATTAAATTGTGAGCTCAGTTTGTATTTGTCCTGTTAATTGTCAATTTGTCAGTATGTGTGTGAGTGTGTGTGTGCTGTGAAATGAGTCTATTAGCTTGTAAAATTTGAAATTCAGGCAGCCAGAGATTTCAAACCTGCAGCTTGGTGAAACAAAGACTCTTTTCCTTGTAATTTCTGGTCTGTTCAGCTTGGAATTACAGTGGAAATAGAGCTAAAACATTTTAACAGATTCTGGGATTAATCATTAAAAAGTTTGGAAACTGATTAGTTGGAATTTTGGGAGAGAACTCCTGAGACTGAAGATGACTCGAGAAGCTCACTGGTGCTAAAACACCCCCTTCTAATCCTTATTTTTTAACCACCATAAGGATTCTTGTTAACTCCTCTCATCTCAGATCAGATTAAGAGAAGAGGATGCAGGAAAATAGTAGGGAAAACTTAAATCACAGTTCCTCGCCTGGCAAAAGGATGAGACAGGCAAAAATTCTCAGACTGGCAGTACCCTGACAGTCCTGGGCCCCTGGTTACCTTGTGGCCCATCCTTTTTGGCAAAGCTTGGAGATGTCACCCAGGTCCTATGCATTTCACTCATTCTGTCTCCAGCAGCGGCAAACTGCCCTAGGATCAGTAAATTCTACTGTTGTGGGGAAGGGTAAGGTAGATGAATTTGTACTGTGGTTAGCATTCCCTAAGCTCTGGTTCCAACAATTGTCATCACTGAGAAACCAGCTTCTGCTCTAGGTAAACTTCACACTTCTCTGTTCCAATTGCAGAACTGTATTTTATCTCTGTTTGACCTGTTTCCTGATTTGTAAAGAAAAAAAATAATAATGGTTGTTGTTATGGGATCAAAATGGTGTGATGATTGTAAAAAGCTTAACATAATGACTGTCATATGTTAGAAACAACATTTTTAAAATATAATTGCTAACTTTGAAGTGGTTTTTAAATACCAAAAGTAATAAGTTGAATAATTTCTATATGTGGTAATCTGGAAATGCAATTGATGTCATCTGAAATTTATTGTTTCTGTATTTCTAAAATTGCACTGTATTTTAAAAAATCTCTTAGATTGTGAAATTTGAGAAGCAAATTTTATCTGATTTTGATATATATAAACTGGGTTTTTTAAAAGGGATGTGATAAAAATTTGAAGATTTGGAACTGTTATATTTGGTTATAACAAGTAATAATTAATAATACTGGTATTTTCTATAAGAACAAACTTTCCTTGTGAAATCTTATCTTTTATGAGAATATATGTGGTGGGTTAAAGTTGTAGCTTCAACATATTAATGATGAGATAAATGATTCTCTGTGCAAGGGGATTTAGAAATGCATTTACCAAAATTGATAATGGGTAATTTTCAAATTTTACATAGATAATGTTTAGGGCGCTATTACATTTCTATAGTCTAAAATTTGTTAGAATTGTATTAGGTTAAGAAGTTGGACAATTGCTGTAACCTAAGAAATTATAAACTGCCAAGTTTTTCTTTATTTAAAAGGAAGTTTAGTTAAAATTGTTTTTGCTACAAATCAAGTATTTATACAAAGGCCTTGTTGGGTCCTCTTGTAATTTCTGTCAATTCAGGATGCGTAGTGCAATATCAATTAAGTTGGAACTTTCTTACTGTTTTAAAATGATTAAGTATCTTTGATTGATCCTTACTAGGTGCAAAGCCCCAGGCCCAAACACCTATCTACTAGGTGCTAAGCCTATGTGGGTGTGAAGCCCTCAGGGTCCTAAGGGGAGTTGCTAAGACCAGAGGCAGTAGTAGGAGCCTGAGTTCTGGTCACTCAGATGACATTTGATGATGGCTAAAGAGTGTATAAAAAGAGAGAACAGAGGTATTTGCTTGGGGCTCTTACTCTTGGTGGAGTGCTGATGTGAGCAGCTGTAGTTAAGAGCCCCCCAGCCTATAAACCCAGATGTTCAGACTTTGTTAAACCCTGGTAACTATCCACTGAGATTTGAATCAGACAAGGTCTGTTGATGTTTGTAATTTGTTTGTATTTGCTCTGAAGTTCAGGGTGCTGACTTCTCCCCCTGAACTAAGTGAATGATATTTGTGTTTTTGATTAAATTGAGATTGTTAACCCCTTAATGTTGCTTTCCTTGGTAAAGCAGATCAAAAGAACCTGTGTTGGCAGCTTTCTGTATTGGTGCTTCTTGCACCCCTAAAGCAGCTGCTAGCAGATTGTTGCAACTGTTAAAAATGTGATTTTATAGATAATAATCTTTTCTTTTACAGTTCTAAGAGTATTGGGCCTTAGAAATTAAAATGTTGCCACTAGTGATTATGAATCCAGATTTGATTTGCTCATCCAACTAAGTTACAGTTACCTGATTAGTAATTAATTGGTTCTGTTTTAAGTTTTAAATACATGATAATTGCTTGTGTTGTGCTTATATTTCAAAATTTTCTTATATCGTGCAACTTGGTTAACATTGCATTTCCTATGTTGTTAGAAAAACAATTCCTCTTATAATCTAGATGTTATTAGATTAAGAGTTGTACTTAATTAAGAAATTGAGGTTGTTAACTGAAACAAGGACTTTTGGCACCATCTAGCCATGAATCCTAATCAGTCTTGTGTAAAGTTTTCTGTGTAGAGGAATTCCTGTGGAGAAAGTTTTTAAAGTCCTGGTAAACTTTGTTATTGTGATAAGGCTAATTTAATTGAGTAGGTTCCTTTTAACTTATAGAAGCTAAGTGTCTTCCCCACTACAATACCTTTTTGACTAAGGAACTTTGGAATATCTAGGAATTCTGTATAATACTTTGAGAATGAGGACATTTTGCACCAATTCAGTTTTATGAATTCCAGTGTTTACAGGTTTATTTTGCTTTAAGGAGAAAGAGATTTCTATCATTTTAAAACTTTCCAAATAATTTTCTTCGGAAAAGTTCAGTGACTATTCCTTTTAACATCAGGATAAATTTTAAACTGTTTTTAAAGAAGGGGAAATAATTCTAGAAATGTTTTGAAAAATCTCTTGTGGAATTTTTAGGCCTACTCTGTATTTGTAGTCTTTCCATGGCCTAAGCAAGAGTTGAAAATTAGTGTCTGGACTTATCATATATCTATATCTATATCATATATCTATATCTATAGATAGATATAGATATATGATTTAATTCCCAAAGTGTCCTTTTCCTCCAGAATGAGTAAACAAGGACATCAATCCATCAACCTGTGAGGTTGTTCATTAACCTCTTTGCTTTGTAAAGAGGAAATGGGATTCCAGTACAGACAGTTATGTCAGTAAAAAGTACTAACTTATGACCTATCTTGTCTTATGGTTGAAATGTAAAGGAAAGCTGAATAATGGGTTTGAAATATTTGGAAAGATAAAGGTTTGACTGGAAATATGAAAGGCAGATAAGAAGGTTTAGGGGCAAAATAAATGGGAGTTAGCCAAGCCTCTCCTGTCCTGAGATAATTGACCTGGATACCTTTGTATTAGTTTCAGATGGTTTAAGTAAGTTGAGAAGAGTGTGAAAAAGTATTTTAGAAGACAGAAAAGTTATGTAGCTTGACTTGATAATTATTAACTCAATGAAATTTGGGACAGTCCTATCTGAAGGATATTTATTTGCTATTTAAGACTTTTATGGGGCTACAATTTAAGAACCATTTCCCAATTGATAAATGATCAAAGGGCAGTTTTCAGAATAAGAGATCCAAGCTATGTATAGGCATATTTAAAATGTTCTAATTCACTAATGATTAGAGAAATGAAAATTAAAACAAATCTGAAGAACTACCTCATACCTTTCAGAAACAATAAATGCTGAAGGAGATGAGGGAAAAATATGCACACTAATGAACTGCTGGTGGAGTAATGAAATGGTCTAACCATTCTGGAGAACATTTGGAACTGGTTTAAAAGGGCTATACAGTTGTGAATACTCTTCGACCCAGCAATACCACTAGGTCAGTAACCAAAGAAATTAAAGGAGAAGGACCTATATCTATATGTACAAAAATACTTACAAATCTTTTTTTGAGCTTGCAAAGAATTGGAAATTGAGGGCATGCTTATCAATTGTGGAATGGCTGAACAAGTTGTAACATACGATTGTGATAGAGTCCTATTGTGCTACAAGAAATCATGAGGGAAATGGTTTCAGAAAAAATGGCCAGAACAATATGAACTGATGCAAAGTTAAGTGAGATTAATCAAGAGTTCACTGTGTACAATAACAGCAATGTTGTAGTGAAAGTTATGGCTACTTTGATCAATAAAATAATCCAAGACAGTTCCAAAGGACTTATTATGAGAAAATGCCATCCACTTCTAGAGATAGAACTGATCAACTCTGAGTACACAATGAAGTAGAAGTTTCTCACTTTATTTTTCTTGTTTTTTTTGAAACATGACTAACATGGAAATATGTTTTTCATGATTTCATAACATTTCAGTGTGTGGGGGAAGATGTGGGAGGGTGTAAGAGAATTTGAAACTCAAATTTTAAAAAGAAAAGAATATTAAAATAAAAAAAATAAATAACAATAAAATTACATGTAGGCATGTTTATTTCATGACTCTTAAAATGTTTTTTATTTTCTTTTTAAACACAGCAGAGCTTTCTTTTGCATTGAATTATAAAATTTATTTTTAAGCTTTATCTTTCTAATTTGTTGCATATGTCTATCTAAATTAATTTATTTTCTTTGTACCATTTTTTCTGACACATATTTCTCTCTATAGACTTCTTTGTTTTTCATCCAAAATTTTTGCTTGATACCCCACTGTTGGCATTTTCTTTGACAATTACCTGATTCTTTTATTTTCCTTTAACCTACTATTGCTTTAGGTTTATATTATTTAGTCTTTATTTGAGGCTGACATTTGACTGTAAACTCTTCTTATTGATGGTAATTATTATTGCTTCATGGTCAATAGATTTAATTTTAGCTTAATAGGTTTTCTATTTGGTTGGAAGCTCTTTAAGGCTTAGCATGTGGTTATTTATTTTAAAGTGTGATGAGAGTTGAAAAACCTATATATTTCATCAGTCCCACTTAGGAAACAGTAGACGTCAAATATATATAGTCCCATAAAATTCTTAATATAATTTTTTTATTTAATATATTTAGTTTTCAGCATTCATTTTCAGAAGAGTTTGAATTACAAGTTTTCTCTCCATTTCTACCCTCCCCTCCACTCCAAGATGGTGTATATTCTGGTTGCCCTGTTCCCCAGTCAGCCCTCCCTTCTGTTACCCTACTCACCTCCCACCCCCTTTTCCATTCTTTTCTTGTAGGGCAAGATAAATTTCTATGCCCCATTGCCTGTGTATCTTATTTTCCAGTTGCATGCAAAAACTTTTTTTTGTTTTTGAACATCTGTTTTTAAAACTTTGAGTTCCAAATTCTCTCCCGTCTTCCCTTCCCACCCACCCTCCCTAAGAAGTCAAGCAATTCAACATAGGCCACATGTGTATCATTATGTATAACCCTTCCACAATACTCATGTTGTGAAAGACTAACTATATTTTGCTCCTTCCCAACCCATCACCCTTTATTGAATTTTCTCCCTTGACCCTGTCCCCTTTTGAAAGTGTTTGTTTTTGACTCCCTCCACACCCATCAGCCCTCCCCTCCATCATCCCCCCCATTTATTTTTATCTTCTTCCCTCTTCTTTCCTGTGGGGTAAGATTCCCCATTGGGTATATATGGTATTCCCTCCTTAGGCCAAATCTGATGAGAACAATGTTCACTCATTCCCCCCTCATCCACCCTCTCCCCTCCTCCCACAGAACTGCTTGCTCTTGCCTCCTTTATGCGAGATAATCCACCCCATTCTATCTCTCCCTATCTCCCTCTCTCAATATATTCCTCTCTCATCCCTTAATTTGATTTTATTTCTTTTAGATATCTTCCCTTCATCTTCTACTCACCCTGTGTCCTCTCTCTCTCTCTCTCTCTCTCTCTCTCTCTCTATATATATATATATATATATAAAATCCAAAGGAAATTAGCCAGAAGTGGGGCAAGGTGTCCTCTATGTCACTGGGGCAGAAATGATGCATGTATATATACACACACACACACACACACAGATATATACATACATACACATTCACCCATATATATACACAAACATATATATATATATATATATATACACACACATATATATATATGCATATTCCCTTCAGCTACCCTAATACTGAGGTCTCATGAATCATACTCGTCATCTTTCCATGCTCCACAATATTTCTACAAGTAATAAGGAACAGGCTACATTGTATAAATTATTCAGATTAAGCAACTGGAACCTAATTCTAAGTGAAATGATCTCTAACTCATATTGACTATCCAAATCCCAGAAGATACTCAGGGCCAACGCTGGGGGCATCTCCTAAGCCAATTTAACTACTTCTCAGCACAGCTTTCAAAAAAGAGAATCCAAAGGAAATTAGCCAGAAGGGGGCCAAGGTGTCCTCTATGTCACTGGGGCAGAAATGATGCAAACCACGGTGGGGTGTGATGCCCTAGCTCCAGATCCCCCAGTTCTAGAGTATACGATAGAAGAAAGGAAATGCAGTCATAGATTCACAGTGGACTTTAGACTTGGAGAAAGCAGATTTTAAAGAGTTCAGGCAAAGAATAGGGGGATCCAATGGCTTGAAGCGCTACAGGAGGAATGGGAGATCCTCAAGACTGAAAGTTTCAACAACGAAAAATAAAGCCCTGATAGGTTCCCCATTAGTGAAGAATGATCAAGGATTTAGCTTGAGCTTTAAAATGGTCTCCCCTACACTAACAATATTTGAGGGAACAGGTAAATATCTCTACCCTGGTAATCCCTGTCTCAGATGAATAGCCCCTCGTGCCAACCTCCTACTTCTCCTTCTAACAGAAATTAAAGTCTCTTTAAAAGAAAATAAAAGGGGTAAATGTAGGTGATTTTAAAATAGCAAGAATACCCCAATAAAACTATTTTTTTTGCTAGTGCCTTTATTTATTGGTGTTTGTGCCCCCCACCCCTACTGAGGGCCAGGCTGTCATTCAGTGAGTGATTAATAAATGCTTATTAATTGAATGACCCTGCCCTCCAGGAGCTTCCAGACTTTTAGTGAGGCTCTCCTACCCCCACCCCCACACCAGAGCCTTGTCCCCAATTCAGTTTTGAGGAAAGTACCTCAGTCTCCCAGTCACATACATCCACAAGGTACCCAAGGCTCTCCCATTAACAGGAGCATTTATGTAGTGCCTATACTCATCTGCCACTGAGGCAACATTTAGGCAGAGAATACATGTGGTTTTCCATCAACATCTCTTCCAGGGCAGGGCCCAGTTTTTTGGCCTTAACCCTAAGCCAGGACTTCTAACAGAACAGACCCAGGATTTAATACAAACTTGTTGGCTGATGGAATAGCCATAGAAATGGGAATTATGAGAATTATTCACAATATTAGAAGCTCCTTCATAAGGCTTCTAAAACAGGGCCAGGTTGAAGGGTTTTATCATCCAAAGCCAATTCCACAATACGCATCAGAATGTAGAGTGTCCAGGGAACCCAAATTCAGATCCTGC
Organism: Trichosurus vulpecula; assembly: GCF_011100635.1. Lineage (NCBI taxonomy): Eukaryota > Metazoa > Chordata > Mammalia > Diprotodontia > Phalangeridae > Trichosurus > Trichosurus vulpecula. The sequence continues at coordinate 494,860,005 of NC_050573.1, forward strand.
CTCAGAAACCTGAGACTGGAAGGTGTGCACTGGCATGTAGCAGTCAGGTGAACTCAGGTCCTGCTTAGAGGCTGCTGGGGAAGCTGACAGGAGGGGAGTACCTGGGGTCAACCTGCCAACTTGAAAGGAGCTGATTAAGGGGAGAAATCAGGGAGGGCTTTTAGCACCTGGACTAAACCTTCAAGGAAGCTGGGGATCTGAAGAGATGTGGGTGAGCACCCCACCTGCCGGTCACCACCATGGCCAGGTCTAGGCTGAGGTCTACAATAACAGGCTCCAAAGTCTGCAAAGCACTGTGTGATCTCATTTGAGAGAAACCCTGTAGCTAAGACATAGTGGGTCCTTTTTGGGGAAGAAAATGGAACCTTGGATTCTATCAGTCCTCCAAGACTATGTGAGGCAGTGAGAGAAGCAGGGTAGTGGGAATGGGAAACACGGAGGCTCCAGGGGGTAGCCAGACAGGTTCAAGGAGGTCCCAGGTCCATCTACCTGCTGGGTCAGGGCATGCCCCAGGCACTCCATCAGCCTGCAACCTGGCCCTTCTGCTGCTGGAGGCACCACAACCTAGCCAGAAGCTGGGAAAAGACCACACATCTGGGCTGGCAGAAGAGGCACAGAGCCAAGAAGTAAGGTCAGAAGTGGGCACCCTGGAAACCACCACCCAGGCCTTTGCTCACTAACCACCAGTGCTAGACTGGGATCAGACCAGGGCAGGACACATGGTGAAAGAATTATTACAGACCCTTTGAGGCAGGAGGACCTGCAGTGCCCCCAGGACCAGGGGTCTTGTGACTGACCCAAAGGCAGAATTCAGGGGGGACACTTAGGCTATGAGCACAAAGCAGAAGAGCTAGGGGCAGGGGGTTGGGGGGCGTGGCATTAGGCGCCCACCTCTTTCCATGAGACCCCCCACAGGCCAAGGACTCTCCTTGGCAGATCATCATCCTCTTTCCCAAAGGGTGTGTGAGCTGGCAGGTACTTTAGAGGCCCTCTAAGCAAGCTCCCAGATTACAGCTCAAGTGACTGGACTACAGTCACACACTAACAGCCACAGGTAGAATCTGAAGGCAGGTCCTGCTCTTTTCCTTACAGTATCTAGCTCAGCTTCTAACAACCATGGCAATGGACAGCCCTAGGTCTGTGCTCAGCTGTAGTGGGCAGATGTAACCACATTGTGTTCCAGCCCCAGAGAGTCAATTTGAAGCAAGAAAGCCCCTTGGTCTGTACACTCACCACATCTGACTACCAGCTTTTTAAGAAACGACATCCCCAAAAAGGTGGGGGGCGGTGGGGGGGAGGGAGGAGAGAGAGGAAGGGAGACTGAGAGAGAGACACCACACACAAGCCCTGCACACACACTGCGGGGTGGGGTGGGGCTGTGGCAGTAGCACAGAGGATACTCGAGGAGGGTTTTCTGTGTTGTTTTGTTTAATGACTGGCACCTCCCTGCAGAAGAGGAAGAAGGCAACTAGGTGGTAGCAGGGAGGATGTTCACTTGAAGATCTTGCCCTGACTGAAGGGTAAAAACTATTTTTGAAAGACTAATTTAGCATAAAAAGAAATTGTGTCCCAACATTCCATAAATAATTTGGAAACATTAGAGAAGTTTCATTTTGGCCATTTGCCAATTGTCCAGTGACAGCATTTGCCTGAATTGAACAATATATTATGTCAGCACAGTACCTGCTTTAATAAGTAGGCATTTATTAAATATTTTTGACCAGTTGCTTTCTGCATGTCAGCATCTGCTATAAACATGACTCATGAATCTCTGTGTCAAATAGCCTTCAGCTTGTAAGGCCTTGAATCTTTAACACTGTAAGAGCAATGGTATGACTGACTTAATGACTTCCATAAGGTACTATATTGGTCTAGAAGCCCCTTCTAGGTATAGACCTATGGCCATTTTAGAGATGAGAAAGCTGAAGATGAAAGAAGGTAAAAGATTTGACCAGAATCACACAACTACTTACTCGACTAGTGGTAGATCTGAGACTAGGACTGGGGCACCCCTAATTTCTAGCTCAGATCTTTTTTAACTCTATGAATAGAGAGATAGTATGATATATAATCACTTGAATTATTGTTTTTAAGGGATTAATAATCCAGGTGTAGTCTAGAAGACAATTTTTTCTTAATCAAAGGTTTAATAAGCATCATTTTTTTCCTATTTTGAACTTATCTTTAAGACTTTCACTTCCTTGACACTGGCTCTGATACCAGAGGTAAAGGCCACAGAATAGTCTCCTCCCCTTTCAAAGCAATTAGCCCGAAGTTTGCATAGTCCTCCTGAAGTCACCTGAGATAATAACCCCTAAGCATATTTTTTGGGGGGGATGAAAGTTTAGGAGAAAAGAAAGGGTCCACCCTAAAGACAGAGGGAATGTAGAGACTAGGAAACACATTTCTCCCACTTTAAAATTGTGGTCTCTATGGGAAGAGGGTAGAAGAAGTGAGAACACCAAGAAGTCTCTGGGATGCAAGTTCTTAGAACAAGGTCTGGAAAAAGTACTTAGATACAGATAAGCCTTATTTAACACATAACTGGAATCTCAGGGATCTTAGGAATCTCAGGAAGGGGCTCAAGGCAAATGACCATTGCACAGTGAAGGAGAAATAAAATATAACAAACAATGGAAGGACATGAAATAGCAGATGGTCACATCTATAGGTGTAAAAACTATTTACCATCCTTGGAAAAGAGACACTTGCAGCTTTGTCTCATTTCTGCTGTTCGCAATCAAAAGGATTTTATGACAGTTAAAGTTTTTCATCACCTCCTCTTTTCTTTTCCCCTGAATAGGGATGGTTTTCTCATTTGGACAACAAACCCAATAAAAATTCCCTCAGATATTCTCATTTTTATCTTTGCCTGATCCTCCCATCCTCTACCTCCCCCTCTTGTGAAATGCTTTACTTAACGATCTTAAGTTGTCCCACAATGCTGCTGATTGAGGCTGTACTTTTAGCAGGTCTGAAAATCCATCAAAACCAAGGCTAGGCCCTAAGAGCCAAAGCTGCTATCAGTGAGCAATCGTTCTTTGCTTGCTAATCAGTCTTTTTCTTTTTGGTTTGGATTCTGAAGTTATTTGACACACACCCCTCTACCCAGTTACCCAAATCTAACTACTGAGTAAGATCTTCCTTGTCCTTTGCAGGAATCCAGGCAGAAGAATTGCCCAAAGATGGCATTCAGATTTGAAATGGTCACAGTTTTATTTTCAGATACAACTCCATACTTCCTCACATTCATTCTTCCAAGGGCCACAAGCTTACTCCCCTAAACTACATCTTAAAGCTTGCCTTAGCAACCAAGCCTGCAGCAGTAGTGCATCAGTGCAAGCTTATTTTTGTCCCTCCAGTATACTCGTTATCCTTACATGCCAAGGCCACCTTGCATGGCACCTTCCCCTGATGATATAAGCAGTAACTAGGGCCCAAAGGTATTCTCGCTTACCCAATGTAAAGTGTCAGAACCATGAAGAACCCAGGCATTCTGATCCTAGATCCAGCAGTCTTTCCATAACACCATGGTAAGAAAAAGAACAAGAAGAAAAGATAAGCTTGTGACTAAACTTTACTTGAGCACTGGGGTTCTGGTGGCTGGCCTGCTGGCACTGAGTGAATTTCTGATAAAAATCTTTCTTTATACTTATATGAACTGATGCAAAGTGAAGTGAGCAGAACCAAGAAAACACGGCACCTAGTGACAGCAATACTGTATGGTCATGAACTGTGAATGACTTAGTTATTCCCAGTAATACAATGATGGAAGACGATTCCAAAGGACTCCTGACAAAAACGCCATTCAAGTCTAGAGAAAGAATGGATGGAGCCTGAATGAAGATCAAAGCATGGTATTTTTTACTTTCTATATTTTTTTGTGCTTTTCCCCCTTTAGATCTGTGTCTTCTTTCACAACGAGGGTAATGTGGTAATGTGTTTTGCATGATTGAACATGTATAAGCTCTATTCAATTACCAATTCGAAGACAGAAGAGGTGAGGGAAGGAGAGAGAAGATTTGGAACTCTAAATTTTTTTCAAATGAATGTTAAAAATTGTCTTTCCATGTGAATGGGAGAAAATAAAATCTTTTTTAAAATTGCTGTTTTGAAGCCCAGAGCTTCTAAATGTTGTCTAAGGGCCTTACTCTTACAAGGTGCTAAGGAGGTAAGTGTTGGAGTCAATTCTCTTCTTGTTTTCTAGAAACAGCTTTCAGCTCAAATTCCAACTTTTGCCAAAGGCCTTTGCCAGCTCCTCTCCTGATCAACCCTCACTCTCTAGTACCCTTTCCTCAGACATTTTATAAGTCCATATTTATTTTCAGATTGTCTCTCTCATTAGAATGTGAGCTCCTTGAGGGGCAGAATCCTGTTTTTGTTTTGATTTATGTTACAAGGTTTAACACCAAGTTCAGCTCATAGTTATCACTTAAGAAATAGTAGTTGATTGAGTGAGGAGTTAACACCTTCATTGGAATAAGGTGCTAAGAGAGGTTGGGGAGGCTGAAAAGATATAAAAGGGCTTTCCTGGTTGGAAAAGTAGCTTGTGTTTCTGTAATTGACTCAGCCCAGTGCTTCTCATAGTGGAGAGCATTTATTGGAGAGGGGACGTACCCGGGAAACAGAACAACCAAGCCCCAAGTCATTTTGGTGGTGTTTCCTCCTCTGAGCTAAGATGCTCCACCAACCTGAATTCCTGAGGCAGTACCAAAGGTAAGTTTCCTTCTGGAGAAAGTTCATTTGGTGGAGAAGACCAAGCATTTAGAGCTGGCTGGGAACTTTAGGAATCATCTAGTCTACCACTTCATTTTACCTATGGAATAGCTGAGACCAAAAGACATTTAAGTGACTTAAGTGTCCAGTGTCAGACAAATAGAAAGGGAGCTAGGATTTGAGCTTAGGCACTCTGAGTCCAAATTCCATGGCATTTCTTTTAAAACACACTTTGGTTTGTTCTCAAAATTTGGAACATTGAGGGAGATGCTGGTTTAGTGAAAACAGCCAATGCTGTCTATGATACTGAGTTGTGTGACTTTGGACAAGTTAGTTAACCTCTCTGAGCTTCAGTTTCATACAAAATATGAATAATCAATAGTAAGCTACCATATTATTTCACAGAATTAATGGTTAGTAACACATGGCATTGTACACACACGCGAGCGCATGCACACACACACACACACACACCCCCATACCCACACCCACACATACACACTGACCTTTATGATCAGCCAATGAGTACTTATCAAGTGCTTGCTTTGTGTCAGCCATTGTGAATCCAGATTAAATACTTAGGATTGCACCTGTTAATGAAAATGAGAGGTATAAACCCAAAAGGAGACGGGAAAGAGCCTTCTTAGTTTGGAGAGTTTGATCCTCAATCTACATTTTTTTAAAGCTCTAGGGGCTTCACACCCAACCAACCTATGTCAGGAAGTTGGGGCTCTTAGGGTGCAAGAGTGAGGAAGTGTATAGTAAAGCTGAGTCAGACACTTTACTTTTAAAAGTTAATGCCAGCAAATGTATCTCTTATTATTGTTAAAAATCTGAATGCACTCAGTATTTGTTGTTTGGACTTAAGACTTCATCTATGGAGGGAGCTCCAGGGGAAGAAACAAGTTCTCTAACATATACCAATGAAGAGTGGAAACTGATCCGCAATTTATAGTTTTACTGTTTCCTGGGGTAGCTGGATGGATGGCCAAGTGGACAGAGCACTGGACTGGAAGTCAGGAAGACTCATCTTCATGAGTTCAAATCTGACTTCAGACACTTATTAGCTCTGTGTCCCTGGGATAGTCACTTGTCCAAACTCTGTTAGCTTCAGGTCCTCATCTGTAAAATGGACTGGAGAAGTTAATGGCAAACTAGTATTCTTGCCAAGAAAATCCCGAATGGGGTCACACTACTAAAATGACTCAACAATAACTGTTTCCTGCAGTGGAGAGAGACAAAGGGATTTGCACTCAGGGCAGAGGCGTCCATCTTGGCTGGCTCTACAGATACGAGTGAGAAGGGCTAGGTGGCCTCTCAGTGCTATGATAATAGAGAGCAAGCTCTGGAATTAGGAAGATCTGGGTTGGGATCCTACTTCAGACTAAATGTCTGCCCTGGACAAGTGGCCAAACCTCTCATTCTAATTTTCCTCAATTATAATGCAGATAATAGTAGTACCTCCTTCATAGGGGGTTTGTGTGCTATTTGGTAACCATTTGATATGACTAGAGTGTAAATCCTGGGATTAGGAAGATCAGAGTTCATCCTCATGGCTATTTCTACCTCAGTGCTGAGTAAAATATAGCCCTCGGATCATATAAAAACAGAGCTGGTTGTTGGCCATGGATTGCTGACTAGCTATCTTAATTTGGGCAAGTAACTTAACCTGAGACCGATTTTCCCCATCCCATCTAGGAATATTTCTGTGTGCATCAAACAAGATACTCTATGTAAAGTACCTTAAAGTACTCTCTCTCTCTCTCTCTCTCTCTCTCTCTCTTATTGGTATATCATACATTCATTATACGTATATATGTACATACATATATATGTTGTTTTTATGATGTATGCCCTAGTTGTGCCCATCTTTCCTCTGAATGATGTCTACATTTGTGGAAGAGGGGGCCCCAAGTTCATCGGGAAAATTGGTTGTGACTTTGCTTACTATGCTGTTTCATGAAATGTATTTGTTTTGAACTAAAAAACAGAATAAGAATAGAAGAAACTCCCTCAGTGTCTCTCATTGTCTCTCCTCAGGATATTTGGAGATGAAATTGAAGAAGAGGAAGAGGATCTTTGTGCTGTCTGCTGGAATTTGGTCTCAAAAACAATCACCATTGAATGTGGACATCAAGCTTGCTTGTCTTGTCTCAGGGAAAAAAACTTTCTGCCTTTCTGTTGTCCTACATGCTGGGAATTCTCCCAGCTGAGAACTCTTCAGGATGACATTGCCATGCACCCTGAAGGAGAAGGCATGTGTGAGCTGCACCGGGAAGACCAGAAGCTGTTCTGTGAGAGTGACAAGATGCTACTCTGTTTGACCTGCTCTAAATCAGAGGATCATGAGGATCACATCCATTGGCCCATTGCAGTGGCTGCTCTGGACTATAGGGTGAGTTATACAAGAGTCAGTGGAAATCCTCTAGGTAGCTTGAGGTGTTATTTGTAGTGACCCCACCATGGCCATTTTGGTTGTTCCTACTTTAATCTTTCCCTTGGAACTATTGCCTGAGTGCACAATTATCCACTGGAGGTCAGATAGATGTTCTTCTTCCTGCTGTGACTCTCCCCTGCAGAGCATTCAAATAGGACTGGCCTTTCAAGAGTACATGAATTTCTAAGCCCTTCACATTTTATGGGCCTCAGGCCTCCTGATAATATTTATTTCTGTTTCTCTTACAGAAGGTGATCCAGACAGATGTGGGAATCTTGCGCTGCCAAATAAAAGAAATTCAGGAACTTCAATTTCATGGGGAGATACCCCTGGTTTGGGCTGTGGTGTGGACTGTAAGTATCTGATTCTGTTTCTTTAAGTAATATTTTGCATGTATTTAATCAATCAAGAAACAACTATATCAAGTACATACTATGTTCTAAGGCACTGTGCTAAGTGCTGGGATCCAGAAAGAAGCAAAAGATCGACTCTGCCCTCAAGGAGTTTACAACCTAAGGAGGGGGAGGGGAGGGGAGGACAGGACTGGGGACATGTTGCAAACAGATATATGCAAAGCAAGCTATACAGAGGATAAATAGGAACTAAATACCAGAGGGAAAGCCTGAGATCTAAGAGGAGTTGAGAAGGTTAGCTTTTCAGGAAAAGATGAGCTTTCAGTTGGAAGTCTTGGAGGTGAAGCAGAGGAGGGAGAGCATTCCAGGTGTGAGACAGGGCCAGAGAAAAAGACCAGAGCCAACAAATGGAGTGTTTTGTTCATGGAACACTCAGTCTCTGATGGATTTCATAAGAAGCTTCTCATTATTAACCATAATTGATGAGGAAACTTAAGGTTCATAAACATTGTGTCACTTGCCCTGGTTCTTGTCCCAAGTGAGTATAGGAACTTTGAATCAAACCCTTAACCTGAGACCGATTTTCCCCATCCCATCTAGGAATATTTCTGTGTGCATCAAACAAGATACTCTATGTAAAATACCTTAAAGTGCTCTCTCTCTCTCTCTCTCTCTCTCTCTCTCTCTCTCTCTCTCTCTCTCTCTAACTCTCTCATGTCTCCTAACCTGAAATTCAATAATATGTGGCTGTTTTAGCTGGCTTCCATCTCCACTTTGTTGCTTCAGTTTTCTGATTTCTGGTGCTCAGACATGAACCCTTCCACCCACCAAAGCAGAGAAGTATGCACTTGAGGTGAGAGGTGTAGGGGAAGGGTGATTAACAAGATAGTAGATTTACTTGGCAAATAAGCTTTGAGAAATGAGGACCTTTGTTAATTAAACTTTATGACCTGGTATGAAATCTGACCTTAGAACAAAGGGTTAGATTATCTTTCTCCCATTATCATGTTTAATCAATCAGTTGATGAGCATTGATTAAGCACCTACTATGTTCCAGGCCCTTTACAAACTTATGGGGATCCAAGGAAAGGCAAAATAACAGTCCCTCCTCCCATAGAGCCCACAGTTTAATGGGAGACACAACCTACAAATAGCCAGAAATATTCTTGACCTTGGCACTTGACTTCTAGTTCAAAGATGTGACATACAGAACCAGAGACTGATAGGATGACTAGTGCAAATAAAATGTCTTTGAGGTTTCTGAAGGTCAGGAAGTCTGAGTTGCCCACTGGAGGGAGGCTTCCTGAAGAGTGGTGTTAATGCAGTCATTAGGGATTAACATGACCAATGGCATAGAGAGAGAGAAACTGGATGATTACAGAGATAGCCTGAATATGAAAGAAGCTTCTACAAATGTAGCTGGCATCAGGTTGGGAAGGGCTTCATATTCTTGTCAAAGAAATGTTAATTATACTTAACAGGAAAGAGGGAAGCATGACAAGATATTGAAGACAGAGGTGGCTGGACAAGTTCTGAGTAGAAAATATGCCCAAAGCCAACAGATTTGAAAAAGGAGTCATAATCAAGTTTAAATTCAGATGATTTCATGGATTTTAAGAAACTTAATTACTTGGGAAGCAGAAAAGTAAGCAAAGAAGAGAATGTTGGAAATGATGGAAAATTTTCTGAGTTTGGGAGTTTCAGGGGTTTCCTTAGAAATTGAGAAACCAAGTTTGGAAAAAAAAAAGGTGAGACTCTCCTATATAGTGCAATGGAAGGCAGCAAACCTTCAATTAGACTGGGTGGAAGACAGCTCTTTTAGCACTAGAAAGGTAGAGGTTAGATAGAGAAAGATAGGTTGGAGTAGGTTGTTTGATTGTCTTAAGTTAGAGTTGAAAGAGCCCATTCACATCTCTATATATTGTTGCTGATTTTAGAGCAGAAAAGTGAAACCAGAGAGGTTCTCCAAGGTTACACAGGTGGCTGGGACTGGAATCCTGGGCTCTTGACTCCTACTTAGCTGAATGTTCTTTTGAATTTACAGCACACTGAGCAGGCAGGGATGGGGTGAGGCCATGAGTACCTTTATGTATATCATTGGAATAACATCCTTCTTTACAGGACCGTGAAGATATATCCATTAAAAATTTTTTGGAAAAACTTCCAGTAATATGGGAATACCTGAAGAAGAAAGAGACAACTGAGACAGCAGAAGTAGAGGAAGTCATAATGGGGACAGGCAAGGAGAAGTTGATCAAGCTCTACCAGAGGCTGAAGAAGATGGAGGCTGCTCAGCAACATGACATAATGGAGCAAAAGAAGGAGTGGGAGGCCAGGATGTCCAGACAAAGCAGGTTTCTAAAAGACAAACTGAGAGAATTGGAGGAAAAGAGCCAGAAATCGAATGTGGAACTTCTCCAGGTGAGATTAGTGGATCCTCCTCAGGGCCAGCTGTGTGTGGGGAGAGGAAATTGATGACATCTTCTTTCATTGCCCTTTCCTAGACTTTTTTTTTTTTTGAGGCAATTGGGATTAAGTGACTTGGCCAGGGTAACACAGCTAGTGAGTGTCTGAGGCCAGATGTGAACTGAGGCCTTCCTGACTCCAAGTCCAGTGTTCTATCCACTGTGCCACCTAGCTGCCCCTCCCTGATTTTCTTTTGTGATTTACTCTTGCATTCTGCTGTGTGTGACTTGTGCTTCCTAGGGGCCAAAGGACAGGAGTCACTCCTGAGTTTGCCTAGAGGATCTGGCCTAGAGCACTGGGAAGGTCTCTGTGTGCTGATGCTGGGTAGAATGAGTTCATGTGCAAGAATCCTGACCTTTCAGTTTGGCTTGGTCACCTATGCAGGCAGCAAGAGCTGTAGTGAGAGGCATGAAAATCAATAAGCGTTTATTAAGTGCCTACTCTATGCCAGGCAATGTGCTATGAGCTCAAATGCTGGAAGCATTCAGAGTCCTATGGAGCTGACTCTTGCAGAACCCCATTCATTCTTATGAAGATTCAACCTTATGAAGAGTATCAGTAACTCTTGTGTCTTTTCATTGTGATGGAAAATGCCTGAATGGTTCTTATCACACAAGGAGACCACACTGGGAGTGCCCAAGCATCAACTCAAATCTTAGAAAGTTGTGTCAAAGTCTAGTTTTCTGAAGTTGAGGTTTAGTAAGGGAGCGAGGGACAGAAAAGGACTGGGGAGAGAGGAGAGATGGAGGAAAAAGAAAAATAGAAAACAGCAATGAAAGTCCCTAGGGAAGGGCAAGGGAATGGAGGGGAAAGGGATTCTATGTGCTTCTAGGTGTCTCACAGACAGCCTCAGTGCAATCCATTTATGAATTTCACTGACCTTATTCTTTCTTTTTCCCCCATAGGATGCGAGCATTATGTTTGAAAGGTACGTAAGTAGACAGTAGATAATTGCAGAAATTTAGGGCATGGGGCCATGGAGTTGGAGAAGAATGAGTTTGTGTGTTTTGTTCACAACAGAGGCAGGCAGTTTGGCTTTTAGTATCATAATAACTGATTTCCTTTTTTTTTTTGTAGGAATTACATAGAAACGAATTTGAAACCTTTCATTCCTCGTATGAATAGTTATTATCTCCACGTGGCAGCTGAGTTTCTAAAACTCTTTCATAGTAAGTGTCAGCCTTTTGACTATGAATCTCTATTTCAGCTTTCTTCTCAGCAGTACCAGGAGGCCCACAGGCTACCTGTCATAAGTGTGGTCTTGAATATCTCTGTTTTGTTGACTCTGAAGTCCTTATGTCCTTAACTTGTGAAAGCCTCCCAGTGTGTAGACAGGGCCATTTTATTGGACTATTTCAGAAACTAGAATAGTGTTCCTGGCCAAGGTAGAGTGTTGAAACCCAGCCCCCACTGTGTGAACAGAAACCAGGTGAGGGGAAGAAGGAAACTCAAGGAGATTCACTGTCCTACTGTCTGTCCTACTGATGCTCCCTGCATTAGATTAGTCAGGTCTCCATCTGGGCCATCCTGAAATTTCACTGGGGTGCATTTTTGCTCAGAGGTAGAAGTAAGACCTGTAGGAACAGAGATCTGTTTCTGTGGTGAGTTGCGGGCACAGGATAGCTGAGCATGGTGCTTGGCATAGAGTAAATGTTTAATAAGGGCTTCTTCATTCATTCGAGAAGGTTGGAAGAAAACTGGAAATGAGGCTAAGAAGGGATTTCTTAGGGTCCAGGCCTATGAAGATTTTACTAAGGAGTCAATCATGTCCCTCCTTCCTAAAATATGCAAGATAAAGAAGAAGGCCCAGGCATCTGAAGATTAAGAGTAATTTCAGAGGACAGAACTCCCTGGGTTGGGAGTGTAAACAATTGTACTATTCCTGGCACCTGCTGTGTCCCTTTTACAATTTCATTTCCATTTATTGCTAAATTCCCTTATTACTGCCTGGGGGTAGAAAGTTGTTTACTAAATTCTATAAGATCCCTTCCAAATCTATGATCTCATATCTTTTGGAAGTGAAATCCAAATTAAGAATCCTGAGACTAGCACAGTTTTCCAAATGGCTCCTTTCCTAGTGAGGCTACACTCTACATTTGGCACAAAGAGGAAAGAGAAGACTTTGTTTGATTCTCAGACATTGAAGCCATAGGAACCGATGAAATTCCTCAGGAAGGTCTATGTTTATATGCCTTCATGTTTGTAGGGGGTACTCACTTGTACATTAAGGACTCATAGCTCCAGTCAACAGACAGATAAATGAGGCCAAAATTATCTTGCAAACTTTCTCCTCTGTGAGATTAACTGATGGGTTGAAGGAATTTGGGGAAGTACAGGCTGGGGACCTTGTTTGTCCAATTACTTTGAGATAGCTGGAAAATGTAACTGCTGTACCATTTCTTGACTATATTGTTCCCTTAATTAATTACCAGTTATTTAGCCCTATGATAACTTGTATTTAACAAGAAATAGACTTTTCATTCTTTGTCCAAACCAGGATAGATGGAGGAATCTAGGCAGGTTACCTCAAAGCCCAGGAAAGTAATTTTTGGCTAAAAAGTCAAGGGGTCATTTACCAGTGAGCAAATATAGGATGTGGAGGTGTCTTAGAGTAAAAAGGAAATGCCTGAAAGTCTGATTCTTAGCTAGAAAAGTATACTGTCTCCTTTCATAAGTATAGCATAGTATATACAAACTATTCTTCCTGTGGTCACCCCACATTTTCTTCAGGCCAAGGAGAAATCATTATACAGCCTATAGAAGGCCTCTTTGGCACTCAAGACCTTGTAATTCTATTGTTTTGGACTAATACTTTTTTCTTCTCCATAGCCTCTGGACTGTCAGAGACCTGTAATTCCTACAACTTTTCTGAAGTAAAAAGGAGTGCTATAACTTTTGTACCGGACTCCTCAGGAAAGACATATGCTGTTTACACTAGTGGCAGTCTTCAAGCTGACTCCATTAGAGCGAGAGAATTCTTACTGAAGACTTCACCTCCAGATGGAATTCTTGAAGAAGGAGAATGGACAAGAAGCATCACCATTTTGTGGACTGACAGTTTTGAAGGATAAATCATCTTCCAATCCTCTTTGCCTCAATTAGAAAAGCAGTATATGAAAATGCCAGTGAACACAGGTTGGAGGATTTGTGGGTGGTTCTGAAAATATTTTATCTCATAATCTTTTCATCTTGTCAAATACTCATGTTTATCCCATTCATATGTGGTCATTCATAGAATGAAAAACCTAGAGAAAGAGTTCTCTAATGTTGCATATATAGATCCCTCCCCCTTCCACAAAAGTTCAGCATATAGATATTCAATCTGTGAACCTGAAAAAGAAATAGTGTTTTAATTTCAAAATAATTAGTGTTTTTTGAAATAATTGAATCTACTTACATTAATCTGTGAAGGGGTCTTCAGGCATCACCAGACGGTCAGAGGAGTTTATGACAAACACAAAGGTTAATGGCTTCTCTAAATCTTTAAACCTTGGGGAAACATTTGCAAGGTGGTGGAAATTAACAATAATTTTTAGTATTTATGGGAATTGATTCAATATCAGTTTTGTCTTTGTCCACAATACTTGCTTCACTAAATGAGATCTCAGATTATTTTATCTGATATAAAAGGATGCCTTAGTCCAACCTGGCAACCATTCCCAATTTTCTACAAAGGTCACCTCTTCAAATTCTTTCCATTAGCAGTTGGAAGTTCTTTTCAAAGTAGGAATGACTTGATGACTGGCACTGTTTGAGAATTCATCTTCATGGAGAAATCATATTGATGTGTATGATTACTGAATATTAATGCTTCTAATTTTCAAAGACTGTATTTGGTCCCAGTGAAGTGTTACTAGTTAGGCCACTAGGTCCCTCTGTGGATAGGGCTTTAGTACTTGGATTCAGGAAATCTTGAGTTGAAATCCTTACCTCAGACACTCACTATCAATAAGATTCTGGGCACATTATTTAATTTCTGTCAGACTCAGTCTCCTCATTGGTAAAATGGGGTAATAGCATCCTGCCTCATAGAGATGTTATGAAGAGAAATAACCTGCAAAGCAGTTTGTAAACCTTAAATTACAATACAAATGTTAGAAACTATTAGCTAATATTATTAATTCACTCCAGATAAGCATTTCAACTTCCCATTAGAAATATGCCAACTACTTGAGGCAGCCTTGTGTTAACAAATGGAGCTGAAAGGTCTGACTCTAACCCCTAAAGCTATATTGTGTAGATTGCATAATCCAGGCTAAATCTCAGCTCTGATATTCTGTTCTCATATTGGAGCAAGTGGAAGCTAGTGACTTTATGAGAAATCAAGATATTATAAAACAGAACCAAAGAAATGAAAAAATGGAAGTCAATGTGAAATATCTCATTGGAAAAACCACTGACCTGGAAAATAGATCCAGGAGAGATAATTTAAAAATTATTGGACTACCTGAAAGCCATGATCAAAAAAAGAGCCTAGATATCATCTTTCAAGAAATTATCAAGGAGAACTGCCCTGATATTCTAGAGTCAGAGGGTAAAACAGAAATCGAAAGAATCCACCGATCGCCTCCTGAAAAAGATCCCAAAAAGAAAACTCCTAAGAATATTGTCACCAAATTCCAGAGTTCCCAGATCAAGGAGAAAATACTGCAAGCAGCCAGAAAGAAACAATTTGAGTATTGTGGAAATACATCAGAGTAATACAAGATCTAGCAGCTTCTACATTAAGGGATTGAAGGGCTTGGAATACGATATTCTGGAGGTCAGTGGAGCTAGGATTAAAACCAAGAATCACCTACCCAGCAAAACTGAGTATCATGCTCCAAGGCAAAATATGGACTTTCAATTAAATAGAGGACTTTCAAGCTTTCTCAGTGAAAAGACCAGAGCTGCATAGAACATTTGACTTCCAAACACAAGAATCAAGAGAAGCATGAAAAGGTAAACAAGAAAGAGAAATCATAAGTGACTTAGTAAAGTTGAACTGTTTTGTTTATATTCCTTCATGGAAAGATGATGTGTATAATTCATGAGACCTCGGTATTAGGGTATTTCCATGTTCTATTATTTATTAAGAATACATTTTATCAATCTCTTTCATTTTATATCAGCTATATTTTCCTTCCTTCTCCCCCTCCTGTAAATCAATTCTTTGAGAAGAAAAATTTAAAAAAAAAGGCAGAAGGGAGAGTTCAGAAAGATCAACTAATACAGTGAAGAAGGCAGACATCACAGACAATATTCCATACTCATATTTTCCCACTTGGAAAAGAAAAGGAGGGAGTAGGTGCCTTTTCAAATCTCTTCTTTGTGGATACATTTGTTTTTTTTAAACAAATTATGTTTGAAACATAAGCTGCTCTGGTTGGCATTTAAATCTCTTGAAAGCTGGCCACTTCCTGTCTTTTAAGTTTTTTTTTTTTTTTTAGCCTATTACTCCCCTTCATTAACTTCACATTCCAGTGATTCTGGCCTACTTCTTATTTCCTACACACAAATCTACATTTTACATCTTTGCACAGTCTGATCCCTCAGCCTTCAAGGCTTTCTTTCCAAACCTCTACCTTGTAGGCTCTCTGGGTTTGTACAGGATGGAGCTTATGCACCTCCTCCCTCAGGAGTTCTTTTTCCTCACACCTTTTGTGCCTTTGGTTGGCTAAATGACTGAAGGATTAAGCAACTACACTGCCAGAAAGAGTCTGAGGTGTGACATGAATTCAGGCCTACCAGAAGTGGAAGGAATCTTCCCATATGCTACATCACACTGTGTCTCTCCTTATTTCTAATGAGAGCTTTCGGAAAGGGGAAAACTACCATGAATGCCCAGAGACAGGATATTAAATGTTTTGTTTCTCAGGACCTCTCCATCTTCTGAATTTTATTTCCCAAAGGAGAAGTTGATGATGCCAGCTAGCTACATGTCATCCTCTCCCCTGTGTTCCAGAATGTAACAACAATTTTGCTAGCAGCTACTGTACCTATGTAAAACCAACAACAACCAGCACACCGAAAGCTGCTAACACAGCTTCTTTTGATCTGCTTTACTAAGGAAAGTAACTGTAAGGGGTTAACAATCTTCCTTTAATCCAACATAGAAATATCATTCACTTAGTTCAGGAGGAAAAGCCAGCACCCTGAACTTCAGAACAAATACAAATAAATTACAAACATCAACAGACAGACCTTGTCTGATTCAAATCTCAATTCATAGGTCCCAGGGTTTAACAAAGTCCCAACATCTGGGTTTACAGACTGGGGGGCAATTACAATGACTTGACCAGAGTCACACAGCACTTTTCCAGTGAGTGAGAGCCCCAAGGGAAAATGCCAACCTCTGGGTTTATATATCCTGTTCAGGGTCAAAGGGTGTCACAACATGCCACTCAAACCCATGTGACCTAAAAGCTTCTGGTGTCACAAACCTGTGACTCAAACCTGTGCAAACCAGGCTTTCCATCGGGGCAAGGAGGTCATCAAAGACTCCTGATGTAATCAAGAAAACAAAGACCAGTGTCTTCAAGGGGACTTGATTAAATAAATGCTAAAAGAAAAAACAGTAAAAGAAAGTGCCACCTAATTACTGATACACAGAAGAATTTCTGTCATTCTGTCAGCTGGTCCATCTCACCCTCCTCCTTGGCTCCAAGCATATTCTTTCTAAGTACGAAAGAACAAGCCATTTGAAGTTACCTTCTCCACAATATTTCTACAAGTAATAAGGAACAGGCTACATTGTGTACATTATTCAGATTAAGCAACTGGAACCTAATTCTAAGTGAGATGATCTCTAACTCATATTGACTATCCAAATCCCAGAAGATACTCAGGGCCAAAGCTGGAGGCATCTCCTAAGCCAATTTAACTACTTCTCAGCACAGCTTTCAAAAAAGAGAATCCAAAGGAAATTAGCCAGAAGTGGGGCAAGGTGTCCTCTATGTCACTGGGGCAGAAATGATGCAAACCACGGTGCGGTGTGATCCCCTAGCTCTAGATCCCCCAGTTCTAGAGTATACGATAGAAGAAAGGAAATGCAGTCATAGATTCACAGTGGACTTTAGATTTGGAGAAAGCAGATTTTGAAGAGTTCAGGCAAAGAATAGGGGGATCCAATGGCTTGAAGTGCTACAGGAGGAATGGGAGATCCTCAAGACTGAAAGTTTCAACAACCAAAAAAAGAAGACTGATAGGTTCCCCGTTAGTGAAGAATGATCAAGAATTTAGCTTGAGCTTTAAAATGGTCTCCCCTACACTAACAATATTTGAGGGAACAGGCAAATACCTCCACTCTGGTAATCCCTGTCTCAGATGAATAGCCCCTCGTGCCAACCTCCTACTTCTCCTTCTAACAGAAATTAAAGTCTCTTTAAAAAAAAATAAAAGAGGTAAATGTAGGTGATTTTAAAATAGCAAGAATACCCCAATAAAACTATTTTTTTTGCTAGTGCCTTTATTTATTGGTGTTTGTGCCCCCCACCCCTACTGAGGGCCAGGCTGTCATTCAGTGAGTGATTAATAAATGCTTATTAATTGAATGACCCTGCCCTCCAGGAGCTTCCAGACTTTTAGTGAGGCTCTCCTACCCCCACCCCCACACCAGAGCCTTGTCCCCAATTCAGTTTTGAGGAAAGTACCTCAGTCCCCCAGTCACATACATCCACAAGGTACCCAAGGCTCTCCCATTAACAGGAGCATTTATGTAGTGCCTACACTCATCTGCCACTGAGGCAACATTTAGGCAGAGAATACATGTGGTTTTCCATCAACATCTCTTCCAGGGCAGGGCCCAGTTTTTTGGCCTTAACCCTAAGCCAGGACTTCTAACAGAACAGACCCAGGATTTAATACAAACTTGTTGGCTGATGGAATTGCCATAGAAATGGGAATTATGAGAATTATTCACAATATTAGAAGCTCCTTCATAAGGCTTCTAAAACAGGGCCAGGTTGAAGGGTTTTATCATCCAAAGCCAATTCCACAATACGCATCAGAATGTAGAGTGTCCAGGGAACCCAAATTCAGATCCTGCCTCAGAAACCTGAGACTGGAAGGTGTGCACTGGCATGTAGCAGTCAGGTGAACTCAGGTCCTGCTTAGAGGCTGCTGGGGAAGCTGACAGGAGGGGAGTACCTGGGGTCAACCTGCCAACTTGAAAGGAGCTGATTAAGGGGAGAAATCAGGGAGGGCTTTTAGCACCTGGACTAAACCTTCAAGGAAGCTGGGGATCTGAAGAGATGTGGGTGAGCACCCCACCTGCCGGTCACCACCATGGCCAGGTCTAGGCTGAGGTCTACAATAACAGGCTCCAAAGTCTGCAAAGCACTGTGTGATCTCATTTGAGAGAGACCCTGTAGCTAAGACATAGTGGGTCCTTTTTTGGGGAAGAAAATGGAACCTTGGATTCTATCAGTCCTCCAAGACTATGTGAGGCAGTGAGAGGAGTAGGGTAGCGGGAATGGGAAACACGGAGGCTGCGGGGGGGGGGAGGGCCAGACAGGTTCAAGGAGATCCCAGGTCCATCTACCTGCTGGGTCAGGGCATGCCCCAGGCACTCCATCAGCCTGCAACCTGGCCCTTCTGCTGCTGGGGGCACTACAACCTAGCCCGAAGCTGTGAAAAGACCACACATCCGGGCTGGCAGAAGAGGCACAGAGGCAAGAAGTAAGGTCAGAAGTGGGCACCCTGGAAACCAGTAGTGTAAGTCTAAGGGCCTTACTCTTACTAGGTGCCAAGGAGGTAAGTGTTGAAACCACCATGAGGAATGTCAAGATGTGGAAGGAATAACTGCATAATCATCCACAAGCAGGAGTATCTGGAAGAATTCACCATTTATAAAAGATCCCTCTTTGACTGTGACCCTACACAGGGCATAGTTTATGACAAAGGTGAACATCTTTGTCAAGCAAATCCTGATTCTATGCCTCACTTTGGCAACCTGAGGATTGTTGAACAAGGTTCTCTCTGATTGTATCGCTTAAAGATCTTCCGTGTGTGTGTGTGTGTGTGTGTGTGTCCCACATTGTATTCTACTGCAGGGTTCCTTAATCTGGTGGTGACTGTGAACTTTTACAAAAGTTTCCCTGTCATCTTCTCTTATTTTTATCCTGGATATCTTTGATGTTTATTTAGATCATTCCAGCACATGCTGATTTTACGGAGATACTGGCCAGTAGCTGTGGATGTCTTTAGTTTCTTTTTGTTAATGATTCCATCCATATTTCCTCCCCCATTCATTTCATATAAAACAATAATTTAATACTGGTGTCTGGTTTACAAGGTGCTTTTCCATACATTATGTCATTTGATTCTCACAACAATCTTATGAGGTAGTGTGACTATTTGGGGTCCTGGCTGTTGGTGAGGGAATTCAAGTCACCCAGGTAGTAAGAGGCTTGTCTCTTAGGAGATACACCTCTTCTTAAACCTGTATCACCCCTTTGAGGCATTCCATGATGTAACCAGCTCCTGTCTTTTTAGTCTGCCAAAGGAACACAGATGCAGCCCTTTCCCTTCAAAATGAGAACAAACAAGTTTTGTTCTTTCCTCTTCTTCCATCCCCATACTGATATTTGAGGGGACCCAATTAAGAATACCCCAAAATTGACATCTATACAACCCAAATCATAAAAGGAAAAGTCACATGAGGAGTAATGCTGATTAATACACAACTCAGAGAAATAATTTCTCCTGGAACAAAGTCTAACAAAAATAATGCAACAAGCAACAGTTTTATTTGTTTAAAAAAAAATCCCCAAATAAAACAAACAAAAAAAGACCCAACCAAAAAACAGTCCCAACAAAACAAAAACTCCTTAGGACAAAACAAAATTTAAAATTTACTACATTTTTAAGTTTAAGAAAAAATACCTGTATTAATATATATACATATATATACACACATTGCATATATATGTATATACACATATATATTGTGCCATCAATTAACATTACATGCTTTTCAGGACAGAACAGGACATATTTCTTCATATTAATTTAAAAGCTATGTATCACAATTTAAAATCGTTGCAGGAAAACTTCCTTTATTGTTTTTGTTGTTCACACTTCAAGTACTGGAAATAAGCAAACCAGGGCCTGAATGCTGAAAACCATCTGCTATGTACCAGTAATGATGGAAAGCTACAGAATATCACTGTGGGATCGCATACTTTACATGGGTTTTGGTCATCCTACAACTGTATGGACTTTTACCTGAGATGAGAGGGAATAATGAAGCATGACAATTTAGAGGCTCACGAGGAACTCCACATTGAGTTTTCAACAAAAGCAAAATTGGTGTCACGCAACTCTGTGCAGCAACAGGTGTGAAACATGAAACTTTCCTAGGAAAGGATTTTTTTTTCTCTCTCCCTGTTTATTGTCAAACAAAACACTTCAAAACTGGAGGGAAACCAGAGGTGAAGCACCACTTGCAATGATCAGCATGCAGTTAGGGACGTAGAGGTAGCATTTTCTTTATGACAATTCCTGGCCAGCTCTGATGATTCCAAACACATCCTCTTCTGCAAAAGGCACTCACAAAATTCCTATTTATAAATTATACAGTGGTATTATACTATACTGACCACAGACTGCTTAATATGAAACAATTTATGGTTTATAAAAAAAAGGTTAAGCCAAGGAGATGGTTTAAGGAATAAAACTGGCATAAGAAATGCACATTTTTGATACATGCACATTTTTTAAAAGTCAACATGATAGCTTTTTAAAAATTTCACTGAGAAGTTGGCTATTCCAATTTAATTAGCAATAGGAAGCAGTACATTGGTGGACTAGGTATGGAATTGAAAACACTGAAGGTAGACCAGCTTTTTTTAATGGCCAAAGTAAAAGCAACATTTTGCTCTTAAGGTCGAAAGATGATTCACATTAAACAGAAGGCATGGTGAGAGAGGGAGGCAGTGGGGAGGGCAAAGGGGAAGGAAGACATGGGATAAGATTGTATATAAGCATATAAATGAGCGCATCCAGAAGCCATTGTGATACTGTGCTCCTCTCCCTTCTGCAGTAGGAAGAGAGAATTTCTACCCATACCCATGGCTGTTCTCATCGTGACACAACTGAGCTAATGGAATTGTAGGATGTTCCACTATTACAGCTTGAGGCATAGGCTTCTTGGCCATTGGCATCTAGGTTTATTTTGAAAACAGAGGATGCCCTCAGTAAAAAATCTGCCGCATCACGACGGCCTAGTTCTCTCAGTTTGGACATCAGGATGCCAACAGTGCTCTCAGGGTAGCTGCACCATTCCTGGAGGAGAGCATGGACTGGGCTTGGAAGGAAGTCCTTATGAGTTCCATGATTATACTTTGCCACAAGTTCAGGGAGACCCAGGTTCATGGCAAGAAGGCACCAGTCCTTCCCCATAGGATCAGGTGGGTCCAACAGGCGGCTCAGTTTTCTCCGAGTTAGGAGGTTCAGGTCTGAAGCATGAATGTCCATTCCGAGACTACCCTGAGAGTAGACATCAAGACACCCAAAGCACATAATGCTACTGAAACTTTCTTTATAGCCACCCATGGTGTTAGTCAATGAGGTCTCTTTAAGGGTCTGTGCTCGGAAAAAGTCCCGTGGCTGGTAAATCATGACGGGCTCGTGATGTTCTCTCAGTTGCTGGGGGCTTAGATAATGTTTCACTGTCAATAGGCCTGGTAAAGTGGTGGTCATGACGTTTTCGATGGTACTACACACAGAATCCAGAAGCAGGCAACATTTGATCTTCTCACTTTCCAGCCCCCTGACCTGAACCTCAATGCCCTGCCCATGGTTGACCAATAGAACCAACAACTCTGCCCCACGGTGGGCGATTTTGGAGCCATTCACCCACAGTCGGATGTCTGCATCCCCTTCAGTGCTCTGTTGGTGAATCCACCTACACAGATTCACCTGTACCTTGTGAAAGATCCCACAGGGAAAAGGGGTGAGGTGCTCTACTGGGACAATTCGGACACCTCCATATATCATCACTTCATCTTCTTCATCGGTCCAGGACCGGTGCAAGTTGTCGGTCTTGATGAGGGCAGGGATATCTACCATGGTCCCACTGCTCAGGTCCCGGGCACAGATGTCCATGGCATCCAGGATCTGGATTAACTCTTCTACGTCACTGTCTGGTACTAGACGCTGAATGTCCTCCATGGTATATCGCCCCCTGTAATGGTGTAGGGCTTTGGGAGTCTCTACAGAGAGAAGCTTTCCCAAAACATTGGTGCAGAGCCATCGTGGGTCCAGGAGTATGACGTCTTGTACGGTCTCACTCTGCATTATGTTAATCTGCCAGAGGGAACAATGAGTAGTCATTTAGTGGGAAACAAATATGTACATGGTAGGGTTTTTTCTTAGTACACTGAAATCCTTATATCGGTGAGAAAAAAGAAAGTCATCTTGCCTTTTGCTATGGAACAAAACAAATTCCAGTAGCTACTGTCCTGGATCTCTAAGCAGTTATCAGTTTAGTCTTGTCTCTCACCCCCTGAATACAGATATTTGTCTCTTTATTACATTCATTAGGATTGCCCTTCAATGACTCATTTGTCTGAGTTCTTTGCTGCCTAGAGAAAAATGAACAGACCCAACAAGCTGATATTTCTCTAGAAACTTGTATATGATGTTCAAGTCCTTTTTGCCATCTCCTTCTGACATAAATTTCTACTGAGAATTTGGATTTCTATTGCTTAACATAAATGAATAATAGTTCCTTGAATATCTCTCATAAGACCTTTCAGGTACAGGCATCGACACCTAACAAATGGATTCAATCATGGGACAGATGTTGACCAAGCAGGTATACATCATTCACTTGCTTATCCATGGACATTATGATCACTTTATACATACTTTGCTGAGGTCATCTGTTTGTGATAAATCAATTGTGCATCTCTTAGGTTATAATACTATAGAGCATGGCACCAGAATCTTTGTAGTTCTTGGAAAATGACCTTTTGAAATTCAGCTTCCTTAAATATTTTCTAATGTGTCTTTTTTCTTATTTAATTGATGCTGTCATTTAAAAAATTGGGGAGGTTTTGTGAATTGCCAGTTGATAAGCTTTGAAACATGGTCAACGATCGATCTTTATTACTGGCAGTTGGAGAGTACTGCTTTATCCTGAAAATCCAAAGTATATTTTAAAATCAACCTCCTTCCTGCAATATATGTTTAAAAAGAGATAACAAAATGAACTTATTTGAGTTCTCTTGTCAAATCCTCTAGGTTTTAGGGTTCTAAATTAACCACCGTAAACTTGGAGAGCTTTTCCTAAATACTCCCCATTCCAAATCACAGAGCTCAATTTTCCCTTGGCCTAGGAACAGAGCAGAGAAATCAGCCACAGCACTGTGACTCCTTGGGTCATGATGCTGGGCTGTGCCATGAAACAGTCATCTCAATTCACAAGATGTTTGTTAAAGGGTATAAAAGCCACCATGAAATCAGTGCTATCATTGGTGGCTTTCTGTCCTTTTTCCAAGACTAGAAATCCTTTGCCTGGGAATGAGTCAGGTTAGCACAAGTGTAGTAACTGTCCTTTTAATGAAAAGACGAAAAATACACCTACCATCAGGGCTTCTTAACCTGGGCTCCATGAACTTGAAAAAAAATTTTCCCCATAACTGGATTTAAAAATCATCAGTTCCTTTGTAATCTTCTGTATTTTACTTTGTGTGTTTAAAAAACATTATTCTGAGAAGGGTCCATGGGTTTTACCAGACTCTGGAAGGAGTTTATGCAACAAATGGTTAAGAATCTCTATTCTAGAGGGAGGGTGTGCATCTCCCTGACATGCACAAAGGCAGCCTTGAATGAAGTCATTGTCACTGGACTGAAGATTTCCTCACTTCTTTTGTGATCTTAATTTGCTCAGTGCACTCATAGGATGAGACAGGAGATGTTAAGCTAGCTGAGCTATCTATCTATCTATCTATCTATCTATCTATCTATCTATCTATCATCTATATCTATCTATTGTCTGATTTAGAATATATATGTCTACATGTGTGTGTTTGCATACACACACACACACACATATATTCCGAATTAGAAAGTGGTGTAAAAAGCCAGAGGGTAGCATGTAGGAGAAACTTTGTTGTCAGTTAGTATGGTATAATGGAAAGACCACTGAACCTGGATGGAGATCCTGAATTCAGATCCCATCTCAGTCACTAGCTCTTTGACCATCACTGATCTTCTCAATTATCATTACTGGCAATCCTAAGCCAGAGTCTCCTAGTGTATAAGGGGGGGGGAATTCAAATGACAAAAAGATATAAAAGTGCTCTGCAAATCTGAAAGCATTATATAAACATCCATAACAGTTGTTTGTAGTAGTATGCCAAGAATTAATCATGTCAACTTATTCATAACTTACTCAACATATTCAACTTATCCATACGTCAACACATATTCCCAAGTATAGATAAATGGTTTTGGGGGCGGGGGGATGGAGCAACGATGCAATGAGAACTGGACAATCCAAATTGCAAATGTTACATATAACACCTAAAATAACTTGTCATTTCCAAAGCATTTCTGGTTACAAATTCTTTCTGAAGGAGTTGTAGCTGCCAGGTCAAAACTGTTGTAATGGCAAACAAAGTGGGACTTTTTGTAGTCTTTAGTTTTGGAGTGTTTCTCAACAGTAAGGTGATCAAGTGCCTTTGACTGGGTCTTGACTTTCTTTGTAGGAATGCCCACACCCTTTTGCTAGTTAGGTAATGACAGGTGTGAAGAGCTCTAACCCTGAGGAAGAGTGTATATACTCTGAGGTTAGCATTTTGTTTGGGGCTCACTCATTGGAAGAGTGTTGGTGTGGAGACTTTGGGTAGCTGTTAAGAACCCCACCTCCCCCACCCAAGCTTTGAAAACTCAGAGTCTGGTGCTTCTCTCTCTCTGGTAACTATGTATATAGCTTTGGTCAGACAGCTAGCAGCCTGTCTGTTGATTTGTATTATTTGCTCTGTTTATATTTTCTCTGTTTGTAATTTCTGCTTGTATTTGCTCTGAAGTTCAGGGTTCTGACTTTTTCCCCTCAACTAAGTGAATGATAATATGTATATTGGATTAAAGTGAGATTGTAAACCCCCCTTAAAGTTGCTTTCCTTAGAAAAACAGATCAAAGAATCTGTGCTAGTAGTCCTCCTGTGTGCTGGTGTTGTTGGTTTTACACAGCCATAGTAGCAGCAAGTAGCATTGTTGTTACACTGTTCATGTATTTCAGAACTCAGATGTATTTATTTATTTAAAAAATTCTCATCATAGTACATTGTTTCTTGTCTTACAATTTCTCTGCCACAACATACTACTGCTTTGGTCTCAAGTGTGAGCTCAGGTCATCTGGTCAAAGTGATAACATTTTGTGTAAGGTATCAGTCCTTTTAGCAGCTCACTGAAAATACATGGTTCCTGGAGAATGAGGTGAATCTAGGCCCCATCAAACATTCAAGTACTGAATCTACAAGACAGCAAAATTATGTAGAGAAAACTAATAGTGTGTGTTTGAGAACGAGAGGAAAGAGGCAAGTTCATAACTGGGCAGGGGTACAGGTCAGTAGCCACTGGAAGTTGTTCTGCACTACAGCAAAGGGCAAAATGAATTTAAAAAGAAAATCACCAATGCAAGCACTTGAATGTTCCAATGAAGAATTTGCTTAATTTTTAAAAGATCAGTTAAGATGATGCTGTGTCTGATGACATAGACTATGTATGTATATATGCATGTATGTATACATGCATATATACATACACATGTGTGTGTATGTATATATAGTTCCAGAGGAATTTTTCTTTTTATCTCTAAGTATCATTTTCATTTATTTATAAATTTATATAATTACTTATATGTATGAAATATTTCTAAACATCAATCATTTATTAAATATTACTATATACAAACATAATTTATATATTAAACACTTAATAGTAATGATAAATAGATAAGTAAACCTTTGTTATTTCTATTTTACATGTTTTATATATATATATATATATATTTTTTTTTTTTTTTCCCCCTCCCTTTCTTTCCTTCCCTCCCTTGTCTATGTTCTGCCCACCCTCACTGCTATTCATGCTCATTACTCCAAATTCAGGACCTTTTAAAAGACTGTTGACAAATGATCCCCTTCCCACACCTCCAAGTACAGACCTTTCAAGTAAAGCAAACAAACATGTCACAGAAGAGAAGAGTTAGAATTTCAATCACCATGCTGGGTACTACTCACTTCTCCTGTGCTGTGGAGCTGCTGAGCAATATGCCTTAAATCCTCTGCATTTACAAGTGGGTTCAGTTGGTCTTGCACATCAAATACAAACTGCTGAAGAGACATCAGCTGGTTGGGCCCATTCAATTTTCTCCAGGAGGGCAGAGTGGAGATGATTTTCTCACACAGGTGTGTCATTGGAGGGCAAACCTAATAAAATCCATTTGTGTAACTAATTGTTATCTACACACTGAACATATGCTTTCTTTTAAAGTTTTTAAAATTGATCTTTTGTTTTGACATGGTCTAATTTCTCCCTTCCCTCTTCCCAGAGAGCCATTCCTTATATCAGAGAATTTTTTTTAAAGAAAAAATGAGAGGAAGAGGAAAAAAATATCAGAAGAACCAATCAGTACATTGAAAAAAGCTGACATCTTGTGCAATCATCCACACTAGTAGATCTTTCACCTCTGCAAAGGAGTATGGGGAAGCGTAGAAGGTACACTTTTAGTGATGATTATTTTTATCCAATGTTACTTTGGGGGGGGGGTGGACAGGGCAAAGGACTTTTTTTTTAAAGTGAGCACTCTGCAATTTTCAATGCCAAGTCTAATCAAAATCAAATCATCTGTCTTCTTATCTTCATCAAAAATTCCTGAGACTTTTCATTTCTACCACCTAATGTAAATGAATAATAGTTTCCTGAACATCTCTCAAGATCTTACAGGCACAGGAATAGAAATGCATGCAAATGTGGACTCATTCATATGCTAAATGTTGAGTGAGCAGTATTCTTCATTCATTTGCTCATCTCCAGAAAAAAAAGATAACTTTATGGCCAACGAAACAGGAAATGTGGGTGGGTAGGTGTGGTTCTCTAAACAATAATGGTAAGTTTCTGCCAAATGAAGACCAGCACTTCTTGTAGGATGATATTTTCAGTTATATCTGTTTCAAAATACTTGGCATTCATTGTTCAATCAACCATAGAAAATGAAACCTGTAGAGTTGTATAACTAACATAAAACCACAATGAAAAAAAGCAACAGTAATGCATTATGAATGGAACAATCTTCCTGCTTCTGCCCCCTCCTCCCTCTAATCTGTCTTTTATACTGTTGCCAGAATAATTTTACTCACACAAAGATATGTTCACATCCCTCTCCTGTCCCCCAAGTAAAGTTCAAGTTCGCTTCCCTGACATTCATGATCTCCTACCATCTTGTACCACCTTCACTTAACCCTTGTTCTCACACTGCCATACTCCACATCTAGATTCAGCTGAAGTGTTCTCGAAAGAGAGAATATCAAACAAAATGAACTATGCTCCTTTTTGCCTCTGTAGGCCAAGGACACCCTCTTTGCCTCCCCTGCACTGGTTGAATTCACATTTATCCATTAAAGATGAACTAAAATACAACCTCTTACAAGAATCACTCCCCGCCCTTAGGCCTCATGTAGCATTTTGTCTTGGAACTTCCTAGTGCCCTTGATGCGGTTTTGTGTATTGTCTCTGCCTTTACTTGTCATTCCCACAATACTTCAAGAAATTAAGGACCTCTGAATTTCTAAGGTCTTTATCTCCTCCAGTGCTTAAGCAAATACTCTGCACACAGACAGAAGTGTTTATAGAATGCACATGGGGAAAGAAATTTGAATTTTCCTTTGCTAGTCTTATGTTTTAGGTCTACTAAGATATGTTCAAGATACAAACTTTAAAAAAAATTAAGCAAAAAAACCCAGAATTATTGGAGAGTTTGTCAATTCATTTGTCGGAGTTCACTGAGAGGCTAAATTACTTTTCTAATCTTTATACCCAGAAGGAGATAATATGAATAGTAGATGGAGACTAATATTTAATGGTGTCTCCTTATCCCTATGTGGACTGGGGTGCTCAGTGGATGAGCTGTGAGTTCTTATGTATGAGTTGGGTTGACTGAGTCAATCAATTGAATCAACTCAGCCCCACTTAAAATAAGGGTCAATAAGAAATGCACTAATACCTTAATGAGGTAAGAACATTTCTCTATTGAATCAAAGGCTTTAGACTAAGTGTAAAAAAAAATACCTTATCAATTTTAGGTGTCCTTGAAACTGATTAGATGATAAAGTGATTAGATGATTAAGTGATGGTACACAGGTTGGATGTTTGGATTGAACAATGAAATTTGGTCATACCCAATGGGTTAACTGTGAAATGGTGGGCCAGCAGAGATTGGAGAGTCTGGGGACTTAGTGGCAGAAGCCCCAGGCCAAATCCTTGAGGAGAAATTTCTTGACAAGGAGGGAGGGTGGGGAGTGTACTTAGGTCTTCCTTTCCCATTGCAATGACCAAAGGACAACTTTGTGAACTTCAGAGGATTTGGATTTTTTCCTAAGCATTCCAGCAATGTCTTTAGGATAGCAATGGCTGATGGGCAGTGAAATAACAACAAAGTGCCTGCCTTAGGGACCAAAGACAATGGGACTCAGTGAGAAAAAGCAGATTCACGGATCTACGAGGATCCTAGTCAAAAAAAAGCTACATCGCACCTAAGGGGGCTTGAGCAAAAAGACTTCCAGGAGCTGTGAATTATACCTTTGTCACAAACACTTTCTAAGCTTGAGCCTAATTTGTCCAGAACTCCCTCTGTCACGTGGAAGAGTGGGTCACAGACTTTTGGGAGGAATGTTTTGTATCACCTGTTTTGTTATATACCATCTTAATAAGTGATGATTAAATCTGGTTGGCTGATGGATATCAACCAATAATCAATGGGGAAAAGTGGCTTGGTGTTAAAGTAAGTTGGAGTTAAAGGAAGAGAAAAAGTTTCCCAATCCTCAGGGCTACAAGGAAGGGAGACGCAGCAGCCTTGTGACAGCATCTACAGAGTACATGCTACATGTGGAATTGTGGCAGGTAACAGAACAATCCACAGCTCACGTACAAATGACTTAATGGTTAGATGGTTTAACAAACAATTATTAATGATAACACACTTCTAGATTTAAACCACATCAAATTTTTTTTAACCTTTGGAAGCAATTTTAAAAAAATCAAACCCTAATTTGAGTATAGTTAAGTGATACAGAGGGTAGAATACTGGACTTGGAATTAAACTGGAGTGCAAATTCTGCTTCAGATACTTATTTAGCTGTGTGACCTTAGGCAAGTCATTTAACCTCACTTAGCCTCAGTTTCCAAATTTGTAAAATGATGATAATAACAGCACCTACGTTCCAGGGAGGATCAAATGAGATAATATGTGTAAAATGATTTGCAATCTTTAATATTCCTAATGAAGGTTTGTGACTACTCAAGAATCTTCAAAAGATCCTTACTGCCTTTAGGATAGAAATACAAATTCCATGTTTGACATTTAAACCCCTGTAAATCTGGCTTTAACTTACCTTTCTAGACTGATCTCACATTTCTTGCCTTCATACAATCTCTGTGCCAGCCAGAGTCATATAGCTAGGAAGTGTCTGAAGCTAGATTTGAAGTCAGGTCTTGCTGACTCCAGGCCCAGTGTTCTATCTACTGCTCCAACTAGCTGCCCAATACCTGGCATTCCTTGCCTTCAACTTCGCACATGTGGTTCTTCTAGTCTAGAAAGTACTCACTCCTCACTTCCACTTTTTATCTTTCTTTCCTACTTGGCTCCTGTGCCATTTTCTTTATGGGCCTTCTTATAATCTTCCCTTCCTGTCTCCCAATTATCATGTGTTATCTCCCCTCATGAAATTATTTTGCATTGACTTTATATGTACTTCAAACATAATAGCCAACAATAATAGCTAGCATTTATGTAGTGCTTTAAGGATTGCAAAGCAAACAAATATCTTGTTTTAGCCTAACAACAAATGTGGGAAGAAGGTGCTATCATTATGCTCATGTCTGAAATAAGGAAACTGAGGCAGATGGAGGCTAAATGACTTACCCAGGGTTCTAAAGCTAGTTAGTGACTGAGATTAGATTTGAACTCAGGTCTGACTCCAGGTCCAGGACTCTATCCAACAAACCACCTACTTGCCTCCTCTATTTAATTGTACATGTCTTTTCCCTAGTAGAATTCCAGGTCCTTGAGGTTGGCGACTTCATTATTGCCTTTGTCGGCCCAGAATCTAGCACATCTTCACCTCCCTCTTCTCTTCAGCTTCCTCTTATTGGTTGTCTCACCCCATTAGGATCAATCAGTAAACATGAAATGAGTGTCATGTGTCAGGGGACTGTCCTTTCTGCTTGTTGTCTTTGTATTTCTTAGCAGTGCCCGGCACATATAAGTGCTCAATAAAGGCTTGTTGGCTTTGCATAGAAACTTCATAAATACTTATTTAATTAACCTGTTGAACGAAAATGAAGAAGAGATAAAAAGAGGGGCTCACATTTCAGTAGTACCCTGTCTGAAGGTACTAAGATAGCATCCATCATTAATATCCCCTCAGAAATTTGGCTCTCACCTAAAGAGGCTAAGAGTCTTCACTGGGAGGTCCTACTTACGGAAACAATCTGACTTCTTATATCTTGCAAATGATTTCGTAATAGTTTCATGTCTTTTGATCCAGAAGCACCAGCATCCAAAACAAATAGCTTGTCAGAAATCTGAAGATCATTCCCAAATCTAAGAGAAAGGGGTAGTAGACAAATGGATAGAAAATCTGTTTAAAAAGGAGATGGACATAATTTTGTTCAAGATCCTGTAACTTTCAGCCTGGCTGAGCTAGGGAGACACAGCCCCCTTTTCCCCCAAAAAAGGTCGACAAAGGGTGTATTTTTTATTGTTTCTCATATAAACAGTGTTTGTTTTAGAGCAAGTACATGTTTGGTTCTGTCTTCATGACATGGCTCCTTACCTGTTCCTAATTTCTTTCAGCAATGACATATCTTTATCATAACCAAACTCGCCTCCAGCAGGTCGGGGAACATTCATGATGTCAGCATGGGTGGCCACCAGGACTACTCGAAGTGGGTTTTTCAGCCTGCCGCCAAAAGCTGGTGGAGGAGGGAAAAACCCAACACTTTAGGAAAGAGACATTTCTTCCTTTCTTTCTTTTTTCCACATTCAGCTAAACCAGAGTTCATTTCATAAATAGGTAACATTCTGCATCTTTCTCAAGTGTAGGTAGGTATGAACTAAGAAAACCTACAATTATGTCTGTGGACCTCAAAGATGGTAAACTGACCATCTTAATATTGTCTATAGGACCCTTCTCAGATTCTTGGCATTACCCTGGACATGGCAACAACATGGATGGATCTAATTCTAATAGCTACTCGTTCCCATAACTAATCCAATAACAAGGTTTTGTTTCAAGAAATGCTACTCTTTTGGATATTAGATAAAAGACCTATCTAATAAATCACCAACCAGTATCTATCTACCTTTTGGGAGGAGATGTAACCACCAATACATCTATGAAAAGATCTTTGGATACCCCATAATATTACAGAAATGACAATGATGATAGATGGTCCACAACATTCATACTTTGGTATGAATGTAACTGTACGGTACTTACACAAACAATGAACTCTCACTTAGGGGAGAGTTTAAGTAGGAAAGCCTGGAAGACACCGTGAAAAAGAATGAGAAAGAGAAAGACACAATACGGCAATAGGAATGAGATCATAATACTAAACATACATTGAAAAATGTAAACCTACTGTAGCTTTTAAACTTACAGGTTTTCTTACTATTTTCTTGCAAGAATGGGATTTAACACAGATTTTGCTGGTGAAGGATGGTTCTCCCATTAGATGAAGAACCAAAAGGGATTTGTATTCCAATTCACTGCCTCTCCTCAGTAACAACGTTTAGACAATGTGTTTTTGTTAAACTGGCCACTGCTCTCAAACTCATTTGCCTTTTAATTTTTCTATGACAGAATTAAAGAAAGAAGGATGGCTCATTTTGTAATTTTGCATTTGATAGGCTGGAGAATGTGGTAATCCTTGGGCTCTATCTTGCCTATAATTTAATTCCATTTAGACATTGAGATAAATACCAAAGAATCAATATCAACTGCTAAAAAAAACCACTTTGTAAATCTTAAAATTCTAAAAAATGAGTAGTTATATTATGATACAGAACATTCGAAACATGGAGTATTCGAGGAAACATCTTTAGAGGCAATATCCTAAATAGCCATAAGATGGAGGTGTTACTCCATAAAGTTCTCTCTTCTCCACATAGTTGTTTCTGTCTTTCTTTCAGTGTTTCTTTGTCCGTCTCTTTTTTCTCCTCTTTCCTCCCTTTCTGCATAGAGTGAAACCGATATTCATTGTTTAAATTTGTTATATTTCCAACATAGTGTTTTATGTCCTCAGTTCTAAATTTATAAAGAAGATGAAGAAAAATAAAATATCTTTTAAAATTTTATATAGCCCCCTTTTTCCCATTGGGGCAGTAGACCTTGACAGAAGATTCCTTATCCCTACTTTAAACTATCGGCTAGGAATAGGTCACACCACTCCACATTTCACTGTTTTGAAGAAGAGAAATTCTGAAATGGAACACGGCCCCCTGGTGGTAGGATATATGACTGCTCTGGCTCATAAAGTAGGGAGTCTGATATTGGCAGCAAGGGCAGCTAGGTGGTCCAGTGGGTAGATCACTGGGCTTGGAATCAGGAAGACTCTTCCTGAGTTCAGACAGTTATGAGCTGTGTGACCCTGGGCAAGCCTCAGTTTCCTCATCTGTAAAATGAGCTGGAAAAGGAAATGGCAAACCAGGCTAGGATCTTTGCCAAGAAAACCCCAAATTAGGTCACAGAGAGTCCAACACGACTGAACAATAACAAATTGGTGGCAGGGATTACTTTTAGTATCGCTGCCTGGCTTCCAATAGTTCTAATGGATTTTCTCCTTTGAGAAATATTGGAGTTTACGTCAAAGCAGGCTTTTTGATTCCAACAAACCAGAAACAATAGCTCCAAGCTAAAAAAGTTAGCCAATTAATATGATCCAAGTGACAGAGAGAGATAGCCAGTTATTAATTTAATATTTGAGAGAAGAACTGAGAAGTGGTTAAAAAAGAATAATTAATAAATCCTACAAGTCTATTTCTTTTTAACCAATTAAGAGAACAGAAACGTTTTATCAGATATTCACCAGATTAGAAAGGCTGAACATAGAAAGAGGTACAGAAATATACAACCTGTCAGCTCAAACTACTGGCAGGACTCAAGCAATGCTACTTATATGCTAAATGCCTTCAGGAATCATGAGTGGTAGGAGACACACATGGGAAAAAATTCAAAGAAGAAACCACAACATTCTGATCAAAGAAACATTCACATGCACCCATATTACCTATGTCTTACCTATGGGTTCTTCAACAGGGACAAGTGACTTTAAGAAACTAAGCCAGAAAATCACTTGATTTAGCTGGATCTCATAAGGTTCTTCCAGGCTGAAAAGCACTATGTGAATTGAAGTGGGATCATTTGCTGCAAAATAATCATAGCAGCAGAAATACACAGGATTCCCAGAGAATTCCCACACACTGAAATCACCAACACCTGCAGAGAGAGAAATAAGAACTACTGTGTGTCTTCAAATAGCAAAAGGTTAAATTTTGTTCAGCTTCTCCCAAAGTGATCTAGGAGACTAGAATTTAAGGCAACATTTATTTTGTATGTAACTAGTATATGAAATAATAGAAATTAGTATTAATGCCAGACCACTGATGTAGATGTATTTACACTTGCATGTATATGTACACCTACATGTAATTTACATGGAAATTACATGCCTAACAAAGCCATTTTAAATTCCCATTAGGGCTTATTTGGATACTCCATTGTGGCATAGAAGAGAACTCATGTGAGAGGTTCTGATAATGAAGCACAATCTCTGGCTGTTTCTTTCAAGCAGGAAACATTTTAAATATGAGCCTGATGGTGGACAGCATGGGTACTGGCCAAGCATAGGTGTAATTAACTTTGCAGCAACTCAACCCCAGAGGGTTGGTTATAATTAAGTTTTTGGCCATATTAATTCCTGAAACAGTCATTAAACGTGTAGAAGGGTTACGATCTGTGTTGGTTGCAGGTACCCACGCTAATGAAATCATGGGCCATTTTAGGCACTGAAGAAATACATTTAATAGGAGGCCAGAGAGCTGGATTTGGGAGTTGGGAAGATCTAATCCTGTGTCGGTTACTACCTGTGTGACTGAGCAAATTAGCCTTCCTTTCCTCATTTGTAAGATAAGGTTCTCTTTTCCAGGGCTGTTGTTAGGCTCAAATGAGCAAATGGATATA
Organism: Trichosurus vulpecula; assembly: GCF_011100635.1. Taxonomy (NCBI): domain Eukaryota; kingdom Metazoa; phylum Chordata; class Mammalia; order Diprotodontia; family Phalangeridae; genus Trichosurus; species Trichosurus vulpecula. The sequence goes on from NC_050573.1 coordinate 494,894,429, forward strand.
AAGTACTTTGCATACCTTATAATGCTGCATAAATGTTAGCTGCTATTATCGTGTCACGTGTACATATAATAACCTAAATTTACATAATGCTTTAAGGTTAGTAAAGTACTTTCCTCACAACCCTGTGAAGTGGCACAAATAATATTATGATTCCCATGTTATTGGATAAAGAAACTGAACCGCAAGGAGTTTAAATGACCTTCCTTTGATTTTATGGGGCATCTAGTGAATAGTGAAGTGAATAGAGTGCCAGGCCTGACTTCAAATCTGGCCTCAGACACTTACTAGCTGTGTGACCCTGGGCAAGTCACTTAACCTTGTTTGCCTCAGATTCCTCATCTGTCAAATGATCTGGAGAAGGAAATGGCAAACCACTCCATCATTTTTGCCAAAAAACACAAAACAAAACAAAACCCAAAATGTGGTCACAGAGAGTTGGACATGACAGAAAAATGACTTAACAACAACAAATGATTTTATAGATACTGAAGTGGTGAACCCATAATTTAAACTCAGGATTCGTATGAAGAATACTTTATCTGCTACAATATGTGATGTACTCCTCTAGGCACCTCTTGCTTTGGTCCTGACAGAGCATGGGTAGGTTAAGAATTGCTTTTATTGAATTTCAGGACATAAATTCACTTTTGAAAGTTAAATGATTTGTTCAATACTAGTCAGTGGTATCAGGCTGCTAAGGAAATGCAGCATGGTAGACAGAGGGCTGAGCCAAATATGGGAAGACCTGGGTTTGGGTCCTCTCTCAGGAATCAGCTGTGGGACCCAGGGCAAGTCACTTAATTTCTGAGCCTCAGATTCCTCATCTGAGGATAAAATTAGGACCCACTTCACTGGGTTGTTGTGAGGATTGAAGATAGAGTGCTTGTGAACCTTGTTCTCAAGGATGATCATTCAACTGGCGATTTTTGCTGATGTGGATACTCCCTTCACTGGGTCCTTTACAGGGCTTTCCCCCTCCCTAGATTTAGTCCAATGTCTCAATTGTATTCTTTCACCTATCGCTAACAAGTATGGGAACATTTGGGAATATCTCCCTCTAGCAGATTAAAATTTAGAGAGAAATCCTCTTTTAAAAGAAAAGTCAAGGGATTCAGTACCTTTTAGGAAAGAATAGCCCGACTTTGTGGGAACCACAAATGATACATACCATTCAAACAGGCATTCTGGATGTCGATTGCTTTGGTCGACTGGTCATCGGCTGAGCAGTGGGGATGGTGGGAAGGAGATACAAACACTTCAAGCATCCCTTTGGTGAGACCCGGCTCAAACATCATGCTACGACTCCTCACGCTTACATTTTCACAGCCAGGGTACAGGTTGTTGATACTCACTGATACTAGAGCGCACAAGAAAAAAAGGAGGTTAGTCACTTATTACACAAGAGAAGGCACACCTCAACCACGAGGGCATTTTGTTGAACTGTACCAGATCTTTTAAAGAATATGCTGTAAACATTAATACCTATGGTCTATGGAAAGAAAAAAAAGATACCAATTCCCACATCTGTAAAATTGATGTCAGAGTAGATGTTCTCCAAGGTCCCTCCTGGCTTGGAATCCTGTTATCTTAGAGAAAGATTCTTCTATTCTTCCCCTGGGCAACACTGTAGCTGACTGACTTTCCTAAATGGATGTTGAAATAATGCTGTCTTAAGAGGAACTCCCAAAGGGAAGTAATAAGGAGAAAACAGCTAAATGCCAAGGGCAGTTTTGAGTACTAGAAAAGGAAGAAAGGGGATAGGGCATAGAGTTTAGAATATTATATCAGGATGCAACATTAGAGGTTATTTCAGCCCCATCATTTAACAGGTGAGGAAACCGAGGCGTATTAGGGAGTGCCTTGTTCAAGGCCTCAAAGCTAATTAGTAGCAGGGCTAAGATCAGGACCTCTGGGTCCCCTTGTATCTGCATAAGATGATTCCTTTCCAGTGCGAGGTGGTGGGCCAAAGTCAAGGCTGCAGGGAGAAGGGGACTAGGGCATTTTGTATGTTTCCCATATACTTAATCCTGGAGTACTCACATTAGTGACTCCAGTAAAAAAAAAAAATTGTTGAGCTTTATTTGTTGAAAGAATATCCAATTTTAGTGGAGTCACTGATATAAGTACTCCAGGATTAAGTTAGAACCTATAAAGTTCTCTTTCTCATCATCAGAGTAAATGGGACAGATGGCAATGGTGATGATGAGAAGAAGGGAAAAGGGGAGTTTCAGGAGCCCTTTCCTTCCTATGATACTTTGGGAAAGTCTAATTGGGACTTAGCTTCTTCTTCTTTGAAAAAAAAGATATTACATGCTTAGGATAGTGGTTTAAAGATAAAAGTGAGATTATATGTATACGTGTATAATTATACGGATATATACACACAAATAAACATATATGTATAAATCACATACAACAGGTTTGTCACATATGTATTTGTGTGTTTAGACACACATGTATGTTTTAGGCCTTTGCTTGATTTTATAAATCTCTCTCTTATTCCCATATCAGATGTGTCTGAGCAAAGTTTGGATGACTCGTTGTTGGGTACTCTGTAGATGGGATTCTTGCTCAGTTACAGTTGGTACTAGATGGCTTCTGTGGTCTCTTCCAACTCTGGGATTCTGTGATCCTGTGATATGTTGTGATTCTTCTTTCTTCACTTTTCACCACATCATAGGAATCTTTTCCTGTTTTGCTGTATTGTGTGTATCTGTAGATCTAGATATGCAATCCCCTGGTAGCTTAGGTCCAAATCTGGAATGAATATTTATAGTTGGAATCCACCTGACAGCTAACAAAAGGAAACTTACTTAGTAATTGCAAGGGAAGGGATAGTCATCCAGGATAAAGCACTAATAAGGCTGAACACGGCTTCCTACTTTTGATCATGCTGCTGATCTTGGGTCTTGAAAACCTTAGGGAGGGACTTCAGCCCCTCAACTCTTGGCTATTTTATACCCAAGAGGCAAGAAAACCCTATCAAAGGCCTGAAATTACTTCCATAGTAGATCTAATTTCAGGTGTAGTTTTAATAACTTTTAAGGAAAACCTAGCCTAACTTCATGAGAGGAGCTTAGTAATATTACTTGTATGACATCTGTCAATAGCATATGCTGAAATTGCATTATATAGCACTGCTATAGCACAAGTTTATTAACTATTTCCCAATCGCTGCATACAGAGGCTGATGCTCAGTGAAATTAGATTTACATTATTTTAGAAATAGGTTTATTCCTGCTGACTCCCTCCTTGCCATGCAACCTAAGGGGATGCTCCTAGAAGCCTGGGTCTCCCTTTCTTCCTAAGCATGTGTTTCAAAGCAGTGCTATGACCCTTCTGTGCTACTGGAACTGTAAAGGACATTTCTTTACTCTTCTAGTCATTGGTCAGTATATTCTTGCCAAAGTTACACAGTTGGAAATGTGGAATGAAATCTTTAGTACAATTGCAGACTACTTGGAAGTATACTAGAAAATTCAGTAAACTGTACAAACCTCTTGACTTGGGGATATCATTACTAGGCATATACACCAAGGAGATCATACACAGAAGGTCCTCTCCATAATAAAAAAAATTTATAATAATACTGTTGTAGCAAGGGAGTGAAATAAAAATGGATTTCCATTAAAACAAATTGTGGTATATAAATGTACTGAAATATTATTACACCATAATAATCAACTAACATAAAGATTTCAGATGATCTTGGGAAGATTTACATGAAGTAATACAGAGTGAAGGAACCAAAACCAGACAGCAATTTACAAGGTGACCACAAAACATAAAGGAAAACATCATTGAAATGATACAGTTTAGGGGTGCAGGGACCCCAAAATACTGAGGTTCAGGGTGGAGTTGTCTGGAAAGAATTCACAAACTCAGTCTTTCAGTCAAGTGGCAAAAAGTTTATTATAATGCTAATAAAGTGGGCAGAAGTCCTTAGGGAACTTGCAACTTAATGGGGGTGATACTAACACTTATATAGGAAAAGTTCAGTGAGTGGTGTGCCAAGTATAGGGTAACTGTGGGAATCAGTACGTGATAGTTCTGTTGGTACAAGATGGTCCTGTTCATACAAGGGAAATTCTACAGAGGTCAGGCTGTTCTTGTAACAGGGAGAGATAGTTTACCTCATTGGGACCCACTCATGAGGTATTGCCAGAGATAGGATCTTTGGGCTGGAGAGACATGATCCTAGAGCGGGGGCCCAAGCACCCCATCAGAAAGACTTCAAAACCCTGACTGATGCAGTGACTAGTCATGACTTTAGAGGGTTGATGTGGAAGCATCCCTCTCACTTCACAGAGAACAGGTAAAGGATAGGTATGGAATGAGGCATACATTTTCAGATATGGTCAATGTGTTGAACTGTTTTTGTGTAACTGTCCTTTTTTTTTATTAAAGAGGATTTTATTTAGGAGTCATTGGTAAGTGACATCAATTTGTTAAAAGCATCAACATTTAAAATAGAAATGTGGCAATAGTTAATAAGGAAATTTAGTTAATGCTTTGGCTTCTCATTACAACGTGTGAGGTATGTGTAAAAGGTATTGTTATGCCCCTTTTACAAATAAGGAACCTGAGGCAGATAGATAAGAGAATGAGTAGCTGGGTGTGACCACATACTTGGGTTGGCCACACTGGTGAGGCATTAATGGTTAAATCACATGTACCTTTCTTGCTAACTCCCTCAGGCAACTGTCTAATTACAAAGCCAGATTAAAAACAAGCCTTCATTAGGTTGCAGCTCCTAAAATGTACTTTGGATTGTTTTCCTCTTGATATGACAAAACTTTCACACCACTCTACCTTGTCATATTGCCCTTAGGTTGGGGGAGGGGTGGTGAGGGAAGAGTCCAACCACTTAGTCAGCATGATGCCCATCTTTAAGGCACTATTTTCTTATTGGTTTAGGTCCTCTACCAGGGAACCAACAAGAGTTTCTTAGATTACTGATTTGTTTTTCTTCTTTTTGCTTTAAAACTAGGATTTCTATTTTCATTTTGCTTTCTTGCACTCTCCCCTCCTTTCCCCCCACTAGGAGCAGTGGACAATTCTAGCACTTTCTTCATAGGCTAAACCAACCCAACATTGACATTTCTTTTCTGGTGATAGCATTAAGAACAGATTTTCCTGAACTACATGAGAGGAAAGGGAATATGTTTTATTAAAGTTTCCATGCTTGCTCATCTTTATGGTGAAAAACCAATGTATACTTTATCAATCAATCAGCAAGTCAGTCCACCAACAAGCATTTATAAGTGCTTAATATGTGCCAGGCACTATGGTAACTAAACACTGGCGATACAAAGAAAGGCAAAAACACTCTCTCTGTCCTAAAGGAGCTCCCATTCCTAATGGAAAAGACAACCAGGTTCATAGGATATGTACAGAAGTAAAGTATTAGAGGGAAGGCACTAATGCTGGTGGTGGTGGGGAAGGAAGAAAGGAACAGATAGACCACGAAAGGCTTCTAGCAGAAAATGGGATTTGAGTTGAGTCTCAGAGAAAGTCAGGGAAGCCAAGAGATAGAGGTGAAGAGGCAGAGCATCCCAGACACAGGGAACAGTTAACACAAAGGTATAGGCTGGGAAGATGGACTATTGTGTTCAAGAAACAGTAAGGAGGCTGATGTAGCTGGAGCAGAGAGTACATGGAGGACAGTAAAGTATAAGAATGGAAAAGTAGGAAGTGGTCAAGTCATGAAAAGCCTCAAGTGTCACGCAGAGGACTGGAGATTGAATAGCATGAGGTGGGGGTGATATTGTCAGATCTGTGCTTTAGAAAAATTATTTTGTCAGATGAATGGAGGATGAACTGGAGTGGGGAAAGACTTGAGGCAGGCTATTGTAATAGTCCAGATGGAAGATAATGAGGACCTAAACTGAGGTGGTGGCAGTGTGAGAGGAGAGAAGAGGGCACATACTAAAGATGCTGGGAGGGTGGAAACAACAAAATGTGACAAAATGTTGGATAAGGGGGGTGCGAGTGAGAAGTTGTGGATGACACAGGTTGTGAGCCTGGTTTACTAGTAGGATGGTGATGCCTTCAACAATAATAGGAAATTATTAGGATTAGGGATAAAAATGAGTTCTGTTTGGACATGGTGATTTTGAGATTCCTTTAGGACAACCCACTAGAGAAATCCAAAAGATTAATTGTGATACAGTGCTGGAGTTCAGAAGAGAGACTAGGGCTGGATATATAGATTTTGGAATCATATTCATAAAGATGATAATTTAATTCCAGGTGAGGAAATTGAGGGGATTGGACAGCAAGTGGTAAACCATGGGGATTGAGTGAACCACAATGACTCTATCTTGTGAATTGATTCTAGAGCTAGATCAGTTCCCTTTCTATTCCATTATGGATCTAGTCCAAATTCTGTCCTGTGAGAAAAGTATCCAGTTGTGGGAATTGAGAAAAAACTTTACTGCATTGCTTGAACCTAGCCCTGCGTGGCTGGGAGCTGGTCCACCTCTACCTGCTTTTCAGAGACCCTTAACTAAGGACCTAGGTTATGCTAACCAGAAACTCAGATCCAAAGACTGATGCAAGGGGTTTTCTCATAATTGATACATCTCAATACATCTCAAGCAACCCATATATTTTATCTGAAAACTGGCCCCATACGGATCCTCCAGTTATTGTTACCAGACACTTGGGGGCAGGGGACAGGATACCTCTTTTTGTGAATTCAGGGAATTGTTCCTGTTTACTCTCTCCCATCCCAATTTGGAAAGTCATCTTTCAACCGATTAGAAATCAGATTACCCAACGTTTCCTCTTAATTAATTGGTCTAATTTGATTGTTTTTAATGTATAAAACTTCTCTGTTTTCAGGGTTCAGGTTTAAGCTCCCTCTCCTCTCCTCCATACATAAACACATGTGTATTCATATGTGTGTATCTCTCTATATATGTAGATTGAGAGGAACTGAGCTCCAGAAAGATGAAGTAACTTATCCAAGGTCGCACAGCTAGTACACGTTGGAGCTGGGATTTATACCGAGGGGCTTTGACTCCAAATCTAACCTTTTTTTATTTCACAGCATTAAAACTATATGTGTGTGTATATATATATCCAAACATATATATATATACACACACATATATAAAAATAAAATACATATTAATGTATTTTACTTTTGCCTTATTTTGAAATAATTTAATAGTGCTTTCGTTTTTTGCTCTCCTGATTCCTGAGTTGTGAATCCCCTTGTCTAAATTCCCAAACAGCTAGATATACTGATAGTGGACCTCGATGCAATGAGAAGGGTCTCCAGGCCTAAGCTTCTACTCTCATGAAATATAGACCTACCAATAACAGCCAACTTATCAGGCAGAGGGGTATTTCATCCTTGGTAGATACAGACAAGGGGAACTTGTAATCCCTTCATTAAAGGCTGTTAAGCAATAAGGGACAAGTATTCCAATGTGAGTCCAGCCAGTCCTGTTTTAGCTAATTACTATCTTCAGGCACTCATAACCTAGATGAGTGAGAGGAAAATCAGATAACACTAACAGAAGTTGGCTTCCTAAGTTATAGAAGCCCAGACTGGGGTATCGCATCGGCTACTTGCTTGACACGGGAGCTCGGTGTGATGGTGGAAATCTGAAGACTAATCACATGGCCACGAAGAACACTGAAAGCAGTTCTGTTCCAGCATCTTTCTGCTCTTGTGATAAGACCTAGCCAGCTGTACAACTGTCCACTTTTAGATATGTAAGTCTGGGACAGAGATTATCTTTTCATTTCTCAGGCATGCTGGGAGAATTGTCTGCTCAGGCAACTCTTTCTGTTTTTTTTGTTTGTTTGTTTTGTCTTGTTTTTGCTAATATTAGGCTATTTTCTGCTGTTATTCTTCACTTCGAACAGCTAGGTAGCACAGGGGATAGACAGAGTGTCAGGCCTGCAGTCAGGAAGATGTGAGTTCAAATCTGGCCTCAGACACTTAGTAGCAAGTCATTTAACCCTGTCTGCCTCAGTTTCCTTATTTGTAAAATGAGCTGGAAAGAAAGTGGCAAACCATTCTAGTATATTTGTCAAGACAATCCCAAATGGTATCACAAATTGGATGTGACTGAAGAAAATTCAACTTCTACTCAAGTTGTTTCTCTGCCCTATACATAAATATTCTTTTGTAGACTCTAGTCTTTTCTGTAAGGGTGCTAATTAACACATAGGCAAATGAACTATGAACTAGTATGATCTTCAGATCATGATACCATAATGTCAAACAACACACACACACACACACCAGGAATTATCGTACCTGTTGGCTTGGAAGACAAGGGAGAAGGTGGAAACCTGGTGGAATTTGTGGAGGAAAGTCTGGGTCTTCGACGTCTGAAAAAACTCCTGATGAGTCCACACTTGAGAGACTCCACAAGAGTGGTTTTTCCAGATCCTGAATGGCCAAACATCTTCAGCTTTATTCTTGGTTGTAAATTTTGGGTAGGACGGAGTTGTTGGATGAAAAGTCCTCTGTGTGCATCCTAAATATAAAAAAAACCAAACCTGTTTTTCTATCACTTTGTGGAAAAAAGAAAGCATTGAATCTATTTAAATAGAATCTGCATCTGACTATCTTCTAGGCCTTTGTAACCTATTCTCTAAGGTACCTTCTACTATGGTCCATTTGTATTTTGATGATTTATGAATTAGGCTGACCCCAAAATTGATTTAAAAAAAGTATTCTTTGAAGATGATCTGATGAGCCTTGTGTGATTAGTTAGAAATTACTTCTATTCAGTATACAACTATATGAAAACAGCTTAACATAAACATAAAAATTCATAAGGGAATAAGGGTCTACAATCCATTACTTGTGGAAGCTCTGAAAAAGCTATAAACATTGAAAAGTTAAACAAGGATCAGTAACAGCATTTAATCGTTTCTCCCCCCTCTTCCTTGTAGACAAGGACTGAAAAAAAGTATATAGCCTTGAGAAATCCGAGTGTATGGATATGTCTAAGTCTAAATCTAGCTTCCCATTATCACCTCAAAAACAGTAAGAAATGAACCAACTAAAGAAAAAGAATAATAAGAAAGACAGAAGGAAAAGGAAAGAATTCATCACAAGAAAAAATCTCGTAAGAACAATAAAGGAGATAGAAAAAAAAATAAACCAAAAAGAGGCCCCAATACAATAAATATTGCCGAGTAAAAGCAATATGAAATTCACAATAGAGCATGGTAATACATACAACAACACAAAAAGAATGTCAGAAATGATAATAGAACAATGCTAAGAACCCGTAGCGTTCAGAGTGGTTTAGACGTTCAATAAAAGAACTAAAGGAAGAAATAAGGATGGGAATTAGTCCCGACGGATTTTTTAAAAATAATTCAAAAAGACAAACAAAAATTGACTTCTTAGAACAAACATTATACAATCTCTCTAAAATATTAGGTACTCAAACGATATTGGCAGATTCCAAACTCAAAAAAGAGAAGAGCTGAAACAAGGAATATCAGAATAAGAATGTTTGAAGAAAACCTGATACTATTGTAAGTCAAGGCAAATGAACTTGAAGACAGAATGCAGCAAGATGATTCACAAATTAATAGTCTCTCCTTCATTTTATAGATAAAGAAATTGAGACTCAGAGAGGGGAAGCCAATTAGCCCAAGGTCAAACACCTAAAATCTTAAATATCTAATTCCCACTCAGGAACCAATAAGCATTGGAGAAAAATCTCTGACAAAGTTCATCCTTATCCGTGTCTTCTGAGTTTAAGACTATCATGATCTTAAGCCAGATTTCAGTAAGAACAGCAGAATGAAAGCTTTAAAACTTTTCTATTTAAAGATACACTCATATATATTTAAAATAGGGCAGCTAGGTTGATAAAGCACCATGCCTGGAGTGAGGAAGACTCCTCTTCCTGAGTTCAAATCCAGCCTCAGACACTTACTAGCTATGTGACCTTGGGCAAGTCATTTAACCTGTTTGCCTCAGTTTCCTCAACTGTCAAATAAGCAGGAGAAGGAAATGTCAAATCACTCCAGTATCCTGTCAAGAAAACTCCAAAAGGCATCTCAAAGAGTCAGACATGACTGAAAAATGACTAAGCAACATAAAATATACAAATATGTTTCTTTTGTATGGGTCGGTGCTTTTTTAAATTAATCTTTTGGAAAGAAGGGTGAACACCTTGCTTTGGCCCTAAATCTTATCATTTTTTGCCAATTACATTTCTTTCACTAAGAAAAATATCAACTTGATTTGATGCTTTCTTCTGCCCTTCCCATTATACTTCATTTTGGGCACATCTTGCTCCAATAACAACAATAATATGTTTATATAGTGTTTTATGGTCACAAAATGTTTTACAGAGTTGTTTGATGATATAACAACCCTTAAAGTTCTTACCCTAAAGTTTTCACGAGGTTCAAATGATGATGTATATAAAATGCTTTGCAAACGTTAAAATACATATAAACGTCCGTTGTTGTTATTTCCATTTTAAAGATGGGGAAATCAAGGCTCAGAGTTTTCCAAAGGTAATAAAGCTACTAAGTGTCACACTTCAGGTCAAAGTTAGAGTCCTAAGATCATAGGATCAGTCAGTCAGTAAACATTTAAGTGCCTACTAATGTGACAGGCACTGTGCTAAGCTCTGGGGATACAAAGACAGGCAAAAGATAATTCCTGCTCTCAAGAAGCTCATAGTCTCATGGGGGAAACACCACGCAAAAAAATCATGTACAAAGAAGCAGGATAAACTGGATGTAATCATCAGAAGGAAGGCACTAGAAATAGGGGGATCATGAAAGGCTTTCTGTAGCAGGTGGAGGAGGAAAGGAGAACTCTGGACATGGGAGACAGTAAGAGAAAATGCTCAGACTGAGTATCTTGTACAAAGAACAGCAAGGAGGCCAGTGTCCCTGGATCAAAGAGTGCAGGAGGTGGGGAAGTGTAAGAAGACTAGAAAGGTGGGGATAGGTTAGGAAGGGCTCTGAATGTCAATCAGATACCCCAGATTTAGAGCTGGAAGAGATCCCAAAGCAGAGGTGAGGTGTAGAGGCTGACAGAATGATGACTGTGAGGGTGAAACTGATGAATTACTGCTACAGAATTTAGATGGGGACTTTTACTGGAGTCCTGTGAATTTTGCTGACCACCCTAAATTGATAGTCTGGGAATATGTTACATTAGGGATTGTGGCAAAGGGCAAGAAAGCTTCTCACTGTTGTCTCCAGTAGCAGATTAAGAGCTTAGACTTAATTTCAAGAAACATTCATATTTGTGAAACTTAACTCAAGCGGTCCTTTTCTCATAAAGTTTAAACTTAAAAAAAAAAACCCAAAAAACTAACTTCGATATTTCAAGATCTGTGATTTCAATGCAATACTAGCAGCATTCCCTCTTCCAATGGAGAACCTAAACTCCATACCTTAGTAGATGGTGTCAGGAACTGCTGTGGCTAAAAAATAACTCATTACCTGGGGACCAACCTCTTGGTTATGAGACTTCCCATACAATTTGGCTGGTTCTCAGTCAACAGAGCCTGCTGCCAGCCCCATACCTTCTTCGTAGAATGTTTGAGTTGGCACTTGGCTGGCATAATCTCTGAGAACCCAGCATCATTTCCACTCCATTTCTAAAGGTGAAAAAGGGGCCTCAAAATAAAATACTATGTTTCATTCAAAGCCATATGATCTGTGACTTCTTTGGTATAGGATATGGGCTCTTAATCTGTTTTGTGTCATGAGATCCCTTTGGCAATCTAGTGAAGTTTTTAGACCACTTTTTTGAATAATGTTTTAAAGTGTATAAAATAACATACACAGAATTACAAAAGAAACCAATTATATTGAAATAAAGGAGAATTTTTTTTCCAATCCAAGTTTTTGAATCCCCTGAACTCTGCTTCTAGAATCCCCAGCGTTGGTACTCCCTGTCACAGCCACTACTGCAATACTTTGGTTTGAGGAGGTGTCACCCAAACAAACCACCATCACTGGTGTCCAGCCTTCTAGACATGGGTGAATATAGAACTTTCAAATTTAGTTAGTTATCTCTTCATGATAGATTTATAGCCCATTGTTGCCCAGCCAGTGTCTGAAGGCTTTTCAGTTCAGAAGAAAACGCCCAGAGATTTTGCTTCTCTCATTGGCCTAGCTTTTAACTTTAAGGTCATCTCCATTCCATGATGACATAGTACTCTAGGACTAGAGGGGGGAAAAATAAACCAGGATTTACGCTTGAAGGGCAGAATTCCAAAGCTGAAATTTCTTGGAATTGGGAATCACTGAAGCACACATGGGGAGTATCATTTGCTGCTCATCCCACTGCAAACCAACTTCCCCAGTTAATGCCTGGTTTCTTGTGCGTGGGCTGGGTAATTCCAAAGGAGACTCATAAATGCTTGTTACAAAAAAAAGCAATTGAAAATAGACAGAACCCTTCCAGGCCTGGATTCTCACAGCAGAAAATGGCACCTCTAATCTTAGCTTCTTCTAACTTATGTCTTTATTAAGCAACTTAATTAGATTGCTTTTTTTTTAATCTTTTGCTGTGAAGAGCAAGCTAAGCTATACTTGGGCAGGTTCCATAAAGACTTACATTTCCACATCCAAAGAATAGGTCTAGTGATGAGCTCTTAAGTTGGCTTAGTCTGACCCAGTATCAAAATTGGTTCCAGCTTGTATATGTGATACATTTAATTATCTCCTAAATAATTCCATACCCTAAAGATAATCTTATTTTATCTAAAGAAATCTCATTTTACTAAGTTTACAATACTGCATTATAATGTAATTTTCTGAACTCTTATATATGCATGCCCATGCAAATACACATACATAAAACATAGAAATCATATATACATACATACATACATACTCTATTGTTTGGAACTAGGAGGAATGGAAAGGTATACCACAATTCAAGTATTTTACAGGCTGGTAATCAGAAAGCTTGGTCTTGTGAAAATGCATGGAAAATAGCCTGGATTAGCAACTTCTCTACCCAGACTGTCTTAATCTCCTTGCCCTTTCTCTCAGAAGTAGGGGTGAGCTTTGACTATTAATGATATTTTCACTCTAAGAAGTTAAGCAGCTAAGGTCTCTAAGATTACTGAGTCAGTGATCCTAAAAAAGGGGAAAAAATGCAGACTTTTTACTGCTTAAAGAAAACCACCACTCTCAACCGTTTCCCCTAATGTGAAGAGTCAGAGTTATCATGCCTCTGACTTGCAACTGCCAAATCATGTTATCAAGAGCGAAGTGAACTTCTAAGGTTTTGTGACTCTACTCTTCTCCCTGGCAGGTCTCCCTCCCCTGCCCCGCCCCACCCTCTTCAATCAAAATAAGCATCATCAGGAAAATGTAACACCAGAAAAGGAGGTAGACTGGTCACAGAGCCAGAATGAAAAACAACAGGTAGGAAGTCCAAGCAGTATATCTTATTAAAAAGAACCAGAGGAAAGCATCTGGTACTGTATGAGAAAATAGGATGAAGGGGTTGCGATCTGAATTGGTAGAGGGAGTACTCCTATCAGTGGCATCCCTAATCCATCAAAATGTCATTTTCCTATTCCCACTGCAACTTTTCTAGAACAGTCCATAATTCTTTCCTATTTAGACTAAGGTAGTAGCTTAGCCCTTCACAACCTGGACCCCTCCTACCTTTCTAGTCTCCTTATCTCCACTCCCATTTACTCCAATCTAGTGACATTGTTTGCTTTGCTGTTCCTTGTATAAGATATCGTATCTCCCTACTCTGGGCATTTTCATTGACTGTCCCCCATGCCTGAAATTCTCCCCTTCCTCCTCTCTCCCTCCTGGCTTTCCCAGTTTCCTTCAAGTCCTAAACTAACATCTCATCTTCTACAGGAAGCCTTTCTTCTTTATCTTTTTTCTTTCTTCTAATTTGGTATTTATTCTAATCTTTGTTCTGCCCCAGGAGTTCTTATCCTTTTATGTGTAACGGAGCCCTTTGGCAATCTGGTGAAGCCATGTACCCCTGCCCAGGATGTTTTTAAATGCCCGAAATACTATATCTAGGGTTAAAAAAGAAACCAATTATGTTAAAATAATATTCAAAATATCAAGAAAAAAGTTCAAGGGCCTCAGGTTAAGAACCTCAATAGCCTGTCTATTATACTATTCAGTTATCTCTTCTACATTGCAATTTTCCCCATCATGATTTCGATATAGCATGGGTTGGCATAAGAAATTAAACGGGAATTTTGAGGAAGTTTTGCGGAAGCCTTAGGCAAAAGCCAACTGATGACACAGAAAAATTTAAAAACTCAGAAATGTATAAAATATGTGTATTGTATTGTATAATATAGTCTATAACCAAATACTTAACCCAAATTTTACAATAAAGTACTGTAAGCCGCTCATAAAAGAAAAAGGAAAAAACATTTAGACTTCATCTCTGGTATGAAGGGAAGGCCAAAAAATTTCACCTGGGGGTACCATATTCCCAACTCCAAGATGTGGAAGAGTTAACTACAATCTTTCATATTTTATCATGTTTGGTGCTCAACTACCCACATTTCCCAACTCTTCATTAAGAAATTATTGACACACATACCATATGTGAGTCTTCTGATTAGCCAAATTCTCTTGACTTATTTCATGTCTTAGTCCCACCTATCCCAACATGGTACTTCTCTGTGTCTACTTTTTCACTCAGTCAGAATCAAAGTATATTTTGACTCAGAGCATGCTGTTAAGTTACTAATAGAATTGTCCTACAACTTCATCCCTTTTGCAAATGGTGTTAGTGCATACCATAGCACAATCATCTTCATTGTGGTCAGTTTCTCATGTTCATCATGTGGACTGCGAGGTAAGATGACTAAGTGCCCCACAGAATGACGTATCCTGTTGGTTTTGGGCATGTTACTAAATTAACTACACAAACTAATTCATTTGCCAACTAAGGAGGGGCAGTGAGTCATATATCCACTCTGAGCAGAGGTTCTTAATCTTTTTAATGTCATAGATCCATTTGGCAATGAGGTGAGCCCTATTCTATCGACCCCCTCTCAGAATAATGTTTTTAATGCATAGAATAAAGTGTATAGGAGTAAAAAGGAAATCAAAGGTTAGAGAAGATAGAAGATATCATTCCCCCCATCCTGATGGATGGACCCCCTGAAACTATCAATAAATTCCAGGTAAGCACCCTTAACTTAGATATAACTTCTTTATATCTTCTGATTTCAGAATTTTCTTTATAGAGGCAGCTAGTGGCAATGGAGAGACCACTGAACCTGGAGTCATGCAGACCTCAGTTCAAATGTGGCCTCAGACATTGACTAGCTGTGAGACCACTTAACTTCGGACTGCCTCAGTTTCCTAATCTGTAAAATGAGGATGATAATAATAATAATAATGATTTACCTCCCAAATGGTTGTAGGGATAAAGTGAGATATTTTAAAAAGCATTTTTTAAACCTTAAAATCCTAAAAGTTCTACCACTTTTCTATTTCAACCACAGAAACAAGACCTGGGTTTAAATCCTGAATCTGTTACTTACTAGTTGTGTGACCTTGGCTAAGTCACCTAATTTTTGTTGGCCTCAGTTTCCTCACCTGTAAAATGAGGGGGCTAGAGTAAATGACCTCTAAGGACTCTTCAAGCTCTAACTCTATGGTCCTGTGATTTAATTCTTGAGGATTATTCTGCATTTTTCCTTGTTATCATGGGTTATGACCAAAATTTTTGGTTTGATGGGGCCAAATTTCTGCTGATAAGTCTCTCTGAATTTCATTAGACTCATTCTCAGAGTAGAGATACCGTTGTTGTTGCTGGACCTGTATTTGGAACCTTTTAAGTTTACTAGAGTGTGCTAAAATCTGTACCTAGAAAGCACAGCTTTTAAGACTCCAGAGTCATCTCTATGCTAGGACGAATCATGAGTATTTGGTGAAAGGAATTCTACATAATATGCAGGGGAAATTTCTATATGTAATCCAGGTTTAGAGACCAGAGAATCATAGGATGTTAAGACCATCTAGTTCAATTCCCTCCTTTTACATATTAAAAAAATGCTGAGACCTAAAATCTTACTCCACATCTTTTGATTCTTTCTCTCAAGTTCTACTGCCAAGACTTTTTATGGCAGTTATGGACCTGACAACAAGCTTCACTATCCAAGTGGAAGCTTTTCTTATCTTAACTGCAATAACTTTACCTTGTATTGTTTTTGCTTTGTTGCTACCAGTGTTTCCTCTATTGTTCAGTTGTCTCTGACTCTCCGTGACCCTGTTTGGGATTTTCTTTGCAAAGGCACAGGAATGATTTGCCATTTCCTTCTCCAGCTCATTTGACAGATGAGGAAAATGACACAAAGAGGTTTAAGTGACTTGCCTCTGGGTCACACAGCTAGTAAGTGTCCAAGGCTGGATTTGAACTCATGAAGATGAGTCGGCCTGACTTCAGGTCCAGCACACTACCCACCGTGCCATCTCTCTAAGGAAGTTTCCTCTATAAGGAAGTATAAATATCCATCCCACATTTTGCATAATAAAGTGATGACTTGGGAATACTTTGAACTCATGGCCTGGCTGGTGGTAACAAGGGATGGGTAAGAGAAGGACTCTCCTGGATTAGCTGGAGCAGCGAGGTGATGCAGTGGATAAAGTGCAGGAACTAGAGTCAGGAAAGCCTGAGTTCAAATTCAGTCTCAGATGCTGACCCCTGTATGACTGAGCAAGTTACTTAAGTTCTGACTGCCTCAGTTTCCCCAAATGTAAAATGGAATAATAATGGTACCTATCTCCCAGAGTTGTTGTGAGGATAAAATAATATTCGCAAAGCATGTTGCAAACTTTAAAGTTCTATAGAAATAATAGTTATCGTTATCATTATCCTGTGTCATTAGTTAACATGAAGACATATTGTTTATTTCAAATGCTGGTTGCTTAGATTTGGACTAGTTTTAAGTAAGAATATTTCAATTAAATTTAGCAAACATTCATTATGTGCCTACCAAGTTCAAGGTACTGTGCTAGGTGCTGAGATACAAAGATTTAAAACAAAACAGTCCTGCTCTCAAGGAGCTTACATTCTATTGAGGGAGTTTTTATTTTATTTTGTGTTTTGGGATCTTTTCTGAGTAGATAATGCTATAAAGCTAATCAGCTTCTCCAAGAAAAGCAAACCCTAAAGCAGTAGAAACACACGTTGTTTGGCATTCTTTAGGACCATGTTTTTGATCCCCGCCCCCTTCCTTTTCTCTAGCAGAGCCCTAATTGTTTAGACAGAAGTACAGATGAGAACAGGCAATATGAAAATGGGGAGAAAATTTATAAGCACAGTGAAGTGTAGGACTAAGGCTTCAGTACCAAAGTTTATTTTGTTAGCAGCGGATTGAATGGGCATGGATGGAAGCAGGTCTGGAAGCAGGGAGATCAATTAAGGGGCTACCCCTTAGCCTGTGAGAGGTGGTGGGAAGCCTGTACTTGGCTAGTAGTCTGTGGGAGTGGAAACAAGGTGACACAGAGCCAAAAAACCCTTGACAACACAGTAGATAGAGAGAAGGGAGGGTGAAGGATAGGGAAGAGTATGATTGTGAGGTTGTGAACAGTTGTCACTGCGAGCTAGGTGATGGTGTGACCAACAGAAACAGGAGAATATAAATTAACAGTGTGATCAAAAAGGTGACCCCTAAAGTTAAGGTGATCTTAGGGTACATGGTATTCAGAATGAGGGAGATGACAATCCTGATGTAATCTGCCCAGGTCAAGCACTGTGTTCAGCTTTGGGTGCTACTCTTCAGGAGGGTTGACAATTACTGGAGGACATTCCGAAAGAAGACAGCTAGGATATTAAATGAAGATAGACAGCAGCATTTTTGAAGGCCTTACTGTGTGCCAGGTGCTGTGCTAAGTGCTATGGATTCCAATGTAAGCAAGCAAGATAGCCCCTGCTCTCTGAGTACTTACATTTTACAAGGAGGAAGGAGGGGAATCCCTAGTCAGGTTGGAAGGTCTGGTTCTGAGTAAGCTAAGAAAAAAGGTTGCTTACAGAGCTCAGGGTGGTTTCAGGTTCAGAATATAGGACTCCTGTGGGGAGAAAGTAGGACTAATGATAGTCTGGTTTGAAGCTGGTGTCCTGCTGCATGTACTATGGCAAAGTTTCGTTTTCTTTCCCTTGGAGAGATGTCTGGTCTCTCCTTCTCTCCTCAGGATGAGGGCAAGGACTCTTCAGAAACTAGAAGTCCTTGGTGGGGAGTAGATAGTAACCACCAGTGGCTGCAGCCTGAGCTGGGCTTAGTGATAGAGGCAAGCCAGGACAGATCTTGGAGTTGTGATGGTGATGGCAGAGATCTTAAGGTGAGATCTGCAACAGTATGGGGAAAGCAGAATGGGGTGCAGTGAGGTGGAGACCAGACTGAAGTGTAATGGGACTAGGCTGAAACCCCTAGCTGTCAGTAGACTCACTGGGAGGCAATCCCCCTATTTTCTCCAGCTGCTTGTTGAATTGACCTTGTAGAGGTCTTCACCTATGAACTAGGAGGAAGTTTGTGGTAGAGATGATTGAGGGAAAATTTCTTTACAATTTTACTGTATCCAATAAAAATGTGTATGGCCACCATTAATCAATCAATAAGCATTTACTAAAAACCTACTATATGCCAGCGGCAGCAAGGTGGCACCGAGGATAGAGTGCTGGGCCTGGAGTGAGGAAGACTCATCTTCCTGAGTTCAAATATAGCCTCAGACACTTACTAGCTGTGCGACCCTGGAAAGTCACTTAACCCTTTTTGCCTCAGTTTCCTCATCTGTCAAATGAGCTGGAGAAGGAAATGGCAAGTTACTCCAGTATATTTGCCAAGAAAACCCCAAATGGGGTCATGAAGAGTCGGGCACGACTGAACAGTAATAACAACAGTTAGAAGAAAATTTCCCACATGTGGTGGGGACAGGATCATAGAGATTTTCAGAATTTTATTATTTCAGAGCATTATTTTCTCTTTCTTGCCCCCTCCCCCCATATTCCTAGATATTGAATCAGGGCCAGTGTACCACTACCATGCCTAGTTGTGCCACCTTGGCATGGGAGGATGAGCAGTCAGATTGGCTTGTAGAACGAGTGTCTTCTAGTAAGTAATGGGGAGATCATGTCTTTTGCAAAAGCCAAGATGTGCACTGGCTGTCCTGTGGTGAATTCACTGCACTGGTAGCTTGACGTTACCGCCAGCTGGTGGTCAAACTACATACTACATCCCCTTTCTGGTTAAGCCCCACTGCTTTTCTCTAGTTTGCACAGTGGAAAATGAATGGGGTGGTGGTAGTAGTAGGCATATCTTACTATTACAACACCACCTGGCCCAGCCCACCTGTCACAGAAAGACCTGGCAAGGTCTAGCTTAGAGAAGATTGAGGGGGAGGGGACATATGCATAATAGCTGTCTTTAAATGGGGGTACAAATTGTAGAAAGGCACAAACAGGCTCAATACAAGGAAAAATGGGCAGTTCGAGCTAGAGAAAAATGCTTGGCAGCTCCTGAAGGTGGCAGGGATAGTAGGACATAGGGAAACGTGTCATGTTGGAGCCAGCGTTTGGACTGAGCTTTACAAGTACAATAGGAATTCTGAGAGGTAGAAGGGAGGAGGGACCTCAATCTAGGCACTGGGGACTAGGCTGGCAAAGGCAGGGAGTTGGGGTATGCAGTGGGGTGAGAGACAGCAAGGAGGCCAGTTTGGCTGTGTGGAGGTAGCTAGCATTTAGATAAAGTTCAAGGTTTGCAAAACCCTTTACAAATAATATCTCATTTTATTATCAGAAGCAGCGTGGGTGGCGGTGCTATTATCATCTTCTTTTTACAGAGGAGGAAAATGAGGCAGAGTGACTTACCCAGGGTCACACAGCCATTCAGTGACTGAGACCACATCTGAACTCAGCTCTTCTTGACTTCAGGTCCAGCATTCTACCTGGTGAGCCACCCACCTGCCTCTAATAATTATAGCTAGCATTTATATAATGCTCTAAGGTTTGTAAAATGTTTTACAAATAGGATCTCACGTATTCCCACAATCCTGAAAGCAGCTGCTATTATGATAATTATTATTATTATTTCAATTTGATAGATGAGGGGCTTGAGGGAGAGAGGTTAAGTGAATCACCCAGGATCACACCGCTAGTGTCTGAGACTGAATTTGAACTCAGATCTTAGGGACTAAGGGTCCATCACTCTATCCACTAGGATACTGAGGAGTATGTGAACAGAAATGTTTAAGAAAAGTCTAATGAATCTGGAAAGGTAAGTTAGAGCCAGATTGGAGGGGCTTTAAATGGCATACAGATGAGTTTCCATTTGTTCTAGAGCAGCAGTGGGGAACCTGTGGCCTTGAGGCCAC
The DNA here is from genome assembly GCF_011100635.1 of Trichosurus vulpecula. NCBI lineage: Eukaryota > Metazoa > Chordata > Mammalia > Diprotodontia > Phalangeridae > Trichosurus > Trichosurus vulpecula. Next base: position 494,914,766 of record NC_050573.1, read on the forward strand.
ATATGGCCTTCTAGGTCATTGGGTGCAGCCCTCTGAATCCAAACTTCACAGTTCTGATTCAGTCAAAGGGCTGCACTTGAGGACCTAGAGGGCCACATGTGGCCTCGAGGCTGAAGGTTCCCCACCCCTGTACTAGAGTTTACAGAGCAAAGGAATGACGTGGTCAGACTTGATATCTCTGCGGGAGATATGTGAGGACAGATGGAGAGAGAGAAGAGGCTTCATTTCCTTGTAATTCAAGTTTCACATTGGAAAAGATGGCTAAATATTTGAAAACTATGACTGGAGATGGGTCACATGTCAGAGCAATCACAAAAACTGATGAGGATTTCTTCCTGTATCATAATACAGCTAGACTTCATCCATACAGAATTTATCAGTGTTGCATTTTTCGTCTTGGGCACCCCTGCTTTGTCCTCCTCCCCTCAAACACATACACATATATTCACTTCTCAGTGCAGCCCTGGGTGCCATTCCAAATATCCAAGTATTTGATGGCCGTATGCTTAGAGAAAGCAAGCGACTATCATTTTAATATTAGCCAGAGAAAACCACAGCTAGAAGACAAAGCTGAAAGACAACTGATTTCCAAAGTAAAAAAATATGACTTTTTTTTTTAACTCGTTTGCTTTTTTGAATTATCCATTATGCTGATGCAGCATAGGACAGTGAGGAGATTCATGGGCTTGTAGTCTGAACGATCTTTTACCATCTGTGTGACCCTGGACCAATCATGCAAATTCTCAGAGGCTGAGTTGCCTCATCTGGAAAACAGAGAAAGCATCCATAATACTTCAAAGGGTGGTTTGTGAGGGTCAAATGAGATAACATTTTCAATGTGCTGCCTCAATACCAATCATTAATGGATATAGAGTTGGCCCTGGAGCTGAGAAGACCTGGGTTCAAGTCCTTCCTCTGACACATTTCAGCTGTTATGACCGTTGTCAGGTCACTTACCTTCTTTGTGCCTCAACCAGCTCTTTAAATATGTTACGTTACTGTGATTTGACAATCTGCATGGGTGTGGGAAGTTTCTCCACTGAGAATTTCCAACACTAATGGAGCCACAAGTCCACAACCCGGAATGAATTTTATTTTCTCTCCATCTCCTTTTTTTTTGGCCTAACAAAATTAGATAATACGACTCTGTGAAGTGGTAATAGTTAGACCAAGAAAGGGGTGGAATTTCTTTTTCCAAATTTAAAATTCAATGATGAGAAATTATAATGAACAAATTGGCCCCCGAATATGGAAAAATGTGAGAAGTCACTTCATCCTATTTCTTTGCAGAAACAGGGCCAGGCGTGTGGTTCGCTGCATGTAATTGTCACACTTTCGAAATATGTTGACTAGTCTGATGAACTGTTCCTTCATGACTCCTCCTCCCAACATTTTTTTTTCTTATAGATAATAGTTCTCTGGGAAGTAGCATAACTTTACAGAATTTAGAGAATTTTAAAGAAGCTTTCCCATGGAGTCAGTAAATCAAGCTTAAAGCATATATGAATTGAGACTTGTCAACAACACAGAGGAAGGGTTTCCCTGAGGTGACGTGAGCTACTACTGGAAATGATGTTTTTGCAGTTTACTTTTGCTTAAAGATTAACTGGAAGAACATTCTCAGACATTCAGTGCACCAACATAAGGGTTTCTGAAGTGGTACATGTCACACAAAGACAAGGAAATGTATAGAAACCTGGATTTCATGGAGCTGCAAAACAAAGTGAGAAGTTTTCTTAAACAGTGCTGGCCGTTGGAGGGAACATGTTAGCTAGAACTGGGGGGAAATAATTATATTTATATTTCATGGAGCTTATTTATCCAAACACCAAGTTATAAGGGTGAGTTTCTAGTCTCTCTTTGAGGGGTTAGTGGAACTTTAGAATCTGGTGGAATATGTTCCACAATGTTTATATTTGAGAGAATTGTGGGAATTGAGTGAATGTATACGTACTGGAAGTACAGTGAAACCCATGTTAAAGAATGTATTCATTATTCCACAGGTAAGTGGTCCCTATTTAAACCACTGGGTTTCACATACATACTTCAGTTGAGATTTCAATACAAATAAATAAAAACCTATTCTAAATATTTTAGTTATTGCCTACACTCATACCTCTAGCTACTTAAGTTTCTATGTGCCATATACCACAAAAGCTTATTTATTAGGAAACCCGGGAGTTATCTAGTTCCACCTCTCAACCAGTGCAAGAATACCTTCTCCAACATCTCAGGCAGGTGCTCATCTGTCTCTGCTTGAATATTTTTAGTGAAAGGAGTCGATCACTATTGATTAGTCACATTCCACTAATGAACTACTCTAGTAGTTCTCTAAGAATTCTTCTCTTATATTGAGTCACCTGAAATTAATAATAACTCATATTTCTCTATCAGTGTCCATAAATATTCCCAAGTTTGCCTATCTAATTTTAGCTTTTCTGAAAGATACAATTCAAATGTCATCCCTTTTACGAAGCTTTCCCTGATCCCCTCTCAGTCTGAAGCAATATCTCCAATCCTCCAAATTCTCATAATACAAAATGCCTTTTTTTAACTGCATTTTCACATCAGACCGTGCATTAAAGTAATTCGTGTACATCATCTACCCTACAAGACTGCAAGCTATATGAAAGTGTCTTATTCTTTTTTGAACTCTCCCCCCTTACCTTGATACACAGTGCATTAGTCCTAGTTTTAGGTACATAGAGGTTTTATGTGACTTCTCCGTATCTTATTTTCCTCATTTGAAAATAAAAAGGCTGAACCAGGGTCCTTTCTAAGGTTCTTGTAGCTCCAGAACTTTGACTAAGTCTATTTCTTCCTCTGAAAGAGCCCTTCGATTAGGTGAATGTAGGTATTATTGTTTCCTAACACTTTTGACTGAAGGAGATGATGAGGGTGTATCCAGATGTTGCAGAAGGAATTCCTATTTCATGTAGTGGTTGGATGGATGCCCTCAGAGGTGCCCTGTAATTCTGACATTGTGACTCCAAGATCCTTTCAAATGGATAGTCTTAGAGTACAGAACTAGAAAATTATACAGATGAGTTACGACAGCTGATTGTTAAAGAGAACCATTTGCTTATTCTTTGCTTTTAAATAAAAGGCTTCCTTTGTATTTCAAGCCGGAATTCCCACTGACAATAAAAAAGTATAAACAATAATATGACATTGTGGGAAGACATTTTTACACATGGATCATAGCACGCTGAGTCAAAAATAAATTCGTGGCACTTCTTGTTTAGACATATGACACATGCTCATAGCCGGGAAGGCAAAATGAACTTTTCAAACCTCTCATTTTCTGAAATCCATAAAACCCAGCTGACATTATCTAGTGCCTTTCTTCTGTTCTTTATCTCCAATTTGTCCTGAATATAGCTTGTTTCTACATAGTTGTTTACATTTTGTCTCCCTCATTAGACTGTGAGCTCCTTGAGAGCAGAGATTGTTGGGTTTTTTTTTTTTGTCTTTCTTTGTATCCCCAATGCTTAACACAGTGCCTGGCACATAACAGACACTTAATAAATGCTCACTGGCCAACTCACATTAGCTCAACCAGACTCCCCTGGGCAACCTTATTCTCTTCTCCATAGTTCACTCATTGCATTCAATTCAACAAACATTTTTTAACCCAAGGCTTTGTGTGAGATGCTACGGAGAGAAAGACTGAAGTGAAATAAGTTCTGCCTTCGTAGAGCTTCTATTCTACTAGTGGGGAAAAGGATGCATATGTGGAAAAATATGCTAAGTATAAAATACATAAAAGTTATACAAAATGCTTTCAAATGGGAGAGAGAGCACAAAAAATTGGGGAATCTGGAGAGTTATTGTGTAGGTGGTGGTACCTGAACTGTGTATTGAGGGAAGCAGAGATCAGGAGGGAGTGCATTCTAGACATTGGCGGGGAGGGGGGTGCGGGAGGGCACAACCAACTATGCACAAGTATAGAGGTGGGAGATGCAATGTCATGTATAGGAAATAGTTAACAGGCCAATTGGATGGGAATGGCAAGTGCATAAAGGTGAGAAATATGGAAGGAGACCGAGACAGGTAGATGGAGCCACGTGACAGAGGTCTTTAAAGGCCAGGCTTTTGCATTTTCTTTTAGAGGTAACAAGGAGCCACTAAGGAATTTTAAAGAAGGGAATGACATGGTCAGATAGGGGTTTTAGGAATATCAGTTTGGCAGCTGTGTGGTAAATGAGTCGGAAAGAATGGAAGCTGAATGACTAATTAGGGGAGATGTTAGCTGGGTCAGGTTAAGGGAACAAATGTGAGACATGTGCAGGCAGAATAAACATGACTCAGCAACCAGCAGGATAGAGGGGCAGAGGAAGGGTGAACAGCCAAAGGTGTCTCTCCAAGATTGTGGACTATGATGATTGGAAGGAAGGTTATCTCCTGAACTGAAATCCTTCAAAAAGAAGCTCTGTGGAAGTCTAACAAACTGATGTGCCAGCCACTAGACGAGGATTAAAGAAATTCCAGAGTTACCCACTCCCATCCCCATGATGGAGGGGCCAATATGGTCAACATCAGAGTGAATGCTGGCTGATGAATGGAGGGTAATTCAACCATCTTTATCCCTCTACACAACCAGTAAAGCCTGATGAACTGGGTCAATACAGTCACCCACAAACCCCTTCCTTTGCCCATCAGGCAGGATCAAGGATTTGCCTTATGCTCATGCACTTCCATCATTAATTTGCTCAGAGGATGATAATCAGATCACCAGGATTATTGCTGCCATGAAAGACCTATCCATGTTGTAGGCTGCCTACAAGGAAACTACCCTCCCCCACCTATTCCTCCTTACAACTTTATATCTTCTATGTAATTTTATACTCTGATCTCTCCTTCTATCATGCCTTTTGGACCCTACCCCTAACTATCTATCACTAACAAACCTCCCTTCACATTAGACCTCTTTCTTTCATGCACCTATTGTTTCCTTGCCAGTATGGAAACCTGGCTACCTCTGAAAGACACTGTATCTCTGATACTTCACCATTACTAGATGTACCTTCACTCATGACCTCTCTCCAAACACTAGGCTAGGAAGAAGAGCAGTCATGCTTATTTGCCCCACATTGTCCCTTACAGATCCATCATCACTCGCCAACTTAATTCTCTTTAAGTTTTTTTTTTGGGAGGGGGGTAGGCAGGTGACTTGCCCAAGGTCACACAGCTAGTAAGTATGTCAAGTGTCTGAGGCCACACTTGAACTCAGGTCCTCCTGACTCTTGGCTAGTAATCTACTCACTGCGCCACCTAGTGGCCCTTTAAGTTTTACTATTGGATTCATCACCCTTGCCTGACCCTGGTGGCTGTTCTCTTACCAGACACCAGATCATCATCCTTCCTTTTTCAAGGAATTCATTATCTGGCTTACTGTCTTACTCCTCAGGGAATCTTCTCTTATACTTGGGGAATTCTAATCACATAGCAGACATCCAAACCTGGACGTCCCATAGACATGTCTCCAACAGAACTCATTATCGTTTCTCCCAAATTCTCTCTTCTTTTACTCTCTCTATTTCTGCTGAAGTCCTAGAGTCTTCCTCAACACCGTCCCCATTCCCTCATCTCTAAATTACCAAGTTTTGTTGATTCCACCCAATATTCCCCCTCACGTGCCACGTTTAGGCCCTCATTACCTTTTAACCCTTTCAATGACCTGCTAATTGATTTCTCAGCATTTAGTTACTTCCTTCTTTAGCTTTCCATGTAGGTAACAAATTTCAATTTCTAAAGCCTAAGTCTGACCATGTCGCCCCCTTGCCTGAGAGACTCTACTGGCTTTCTCTTGCCTCTGTGATAACAGCTCACTTTATATAGTGCTTAGTATGTGCCAGGCACTCTGCTATTAACTTATTTGTTCCTCACAATCACCCTGGGAGGTAGGTGCTCTTATTTTCCCCATTTTACAGAGGAGAAAACTGAGGCAAATACAAGTTAAATGACTTGCCCAAAGTCACACAGCTATAAGTGTCTGGGCCAGAGGTGAACTCAGAATAAGATATAAAGTCCTTTGGCTTTTAAAGTCTTTTACAATCTGGCTCCAATCTGGTTTATTACATATTCTTCACGAATTCTACATTCCAGCCAAACTGGTTCCCCACACAATATTTTATCTCCAATCTTCTTGCTTTTATGTGGGCTTTGTATCCCCTATGTCTGGAATGTACTTCCTTCACACCCCTACTTTATAGCTCACTTCCCTCATGGTTTAGCTCATATAGCCTGCCACAGGAAGCCTATACCTACCCTCCCACCCCACCAATTACAATGTCCCTATGTTTAGTCAATACACTTTGTATTTTATTTCATTTGCAAATTCTGTTTTCTCCCAACAGGATGTAAGTTCCTAGAGAGCAAAGATTCTTGATCTTGTCTTTGTCTTCCTGTTGGCCTAGCACAGTGCCTGGCACACAGTCTAAGCTTAATGATTTTTGAATGAATCAATGAAAGAAGGAAATTGGGAGGTGAATGATCTTCCAAACAACATGAAACCAAAATGGGATTGTTGGTCAGTCGTTTCAGTTGTGTCCGACTCTTCGTCACCCTATTTGGGGTTTTCTTGGCAGAGATACTGGAGTGATTTGCCATTTTCCAGCTCGTTTTACAGATGAGGAAATTGAGGTAAACAAGGTGAAGTGATTTGCCCATGGTCACACACAGTTAGTAAGTCTGAGGCCGAATTTGAACTCAGTTCTTCCTGACTCCAGGCCTGGTGCTCTATCTACTATGCCACCTAACTCTTCTAATGAGATTATACTACACAGCAAAAAGTGTGTGTGTGTGCGTGGGGGAGGTGGTCCTGCAGAGTTTACAAATGCTCATGCATCCCTGAGTTATTTTGGGACATGAGACTAAGGATCAAGAGATCTTTACTTTTGGGGGCCTCAGGTTTTTCATCTATAAAATGCTTTCATAAATTTCCAGTTCTATGTGACTGGCTCTAGGCGTTATATTCTCATTCTTTAGTGAGGTGAACAGTTGAGTGTAAGAAGGAGAAGCCACTGGCACATGGGAACCAAAGGGCTGGAGGCTACTAGCAGCACATCCTCTTGGTAAATATACTATGTTATGAGCTACATACTAGCAGGTTGGAGGTTAAATGGCCAATGTGGAGGGTTGCTAGAAACACAGCCTGGATGTATCATTTGTAATGGTATACTTTAACTTCTTTAGAGAGTTTTTCAATCTTTATTTATTTAATCCTCAGTCATCTTCTTAAATTTGGCCTGTGGGGAGATGTTTGGGAGTTTTTTTGTGGGGTGGGGGGGATATCTTTTTTTTTTAAAGGGCAACTATTCTACTGAATAGTAGAAAGAACACTGACTCGGCAGTCAAAAGATATGCCTTTTATTAGCTGCGTGACTCGGGCAAGTCATTTACCCTTCTACTCTTCAATTTACCCACCTGTGGAATGCATACTGGACTACATGACCTCAAAGATACCTCCCAGCTCTTTGACTTTGAATATGCTTTGCAAACATGAGAACATGGATCCAAAGTGTAAAACTCTTGCTTCCAAGTTCTACAGTGAATACAAAGTCAAGATGTCATTTCCCCTTATACTGATGAGCTTCGATGAAGGCTGCTCTTGCTGGTTATCTGATAGTTTTTAAATCTGCAGTTAATTTTACTGAATTAAAAATATTTCAAATTATACAGTCATCTTAAGGCAAGAATCTTTAACTAGTTTTAGAAGTGCCCTCCCAGGAAGGAAATATAAGTGATACCTGGGAGCTCCAAACCCTGAGAAGGGGGAGAAAGAAGAAAAGAAGAAGGTTTCTTTTCTATCCTTCCTCTTCTTTGAGTTTTAAGCACAAAGGCAAAACATATCCTTCTAAAGGTAGCAAAACTATCTTAACTCTGAATGACCAATAAGTAGGTAGATGGATATTAAGCAATCAATAAAAAAAATTTTATATCTTCACAAAAAAAAGGCAGCAATGGCAGAAGACCAGCCTTGGAATCAGAAAGATTTAGGCTCAAATCTTGCCTGTGATATAAACTAGGATCATGGGCAAGTTATTTAACTTATCAGGGCCCTAGGCAACTTGTCAACAATTTAACTAATGTGGAGTTAGGAGGACCTGAGTTCAAATCTGATCTCAAACACTTACTAGCTGTGTGAGCCTGGGCAAATCACTTAGCCCCAATTGCCTCCAAAACCCCCACAAAAAACCAGTTTAACTAATGGATGAGTTTCCACACCAGGGAGTTCCCCACATTGATAAAATTATGCATCAGGATCAAAACCACAAAATAAATAAAAAATGGAATGACAAGAAAAAAGGAAGAGATGATCTCTAGCAGTTGGTAGGATTCTTGAAATATCATTTTAGTCGGTTGTTAAGAGAGTAAGGATAGGCAACGGTGTAACATCATTGCAGTTGAATAAATTGAATTTCCCACCTTTCTGAGCCTGGAAAGGAGACTGGCCACATGTTCATGTTGCTCTGCTCTTGCTAGGTCTTCAGCAGTTTTTCCATCCTGTGAAATACAAATAAACTTATAATACTGTTCTTTTCTCTACAACTGAAAGATACATGTTCCACTTGCCAATTCTCCTCTGGGGCATTAATAGCCTAAGCATCATCAGAAACAAATGGATTTGGGGCAGGAAGCTACTAGGATTGGTTCTCTCTCAGGATGCCCCAGTTCACGGAACTTGGGCAGGACAACTTGGACTGTCCAAGTATTGCGCTAAGTGCTGGGAATGCTGAAAAAAAGCAAAAAGGACGCCACTCTTAAGGAACGCACGGGAAAAAACAATGCTGTGAATATATTTTGGACCTACAAGCATTAACCAAAGCTCATTTCTTTCTTTAGAATGCTCATCACTCCAGGTTTTAAACCCCCCCTTATAAGGACTGTCATTAGATACAGAATTTTAGTTACCATAAACAAAGGCCTTAAAAACTATGTAAGAATATAAAGCAGAAAATACCTAATATATACTAATGATACACATTACATTATGTCATACTATGATACAATATATAATTATAATATATAATATAACATAATACAATGTAATATAATGTTACATTAATGTCTGTTATTATGTTATATTGTATATTATACCACATAATATACTACAATATAGCACAACATAATATAATTATGATTTAATGTCAGTCCATCAACAAGCATTTATTAAGTGCTTACTGTGTGCCAGGCACTGAGCTAAATGCTGCAGATTCACCAAGATCCTGCCCCACCTTTGAGGAGCTCACATTCTGAAGGTGGATACAACATCAGCACATAGAGGAACGTTAGCATATTGAGTACGATGAAATGCAGAGGATTTAATTAAGAGTGGTGCATAGACTACTGAGGGTTCAAAGATCCTTAGTTTTCATCAAAGTCGTACGTTACGGAGCTTCAGTGAGCATAAGGGAGAAACGAAGGGGTCTGTAGCCCTTTGCTCTTGACATGTAATTGAACAAGCAAGCCATTTAATACAAGATCAGCTCCCTTCTATTATTCTAAACGACGACCTTAGTGTTTCTGTCTGGCACAGTTTTTATGCATCAGTTCGTGGTTCCTTTCCATAGGTATAGTAATTATTTCAGGTCACAAGACTCATTTATTAAATTGCCTTTTCTACCTTACTAATGGTATTTCTGTGGCACCTGAAAAAATTAGCCTACCTGCAAAAAGTAAGCAGTTTATTCACTGGATCAAGGTTATGATATGTTTTCTTTCTAGGTTCAATCATTAGTGGTTTTTTAAGAGCAGTGATTTTGTACTAAGGGGGGCCCTGAAAGGAGTCAGTGGACACATAAAATGTAAGTAACTGGGAGGGGTGTGTATAGGACTTGGAAGGTTTCCACAGAGAAGGCTGGGTAATGGTTCAGTATGATGATAGCCTGGTATCAACAAAAATGTCTAAACAGAAAAAGATATGAAGCAACTTCCAAACAAAATTAAAAAAAAAAGTAAAACACTCTCTAGACTTTGGGCTTTAAGTTTATCTTTAGGGGAGGGAAGGTATTTTCTAGTTCTAAGATTTTATTCTGGATCCTCTGTCAATGTCTAGCCATAATAACTAAAGTCTTCAATATAGCCAGGTGAACAGTGACTCGACTTTGGATACCAGTCAAGTGCCACTTTGATTTGCAGTGGGCCTGGGAGAGCTCCAGGAAGTTAGGGTGGTAGGGCCAAACTGGGAGTCAAAGTGTACTCTAAGGCAGAACAAGGTAGAGTGGACTACCATGGTTCCCAGATGAGTCACAAAAACTGTTCCCTTTGAACTGCAGATAACTCAGGACCACGTGGGGCTATTAAGTTACTCCGACCCAGAATTGCGTCTAGGTTAACTTTTTAACAAATCCAACTCTACCACCTTAAAGAACTGGATAATTGTGGTATATGACTGGGATAGAGTACTACTGTGCTTTAAGAAATGATAAGGAGGATTTCTGGAAAAAAAAACCAACCATATAGGAAGAACTATATGAACTGATGCAAAATGAAGTGAGAAGAATCGAGAAGTGTGGGAGGGAGATAATAAGGAACTCAAAATTTTAAAAAGAAAATAAGTTAATAATAAATAATACATTTATTTTAAGAAAAAGCAGAAGCAGTAGGAATCCTTTTCCTATAATCTGTGAGATCCATTCCCAATTTTGTTATGATACAGCACAGGTACACAACAAAAATATTCATGACTTCAGTCCATTTCATGTGTATATAAATTTTACCTACTTCAGTGGAAAGCATCATCTACACTGAAGCATTTTTAGCAGGTATTTGTTTTGATGGCATGAAAGCCAAAAGAGCCACCACTTTCTGCATTGTCCTTCATGTCCAGCTGATCATCATGGCAGTTTCCACAGAGCCACACAGCCTGCACCTCTATACCACCATGTTTGTTTCTTACATTCAGAGGAACAATTTCATCACATTGATTGGTTTGCTACTCCAATTAAATAGTATTACTGGAAGCCATCTGGCTACTATTTCAGGGTTCCTACCAGGCCTTCATTACTACCAAAGTCAGGATGGCTAGCTAGCACAGTAGATATAACATGGAGTCAGGAGTCAGGAAGACCTGTGTTCAAATGTGATCTCAAACACATACTAGCTGTGTGACCTTGGACAGGTCACTTAATCTCTATTTGTCTCAGTTTCCTCATGTGTAAAATGGGGATAATAATGGCAATTATCTCCCAGGGTTATGAGGATCAAATGAGAGAATAATTGTAGAGCTTTTAGAACAGTGCCTGGCACAAAGTGAGTATTATGCAAGCGTTAAATATTACTATAATTATTATTACCTAAGGGCACAGAGCTAGCACCCTTTCCATATACCACTGTGGCTAACATTTCCTTACTTCGACATGGTTCTCCTCCATCCTTCCTAGCTCCAAGACATGTACAGTGGCTTTGAAGGGGACTGTTGTTTTTATCATTTTGTTATGGACTATACAGTTACAATTTCCCAAGTATAGAAAATGGGGCTCGGGGGGTGGAGCCAAGATGGCGGCTGAAAAGCAGGGACTAGCTTGAGCTCCCCACCGAGTCCTTCCAAAAACCTATAAAAAATGGCTCTGAACCAATTCTAGAACTGCAGAACCCACAAAAGAGCAGCGGGAAGCAGGGCTCCAGGCCAGAACAGCCTGGATGGTCTCTGGGTGAGGTCTATCCCGCACGGAGCTGGGAGCAGAGCAGAGCCCAGCATGAGCAGTGCGGACCAACCAGACCAGGAGCCGGGCAGAGCGTGCCCTAGCACCTTGAATCAGTGAGCTGAAGCAGTTACCAGACTTCTGAAACCACAAACACCAAAGACAACAAAGAAGGTTAGTGGGAAAAACTGCAGGAGTAGAAGGAGTTTGAGGGTTTGGCCACTGCCCCGGGGGCAGTGGAGGTGGGGCAGCTACAGCAGTACAGCTACAGTTGCTTCCGGCCCCAGGCCCACCTGGTGGGAGCAATTAAGTGGCGGATCAGAGCAGAAGTGCACAGCCTGCTGAAGATCTAAGCCCAGTCCCAGTTGGGGGTTCTTGGGGAATGAGGAGTGCTGGTGTGGCAGAGCTGGCGCATCCCCCCCAGGCATGGAACATAGAACTCTTTAGTCTACAAGCAGTCATACTCCACTGAAAAACTCAAGGGTCAAGTTAGTTGGTTGGGAATATGGCCAGGCAGCAAAAACGCACCCAGATTCAGTCTCAGACTCTGGAATCCTTCTTTGGTGACAAAGAAGACCAAAACATACAGACAGAAGAAGTCAACAAAGTCAAAGAGCCTACAACAAAAGCCTCCAAGAAAAACATGAACTGGTCTCAGGCCATGGAAGAGCTCAAAAAGAATTTGGAAAAGCAAGTCAGAGAAGTAGAGGAAAAATTGGGAAGAGAAATGAGAAGGATGTGAGAAAACCATGAAAAACAAGTCAATGACTTGCTAAAGGAGACCCAAAAAAATGCTGAAAAATACACTGAAGAAAACAACACCTTAAAAAATAGACTAACTCAAATGGCAAAAGAGCTCCAAAAAGCCAATGAGGAGAAGAATGCCTTGAAAGGCAGAATTAGCCAAATGGAAAAGGGGGTCCAAAAGACCACTGAAGAAAATACTACCTTAAAAATTAGATTGGAGCAAGTGGAAGCTAGTGACTTTATGAGAAATCAAGATATTATAAAACAGAACCAAAGGAATGGAAAAATGGAAGACAATGTGAAATATCTCATTGGAAAAACCACTGACCTGGAAAATAGATCCAGGAGAGAGAATTTAAAAATTATTGGACTACCTGAAAGCCATGATCAAAAAAAGAGCCCTAGATATCATCTTTCAAGAAATTATCAAGGAGAACTGCCCTGATATTCTAGAGCCACAGGGCAAAATAGAAATTGAAAGAATCCATCAGATAGCCTCCTCAAATAGATCCCAAAAAGAAATCTCCCAGGAATATTGTTGCCAAATTCCAGAGCTCCCAGATCAAGGAGAAAATACTTCAAGCAGCCAGAAAAAAACAATTTGAGTATTGTGGAAACACAATCAGAATAACCTAAGACCTGGCAGCTTCTACATTAAGAGATCGAAGGGCTTGGAATATGATATTCCGGAGGTCAATGGAGCTAGGATTAAAACAAAGAATCACCTACCCAGCAAAACTGAGTATCATGCTCCAAGGCAAAATATGGATTTTCAGTAAAATAGAGGACTTTCAAGCTTTCTCAGTGAAAAGACCAGAGCGGAATAGAAAATCTGACTTTCAAACACAAGAATCAGGAGAAGCATGAAAAGGTAATCAAGAAACAGAAATTTCAAGGGACTTACTAAAGTTGAACTGTTTTGTTTACATTCCTACATGGAAAGATGATGTGTATGATTTATGAGACCTCAGTATTAGGGTAGTTGAAGGGAATATATATATATACACATATATATATATATACATATATATATATGTATGTGAGTGTGTATGTATGTATATATGTATGTGTGTGTATATATATATATGAAGAGAGAGAAGGCACAGGGTGAGTTGAAGATGAAGGGAAGATATCTAAAAGAAATAAAATCAAATTAAGGGATAAGAGAGGAATATATTGAGAGAGGGAGATAGGGAGAGATAGAATGGGGTAAATTATCTCTCATAAAAGTGGCAAGAAAAAGCAGTTCTGTAGGAAGGGAAGAGAAGTCAGGTGAGGGGGGATGAGTGAATCTTGCTCTCATCAGATTTGACCTGAGGAGGGAATACCATACATGCTCAATTGGGTAACTTATCCCACAGGAAAAAAGGAGGAAGAAGAAGATAAAAAAAGGGGGGATGATAGAAGGGAGGGAAGATGGGGGTGCAGGTAATAAAAAACAAACACTTTTGAAAGGGGACAGGGTCAAGGGAGAAAATTCAATAAAGGGGGATAGGTTAGGAAGGAGCAAAATATAGAGAGTCTTTCGCAACATGAGTATTGTGGAAGGGTTATACATAATGATACGCATGTGGCCTATGTTGAATTGCTTGACTTCTTAGGGAGGGTGGGTGGGAAGGGAAGAGGAGGGAATTTGGAACTCAAAGTTTAAAAAACAGATGTTCAAAAACAAAAAAAAAAGTTTTTGCATGCAACTAGAAAATAAGAAACACAGGCAATGGGGCATAGAAATTTATCTTGCCCTACAAGAAAGAAAGGGAAAAGGGGATGGGAGGGGAGTGGGGTGACAGAAGGGAGGGCTGACTGGGGAATAGGGCAACCAGAACATACGCCATCTTGGAGTGGGGGGGAGGGTAGAAATGGGGAGAAAATATGTAATTCAAACTTTTGTGAAAATCAATGCTGAAAACTAAATATGTTAAATAAATTTAAAATAAAATTAAAAAAAAAAAGAAAATGGGGCTCATGCCAGTTGGCTGCTGAAGTCAGAGTCACGACACTAACCAGTCTGGCAGGTAAAATACAATAATTGCTGCATGATTCACCTGCATGCCAGCTCACACATTCACCAACTCAAATAAAGAAGGTATGAACGGTCATTGTCATTGTGGTAAAGGGCAAGCATTCAAAACATAAAAATATACAGGGTAATAAAAACTTAAGAGTTATTACCTAACATGTGAAGCAGAAACGACTAAGTTCTTAACAGACCTAGGCTTTTGAACTGAGAAGAGGATAAAACATTAACTAGACAGTAAACTGGTTTTTGTGGGGGCAGATGTTTATCTATGCAGAATGGAGAAGTTTAAAGCTTAATATTGGCTTGTCTGCTTTAGAATGTAGTTGCCAAGCAATGCCTTTCCCTTACCCCTTTGAGACATTAGGGATTTTAAAAGATTTCCTGTTGTCAAAAGCAAAAGGAGCCAAGGACACACAGATGATACTTACAGATGTTAAAGCTTCCACGTTAGCACCAGTGAGACAAAGGTATCGGACCACTTCAAGAATTCCATTATTGGCTGCCAGATGTAGAGGGGTTCGGCCATACTAAGAAAGGGGGAAACAACAAATCCAAATCATTTATTTGTTATTTGTGATAATATTCACTTAGTGGCCACCATGGGTGTCAGCTCCATAGAAAATCATAATTTGGGAACTACAAATAAATAAAGCAAATGCAGTCTTTGTCTTTAGGGATTTTACCACCTGATGGGGAGACAACACAGAGAGAACATTTTTTTCAGTTGTTTTCTTCTACAGATTAAATAGGTTAATTCAAATCAGAACAAAGAAGGATGGATAAATGTAGACATCTAATCTGACCAAACTATGTATGACTCATGAAATCTGTGCTTTGTCTTCACGGTCTTCTCCATGTTAAACCTTCTTTGATTCCCCTACATTCAGTTGTTTCAGTCCTATCTGACTATCTGTGACCCCTTTTTTGGATCTTCTTGGCAAAGATACCAAACTGGTCTGCCAGTTTCTTGTTTAGCTCATTTTACAGATGAGGAAACTGAGGCAAACAGGGTTAAATGACTTGCTCAGGGTCAGAGAGCTAGTAAGTTTCTTGAGGCTGGATTTGAACTCAAGAAGAATCTTCCTGATGCCAGGCCCAGCACTCTATCTATTATGCTCCCTAGCTGCCCATGTATTTCCCTATAGTCATAATTAAGTACTCCACAGATTCCTCAATAGTCATAATTAAGTACTGGCACCAAGTTGATCAGTGAAGTCAACCAAAGTTTGAACATCAGGAATGTGAAACCAGAGTCATCATGTGATTTAAGTGAAGAAATTCAAGTGAGAAATAAGGAAACTATTAGCCAAATCTCTGTGACTTAAAGTCTTAGAAAGAAGCCTAATATATTGTGAAGTTAAGTGACTTTTCCATGGTCACACAGTCAGTATAGGTATCATAGGTGAGTGAAGTCTTTCTGGCATCCTGGCCATGGTCATTGGTTCTCTATTGCCCAGAGGTGTCAAATATGCACCAGATTAAAATGTAATTGAGGAATATTTAACAAAATAAATAAAAATACAATAAAGTATAGAGAGCATTATATTTTGAAAATAAGTCAATATGTGACCTCCAGGAATCCTAATGTACAGATTAGCAGCTCTTGTTTCTGTTCTGAGTTTAGCACTATCGCCCCACACCATGACTGCCTTTTATTGAGAGGGAGTGTTTAATATTTTAAATAAGGGAATAAGATTCAGCTGGTATGAGTCGCTACTAAAGACAAGGAGAGTTACACTGATAAAAGTCTCTTCGCTGAGTTGAAAGTATGTGTGTTGCCTTGTGAGGTTTAGAGTATATTCTAGGATAAAGACAAAAAAATGTCATTGGACATAAAGAAACGTCCAGTGACAGACACCCTGGCACAATGAACAAACATATACACATGCTCATATATACCTGCAGAGATATGTATACACAGAATATGTATGTATATATACACACATGCAGGCACATATGCATGCATATATACACAAACATGTGTACACTCACAGAGAAACAGATGCACACATGTTTCTGCGTGTGTTTGTATATGCATGTGTATGCCTATACATACGTGTATATATACATATACGCATACGCATGCATATATACACATACCTATATACATCTCTCTCTAGACTGTGCCTACTGTTCAAACCAATATTTTATTAAAACCCTACTTTCTCAAGCTATGGAGTTAATTTCAACCCAGGGAATTCTCTTCATTGATCTGCATAAATCTTTCTATTCCTAGTCCCAATGTAGGAAGGAGTTTGTGAAATACACACACATACACATACACACACATCTGTGACAGCCCTTAGTAGTAAGAATTAACAGCAAGAGGCTCAGAGCACTGAGGATATTTCAGTAGAGAAGGGGTCAGTGTATGTTCTAATGTGCTGAGAGATTGGATTATATTTGTGTTTCTTCAAAAATCAATTACAATTATGTAGGTTGGCTCTCCTGCTAGAGGAAGTAAATGTGCTTCAGGGATGCCTCACTGTTTTCCAGGTTTTTTGTTTTTGGTACAGGTACAGACCTATAATTTTATCTGAGTAGAGAACTCCCAGTTGGGAAACTGACTCTATTGATGCAAACAGCAATTCATCTCAGTCCTAGAGACTTCCTTCAGACACTGAGTGGGGAAATGACTCATCCACGGTCACAGAGCTGACAGATGTCAGAGGTCAAGCTTTCTGATGACAAGGTCAGCCCTCTAACTGTTACACTACATTGGTATTGACTTATTAGTGAGAGTTAAGTATTCTATGGGGGAAAAATGAAGAAATATCCCAAGGGAGAAAAAGGGGCAAAGAGCCTGAAGGAGTAGAGAGAAATCTAAACTTAGGTGAGGAGGCTGGAGGGTGGAAGAAGATCGCACAAATACACAAGGGAGGGAGAACTAAACCTTTGGAGCCAAGCAATAGGTTCTATGTTCTTTGATAGAGAGCATGGTTGAATCCTCTGAAGAGAAAGTGTCATCTCATGCTTCATCGAATAATGATGGGGAGCTGCTAGGAGGATCTATGGAGAGATGACATCAAATACCAATCACAGGAAAAGGAGATGATGATGAATCCTGGAGTCATTACTGAAATCTGTGCCAACCTGAAATTAATAATAGAGAGGAACACTGCCCTCCCTTGGTGTGGATCTGAGATGTGCCTGAGGATATCCCAAAGACCTCTTAAAACTGAAAACCAATATTGACTTGTGGCAATCAGATTCAAGTTAGAAAGCATCTCTATAAATTCTAAAATCCTAGATAAGAAACTGAAGCTCTTAGGAAAACTGCCAATCATGGAATCATAGACTGGAAGAGATCTTAGAGGTCATCTACAATCCAACTCCCTCATTTTACAGATGGGGAAACTGAAGCCAAAAGAGGTTAAGTGACTTCCCCGACGTTGCATGTAGCTATTTACTTTAGAGAAGGTGGATATGAAAGCGAGGAGTTTACTAAGAAGATGATGTTCACGATGCAAAGTGGAATGAGCAGAACCAGGAGAATATTGTGCATAGTAACAGCAATATTGTAAATGATGAGCAGCTGTGAAAGACTTAGCTAGTTATGAGTCAAAATTGTCTGTTTTATCTTTTATGATAACCTCTATAGTCTATACCTTGTTGAGTTAACAATACTCCCTCTGCCCATATTGGCGAAAGGTATCTGATTTGGTATTCCATTAATTATTTATGGTGTAAAATTTTATGTTCAGGTTACTGATCCATTTGGAAAATATCGTAGTATATAAGATGTGGGTTTAATCTTAATTTCTGACAAATCTGCTTTCTAATTTTCCCAGCAGTTTTTGTTAAAGAGGGAATCCTTTCCCCCATACTCTATGTTTTGGGGTTTATTAAATATTGAGCTACTCTGTTTCTTTTTCTTGCTTTATCTAGTTTGTTTCATTGAACTTTTCTGTCTAGTACTAAATAATACTGATGACAACTGAATATAGTTTGAGGTATAGTAATTCTATTATTCCCTCTCATACATTTTTTTTTTTGCTTTTCCTTGAGATCTCAGAACTTTTGTTCTTCCAACTGGTCTTGCTATTAATTTCTCAAATGGAAGGGAAGTGTGGCATAATAGCTAGACATATATTGGTTATATGACGCTTGGCAAGTCACTTAACTGCTCTGTGCCATAAGCAAATTAAGTTAAAGAGAATTACTCTCTCAAGAGTAAATGAAATCACAGGTCTGGTCCATATCTAGTTGCTATTCCTACCCCATTCTAAAAAAGCAACCCCTCTGTAACATTTTTTATTATGGCATTAGAGTATATAATTATATAATTTAAATTATTATATTAAATATAATAACATAGCATATTATGTAGTTTTTAGTACAGTGCTCAATCTGTAAATTAATTTACACAGTATTGTCATTTTCATTATATTGGCACAATCCAAGCATAAGCAGTGAATATTTCTCCAAATATATGTTATTCTCTATTTCTATGGATACTGTTTTTATAATTGGAATTACGTAAACATTGTATGTGTTTTGGTAGATTAATTTCAGGCATTTCATAGTTTTTCTGAATGGAAATTTCTCTTATCATTCACTATTTGTTTTCACTCATACTGTATATACGTTATATTCCTTAGTTTAATGGAGCTCTTGTTTCCTTCTTTCTGAAACTGTTACTCATACAATGTGCAAGGTTTTTTTTTTCTTTTAAAGAAAATACAAATACTTCCATACCCCCCC
Source organism: Trichosurus vulpecula (assembly GCF_011100635.1). Classification (NCBI taxonomy): domain Eukaryota; kingdom Metazoa; phylum Chordata; class Mammalia; order Diprotodontia; family Phalangeridae; genus Trichosurus; species Trichosurus vulpecula. The sequence goes on from NC_050573.1 coordinate 494,933,885, forward strand.
ACACTAATATCTCTATTTATCCTTCATCACCTCTGATTTGGATTGTTACAACGGCTTCCTAATTTGGTCTCCTGTATCCAGCTTCCCCTCTCTTCAATTCATTCTGTGCACACCTTCCAAAATCACCTTTCTGGAGTACTAGTCTGACCACATCATTCTGTTGCTCAAGAAACTTCAATGACCCCTTATTGAACTCTAGCCTGCCTCCAGTCTGCGTTTCCAGGCAATTACATATATCTCTTCAAATATTCTGTGATTATTACTATGCACGCTATACATGTCTCTTCACATGCCTACAGTAGGATGTAAGGACTTTTATCATTTTTTGTAATTTTTCTTTGTATCCTTTAGATGCCAGGATAGTGCCTAGCATAGAACAGACATTTAATAAATGCTTTTATGATTGGGAGAAGGCATAGATGAAACACCAACCACACTTTTTAAATGGCATGGAACCTGAAATAATAGCTAACACACTGAAAAAAGGAATCAAAATACAAAGTTTAATAAATATCAGGTCCTATAACTTTGTTCAAAAAATCAACTGGAGATATACAGGATAAGGGAAACATGGCTAGTAAATAATTTTTTTGTGAAAAAAAATCTAGGGTTTTTGTGGACAAGAAACTCAAAATGAGCCAACAGAATGAAATGATATCTGGAAAAAGCTACCGTAAACATATGTTCCATTAACAGGCATTCAGTGTCCCAAGTTGGGATAGGGGCAGTCTCATCTTCCACTCTGGTCAGACTACACTGGAACACTTTGTTGAGTTTTGGGCACCACAGTTTGGAAATCACACTGATAATTTATTGTTCATCTAGAAAAAAAAGTCAGTCATGATGGGAAATGATACTGTCCCAGGTTTGATTGATGTAATAGGATGTAATGAGGCTAAAGTCTGGAGATAGGGTGGCATTACATCTGTCTTCAAGGATTTCATAGGCTGGCACATGGAGGAAGAATTTTACTTTTTTTCCCCCTTTGCCCCAGAGGACAGAATAATAAGCACCATGTGGAAGTTGAAGAGAAGTAAATTTTAGCTAAATATAAGAAGGGAAATGTTAATGATAAGAGCTATCCAAAAGTTGAATGGATGCTTCCTGAGGTGGTGAGTTCTCCTTTACTTGAGGATTGTCTGAAAGATGTCTGAATGACCAATTGTCAGGATGTAATAGAGGGGATTCCTGCTAATGTATCAGCTGGATTGGATATCCTTTGAGATCCCTCTAAATATGACGCTGAACCATTCTAGTTGCGGTTACTGCCTGATCTAGCGGAACAGACACGTATGCTGACCCCATAAAGAAAATCATTATTAACCATATACAATTAAGGTAGCTGGAGCAATGGTGCGGTTTATCAGGCTGGGTTAAAATTGTAGTTTTCCAGACCATGGACGATTCAATTCAATTTAACAAGTATTTGTTGAGCACCTACTATGTACATATAATGCAACCAAGACAAAAAATGTAGCATCTGTTCTTGAGGACTACTAGGGTAATGAGACATACACCAAAAAACTACAATACAATCTAGAACTTGATAAAACATATAGAGGAAGAGAGATGGGGACAGAGGGGCAGTGAAAATCCATTAAGACAACATGGGAATTGGAAAACAAAGATTTCACAAGTCAGAGATTAGAAGTGAACATGATTCGGGCATTCGATAGTCAAAGGGATAGTCGGTAGAAGTGGAGTAATGTGGAAAAGGTCAGAATAGATCAGACATCGTTGCTAGCAGTACAGTTTGGTTGGAAAGTAGAGCGTATGAAAGAGAGCAGTCTGAAATAAGTCTGGGGTCAAAGGGCCAACTCAAATAAGAGTGGAAAAGGGGAAGTTTTGAAGAATGCAGTAATACAGTAGAGACCATAGTGGCAGATAATTTTGGCAGTGGGATTCAGAGCTAATGGAAAGGAGGAAGAGAAAAGAACAGAGGGTAAGAGATAAAGTAGGTAATAAATGACCAAGCTGAAATAACAGAGATGAAAAACTTGGCAGAAATTTCCCAAGTATCTCACATTTTCAGATCTTAATTTCAATAAGGGCCCTTTCCCCCGACAATGAACATCCTCTACTTTTGCTTCCCACTCTCTCTCACCCAACAAATATGTTTAGCCTGTAAGAAGTCAAATGGCTGTGGTCCTCATTCATTACCCCTGCCATTTATTTTACTCTCCTTTATTCTTCTTTCAAGTAATTATAAGAAAATAGCTCTTCCTTTTAAGGCCCTCGCTGAAAGAATAATGATACAGTTATATTTTAGAGTAATGAGAGCCAAAGTTCACAATCCACACATTAGTAGTGGGGAATTGGAGTTTGAGTCCTCATTTTTTATCTCTTTGCAATGTAGTCTGCACATATAAGGAAAGAAGGGCAGTCCATCCTAAATTTGGGATGATGCCATTTCTAAGTAGCCACATTGACAAGTTGATGGCTTTAATTAGCACAATATGGTAGAATGTGATTTGATGAGCTAATTAGACCTTTCAATTGTCTTTGAGTTTTTAACATCCTAAAAACCCTACTTTTGCTGTCATCTTTTCTTAAAAAGTAGAACAGAAAGAACAAAACTGGCCTAAACTCTTCTACAGAAGATTGACACAAATGTAGGAATATTGTGAATTTAAGTTTTATAGTAAATTGGTTAAAGCAAACAACAACAAAACACAAGCTTCGCCCCAAAGAAGAGATATAAGAAAATATTTCTTCCCCCTCCCACTTTTTTATTGATGGGCGTGGGGGTATGCAGAGGTGAGGAGTATTGCATATATCATCTTTTGGGGGATATATTTTTGGCTGATTTTTTCTTGTTTTCCTTTTCTTTCTTTTTTGGTGTGATGGCCAAAGAAACTCCTCATTCCTGCCCTCATGTTACTGCAGAGCAACACTGAGAGCACAGTGTTCCTTCACCTTCACTTTGAGAAAGCTATTTAAAGCTAAATGTCAGGCACTGGGAGCACACAGTTGACTAGCAGATAACATAATAGGCAAGACTAAAGGTATCAAATTAGTGGCAGGAATTTTCTCTGAAGCAGCCTTTTATTCATATAAAGATTCCCAGAGGGAAGACCCAGGCCTTACTGCTGTTTAATATTACATTTGGCTTTATTGTGAAGCTATTTTAAAATTATGTGACTGATTCAGCTATATTAGAATAAGATAGACTAACAAAAATTCCAGCAGCTAATTCCAGCAAAGACCTGGTATATTGCTTCTTCATGCTTCCTAAAATATGAAGTATATTCATTTTAATTTCCACTATGCAGGATCTCATAATAGGGTTGAGCAGCAACATTTTCTAGCAGAGGCATAATTTCCCAACTGTCTCAGTAATTAATTTTATGTACATAAAACAAACCATGGTAAAAAATAGTATGTCTATTAAAATATGGGCCTCCTAAAATATAAGTTCATTCTCAATGAAATCATTTTTTCATTCTCTCTGGCATTTTTTGGGTTTGTTTCTGAGGGAAGAAAGCTAAGCAAGAAAAAACCCAAATAAACCAACAGTGTTTGCTTTTCATGACTAAATTGTCAGAGCTATAGCCATGAATACAAATCGCAGGCAGGATTCTGTTTTATTTGGTAACAAAACCAGAAGACTGTTTAGGAAGAAATGAAGATGACTCAGTCATCCAATTTCTGGAAATTAACACTTTGTACTTACATTGCATGATCCTTATGAAAATCTTTTATATACACTTAATTCATTGTTCTGCCTTTCTTTAAATTATTCAGAAAATGTTTCCTTGTCTTACAAAATACTTGGAGGAAATAAAAGACGTGATTTCCTCATGGCCATGTGAATGTTCAGTGGAGAAAATTGATGACAGATAGTACTCGATTCTTATGATTTACAACTATGTCCTTTATCAAAACAGGGCTGATCATAGGATTATTGGTTTAGGACTTGATGAGACCTCAAAACCCATCCAGTCCAGCTCCCTTATTTAGCAGATGAGAAAACTGAGGCCCCCAGAGGTTAGGTGACTTGTCCAAGGTCACACAAACATAACGGCACACAGAATGAGGACTTTGCCTACTTTGTGCGCTAGGGACTATGACCGGAAAGGCAAAACAAGAAGTTTCAGACCTCAAGAAGCTCACATGCTACTGGGGAGGGGTAGGGCAGAGACAGGGGAGTGATCTGTGATGTCTAATAAGAGGCAGAGGTAGGATTTGAATCCAAGTCTTCTTATTCTGGTGCAGGGGTGGGGAACCTATGGCTTCGAGGCCACATGTGGCCTTCTAGGTCCTTGGGTGCGGCCTTTTGACTGACTCCATGTTTACAGAACAAATCCTTTTATTAGGGAGATTTATTCTGTGAAGTCTGGATTCAGTCAAAGGGCCAAACTTGAGGACTTAGAGGGCCACATGTGGCTTCAAGGCTGCAGGTTCCCCACCCCTGCTCTAGTTATACTCCTTTTTCACTGTATTTTTTCACTTAGTCTCTCTATAGTGTTACAATTCCTAGAGTGTTAACATGCCAACTTCACCACATTCCCTGATTCCAGTGGGCTGACTGTAACATCTAAGAAAATTAAAAACAACAATACCAGGAAATGCTCATGCTTCCCACTGCCAAACACCCCCAGGTTGCCCAGACTGTATCTAGTCAGAGGAACTGCCAGCTAGGCTGTTTCTCTTCTTTTCCCTTTTCTCTCTCCCGCTACCACCGTGCGTAGACCCAAGAGGAACCACTAATCAGGCTGCCCAGTTTCCTTTCCCTTCTCTGCACCCTGCCTTTATCCAGACTCCAAGGGGGCAGCAGGGTATGAAGAGCAACAGAGCTGTATTTTGAACCAGTAGTCACCAGCTACAAGCCTTCCAGTGAGATAGAGGACTACCGGGCCTTCCCATCTGCCCTGCCATTTCAGCCGGCAGTCCTCGTCGCCATCCCCAGAAGCCTAGGCATTGTCATCTAACATTTGGTGCACTCTTAGCCCTGCCATCTCTCCTGCAGCTGAACCCCTTTCGTTGTCTCCCTCAAATGAAGCGAGAGTTCAAGGAAGGAGAGCGAGGACTGCCTTCATTTTTCTTTTTGTATCTCCTTGTGCTTGTCAGATAGTTAGCGCTTAATAAATGCTTCTTAATCAAACAATCAATTCATGGCAATACAACGTATTTTAAAATAAGGCTGGAAGAACTTACTATTGCAAGGAATTTTCATTTTCATCACTAGTGAACTAAAAAAATTGGTGAAGCAATTTAAAATTCTTCTATAATATTTATATTAATTACTAATTAGTTAATAATTATTTTATAATAGTTTTTGTGCTTTTACATGGATTCTATTTATTTCGCAAAATGGAAGGAAACAGAAAGGTGGCAAAACCCCAAATCAGTTAAATTTAAATGGCAACCAACACGCATACTATCATTCTCTCTCCTGTTTACCTTGTTAGTGATATCCAGAATACAGTTGGCCTCACATAGCGCCACCACAATCGGCACATTCCCATCTTTGCAGGCCACATGCAGCGGAGTATTTCCATGTCTGTCTTGGAAATCAACAAAACATCCCTGACTGATGAGGGTTTTGATCACTTCCATCTGACATCGTCTTACTGCAAGATGAAGAGCTATGTGTCCATCCTAAAAACAGACACCACAAATAATGAAACATTTTTCAAATGAATATGGCTAAAATTTCTAAGTTTTTTTTCCTTCATTGGTCCAGTCTCATTGGTGATAGAATCTCACTGCTGTAGAGCTTAAGGGACAACTTTTAAAAATAGTATGGGTAAATTTAAATCAGGAAGGTTGTGAATATTTGCTGATTAAGCTGCCCATCTGATTTACTTAACTTTGGGTTTAGGAGGGTGGGTATAAACAGACTGCAGGATATGACTAATTCAATGACATATACACAAAAAGTGCTGAGAAAGAAATACATGTCTAGAAGAGGAAATTGGCCAGTCACATAGGGAAAATTTTTTAAAATATGGATACTTTGATGTCTATGTTGGTAGCCTTAAAATATTAAAAAAAACAATAGGATGGCCTCCAGAGTATTGGGTTAATAGATCTTTAATAAGGGTCTTTTGGAAAGATATTCAGGAGAATTGCACAGGATGAGAAGGCATGGAAGGGCTGTGATCTACACCAGTGGAGAGAACGCTCAAGCTGAAGAGATCTATCCAATTAACAACAAAGTAATGTCCAGGCAGTGGCCTTAGATAACTAGAATACGTGTTTTAAAACTATCTGCATCAGCAAAGCAAAAGTAGTATTTAGTACTTAAATAGTACTTTCTCATCAAATATCTTTAAAAAGTTATAAAATATTAACTCAGTATACTGGTAATTAAGGTGGGACTTTTTTTTTAAACTGTTTTCTCTTTTAGAATGCCAAAGTAATCAAGTGCCTTTGATTTAAGTCTTACTAGGTGCAAAGCCCCAGACCCACACCCTTTTGCTGATTAAGTTGAAGCCTTCCGGCCCTAAGAAGGGTATATAAATTCAGAGGTGAGCATTTTGTTTGGGGCTCCCACTCACTGGAAGAGTGTTGTGTTATTTTACCAGATGAGACTGGAGAGCACCCCGCCCCTCCCCGGCTTTGGGAAAACCCAGATGTCAGTGCTGTTGGTGCTTCTCTGTAACTGTGTATATTGTGATTTGGTTAAACAGAAATGCTGATCTGTTTATACTGTCTCTTTGTATTTGCTCTGAAGTTCAGGGTGCTGGCTTTTCCTCCTGAACTAAGTGAATGAGACATGTATGTTTAAGTAAAGTGAGACGGTTAAACCCTTAAAGTTGCTTTCCTTAGAAAAGCAGATCAAAGAACCTTTGTTAGCAGCCCTCCTGTGTGCTGGTGTTATTGGTCTTACACAGCCACGGTAGCTGCTAGCAACATTGTTGTTATACTCAGCAATCATCATCATTTTGTTATGGGGAAAAGAATGTTAATTTTATCAGTTAACATCAGGAGAAATTGCTATTAAGAGCTTTCTTGATGCCATGTTGTAGGATGTGTGGCAAAAGGTTTTGTATGACCTGATTCTCTAGATTATTGGCTAACACTCTATAAATATTGCTGTATATATTATCCAAAATAAATCCAATATTTGCACTATAGAATTTCTCATGTATAGGAATCTTGGGGTTTTTTTTAAATGATTATTTTAACTGTGGACCAAGTAAATACTTCATAATACGGCAATAATGAAATTAACCCTCTGGCCTGTATCCCATTATACACTCAATGACCAAATGTTTTCATTTTAAGTAAATGTGTACTACAAATAGCTTATGTTAAAATTTCTGAATTAAAAAAAATAAAATTCTATTACTTTTAATTTAATTTTTCTGAATGTATTATCTTTCTATGAAATATAAAGTATCTAAACTAAATGAACTACTTATCCTAAAAAGTAACACTATTATGTCATTTGTAAGGTCTAGCAAGATTCATCACTTCATAGAATATTTATTACTGTTTCTACTTCCAAAATTAAAAAAAAAGTGGAAAAGAAAACTAAACATCTTATTAATTAGAAAACCTATTTCATAATGAATGTCAAATGTTAAAAAGAATAAAATTTAAAAAAAACAACAGTTATTTTTAGGAAAGGTCACAGACATGCTCCTTGGAGCAGAAAACCGTAGTCTATTTAAAAGATTATAGCTTCCTGAATTCGAGTGTGTTATTTTAGGAAAAGTAATTTAGGAGCACAAGGAGTTCTGTACCACTCTCATTTGCCACATATAATCTCCCACTAAGTGTGACTCAATCACCCATTACTCACCTTGTCGGTTGCATCAAGGTCAGCCCCATATTCTGCAAGGCATTCCACAATATCATGATAACCTCTGGCAGAAGCTGTCAAAAGTGGAGTCTCTCCTTCTCTGTTTTTAATGTTCACACTGCAACCGGCCTCACAAAGTGCTTTGGCCACAGAGTAATAACCATGCCAGGCAGCACAGTGCAGAGGAGTTTCTTCTTCCTGGACGAATTGATGAAGGTAACAGACAAGAAATGAAGCAAGAGAAGATGAAACATACGCTACGTGACAGTTTCTTCGTCAGTGGCAAAGTAAGTCCAGGATGTGGAAGAAGGAGAGTTTGTGTTGACTATAATTGGATAGTACTAAAGTTATCTATCTAGTACTTACTTATCTGTGTAAATATTGTATTTCTCTCTCCCTCCCTGGCCCTCCACATAAGTTTCTTGAACAGTTTTTATCTTGTTTTTTCTATCCTCAGAGATGAGCATAGCACCTTATACTGAGCAGAAACTTAATAAATGCTTGATCAAAGAATTTCACGATGAAATAATGCAACTTGGAAACACCAGTATTAAGAAACACAGAGAGGTTCAAAATTGTGCATAACAACTCTTTCTCCCTTATCATTTTTATTTTTTCAAATATCTGAGACAACTTTGCAGATTTCTGAACCTCTTGATTTGGCTGTCTCAGCATGTTAGAGATAGATGGCTTGACAGAGCCCATTGACATCACCAGCTAAGCTCTGAGCAGTGAAAGCTTAGAAGTGAATTTCTGCTATTTTTCTTGAAAACCAACTCATTCACTTAACCCAAGATTCCTAAAATTAGAAGAGTTTTCACTCAGATGATTACTGATGATACTTCTAACAGTATCTAGACACAATATTCTCTGATTTACCCATAGAGTCACCTAAGTGTAAATTACTAGGTAATTTTCTTCATGCTTTTTGGGAGCCAGCAATTATAAATTATGCATGTCCGGCAGGGTAGCTAGTTGTGGGGCATACAAAAGGCTGAGGCTTTGATTAACACTATGAATCTCTCAAAATATTTATTAGAGTTTACACCTTCAGGTGGTCACTATCCTCCAGGCTATAAAAAAGAGAAGTACATCAGCATGGTTTCTGGCCTTAGGGAGCTTACAATCTCAGACAGGAACCATGAGCTACATAAACATAAAAAGGACTTTTTGGTTGGTCCAGTAAACAAATCCAGAGTGGGATAGTAATATCAGCATGTCAGTTAACGATGACCCACCTTGTCCTGAAAATTTGGATTGGACCCAATACTGCACAGTAGCTGAACCACATCAACATGGCCATAGCGAGCTGCTACATGAAGGGCTGTTTCTCCAGACTGGAAAAAAAAAACCATAAATCAAAGGCAATGTCCCTCAACCTGACATTTGCAGTGCTATGCATCATTTGGGGATCATAACACTATTAGTGACTCCTGTATACTCACTCATGAACACATAGGTTTCTACTAGATTCCCTGTCATTGCATCAGTAACCAAACTAATCTGTGTCATCTAGATTGTTCTCTCTGTCTGGGACAGAAATAAAAGGACAGGACGTACTATTCAGTGGGTAAGGTCATTCATTCACAAGCACTCATTCTATCATGCAAGTAATCATAATGCCAGCACCATCCGCTTGGAAAATTTGTCTTTATCTTTCCTTAAATACTGGGGCCATTATCTAATTTTTTTAAAAAATGAATACACAAAAGTTATTAGATCTTTAAAAGAAACCTTTTGTTGTTCAGTTTTTTTTTTTAGTAGTGTCTGACTTCATGACCCCATTTGGGGTTTTCTTGGCAATGATACTAGAGTGGTTGGCTATTTCTTTCTCCAGCTCATTTTACAGATGAGGAAATTAAGGCAAACAGTTAAGTGACTTGCCCAGGGTCACACAGCCATTAAGTGTCTGAGGGTGGATTTGCACTCAGGAAGAGGAGTCTTCCTGAATTCAGGCCTGGCACTCTATCCACTGCACCACCTAGCTGCCCTAAGAAACCTTAGAGAATATTAATATTCTACAGACAAGATTTTACAGACAAGAAAATTGAGGCCTAGAGAAGATAAAGGACTTGCTCAAAGTCATATAGGAAATATGCAACAAAGCGGGGTGTAGAAAACAAGTCTTTTGGGTCCTGCAATCCAATTCCTTCTTTGTTTCATTTCACATCACCCCAGCACACTGGGAATAGGTTCTTATTTACTGCTGTGTTTTTGTAATGCCAAGTAGAGTGGGAATTTTTGCTGGTTTTTGTTTGAGTTCTTCTCAGCAATCGGGTGCCTTTGACTGAGTCTTGCTTTTGTTTCAATCAAGAGTCTTTGATTGAATCAGGAGTCTTTGGTGACCTGCTTAAGTCACAAGAAAGCCTAAGTCCCATGAGTTTGAGTCACATGGTAGCGATGCCCTCTGATCCTGAAGAAGTATATATATACTCTGAGGTCAGTATTTTGCTTGGGGCTCGCTCACTGGAAGAGTCTTTTGTGATTTAACCAGATGAGACTCTGGGTAGCCACTGTTAAGGAGCCCCCAGGCTTTGAAAACCCAGATCTTGGTGCTTCTTTCTCTGGTAACTGTTTATGCATTGCTTGGACAGATAGCTAGAAGGCTGTCTGCTGATTTGTGTTATTTTACTCTGTTCATACAATTTCTGTTTGTGTTTTCCCTGAAGTTCAGGGTACTCACTTTTTCCTCTCAACTAAGTGGATGATATATCTATGTTTAATTAAAGTGAGACTGTAAACCCCTTAAAGTTTCTTTCCTTAGAAAAGCAGATCAAAGAACCTGTGCTAGCAGCCCTCCTGTGTGCTGGTGTTGTTGGTCTTACACAGCCACAGTAGCAGCAAGTAGCATTGTTGTTACAATCTTCCATCTTGTGTTCTATTTCCATTTGAAGCTTTATTTTCCATCTTTATAGATTTAAACATATACATATGTATGTATATGTGTAACTCTCTTAATTGCATAAGTCTAGGTAGGTAGTACAGTGGATAGAACACTGGGCCTGGGGTCAAAAAGACCCAAGTTCAAATCTGGCCTCAGACACTAGCTGTGTGATCTTGGGCGAGTCACTTAACTTATGTTTGCAATCACAGGGAATCTAGTAGAAACATATATGTTCATGAGTGAGTATACAGGAGTCACTAACAGTGTTATGATCCCCATTTCACAGACGAGGAGACTGAGGCAAACTTCCAGGGTCATTATGAGATGAAATACAAAGTGCTTAGCACATAGTAAGCTCTATGTAAACATTAGCTATTATTATTATCATTAGAATGTTTACATTTACAGATATGCTTTGTGCATGTCTATATATTAATATAGTTATCTATCACTGGACATGAAATACCTGATTGCTAATGATGGAAACAAGCCTTGCATCACAGAGTTTCGAGAACTGGACATCTGTTTCAGCTCTGCCATTAACTAATGGTGGCCCTAGAACAACTCACTTAACTCATCTTAACTTGGTTTGCTAATCTGTAAAAATCTAAAATAATGCTGTCTTTATCTTCTTCATAGGGTTGCTATGAAGAGTAAATGAAATCATAGACAGAATTTAAACATTCTAAGTGCTATTGTTATGAAGTACTAGATTTGGAGTCAAAAAGGCTTGGGTTCAAAACTTCCTCTGATGCTTACTACCTGTGTGACAAGTAAGCCTCAGGTCACTCTCTAAAACTATCAGTTAGAGGCTGTGTGTGATCTCTGATGGTGGATAGAATTCCCATGCAGGAAAAAAAAAAATCATGTATCCTTGATGCGTTCTACTGGAAATGGTAGGAATCTCACTAAATCAATGACTTAGTACCTGCCTGCCAAAGAGCTTGGTGTATATGCATCATCTCACTAATTCTCCCAATGCTTCTAGGAGGAAATTCAGTATTTTCAACTACTTCACACAACTAATAAAACAGAAGGAGTGAGTATTGAAAATTCTTACCCCATGGCCAGCAGTGAGTCAGTGGGAAAACAGCGAACGCAGCCCAGTTCTCCTAGCTCAGAACCAGCCCAGTGTTCTGCCCACTAGAACATTGTCATGTTTTTGTAGTGGTTGTTTTTTCCCAAGCTGAGGGAGAACTATTCATCATCTGCATAACACAGCCGCTTGGCAGATTTAACCAAGTCAGCTGGTTTGAATGTTATTGCAAACTATCAGCCCCAAATAGTATTCAATTTAACTTCTCTGGAAGGAGATTTTAGTTTTTACCATTTGTCCTTTGAGCCACTTCTCACACGATAATAAGCAAAGTCCACATATTTACCTTTTCATAATATCCTTTAGTTACATTTCAGAAAATTATTACCCTTACCTTATCTTTAACATCCAAAGGACATTTGTTCTCATTAAGAAATTTCAACGTGTCTACATGACCATGTCGAGAAGCCCAATAGATTGCATTTGATCCAGCCTGTTCAGAAATAATATAAAAAATGACTCCCAGATAGCTGATGGCCTCTCTTCCTATACAAACTCATGAGCAAAGCATAATACTTTGTTGGTTATACATTTCTAATTTAATAAACTAAGACCAAATTTCTTAAGAACGTCTTTCCAAAGAGCTAGGTATGACAATAAATAATACTTCCTAAGAATTATGCAATTACCAGATAATCTTTGATACTTTAAGGAACATAAGCAAAAACATCCAATCGTTCTAAAATGATACGGAAAGTGATTACTTGAACGATGTAATGGTTATCAGGAGCAAATCAGCGGCATCAACATTACTACCATGAGATCCTTCTCACAGTATGTGTTTTTATGGAGACACAATTTCAAAGACTATCGTAGTATTTATTGCTCTTCCACTGTTGCCCTAAAAACATGCTGGCAAATTTAATTTCTGGTAATGTGAAATAAATAATGGAAACTTTCCCAAGCATGATATTTAACATTATTCAAGAAATATTATGAGTGAGAAATAAAATCTGGCAATATACAAAGAAAAGAATAAACAGCATAGCATCATAGAGAGAGTGTAAGTTTAACAGACTTGGGGGTTGATCATGAGATCAGAGACTTAGAGATGGAAGGGAGCTTACAAGCCATCAAGTCTTTGCCCCTCATTTTACAGATGAGGAAACTGAGACCCAAAGAGGTCATGTGATTTATCTGAAGTAGGATTCTAACTCAGGACTTTGTCACTGAGTCTAACACTCCCACTACACCACATCCAATACTTGCTACCAGTATGGCAGAGCCTCATGTTCTCATAAGGAAAATGGTGGCAATAAATGCTTGTACTTCCTCAACAGGAATTTTGTAGAGAAAGCATTTTGTAAGCTATGAAGAGATATGTAAATAGCGCTGTTATTATTGGACACAGTCCAGAGGCAGAGCATCTAACTTCACCTATAGGTGGATTATTACTGAATATTTAAGTAGTATATTTTAATTTATGAAAATTTGAAAAATGAACTAGGTACCACTGTACATTTCCCTGTTATTTTTAAAACAATGTGATACTATATTAAAAACAAAACATCCCAGCCCCCTTACTATTCATTCATTTGAAATGAAACAGAATTATCACCTTATCCTGGACATCTATCCTTGCCCCTCTCTTAATCAATAATTGCAGCATCTGAATATTCCCACATCCAGCAGCAATCAGTAACGGAGGTGTTCCATGCTGAGAATAAACAAGAGGAATATGCTTTTCAAATACTTGAGGTTTGGTAAGAAAGAGAATATGCCCACATTTAAACGTTAGTATCAGTGTCATAACTTTCCCCATCAGCCTTTTCCCTCTACAATCAACAGCAATGTAGCCCTGCTTCTTCATAAGAAGCGGAAGATGGTCAAAAGAGCCATATTTCCCTGACCCAGATTCACCTTTTAGATTCATAATTTAAAGTGACATTTCCATTTGTAAGAATGAGTGGCTTTCAAATTTAGCACATCATTTGACTCTGATGTGCCAAAAGAGTCTCTAGTTTTATTTCAAATCAACTTGTAAACTAAAGTGACATTGCCCTGTAGTTTGAGGGTCTCCAACTAGCTGGGTATAGGGGAAATCGGCTGTGCTCCTTTCACTGCAAGCTTTTCAGGCATATCCTACTTTTAGCCCTTTGCCACAAGATGACATATAAGTCAGCTCATCCTAGGAGAATCCTGTCAGACCTTGTTAGGCTGATTCACATCGTAGTTGGTCAAAGAGCCCAGTAGGTGCTGAAGCCCAGGAAGGTTGTCATCATTGATGGCATGAATGACTGCTTTCATCACAAAGGAATCTTCTTCATCCTTGAAGGAAACAGATAAGAAAAAGGAAGAATAAATTGGTATACATATATATATACACACATACACACATGTTCATATACATACAACATATGCACATACATCTATTTTTTAAAATCAATGAGGATATAAGGGCTTTTTATAGGAAAGGTATAAGGTATAGAATTCTAATTCCAAAACTATCACAGGTAATGAAGGGAAACATGTATCCAAAGCTACTAAAATACTTCCTTTAAAAATAAAATTACTGCTCTCTTTTGTTTTCACGTGATTTTCATTTCTTAATATATCTTTCCCTACTTCCCTTCCCCATGGGGCTATCAAAGAATAATGAAGAAGAAAAAAGAAAGAAAAAAACAAGCATTTCAAAAAAATTAACCAACATAGAAACTGAATCTGACAGTATATGAAATGTTCCACACCCATAGTCCCCCACTTCTGCAAAGAAGGAAGGAGATGCATTTTCTCAACTCATCTTTGGGACCAAGCTTGATCATGTAATTATATAACATTCAGTTTCTTTTACAAAATTTATATTGTAATAGTAATTATGTATCTTGTTTTCCTGGTTCTATTTCCTTCACTTTGTATCAGTTTATAGAAGTCTTCCCATGTATCTATCTCTGTATTCTTTGTATTCACTGTTTTTCACAGTGCAGTGATATTCTATTACTTCGATGTATCATAAATTGCTTAGTGATTTTCCAGTCAATGTGCATCTATTATGTGCTATTAGTTCCTTGAGTATGGGGACTGTTTTTTGCCTCTCTTGGTATCCCTCGTGTTTCGCATAAAGCCTGGAACATAGTAGGACTTAATAAATTCTTGCTCACTGAGTGATGTGTAAGGCACCTTTCTGTCCTTTACCTTGTTGAGATATATGTTTATGAGTGGGATTTCTGGGCCGAAGAGTATGGAAAGCTAGTTTATTCCACTGAACAATGAAAGCATCCTCAGAAATTACAACAAATTCAGTATTATGTAATTTATAAAATCAACTACAACTTTTTGTTTATAGCAAGAGCATGTCAAAATACCAACCTCAGCTACCACTAAGATAAATGCAATAGGAACCTTAGAGACGCAGCCTGGTACTGTGGAAAATCACTCTTGCTATGGAGTCTGAGGACCTGGATTCAAACTGGTGAGTCACTTAACTTCTCTGGCCTCAATTGTCTCACTTGTGAAACAAGGGGAGTAGACTAGACAGCCTCTAAGGTTTTTTAGGGCTCAACATTGATGATTTTACCACAACTTAAATTATCTTTATGAGTAAAGAAAGGGCAAAGCCAAAGATCATGTATTTGAAAATCGTAACAATAATAATGATAATGGCTAGCTTTACATAGTGCTTTAAAGGCTTGAAAAGCACTTTACACATATTATCTCACTTAAAATGAATTTGTGCTGTCTGCAGTACATTTATAGGTCAGGCTATGCTAAGAATGAGACGTTAAAAAAAAGACTGCCAGAAATTTAAAATAAATACACAAAACAAAACTAGGCTCAAACTTTTAGATTTATAAATTTGTGACTATGTCTTCCAAATGTATAAACACTGAAGAAAAGAGTACATTTATGCAGACCTAATATAAGGGGTTGTTTGTTGGGGGGCAAAATGGCCAAAACACCTTTTTCTTTTCTGTTTTCTCTGTTCTGTAGCTTTAAAAATCCACATGGAGGCTTTAGTAATGTAGTTATTTACTTTATTCAAGAATATAGCCTGCATGAAGGTTGATTTTGTGAGCTCTTAGTTACAGCACACACTTTCAGATATGCCACCATTTCTGTTTTTATATTGCCATCAAAAATGCCTCACAGAAAATGTCTATATACGAGAAATGCAAGAAGAATTGGGTTGAAAAAAGAAGAGGAAAAAAAAGAGAGAGGACAGAAGAGGAAAGAAAATGGGGGATGAAAAGAAAAGAGGAGGAAACGTGAAACTTCTAGAGTAACTTCTAGAGTAACCTTATAACTAACATAATAGGAAATAAGTCTCTGGATGGAAAATAGCTTCACATGATACCATAACATGCTTGTTTTATATTCTGCCTTGGTTGACATTAACCCTGCCAATAATTCATCTAAAAATTTTAGCTATTATTTTAATCTATACAATTTTGCTCATTAGCACCCTTATCTTAGACTACTAGTTCTCACTCTTTTTTCTTCCCCCCCTCACCATTCATTCTATCACTAGCTATTTGGAATCCCTTTTCTTTAATTTTATGTTTCCTCTTATTCTATTCTCCATGTTCAATATCTTAGGTTAGTGTCAGGGTAAATCCAATGTCAAAATAGAAGCCATGGATAGAATTCCTGGATGCTATTCAGTAACCATGAAAATATTAGGTTGCCAGAAACAGGACAGTTCCCATAGCAAGCCTATATCTGTAGGGTTTCTGTCCCTTCAGATCTAACAAAAAGCCCTGTTGTTTGACTGTCAGGGGAAAGGCTCATCTAATTATTTGATTTGTAGGAGAAAGACTTTAGAGCCTTATCAGGAGGGCTAATCTGAGATTAGCTTTCAATTTGGATGGGGGGGGGGGAGGATCCATATTCACTCTAAATGGCCTTTGGCCAGTGAGTACACTGTTAATAAATCAAATATAGTTTTGGCAACAAAGCTTAGGTAATAAAGCTTCATAACTCCTCTTAGAGCATAACAGCAGCTTTTCTTACATTTTCTTGCTCCCCTGGGGTGGTTTCCTCTTTCTCTAATACTACTTATAATCTGAGATTCCATATTATCAATGGAAGCAGATAGCTCTCATTTTACTGTCTGTAAATGGCGAGGAAACATAAGGCCCTTTTAGGATGGACCGATTCCTTCCTTTAACCACTCTATTGAAAAGGAGGGATGCGGAAGAAGGAGCAACACCAACCATAACAAAGAAGAAAATGCAGAAGAGTATACTCTATCAGTTTCCTTTCAAGAAGAGCTAAAACAGTAATATAATTGCTACATTATTCAGGTTCTAAACTATTTTAGGCTGCAGAGGAAAGGTGTAGCTTAAATCATGTACACACATGATATTAAGAAGAGACCATATGACAGTCAACACGCCTGCTTACCAGAGTATCATCGCTTCTGGCAACGCTCATGTTACTCCTAGACAAGAAGGATCTGGATAATCTTTGGCACAGTGATATCAATCGAACAGATTGCTTGGAAGAGTCACATGCACAGACACAGAAAGAGAGAAAGAAAATTTTAGGTAACAATTCTCCAATGACACTATAAATTGCCGATTGCAGATGAATGCTCTGCTGACATGGGAGAGTATGTGAAGCATGATTAGACAGAGTGAATTCTATCAGTCTATTAAGTGAAAGGTATTCTACTTCTTTAGGAAACAATCCTACAGGGCATTTAAAACAGATACAAATCTGCTGCAACAAAGGGTTCTCTTTTCCTTGGTATTTCATTCCATGATAGGTTTGGAACCCCATTTCCCTCTCAGTTCACATTTGAAAATTTCTTCTTATGAATGTTATCTGTACCATGATTCAGGCTTTAGAGTCTTCCTTGCTAATAAAGCACAGCATGTTGTTGCTCATTAAAGGTTAAAAACAATATATGAGCTTTAGTAAACTAGGAAGGAGATCATGAAACCTCACCAAAGGGCAGAAATCCATCTATTCACCAACAGAGAAAGAATTCATAGGATCATTGATCTAGAGCTTGAAGGGACTTAATTTTACAGATGAGGAAATTGAGGCCCATAGAGGTTAAGTAACATGCTCAAGGTCACACAGCCTCAGATACCATGGCTGTTTCCATTGTAGCACACTGCCTTCAGGTGAAGAATTATTTGATTTGTAGGAGAAAGACTTTAGCATTTAATGACAAAGGCAGAAGCAACATGGCAGAAGTTTATGCATCTGAAGCATTTGGCTATTCTTAGTAAGTTCTGAACCTTTACAGGAGGACCAATGCAAAATGAGGCTGAGATTCACTGAGGTGGGTGGAAGTCATATCAGCTGGAAATGTACATGTCCTTGCTCCCACATGGTACTTTTGATGGCGATCCCTTGAGCATGGATTTCCTTTGGGGATGCAAAAATGAGGAACATTTCAAGTTCAATGGAAAGAGGTCTGGATTTGGAGGCAAAAGGTGTCCATTTGAATTCGTTTTGCTATCCATTACCTGGGAGAAATTCTAAAGAGTGTCTCCTTATTTGTAAAACAGGGATTGGGCTAGATTATCCTCAACATTCCTCTCAATTCTAAATTTATTAGCCTATGATCCCAGCATGGAGATAGGGCCATTATACTTAATTTTTTATTTGACTCTGTATGCCACCTGTTATATTAAGAAACTGAAGGCTGACTTAGGGCTTTTATTTATGTGCCCCACATTGTCCCTTAAAGGGAAGAGCAAAATGAAATGGATTGGTGGGTTGAAGGAATAACAGAGGTTAAATTCTTGTGATAGTGCTGAATTTTTTTTAAATTTGCTTCCAACAGCAAGGAAAATACTAATCACAAAACAAAAGGAACACTTTTAGCTAATAATCGAAACATTCTTCATTTAAATGTTAAGCTACTTAAAATAATGAATAAATGAATTAAAATCGACAAATATTTATCTGCTCTTAGAAACAGTATTTTATGATTAATTTTGAGTTTGTTCAAAGTATGTAGTTTTTTATTATTATAATAGTTAATAATACAAAATGCCATTTAAAAGTAGGGTATTGCGTATCTTGACTAAAACAATTTAAAAATTATTAAACAGCAAGAAACAATCGGATAATTTCATCTTACATGTCAACAAAATAGAACAGAATTTCAGAGTGAAAATAAAAATAATTAATACTACTACTTTATGTAACATACTCACCTTCCATTTTTTTCGGGCTGCAAACTTTTTGAATTTTTCCATATTTACTGCAGATGCTTTCCTACTAAGTGCTTGTTGACTATCTTTAGGCTAAACAGAGAGTGAAAAAACAAAATTTAAAAGAATTCCTTCTACATTACTTTATTGTAATTAAGCTTCTCTGTATTCTCATATCTCATATTATTCAATATAAACATGCAGCTTATTAAAACGCTTAAGAATGGTTTGGGAGTGGGAACCTGGAAGCTATTTACAAAAGCTTATCCCAGTAGGGAAAAAAGAGTCACTCTAATAGGAGAAAAGAAAATGCAGATGAAGTTGAGTGGAAAGATTCACTGTAAGGATTATGTGACTTCAGCAAGGGAAAAATGTTACCTAATGTTTCTATGTACTCAATATTTGTGTAATACTTTTTCTTTTGATAAAATCATATAATTTGATGTTTCCAGGTGCCTTAGAGACAAGCTATCTAAACCTTCCGTACAATATCTAAATTCTTTCTTTTGCATCTCTGAAACATGGTCACCTAGGTTCTCCTTTAATATCTCTTGTGACAGAAAGGTCACTATCTTCATGGATAATTTATTCCCTAGTTATGGCAACTTTAACTGTTAGATCAATCAACGCTTTTGTTCAATCAAAATGTGCCTTCAGTATCTTCCCCTGATTAGTCATAGTTATGCTCTATTCTACATGAAAAACCTTCAAATATATGAAGACCTAGTTTTCCTTCAGTCAGACTTTTCCCTCTTTTTCTCTTCTCTAGGTTAACATGCACACTTTATTTCTTCAACTATTCCTCTGTAACAAAGGCTTTTCACCTTTTTGATTGCTTTCATCTGAAATTTGAAGATATGGATCTGGAGAAATGGAAACATTACTTCAAATGTGATCTCATGTGATACGCAATAGAAAAGAATATTAACTTGCGGCTTTATATAAGAGCTAAAGATTTTAAAATCTAAAAAGATTTAAAATATGACATCATATAACACTTACCTTAATCCAAGGATGTTGCAAACTATCTTGAATTGTCATTCTTTTCCTTTTGTGGGGAGGAGGAAAAAAAAAAGCATTTTAACTGGCAAGCATTAAGGTTGTCTCAAGGCAAACACAGCAAACCATATGTCATTGTTGTTTTAGTTATGTCTGACTCTTAGTGACCCTAAACTTAGGCTTTTCTTGGCAAGGATACTGGAGTGGTTTGCCATTTCCTTCTCCAGCTCATTTTACAGATGAGGAAACTGAGGCAAACAGGGTTAAGTGACTTGCTCAGGGTCACACATAGTTGTCTGAAGCCAGATTTAAACTCAGGTCTTCCTGACTCCAGGCCTGATGCTCTATCCAGTGCACTACCTAGTTGCCTGGCAAGCCATATACAGAAACTCTAAAGTACTGCCTACACAGGGACAGCAGGCTTTATAGAAAAATGCTGAAAGCTAGACCTGCATCTTTGCAAATCATTTGCCAAGCCTGGATAAGAAAGCCTGTGCCTATGTAGAGGACATCTCATTTTCAGAACCCTTTTCACATAGCATGCTTTCCCTTTGCCAACAAAAAAGCAGCCAGTATCCAAAAAGCTCAAGATTTTACTCATGCTCATAATGACTAGGTAATATACATCCCCGTATAGGCAGGGATAACAGATACTTACTTTGGGTCCTTAACTAGAAGTCTTCTTATGAAGTCTTTGGCTAGAGCACTGGTATTACTGAAGAATTCTTCCTCAAATTCATAGTTCACAGCAGATACATTTGCCAATGTTTCCTGCTTTGTATCACCAAGGAATGGTGAGGTACCACTGAGACTATAAAAATAAAAATGGAATGCAGGACATTTATAATTACTCCCTGTGTACCAAGCTGTTTTTGGTAACTGATAAGGGAAGAGTGGAAAAAAGATTATTTCTTATATGTAGAGACATACCACTTTAGAAGATTTACCTTTTATAGGATAGTTGATTATAACTGGCAAAAGCTTTGACTTAATTAAAAGATTCATTTAAAAAATCAAGTTGGAACAATCTAGTCATCTAAAACCCCCTTTTAAAAATGTTCACAGCAGTGACCAATAACAAAGCTTTCATTCACTGTGATGTTACAGTTTGGGGATAACATTTAGAATCAGAAGTAAAAATTTAATTAAGAAAAGCTAAACATGCTCTATACTGTAATAGAATACAAGTGCAAAAAAAGGGATTTAGATATTGTACAGAAGGTTTAGATAGCTTGTCTCTAAGGCACCTGGAAACATCAAATTATATGATTTTATCAAAAGAAAAAGTATCACACAATTTAATATTAAGTAGGATGGCCAAACTCAGATGGAACAAAATTTTAAGGTCACTAAATACAGATACTTTCAAAGAAAAATATGTGCCTGTGTTTTGGGAACTTGGGTACTTACAGAATGTAGGTTATTACACCAATGCTCCTAGGAAGGAAAAAAATACATATTTATACATCAGAAGGGTAATGAAATAAATCAGAAAATAAACAGAATCATGGAAAGGTTACTCACCACATATCTGCCTCAAGACCAAGAGGTTCATAGTTTACTATTTCAGGAGCTAAGAAAAAACAAACATGTCTTAAGTTCTGGAAATAAAGGACCCAATAGTTGCTACTATTATGTAAATTTGAAACAAACAGTTAAAAAATTATTCTCTTAAAATCAGAGAAGTATGAGAAATGTTTCCATGGAAAAATGGTTATTCTTCTACCATAATCTAATGCCTACAGGAACATCACACTCACCAACAAACTCTGGGGTCCCAAAGATATTTTTAAATTCATTTCCAAAGTCAATTTTGTGTGCCAAGCCAAAGTCAATTATCTTGATCCGAGGTTTTGGGACATTCCTATCCAGAAGCATTATGTTTTCAGGCTTTTGAAAAGAAAAATTAAAAGCTATCATATGTTATTCTGAGGAAATAGCTACAAAATATTTCTTACCCTCTCCCAAAATAACTAAGGTCTTTGAGTATTGGGATCATGTCTTATATTTCTTTATATTCCTCACAGTGTCTTGCAGAGAGAAGGATAGGTCTATTGTGATCAACTAGTTAATTGAGAAGCCCAACCTGGCTCATTACGTTGTGCTACATGCTACCACATCCCTCAGTTCTGAGAGTATCTCCAGTTGGGATGGGAATGTGTATAGATAGAAGGAATTCCTGTGGCATCTAAAGTAACTATGAGCAAAATAGATGGAACTGTGGCTTTCAGTCTCTATCCAAGGAAATGTTAGTAGCTCAGAGGTAAACTGAAAGTATTTCCTCAATTTAATATGTACCATGTATTTACTACGTGCAAACACCTGTCCTAGACTAATACAAAGATATGTAAGACACAATCGCTGCTTTCCATGAGGTTACAAACCTTTCCATAAAAAGAGGTGAGAGATTTCTATGCTATGTATTTAAAAATTTTTTGTATTTCATTTGCTAATTCCATTCATTAAGTTCTTAAGTGAAATCTATTTCACACATAGCTTTCCTTGAACTGTCAGTTTTTAAAAATACCAATAAAAACCATTTTTTAAACAAAGAACTTACATACCTTGCTTTATAGATAGCAACATACCTTTAGATCAAAGTGAGCGATGTGCTGGGAATGGAGGTAGTAAACACCATTAAGGATTTGTTTGAGAAATTCAGTTGCTTCTTCTTCAGTCAAAGATTCTTTTTCAGCTAAAAAGTCAAAGAGTTCTCCACCTGCAACACTGTGAGAAAGGAAACAGAGCTATTGATGTATATTCTGAAATGACATTAATTTATCTTTTGCTTAGCTTCTTTCACAGACATATGACAGAATATCTGACAGCTCAAATTCCAATCCTGAAAAAAAATAAAGAATTAAGAATTGCTGAAGCCAACATAGGGCAATATGGGCAGCTAGGTTGCATGGTAGATAGAGCACTGGGCCTGTATTTAGGAAGATTCATCTTCCTGAGTTCAAATCTGGCCTCAGACACTTACTAGCTGTGTGACCCCGAGCAAGCCACTTAATCCTGTTTGCCTCAGTTTCTTCATCTGTAAAATGAACTGGAGAAGGAAATGACAAGTCACTCCAGTATCTTTGCCAAGAAAACACCAAATAGGGTCATGAAGAGTCAGAAAAGAATCAAAAATCCCTGAACAATAAAGCCAATATGTGAGAAGTCATAAGTACTTTTAGACTTGAATTTTACATCATTTATCACACTGATCAACTGCTTTGGAGACAGTTGTGTTAATGTGGAACTGTTCTTCCTAGAATGGAGAAGGGGAAGATTAAATCATTTTTTAAAAATAATTTTAATTTTTAAAAGTAATCTTAAATACATGAATACAAATGATTTACTTTGCTGCATGATTTACAGTATGTCTCCCTTTCCAGATTTTAAGATGATGATCTCAAAATATGTATAACAGGAAACTCTTCAAAAAATAAAATGGACTAATCAATATTTTTATATAACTTTTGTAATTTAACCACACAGAGAAATAAAGCCACAACTCAACTGCAGTTAAGACAAGGTACATGTTAAGTACATTACCTTTTATTAGGGAAGACAATTATTGAAGGTGTGTGTGTATAGTAATCTCTGTTTGCACTTTATAGATATTGGTGTTTGTTAACTTAAAAGGGGAAAAAATCAGTTTTCCTAAAAGCAAATTCCAGATTTTGAGATTTTCCCCTTATGTGCCATATGACTGTATAATATATATGTGAATACATGCATGTACATGCTTTTTTTTTTTAAAATCTTCCTTCCTGAAAAGCTTCCCTTGATATTTAAAGATGTTCAAACATGACTTCCTATCACTGGGAACCTGTTCCACTCTATCAACTACTCTACAAACTGATATGAGGCCAGAGGCCAGTGAGCTCAGCACCTGTGGAGAAGAGAATATTGAGCTCTATCAGAGGCTAAAACACCTGAATCTGTCTGCCCTTACTCAATGGCCTCTCTCTGGCCTCCTTCAAATCCCAGCTAAAATCCAGTCTTTTATAAGAAACCTTTCTTGATACCCCTTAATGCTAGCCCTCACCCTCTGTGATTCTCTCCAATTCATCCCGTCTATGTCTTGTTTGAACATTGACTGTTTCTATGTTGTCTTCCCCCATTAAACTGTGAACTTTTTGAAAGCGGGGGTTATTTTTTGTCTTTCTTTGTATTGTCAGCATGTAGCACAATGCCAGGCATAGAGGAGGAGCTTACTAAATGCTTACTTTTGCTGCTGTTGTTCCTGCGGCATAATCGACCCAATAGTAAATATGTTAAGGAGAGGAGATGAGAGAGGGGTTGAACACTCCTCTAGTTGGAGCGGGGCAGCACCAACACCTGGGACAGTAGATGAGCGAAATCAGAGTTGTGTGTGTATGTGAATCTTTACTGAAGTCTAACTCTAATGTCCACTGCCTCACCATGACACAGAGGTAAGATTAGGTTCTTAAAAGCTATGGTAAAAGAGTACAAGCTAGGATAGACCTTTAATACTCCAAGGATTTGTGATCTCATCAATGTGGATATTCTCTTCAGCGATACAGATTACAATAGATCCTTCCAGTCCATCCTTTCCTCCCTGTTCTCCCAGAAAATTGCCATAGAGAGTTCACTTATCACACTATAGTCCCTTTTCATGTTCTCCTTACAGAGATATCTAAGGTATGTGAGGGCTGTCCATGTGATTGGCCCATTTTTTTTTTCTGGTCATATATTCTTCTGATAAAATCCTTCATACCACTTCTGCCATGTAATTCTTTATTTGAGATGTGTTGCTGTCTACCAAATTTAAAAGGATTCTAAGCCTAGCAACAAATTATTTGTCTGTCCTCCAAGGAAAAGCCTAGTTAAGTGTGGTGAGGCTCATCATCAGAGGACTGGCAACCAAGATGATGAATTTTTATTTTTGTGACTGCAATTAACTGCCTACTTAATTAGTATGGAAAAGGGTTGTGAACCATGTAAGTGGAGAGAATTATCCAAACTGATGAAGCCAAGGATCCTTGAATCATTTGTAGGTTACAGTTAAGAATGAAAGCAGTAAGGAAGCTTGGAAAGTAGATATTCCAACCCCATTATTTGAAGATGAGCCAACTGAGAACCACCAGGTGGGTGAAAGAGGAATTGGGAGATTATGAAGTTAAATCATCAACCAATGTGAATACTGAAGACTCCTAGTTTAAGGACAAGAGTTGAAAAAAAGAGGAAGATGATGAGCCAACTGCTAAACTCCTGGAGAAAGGAGGGAGAATGCTCTGGGTTCCAGTATATATTAGCCACCATGGTCTGCACTGGGTCTAAAATTTTGATTGATTGGACTTCAAAGGAGGTGAAGCTGAAGAGTAATGGTAATATAGGGAGAATGTGGATGTGGAAGTAGTGGGCAAGGGGTATTCCAATTCCCCTTCAAAGACCAGTATATTAGGGAGTGTGAGAATAGGTACTGCCATTGCTGGGGAGTATGGTTGGGAAGGCATTGTATTCAGGAGGAAGCCAGGTCTTAGTGAGAGATGGTAGATAGAAGAAGGGAGACAGAAAAGAGGTCCAAGATGAAGGGAAATTTATTTGTTATGGAACAAAGATTCTAGAGGCCATAACGAAAGGGGTTGACATGAGTGGAATGGGGCATGATTGGGGTAGGGTTGAAGAGAATGAGGATGAGAGAATGGGAAGTAGAGGTTAGGGATAATTTGTTCTTATAGAGTAGGTGATTAATAGGGATAGCAAAAGAAACAGGAGGCAGGAGAGTGTTAGCCACGAGGATAGTAGTAGGTACAGAAACATACTCTACCTCAGTCATGCATAGGGATGCTCACATACTAGAGGTCACTATCATCCACAAGTGTTCTACTTCCTCAAACACAAACCTTCTTTCACCTATTTGACCATAACCAATCATTCCATCTCTCCATAAGTTTCACTCCTCCTAAACCGATTTCTCACCTTTGAGACCTCCAATCCCTCAGTAGTTTCTTGGACCATTAGCCTGGTTCCAGCTTTATTTCTTCCCTTTCCATTCCCTCACCCTTTTGTTCTATTAAGAGCTATTCATCTTTTCTTAATTTTATTAGCTGAAGATTACTGTTTCCTCCACACCTATTTGCGAGTTGCTGACTAAAGCCAGAGGAAGTGATACAATCATGCTGAATAGGTACGTTATAGATTCATGCTATCCAATGTCAACGGGGCCCTCACTGCAGAAAGGCAATCTTTTTATTACCCTCTAGTTGATTCCCTATGTCACTCCTCACAGAAGCTATTCCAAACATTCATACTCTTTCCTCCTTAAGCATTCCATAATTCCTTCTCCCCCACTCCACTTAATACCTTGCCCCTCACTTAGAAAAGTGAAATCATTTGCCATGAACTCCCTCTTCTCACCTTTTTCTTCCACTTAAAAGTTAATGACATCATGTCCTATTCTATGCCCTTTTTTCCTCTCCGAATGTGTGAGGTAGCCTTTCTCCTTGCCAAGATCAACACTTTTATTTACTGATTTCTTCCCTACTGTCTTCAAACATGACCATCTCTTCCATCCTTAAAGACAAACAAATAAACAAAAAACTACACTACCATCCCCTCAAGCTGTCAATCAATATCTTACCTCCTTTTGTGAACCAAACTCCTAGAAAAAGTCCCCACTCTATCTCTACTTCATTTCCTCTCACATACTCCTCAACTAACTGCAGTCTGGTTTTTGACACAATCACTCATCTGAAATTGCATGTGACACTACTGACCATTCTTTCCTCCTAGATTCTCTATTCTTTGTTTTTTTTTGACATTACACTTTGCTAGGCTTCCTACTTGACTGACCAATGCTTCCTCATTTTGTTTACAGGCTCATCATCCTTATCACTCTCTCTAATTACATGTATTCCCCAAGGTTGGGTCCTATGCCCTCTTCTTTTCTTCCTCAACACTCTCATTCTCAGGTAACCTTATCAGCTCCCAAAGGTTTCATAATCATCTCTATGCAAATGACCCACAGATCTATATATCTAGTCCCAAGTTCTCCTCTGAGACTCAATCCTACCTCATGGCTATTGGACATTTCAAACTGGATGTCCTGGAGACACAGGAAAAGACAGGTTGGTGCCAGACTGTGAAGGGTTTTCAAAACCAACCAGAAGAGTTTCTATTCTATCCTGGAGGCAGGTGTGACTCACTAGACTAGTACTCTATGAACTGTGCCACCTGCCTTATCTATATTTCTCATATGTGGCGATCTGCCTCCATTCTTTTGCACTGGTGGTTCCCCATGTTTGAAATGTACTCTCTTCTCACCTCTCTATAGAGTTTCTCTCTTCCTTGAAGATGTAGCTCAAGAGCTATTTTCTATCTGAAACCTTTCCTAATCTCAACTAACCGTTTGTGCCTTTCCTCCCAGGCAATGTTATGCATGGAATACTGGGTTCATGGTTTTTCCTCAGAGTCTCTCCCCTTTGTGCCTACAACTTGGGGAGGGACCCCGAGCCTAACATGATGCACTGCACAATTTCACATACTTAAAAAAGATAGAAGCTTATTGATAGGGGTGCTCCCTCCAGTGATACAAATCATTTATGCCTGCCCATTTTGTGACTCTTGTCTCTGTCCCCTCCCCCCTCCCATCAAAGTTTGCCTACTATGTGTCAAGCACTGGACTAGGCATATTTTCAAATATTTAGGAACCCCATATTTGGTCATCTTCCCTACTAATTCTATTTGAAGCCTTCTATCAATTTTCAATCACTTTTCGGAAAAACGGACAATATAGCTATTTGCTTACAGGGTAATTTTTATTCCTCGTGTCAATCACAACAAATAAACAATGGTTTTGGAGGAATGATGACTGGAAAACAGCCTTCCTCTTTCTACTCCTCAAAAGCCTTTTATTTTTCTTCTCAGGACACTCAGGACCTTCCCTCCATATACATGGTTGGTCTTTCATATTCAAATGCTTACCTTGGTTTCTGTTTTTTTTTTGGGAGGGGGGGGGGGGGGAAACTTACCCCTAAAATGTTGGGAGGAAGAAAACCATACCAGATGATTTCTTACATGGACACTTTCCTCCCCACACACACACAAGTTTAAAACAGAAACTAAATACTTGCAACTGATGTAGCTGTAGAATAGAATAAGGATAAAAAAAGGAATCAGCAAGAAACCTTTGTGTTTCTACTCTTTGTTCTGAATTTGATATTTTGCCTAAGAAAAGAAGTGATTGATGAAAGGAATGATAAGTAATCTGTATAGCAAATCTGGAAGTGAGTTTAACCTCCTTTATTACTTTCAAAATTGAAAGTAATTCAAATATCAGCATTATCATGTAAATTTTGTGAAGTGCACTTAAGTTATTTATGAACTGCATTTTAATAAATTCTTGATGCTTATAGTGAGACTACAAAGAGTTTTTCTCCCTATCCGCTTTCTTGAAAGTCATAGGACAATAAAGGAAAAGCACAAAGGTTTGGATGGAAAGGACCTATTTTGAGCAGACTGCTATAGAAAACAATTTCCAAATTATCCCAGATGTGTGGGTCATTAGCTTCTGATGAAGAACTCCTACAAAAATATACAAATAGCTTAAAGATTTATAGCTTAAAAGGAGAGTACAATACTCTATCACCCAAATGGGATTAACTCTGGAAAGGCTACATTTTGTTTTTTTTAAACTAGGTTCCCGGACTTCGAGTCAGAAAAAGATGGGTTCATTTTCCATCTCAGACACTATCTGTGTGACCCTGGACAAGTTTCTTCATCTATAAAACAAAGGGGTTGGTTTTGATGGCTTCTAGGTTCCCTTCTAGCTCTAATACAAGGATCCTATACTCTTGTAGGTTACAAGCCCTAAATTTGCCTCATAATGAGCCATGCCTTGAGTCTACTTTTGAATAAGGAATTTTTTTTTTCTTTTTTACTTTTTTTTTTGCAGGGGGGGAAGGCAGGGCAATTAGGGTTAAGTGACTCATCCAAGGTCACACAGCTAGTAAGTGTGTCAAGCGTCTGAGGCTGGATTTGAACTCAGGTCCTCCTGACTCCAGGGATGGTACTCTACTCACTGTGCCACCGAGCTGCCCCAGGAAAATATTTCAACAAAAAGTGCACCAGTCTACCTGTACCAGAAAAATCAATACATTGAATATCTTGAAATCACCTATTGGTGTCAGCTCCACCCAAGTTGCACCTCAAGTCCTAGTGATGAGTAATGGGACCTGGACCCCTTAAAGGAAAAGACCAAGTCTCTGAAAGCAACCCAGCCCCTGATATTTGCCACACTGGCATTTTGCCTGAGGCATCTGGCCCACGCTAGCCTACCTAGATACTAAATAATCCTTTTAACTCTCCTTTCACTATGGCTCTCTGACCCAGAAAAGACCCTTAACTCCTTTCACTGTAGGAACCTGCCCTCCCCTCCCATCCGCCATTTATCACTCCTTAATCCCATCTAGACCCTATCTCTTTTACCCATGGGCCACCCCAGGCTATTCACAACTCCTTAATCCCAGATTTGAGACCTCTCAAATTTACCCTCAACCTGGTTTAGCCAGTCTACTAAATAATGCACAGGGGAGTGAATAAAATGAGAAGTGAATTTCTATTAGGTTCCCTGTTTTGGTCCTAGAAATTTTTCTGATCATCATATACAGTTGTTTGACTTCCTTTAAAAATAATAATTATGGTATGAATGAATGAAACAGGTTTTATTTAAGCACTCACAATGTGCCAAGGATAGTGTTAAAACCTGGAGAGAGAAATATTTAAAAAAAAAAAAAAGGCAGTCTCTGCCCTCAAGGTGCACATTTTAATGGGGATAAGGAGGTCTATAAGGGAATGGTGGCTAGGGTCTGGCAAGTCACAGCCATGCGCAGGGGAACCACAGGACAGTCAATTGGCATGATCTTTTCCACAAGCAATGGCAATATTAAATTAAAATTACTGTTCATTGGAGCAGGATAGAGAGAAAAACGCAAAGCAAAACACATGACTTGTGGCTCTGCCTTTAAAAGTGGAACCTATTAGAAATTCACCTCTAAAGGAGAACTGCAATTTCTACACTCTATCTACTTCATTAACACATGCTATGAATACTCTATTTAATCTAGAAGGGACAGCTCCAGGCATTCCACATTAGCATTTTCAGTCTAATCCTTCACCTGCCAACTCAAGTTCTTTAAAAGCATAACAATTAGCTTTGCAACATACAAAAATAACTCCACACAGGGCATGTATAATGTTAATAGGTTAATTTACCAGTCATCTCACCCTAAGAAACTTAAAAGCTGGCAATAATCACAGGATAAATGAAAACTCATAGTAACCATTCATATTTAGATATTATGGCTTAAGCTTTACCAGGTGAAGATCTAATAATATTTTTACTTACATTTTATAGAAGAGGAAACTGAGTTTCAATAAAAGCTATTTGCCAAAGGTACAGAGCTGGGACTAAACTCTGGGTCTTTAGATTTATTCCGCTATTCAATGACAAAAGTAAGATAAAATAATATTTTCATAAGACCTAGGTATACTTAAATCCTGATCTTTCCCTTAATCAAATTCTGATTCCTCTCTGTCCCAGATTTGCCCAAAATAACATTTCTTCAGAACTCAACTGTCCCTCTAAGCTACAAATTCAAATTCATCATAGCCTGAAGAGGTTTTAGATATTCTCTTGCTAAAAAGGTCAAATAGGAATCCTTAAACACAAAATTCTATAAATAAATATTTGGTGACTAGATATTTTTTAAGCTTTAGTGATCCATTTTGCTTTTACATTACAAACATTTGCACATTGCCTCCACCTTATGAGAGCTCTCATAACAAAGTAAAACATAGTGACTTTATTTGAGTGTTGCAATAGTTCACACCTGTGACTTGCCTCAACCTTTCAATTTTTAAGTATTTTTTTAAATTTTAAATTTTAAGTGTTCAACTGAAGTCTATTTTCTCTCCTTCCTACCCCTTTATACCACTGACAAGAAAGGAAAAAAAAAGTCCTCTTAACAAATATGCATAGTCAAGCAAAACAAATTCCTTCATTGGCTCTCTACAGATATATCTATATTTCTATGCATGCACTGTTGTGTACCCTAAATCCATTCCCTCTTCAACAGGAGGTAGATAGCATGATTCACCATTGGTCCTCTGGAGTCACAGATGGTCATCATATTGATCACAGCTCTTATAGCTTTCAAGGCTGTTTGTCTTTACCATGCCATTATTATCGCACAAATTGGTAGCCTGGTTCTGTTCATTTTATTCTTCATCTTTCATCGTGTTTAGATTTAAAAGCATTCATAATTCCGATGGTGGAGGAGGTGCCTTTAGGATAGGCTGGAAGGAGGATTCTCCTTAGCTAGGATACTAATATTGAGTTCATGGAATCTGAGAGAGACCTCAGAGACCAGCTGGCCTTAAACACCAATCACCTCTACTACAACTGAAATGTAAATTCCCTTAACAACATCCTAGCATATGGTAGTGACATGGAAAAACAAAAGTTATTAAACCTATCTGATATTAGGTGTGCAAAAGAACATTAAAAAATTGGAGATATTTCTGCATTCAAAAACTCCTTGTCTGGACAATATTCTAGAAGCAGGGACCTGTAAAATTGGATGAAACTAATAAAGGCTTTCTAGAGAAAATTAAAATACTTTGGAAGTGGATACTCATTCACCTAGGCAGCAAGATGGCCCAGTGGATAGAGCGCTACACCTCGGAGTTAGGGAGACTTACCTTCCTGAGTTCAAATCTGGCCTCAGATACTTTCTAGGGTAAGCCACTTCACCCTGTTTGCCTCAGTTTCCTCATCTGTAAAACGAGCTAGATAAGGAAATGGCAAACCACTCCAGTATCTTTGCCAAGAAGACCCCAAACGACATGAAGAGTCAGACGCAACTGAAAATTACTGAACGAAAACACAATTCATTCACTCACTGAAAAGTTGAAAAAGCTTCCCTACTTTAATAAGTCTGAGCTCACTTAGACTAGTCAAAGTAAAGAAGGTGACTTTAAGCTTCTACAGCAAAACTTGTAGTCATAGGCTCAAACCCTATTCAACAATAGGGCAGGGATTAGCAGTGGCAGAAAATATGTAATGGGATATTGTGTTTTGAAGTAAAAATGGATTTAAAGAATACTGCTATCCCTGCTTATCACTACCATACCTCCAAAACCACTATATTGTCAAGTAAAGGCCTTAGATAACTCTAGAATTCAGATTCTCAGAGATGTTTGTATCAGGTCTTCCCTTGATAATGCATGAATAAATATATGTTGGTTTTTTAAAAAACAATATCTGAAGTACAATGAGGAAAATCCCAGCTATCTTGTGAGATCTTAGAAGAAAAAACAGCTTGCATGTGGATAGCCTTAATTCTTTAATAAAACTTAAAATTCTTCTACTGAACAAAATGGAGTTAACAACTGAAAAATATTTCTCTCTCCTCATTGGAAGGAAAATATGTATATATGTATATATATATATGTATGTCATTTATTGGAAGAATGAAAACTTTATCATTCTTTCATGATTTATCATGACCTTCTGAATAGTTTGTGTAGTTGGCTCTTACAAACTACAGGAGATTATTACAGCCTGTAATTAAGATTGAGAACTCCTTGAGGGAAGGGGCTGTCTTTGCCTCTTTTTGTATCCCAAAGCTTAACACAGTGCCTGACACATAATGGGTGTTTAATAAATGTTTATGGCCTGACTGAGAAAGTCTCAGTATAGACCTTATAAATGATTAACTGAAAAAAAATCCCATCAACATCATCATCATCCTCATTCTTCTAATGCAATGATGTTCTAAACCAGTGAAGGTTAGAAGCAGCAGGCCACTAAATCATATATAAGGATCCCTGCTGGTCACATATTGATTTTAAAAACTACATATTAACATTATGTCCTACTATATTTTTACTTATTTGGTTAAGTATTTCCCAATTACATTTTAATCTGGGGACCACATCTAGGAGTGCTGGCTGCCCATTTGACACCTCTGCTCTAAACAGATTTCTATTCTTAACCTTGTGATGTAAAGAGAACATGAAGAAGGCTTTCAGCATGTTGTTGGGTGGAGCCCTGCTGGAAAATTTGCAGAAGGACATAAACAAGAGTCACACAGGAAGGGTAACCATCAATGGGTTGTGATTTGAATCACTAGATGCACAGTATTGTTGAGATCACAGATCCATTGGGTTGCATTAGGTGAAGATGGGCAGGGATATAAAAAGATGGAAGAAGAATGTATACACAAATACTTATAGCAGCAACATTTGAAGTAGCAAAGAACTGGCAGGAAAGTGGGTGCCCATCAACTTTGGAAAAATAGAACAAATGGTGGTATCTGAATATTGAATATTGTGTTATGAGAAATGCTGAATAGAAATAATTCACATAAATTTGGGAATATTCATGTGAAATGATGCCAAATGAAACAAGAATCATCAGGAGAACAATTGACACAATAGCCACGATAACATCTCAAAAAAAAATAGCACCAACACAATTTAGAATTCTGCTCAATTCACTGACCAAATGGTGCTTTCAGAGGACTGATGATGGACATTTATTTACCTTTACCACTTCTCAGCAGAGGGATGGACTACTGATGTGGAATAAGGCACACATTTTTCAGACAGTCCAATGGGTTGATTCATTTTCCTTGACCGTAATCATCTGCTAAAAGGAAGACTTCTATTTGGGGTGGTAAAGAGAATTATGGGGAAGTGATAGTGACTTTTAAAAAGAGAATCAATAAGACATTCGAAAATTAAAAATGCTCAAGAGACATTAGCCTCCAACATTTTAGATAAAGGAAAAGACTGAATTAAAAAAAAAACACTGTAGAAATCAAAGCAAAATAAACATGATCCACCATTAAAGGAAAGAAGAAAACAGAAAATAAGTACATTTAAAAAAAAATCTCTAGTAAGTAGCCTAATATTTTCCCCCAAGTTATCTCCCAGAGGTCAAAGGCTATAACTTGGAAGAGAATGGTGCTGGAGAAAATGGGAAGTCCACCATAACAGGCTTTTCTGATGAGCACTGACCCAGTGTTTCAATAATCAGCGTTCCCCAGAGTTTCAAGCTATATGATGATATAGTAACAAAAGAAAAAAAAAGAAAAAATTTACATGTAACAATAAAAAAATCTCACAATTACAAAATGGAGAAGAATTGTATGTATGGTTTAAAAAGAACTAGCATTCAGGGTGATTCACAAGATAAGCATGGCATCATGGCAGCGCTGTCAGCACAAAGGTATATAAACAGGAACACGAAGAGCCAAAATTTGGGGATAAAGCTGTAGTTGTACTGCACAGTGCTCAGACTCTTCCAGAGAGCTGTATTTTATTCAGGTTTCATACTTTTAAGATAATTGCAGAGAATTCTGAGACATTTCCAAGAAGAATCACAAAGAAACTAAAGATTATGAGAACTGAGCTCTGTGTAGTAAGGAATAGGGATTATTTAGACTAACAAACAACAGATAAATGGATTATTCTTTGGTATGAACGTTTTAATTCATATGCCACATGCATTTTTTAGAATGTAAAGAACATACTTCTATTTATGCCAATAAAAACCAGATTGAGTTTCTTCTATTTGGGATAACAAACAAGGCTGGGGAATCTGCCTGAAGTTTGAGGAACCTTCAAAACCACAAAGATTTATTGAACATCCACTATTAAAAAGATTCTGAGAAGACAAAGATTTAAAAAAAAAAAGAGGAAATTGTCTTTGCTCTCAAGGTTAACTATATGGTCAGGACACAGAAGGGCCTGAAGAAAAATGACAGACTGGTAGAACAGAAAGAAGTAGGGAGAGGGTGTGGCAATACTGGTTAGGATAAAGAACAGTTTTAGAAGGAATAAGGCAAGTGGAGAGATGTAAGAATAGGAAGTTCTGATCAGAGAGAGGAATGAGAAGTAAGAAAAATGTTCCATGGGCTACTGTTCAGGAAACACTAGCTCACAGAATGCAGCTAACAGTGAAAAAGCTCTGTCTTTATTAAATATCTTTCTGGAAATGAAACGGATGTGAAAACAAAAGGTAAGTATAAGAATCAGATTAAAGAATAAAGTAGTATCTTGAAATCATGCTGTAATAATTATAGTATAATAATTATCCTTTGAAGTCAAGGAGAAATCTCACAATGCTTCATAGAATCTAGTAATTAGATGTTATATGGGGTACAACCTCAGGTGGGCCAACAAAGAAAAAAAAAACTTTTATTGCACTTGGAAGTGGGCCCATAGGGCTTTCTTGACCTACCTACGAACAAGGACAAAGAAACCAAAAATGCTAGACCAGCACAGTCCAGGCCCTGCTTTTTTATTCTGAGGCCTCAGTCTAAGCTTTTGTGATCCATGATGACAAGGAGGCCATGTGAAAGTGGGGCAAAAGGAGAAGCTCTGCTGGCCAGACATTGCTTCAGACTTGGTAATTATATTTGGCAATAAAACAAAAGGCACCAAAAACGTAAACCAAGCTGAGCACAACTGGGGATGGAGTTTCTCTCTAAAATCAGTCTGTCTCATCGAGATGATAACAATGAAAGGTTATTATCCAGGGTAAACACGCAGACACACACATATATTCCTATTCCTCTCTATTCATTTAACTTTCTCCACTTATCCAGCCAAGTGAGCTAAAATGAAAGCAGCTGATTGTTATTCATGACCTGGAAATCCCAGTATGGAAGACAAAGATTCATTTCCACCATTTGCCCATCAGATATGTGAGCACCAATCAATCCAGAAGAGGAATTTTTGTCTATCCAGAAAACCCCAGGTCCACATTCCCCTCTTCTACAGTCTCTTTTAAGATCTAGAAAATTTAACGCAAAATAAAATCTAAATGTTACATGGACAAACTCTTTTGCTTCTGACCCTTTCAGAATCAGTAGTAGCTGACGCAATAGCTGGTATTTGCATCTTTTCTCCAATCTATGATTAGTGGGCTCGCCCCAGAACCTCACCCTGAGGGATTAAAAAACAGGAGGGTTATAAAATACAATATAAATATAAAATATATAATATATAATCATTTTTGTCTCACAGGTGGCACACTGGATAGAACTCTAAGCTTGCAGTCCTGAAGACCCAAGTTCAAATACGACCTCAGGCACTTACTTGCAATGTGACTAGCAAGTGATTTAACCTGTCTGCTTCAGTTTCCCAAACTGTAAAATGGCAATAATAATAGAGACTACTTTCCAGGCTGTTATGAGGATCAAATGAGATAAGCACTTTGCAAACCTTAAAGCATTTACATAAA
This sequence comes from Trichosurus vulpecula, assembly GCF_011100635.1. Taxonomy (NCBI): domain Eukaryota; kingdom Metazoa; phylum Chordata; class Mammalia; order Diprotodontia; family Phalangeridae; genus Trichosurus; species Trichosurus vulpecula. Next base: position 494,969,996 of record NC_050573.1, read on the forward strand.
TGCTAGTTGTCACCATCATCACCATCACCACCAGCACCATTATTAGTATTCTCTAGGAGTTTGGATAAGAAAGGAAGATGAGGTATAGGGTGATAATGTGAGGGTAGATGGATCTAGTGCACGTTTTTTTAAGAATGGGGGACATTTTTATGAAGGTAGTCCAGAAGGAACCAGTAGAAGAAGTTGAAGATTAGTGAAGGAGAGGATGATTGAAGTGGGCATTCTGCTGCGGAAGATGGCAAGGGATGGTATTAAGGTCACATAGAGAGGGGAATTAGCCTTGGTAAGATGAGCTGCCTCACTGTTAGTAACTGAGGGATACAGGGAAGAGAAAGGCATTGTTTAGAATTAAAGAGGAGCAATCAAAAAGGAGCCAATGACAACTAGTCTCAATTTTTACAGTAAAGCCAGAGGCAAAGCCTTCAGCTGAGAGGGCCTAGTGGGAGACTTGAGGATAGAAGAGAAAGTTTAGAATAGCTTCTGTGGGGAGAGAGGTAGGGGATTAATTAGAGAGGAATAAAGATTGCTTTGGTGAATTAAAATAGGATAACATAAATTTCTAGTATACTCTGTTGTGTAACTTCAACCAACTCTGTTAAGTAGCTCACTAGTAGGAAAAGTAGGTGGATGGTGGGAGTAATAAAAGACTGAGTTTTGCCAAGGGATAAGTGGAAATAGGATTAAGAGGTGAGGGATTTGCAAACAGATTATGATGTAGGATTGAACTGGTTAACTATAGGGTCAAGATTGGGTTGGGAGAAAAGTGAAGTCAGAGCAAGACTAAAGCACTGAGAAAAGTATGGAGGAGTAAAGGGAGTGGAGACCTCTATGAGAATGAAGGGGCAGCTAGGTGGCAAGACACTTCGAAACTGGGTGACCCTTGGCAAGTCACTTAACCCCATTGAGATAAAGAGAGAGAAAGAGAGAGAGAGAAGAAAAGAAAAGGGGGAAATGACCTGGGTACATCTACATGACAATCACCATATTCAGATAAAGCACAATAAGACCAGAGATTATAGATCTAGCCCCATAGGTTCCCAAAGTGGGAGATACCACCCCCTGGGGCGTACTGGAATGAGGAGGTAGTGGGAAGAAGAGAAGACAAGAAAATTTTGAAAAACCATTCATGTATGTTTCATCTGTTGTGTAACAGAGTTAAAATCATAGTGATTACATTATTTTCCAAATAAGCACACAAAATGCAAGTTATAACCTATCAGTGGTCAAGTCCACGGACAGGTCTTAAGAAGCAAGTATTGGCAGGTGAGCATTTCGCGCACTGTCAGGAAGCCCAGCATGCATTGGCAGGAATATGAGTGTGTAATGACTTTTTTATGATATGATACTATACATGATGCAATATTGTGTCATCAAAATTTCAATGCAGGAAAAAACCCCACAAATTTATAATAAATTATTAAATTTAAGATGCATCATTTTAAAGAAATATATTTTATATATTTTTGAAATGATGTAAATTTAAAAAAAACCACTGTTAAAGAGTTAAAGAAAGTAGATTTCCAGGGGGCACTGAGTAATTTTTTTAAAGGGGGGAGTAGGCCAAATAAGTTTGGAAACCTCTGGAGAGGAAGAAGCGACTTCAGAAGCTACCTAGTACAACCTTATAATTTTACAGATGAGAAGAAAGAGGTCCATCAGGGTAACTTACCCAAAGTCAAACCAGTAATAAGCAATAGAGGAAGAGCCAGTCCTCTTTCTAAATGACTTGGTTAGAGAGGTAAGGACTGAAGAGAAGCCATTTAACTTGGAATCCTGTGGTGTTCAAAAGCATGCAGAAATTAAAACTAATCCTTTGGGAGGCAACTGTCTGATGAGTAGAAAAAGAATCCCAATTCAAGTTGAATTATGCCAGGGTACTAAAATGATCTAACGAGTCTATGGAGACTCTTCGTATTGGAGAGTCAGTTTTAAAAATCATTTGTGGCTTCCAAGTAAGCTACTCTCAGGTATTTCCAATATTCTGTCTCTCTTTAGAAGTGCCTTTATGAAGGATGACATCTGAGCGATAGCACTGTTTGTCAAGTACCTTCAGCTCTAAGAAAAAGGGGAAAAAAATGCTAACTTGGCTTGATGAAAAGGTAAATTTCATTTAAAAAGCAGAAATGCCTACCTTTTATTCATTTCAAATCCTTGCCTTCTCCTCCCAAAATATCAGAAACCATGATATGAAAAACATAGTGCTTACTCCTAATATGCAAGATGAGGTGAGTCTTCCAGCTTTTCAAGAATCCTGAGTTACAATAATACTTGCAAGCATTGATACAGCATTTGCTTATAGTAGTATCTCATTTGATCCTAACACTAACCCTTGGAGATGCCTTCTTGACTCTAAGTTCAGCAACACATCAACCATTTCATTTACCCACTTTTTACTCTTCAGGTCTAACATGGCAGAAAATGATACTGACATTTGTGTAAAGAGAGATGACATTTAATTTTATGAGTTTGGATCACTGATGTTTCTCCATCTGCATTCAGACAACTTGAAACTTGGGGAAATATAAAAAGGGATGAGGAAAGGCCCATTTAGTTACTATATATAAAAAAAAGGGAGCGCCAAAAATTAGGACTCAGTTAATGATCTGAAGATGTGCTTCTCAAAATAGTGCCTGCAATGATGTAGTGTTGGCAGTAAAAGAAACTTTGAGACTACTGAAGTAGGGTGCCATCATGATGGCACTTAATCTACTGCAGCTGATATAGTCATTCTGTCTTCCATCTTGTGATTGGCAGAGGCTACTTCCAGACCTGACTCCCACAACCTTCCCAAGATAATGTACAGTAAATGAAATTCTTCCCAGAAATATAGAGTTCCCATACTACTGAGAAGAAAAAGAAGGGATATGGCATATTTCAGCTTCATTGAAACCACATTTGTCAGCATTGATGATTGTCATGGTGGTGAGGCAGGTGGGTTCCTAAATGGAACAAGAAGTCTTCAACATTAGACACAATGGGGGTTGCTGTTGCTTTGTCCTTTATTTTCTTTTTTTCTTTTCTTTTTCGCTATAATTTTTATTTTATTTATTTATTTAGTTTTCAGCATTGATTTTCACAAGGTTTGAATTACAAATTTTCTCCCCATTTCTACCCTCCCCCCCACTCCAAGATGGCATATATTCTGGTTGCCCTGTTCCCCAGTCAGCCCTCCCATCTATCACCCCACTCCCCTCCCATCCCCTTTTCCCTTTCTTTCTTGTAGGGCAAGATAAGTTTCTATGCCCCATTGCCTGTGTATCTTATTTTCTAGTTGCATGCAAAAACTTTTTTTTTTGTTTTTGAACATCTGTTTTTAAAACTTTGAGTTCCAAATTCTCTCCCCTCTTCTCTTCCCCCCCACCCTCCCTAAGAAGTTAAGCAATTCAACATAGGTTATACATAATCATACAATGCATATCATTATGTATAATACTTCCACAATACTCATGTTGTGAGTCACTATATTTTGCTCCTTCCTAACCTATCCCCCTTTATTGAATTTTCTCCCTTGACCCTATCCCCTTTTGAAAGTGTTTGTTTTTGATTACCTCCACCCCCATCTGCCCTCCCTTCTATAATCCCCCCCCCCTTTTTATCTTCTTCCTTCTTCTTTCCTGTGGGGTAAGATACCCAATTGAGTATGTATGGTATTCCCTCCTCAGGTCAAAACTGGTGAAAGCAAGATTCGCTCATTCCCCCCTCACCCTGCCTTCTCTTCTCTTCCTACAGAACTGCTTTTTCTTGCCACTTTTATGCGAGATAATTTACCCCATTCTATCTCTCCCTTTCTCCCTCTCTCAATATATTCCTCTCTCATCATCCCTTAATTTTATTTTATTTCTTTTAGATATCTTCCCTTCATCTTCACCTCACCCTGTGCTCTCTCTCTCTCTATACACACACACACACACACACACACACACACACACACACACATATATGCATATTCCCTTCAGCTACCCTAATACTGAGGTCTCATGAATCATACACATCATCTTTCCATGTAGGAATGTAAACAAAACATTTCAACTTTAGTAAGTCCCTTGCAATTTCTTTTTCTTGTTCTTTTTCTTGATTACCTTTTCATGCTTCTCTTGATTCTTGTGTTTGAAAGTCAAATTTTCTATTCAGCTCTGGTCTTTTCACTGTGAAAGCTTGAAAGTCCTCTATTTTATTGAAAATCCATATTTTGCCTTGGAGCATGACACTCAGTTTTGCTGGGTAGGTGATTCTTGGTTTTAATCCTACCTCCATTGACCTTTGGAATATCATATTCCAAGCCCTTCAATCTCTTAATGTAGAAGCTGCCAGATATTGGGTTATTCTGATTGTGTTTCCACAATACTCAAATTGTTTCTTTCTGGCTACTTGCAGTATTTTCTCCTTGATCTGGGAGCTCTGGAATTTGGTGATAATATTCCTAGGAGATTTCTTTTTGGGATCTATTTGAGGAGGCTATCTGTGGATTCTTTCAATTTCTATTTTGCCCTGTGGCTCTAGAATATCAGGGCAGTTCTCCTTGATAATTTCTTGAAAGATGATATCTAGGCTCTTTTTTTGATCATGGCTTTCAGGTAGTCCAATAATTTTTAAATTTTCTCTCCTGGATCTATTTTCCAGGTCAGTGGTTTTTCCAATGAGATATTTCACATTGTCTTCCACTTTTTCATTCCTCTGGTTCTGTTTTATAATATCTTGATTTCTCATAAAGTCACTAGCTTCCACTTACTCCAATCTAATTTTTAAAGTAGTATTTTCTTCAGTGGTCTTTTGGACCTCCTTTTCCATTTGGGTAATTCTGCCTTTCAAGGCATTCTTCTCCTCATTGGCTTTTTGGAGCTCTTTTGCCATTTGAGTTAGTCTATTTTTTAAGGTGTTGTTTTCTTCAGTGTATTTTTCAGTATTTTTTTGGGTCTCCTTTAGCAAGTCATTGACTTGTTTTTCATGGTTTTCTCACATCCTTCTCATTTCTCTTCCCAATTTTTCCTCTACTTCTCTAACTTGTTTTTCCAAATCCTTTTTGAGCTCTTCCATGGCCTGGGACCAGTTCATGTGTTTCTTGGAGGCTTTTGTTGTAGGCTCTTTGACTTTGTTAACTTCTTCTGTCTGTATGTTTTGGTCTTCTTTGTCACCAAAGAAAGAATCCAAAGTCTGAGACTGAATCTGGGTGCGTTTTTTTGCTGCCTGTCCATATTCCCAGTCAATTAACCTGGCCCCTGAGTTCCTCAGTGGGGCATGACTGCTTGTAGACTAAAGAGTTCTATGTTCCATGCCTGGGGGGATGCACCAGCTCTCCCATGCCAGCACTCCTCCTTCCCCAAGAACCCCCAACCCGGACTGGACCTAGATCTTCAGCAGGGTCTTCACTCCTGCTCTGATCCACCACACAATTCCTCCCACTAGGTGGGCCCAGGGCTGGAAGCAACTGTAGCTGTACTTCTGCAGCTGCCCCACCTCCGCTGCCCCCGGGGCGGTAGCTGAACCAAGAACTCCTTCCACTCCTGCAGCTTTTCCCACTAACCTTCTCTGTTGTCTTTGGTGTTTGTGGGTTGAGAAGTCTGGCAACTGCTGTAGCTCACCGATTCAGGGCGCTAGGGCATGCTCCGCCCGACTCCTGGTCTGGCTGGTCTGCGCCACTCACACTGCGCTCTACTCTGCTCCGCTCCACTCTGCTCCCAGCTCAGTGTGGGACAGACACCACCCAGAGACCAAACAGGCTGTGCTGGGCTGGAGCCCTGCCTCCTTCTGCTGTTTTGTGTCCTCTGCAACTCTAGAATTGGTTCAGAGCCATCCTTTATAGGTTTTTGGAGGGACTTGGTGGGGAGCCCATGCTAGTCCCTGCTTTCCAGCCACCATCTTGGCTCCACCCCTTGTCCTTTATTTTCAAAGATCAATGACATGCACATGAACTGGACTGCAAGGCAGAGTTGCACAAAGTAGTTGGCCTCACTCTCTATTCCAGAGTTATCAAAGTCCAGTGGTAATACAAAAGTCAAGGCAACTGGTGATGGTTCAGAATATAAAGGATGATCTTGGCATCTTGATATCTAACAAAGCTCTAAGTCATCCTCAGTGCTGGCTTCAGCCACCTTCATGGCTACTGGAACAAACTGTCCTCATCCACTCAATCCACTGGGGAAAGTCTTCATGCTTCACACCCTCATCCCTCCCCAACTCACTGACTCAACCTTATTTAGCCTGTCTGCTGAAATAGCTTACCAGGGTATAACCACTGCGCATACTAAAGCTTCTTGGAGCCACAGGTGAAGAGTTTGGTGAATCAGGTAGAAATCAAAGGTGGAAAGCAGCCGTCATACCAGAAGAACACGAGAAACACCAATAAGAGCCTCTCTCTAGACCAGGATTACCAGAAGTCCATCAGAAGTTTCTGGCCATTCAATGGAGGTGGCACATCCCATATTCTTCCCTGAATACCCCTACACACTAATGGGGGTTGCCATACAGCAGCTCACACCTCTACTGGTTGTTAGAGCTGACACAGCCATGCAATGGAAATAACTTAAAGGATGGCTTGGAGAAAGAAGCATAGATGAGTCATAGAGTTCTGAAACTCACATGTTAAATCTGTTCTACGCTTAGAGGTCAAGGCAAGTGTACGTGGTGGTAATGCAGAGTATGGTGTACAAACCTCTTTTTCTGTTCTGCTTTGCCATGGAAATACTCATTGTGTTTGGTGTTGGTTGGGGTGAGAATAAGAAAAAAAAACTGGGGGAAAAAACAGATTGAGGGGTCTATTCAAGTAGAGCTGGGAGGAGAGGAGGAAATGGATAACAAGGTAAGGTGAAGGAAGCCTTTATGTGGACAAGAATGCTTATAGTCAACAGAATTTTGTTTCTCTCAATGGTCCTATCCTAGAAAGCTGAGCTCCCAAGGAATCTCAAAATACCAAGAACATAATGGGAGAAACAGTAAGATTAATTGTGTGCTTTTTCTGGGGATGAGGGTGGGTTTCATAACATTATGCGGTTCAAGAAGACTTGGTCTAGGGTGGTGTTCCATGAATGAATATGTGGAGTCCCTAAGAAAGGTTCAGAATCCCAAAAAGATGTTTTTGGTGGTAGAGACAAATCATGGGCTACATTACACCTTGATAACATGGCTCTTTTCAGAGATATATTTTTTAGAAGGCCTTGACAGAATCCAAAAACAGAATGCCTATATCTAACTTGTATAGAAGAGAGTATTTCAAGCCAAAAATTAAAAATTAAACTATAGACTAAAAAATTATGGACTCGTTCTCGACAGCATCATAAGAGATAATTACAGGAACTTCCAGTAGTCATAAATGTCCATGTTCCATCTAGCAGACAAATAAAACCACTTAAGCCAATACAAATATCCACCTTAACAACCTCACAGAAGCGTTTTTAAGTTAAATAGTCAAGGAATGAAGAACTAGGTGGAGACACATGCAGAGCTTTATTTCTCAAGAAAATGCCTGAATGAACAACATTGTGAAAGGCTGAAACTATTGCTAAGTGTACTTCAACTTTTTTTCCTCGCTCAAGAAGACATATTTGACATAGAAGCTGCCCAATATAACCACAATAATCCCTGAAATTACACTTGTGAATAAAAAACAATAAAATTTAAGAAAAGTCAGAGGGCTTAATGAACTGGCAAGTAGCCATCAGCCTTGGTAGTGTTTGTGACAAACTGCTCATTTTTTGCGTGTGGATCTTACAGACAGCAAGTCAAATCTACATAAAGAACAAAGTTGGTTTGGCTACTGGCAGTAAGAACACCTCAACTTTTTTTTCTGTAAGGATGAAGTGAAAGAGAGATGTACTAAATACTTCACAAACCATGAGGTCATCATAGAATCACAGATTTAGAGATGACAGAGGCTTTAGAAGCAATGTAGTCCAACTCTCTGAGGCCCAGAGAAGTCAAAAGAGTTGTCCAAGGTCATATGAGGGCCAAATATCTTACCTATTACCACCATCATCTACTATTCTTGTTTTTAATCTTTTGATGAGGTTCAGTCCAAGAAGTAGTCACTTTCCTGCTATGTTTTTATATTTAATGGCTGGTGTACTTCTGCACAGTTGGATAAAATGAGGTCTTTTTGTAACTGAGAGTACCAAGACATGAGTTCATCTTCCAAGGAACCACTGGAAGTATATTCAGGACAACTTCTGTAGCTCAGAGGGCAAGAGGGTATTTACTTCATCCTGTTCCCATATAGTTTTAATTTCTTCTGGAAGATCTCTAAATAATTCTTCATTCCATGAAGTTTGTTGAATGTGAATATCTATTATGGTGACACAGTTATTTCTGAAATGATTTGACTGACATATAAACTTTTCAGGAATACCTCATGTAAAATACATAATTTTATAGTTGTTTGGGTGATGTAAACATAAAAATATTCAAAGTACAATTCTCTCAAGTTCTAATATGTCATTAGGAATTACAAGCATGTTACTCCAAGCATGTTAGGTTTATTAGTAGGAAAGTCAGATCATTAATATGCGTGTTTCTATATTCTTATCTATTAATTTAGAAATATGTAAGGTTATGTTAGGTTATTAGTAGGAAGCATGTTAGGTTTATTAGTAGGAAAGTCAGATCATTAATATGCGTGTTTCTATATTCTTATCTATTAATTTAGAAATATGTAACCTTCCACTCACCTATCCAGGAAGGAAGGCCTAGAAAAAAGGCTCGTTTTGTACAAACACAGACAATGTCAAATAAAACCTATATGTGTATATAGAAAAAAATATAGTTCATATTTTTTTAATGGCTCAACGTTATACCTGGGCAGTGTGGAGTCTGTCAGAGTGTGGAGTCTGGAGTGTGGTCTGTAATGATGCTCTAGTTCCAAATACTTTATCTGTTGAATATTCAAGGATATTTTGGAGTTTATATTTGCAAGATGGGATCTGTCATCTGTTAGTTTATAAAAGATACTATGCTTCTGGAATGTAATTCTAGCTACCTCATAGTTTCTTTCAAGATGACCAGTAGATGCTACATTTTTGCAACCTGCCATATGTTGTATCCTTTCCAGTATTTCGTTTTATAATCTACTTTGATCAGTCTGGATTCCTCGAAGATAATCCAACTATAACACCTGTCAGCAGTGATGCTGAATCACCATCATCTGAATCGTTATCATAAACATCTCTGTTTCTATAAATAAATCTTGGTCAACATATTGTTGGTTAAGTTCATGTGGATATGGTCCATGGAGTGCCTTTTGGTGCTGCTCTTGGATCTTTGCCTTTTCCAAGGCTCCATATGACAATAAATGACTTTCAATTCCACTTGACAAAACCAGAAGTATTATTGGTTGCCAGTCTTTTCTATCACTCTGTGAAGTGAGGAAAGTTTATTCTAAGATTGTCCTATGAATTTTTAACCTATTTATCATATGCTCTGAGAATATCTATCAATCCACTTTCTTTTTTTTTGATGAGGGCATGGTAATCTTTTCACAGCTTCCTTGGGGTGGCAATTCCTCTGTTTCATGAACAGTGTAAGAGTTGGATCATCCAAGGAAGATGGCAGCATGAAAGGTGTTAGATGAGCCCAGGTCTTCCACAAATACAGAAACAAAGATCTAAAGGGGTAAGATATGGAGCAATACCTGAGAAGAACATGAGAAACACCAATAACAGCCTCTCTCTAGACCAGGATTGCCAGAAGTCTGCCAGAAGTTTCTGGCCATTCAATAGAGGAGGCACAGCACGGGAGGTAAAAGCCCATATAAATTCCTATCAACTGGACCTGAATCCAGTTAAGATCTAGGCCCTGCTCTGTAAGAGCAGCCATCTGGGATCGAACTAGTTCATGATAGGCCAATGCACAATGAGAAGGTTCCCAGGGCACTTCAAAAGATGGAAAGACAGTGCTCCTGTGCAAGCTGAAGAAGAAAACAAAGAAAATTCAGTGCTCTTCATGTGATGGGGCTACCCAATGAGCCCTTAAGACAATGCTGCTGTAGCAGAAAAGAAACTTAGTGTTATGTCTAGGTGCCTGTGCAATGGGGGAGACAAATGCAATCTCCAATATTCTAGGGGGGTGCCTTACAGAATCACAACGGGAATGTAGAAGGAGAAGGGGACAGAGGTAGCTATGACCAAGGGTAGAACCTGGGCTGGGCTACCACACAGAGCAAAAGAAGAAACCAAGAATTGTGGCAAAATGTTCAACCTAGTCCAATCCATTCCATCCAGAACAGCAGTGGCAGAGGCAGTAGCATCCAGACTACAGAGGGGGACCAAACAATCCCTGCCTATGTCATCTAAGTCATTAGGAGGGGACAGAGCCTGGCCCCGGGACAAAATCTTAAGGCAAAAATTGAATATATAGAAGAAAACTGAATATATTGAAGAAGTCACAATGTGAAGAAAGACCTAAAAGGTAAACTAGGAAGAGATTAACTCTACAATAAGTACAAGAAGACCCTCAGAGAAAAGAATGGCTGGGCCACAAGCACTCTAAGATTGGCTTAAAGAAATGAAGAAAAAGGTAAAAATTGAAAATTGAAATGAAATCAGCATTCTTCAAAGAAAAATGTTTAGGAGAATGAATAGCTTAGAACAGGAAGAAAAAGACCTTACCCAAATATTAGACTCTTTAAAAAATAGGATGAGGAATACAGAATTTAATGATTCCACAAAATGACAAGAAATGTTAGAACACAGTAAAAGGACTAAAAAATTAGAATATGTAAAGTATCTACTATCAAAAACAAATGACTTGGAAAACATGAGAATTATAAAATCACTGTATACTCTGGAAAACATAAGACACAAAAAACCAGAAATATTTTAAGAATACATGAAAAAAAAACTGTGCATATCATCTAGAATCATAGGGCAAGGTGAAAATAGAAAGAATTCAACATTCACTTTCAAAAAGAAACCTAAAACATCTAGGAATGTCACAGCGAATATCCACAGCATACAGGTCAAAGAAAGAATAACGTAAGCAGTCAAAAAAGGAAAAAAAAAGGTCAAGAACCACCAAAAGTACCAAGAAACCACAGTCAGAGCTTTGTTAAAACTATTACAAAGCAAGGGAAATACAGGAATATGATATTTTGAAAGGCAATATATTTTTAAAAGAGGGAGACATATAACCAAGAATAACTCATGCTACATAATATACAATCCCCTATAGGGGAAGAAAATGGACCTTTAGGAGAAGACTTTTAAGCATTCCTGGGGGACTCAGGAGGGAGAGAGAGAAGATCAGACATACGAAAACTGAATATAGGAGACAAGAGGGAAAGGGAGTAGAATAAACGTTGTATAGTGTCTCCTATGTTCTAGGGACTATATTAGGGGATTTTTAGAAATATTACTTCCTTTAATCCTCACAATAACCCTGCAAGATAGGTGCCTGTATATAATTTGAATTCATATTATTCAAAGTTATAATTACATAAAATAATTATGTTTGTTCTATCCCAATAAAAATACAAAGTATGAATTTGAATAACGCAAGCACTTCAGTTGTTTGTACTAACCCTTAGACCTAGTTGTATGCAAAGAAGACAGATGGGGAGATGGGCATGAAATGAGCTTCACTGTTTTCTGAAACAGGACAAGGATGGTTGGACACACCCAGATACACAGAGAATCTGTTGTAGAAACGCATTAAATTTAACAAGGAAAAAATAGGTGGGGACAGGAAGAAGGAACAATAGGATTTAAAAGAAAGAGGGTAGGGTTGGGGAGATAACAAATCTCAAGTAAAACAAACTTCAATTTTATATGTAGATCATTGTTGTTCAGTTGTTTCTGTCATGTCTGACTCTTTGTGATCCTATTTGGGGTTTTCTTGGCAAAGATACTGGAATGGCTTGCCCTTTCCTTCTCCAACTCATTCTATAGATGAGGGTCACACAGCTAGTAAGAGTCTGTGGCCAGATTTAAACTCAGGTCTTCCCGACTCCAGGTGCAACACTCTATAGACTGCACCACCTAGCTGCTCAAATGTAGATCAAAAGGAGAAATTTAAAGGGTAGAAATAAAGAGTAACAACTAATGGTCAGGGTTAAGAAAAAAGGGGCAGGAGTAGGATGACTACTTCGATTAGCTATTCACTCTTTTTTATTTCTTTTCCCTCTAATTCTCTATAAAGAGGAAGTAAGGGACAAAAAGAGGAAAAGATAAAGAAGACTGGAAAAAATACATTTGACTGTCATAACTGTAAATGGGATAAACTCACCCTTCAAATGGAGAAGGATAGTAGAATAAAGTACAGGCAGAATCCAATAATATATTGATTGCAAGAAACCCACTTACAATGTGAAAAATGTACACAGTAAAAATGAGACATTAGAAAAGAATATATTGTGCCTCAGGTGATTTTTTTTTTAAAGCAGGGGCAGCAATGATCTCAGGCACAAGCAGGGAAACTACTTATGCTTACAGCCACCAAAGATAATGAATTAGCAATCCATACCATAGCATCAAATAGTATAGCATCTGAGCATCCAGAGCACCATGTGGCAACATAGCAACACTTTGGGGATGGAGACTAAACAGCCCTTACTGGAAAATTAATATCACTAAACATCTGCATTAACATGAGAGGAAAGAAAAGATAAATGAATTGGCCATACAACAATAGTCTCCTCCATGCATACCCCAAAGCAACAAATAAAAAACTGAGTAGTAATCACAAAAAAGGGGCACAACAGATAGAGTGCCAGGCCTGGAGTGAGGAAGCCTCCCCTTCCTGAGTTCAGATCTGGCCTCAGACACTTATTAGCTGTGTGACCCTGAGCAAGCCACTTAACCCTGTTTGCCTCAGTTTCCTCATCTCTAAAATGAGCTGGAGAAGGAAATGGCAAACTACTCTAGTATTGTTGCCAAGAAAACACCAAACGGGGGCCTGAAGAGTTGGGCATGACTGAAAAATGACTGAACACCACCACCAAAAATAAGAATCTAAAAAATGAATAGACAAAATTGAAAACAAATGAAAAACACTGATAAATAAAAAGGGAACTGGGGGGGGAGAACTAATAAACAAGGTATAACATTAACTAATCTGACTTGAAAAAGAAGAGGAAATCAAAATTGTCAAAATCAAAAAATGAAAAATTTAACAACAGAAAAAGAAGAAATAAAGGTATTATTAGAAACTATTTGTCCAGATCAACAAGATTTTTAAAAGCTAAATGAATGAACATTTGCAAAAAAATAAAAATAAAATGCTCAAGATTAACAGGACAATATAGAATTTAAATACTTCAATCTCAGTAAAAGAAATTAAATAAGTAAATGGTAAAAAGACATTAACAGGCAGTTTTCAAAAGAATGAATGTAAGCAAATGCTTCAAAATTCCTGGTAATAAGAAATTGAAACATTAAATTTTTATTTAACAGCTACTGGATTAGCAAAGATGACCAAAAGTAAAGTGCCAATCTTTGAAGTATCTATGAGAGCATAGGCAATTTAGAGCTATATCCCAAAAGGCTGCCCATATCCCCTTTGCTCTGGAGATAGTGTGCCGAAGAATGTACTTCAAAGAGGTCAAAGAGAGAAATGACCATTTCTTCCTACAAAAATATTTATGGCAATACCTCGTTTTAACAAAGAACTGGAAACAATGTGAGTATTCACCAGTTGGGCAGTGGCTGAACAAACTGTGCTATATAATGATGCGGTATTACATCCTTAAGAAATAATGAAGGAAAAGGTTCTAGGAAGCCTGGGAATACTTGTATGAACCAATGTAGAGTGAAGAAAGCAGAACCAGGAGAATTATTTCTACAATAATATAATGATATAAGTGAAAATGTGAGGGATTTAAGGATGATAATCACTGCAAGGACCCATTCCAGCTGCAGAGGATTAACAAAACATATTTTCCATTTCTTGGAAGAAAAGTTATAGATTAGAAATGTAGAATGGGCAGTACATTTACAGATAGTTATAATAGATAACAGGTTTTAAAAAATACTTAGTTTTGGCATAATTAGTCTATTATTTTGATTTATCCTCTTCAAATTTTAAGAAACTCCTTAATTTCTGCTCCTAGTTCATCTAATAGTGGTTGTGTGTGTGTGTGTGGGGGGGGGCGCAGTTGGGGTTAAGTGACTTGCCCAAGGTCACACAGCTAGGAGGCCAAATTTGAACATGCCCTTCTGACTCCAGGGCCAGTGCTCTATCCACTGCACCACTTGCCTGCCCCAATCTAGTTTTAAGAATGAAATTATCGGACTGATCTATAATAAACAGTGTAATACAGAACTGAATGTATTATTAACAAAAAGCAATGTGAAGTCATTGCCCAGAACCCAGGACTTGTTTCCAACTCTGTTATGATACAGTACTATCTGGTGGTAAAAACATTCAGGTCTTCAGTCCATTTCATTTATACTCATAGTTTGTCCATTTTTGTGGTCAGTATTATGGATAACAAAGCATATGGGATTATGGTATTTCAGCTGTGTTCTAATATACCACAATATCACATTCTTGTGATACTGGAACATAAAGAAATAGCATTCCCTTCCCTTTCCCTCCATGTCAATCTGACCCTCACAATAGTTATGAGCAAGTCCTGGTACTCTATGTTATCCTGCCTATTTCTATTTCTATATAGGAGTGATTATACTGGCCAAGATGCGTAACCTCAACCAATAGTATCACCACAGCCCAATGCTGACATGGCAGAGGCTTTGTAGGCTTCTATAGCAGTTTCAAGGCCCCTAGAGTGCCTGCCTGCTGTACATCACACTGGCTGATACATCCTCACTTTGCTCCTCTCCCCAATCCTCCCCTTAACATTGGCTGGGCTTAACTATTCTTGTTTTTATTATTACTAAATCATACCATTTAACTCATCTCCCATTGTACCCGTGAGAAAAAGCCAATGAATATGTTTCCTCACACACCCCAGTGGTTTTAAGGCTAAAATTGGAGAATCAATGCTTTGTACATTATACTGAGCATGATAGGTTCTTAAAGTTGGTTTTTTTTTTTGACATAAACTGAAATTAGATTGCATCACTGCACATAATAATTATTTGAATACACCAACAATCTCTGATTTAGTCTGTGTTCAGTTTACTTCTACTAATGCAGATAGAGGACTCAGGGTGGAGGTAGCATGAAATAATCGATGAGGTCTTGGACTATGAATCTGAAAGAAGTGGGCTCAAATGCTACTTCAGATATTTCCTAGTTGTTGCTAGCAGCTGTTGTGGGGGTGAAAGACCAACAACACAAGCACACAGCAGGACTGCTAGCACAGGTCCTTTGATCTGCTTTTCTAAGGAAAGCAACTTTAAGGGGTTAACAATTTCACTTTAATTAAATATACATATATCATTCACTTAGTTCAGGGGGAAAAGCCAGCACCCTGCACTTCAGAGAGAATACAAACAGAAATTACAAATATACATTATATAAATAGAGCAAATAACACAGAGAGATTGACAGATAGGCCTCTATCTGTCTGACAAAAGAATTACATAGCTACCAGAGAGACACGCACCAAATGGATTCTCAAAGCCGGGGGGCTCTTTAACAACGGCTACCCAGAGTCTTGTTTAGTCAAATCACAAGACAGTCTTCCAGTGACTGAGAGCCCCAAAACAAAATGCCAACCTCAGATCTTACATATCCTTCTCAGGGTCAGGGGACATCACAACTAAGGGACTCAAACCTAGGTGAACTAGACTTTCTTGTTTCTTAAGCTGGTCAAAGACTCTTGATTCAATCAAAGAAACAAAAGACAACAAAAAGTCCACTTTGCTTGCCATTACATTTGAAAGGCAAAACTCATTGATTACCTTAGCATTCTAAAAGAGAAAACAAAAAGTCCTACCCTAATTACCATAACAACTGGGTACGTCACTTAACCTCTATAGGCCTCAGTTTCCTCATCTATAAAATGGGAGAAAGAACTCTATGACTATTGAGGTCCCTTCCACCTCTAAATCTATGATTCTATGGCTTCATAAAATGATATGATACCATTTAAGTGAAGCAGGGTCAATAATAAGTCATGAAAATTAATTCTTGCTTTGTAGCTCACATCATAACAATTTTATTGTTAGGTAAAGTGAAAACTTTGGACCATTGGACCAACAATAAAAGTTAATTAAAAAAATAAATTAATCTAGCATTATTCAACCTGGAATTCTCTAAAATTGCAATTTCCATTTAAAAGATAATAGATACTATAGGACTTAAAATAGTTAAGAGAATCTTTTGATTCATGCTAATTATTAAGGTGGTTCTAGAGCAGGGGCTCTTAACCTGAAAGGGAGATATCATGGATAAAGCCTTTGAGAGATTGCATGGGGTCTGTGAACTTGAGTGGGAAAAAATGACATCTTTCTTTTTACTAACAGAAATTTAATTTAATATTTCTAAAAGAAATTCAGTATTTCCTTTAAATATTAAATTTTGAAAAACCATCTTATTCTAGTCTCACAGGTTTTACCAGGTTGCCAAAAGGGTCTATGACAGCAAAAAGTTATGAACTCCTTCTATAGACCCACATTAATGAACGAGTATTGACTGTTTCTAACCTGTGTTGAATTCCATCTCCCTAAGTTATTTGCAAGTCCCTCTAAGGTTTGTAGTACGGCAATTATTCCTTTACTTTCTTTTCCCTTATTTATTTGGCTACTCCTTAACAAGTTTCATTTGTTGAATCATCATTCATATTCTACCCCCCGCCCCCAACACCCTTGTGTAGGTGAACCACAAGGCTCTTTCTCCTGGTACCTCTCCTTTTATCCATATTGTCTTTCAGTGATCTCATCACATACCTTGAGTTAATAGCCACATCTCTATGATGATAACTCCTAGATCTATATATCTAGACAGTGATGCACTACAGGCAGCTTGTAGCAGCTCATGAAAGCTAATTATTAAATTTTCAGTGTGAGCACTGACATCTCAGAAATCAGCATATGACAAAAAAAGAAACAAGAAAACTTAAGTGATTTAGAACTCAGTTGAGAAATCTTACCAGACTTCATAGGAATGAGTCAATTTATTTAAGTTCCACAGCAATATACATCATGTCTACCTCAAAGACCATAGCTCAGCAACAATTCTGAGTGGAAGTCAAATGCTATTAAGGTGAATAACAGAAGGGGAAACCAAAGGAAAGAGGATCAATGAGTAGCTAAGAGATTCCTAACCTTGGCCTCAGAACACCTCTGACTTTTGTGCTATGGCCTACTGCACTACGCATAGCCAATTAATTGCAAAGCATTGCTGACTCTACTTAACAACAAATCTTACATCCACTCCCCTTCTCTACATTCACTTAGCCTGGACCAGGGGTGGGGAACCTGGGGCCTCAAGGCCATGTGGACTTTTAGGTCCTTGGGTGTGGCCTTTTATTAAGAGGATTTGTTCTGTGAAATTTGGATTTGGTCAAAGGGCCACACTTGAGGACCTAGAGGGCCACATGTGGCCTTGAGGCAGCAGGTTTCCCAACCCTGGGCCATGGACTACTCTAATAGCCTCCTAATTTGTCTCCCTGCTTGCAAAATCCCCTATCTCCAATAGCATCTTTGTGCAGCTAACAAAATGATCTTGCAAAAGCTGAGGTCTGACCATGTTACTTCCCCTAGTCAATAAACTCCAGAAGCTATATGTTGTCTCTAGGATAATATGCAAAATCCACTATGGCATTTAAAATCTGTCATAACCTGGCTCCAAATGACCTTTCCAGCTTTATTATAGATTACTCCTTCTGTGCCCCTGCCCACCCTTCACATATTCTATAGTTCATATAAACCGGTCCTTTTGCTGTTCAGTTTATACAAAGATCCACCTTGTTTCTATGTTGCTTGACACACAGGCTTCTGTCCCCCATGCCTGTAATGTACTCTCTCCACACTTCTGCCTCTTAGAAGCTTCAAGTTCTGCCAAAACTCAGCTGAAATGCCATCTACTACATGAGGCTCTCCCTGAGTTCCCTAGTTACAAACACAAATCAAATGAGATAACCTACTTAAAAAGTTTAACAAAATTTAACTAGTTATTAATAAGTATACTTCACCAAATTACATTGTATTTATTTTATGTATATAATTATTTATGTATATATACATATACATATGGGGGAGTGTGTGTGTGTACACATGCCTTACACACACACACACACACACACACACACACACACACACTCTCTCTCTCTCTCTCTCTCTCTCTCTCTCTCTCTCTCTCTCTCTCTCTCTCTCTCTCTTCCTCGATACATTTTAACCTTCTTGATGGCAAGAATTGCTTAAATTTTCTCATTGTATCCACAGGGCATTGCAAAGTGCCTGGCACATAGTATCAACCCATGTATCAATTATGGGTTGCTTTTAAAACAAAATTAAAACAGCTCACAGAATTTCTCAAATTACTGACGGATGGATCTCTGAGTCTAAGAACTATTATATTCTAATACAGTTACACAACACTGAGCCAAGGCTGGACAAACAGCAGCTCAAATGGGTTCACAGAATTGGCAAATTCCTTTTTTTCTGGGGGATGGTGGTAGTAGTGGTTTTATGTCCACAATTGGCACAGCAGTCAGGATCAGATTCTGTCTACAACTTTATCTGTATAGGCAGCAACAAACACCCAGGCAGATATCCAAATGTTAGGATTTCCCAACAGAACTCTGCAGAAACATTCTCAGTGTCCCCCTCGGCCCTTGGTCCCATTCAATTGCACACAACGGACTGTTCAACAACACACAAGGGACAGGAAAAAAGATTAGAAAAGTTCATAATTAAAGTACTGAAAAGGTCCACAGAGTTTATCTCATTCAACCCCTTGATTTTTTAAATGAGGAAACTGAGGCTCTGAGAGATTACTAATTTGTCTAGTCACAATGCTAATTAGTAAAATAGCTGGGATCATAACCCAGATTCCATGACTGTAGGCTCTATGACATGAGACTGTCTACTTAATTTTGTTTATTCAAAACTTTTAGGATGTGATTTCATCTGTGTGGGTATAATTTCCAATGAAGCAAATTATAGCTGTTCACCAGCTTAGTTAATAATTTCTGTGAGCTGCTTAGAAGAGGGGAAGGCCTGTTAGAAAAGCCAAAAAATATACTACTTGGTGACCAAATTAGTGATGAGGCTCTTCCCACTTAGTTATGTGGGTCCACAAAACATGGAGATATATATATATATATGTATACACACACACATATATATATATACACATATATATATGTATGTGTGTATATATATATACACATACACGTATGTGTGTGTGTGTGTGTGTGTGTATAATGATATAATGTATTTGGATGGGGAAGTTCAAATTTTTCTAGCTTCATATGACTTGCCAGTGCTTAACTAAAATAATCTTTGAGAACTTCAAGATTGCTTATACATAAGGTATTCTTAACCTGGGATCCATGAACTCATTTTAAAAATATTTCGAATGACTAATATGATCACACATGTATAACCTATATCAGATTGCTTACCATTTGGGTGGTGGGGAGGGATAGAAGTTGGGACTTAAAACTTCTTTTAAAATGTTGAAAATTAGGGGTTTTTTTTACACATAATTGGGGAGAATAAAATATTAAAAATAAAGATATTTTGATAACTATATTTCAATACAATTGGTTTCCTTTGTAATTCTCATTTAAAAACATGATTCTGAGAAAAGGACTATCAGTTTGCCAGACTGAGTAAGAGGGTCCAACCTTTTAATACAAAAGAGTTAAGGACCTATACTTTATATCATTATAAGGAATCAGATTAGAAGATGATATTCAACTGAAACAGGAAGAAAAAAAGGCTGCAAAATTATGTACTATCTCTTAAAATTCTTCCCATGTTAGAGTCAAATTTAGTCAGTAAGACCCAATTGCATCCAGAGCCAAACCATATATACTAGAACTATTAGTAATTCAATATAGAAGAGAATTCAACTTAAGGCAGGTTCATCAAAGACCCAAAGTAAAGAGGTCTAGTTAAGCCCAGAGTTAACAGAAGGCAGTTGCTGACAGTTAATCTCGCCTCATCGCATGGATCTCAAAGATCATGAATACAAATAGACCATAATAATATCCACTTGTCTAGCACTTACCTCATCTAATACTCTTTCACACATATTTTTATATTTGAGATAACTGTCTACTTGTGTCATATTGCCCACCAAATAATGTCTAAACCTCTTAATCTGTCATTCAATTTAATCTGCCAGTTCTCTAAGTCTCTCCCTTTACTCTACTACATAAATCCTCTTCTCTAACCCAAGACAGTGTAATCCAGCGAACGAGTGCTGGATTAAGAGACGAGATTCTGGGTTCTAATCCTAGCTCAGCCACTGGCTATATGTATGTATTTGGGCAAGTCACTAATCCATTTGGACCCCCATTTCCTCATCTTTAAAATCAAAGAATTAACTTTATCCCACCCAGGAAAAAAAAAGTTTACTGAGTCCCCTAAACATACAGACTTAAAAACTTCTATATTGACATAGTGTGTGTGTGTGTGTGTGTGTGTGTGTGTGTGTGTGTAGGGGGAGTAACGGTGATTTCAGAAGGCACGAAATCATGGCTTCATTTCAACACATTGGTCAAATTAAAACAACAACAACCAGCATCTCAGATATGTAAAGTAAGATTTTTTTTTCTAATAAACAAATGAAATAGCCCATCCTTTATAGCTGCTTTCTAGACCTGGGGAATTTTGAAAGGATAGTTCTTGAAATGTATTTCAACAAATAAATGTCTCTGTAGCATAGACACCAAAGAGTCTCTGTACAAAGGCCAAACAAGATACAGAATATCCTTCTCACAAGGGGTCGTTAAAGGTCACTCTGCAGAGTATCAGATGTAGGTATGGTTTTAGATCTCCTTATCTTCATGATAAGGAATGGAATAGAAGTTTACAGGAGAGGAATAAAGCAGATACAGACGCAGCAGTGTAAATGGTGGCTCAGAACAGAAACTTGGAGTTTACATGGACTGGGCTGTTACTTATGGGTTTCTCACACAAATATCTCTTTGGTTCTTGCTCCCACTGAGGAAATCCCTAGGAATATCAGAATTAGTTTGTGGTAAGTGAAAAGGGAAAGGACCCTGAGCTCCTATGAAAGTACTTAAACTAACATAGCATCACGTACAGGAAAAGCTTTATTCAACTTGGTTAAAAAAAAAAAGCCCAAAGAATTTGCACCCAAGTCAGTAGTCAAGTCGACTCTCCTCTTTCAGGTGGACTTCCCTCTTCCTCATGAGTCTCCTCTACCCCAAGTACCTATACCCTTTCCTGTCATAATATGCCCTAGGTGGGCTGTTCTCAAGGGGAAAAAACAGGGTTTCTGGAGTCAAGCAACCGTGCCTACAGTTTGCTCTGCCTCCATGTCATATCATCCTCCATACCCACCATGTGCTACCACATGAGTTGTTAAAGGGTCCCACAAAGAAAAGGCCCTCATCATCACTACAGAATTAGATGTACCCTGTCTACATGGTTTATAAAACACTTTGCTCTGACCAGCAGAGTTCACAAAACTCACAGTATATACCAAGGCAAAGTCCAGGTTTGTGCCACCACATATAGTCCTATAACTTGATCCAGGAATTCACTCTTGTCCAAATGCCCCTGTTTCTTGGTCTCCCCTGTCCCCCCCCCCCCTGCTACCAGCTAATGTCTTTGTAACTCCTGGCTTGGCCCAGAAACTCCTCATCACATCACTACTGCTTCTATGAGATACCATTTTTGGTGTCAATGTGGTTCCCTCCTCTCCTGAGGTCAAATGATGCCTTAATGCCCACGGTTGACTGAAAGGGATATAAGATGTCCCTGCAGGGAATATGAATCCATGTATGCCTAATGAGTTTCTCTCTGACTGTCTCACCTTTGATTCTCTAGAAATGTGTCTCTCTAGTTCTTGTTCTCCTTTTAAAAGCCAAGTCCAAGTTATAGTATGGCAAGCTCAGCTATAAAATTAGTCATCATGTATTTCTCATCCTCAAAAGTATTATATTATTAAAGGGCCAACGACTACCCCACAGAAAAACATTTATATTTTATTGCTAAGACATCGTCAATCTCATAACAATGGTGTTATCTAGGTTGACTTTGTTAACAAGAGGTTTACCCATGACAAGGAATTAATTTCTTCAAGGGAACATCACATAGAGGCCTTAGAATCCTCTACATTCAACCCTCTTTAAAAAAGACTTGCAAGGGAAGCTAGGTGGCATAGTGAGTAGAGCACTTGCCCTGGAGTCAGGAGGACCTGAGTTCAAATCTGGCCTCAGACACTTGACACACTTACTAGCTGTGTGACCTTGGGCAAGTCACTTAACTCCAATTGCCCTGCCTTGCCCTCTCCAAAAAAAAAAAGACTTCCATTTTTATTAAAAAATGGTTGATGTGAGAATGTTTCATTTGAATATACATACTTGTTAGAAGGCTTTTGCTTCCCCCCTCCCTCCAATGGGGGCAGAAGGAAAAAAAAATAGACTTTTGCTAATTGAGAAAAATCTTAAATTTTAAAAACTTTTTAAGTTCCTATAAATTAAACCAGAGCAACACTTTCACAGTTTATAAGCATCCCCTCCCAAACAAAGATTCCTTTCTGAGGGTCCAAACCTCCCTTTACTGGGGATGTCTTCTTTATTACTTAGTCTGAAACCCAACACACTATACAAAGAACCTTTAGTCTCATACCTCTTTTGGTGACTTGCAAGGTTCTATCTAAATTTGGTCATGACCAGTGCAAAAACTTAGTCTCCTACCCCCCAAACAAAATAAAAACCCTGCCAAATTTGTTATACTAATGCAAAGGCAAGGGGTCCAACTCATCTCTTGCTAGGATAGCCTCCATCTCTAAATGTAAAAGATCAAAAAAGACTCTGGATGAGCTTCCAGGATATAATCTGTGTGATAAAGTCCTGGACCAAGCTAGGACCGTGGGATCTTGAGCAGCACTGCAGTAATGGGTAGAGTCAAAAGAGCTTCTCGATCATCAGTAGCCAAAGCTAAGATCTGGCAAGAAATAGCACAATGAGAAGGAACAAGTTCAGACCCTGTCTTTCACTAATACTGTGAGTCTCCTGGATTGTGCAGGTACACTGGGGGAAAAAAGGAACCAACTCTCTCGAGTCCACATGTGCTTTCAACTCTAGCACATATGGCTTACAATGGTGTCTAGGTCATGCAGAAAGCAAAGAAGAGCTGTCTTGGCTGTTTATGGGATTGGGAGAGAATATGTTGTCAGATATAGGTTGTCCTATATTTGAACTTATGTTAGCCTGATTGCTCTCATTAAGAAATAAATGTTCTTTACTTTTTCTGTAGAGACCTAGATAGGAACCCATTTCTGAGGTTCTCACAAGAAATCATGGGTGGGAAAATGAGGACAATTCCCTCACTTCAAAAAAGATTATTGAGAACTTTCCAAGACTGAACCCAATCATTGTCAGAGCTGTGCTCCTGGGACCCTGATAACAAATGTTAAAATGCTTCATTAGTGTAAATGGAAGAAATCAGTGATAGCCATGTAATTTATTCTGAGGCTATACAGATGTGTGTGTGTGTGTGTGTGTGTGTGTGTGTGTGTGTAAGTGGGTGGTGTGTATGCATGTGAGTGTGCATTGCTAGACCTGGAGTCAGGAAGATCTGAGTTCAAATTCTACCTCAGGTACTTACTAGTTGTATGATCCTGGGCAAGTCACTTAACCTCTGTTTCTTAATTGGTAAAATGGCACTTAATAGCACCTAACTCACAGGATTGTTGTGAGGACCAAATAAAATAATACTGTAAAGTGCTTAGCAAACCTTAAAAGTACTATGTAAAGTACTATATAGTTATTATTATTAATATTTTTTATATGTCAGTCATTTAAATACTATTGAAGGGAGACTTGATGAAGATAACAACTACATCAAGCACAAGTTAGAAATCTAAATTTGTCCTAACTAATCTCCCCATGGCTGGGCCCTTTGAAGTATATTCACATCTCTGGGGTGATAACAGCGTAAGAATGATTGCCTTTTAAGAGATTCTTAATGTTTCTTAGGAGCAAATAAACAGGGCATAGAGATATAGACTATCAAAGCTGGGAAAAATGGAAGGTTTGCAGGCTAAGGAAGTTTAATTCTTCAGTCCTATGCAAGTATCAGAGCTTAATCTAATTATAAACAATCTTGCCCTACTTCCTCCACACCCCACTGCCCTTTAATGTTTGTCCTAGGTAAACTCTCCAAATTTTTAACTTTCGCTAGACTTAACCATTTAAAATATTATGCTACACAGTTTGTGCACAGAACAAATGAACCTATCTAAAAATAACAGAAATTAAATCATGAATACGTGTTTAGGTTTGAATAAGGACTGCAGATCACACATAACGAGAAAAAAAATGTGCTTATTAACACATCAACTTGGGGAATGATTTCCTAAAATCAATGAACATAAATTGGGTAATTTGAGGAGTATAATGATTATATTTCTAGGCTTCATAGATTAAAACAATGGATAATAAGCCAATGCCCAAATGAAATTCTAAGATAGAGCAAAGAGTAAAACATACTTGCCCTTCCCTTGGTGGAGGGATAGAAGGAAGGAAACCAGCTTCTATGAAGTGGCTACTTTGTGCTGGCCAATGTGTTTGATCCTCACAACAATGCCGAGAGGTAAGTGCTATTATCCCCATTTTACAGTTGAGGAAGTTGAGGCAAATAGAAGTTAAATGGTTTTTCCAGGGTCACACAGCACTCTATCCACTGAAGAACACTATATTATGGTCACTGTATTGGTTGGTTGGGCTGAGATATTTTTTTCTATATTATAAAGGAGGAAGGATATTAGGAAAAGACTGATGAAAAAGCAAAAAACAAATATAAATATAAACTAATTGTGGATAAAAAGCATCCTGATATGAAAATATTTTTGTCTATTTTCTTATTCTTTCCCACAATATCCTTTATAAGGGATAGGGCGTAAACCTGTGACTTCCTTGGCACTGGCCACACTATCAATGCAAATCAACATCTCATTTGATCCAGTGATCAAACGAAATAATATTTGTAAAGCATTTAGCACAGCGCCTGGCACATAGAAATGCTTACTCCATCCATCCATCCTTTCTCTGTACTTTCTTGGAGCTTAGAACACTGAGAAGTCAAATGACTTGCCCAGCATCACACAGTCACAGTATATCCTAGAGGCAGTACCTGAACCCAGGTTTTCTTGGCCCTCAGGCCAGCTCTCTATCCACTGTACCATGAAGACTCTCAAATACATTATCCTGAGATATGGTACATACTTGATATACATACACCAACAGGGACAAATTCCACAGCTATCAAAACCTTCCTTTCACATCGCTTTCCTGAGAGGGGACATTAGCTGTTACCCTTTAGGCTTGACAGAATTCACGGGAACGATCTTGTTAGCTTCTCCCCCATTGAAAAAAAAATTTTTAAAAAGTTCTAGCAGTTAGAACAGTAACAAGAGACAGACAGACAAAAGAAGATTGCACCTTGTGGGACTCATCTCAATCCTCTACTCAAATTCCTTATATGAAGTAAACATGACCCTCCATACAGCATCTCGGCATATCTCACTTGACTGCCTCTTGCAAGGCTTCCTTCCTGATGCAATACCAGAACCCTTCATCCACTCCTCACAGTCTCTTTTGCTGAGGCCAGGCCTGGTTGACCGTATCTCAGACCTGATCCCTTCTTCTAACCTGGGGACTGCAGTACACAGTCTCCTCTGTTGTTGTTGTCAATATCTACATTACTTGTTGGCCAAAAATTGACTTGGCTTCCATAAGAAGCCAAATATCCCCTCTCATTATTTAGGACCTGCATGGATTTTTTCATCTTAGAACAGCATTGTGTTCATTCATATTCCTACCCAGCCTGTGCTAGAATTTGAACTGACATTCCTTCCAAAGGTCTTGTCCTTTTATCATCTAATACTTCTCTTTGTTTTTCTCACTGCTCTCTCAATCATTTGTGTGGCCTGAAATAGGATCACCTTTCCAAGCCTCAGGTTTCTTATCTATAACATAAAGTGGTTAAGTTATAGAAGGTGATGCTGTCCAAGGTGCCTACTGACTGTAAATCCTTTTCTCTATGAATATCACTGGAGGATATGAGGCATGTGGACTAACAATCATTGGAGAATACTTATTAAGTGCTGTTCTCTAGACTGCTTAAGGGAATAGTGGACAATGAGACAGTCATGTAGGAGATTAGGTAAGAAGAAACAGTTTAAATCAACAAAATAAAATATGGAGTGCATGGGCCATAACCAATTCCAAAATTGTATGTGTAGGTCTTGAGGAAATAAGCAAAATGCTTTCAGCTTTGAGTTCTATCATAATATCTGAGTGACATTAGTCATGTTTACAATTCCTTGCTGCTAAACCTACTCCTATAATTAGCCCAGGCAGTTTGAAGAGACCAAAAGCAGCGGAGCCTGCTTAGCTGGGCTAAAATTGTTTATGTAGCAAAGGGGAGTTATGGGATGGGAAAGGGAAAAAAATAGAAAACAGGGGAATGTATAATAAACAGAGATGAACATGATGTAACCTGGAAAAGACTGAGCTGCCAACTTCCCAATCAGCTGGGAAAATAACATGTGATAAGACTTAGGTACAATTTGTTGAAATGTGAATCCGCCCCAGTTTCCTGGCAAGCAGTACACACCTTAGTTTTCTAAGTGTAAAGTAAATATAATTTCTGATGTGGGATAATAGAACATCTCTGAATCTCATTTCATTTATACAGCTGTGCAGGAAGCTAAATGCGGAGCGGAGTCACACATTCACCCACCCTCTCAACATGACCATTTGATTTTTCCACCCAACACTAGTGAAATCACAACACAAAATGACTTACAGTTCCAAAATAAGAATGACGTCAGTTTTGTTCTCATAAACATCATGTAGGGTGATCACATTCGGATGTTGTATCTCTTTCAATATGTTAACCTCTCGCTCAATATCTTCTCGACTCACTCCCCGCCGGCTGGATTTAGTCCTCCGTTTCTTAATGAATTTAGCAGCATATTGTAGACCAGTACTTTTCTCACGGCATTTTTTCACAACTGCAAACTGTCCACTATAAAAGAGAATTAAAAAAGGAAAAACAACTTAATAAATTAAAATGAAGCTTTTGGACTTTTCTAAGAAGTTCTAAAGGGAGGAGAGAGAGAAAATAAATGTTGCAAGTGAGCAGAAAAACACGAATTTTAGAAAATTAATAAATTAAGTGATATACTGCTGCTTATTATACCTTAGTGTTATTATAAGTAAAATTTCAGTACAAGCCACAGGGGATCATGGACAAGACTGAAAGATGTAGGTTTAGACAACAATATGGTTGTTGTTAGTCATCCATTTTCAAAGAGGACCAATGACATCACAGGTGATGTCTTATCTTGTTCATGAAATTGGATTTAAATGAGGCAGAGATGCACAAATTTGTCAGGCTCTCTCTTACTTCCCACGTCATCAAAGTCTGGTAGCGAGACAAAAGTCAAGCTGACTGGCGATGTCCCAGGATGCAGGGGAGGACCTAGGCATCTTTGACATCTGACCAAACTCTAAGTGCTCCACAGCATAGGTAGATGGATATGGCTGAAGAGTAGAGTAGGCAGGGATAGTTTGTTGTCACCTTGGAAGGAGTTCTCAAGTAGAGTGCCCTAGAGACCTGTGGTGGCCCTGTGCCGTTTAACTTTTTCACCAGTTATTGGGATGAATGTAGACATACCACATTTATCAAGTACACAGATGACACAAAGCTAGGAGAAACAGCTAACATAATGGATGACAGTGTCAGAACTCAAAAAGACCTCGACAGGCAAGAATATCAGATCGAATCTAGTAAGATGAAATTTGATAGAGTTAAGTGTAAATTCAAAAAATAATGTTCCAGAGAGGTAAAATACTAATTTGTCTGAAAAAAGATCTTGGGCTTTAGTGGACTAAAAGCTCTATGCATCAACAGTGTGATTTAGCAGACCAAAACAAACAGCAAATGCATTCCTAGTTTTTATCAAAAAGAAGCAGAAAATGCATAGTCTAGGAAGGTGACAGTCCTGCTATAAACTCTACCCTAGAGATAGTACTGTGCTCTCTTTGTGATAGCAAAGACCTGGAACCAAAATTTGTCCCTAATGATTCGATTTTAGGAAGAACATTAACAAGCCTAAGAACATCCAAGAGGATGGTGAAATGCTTTGAAAACATGCCTTATAAGAATGGGGAGTTTTGTTTAAGATGGGGGGAAATTACTTAAGGGAAACATGATAGCTAGCTTCAACTATCTGAGGGGGGTGGGGGGCTATCTATCAAATGGATAAGGGCCCAGAAGGCAAAAATAAAGAAGATATAGAAAGGCAGATTAAATATAAAGAAAAGCTTTCTCATAATTAGAGGAAAAAAAAGTTAAATGGGATGGATTCCTATCCAGAAATGAGTGAATTTCTTCTCATTAGTGTCCTTCAGAGAAAAGATAGATGAGTATTTGTCAGGTATTAGATTTTTGGAGATTTTTATTCAGTCAATGGTCATATTAGATGGACTTGGAACCATTCAAAATTTGATATACTGTGAAAGTATATTTACTATTAATACAAAGAGGAAGTCCCCAAATCTGTCACTTCTAGAAAATACAAGTAGGTGTTTAAGAAGAGCCCATACTGCATACAGGGTCACCGCCAGCATCTTCTATCACTGCCTATTATATACAACAGATTTAACCTCATCAAGTCCAAAACAAAACTTCTACCAAACTACCCTATTTCTGTGAGGGCCCTACTTTTTTTTTCCTTTTCCCACGTTCATTACCTCAGCATTTT
The DNA here is from genome assembly GCF_011100635.1 of Trichosurus vulpecula. NCBI lineage: Eukaryota > Metazoa > Chordata > Mammalia > Diprotodontia > Phalangeridae > Trichosurus > Trichosurus vulpecula. The sequence goes on from NC_050573.1 coordinate 494,998,805, forward strand.
CCTTGACTCCTAAACCTCCCTCATCCCATACATCCATTCAGTGGCCAAATTTTGCCACATATTTGCATCTAGTCCCTTCTCTCTATTCACTCACCCACCATTAGTTTGCCTAAACTATTGCAATGGCTTCTTAATTGATTTTCCTATCTCAGGTCTCTTCCCACTGAAAGCTATGTTCCACATAGCAGCCTAAATGATTTTGATCTGACCATGCCACTCCTCATTTCCCTATTACCTCTAGGATAAAATATCAAATCCTTATTTGGCTTTGAAAGGCCTCACAACTTAGCCCAGGTCTCTCTTGTCATCTATAGGCATACCTCATTTTATTGCACTTTGTTTTATTGTGCTTCACAGATACTGTGGGGTTTTTTTTTTGTTTTGTTTCGCAAATGGTAGGTTTGTGGCAAACCTGCATCGAGCAAATCTATCAGCACCATTTTTCCAACATGTGCTCACGTTGTATCTCTGTGTTTTGGCAACTCTTGCAATATTTTAAACTTTTTCATTATTATTCTGTTACGGTGATCTATGCTATTACTATCATAATTGTTTTGTGGCACCATAAACCACACCTATATAAGACAGCAAACAATCGATAAATGGCATGTGTGTTCTAACTGTTTTACCACCTGGCCATTCTCCCACCTCTCTCTTTCCCTTCAGGCCTCCCCTATTCCCTGAGATACAATATTGAAATTAGGCCAATTAATAACCCTACAATGGCCTCTAAGTGTTCAAGTGAAAGGAAAAGTCAATTAACGGGACAAACTTTACTGTTGTCTTATTTTAAGAAATGACCACAAATACCCCCAAACTTCAGCACCACCCTGATCGGTCAGCAGCCATTAACACTGAGCCCAGACCTTCCAACAGCAAAAAGATTATGCCCGGCTAAGGCTCAGATAATGGTTAGCATTCTTTAGTGATAAAGTACTTTTTAATTAAGATAGGAACATTTTTTAAAGATATAATACTATTGCATTCTTAATAGACACAATATAGCATAAATATAACTTTTATATGTACTTGGAAACAAAAAAAATTCATGTGACTCACTTTATTATGATATTCATTTTATTGTGGTGGTCTGGAACCAAACCCACAATATCTCTAAGGTATGCCTATACAGAGGGGCAGCTAGATGGTATGGAGGATAGAGTGCCAGGCTTGAAGTCAGGAAGTCTCATCTTCCTGAGCTTCAATCTTGCCTCAGAAACCAACTAGCTATGTGACACTGGGTAAGTTACTTAACTCTGTTTGCCTTAGTTTCCTTATCTGAAAATGAGCTGGAGAAGGAAATAGCAAACCACTCTTGGCCAAGAAAACCCCAAAAGGAGTCATGAAGAGTAGGGCACAACTTTCAAAACAAAACAAGAATATGCCTGTACAGACAGTTCTTGCTTTACATAAGTGTACTTTCTGCCAATTCCTCTATAAAGTTATTTTTTTACTTAATGCAAGTTTCCCACTGGGAAGAGAGGAGAGTAGGGAGGTAGGAAAAGGGCCCCACTCTTGGGAAGAAGAGAGGGTGGCACATGGTTCAAGGACATGCTGGTAGGACAGACATCCACATGATGGTAGGTGGGCAGAGCAGAGCAAAGGTTACTCTTGGTGCCTGAGGTCTCAAGCCAAACCCTCCATCTTTTGACAAGGCACCTCCATTCTGCTTTCACTTGGAAGATTTTTCAAATGTTTTTTTTTGGGGGGGGAGGAGTGGTATGAGGGGGTGGTATGAGGCCACTGAATCTTTAATGTAGGGACAGAAGCAGAGAAAAAGAGCACAATATTGTACAGTAAAGTTAACATAGGTGGTTTTTGAATGCAGATTTCTTTGAGAATTTTTTATGTAAAGTCAAATTTGCATAATTTGAATTTAAGTGAAGTGGGAACTGTCTGTACATTACTCCCTTTCCCACCTTCTAAAGCTTTCTCTCTCCTCCAACTCCTTTCTCTTGGTCTTTGCACTACTTGTCCTCCAAAGCCAGGAATGCACTCCTTCTCTACCTCCATCTCTTAGAATCCCTGCCTTCATTCAAGATATGGTTCAAACAGTACCTTCTCCATGAAGCCTTTCCTGATCCTTCACCAATCACTAGGGCTAGGACTAGTGCCCCTAGTTGTCTTTATAGTTATATAATTTATACACATACCTATTCTCTTCTATGATAGAACATAAACTCTTTGAAAGCAGAGACTATTTCCTTTTAAAAAATTTCATATCCCCGTCACCTAGGAAAGTGCAAGGAACTAGTAGGTACTTAGTAAATGCTTGGTAAATGACTTCTTGTTTTTTCAGAGATCTCCAGATGTGAACCTTCATTTCTTCCTCCAGCTAACCAGCTTATTCCCTGTCCTAGAAAAAGCCATTGAGGTTCAATGTCTCCACTATCTAACCTCCCACTCACTTCTCAATCCTTTGAAATCTTACTTTCATTCCCACATGTTGGATGCAACTTCTCTTTAAGGATACTAATGATCTCTATCCTGCTAAATTGATTGGCCTTGTCTTAGTCCTCATTCTAGATTTTTATGCAACATTTGACACTGTCGACTATCTTCTCTCTTTTAACAATCTTTCTTTCCATGGTTTTCATCACATGTGCATTTCTTCCTTTCTATCCATAGATCACAATTTGTTCAAACATTCCCCAATTGATAGGTAATCATTTGCTTCCAGTTCTTTGCTCCCTTTCAAAAGCATACCACTATGGATATTTTGGTAAATATATGATCTTCATTTCTGTCTTTGACTTCCATCTGGGTTTACTCAAGAGTTGTCAGGGTAGGTCAATTCACTGCTGTGCTCAGCTAGCTCCTCATAATCAATTAGTCAATATTTATTGAGCATCTATTGTGTTCCAGGCCTCTTGCTAAGTGCTGGGGATAAATACAAAAAGACAGTCTTTTCCCTGAAGTAGCTTACAATCCAATGGAGGCAGAAAACATACAAAAGATAGCAGAAAAGGGGTAAAGAAAAGGCACCTGACCTGAGAACATGGTGAAAAAGACAGAAGTCCCAAAGTAGGAAAACCAGATGAAAAAAGAGATGTTTGAGCTGGAGCTCCCTCCTTAAATGGAAATTTTGGAGTTCATGGCACTACCCTCCAATCAAAAAGACTGCATGTAATGATATCCATTTTGAGTTTATTGTCATATAGTATAAAATGTTAGTCTGAACCGAATTTCTGTCAGACTTCTTAGATTTTTCAAAAATTCCCAGTAATTTATGTCCTTGGATTCATCAAATTTGGGGCCACTGTTTTGGATTGATTATTCTTTCTTGCTTATCTTATACGTATTAATCATAACAAGTATCAAATAATAGGTTATAATAAAATCTCAGGTATGGTATAATATGCTCTGTTCATTCATGTTTGTTCTCATGAGTTCCCTTGAGATGCTAGACCTTTTGCTTTTAAAAATGAACTTTATAATTTTATACATAAAACTTTGTTTTGTCTAATTCTATGAAGTATCACCTCAGGAATTTGGTATATAACTAATAAATTAATTTATTAACTATAATTATTAAATAACTATAAATTAATTTATGTAACATTGCCATTTTTAATATATTGGAACAGCCTAATCATGAGCAGTGAATATCTCTCCAATGATTTGATTGTATTTTTATTTCTATTAAAAGTATTTTGCAGTTGTATTTATAGAAGGTATTCTAAACGACTCAGTGCAGATAGCTTAAAAGAAGCTATCAAAGCTTAGAACTACACTGAGACTTTTGGCACACCCAGTATAACTTTTATGTGTATTATTACTAGCTAATTCCAATTTTATGCTTTTGTAATAATTTCCAATGGAATTTCTTAGTTTTTTCTTTATTTTGTTATTATATTGAAGATTTTGTGGTTTATTTTATATTTTATTTACTTAAGATAGCGATCATCTCAATTTCTTTGATGATTTACTGGATTTTATTGATACAACATCATGTTATCTGCAAATGAAGACAACTACCTCTTCTTTATCAACGTTTATATCTTTGAATTTATGCTCTTACTTCTTTAGCTAGCATTTCCAGAACTATGTCAAATAATGGTGGAAAGGGGGTAGCATCCTTGCTTTCCTCTTGTTTGTACTAGGAATATTTCTAGTGTTTCTCCATTGGAAACAGTGCTAGTTATTGGTGTAGATATATCAAATCTTTCCTTGCTTTTTTTTTTAAGATAAATAAGTGCTGTATTATTTCAAACATCTTTTCTGCATTGATTGAAGTTTTTATCTTTTTTGTTTATAAGATTTATTATGTTAAATGTTTTCCTAAATGTTGAATTTTTCTTACATTCTTGGTGTGACTCCAAATGAGTCATAGTGAAAAAAAATTTTTTTCCAGAATATACTGAACTAATGTTATGGTAAAGATAGAAAGATCTCTTTAAATCCCTAATCTACCTCAATATTTTAGGATGGGGACCTTTCTAAGCAGGCTTTTTCCTCCTCAGTCCTATTTGTCCAGTTTCCTCACCTCAACATGATCTCAGTATACTGCTATCCTATACTTTTCCTAATACCTCAGAATTCGGGAAAGAGAGAAGCATCAGGCTAGATCTGTTTCAAATAGGCCTCTTTCTCTGGTGGCTAGAGTAAGAAATAGGAAAGACAAGCCAGGACTTTTATTTCTGGCATAAAAATACCATTTTTGCAGGCTGCCCCTTGCATAAAAATTACAAGCTTTATGCAATGAAAGTTCTTAAAATCTTATCAACCTGTAGTTTTAAATCTGACAGGCAAGAAGAGCTTCCTTACTACAGCTTGTAAGGTAAGTAAACACTCAAATGCTTGAGAAACAGCATGTTGTTGTTTAAAGTTGAACAGTTTGGTTACATTCCTACATGGAAAGATGATGTGTATGATTCATGAGACCTCAGTATTAGAGTAGCTGAAGGGAATATGCATGTGTGTGTGTGTGTATATATATATATATATATACACACACACATATATATATACATATATATATATATATATATATATATGTACACACACAGAGAGAGAGAGAGAGAGAGGGCACAGGGTGAGTTGAAGATGAAGGGAAGATATCTAAAAGAAATAAAATCAAATTCAGGGATGAGAGAGGAATATATTGAGAGACGGAGAAAGGGAGAGATAGAATGCGGCAAATTATCTCGCATAAAAGTGGCAAGAAAAAGCAGTTCTGTAGGAAGAGAAAGAAGGCAGGTGAGGGGGAATCAGTGAATCTTGCTCTCATCAGATTTGATCTGAGGAGGGAATAACATACACACTCAATTGGGTATCTTACCCCACAGGAAAAAAGGAGGAAGAAGATAAAAAAGGGGAATGACAGAAGGGAGGGAAGATAGGGGGAGGGGGTAATCAAAAACAAACACTTTCGAAAAGGGTCAGGGTCAAGGGAGAAAATTCAATAAAGGGGGATAGGTTAGGAAGGAGTAAAATGTAGTTAGTCTTTCACAACATGAGTATTGTGGAAGGGTTTTACATAATGATATGCATGTGGCCCATGTTGAATTGCTTGTCTTCTTAGGGAGGGTGGGTGGGGACGGAAGAGGGGAGAGAATTTGGAACTCAAAGTTTTAAAAACAGATATTCAAAAACAAAAAAATGTTTTTGCATGTAACTAGGAAATAAGATACACAGGCAATGGGGCATAGGAATTTATCTTGCCCTACAAGAAAGGAAGGGAAAAGGGGATGGGAAGGGAGTGGGGTGACAGAAGGGAGGGCTGACTGGGGAACAGGGCAACCAGAATATACGCCATCTTGGAGTGGGCGGGAGGGTAGAAATGGGGAGAAAATTTGTAATTCAAACTCTTGTGAAAATCAATGCTGAAAATGAAATATATTAAATAAATTAGATAAAAAAAACTGAAAATAAAAAAAATATTAAATGTCACCATGATAAAAAAAAACCCATCTATTGGCCAGCTTTCAAGCAATGAAGTTCTTCATGCTTATTTAGTTTGGTCATTGAATAAGAATAGCTAACATTTATGCATCACTTACCATGTACCAAGCATTGTGCTAAGTTAAAATTATCATCTAATTTGATCCTCACAACAATTATTCTAGGAAGGTGTTATTATTAACTCCATTTTACAGTTAAGGAAATGTAGGCAAACAGAGGTTAAATGACTTGTTCAAGGTCACACACAGCTAGTAAGAATCTGAGGCCACAACACTGTGTCACCCTGGGGGAGATATAATCTGTCACCTGGCCCATACCCTGAAGTCTTTCCAGTTGGCAGAACCTGTCAAGACTTGTAATTCCTTGTCACTATCTCTGAGAAAGTAGGGTTACTTCCATGCCACAAAGAGCCACTGAAACAGGTGTCACATAAATTAAAGATGAACAAGAGATTACATCCTGTTGCCTGAATGAACGGCCTGCTGCTTAAAAAATTTAGCCCATTAGAAGCCTCATGAGTTTTTTTTTTAGGCATTATGAAAACATTTACTAAATGTTACTGTAAAGTAAAGAAGCCTTACTGGCTTATAAGTGTGTCTCACTTAATTAACATCTAAGAGTTACCTGTTTTGCAAAACAAGGGTTTAAAGTTCTTGGCTCTTTTTCTGGAAAACTACAATGTAAAGAACCATTAATTATTTTTTTTAGCAGACTTTGTAGTCATTGAAAAAATTAAAGTCCATTTAATTTTAAAAATAGGGTCTGAACTTGTAACTTCATTGATATAAGAACCCTTGGTATGGAAAGTTGCTCCACTAAGGCAGACTGCCGCTCATTTGTAATTTAAGATTCTCAAGAGAGTAGAAAGAAGTTGAGTGACTTGTCCATGTTCATAAAGCTCATCTGTCTCGGGGAGAGAGTTTGAAAACAAGCCTCCCTGACTCCAAGTCGAGATGTTTATCTATGTAACATTGCCTTTCATTTGTTAAATAAAAAATTTAACATCAAGAAATAATCATTTGAAATATTAGTGTACTTTAGGAACAGGAGGCTAGAGAAATAAAACAGTGAAGACATTAAAAAAACTTTTTTTACCAGTATTTAACGTGAAAACTTTTTCCTCTCTAAAGGGTACCTAAAAGACTCATAATAATTACTGATTAACTATTAATTAATTAATTAATTAATTGATATGGAGCTTTAAGGTTTTTCTAATATATATTTTTTCAATATTACCATTATCCCTGGTCTACAGATGAGTAAACTGAGGCTTAGATATGTTAAATGACTTGGCCATGGTCACACAACTAGAAAATGTCAGAGTAGGAGTAAAACTCAAGTCTTACTGAATACAAAACCAGTCACCCTTCACCATATTTCATGCTTTCGTATATGAACGATAATAGCCTGTATTCTTATAATCTTAAATAGCCACAAGCTTTGTGACTGCTTTCTTATAATAAGTGAAAATTACTTTATTTATTTTTTGCTGGGTGGAGAGAAAAGTGACAGGGAGAAGAATGCTAGCTTGACTACAAATCAAATTTAGTAAATATCCAGGGAAATTGGCTTTTCAACACAAATATTTACATTTCCTCCCTCCTCTCAAAGATGATATTAAGAACTAAAACCTGGCACAGGATGAATTCTGCCCATGACAAACGAGGTGAAGTGGAACTGTGCTACAATGAGGTAGTATTTGTAAAAGCACTTAGTACAGCTCCCAAAGAGTCCCAACACACAAGCACAGCTCTTAACATAATAGGTGCTTATTAAATACTTATTACCTTCCCCAGCTTTTTTCTTCTCATAGGTATTTTTAAAGTTCACTTCAAATTTTGAAGCACTATAGTATTCATTACAAGAGCTCTTGTTTTATTCATGTATTACCTTGAAGATACTTTTAATCCAAAATTGGTGCACTTTGAACAGCTATACTAAAGGGTTTAACCTTAAATCCCAGTTCCATAACAGTGTATGCTTGCTTATGAAAACAAAATCCGGAGTTTGTACACTGTCAGATGTCTTGTTTTTATTCATGGGATGCACCAGTGACTTAAAAGCCCAAACAATTGCAAACTGTAGGCTGAACATCCGAAATCCTTGTTAGTCAGAGAAATATGGAACTGAGCACACCTGTGAAAGCAAGCATTACCTGACTGTTTCTTGTGTAATGCCTCCCACCACTTCCTTTTCTAGTACATTAAGTACCATGAAGCCCTCAGAGGCCACTGCTGTAGCATGAGAAATCCTAGAGCTCAATTACCTTGAAGACTTGTCTCCCTCACCAACATGGACAAGAGCAAGTATGATGTTGGGAACTCATGATGTATGTTAGGGATCATTGGGAAGGGGTGACCAGAAATAACACTTTTTGAGAATGTGTCAAATTTAAAAGACTTCATTAAAACATGCCAGTAGAACAATAACATTGCTTGAATTTTCATCAAATGGCTACATTACCACCACCCCCGTACACACACACATACACACATACAGACACCCCTTTAATTCTTAATAAGGAGGAAAATGATATGACAGAAAGAAGGCTGAAATTCAAGCAACATAAAAATGATTCCAAGTGAAGCCATCTTTAGGCAGGATAGGATTGTGGATAAAGCACTGGCCTCAGAATGAAGAAGAAGTAGGTTTAAGCTCTTCCCTCCAACCCCCAGTTACTTACTAGCTGTGTGACACTGAGCAAATTACTTATTGTGTTTATATCTTAGTCTCATAGAGGGCAATATGAAGGCGTTGGGCTTAAGGACCTCTAAGACACTCCCTTCTATCTCTAAATCAGTGATCCTATGAACTTCTGAGAGCTCAATTTGATATATATTCTTACTACTACCTTAGGAGTAATATTAAACAAATGACATTTATATAGCATTGTAAGGTTTCCAATCTTATTTGACTCTCAAAATAATCCTGAGTTTGAATCCTGCCTTTTTTCCTGGGCAGGAAAAAAAGCCTGTGAGATCTTGAACACATTATATAACCCTTCTAGGCCTGTTTTCTCATCCTGTAAAATGAGATTCAATTGGATGACCACCGAGACACCTGTGGTCCCGTAAAGCAAGGAATCTAGGCATTATTAATCTTCATTTCACAGATAAGCAAAATAAGGCTCTGAGATTTTAACTGGCTTCCCTTCCTTTCTCACCGTATCAGTACAATGCCGTCTCATAAAAAGGAGCTGCCATGCAATGATATAAAGAATACCAAACCTACTCACAACGTGACCCACAGGTTCAGAAGCTTGAGTCACAAACTGAACCACACTGAAAGGTACATAGACTTGCATATGCACATTCAAACGTGCTCCCAAAGCTCTTTGTGTGTACTTTCTGAGACATATAACTAACTCACATCAATTATTTTCTCAGAAGCAAAAACCCATCCGGAGTAAAATGTGGTGACAGACTGGTGGGAGAACAAGTGCTTCTCTAATCACAGTAATTTGCTTTGTGATCCCATAATTCCAGTTGAATTGCTGGTTAATTACTGCTCCAGATTCACTCTTTTATGAGCAACTGGCATTTTGCCTTCACTGTCTTCATTTGCACTCATTTTCCACAGTGGCATCTGACCACGTTCAATTCCTCTCTACACTCCCCCCAAAACAATTAAAATAAAAAATTCTGAGAGGTATTTCCAACTCCCGGGCTACCCACTAACCACACATGGTGCGACAATGATATGGCTCTGAGGATGAACTAAGATACACACAAGGAAATCAAAACATCAAAAAGAAAAGAAACCCAAGCCCTAACCACCATATGCCCACCCCAGAGCTTTTCTTTTCTGTCGCAATTTCCCTTTGTAAATACGTTGAATTGAAACAGTAATTAGCATGAATACAGATGGCTATAACTGCTGTCAAGTCTGCTATTTGGGCAGAGAAATGTGCTTCCTTTAGAGAAAAACCCAGAATTATTACCTTTTATTTATGCCATTTAAAGTTGACATTGAAACACTTATAACACTATAAAATTATTCACTGTTATAATTATGATGATAATTTACCTATTTAAATGCTTGAAACAGAGATCTGTGTACCATTCAGGAAGCATTTATTAAACAACTACTGTGTACCAGGCACAAGACCACAATGAAAACTAGGTAAGTAAATTTTAAAAAATACAAAACCACACATATAAACTAAATTTACAAAGTAATAAGGGACAGGCTGGGAAAGATTTCCTTTAGAAGGGAGAACATTCCAGCAACCGGGGGGGCAGCCTGTACAAAGGCATATAAAAAGTAGTTGGGATGTCACATTGAAGACGTGTAGATGAGATCGGCTGTAATAAGAGAAGACAAATAAGGCAGCTAGAGCACTAGGCCTGGAGTCAGGAAAATCTGAGTTCATACCCAAACTCAGACACTTAACTGTGTGCCAATCACTTAATTCAGTTTGCCTCAGTTTCCTCATCTGTAAAATGAGATGGAGAAGGAAATGGCAAACCACTCTAGTATCTTTGCCAAGAAAACCCCAAATGGGGTCATGAAGATTTGGAAATGACTGAACAACAACATGAAAAAAGACTGTAAAGATAGGCTGGAGACAGATTAGGAAGGATTCAGAATGCCAAATAGAGAAAGTTCTAAATTTTCCCCGAGACAAAAGAGAGTAAAAGGAAGCTTCTTGAGCAGGGAAGTATTGTACTTTAGAAAAGTCAAATTGGCAGCTTTATGGATGATACATTGTAGAGAAGAAAAAGAAAGCAGGGAAACTATATCAAAGATGAATTGGAGAAGCGAAAGACTGGAGTAGGGAAAGTAATTAGGAAGCCATTTCATAAGTCCAGGTGAGAGACAATGAAGTCCTGAACAAAGATGCCAAGGGAGCTAAGGTGAGAGGGTTGTAAGTTCCTATGAAGTAGAAGAAATAGAATTTGGCAACTGATTAGATATGAGGAGGAGGGAAGAATCAAAGCTAATTATGAGGGTGTCAGCCTTGAGTGACTAGAAGGATGACAGCGCCCTCAACATAAATAGAGAAACCAGGAATATGAGTGGGGTTAGGGAGAATGACAATGGGTTTTTAAGCTTTTTAAAAACTGGAAAATGCTGTTCTTTATGACAGACTTTTCAATAAAGTTTCTGATTAAGTCAACATTTTATTCCCCCTTATTTATGCATCTCTAGTCAAAAGTCTAAGGAAAAAAAGTTACCTACAGTGGCTGCCTCAATGTCTCCTCCTCTTCAAGGGATGCCTATTCACTGAATGGATGTTACCTCACTCAAAGTGAGAACCTGAAAAGATCTTAGCCTGAAAGGGCCAGGGTCTCCCATTTCATCCTGGGCCATCTCCAGTCATCCTGGTGAATATCAGGCCACTGGACCCAGATGGCTCTAGAGGAGAAAGTGAGGCTGGTGACCTTGCACAGCCCTCTCTCACTCAAATCAAAGTCAACTGCAAGTCACATCATCATTTCCCTGATATCACGGTCCTCTTCCAGAATGAAGGACAGAAACAAAAACAACCCCTCCTATAACTCTCTTTCTCAATCCTTTGCAAATCTGGTTTTCAACCTCCCTCAGCTTTAGCTATTCTCTCTAAAGTTACCAATGACTTCTTAAATGCCAAATTTGATCATGAAGGCTGACCTCTCTATATATACCATTGATCTCATCTCCTTCTATCTTCTCCAGAAAATTCTCCCCATGGTACTTCCTCATATCTCTCTTTACTCTTCAATAACTCCCTATCTCCTGACCCATTTTCTACTGACTACAAACACGAACAAGTCCCCCTTCAAAAAAGCAAAAACAAACAAAAAATACTGTCCTCTCAAGCTATCATTCTATCCCTCTTGCCTTCACAGAAAACTCCTAGAAAAAACCCACCTATAACTGCTTCCTCAGATTCCTCTCCTCTCACATTCTACACCTTTGCAATCTTGCTTCCAACTTTATGAAGTGAAATTCTCATTGGCACATAGTAGGGGTTTAAAATGCTCATTGATGAGCTTAAAGAGATAGCTGGGGTGGGGGTGGGGGGGAGCAGAGCCAAGATGGCAGCTAGAAAGCAGGGACTTGCCTAAAGCTCTCCCCCAGGACCCTCCAAACACCTATAAAAAATGGCTCGGAACAAATTGTAGAATTGCATGAAATAGCAGAGGGAAGCAGGGCTCCAACCCATGACATCCTGGATGGTCGCTGGGTAAGGTCTATTGCACCATGCTGGAAGAGAGTGCTGCCCATTGTGGGCCGTGCCCAGAACAACCAGGCCTGGGAGCCGAGTGGAACAGGCCCTAGCACCCTGAATCAGTGAGCTGTGGCAGTTGCCAGACTTCTCAACCCACAAACAGCAAAGACAACAGAGAAGGTTAGTGGGAAAAATTACTGGGACAGAGTGAAAGGAATTCACAGTTGGGCCACCACCCCTGGGCAATGGAGGTAGTGCAGCAATGAGGCTGCTTACAGACCCACAGTTGCAGTTGCTTCCGGCCCCAGGCCCACCTGGTGGGAGGAATTAAGTGGCAGATCTGAGCAGGAGCGCAGAGCCTGCTTAAGGGATGATAGAGGAATATATTGAGAGAGGGAGAAAGGGAGAGACAGAATGGGGTAAATTTTCTCACATAAAAATGGCAAGAAAAAGCAGTTTGTTGGAGGGGAAGAGGGGGCAGGTGAAGGGGAATGAGTGAATCTTGCTCTCATCGGATTTGACCTGAGGAGGGAATAACATACACACTCAATTATGTATCTTACCCCACAGGAAAGAAGGAGGAAGGATATAAAAAAGGGGGGATTATAGAAGGAAGGGCAGATAGGGGGAGGAGGTAGTGAAAAACAAACACTTTTGAAAGGGACGGGGTCAAGGGAGAAAATTGAATGAAGGGGGATAGGATAGGAAGGAGCAAAATATAATTATAGTCTTTCACAACATGAGTATTGTGGAAGGATTTTACATAATGATACACATGTGGCCTATGTTGAATTGCTTTCCTTCTTAGGGAGGGTGGGGGAGGGAAGAGGTGAGAGAATTTGGAACTCAAAGTTTTAAAAGCAGATGTTCAAAAAAAAAGTTTTTGCATGCAACTAGGAAATAAGATATACAGGCAATGGGGCATAGAAATCTATCTTGCCCTACAAGAAAGTAAGGGAAAAGGGGATGGGGGGGGAGTGGGGAGACAGAAGGGAAGGCTGACTGAGGAATGGGGCAATTGGAATATATGCCATCTTGGAGGGGGGGAGGGTAGAAATGGGGAGAAAATAGGTAATTCAAACTCTTGTGGAAATCAATGCTGAAAACTAAAAATATTAATAAATAATAATTAAAAAATAAAATGCTCATTGATTAATAACCTTTCATTGGGGCATTGGCATAGTTTCATCTTGTCTAATGCTACATACATATGAGCAATAATATCTGGAATATCTGCAAAAGTACTGTAATTTGGGTAGAGGGTGTGCTTTTTTTTTTTAAAGAGGCAACAATCAGATGTTGTACCTATTTGGAAGAATTTTATGAGAAAATGTTCAAAATAATGCTAAATAAGGGGGTTAAATTAACACTGAGTTTGGCTCTTTCTTCTTTTGACTAAGCTTAGTCATGTACTGTGTGAAAGAACTATGGTCTAATCCTATTCAATAAGGTATTTTGGTTTGATGTTTTGATGGACAAGTGCCACATGAGATGGGAAAGCATGGAAGGGCTGTGATCTCCATCTTTTGAAGGAGTATCCATAACAATGAGATCTGAGATCCACCAAAGGAGAAATATATAGAAAAACTGCTCTTGTTTTCCCAAGAAATCAGATTCCTATTTTTTAACCATCTGACCCTTAGAAGATCATTGGTGCCAGTACAGCTGATGCAGTCAATAGGCATCTGTGATAGAATGAACTAGGATGTATCCTAGTCTCGACACTGAATCCATGGTAGAGTACAGAACACCTTATTGTGTTTTCTTCCTCTATGCTTTGTAAGAAATATGGATATAGTACTCAAAGAAGCAGTTTTTCTTTGAAAATTAAAGAGTTCTTTTTCACTGAAGTCACAGCTAAATTCTTTACTGTAATTTTCCTAGATCTGCCACCTTAACTTGCACGTAGAAGAAGAAAAGACATTTGGTGAAGTAAGGGACTGGGGTAAGAACACAGAGGGTCAGTTCAGGGCAAGATGAAGCTGGCAGGAATATTCACTGCTGGAGTTACCTGAAGAGAGAGACTTAGATAACGGTGAAAGAGGATAAGTTAAAAAGAAACCAGAGCCACTGGGCCACCTGTGGTATTCCCCCAATGGAAGCAAAACTTCCTGGATGACTGCCATTCAGGCTGACCTCTTCCAAGCAGGTTGCTGTTATCCTGAACCTTATTATCAGAGCCAATGAAGCACCAAAAAGGCAATGGTTGGAAAATAAATACAGAAATCTCAGAGGATGGGATTTCCAGGCCTTAACTAGACAGTATGGGAAATACAAATAACAAACAACTCATGCTTCTATGAGTGAAGTAGATTACTGCCAGAAAAAGGAATTCCAAGAACCAGGAATGATCTCAAGTACACAGTTTTGTTTTCTGAGAGGGTCTAAACTTTGAATTCAGTGACTCCGTATCACAAATAATTCAACTCAATTCAGTTAGCAATGTAATAAAAACAAATAGAAGGAATGGAGCTAAAAAAAAAAGCAGATGTACCTTTTGCTTTCTGCAGATGATATGATTGTTTATCTAGAAAAATTCAAATAATGCTATTAAAAATTAACTGAAACAATTAACAAATTTATTTCCTGCAAAGTTGTAGGCAGGATATAAAATAAACTCACATAAATCATCAGCATTTCTATGTATTGCCAATACAACCCAGCAGGAAGAGAAAGAGAAATCCATTTAATTCAGTTGAAATTTATTGAGTTTTTCTTGTATGCAGAACCCTGAACTAAGATGACTGATATGTAAAGTTTAGTTACAAAGGATCTCTGCCTTCATGAGTAGCAGTCTAGGAGGCATAAAAAAGTTATGTTTATTACGTGCATATTTTGCCACTTTTATTTAATTGTGAGAAGCAGCTGATTTTCAAAATGCCCAAATAAAAAGTTAAAGATATGTTAAATTCTTCTACTCAAAAGTAAATCAACTAAACACACACATGCACGTATCCCTATAGCTATTGGGCTGAGGCAGGGACACAACTGCACTGGGATTTATGAATGGATTTAAATATTAAACAAATTTTTAGCAAACAAATAAAATTAGAAAATATTTTAAAATTTAGCAGTGACTGATAAAGACCAAAAAAAGAGCTAACAAGAATAAATGGACAAACATCTGAAGAAAAGAACAATCCCAAGGCATAAGAATCTCACATCTTAGAAACATGAGGCAAATTTCCATGAGGAAACTGATGGTATCAAGCCAAACTCTGTGACATTCTCAGAAAAAAAACAACTCTAAGAACCCTCAATGGAATCAAAAATTCCCGGATGACTGCCATTCAGGCTGACCTCCAGAATAGTACAGAAGATTAAAGAATTAGGAGAAAATATCAAAGAAATTAGGACAAAAACCAGAATTTTGAAGCAGAAATCCCAGTTTTAATGAAAGATGAGAGAATTTAGGGGGGAGAAGGCAGACTTTCTCCAGAACAAGCAAGATATCTGAAAAGAAGAGAAAGAATTGAAACACAAAATTCTGGAGGTAGAACTTTAAAAAGCTACAAAGCAATGTTACAAATTAATATTAATGGAAAATTTTAAAATAATATCCTCACAAGAAGACTACAGAAATAAATAATTTGCAATGACCAAGTTAGAGTCATACCAGGGATGAAGGAGTAATAATAAAAGTTATTATAACTTATCATATAAACAAAGAAAATGAAAGTATATGATTCAAGAGATACATAAGAAATTTATGACAGAATACCAATCTTCTTTCTGTTAGGAACCCTTAAAACATAACATGAAACAAAAAAAAAACCCTTAAAAACACAAGTATGGAAGGACCAAAAGCATATATTTTAAACCAAAAACAAGGAACGTTTACAATGTAATAACACAACAAAGTCTTTTCTAGTATGAATAGGAGTATGTCCTCCTCTTCCCACTATTATCTGATATAGTTCTAGAAACACCAGCTATGGCAATAAGACAAGAAAATAAAATCAAAGTCAAAGGAGAGACAAAATTATCCCTATTCACAGATGATATGATAGAATACTTAGAAAACCCCAGAGAATCAGCAAAGAAACTAAATGACATGATTATTTACTTTAGCAAGGTAAGAAGGTACAAAATTGATTCAAACAAATCATTAGTTTACATATAACAACAACAAAACCTGAAAGAAGCAATATTAAGAAAAATCCATTCCAAATAACCACAAAATACATTACAAAATCTGGGCATTAAGCTACCAATGCATGCACTGTAGTTACACAAACACAACTGTAAAATTTTCTTTAAAGAAACAAAGGATTTAAAGAAGTAGAGAGATATTTATTGCTTTAGGACAAACCATACCGATTTCACACACACACAAAATACTGTCTGCATTTACATATTTAATTCTACACCAATCAAATTACTAAAGAGCTATTTTACAGAATTAGAAAAAATCCCAACAAGATTCCCTAGTGAAAGAACAAAAGTCTTAGACTCTCATGGGGAATGAGAAAAAATCATGAAAGAAAAGTATGAATTTACAGACTTCAAACTAAATCATATATCATAAAGCAACAGTCATCCACTCAATTTTGCATTTGGTTGAACAACAACAAGAAAATGAAATCAGTTGAACTGATTAGATAAGCAAAAAACTGAAACAATTCTAAAACATTGCCCAATGTTTGATAAACCCAAGAATATAAGTTACTGGGGTTGGTGGGGTGGTTCTAGTGTTATCTCCTTCCAAGCACTGCCGCCACCATTTCTGCTTGCTGCCAAATCTTGGATGCTTGTCTCCTGCCCCTGTAAGGCCAGTGGCCAGCCTATCTCAGGTTCTGGCTACCATCTTTGCCACTGACTTACTTCAGTACCACTGAAAGCTCCCCTGGAAGCCTGATTTGTGGCTTTCCTTCTAGCTCCTAGCAAAAAGCCCCTGTTATCCTTTAACCAAAGTCTTAGACCCAGGGTATTAAGAGAGATTCGTTTCCCCATAGGACATGCCTACTACATTTCATATTCAGTACTTCCATCAAAGACTCTAACAGACATGTGGAAATACTTAAATAAAATGCTATAAGATACATGTGGAAACACTGAGGCCATATAACAAATATTTTCCTTTGGAGCTGAAGAGAAAAGCAACAGGACTAGGTTTATTCAACACCACATCATGTATTTCAAAAGCAGGCTTAGGAGTAATACCCTGCTTAAAAATTGCTTCCAACCTTTTGCCTTTGGACTCTTTAATATCAATTCCATTTCCCAGCCATTTAAACAGAGTATATGAATGACAGAGCAGCAGTTTCTCTATAGCAGACCAAAGAGAATAATTTAGAAAGTCTGGTGAGGGTTTAAATTTACAAAAAATTCTAGGATTAGGATGCTTGGGTGATTGCGCATGGTTTGGGCTTTACTAAGTGTCCTGGTTAAGTTCTCAGAAAGGTGAAAAAGGGATGACAAAAAAGGGAAAGATTTCCATTTTTTGAGCCTTTATGCCTTTGACCAGTTAGGGAGTCAAATTTTAATATATGAAGATTCCATCCTTAAAATAATAATATGTTGCCACGCAGATATAAATAACCTGTGATAGCTGAGGGTAAAAGGAACCCCATTTTGCAACTGCTTTTGACTTGTCTTTTCTCACACAACTCCGTCAAAGAAATACTGAAATCGCACAAACTAGTTTCTTGACAACTACTGACTATTAAAATCTGCTGTAATAAATGTTCTTTGTTATATGGGAATGGTTGGGGGAGGGGAAAGAAAGAAGTAACTAAAGGGAGAAAGTTGATATAAAAACAATAGATATCAACAAAATTTATTTTAAAAACTTTCTAAGGGATGGATCTCTGGAAAAGGAAGGAGAAAGGACACAGGGGAAAACGTAAGTAGTGAAATAACAAAGACATCAATAAAATTTATTTTAAAAAATTAAAAACTCTTATGATGCCAAAAAAACCTTAAGTCCATAGTCATCTTGGGCAACAGAAATAATCAATAATCACCTCTGAGACCTGAAAGGTCTTGAGATTCTAGCATGTACAATTTAAGTGTGCTGAGAATAGATTGGCTACAAGGTGTCGTGACTTTTACTGAATCGTTTTTGGGGGTAAAATATTTATCAGCAAGTCAGTCAGCACATGTTTAATAAGCATTTACTGTATACCAGACACTGTACTAGGCACGGATGAAGAATAAACAAGGGAGACTGAGAAGGAATGGTCTGAGAGACAGAAGTGTCAGGAAAACTGAAAAAAGTACAGTACCCAGGAGAAGAAGGTGATCAACAGGGTCAAATGTTGCAGATGAGTTAAGAAGCATAAGGACTGAGGAAAGACCCTTAGACTTGTCATATGAAAATATCATTGTTAACTTCGTAGAGGGCAGTTTCAGTTACAGCTCAGAACAGAGAAGGTTTAAAAGAGAGTGAGAGAACATGCAGGTGTCTAAGGCAGAAGACTTTTTCAAGGAGTGTAGCCATGAAGGGGAGGAAGGATATAGGACAAAAGATAGTGGGGATAGCTGGACCAAGTGAAGGATTTTTTTAAGGATGAAGGAAACATGAGCACATTTATAGGCATAGGAGATGGAGCCAGAAGAAAGGGAGAGATTGAATATAAAAGAGTGGAGAAGCCAGGGATGAGGGTGGTAATTTGCAGGTGAAGTTGGGGGAGGACTGGATCAAGGGCATATATAGAGCAGCTGGCCTAGAAAAGGAGAAGTGCCATCTTTTTATCTGAAACTCAAATGAAGGAGATATAGGGGAAGATGCCTGAATGATGTGAGATGGGGGAGGGAAGGAAAAGCTCTTCAAGAATGGTGTTAATTTTTTCCAGTAAAGTTTGAGGTGAGGTTCTCAGATGTAAGGAGGTGGGGGTGCCATGGGAGGCTTTTAGAGAGACCAGAAGGCTGTGAGAAGCTTTGGAACAGCTGCCATGGAGAATCAATTAAGGAGGAATACAACATTTAACTTGATACAGTGAGGACTCAGTTGAGACTAGCTATAAATTTGCACTTGCTAACCACTGAGCAGGTAGTCCGGTTAGAGTATTATCAGTTGGAGAGAAGTTTGTTGAGGAAGGCACTAATATAGAACTGGATAAAATCTTTCTCCTTGTAATGAACATTAACTGTGACCTTTCCCTTTTAAAGCTTCATTAATAGTTGTCTATGCAGGAGGAATTGCATAATCCCTAGTAGACAGTAAATGTGAACACCCACCCAAATCCCCAGATTTCTTTGCCACTAAAGCAATCATTTCTCTACCAGACTGTAGTTCTTTTGTTTATGTTCACAAATCTTTTTCCAGTTTTAGTAGCAGTGAGGGAAGGAAGAAGGCACATCATCCCCTTTAAGAGAATGAAAACTCCCAGGGGTCAACTTCATCTTTTTAACCATTTCATTACCCTCCTCCCATGTTACATACACAATTCCCCTGCCTCATAATCATCTAGCATAGTGCCTTGGACACAGTTAAGTCTTAACAGGTATTTTAAAAACAAATGCATGAATCTTATTTGTGCAGCCTTGGCAAGGCAGGTATAAAAATGCAACTACAAAGTCCTTGAATCTTTTGAGTTTCTTTTGTGCCTGTTTATTCCATTACCATAGTCACCAAAGAGAAAGTCAATATAGCTTTTGCAGTTGAATTCTTAGCCCTATTATAAGTGCGTGTGTAAGCAGGCTGAAGAAGGCCACTTGGGGAACACCTGAAGCTGGAAAAAATGCTTTGTACCATTATATTCGAGATAAAGCCAATTGAACTTTAACATTAAAATGTCTACAACCTCCTTAGAATTTACATAAGCAATCCAAATATATAGATCATTTAATGTAGGCTGTAGTAAATTGCACCTATGAAATATGATGGTGCATATGATTTAAATCAAACTAATTCTGTAAAATGAAGGAGTCAAACCAGGTGATTTTGGTTTCAATCCCAACTGCTTCAACATGCTCCAAGAAATTCTTCATCCTGGAAGACCATTTCCTCCATAGAATTCATACCTTCGAAGTACCCTCAGGGGTCCCCCTCGGATCAGATGGCCTCCCAGAGCCTTCATTTAAGGAGGGCACCTGGGCCAGCCATTTCTTAATTTCTCACTGGGCCACAATCAGGACTTCATCATATCCCCCCAGCATTCTGATCCCCATCTTGTACCTTCCCCCCACCCATGACCCCTTCAGTTTCCTTGTAGGTAATGTTTTCACCCATTAGAATGTAAGCTTGAGGTCAGGAACTTTCTTTTTGCTTGTATTTGTATTTCCAACACTTAGCACAGTGCCTGGTGAATAGTAAGCATTTAAAAAATATTTGTGGGCTGATTGATTTAAGCCTCTGTTTAAATCAGGGGTGAGGAGGAACCTTTGGCCTTGAGGCCACATGTGGCCTTCTAGATCCTTAAGTGCGGCCTTTTGACTGAATTCAGTCAAGGCCACACGTGGTCTTAAGGCTGCAGGTTCCCCATCCCTGGTTTAAATTATAAGCTGAGAGGACATAATTCAGCAGAAATTAATTCAGAGTCAGAGAAGCCACATCTTCATAACAGAACGAAGTACCTAAGAAAATACAGCTTTATTATCATCTATCACAATATTATCATATTAATTATATCTATGATAATTATCTAAGATAATTATAATGAAAATGTTTAAATCCATTTTCATATTAGAGAATTTTAAGCATTACTATAAATTAACTAATCTAAACATTTTTTTTTTAAATCACAGTTTGGTTCAATTACAGTTCAGCTGGAACATATGCTGGTCTCATTACCTACAGATGCTGTCAGCCTATTTATCTTAAAGTGATAGAATCACAGATCTATAGCTACAAAGGATTTCAGAGGCCATCTGGTTCAACTCCCTCATTTTACTAGAGGAGACTCAGGGCCAGGGAGGTAGGGGGATGATATTTTCCAAGAGGTAGTAAGGTGCACCAAAGGCAAACAAGTGGGGTTTGGACCAGGTTCTCTTATACTGTACCTCTCTAAAGTTCAGGGTATATGAAATTAATCCTAAACAAGGATTAATTCAACAATAACCTCTGTTCTTTCTATTCTATTCCATCAGAGGTATAAACCTAAAGAACAATATATGTACAAAATTTGAAGGACCTATTTGTGCCCAAGAAACAGGAATCCAGTTAATCTCCTAAACTTCTGTTTGTTTGCTTTTTTTTTTCCAGAATCTGACCTAGACAAGGAGAGTTTGTAGAATGATGGCATGGGGAAAAGAGAGTGAGAGAGAGGATGATAGGAGGGAGGGAGATAGGAAGGAGAGAAGGGGAAGAAAGGAGAAAAAAGGGGAGAAGAGGGGAGAAAGGGAGGGAGTGGGAGACAAGAACACTTGAATGTTAGAATATGAATTCAAGGTTAGGTTAAGATGATAGTAAAGATGACAAGACATTAAATCTAGATTATGACAAAGGCTTAAGAGGAATCCAAAGTACTATGTGAACCAATGTGGGGTGGACAGAGAGGGAAGAGTCACATCCAGCTGGGGAGGTAAAAGGAAGAAACGCAGTAGATATCAATACATACACACCAGCACATACAGATTGATCTTTTATACTAAGAAGGAAGGGACTGGGTGAAAAACACTATTCCATGGTAGTGCTTAAGAATTTCCTGGGTTCTACTCCTCATTCTGACACCAATTTTTTGAGTTATTTAAGAAAATAAAAACTCCATAAGCCTCAGTTTCCACATATAGAAAATGGAATCTCAAAAGTCCTAAATTTCTATACTTTTAATAAGCAAATTGGAACTATTTATATGTTCTTGGGTACGGGATGATAAGGATATAATGAAACTCTGGTAGCAGGATAATACCAAGAAGAAAAACTGGTAGAAGGCTGCTGAATTTGAAGGAAGTCTAGGTCTTGTAGATGGAGATAGGATACTTAAGCTGAACTAAGAGGTAGACAGATTTGGCAATCATGAGCAGTCATAGACCTAAAAGCTGAAGCCATGAAAGAGAACGAGCTAGGCTATATGAATGAATCAAGTGCAGTGGTTTCCAGTAATTTGTTATACAACATCTTCTTGAGAGAGAGAGAGTGTGCGCGCGTGCGCACGTGCGCGTAGACCGTATCATCAGTAGTGGAAGTACTGGTATCTTGTTGATTGAGATAATGCATGATTACAAAAACTATTATAGATTCTGTAAAACTTTGAGATGACTTTACATTTTATTAGTTACAACAATAGCTACATTTGAAAAGTAGTCGGAATTAAAAATTATAGGAAAAAAAAAAGAAAAGTAGTAGGAAGATGGCTTGATGATGGAGACAGAATGGGATTTGGAGTCAGAAGACCCAGATTCAAGACTCAGCTCTGCCATTTACTGCCTATGTGAGTTAATTAAGTACTCTGGACCTGAGTTTCCTCCCCTATAAATTAAGGAGGTTGGACTCAATGATCTCCAAGATCCTTTCCAGTTCTAAACCTATGACCTTATGAATATTATTAGTTAGGGGCACATTATTTATTCTGCCTACAGAAGATATGTTTGCTTATTTGTTACTGAGTAACTCCATCTTTTACTGGTGCTAAAGGTCAAAATGACGATTCTTGATGTACACGTAAATTCCTCAATCCCTTGTATAAACTACTAGGCCATCATTTCTCAGATATATAGAGAACTAAGTCAATTTTATAAGAATATGAGTCATTCCCTAACTGACAAATGGTGAAAGGATATGAACAGGCAGTTTTTAGATGAAGAAATCAAAGCTATCGATAAGTCATATAAAAATGCTCTCACACACTACTAATTAGAAAAATACAAATTAAAACAACTCTTAAGGTAGCACCTCACAACTATCAGATTGGCTACTATGACAGAAAAGGAAAATGACAAATGCTGGAGGAGATATGGGAAAACTGAGACACTAATACACTATTGGTGGAGTTATGAACTGATTGAACCGTTCTGGAGACCAATTTGGAACTATGAGCAAAGGGCTACATAGCTGTGTATACCCTCTGACTCAGCAATACCTCTACTAGGTCTGTTTCCAAAGAGATTTTTTAAAAAGAGTAAAAGAAAAGGATCTTTTTGTACAAAAATATTTATTGCAGCTCTTTTTTTGGTGGCCAAGAATTGGAAATTGAGGGGATGTCCACCAATTGGGGAATGGCTGAACGAGATATGGTATATGATTGTGATGGAATTAGATTGATTAGATGGAATTTGATGAAGGTAAAAACACCACCACGTGACATTTCTATAGGACTTTATAGCTCATGAAGTGCCCTACACTCATTATCTCATTTGAGCCCCAACTACACCCCCTCCCATTGTGAGGTAGGTGCTATGAGTATGATGATCTCCATTTTTTCAGATGAGGAAACTGAGGTTCAGTTTGAGGTTAAATGGCTTGCCCAGGTCTTCCTGACTCTTAGACCAACACCATAACCACCAGGCCTCTTAGCATGTACTTCCTAGATTTCTTCAAGAATAAAAATTGTGACTAATGAAGATAAGCTGTGAACTAATCAGTTATAACATTTCCAAAGTATTATAACAGTAGAAATGCAGAGATGTGAATACAGTCTAGAAAAGGTGACAGAATCTGTCAGTGTTTATCCATCGTTACACAAGAGAAAGACACAAGATTGGCAATGTCCCTCAAGATTATCCAGCCTCCTCTGTTTTGAATCTATTGGTCACTAATCAACCATTTGACTACTAATTATATTTCCCAGATATCTTGAAACTGAATTCCTAGCTTCTCCCAAGGCTTAAGGTGGATGCCACTTCCCACCTGAAGCCGTTCCTGATTGTTCTCTTCCCCAGTAGCTATAGCTTTCTCTCACCTCAAATTATCGTGTATTTATATGGGAGGCTACTTTATCCACCCAGTACACTGCCCACTCCATGAGGCTAAGTACTAGCCTAGCACAGCGCCCTAAAACAGCAGGTACTTAATAAAATGTGTGTTGAGTTAACTGGGA
Source organism: Trichosurus vulpecula (assembly GCF_011100635.1). Taxonomy (NCBI): domain Eukaryota; kingdom Metazoa; phylum Chordata; class Mammalia; order Diprotodontia; family Phalangeridae; genus Trichosurus; species Trichosurus vulpecula. Next base: position 495,022,784 of record NC_050573.1, read on the forward strand.
ACTGGGTAAGAGGTCTATTCTAGTCAATGGAAAGTTATTCTTCCCTTCTAAACTAACTTATTCTAATTTATAAAAGTGATTGGTATGAAATCTGTTGCCTATAGCCTGATAATCTTATCAAGGTGCTGACACATGTGGGAAGGCCCTGCCCCTAGCAGTTTGCCAGCCAGGATCCCTCTCATGTGAAGACCAAAAGACCAGTGAATTTGCCTAGAAGGAAGCCACTGAAAACATTTAAGAAGGCAAATTCAGGACAGCAGGGAGAGCAGAAAGCCAGACTACACAGAATTAAGGAGAGAAGAGATGTCAAATAAACAAAAGTCATGAATTTAGAATACTTGATTTGAGAAAACTGCCTAACAGAGGAATAATCATAAAGGATAGTAGAGTCAAGTGAGCTTTTTTTTAAAAAAAAAAAATCTAATTTTTATTTTAAAATTGGGGAGACTTGAGAAAAAGAATGAAGTAACAGAACAGAGGTGACCATGGAAAAGGTGAGATTCAAGATACTGGAGGAGAGTTTAAATACAGAAGAAAGCCCCTCAAGTGGAGATTTTAAAAAAAGCGGGGGGAAGGGGGACCAGAGAGATAAATGCAACACCTCTTTGTCTGAAACTGCAGAGAGAAAGATGAACAGATAGATCTTGAGATGAAGAGAGGTTACATGGGGAGGTCCTGCCAACTTGTCTCTACCAGAGAAGTAAGGGACAAAGGAAAGGTTGGATTAAGGATTTATGGCAAAAGGAAAAGGTCTGAAAGAGCCACTTTGGAGCCTGAACGTGGGAGCCGATAGGAAGAAAGCAAAGGAATTTGAGGGGAATGTAAAAAAAAATTTCATGAGGATTCCAGCCTTCTTAATAGATTTTAGAGGGCTTTTTTAACTTATTTTTTGAATCTCTTTTTTAATTTGAGGGGGGAAGACAGGGCAATTGGGGTTAAGTGACTTGCCCAAGGTCACACAGCTAGTAAGCATGTCAAGTATCTGAGGGCAGATTTGAACTCAAGTCCTCCTAATTCCAGGGCTGGTGCTCTACTCACTGTGCCACCTAGCTGCCCTGGATTTTAGAGTTTTAATGCTGAAAGGGACATTAATGGGTCTAGGCCAACTCCTTCATTTTATAGATGAAGTGGAAGCCAAAAGAGATGTTGTGACTTGCAAAAGCCACTTAGGGGCTGAGTCCTGATCTAAGCTCTATTTATTTATCTGTGGAACTCAGTGTCTTCCTCCTTTTTAAAGAGGGGAATGGATTGTTCTCTAAGATCCCTTCCAGTTTTAAATCTGTGGTCTCATGATGACTTAGTCCATCTTTTATCTTCTCTAATCTAAATTTGCAAGGTACTCAGGCCAATACTTATTTGTTTAAAATATTTTAAAAAACTTCCTGAAGAAACAGCCTCATCCTGTGGTCCTTTCCTTGAAGAAGAAAAAGCACAGCCCTACTATAAAAGGACAGGAAGTAAAAGGAATCATTTCTCTTTCCTACTGTCAAAATGGGACATCCCCATATATTATTCCACTTGAAGAACAAATATCAGATGTGTTTAAGGTAGCTGGGGGCAGGGGGTGGGGGTGGTGGGAACAAAACAAAACAAAAAAACCCAATGACATTAAATACAAATATTTTCCCAACCCCTCCTCTAATATAAACATCCTGATTGATCCCCAAATGTATACTAAGAAGTCCCTGGATTGTGCTAATTTCCTATTTCCATCCTATCTAGGAACTCACAGAAAGTTGGAAACAAGAGCTCTTATCCCATGCTTTTGTTTGTCTTTACAGCTTAGATAAAGGTGTTCCTATAGACTTCCAAAATAAAATTTTCCCATAATTAAAGGTTTGGGTCCAGGGCACCATCCTATAATGGACCAGTCTCTGGGACAAATTGGCCCTAATTATATTTTTCATCTATAAAATAGGAATAGCATCTTCTGCCATGAAAATACAACTAGCAAGTGGTAGGGTGACAACAAGATACTCATTCGCTTCCTGCAACATAACCCCAGTGTATATGCCTTGATTGTAAAGACAAACAGATTTTCAAATAAACTATAAAGAACCTGAAAAAATGCTGTCTATAACAGTAGTTTAGGAGTCAAAGACTTCTTCTCTTCTTGTCTCTTCATGACATCTTTTAGATCCTTAACATTAATAAGTGGTCAGACCATTGCTCTTACTCCTAAGCTGAAAGATGATACCTCTAGTTTCAGACATTCTGTTGCCAACTGAATAATACGACTCAAGAAGAGAGGCACCTATGCTTTTAAATGAGAAGAAAAGACATCAGGAAAAAATGTGATGTTTTGAAACCATCAAGCTGTTCACTTGCTTGTGAACTGCCATTATACTCACTACGACCTCCATCCTTTCCTAGCACTGGGGGGTTTTCCACAGAGGAAGGAATCCCATATCTACACAATGACTCGTCTTGGCTTCATCTACACAGTTGAGGCATTTTGACAAGATAATAGCTTACCCTGGGATAGCTGCAAGCTGTTAAAGCAAATGCAGGAATTTTCTTTTCCTCCTCTTTATACTAGTTTTGAGTAATAAGTATTCAATTTGAAAGAAAGTATGAGCTATTATGAGTCACTCACTGCTTCAATCAAAAAAAAATTGGGAAAGGAAGACAAGGCATCGTTCTTTGATTATTTCAATTTTGTGCCTTTCCTATATGACACTGAAGATTCTTTTTCAAAGTATGCTGGGTTAAAATTATTATTAACAATAATAGTAGTTTGCATTTGTTCATTTGGCATGCTCACATAAATTATCTCATTTGACCCTTATAATGACAGGGAAGCAGACAGTTTACATGATATTCTGTCCATTTTGAAGAGGAGGAAAGGCTTGGAAAACTTTCCTCATATACCATATTATTGTCTTGGAGATGGAAAAAGCTTTAGATACAATTTAGTTTCTTCCTCTTCACCTGCCGTTTTACAAATAAGAAACATAACAACTACTTCGCCCAAAGTTGCACTGCTGGTCAACAGGAGAGTTCATAGAAACTATGAATGTGTAATTATTTCCTGTCATGATTTTATGAACTTTGTTATGGTGTAGAATTAAAAAGCGTAACTTCTCAAGTATATTATTATTATGATTATTATTATTAAGAATTCCTTTCAGGTATGAATTAGACTAAATATCTGCAGAGGTCCCTTAAACTGAAAACTCAGTGATCCTGTGGCACTATCAAAGGAAATCTAAAAACGTATTGTGAAAGATTGCAAGGTTTTGGGCAAGAAACTGATGACCAAAGGGACACAGGCTGTGCTTTCCTCTCTTTTTCCCACTGAAGGTAAGGAACGGAGAAGAGAAAAATAGATTTGAAAGTGGACAGTCAGTTAAACAATGAGATCTGAGAATGGGATTTGGATTTCTATATCATGGTTTAAGATACAGAAATGACAGACTCCTTGCCAGAAAGGGACAATATTTAACGATTTGGAAAAAATGTATTTGTCAAGTGTCTTGAAAATCTAATCAAAAGGCTGTAAGTGAAGAAGGAAAAATTGTGTGTGTGTGTGTGTGTGTGTGCGCGCGTGCGCGTGAGAGAGAGAAAGACAGAGAAGGAATAAATATAACAGGAGAAATAAATTCACAAGAGACAAAAACCAAGAAAGGAACCAACCAGTCACTAGTAAAACCCATAGCCTCAAAGGCCTGAACACAAAGGCCACAGTTTGGGCAACAAGAAAAAAGAAATGGAGGTCCTAATGCAAAGAGGTGGGTTGATCTTAGAAGTATCACTGAGACTTAGTGAGATCAAACTCATGATGGAATACACCTCTCTATAGATATGTCTTATGGGGATGTGGGGGCAGGTATATTAAGATGGTGCATATATGGTGAGGAAACCCAGAAATCAGAATAGTGAATGAAGAGAATTTGGTGCAAATTAATGGAAGAAAAACACAAAAGAGATTTTTTTCATCATAATAGACCTGGTCAGAAAGAGAAAATAGATGTGGAATTGGGAAACAGGTCACAAGCCTGAAAGAAAGGTATGATACAAAAGTGATGAAAAACTTCAATTATCCAGACATTTGATGTCATGGTCCTCTTCCAGAACTAAGGACAAGCAACAACAGTGTCATGGCGCATAGGAAGTACTTAACAAATATTGGGGTCCTGCCTGCCATAAACTAAGGTGTCATTGGTGGGCAGGATAACAACATAAGGGTAGTTGGCATGCAGAAATCTAGTATGGCTAGATTAAAGATCACAACAGATGATGCAAAGATCACAACAGAGACAAAGTTCTTAAAAAAAAAACAACTGAAAATTACAGGTATATCAGCATCCCAAGATAAGCTGCACTGTCCCAAAGCAAAGCCAAGAGACAAGGGAAGATAAATTTGGCTTCAAAAATTGAGCACTGGATAAAAGGAAACGTTTATGGTAAGTGTATGGATAAGGATATGTGGTTTGAGAAAACAATCTACTGAACTGCATTTGAACATATCCACAAAAAATAACTTAAAAGGCAAGATGTGATACCATAAAAGATCACTTCAATATGTACTAAAACAAAGACTTGTCTTCCTCACCTAAACCAAAGAAAATGAAGAGACTGTATTACATGGTCTCTGAGGTCTCTTCTAGCATTATACATGCCCATGAACCCTGGGTATTGTATTTATGAATGTAAATCTTCTATTCCCCTATAGCCTTTGACTATAAATTGATCTTATCTTAAAAAATATAATAAACCCTGATTATTATTATTTTGTAAAGTGATATCAAGAGATTACTCCACATATCTTCCTGTGCATTACAGTATGACCTAGAAAGGGGGAGAAATTGGGAGTCAATCTTTCTCCCATCTAATATTTTCTCCTTTGCACAAATTAATGGTAATAAATTTTTTTTCACTTGATTACTTCCATACTCATACACAAAATTATTCTTTTTTCCTTTATGAGACAGAAAATGCCACTTGTCCAAAATAAAACTTTCCTACTAGTATACATTTAGCATCGCAGATTTGGAGGTGGATAGGCCCACAGAGTCATTTAATCCAACCCTCTTATTTTATATGTATGCATACTGAAGCCCAAAGAGGTTCAATGACTTTTCTAAATGTCACCTTGGTAGTAAGTAACAGAACATGCTCTTTCTTCTGTGCTATATATTGCCTAAAGAAAAAAAAACACTCGCTAGAACAAAGAAGAATAAAGTAAATTAATTTTGTTTTAATTTTCACTTCCATTTTCAAGATGAATTATTTGCTTAATAGAAAGCTGTAATGCAATCTTATTGCACTATAAGACGTGAGGAAGGAGACAGTTTTCAGATACACCTCACAGGACTCATTTGAACTGATGCAGAGAGATGTGAATAGAACAAAGAGGGCAATTTATATTATAGTGACAATATTATAAAATGAACAATTCTGAAAAACTTAAGAAATCTTATCAATGTAATGATCAGTCATGACTTTAGGGATCTAATGAAGAAGGATACTGTCCACCTCATAATAGACAAAAGATGAACTAACATTCAGAATTTGAAATGCATTTCTTTGGAAATGGTTAACATTGGAATTTGTTTTGCTTGACAAGTTCAGATGGTATAAGGGGTTATATATTTCTTGCTTCCTCTCTTTTAGATTTTTTTCCAGTGGCTGGGGTCAGGGAGTGTGAATGGGAGGCAGAAAATAAATGATAAATAAATGAAAAAATAAAGTAAGCCTTTGTGATCCTGGACACCCAGGGGTCCAACTCTCCAAGACTATTCTGGACAACAGTTGTTGATATGCATTGGTAAAGGGAGTTCCAATACCAATAAAACCACAAGTCAAAAATGAATAATCTATAATAATAGTGACATGTGCATATACGCACACACACACATTGCTAGGGGGCACAGTGGATAAAGTTTTTTTGTTTGTTTGTCTTTGGAGGGGGAAAGGCAGGGCAATTGGGGTTAAGTGACTCGCCCAAGGTCACAAAGCTAGTACATGTGTCAAGTGTCTGAGGGCAGATTTGAACGTGGATAAAGTTTTGAGCCTAGAGTCAGGAAGACTCATATTCTTGAGTTCAAATCTGGTGTCAGACACTTCCTAGCTACATGATCCTGGGCAAGTCACTTCACCCTGTTTGACTCAATTTCCTCATCTGTAAAATGAGCTGGTAAAGGACATGGCAAACCACTCTAGTATCTTTGATAATTTGAGAATGTTGCTATAAGACATTTTTTTGTTGTTTTTGTATTTTTGTTTTTTTGTTTCAATTTATTTTATTATTTATTTAATATTTTAGTTTTCAACATTGATTTCCACAAGATTGAGTTACAAATTTTCTCCCTATTTCTACCCTTCCCCCCCTCCAAGATGGCATATATTCTGATTGCCCCATTCCCCAGTCAGCCCTCCCTTCTGTCACCCCACTTCACCCCACAACCCCTTACTTTCTTGTAGGGCAAGACAGATTTCTATGCCCCATTGCCTGTATATCTTGTTTCCCAGTTGCATGCAAAAACAACTTTTTCTTTTGAGCATCTGATTGTAAAACTTTGAGTTCCAAATTCTCTCCTCTCTTCCCTTCCCACCCACCCTCCCTAAGAAGGAAAGCAATTCAACATAGGCCACACATGTATCATTATGCAAAACACTTCCACAATACTCATGTTGTGAAAGACTAGCTATATTTCCATCCATCCTATCTAGTTCCCCTTTATTCAGTTTTCTCCCCTGACCCTATCCCTTTTCAAAAATATTTGCTTTTGATTACCTCTTCCCCCCATCTTCCCTCTCTTCTATAATACCCCCCTATTTTTATCTCCTTCCTCCTTCTTTCCTGTGGGGTAAGATACATAATTGAGTGTGTATGTTATTCCTTCCTCAAGTCAAATCCAATGAGAGCAAGATTCACTCATTCCACCTCACCTGCCCCCTCTTTCCTTCCAACAGAACAGCTTTTTCTTGCCACTTTTATGTGAGATAATTTACTCCATTCTATCTCTCCCTTTCTCCCTCTCTCAATATATTCCTCTCTCATCCCTTAATTTTATTTTTTTAGATATCATCACTTCATATTCAAATAACCCTGTGTCCTCTGTCTATATATATGTATATACCCTTCAACTACCCTAATACTGAGAAAGGTCTCATGAATTACACACACATCTTTTCATGTAGAAAACAGTTCAACTTTAGTAAGTCCCTTATGATTTCTCTTTCTTGTTTACCTTTTCATGCTTCTCTTGATTCTTGTGTTTGAAAGTCAAATTTTTTATTCAACTCTGGTCTTTTCACTGAGAAAGCTTGAAAGTCCTCTATTTTACTGAAAATCCATATTTTGCCTTGGAGCATTATACTCAGTTTTGCTGGGTAGGTGATTCTTGGTTTTAATCCTAGCTCCTTGGGCCTCTGGAATATCATATTCCAAGCCCTTGGATCCCTTAATGTAGAGGCTGCTAGATCTTGTGTTATCCTGATTGTGTTTCCACAACATTCAAATTGTTTCTTTCTGGCTGCTTTGTATTATTTTCTCCTTGACCTGGGAACTCTGGAATTTGGCGCAATATTCCTAAGAGTTTTCTTTTGGGGATCTTTTTTAAGAGGTGATCAGTGGATTCTTTCAATTTCTATTTTACCCTCTGGTTCTAGAATATCAGGGCAGTTTTCCTTGATAATTTCTGGCTGCATGTTTTAGTCTTCTTTGTCACCAAAAAAAAAAAAAAAAAAGAGTCTGAGTCTGCATCCTTTTTTGATGCCTGGCCATGTTCTCAGCCAACTACTTGATCTTTGAGCTTTTTGTCAGGGTATGACTGTTTGTAGGGTAGAGAGTGCTTTGTCCCAAGCTTTAGGGGCTGTGCTGCTGTTTTCAGAGCTACTTCTACTCCACTGTCACTGCAAGTTCTGCCACAGCAGCGCTCCTCCTCCCCCAACCAGGATTGGGACCCAAATCCAAGCAGGGCAAAGCAAGCCCTACACTCCTCCTCTGGTCGGCCACTTGATTCCTCCCACCATGTGAGCCAGGGACTCTGGAAACAGCTGACGCTGGAGCTCTGGAAGCAGCCTCAGGAGGTTCCTACTGCTGCTGTCACCACAGTGCACCACCTCCACTGGGCTGGACCACTTTCTAACATGATCTAGCAGTTTTCCCACTAACCTTCTCTGTTGTCTTTGGTGTTTGTAGGTTGAGAAGTCCAGTAACTTCCACACCTCAATGATTCATGGCCCTAAGGCCTGCTCTGGGCCGACTCCCCATCTGGTCTGTCCTGGTGCAGCCCACGCTGGGCTGTGCTCTGCTCCCAGCACCATGCAATAGACCCTTCCCAGACACCATCCAGGCCATCCTGGGCTGGAGACCCGCTTCCCTCTGCTATTTTGTGGGTTCTACAGCTCTAGAATTTGTGCAGAGCCATTTTTTACAGATGTTTGGAGGGATTTGGGGAAGAGCTTAAGTCCTTGCTTTCCAGCCACCATCTTGGCTCCCTGCTATAAGACTTTTAAACTAAACTATGTATTGTGTATTCCACCTGTGATATAATCTGATTTATATTTTTCTGGTTGTTCATGTCCATATTCTTCTTAACCTCATTTTATACAAGAACTTACCTAGCTAGGATTACAGGTCATACAATTCAGGGTTAGAAAGGCTTCTAGAGATCATCTAATTAAATTCCCTCATTTTACAGATGAAGAAATTGAGGCCCAGAAGTGAAGTGACTCACCCAAAGTCATACGGGTGACCAGGATTCAAATCCAGGACATTTTACAAATTGAGCACTTTCAACTAAAGCAGAATTGCCTTTTGGTGAGGACTACAGTTAAGATGCCCCCACCTGATTTCCTAGTTTGATGTATTTGAGACTATCCTGTTCAATTTTAAGCTCCTTAAGGCTAAAGGCTGTATCACTGCAAAACTTCCTGTTTCCAGTACTAGCCAGGGCATTCCTTAAACATGGTAAATGCGTGATAAATACTTCATGAATTGATTTGAAGTGCATGAAATATCTCATCTTGAAATGAATTCCTCTGCCTTTGCTGGTATGAGAATTTGCACAAATAAAAATACATTTATTATTACTGTTCCTGATGGAGATAACTGGGCAAAAAAAAAAAAGACATGGAAAAACATTTTCTATAGGCATAGAAAAACAAAGTAATCTAGACAAAAGGAGGGAAACACACAGCCAGGCCTCAACATTCCCAAGTGCAGCTTAGAACCAAATTAAAATGTAATTGAGAAATAGGCAACAAAATAAATGAAAACACAATAGAATACAGATAACGTTGATATGTGGTTCTCAAAGTCAATATGCTGCTGCAGGAATCCTTATGTGCAGTTTAGTGGCCACCATTTCTATCTGAGTTTCACAATGCTGATCTAGAATCATCCCCTCATTTTATAGAAAACAATCCTTAAGTGGCTTGTGCAGATAATAAAAGAATTCAAACTAAGCTCCTTTGATCCTAAATCCAGAATTCTTTCTCAGTGCCTAATGAAATGCCTGGCACATAGTAGGCAATTAATATGCACTTGTTCACTGATTTTTGCATTATAAAATGTAGCCTTTACTTCAGCAAGTTTGTGAGTCTTAGCCTACCAAGAAATCTATGCTAGGCATTTATGTAGCATAGATTGAAGGGAAGAGAGAGGAGAAAATGGAATGGGTTGATTCTAAATTGCATTTAGGTTCTTTGATTTACACTGAATTTAAAGTGTGTTTGTGTGTGTCTGTACAGGCTTGGGTATGCCTATCTTACCCAGGCTGGAAATACAAGGGTTCAATACTACTGACAGGCAGGAAATCTTTGAGCTGCTCCATTTCTGACCTGGACTAGTATGTCCCTGCTAAGGTAACCTGGTACCTCTTGCCCTCTCCCTCTCAGGGGCCTCATCATATTGATGCCAGACTTAGTGTAGCCATCTAATAGGCTTAGCCGACTGCAATTCTGAACTCTGGAGCTCAAAAGATGCATATGTCTTAGTGGCAGCAGGGATTATAAGCCAATTAATCCACACTCTTTCTTGAAACTATCAACTACCTGAAATAGGCATTTTACCTTCAAAACCGATATTGCCCAAAGCCTGCATAATTCCCCTTTTTTCTTTCATTTGCATCATAGGGTCTAACAAATAGTATAAGCCAATGTAAGGTCAAAATTATGACTCTGATCTGACAAGCCACTCTTGGAGGGGGGTTCTATTGCCTTTTAGATTTCTACTGTAATTTGTTTAGCCATTGCCCAATTGATGGGCATCCTCTTGATTTTCAGTTCTTTGCCACACATAGACTTTCTTAAAGCTACCATAATAAAAATGATGTAATGGAACACTATTGTGCTATAAGAAATGAGGAGCAGACAGACTTCATAATAACCTGAAAAGACTTATGTGATCTGATGCTGAGTGAGGGGAGCAGAACCAGAAGAACATTATATATGATTACAGACACATGGTATCTGTAAGGTCTAACTTTGATAGACTTGGCTCTTCTCATCAATGCAAGATTCAAAGACAGCTCCAAAGGCTCATGATGGAAAAAACTATCCACATCCAGAGAGAGAATAATGGCGTCTGAATGCAGATTGAGGCAAACTATTTGCTCTCTTTTTTCCTTTTTATTTGGTTTTGTTTCTTCTTTCTCATGATTCATTCCATTGCTTATATTCCTTCTTTACAACTTGACTATTATGTAAATAAATTTAATGCGAAGGTATATGTAGAACCTATATAGGATTACATGCCGTCTTGGGGGAAAGGGGGGAGGAGAGGAAGGGACAGAAAATTCGGAACTCAAAAACGTGTAGAACTGAGTGCTGTAAACTAAAAATAAAAAAAAATTTAAAAAAAGAAAGCCTATCCTTTCTTAAATTATGAAACACATTCACTTCCATGTATGAGGTCAGTAGTGGATGGGGTGGGATGCAGGATTCAGCAGTAGGGTGAGAGGATGTAACAACCCAATTCCAGACCATTTCTAGGAAAGTGAGTCAGATCTCTGCTTTGTTGGTTTTTTTGCAAGCTTGAAGTCACCCCTATGTTAAAACAAAATCCTGTTTAGGACAATCTCTCTGAAACTGTTACAAAGTCAACCTTGAAAGGACTACTCTGGGTCTTTGAAAATATTACTCTTGGCTTAAAGAGATCTTGAGTCCAATATCATGAACCCATCCCTTAGAAGTCGTTTAGACCAGGAGTGAGATGAAGCCAGGCAAAACTCCTCTGGGCACATCCAGATATACACCCCTACTGCCCAAGCTAGATTGGAATCAATGGGAATCATACTTGGTTCAAATGAATCTGGTTTCACTGAATAGATCCACTATGATTCCTTTAAGTATCATAGGGTAAAAATAAAGCCTATGTCCTATTGAGAATAGCCAGGGTGGTATCTCCCATTCATACTTGTTTTAGTTACTTGCCACGCTGGTCAAAGATACCAAGCTGCTGAGGGATATACAAAGAATGGCCACTTTCATCCTTGGAAGTTGGAGGAAGGTACCTTTTTACAATGCTTGGATCTGTTCAACAACATCCTTCAATGGCTCCTTATCACCTTCTACCTCTCTACCAGACCACTTGTCCCATGGCCTTATTATTTACTTTGCTGTAAGAATTCCCCTATATCAGAGAAAGGCTCCCACTAGGCTAAAATAGTAAGGAAAGAAGTCAAAGCCAGTAGGTAACAGAACACACATTGTGCAGACCTGTTCTACTGGGGGGCAGTGATAAATCAAAATGACCTTTATATATCTAGGTGGAGTCCTGGGTTGCTTTCATCTTGCCCTGGAAAAAGGTCAAGAATTATCAAGAGAATTGATGAAAAAAGATGTGAAGGAAAGTGGCCTACTTGTACCTGCTCTCATACTCTATCATAAAGCAATAATCATCAAAACAATCTTATACTGGCTAGGAAATAGAGTGGTAGCTCAGTGGAATAGATAGGTACAAATTACATTATAGTAAATGACCAAAGTAATTTAGCATTTGATAAACCCAAAGATCCAAGCTTTCGGACCAAGAACTCACTATTTGACAAAAACTGCTGGGAAAACTGGAAAAGAGCATGGCAGAAACTAGGTATAGACCAACATCTCACATTGTATACCAAATTAAGGTTAAAATGGTTGCATGATTTACACATAAAGGATGATATCATAAACGAATTAGTGGACCATGGAATAGTTTGCCTGTCAAATCTATGGATAAGGAAAGAATTTAGGACCAAACAAGAGATAGAGAGTACTACTGAGATATAAAATGGTTAATTTTGATTATATTAAAATAAAAAAGGTTTGCACAAATGAAACCTATGCAACCAAGAACAGAAGGAAAGCAGAAAGCTGGGGCACAATTTTTTACAACAAATGTCTCTGATAAAGGCCTCATTTCCCAAATATACAGAGAACTTATTCAAATTTATAAGAATACAAGTCATTCCCCAAATGTCAAAGGATATGAACAGGCAGTTTTCAGACAAAGTAATCAAACCTATCTATAGTCATATGAAAATAAATGCTCTAAATCACTACTGACTAGAGAAACGTAAATTAAAAAATTCTGAGGTACCACTTCACATCTATCAGATTGGCTAATATGACAGAAAAGGAAAACAAAAATGTTGGAGGGGCTGTGGTAAAATTGGTAAAAATGTGGTAAAAATGCACTGTTGTATTGGTTGGTGAACTGATCTAACCATCCTGAGGGCAATTTGGAACTATGCATACCTTTTGATCCAGCAATACCACTACTAGGTCTGTATCCCAAAGAGATTTTAAAGAAGGGGAGTGGGGGGGGGGGGAGAGATCTATTTGTACAAAGAATATTTCTAGCAGTTCTTTTTGTGGTGGCAAAGAATTGGAAATTGAGGGGATGCCCATCAACTGGGAACTTGCTAAACAAATTGTGGTATACGAATGTGATGGAATACTATTCTGCAATAAGAAATGACAAGCAGGATGATTTCAGAAAAACCTGGAAAGAAAGTGAGCAGAACCAGGAAAACATTATATACAGTAACATGATATTCTCAGCAATACAATGATCCAAGACAATCTTTAAGGATTCATGATGAAAAATGCTATCTGCCTCCCAAGATAGAACCAATGGAATCTGAATGCAGACCAAAGCATACTATATTTTTTTACTTTCTTTACGGTTTTTTTGTTCTAGTTTACTTCCACAAAATTACTGAAATGGATATATGTTTTAAATGATTGCACATGTATAACCTATATCAGGTTCTTTACCATCTCAGGGAAGGAGAGAATTTGGAACTCAAAATTAAAAAAAAATACTGAAAATTGTTTTTACATGCGATTAGGGAAAAAATAAAATACTATCTAAAAAATAATGGGTATGGAAAGGTAGATTGGGGCCAGATTCTAAAGGGCTTTAAAAATGGAAAGTTCAGAGATTTATGTTTGACCTTGGAGGTAATGGGGAGCCACTGAAGTTTATCGAGTAGGAAAGTGACACCATCAGTCCTGAACATGAGGTATATCACTTTGGCAGCTGTGTGAGGGTTAGAAAGAGGGAGACCGGAGGTAAGGGAAACCAATTAAGAGACTAAATAGTCAAGATGAATGATGATGAGGGCTTGAACTAAGGTGGGGAGTAGTAGCAAGGTGGCACAATGGATAAAATGCTAGACTTAGAGTCAGGATGAACTGATTTAAAATCTGTCCTCAGACAATTACCAGCTGTGTTACCCTACACAAGTCACTTAATCTCTGTTTGCCTTAGTTTCCTCAACTATAAAATGAGGATAGTGATAGTACCTATCTTCCAGGGTTGCTGTGAGGATAAAATGAAGTAACATTTGTAAAGTATTTTGCATAGTATTGCTAGCATAACAAATGCTAGCAATTATTACTATCACACGAGCAGAGGGAGGGGGACAGACGTGAGAAACTTAGAGATGGAAATTACAAGATGTAGCAACAGATTGGATGTGTGGAGGAAAAATGAAGAGTTGTAAACCCATGGGAGCATGGCAGTACCCTGTACAGGAAATAAGCATGTTTGCATAGGGGTTTCATTTTGGGGGGAAAGCTCTGCTGTGGACATGTTGAATTGGAGACTGATGACATTTCAAGATTCCTTCCAAATCTTAAATGCTGATCTAAAGGTAGAAAGCATTTCCTTAACAATGAACACAAATAAATCACCCGACTTTTATTTTGTTTCTAAAATTAGAAAACACTTCCAATGTTTAGGCTTACAATAATTTTAAAATTTTACTAACATTTAAGAGTCAACATATGAACAGGAGTTTTAAATTCAGAAACAATTTGTTTACAAGAGATGCTTTCACAACCAAACCCAATATGGCGCAAGCACTTTCTATGAGTCTCTCTGGGTATCAGTTTCTCACCTGTAAAACAAAGGAGTCAGACTTGTTGACCTCATGTCCTCTATTTTTAATGATACTATCAACACTCTAACAACATTCCTTTATTCAACAAACTTAAGTACCTGCTATTTATATTTTACTGAGCAAAACACTGGGAAGATAGCAAGAGAGCTAGAGCTGCAGTTTTCAAAGTATTTACAATGTAGTAGATCCAATAAAACATGTTTAGAGATAAATGTGATACAAATTAGAATGAAGCCATTTATACGAGATTATAAAAATACATAAGAGGAGTGCAAAGTCCTAGGAAAGCATATTAGGGTGAGATCCCTTTGAGCTCAGGAGATCAGGGAAGGCTTCACAGAGGAGCTGTCATTTGAGCTAAGCTGAAAAATGAGTAGGATATCAAGAGGAAAGAAGAGAAAGGGAGGACCTTCTAAGAGTAGAGAATAGCATGGAAAGAGGCATAAGGGTGGAGAAGGAAAGCAAAGTCATTCTACTATGCAACACATGGAGGTCTTTATTATTTATTAGTGGATGATGACCCCTGAAAATGACATTTATAGGTCTAGATGGAATTGCAGTGCTTTTGCCTTCTCACAAAGAGCATCCTTTGGATGGTAGGTAGAAAACCAAGGGATGTGTTCAGCTCATCCAGCCTGGCCAGAAACACTGAGTACAAGAGGGAAAAGTGTAAGAGAAGGCCAGAAAGGTAGGAGGAAGCAGATTATGGAGGAACTGAAATTACAGGCTAAGAAATGTGGACTTTATCTGGAAGTCAATGGTGAGCCACTGATGATTTCTGAATGGAAGAATGAAATGAATAGAGCTGAGCACCATAAAATTTTGCCCTCCTTGAACCTCTAAGGAAAAGGTGGTGGCCATTCCTTAGGCCTCACTCAGTACCTTGGTATCTTGGACGTGGATGGCAAATTGCTAGCATGTGTCAATGGAAAATATCACCCTGGCTATTCTCTATAAGAGATAAATTTATCTTACCATGTGATACTTAAAGGATTCAGTAGGTATATTCAATGAAACTATTGTCATTCAAACTAAGTATAATTTTACTATTTTACTGAACAAATGAGAAAGGCAGTTATCAACCTAAATAACATGGACTACCAAGCACAAATTTTCCAGTAAGTATGCATTCTCTACATGTAGATAATCAAACAGTGGGTAAGGGCCTTTGAAATTAATTGAACCAAAATTTAACTGCTGGCAGACAGATGGGGAACCACATGACATGCCATCAATCTGGAAAATTAGCAGAAGAATTAATAGTCAAGAGCTGTTGCAAAAATCTAGCACAGACTGAGGGAACCCACTCCTTTCTTTGTTCCTTTTTTTTGTACCTTCCTTCTGCTTTCTCTTTTTTGGGGGGAAGTTAAAGAGGAATAGGACATGTACCCTGGAGTTTTTGAGATTTCTTAGGCTGTGTCTGTGTCACATTCTGCCAATTTTTAAATGCAAGAAGATACCACTCCTTGGATTAAAATCACACACTGAAACACCATAAGCAGTTCAGACGTCTGCCAAGGAGTTCCCAGGAATTTTGACTTTTCAGGGGAGGACGCTGGGAAGGCAGCCTGGGGTCTCCCATCTTGTCACTGGTTAGTTTCTGTTCACAGGGTACACAATGGAGTCCCTGTTCACTTTCTTCCAGAGCACACACAATACCCCTCATTCTCATTTACTAAAGTAAACAGGCACTGGCATGAGGCGTCCACATTTTCTCTAACCAACTAAACAGCCCATCCCGAAATTCAAGTGCTAAACTTTCAAGAGGAAACAAAAGGGCTCGTGTTCCTGGATGGTCCACTGAAACCAACTGACTTTTATATCAGACTAGAAGGCTGGGAGCAATTACAGATTTATTCTTCCCCTTATCGGCACCTTTAGGGTCAGTTCCTCTATGTAAGCAGAGAACACAAAATGAGCATATGACACTCGGGAAGAAAAAAACGTATTCCTCTGCTACCCTTTCCTGAAAAGGTTCCCACCATCTCTCCCTGTTGTAAAACTCTAGAGAACCAAATATTTGAGATAATTTGAGCCAGGTGAGTAGACCTTCATAAGAAAAATTCTAAAAGCCACTATAGGTGATGGCTCCTACCCATATACAAATTCTTCTCCCCAAAATAATTTGAAGTACTAATTCTGAACATGAAAAACTTCTTTGAAGTAAACTTTCAAAGATTTATATCAGGAGTTTCAAATATTTCCTCAAAATGTTTTTAAAAAGGCAAACTATTAAATCACATATTATATTTATGTTATGAGATGCAAATTATTATCTGCATAACAAGTTAATCTATAAAACATCTACTTTGGTAGAATAGAAAGGAACAGGAAGACTTCCAGCAAAAATGGTTATGTGAATAGTTCCAACCAAACTCAGCTCCCTCTAGTAAAAGGGTTCTTTACTTTTTTGTTTTCATGGAACCCTTTGGTAGCCTGGTGATGCCCACTGCCCCCTTCTTTGAATAATGTTTCAAAAACATAAAATAAATGGAATTACAAAGGAAACCAAAGGTTAGTGAAAATAAAGATACTTTTTTTTTTTCTCCATTCAGGTTCATGGATTCCATGATATCTATCCGTGGACAGAAAACAGCTGTATGAAAAAGGACAGCAATAAAGGAGAGATAAACTAAGAGGAATACCACTAAAATGATTCCCACAAGGGAAAAACAATATAAGAACCCATTCCCATGCATCACAATTCCCAGATGCTTCAACCTATCCAGAGATATAGAAAGGAGCTTCAGGCTGGGATTATCCCCAGTGCAGGAACAGAGCCTAGAGTTACATAATACACAGTTTAGCTATCCCAAATCTGACTACAATTTTATGTTTTGTGTTTAAATATTTTATATTTATTTCTAAAGCTGAAACACAGTGGTGTAAATACAAAATGTTAGCTATGAGCACTCAAAACTCAACTGTGGCTATGAAGCATTAATAAGTGATTTATTTATTCACTGATAAGTGATAAGCATTGATAAGTGATTGGTGGATTCCAAAACCAAGTTCCCCCAGCATGATCTATCTGATCATTTTTGCTACTTGAAACATTTATGGGGTTTAATTCAGCTATGTGGGCAAGTATTCATTCTTTGTGGATATTTCTGAGTAATCCCCAAATAAACTAAAGTATGGTAGAACAAAACATATGAGAGACAGAAAATGTCTGCCTAGGACCAATGGCTTAATTCTGCAAATGGTTTTTGAAATTCTGAAAATACATACTTCTTCTCTTAAATCTTTCATTTTATTTTTCAGTTAATAAGCATTTATTCTCTCTCCCTCCCATTCCTCTCCCCAGTTTAAAAGATTTTTTAAAAAAACCTTTATAACAAAAATGTATGGTCAAGGAAAACAAAACCTCCATATTGGATCATAATCTTGATCCAGGTGTCCCATACCAAGAAGTTGTTACCATTCAGGATTCCTAGCTGCCTTCCACCAGACTGAAAACAAAGAACTGAGAGTTCAATGTGACTTATTTCTGTACTTTACTCTTACTCTGGATCATGAACTGAGGGAATGGAGTAACAATAACTTCATTAACTACAGAGTGAAGAAGAGTGTTCAAGAAGCAGCATAGATGGGGGCTTTTGACAATATTTCTAACAGAGAAACTGAAAATATGAGCAAACAGAAAAGAAAAGCCTTATACAATGAAGAAACAAAACTGGGTTAAGAGAACCCCATGATAAAATTCCAGAAGAAAACAATTTCATAACAATAACAATCCCTGTCTTGAGATGAACTAATTGGCTACAAAGACCCCGAGGGTGGCTAGTTGGAAGAAATGAAAGGGAAATTAAAATTAAAGATAACAAATGAAATTTAACTCTCAGAAGAATAAAAAGCTCAAAAAGGTGATTGCCAAACACTAGAACTTCCAGGCTAAATAAGAAAAAAATACTGCAAGCAATAGATAATGAATAGATCACATTCCAAGATCCCACAGTTAAGATCAAACAAGATCCTTCAGCAAATACAAGAACAGAAAAGAGGGCTTGGAATGTCATTTACCAGGGCAAAATAATAATATGTCTTGTAAAGATGAGCATAATCCTACAGGTGAAAAAAAATGGATCTTTAATAGGTTCAATAGCTTTCACAATTCCTACTGAGGAAACCAAAACCAAACCTTTGGAGTACAATTGTAGAAGACAAAAAAAGTCTAGAAGAGGAAAATATCCTAAATAATCTTGAAAGGGGTAAGTAGTAATCAACTGAGTGTATCTTAAGAAGCGGGGGTAGGGGGAATACCATCTTCAAGGGGAAGTATGTGTTCAAATGAAGAGAAATGTAGGCGGTAAAAAAAAGGAAGGAGGAGGAGAAGGGAAGGAGGGATTTACTATTTTTCATATTTGGAGCACAAGAGAAGTTAAACAAATGTGGGTGTGGGAATGGAGAAGCACACATCTCAAGAAGTTCATTCTTATCTCCATTGGTTAAGGAAAGACCAGAGACAAAGTATAATATAAAAATGTAACAAAGTACATAACTATGAGAGGAAAGAAGGGGGCTTAAGATGAATAGAATTAGTAAGGCAAAAGTCACAAGCAAAAAAAAAAAGTTCAAAGAAAGGTTTGATTAGGTAGGGGTAATTAAAAGAAGAGTAAAAGGGTTCTGGGTCTAGATTTTATTTGAGTGAAGAAGAAAGGAAAAGAGAATTGTGATGAGACAAATCCACCTGTATAAGACTACTGTTAATTTTCATTACATTTCTTTCTCTCACCTTTTTCCTTGTAAAGAGGAAAATTAAGTGGAAAAGATATGATGATAACAAAAATACAATTACTAATTATAACTGAGCATGAATGGGATTATCTAACCAATGAAATTAAGGCAGGCAGCAGTAGAAAGCAGAATAAAATAATATGTTGATTATAAGGAAAATACCAGAAATAAAACTTACATATATATTTAAAATGGAACAGAATCTATTTTACCTTAGATGAGTTAAAAAAAAAATACAAGTGTCAAATGTGAGTTCAGGCAAAGCAATAGAATAAAAGACATAGTTAAAAGAGATAAGGATAGATTACAACATTTAAAGGAATCACAGACAATTAAATAATACCAATACTCAAAATATGCAACAAATGGCAGAGTATCTAAGTACTTAAAGAAAAGACTAACTGATTTAAGGGAAAAATAAACAGGAAAAGTATAAAAGGCTTCAATATGCCCCTTTTGGTACAAGACAAATCTAACAAAAACATAAATGGGAAAGAAGTAACATTCCTTAAGAGAATTTTTTAAAAATTAGCTACAGCAGATGTCTGGAGATCAATAAATGGGAACCCTAATGAGTACATACATTGTTCAGCTTTCCATGGAAACTTAAAAAATGGCCACATGCGAAGGCATAAAAATTCATATACATGTAAAAAAGGGCAGAAGTATTAAAGAATAAATTTTATAATCAATAAGGGGGTTTGGAAGAATTCCAAATAAGTAATTGATAAATTCTTGCTGACTTAGCTAAATAATATAAGGCTAAAGAAAGAGTGGGTTAAAGAACAACCCACGGAAACAATAATTTTATCAAAAAATCATAACAATGAGAAAATATATCAAAATTTTTGAGATAAATCCAAAATACTTTTTACAGAAGCATTTTCATCTTGAAATACTTTCATCGACAAAAGAGAAAGAGGAAAACAAATACTGATTTCACCAAGATCATGCAACAACAACAAAAAAAAAAACTAGAAAAATCAACACATTTCAAATCCCCAAATAATATGCAGAAATAGACATTCTAAATATCTAAGAAGAAACAAACAATACTTGAATTTTTTAAACTAGTGAGTTGATGAATAATATTTTGAGTTTTTTTTAAAAAACTGATAAAATATAAACATTATTAGCTAGTTTGGTGACAGAAATAAAAAACAAATTATCAAAGACAAAAAGTAGAATTCACAACAAATGAAGAGTAAATAAATAAACTATTGGAAACTATTATTCACAGTTACATGCCAACAAAATTGAAAACTTAGAAAAAGTGGATGAATAGTTATTTAAAATATCTCAATTAACCCAACAAGAAAAGAAACAAACTAACAAAACCATAGATGAACTCCCAAACAAAAAAAAAAAACTCCAATCCAGATGGACCTAAAAGTGAATTCATCAAACATTTGAAGAATAATTAACTTCATTTTTTTTCAGAAATGGGTATTCCAAGCTGTTTCAATAAAAGAAATATATTCTTGATGCTCAAACCCAGGAGAGGTACAGCAAAGGAGAAAAAGGATAGATAAAAGACTCACAATAATAAGGTTGGATTTAGATCAGAAATGCAACAATATTTCAACATTAGGAAAAGTACAAATGTAATAGACAACATAACAAAGGAATACAAATTGCATGATTATATCAATAAATGTGGGAAAAGCCTTTGATGAAATATAGCACTCATTCATATGAAAAATAAATATACTCGATATATAAATGGTCCTTTGACTAAGTACTTATAAGAAACTAAGCAGCTAAGGAGCACAGTGGATAGGGGCAGAGGGCCTGGAATCAGGCAGCCCTGAGGTTAAATCCAAGATCAGACACTACTTGTGTGAATGTGGGCATCTTTTGTCTCAAGTTTCCCCAACTGTAAAGTGGAAATAAAAACACCGGCTTACCTCATAGGGTTGTAGTAAGGATAAAGTGAAATAAATAAAATAATAGCTACATAAAGAATTTAGCACAACATCTGGCACATAGTTGGTGCTATATAAATGCTTTTCTCCTTCCCCTCTCTCCTTCCCAAGAGTAAATAAAAAAAAACAATAAAAAGTATTTCCAATAAGACCAAGAGTAAAGACAGGAATTTCATTATCATTACTAAAGTTTAACACAATTCTAGATATGCTAGTTGTGGAAATAATACAAGAAAATAGGAGAAAAGAAAAAGTGAAATTATCACTACTTACTAATGAAATGTTTTACTTAGGGAATACTAGAAATTCAATGAAAAATAATCAAATTAATTAGTAAATTAATTTAGTAAAGTAGTAGGTTATAAAATAAACCAACAAAAATCATTAGCCTTTCTGTATATTATTAACGAAACTGGGAAGAAGATAGGAAGATTCTTTTCAGCATAACTAGAAAATGCATAAAAATCTAAGAAACAACCCAGGAGAAATTTTCTAAAATTCTGAATAAAAGAACTATAAATCATGTTGAAGAGTATTAGAACTTGCTAACAGAGAAATATTCAGTAGTAAAGATTAGGCTTTTACAATATTCATATATTCTCTCACCTTACAAGTTTCTACAATCACCTGCTAGAAAACCTAGGACATTTTTGACATTTCATCTTTAAAAATATGATAACTTCCTACGTAATGAAATATATTTCTGCTGCATTTTATATTTTAATAAATGCAAAGGTTTTTGGAAAATCCAAGATTTTTTTGTTTTTTGTGGTAATTATCAGAACAGCCTGATTTCAAATCAGGCCTCAGACATTTACTAGCTATGTGACCCTGGGCAAGTCACTTAACCCTGTTTACCTCAGTTTCCTCATCTATAAAATGAACTGGAGAAAGAAATGGCAAACCACTTTAGTATCTTTGCCAAGAAAACTCCAAATGGGGTCGCTAAGAGTCAGACACAACTGAAATGACTAAATAATAATAACAACAACAAAGTAGCCTATTTGTCCCCCAGTCCTGTGGGTTGACCATCTTGGTGCCAGACTTAGTGTGGACTCCCATTTGGCACTAGGCCTACTGCAGCTCCAAAACCAACCAATCCACTGGCCCCAATGGCAGGGAGTATAGGAATGTGCCACCACTTCTCCCTATACTAATCTGTTACAAGGGTGTCTTTAATCTGGGGCAGGACAAGGGAGTCAAGGCAGAAATCATTTTTAAAAAGAGAATCAATAAACCATTTTTAAAGAGAAAAATAAATGGGGTTCATTTGAAAAATATTCTCAGCGCTGAAACAAACTGAAGTGTTTGACAACTCCATAAAGGAACATATGGCAGCTATACACCAAAGCCATTTATATCATTCCCATTCTGAGACAACACTTGGATGTTCCAATAATATAACACTCTCTCTTCCACTGCTTGCTGCCATTGTTAATGAATTTTTATATGACACTTCCTAAGAGAGTAACTTCAGGAAGCCAAGGGAGGAAGTGAAGTTACTGTTAGAGAGTGGACCTTATAAATGAAGATTAATGGAATGCAGAGACTCTTATGAGAGTCAAAAAGGATCTTCAAGATTGAGTCCAATCTACCCATTTTATAGATGAGGGCACTAAGTTTAAAAGGGTTAAGTATCTTGTCAGCTAGTCAGTTGAAGAACTGACAGTATCTAGTTGTCCCGACATACCTTAGTGTTTTTAATCCAGGACACACAGAGTTAGAGCAGGAAGCCCCATCTGCTACCAGATACTACCCTTAAAAAAAATAATCCAACTATATCCAGATTAAAGAAGGCTCTTAATGAACCATGATTTTGAGCTAGCTGGATTGTTTTTAGTCCTTTGCCCATCAAACAACAAGCAATGTCTGGCTGCCATAGGCATGCACAAGAGGGAAAACTAGGCTGTGTTTATAAAGGTTTAGTGGTGTTCGTATGGTTACATTTTCTTTCCTGGACTACAACTGACGGAAATTCTTATCACAAAGTAGAAGGGAAAAAATTACAGGTGAATGACTCAGGAATGCAAGAGCAACCCCCAAATTACAAGTATAAGAATCAGATCACATCAACACTTTAAAATACTATTTCTGATCCCCAAACTTTTCCAAACCTTTAAAATCAAGGAATATTCATGCTGTATGAGCAGCAATCACATTCTTTGGTGTCTTTATCAAAGAGCTATAAGAATGCAAGTGGAAACTTCAATTAACTTACTCCCTTGATCAGAGCTATGTTATTTCAATATTTAACAAAAGAAAATCCAAGGAGAAAAACAGCATCTAGGCTTACATTAACAGTTGTAATTTGTATTTGATTTCTGATCCAGGCAAGAATCAATGACATGATAAATGGGCTAGAAGTTCCATTTTTTAAAGAGGGTGTGTTTAATAGTAACTTCTGTGCATCATATTGCAGTAATGACTTGGAAAATGACAGTAAGCAGTTCTGTGGCTGTTCCCTTCACAAAGTCACTACCTACCTTGACCTTTGATTTACCAGTAATTACTCATTATTAACAATAGTTTTTAAGCCTTAATTGCAGTCAGTATAATACATCTATTTCCCCTTAAGTTCTCAATAAAATAGTGGGCTACCATATTCATATATGTTAGCTGTGAAAAATGTCAGCTAAACCAGGGCTGTAGAACTTAGTTGTCTATAATGTGGACTTTTTTCTGTATGTATGCCCACAGGAAACAAAGCTCTTACATAAAACTAAGTAATTAAATGAGTTATGGCAATACCAATCATTACCTAGTACCTCAAATTTAGTCATTTCCATCACTTTCAGTACCTGTTTGCACTTTGCCAAAAGCCCAATTCTGTCTTTGTTCTGTAGTCTTTTGTTCTGTTACTAAAATTATTTTTTCCCCTTATAAGACTCTGTTAACCTAGACCACCACGACTCATAGGACAAAGACAAGACTCTTAAGTATTTTCTAAAAAGCACTGGATGCCATGTGTCTCTGTCTCCCTCCTTCCTTTCCCTACCCTCTTCCTCCCTCCTTACCTCCCTCCTCCCCCCTCCTTCTCTCTCTGTCTCCTTCCCCCCCCCACACACATACAGAGTAAATAATTAACAATCACCTTTTTGCAAATGTGTTTAACAAAAACTGGGCCAACTTCAAAGATTTAAAATATATATTGCAGTGTCGTTTCCTGGTTCAATATGATTTTTATGGATTTAGATAAAGAAAAACAAAGTAAAAAGTGATTTTTCATTTCCAATATGGGAGATTTTTTTTTCCTGGAATCGGTCTTAAAAATAAAATCCCTGAGGGTGAAGTGGTAGAAGTTAAACTGGTGTCCAGGTGCTATGCAAATTATGTGCATTTTATACCCATACCCTCCCCCCCCCACCTCTAGTAAATTCCAGGTGGTCAGAATAGGATCAAAAGAAGGCCCTTCTGGTGGAAAAATATCTCTCCAGCACATTTATTCCAACGAGGTCATAGTATCACAGATTTAAGCAAGAAGGGGCATTCAGGGACATTTTACAAATGAGTGAACCAAGGTCCAGAGTAGATAAGTGATTGCCTCAAAGTCATACAAATCGTAACCAGCAGAATCAGGATTAAAATCTCTGTCCTCTGATAACAAATCCTGCATTCTTTCTGCTGGCATGATGGTAGTGTGTATGAGAAACACACAGAGAGAATGTGTGGTAATACACAATAGAAAGGAAGGAAACAAGTAAGGTACAAGCATTTATTAAATGCCTACCATGTGCTAAGCACTTCACAAATACTATCTCATTTGATCCTCACAGCGCCTCTGAAAGTAGGTGCTATCATTATCCATATTTCACAGTTTAAGAAATTGAGACAGAGTTTAAGTGATTTGCCCACCAGTACATGGATAGTAAGTATCTGAGGGGGGATTTGAACTTGGATGTCCCTAATTCCAAGTCCAGCACTCTATCCACTTTATCACCCTTCTTCTCTTACATTACCTAGTTTTAACTAAATGAAACCTCATAAAGTGGACAAGCAGCCTAAAATGATTCTTGCAAAGAAACCAAGGATTGAAGATAATGCAAACAATGTGAGCACAGGTGAACAAGAAATTGGAAGAGGGACATTTTTACCCTGGGATGTACTCCTTGTCTGACATATTATAAGGAAAAAGAACTGGCAATCTACTTAGATCTGACAATAAGTGAGCTCCCAAAATTAAATGTATCACAGCTATTTAAAATATGCACTTAATGAACACAATTATTAAACAATTTTCACACAAATAAAGACAGATCGGAACAACTAGAAAAATAGTGTTTGCTCATGGGAAGGCCAAAACAATATAATAAAAATGACTATTCTATCTAAAGTAATCTACTTATTCGATGCTATACCAATCAAACTACCAAAGAATTATTTTATAAGGCCAGAAAAATAATAACAAAATTTATCTGGAAGAACAAAAGGTCAAGAATATCAAAGGGAACCATTTTTTTTAAGTGGCAGGAAGGTGTCATAGCAGTACCAGATTCTAAACTATATTACAAAGTGGTAATCATCAAAACAATCTGTTACTGGCTAAGAAGTAGAGTGGTAGACCAATGGAACAGATCAGGTATACAATACACCATAGTAAATATAACCTAGTGTTTGAGAAATCAAAAGATCCAAGCTTTGGGGGCAAGAACTCACTATTTGACAAAAATTTCTAGGAAAACTGGAAAGAAATTTGGCAGAAACAAGGTACAGACCAACATCTCACACCATATACTAAATAAGGTTAAAATGATTACATGATTTAGACATAAATGGTTACATCATAAATTAGAGGGACATGGAAAATTTTACCTGTAAAATTTTTACAGCAAGCATCTCTGATAAAGATCTTATTTCTCAAATATATAGGGAACTCAATCAAATTCATAAAAATAAAAGCCATTCCCCAATTGATAAATGACCAAAGAATATGAATACACAGTTTTCAGAAGAAGAAATCAAAGTTACATAATAGTCACGTAAAAAAAATGCTCCAAATCACTATTGATTGAAGAAATGCAAATTAAAACAAATCTGAGATACTACTTCATACCTATCAGATATAATAAGATAGGCTAATAAGACAGAAAAGCAAATTGACAAATGCTGGAGGGACTATGGAAAAATTAGGACACTAATGCATTGTTGGTGGAGTTGTAAACTGATCCAGACATTCTGGATATAATTTGGAACTATAACCAAAAGTCTGTCAAACTCTGCATATCCTTGATCCAGGAATACCACTATTAGGTCTGTATCCCAAAGAGATAAAAGAAAAGAGAAAATACTGTATGTACACAAATATTTATGGCAACTCTTTTTGTGGTGGCAAAGAAGTAGAAATCAAAGGGATGTCCATCAATTGAGAAATGGCTAAATAAGTTATGGTGTTATGGAATATTATTATGCTATGAGAAATGACAAGCAGCATGGTTTCAGAAAAACCTGGGAAGATTTATATGAACTGATGCAAAATGAAATTAGCAGAACCAGTAGAGCACTAGACACAGTAACAGCAATATTGTATGATGAGCAACTGTGAATGACTTAGTTATTTTGATTAATACAATAATTTAGACAATTCTGAAGGAATTATGATGACAAATGCTGTCCACCTGCAGAGAAAGAGCTGATAGATCCTGAGCACAGATTGAAGCATAAGTTTTTCACCTTTCAACTTTCTTTCTTACCTTTTTTCTTTTTCTTTTTTGCAACATGGCTAATATGGAAATGTTTTGCATCATTTCAAATGTATAATTGATATCACATTTCTGGTCTTCTCCATAGGTGGGGGAAGGGTAGGAAGAAGACAATTTAGAACTCAAAATTTTGGTGGCTAAGAATTGGAAATCAAAGGGATACCCATCACTTGGGTATATGATTGTAATAGAATATTACTATACTACAAGAAATGACAAGCAAGAAGATTTCAGAAAAACCCAAAAAGATTTACATGAACTAGTACATAATGAAGTGAAGAGAACCAAGAGAACACTGTACACAATAACAGAATTTTTATTCGATGAAGAACTGTGAATGACTTAACTATTCTCAGCAATAAAATGCTCTAAGACAATCCCAAGAAGCATGCTATCTGACTTCAGAGAAAGAACTGATGTTGTTTGAATATAGACTGAAGCATGCTATTTTTTTCACTTTCATTTTTTTCTTTTGAGTTTTCCTGTACAAAATGACTAATATGGACATATTTTACATAATTGCACATGTATAACCTACATCTGACTGTTTACCATCTCAGGGAGAAAGAGGGGGAGGAGGAACAGAATTTGGAACTCAAACAAATGTTTAAATAAATATGTTAAATGTTTAAAATAAATGTTTAAATAAAAATGTTTAAAAAAGAAATAAATAAGAAAATTTTTTGAAAGAGTGTATTGTGCCTTGAGATACTGACTAATAAGAGTATAACACCATCATACTTAGAAAGATTTTTAAAACTAAGCTTTTGGAGATGAAAACAATGTGCATATGAAAACAGTGAATAATTTAAAAAGCTAAGCAATAGGAATTTCTAACTCATTCAAAAATGTTCTATTTATTAAAAACATTAAAATCCAACACTGACTAGTTTGGAACTGATTAATAACAATGCAGATGGAAATTTACTAGCTGAATTATAACAAAATTCTTAAATAATTGGTGGCTGATTAAAAAAAAAGAATAACATTATTTAGTAAGTATAGCCAATCATACACTCTGATTGGGCTCTATGGCTGTTTGTGAGGTTTCCACTTTAGCTACAACAACCATTAAAACCAAATGTCAAAATAAAATTAACTGAGAGCCAAAACCAAATAGCTACCTGTATAACATTCATTGAAAATGAATGAGGTATATTTAATCATATTGCTCTAAAATATTGTAAAAGTTTAATGAGAACAAAAAGGGTTGTGTTCTACTAACAAAATAACTATTTTCAAAACATTACTTCATCTTTATTTCATGCTTTTAAAAAGTCTATTTTTGTGTATCCTACAATGTACCTAATTTGTTGAAAAGTCATATACGTACATAATTTATAACCATGCATGTGTTGCTCAAGATTTGCTTAATATTTTTCTTGATATGAATGAATAATCAAAAAAGTTTAGACCACTAGCTTAAGTATCTTACCTAACTCAAGAATGACTCTACAAGTTTTGATATGGATGGGGCCTTACAAGCACCTGGTTAAACACCTGGCTGTAAATCAATAAACCTCTCTAAAATATCTCTTATATAGGTCACTCATCTTGAATGTATCAAATGTTAGCCAACTTAATATTTCTTAAGTTAATTCACCTATTTATTAGATAGCTCTGACATTTCTATTCAACAAGCATTTATTTAAGCACCTACTACATGGCAGAAACTGTGCTAGGTGCTGAGGAATATGATGACAGAACAAAATCAGTCTCAGCCCTCAAGAAGCTTATACTCTCCTGAGGGAATATAACACAGAAACACATAAATGTGTGTGATCATATACATACCATTATATAACATGAAACATAAAATATATTATGTATATAAAATATAATGTAAGAATTATATTATACACACACAATTTGAGGACACTAAGAACTGGGGAAATTAAGTAAAACATTCCACGTAAAGTTGAAGGAAGACCAGGGAACATCCTAGACATGGAGAACAGATTGTACAAAGGCACAGAGATGGGATATGGATCCCATTATTAGGAAAACAGCAAGTAGAAAAATTAGGTTGGAATGCAAAGTACATGTGGTAGAATGAACTTCTGTCCGTTTCTACTGTTTTTTCCCCTAGAGCTACAAAGTCTAATCCATTTCCCATAAAACAGCTCTTTACATATTTGAAGCCTTCCCCTTTCCAGGCTAAGCACATAAGTAGTTTCTTCAACTCCACTAGGGACAAGGTTTCCACACCTTTCACCATTCTAATCCATCTTTTCTGGTTACATTTTACTTTGCCAATGTCACTTGTAGGGAACTGGATCATGAAGGAATACTGTATGAACTAGAAATATTGGGACAGAATTCTACCCAGGATTTAAAAACAAACAAAAAAAAACTGTAGCTCACCAATTGTGGACTTGTACCAATCCTATCGTAGTATTTTCCACTGTTACTTCCCCCTCACTGCTCTGCCACCTAATGCTTTGGTCTCCATTTCGTAATTCTTTCCTAAATCTTTGGGTTAGTTTACCTAGTAAACTTTGTGCCTTGACACTGGAACAGCATTCTGTTTACCCTTTCAAATCAGTTTGAACCATTTCCTTTATTCCTCAGGCACCACTTTACCTTCAAATAACATATTTTAGCCTAATCATTGGCAAAAGTTGGCTCCTTCTCCAGAGGAGGTAGTAACCCTACACTGTATCCTTTAATAAAGGACACAGTGCCCAAACCAGGGCTTTTAAGCACGATGGTTAAGTGAGAGGTCATGTCTAAGGCAGGCTTCCTTTATCTTTTCAAAACAAAAACTATGCCAAATAAAGCAAAAGAACAACAATAATAACAAAAATAGGGGCCAGGAAAGAATTTGTCAGACATGAAACCTTGTAGAAAAACAAAAAAAATGAGAATGAAAACAAAAGAAAGGCATCACTGAAATAAATACTATGGATTAAAATAAGGCAAGCACCCAGAATAATGTGATAATTCTATAGCAATAACTAGCCCCTCCCCCAAAATGATAACAGAACAATGATATGAATATCTACATTGGTTCTTAAGTTCAATAAAAGAGCTTAGAGAAGAAATTCAAAATGACAATAAAAATTAGAGTTCTCAAAAGAAGAATTAAAAAGAAACAAGAAAATGGTTGTGAAAAAGAAATTGCCAGTTTCAAAACTCAAAACTTCAGAAATGAAAAAAAAATTCAGAACAAAATTAAAAAAACAAAACAAAACCAGGAAATCAAATTATAGGTCTTAGAAAAAGTCAGAAAAAAACCTTAGCATTCTTATATCAAAATCCTAACTTTTATATTTACTGCCAACGTAACCTTGGGCAACTTACTTGATCTCTTTGGTGCCCCAGTTTTCCTCATCTATGGAATAAAGAGGCTGGATTAGATGACCTCTTAGCTTTTTTCTGCTCTAAATCTATAATCAATAATTCAAATCTGAATGAACATTAAAGCTAGCAATCAAAGTAACAGATTTGTAAGCAACATTCAGTGAGATAATGAGAATTCCAGGTCTCCCTCACAAACGTTCTATATGATGAAACAAAATATCTAAATACTATACTTTAGGAAGTTGTACAAGAAAATGTCCTGGCAGTATTAGAAAAAGAAAGCAGGGGCAGCTAGATGGTGCAATGAGTTGAACACCGGCCCTGAAGCCAGGAGGACCTGAGTTCATTGTCCAGCCTTAGACATTTGACACACTTACTAGCTGTGTGACCTTGGGCAAGTCCATTTAACCCCAAATGCCCTGCCTTCCCCCCAACCAAAAAAAAAAAAAAGCAAATATGAGGCAACAGAATCCACAGGACACAATCTGAAAGAACTCCAAGTTTAATATAGAAATATAGTCACCAACTATCAGAGCTTCAACACTAAAGAAACAATGTTACAAGCAGTCAAGAAGAGATCCTTCACATGTAATAGAAAAACAATTTGAATCACATAGCCTATCAACCATGAGAAATGAAAGAAAAGGATGGGCTGTAATATTCCAAAATGCAAATGAAGTGTTTGCATACCCACAATGATACATACTACACACATGAGCAGATCTTCTCCATGGAAAAAGATACCATTTCAGCAGAATGTAGGAATCTGAGACACTTCTATTAAATAACAACAATCATTGAAATGCATAAGGTGATTTGAAGTTTACAAAGCACTATACATAATTCAAGTCACACAACAATCCTATAAAGTTTAACAGACATTATCCTCATTTTTCAGATGAGGAAAACAGGCTCAGAAATATCGCCTAAGATCACACCTAGTAAGTGTCACAGGCTGATTTGAATGAAAGTATTTCTAAGTTCAGAGCAAAACATGTGATTCAAAAATTCACTAAACAAAAGGCACTTAAGGGAAGTGACCAGCTTTATATTGCATGAAAAGACGTTTATATTCTGAAAGGAAAAGATGATATTAGTGTTTTTTAGGGCTCACTTAGTCTGAAGGTCACTGAGGAAAGGTTTGTTGCTGTAGTTTATTCAGTTGCATTATATAAAAAGGAGTGGGGAGTAAGAAAAAATTAAATTATTTTTTCTTGTAATGATTTATGGCAGATGGTCAATTGAGATAGATGCCTAAACTTCAATGGTTTAATGCATCTGAGCAAAGACTGAGGTATTAATGATGATGCCTATGTCTGGAGAGGGGCAAAACAACACCAAGATAAGGATTTGGACTTACTAAATGGCAAAGAATTCTCTGACCTCTAGGGACTACTTATTTCTTGGTAGATAAATTCTATTGGTTTATTGTTAGAAAGAGATAACGTCTAGCAATCTAGCCTTGGGATAACCATTATCTTAGCAGCAGGAAAGGATTCCAGAAAGGCATTATAGACATAAGAAACTCTGAAAAAAGGCAATGCAGGTAAGAGTACAGTTTGTGTTTGGGAAAAGAGTGTAGGCCAGTTTGTTTGGTTACTGCCCGTGTAACCTTGGACAACTTCCATAACCTCTCTGGTGTCTGTTTCCCCTTACCCAGAGAATAAAATGCAGGAATGAGATGTAGGCAGGGGAATAATAAGAGAAAAGACTGAAAAGGCAAGGTGGTCCTGTTTTGTGAAGGGCCTTGAACATCATGCAGAAGGTTTGAACTTCATTCTGTTC
Organism: Trichosurus vulpecula; assembly: GCF_011100635.1. NCBI lineage: Eukaryota > Metazoa > Chordata > Mammalia > Diprotodontia > Phalangeridae > Trichosurus > Trichosurus vulpecula. The sequence goes on from NC_050573.1 coordinate 495,054,572, forward strand.
CCAGTGGAGAGAGGGAGATATGGAACTAAGACACACCCTTCACATTCTAGTTGGAAGTTCTATCTGATCAAGTAAGATAATCACAGAATCATATTAATCTCTTTGCATCACAGCTTCTACAAAGATCATATTGTTTATTTTCTATATGCTACATATTAGTATATCTGTACATATACAGTAAATATACCATAAATTGTATCAGTCATAGGATGCCAAAAGAATTATTCCCAACCCTCTTTCCTGTCCTAAGAATTGCTGGGCATTTCCACCACTATTGCTCCTCTATGTCATACCCATTGTTCTTAATGGTATACAATTCTGTTTCGTTTCTTTTAATATTTATATACTTGGACATTCCTGTTGTAAAGTTTATGACGGTATCTTTCCAAGCTAGTTTTACTAACTCCTGCCTTTATGATGAAAGATAAATCCCCAATGAATACAAGAGTACAGTGGAGCTGAAAGAATCTTGGCTTGGAACAAATGACCCAGTTTGAAATCTTGCCCCAGACTCTTAGGAGCTATGTGACAAGGAGCATGTCACTTAACCCCTCTAAGGCCCAGGTTTGTTTTAGAGATAAAGAAACAGGCCCCGATAGGTGGATGATACGTTCACAGATTCAAAGCTAGAAGGGACCTTAGAGGCCATCTAATTCAGACTGATACAGGTAAGAAATTTGAGTCCCAGAGAATTTAAGTGACTTGGCCAATGTCACAGAGTTGCAAAGAGGGACTAGAATAAAGATCTTTGAGTTGAAATGCACTGTTCTCTTCACTGTTCCAGTACTTTATCAATAAAATAAGAATAATGGGGATGAGACCCGAGGGGCAGCAGGGCTTAGTGGGTAGCTGGCCTTCCTGACTAGCCAGGAAAACCTGGATTCCAGCTCTACACCTTCTTTGTAACCTTGGGAAAGTTGGTTAACCTCTCACTGCTCTAGGCAGCTCTCTAGGAATATAAATTGCAGAGATAGATATAGATTGCACTGATAAAGGGAGTTGCTTGGCAAATAGATGTCACAGTGGATAGCTCGCTGGGCTTAGAATCGGGAAATTCAAAGTCCACCTCAGACATTTACTAACTATGTGACCCTGGACAAGTCAATTAACCACTATCTGCCTCAACTGTAAAACAGGGATAATGAGAGCACCTGCCTCCTATTGTTGTTTTGGGGATCAAATGAAATAATATCTGTAAAGAGCTTAACACAGTATCTGGCACATAGCAGGCACTTAATAAATGATTTTTTTCGTCCCTTCCTTCCTATACTAATATATAAAATAACAGGTCTACACTTATCCCTAATACTTATACTTAGTTCACAAGATTGTTAAAGAATCAAATGTGGTAAAGGACCATGTAAACCATTAATGCAATGATTAGAGGTGAAAATATCATGACCCTTCTACAAGAAATTTTTCCTATTCCTCCTTGATCTTAGTGCTTCCCCTTGGAGACTGCCCCAATTTATCCTGTGCAAATCTTGTTTGTATGTAGTTTGTATATTGTATCCCCCATTAGGCTGTGAGATCCCTGAGAGCAGCAGCTGTCTTTGCTTTTCTTTTCTTTTTTTAAGGGGGGAGGGCAGGGCAATTGGGGTTAAGTGACTTGCCCAAGGTCACATAGCTTGTGTGTCAAGTGTCTGAAGCCGGATTTGAACTCAGCTCCTCCTGACTCTAGAGCCAGTGCTCTACTCACTGCACAGCCTAGCTGCCCTGTGTCTTTTGCTTTTCTTTATATCCTCAGTGCTCAGCACAGTGTCTGGCACATAGCAGGCACTTAATAAATGCTAGCTGAATGACTGACCAAAGCAAGTGTTAAAGCACTACAGAATATGAAAAAGTCTGTAGAAGAAAAAAGTGATTTTTTTTTAAAACCTCAAATACCTTTTCCTGACATCCAACGGTACCCACAAGGATGATTATGAGAAAAGTCTTTAAATATATCAATATGAATTATTGGCACGTAGCAGATGCTTGAAAATGCTTACTGGCTGATCATTTTTTTTTAAGTTTCAATTTTATGAGCTTTTTTCCTTCTTGAAGGGGCCAGACTCCCTTTCCCCTCTACTCTCCTCAACATTTTAAAATATATTGGAAAAGAGAGAAATTCTAAGCAGAAGCATATAAGCCCACTCACAGGAGGCATACCTTTATTCTCGCTAGCCTGTATATCCTAAGAACAATTAGCAGGCCTTAAGTTGACTCTTAACCAAAGAAATAAAATAAAAATGTAATGCTTTCCTATCATGATTTGAAAGAGAAAGTATGTGATCAGCAGTGGGGATCTGGCTAGAAAGGAAAAAAAAACCTTCTTAGAAATCACTGAATTTCCTCACAATAGGTCAAACTGCAACATACTCCTCATCTATAAAGTGTCACTACTACACATCAAGCCAGGTGATAGGACCAGATCATGGCTTGAGGCTGACAAGCATCCTATTCCCAGAATTCTTTCAACCATCACATTACCCTGTCTTCGTTCCAGGAGAAGGAGCATCAATGGTCTCTCGCCAGCCAGATTTTGTAATGTAAGCACTATGTAATCTAGTGTCTAGATTGAGGAATCTTTTCCCACTAACCCTGGGGGAAAAGTTTTAATTAGTTGTATTAGTACTTAATATTCATCATACCTGATTTCAAAATTAAGAACAAGGAACATAAACCTTAAGGCAATAAATAGAATAAATATTTTTAGATGCATCTACATTCCATATTATAGGAAGGCCTAGGAGTCTTTTTGTTGGAGGAGGGAAGAAGAAAAAGATGAAAATAGAAACAAAGAGATAAGACAAAAGAAAAAGAAACATTGTATAGTATAGATCAGGAGTTAGAAAAGCTTGATTCTGGTTCCCACTGTCATTAACTTGCTGCAAAACCTTATGTAAGTCATCTCAATCTGAGCTTGCTTCCTCAACTATAAAATGATGGTTGTTAGACTAAGCAGTGGAAAGAGTCACAGATTTGGGGTAAGAGAAACCTGATTCAAGACCCTGTTCTCCACATATTATCTATGTGACCTGAGACAAGTCCCTTACTTTCTGAGCCTTAGTTCCTTCATCTGTAAAATGAGACATTTGAACTAATTTCCAATGTCCCTTCAAGGTTTGCAATTCCAGGATCCCATGACTCTAAAGTCCCTCCCAGTTCTAACATTCAATGCAATTCAACAAATGCCTTGTGGGTACACAGTGGAGGACTGGGTAATAGAAGAGATTAAAAAAAGACCTAGAACAAGACATGGTTCTTGCTGTTACAGAGAGGCACAGGATCTCTGATATCACTAGAATAGGAACACTCCTGGATGAGTAAGTTCTCTCTACCAATGCGGTTCAGGACCTTCTCAGCCAAATACAGTCTTACAAAGTTGCCTAGAGCCCTAAGAGTCTGTTACTCGCCCAGGGTCACATAGTCAAGTTGTCAGAGGTGGGCCATGAAGCTAGGTCTGCCTGCCAATAAGGTTAACTCTCTATCCACACCCTCTCGGTAGGAGCATACGACATGCAAATAATTGTACTATAAAATAATACAGTTACCCTTCCACATCATGACTTTACCCATTATGGTTTCGATATATTATGGGTCAGCATAAGAAATTAAATGGGAATTTGGGGGGAGTCTTGTGGAAGCCGTAGGTGACAGAATAAGTTTAGAAACTCGGAAACACATAAAATACATGTAAAACTGTATAATACCAACACGTTTTATCTTTTAATGCCATGATAATCCAGACTTCTTCTCTGGTATGAAGGAAGGGCAAAAAAGTTTGACGCAGATTTTCCATATTGAGGGGGTGCTATGTCCCTAACCCTGGAGACATGGAAGGGATAACTATGCTAGAAAAATGCGTCAGCAAAAGGTAAGCAAAGTACTATTACAGTCCAACAGTGGGGAGAGAGTCATTACTAACTTGGGAGATGGGAAGAAGGTTCCTTGGAGGAGGTGGTGCTTATCTAGAGCTTTAAAGGAAAAACAGAAACTCAAGTTATAAAGGCAAGAAAGGAAGAGTTATAAGGAGAGAGTACAGACTGAGCAGAAGTAAAAAGGCAGTATAATCTAAGCCCTACTCAGAAAATGGCAAACATTCTAGTTTGACTGCATCACAAAGTAGTCCGAAATTCAAGAATAAAGCTGGAGAGACAAAGTATGCAGGTTGTAGAGGGTCTAGGCTGGGATGTCAAGAAAAAGAGTTTGAATTTTGTTTTTTTTTAAAACCATGTCCCATGGCCCTTCAAAGGTACTCTAGGGCCATCGCCTTGAATCACCGCCCTTTTGAATGCTAATTACAGTTATCCCTTCCACTACTTTCTCCTCTGTGGTTCTGATATATTGAGGGGCAGCATTTAAATTCAATGGGAATTTTACAGGAGTTTTTCAGAAGCTATAGACAACATGCGAAAGCCAGCAGACGACACAGAAAAAACTTAAAAACTCAAAGATGCATAAAATATATGTATGGTATTATCTAACACCAACACATTTTATCTTTTAATACCATAATAATCCAGACTTCTCTGGTACAAAGGGAGGCCCAAAAATTTTATCCAGATTTTCCACATCATGGGGACATCCCGTCCCTGACCCCCAAGATGTGGAAAGGATAACTGCAGTTGATTAAATACTTTTTACACTAAAAATAAAACAACAAAATTTTTCTTTATCTTTAAACCTTTAGGAGCTATAGCAAATGGAACAATTATAATATTTCACCAGAGGAAAACTTATTGCGTGGGCTTCAACAGAAGTGACTACAGATTCCTCCTAATCAACCCTAGAGGATCATGAGTCAAAGGAATTTTTGACAAAGTATCTGTGTTAGCACCTGGGTGTATATAAAAAAAAAAAAATAAATGTACCGTCTTACTGAGAGGAAGATATCTATGGCCTACAGGTATACCAGATATAAATCTCTATAATCCACTAAGATAGTTGTCTACAAAATGGAGTGCATGAACCCCAGCAGAAGGACAGAGGTACTGAATTATAGGAAGAAACTATCAGACTCTTTATGTTTATTTTTATGTTTAAAAAAGAATTAATGCTTTAGTAATATTTAACATTTGGATTGACTTTGGTACTCTCCCTCTATCTCTGGATCACATGGTCACATGACACATATCCTGAAGGGAGAGGGGTAGTTCATAATACAGAGGGGCTGACAATGGCATTTTCCTTTTTTGTTGTTGTTGGATTTCAATATCCTGCAACATATTGTAATTTTTGTGAACTGGGTTTAGTGGATTTATGTATCATATTGTCTACACTATACCTCACAAAATGGACAAGGGGCTTAAAAAGTGTCCTACAAAGAAACAACAGATTGAAGAAAATACTATGTGAGCATAAGTGAATAACAAAATGGCAGAGGGATCACTTCCTCTGATCCTAGTACAAGCACTTTATCAGCCACATTACAGTCAAAACAATGATGATCTAAGGTCATCTGACACCCCTCCCCCCATCTTGAAAGTATCAAGATCATTTGAAGTACAGATTTATATTTACTATCTTTAAAGATGAACTTCTTCCTAGTTTTGACTGTGCCTTGATATATTAACTACTAATATGAAGCCATCATGATTAGCGAGACATTTTAAAAACTGACCTTTTCTTGCCAAAATGACCATCTGTGTCATCCATAAAACTCTCATTTCTGCACACTTTAAAAATGCTTAGCACCAGATTTTGTAATTTTTAGCACCAGTTTAAAAATATTTCAAATGAAGAGTTTCAGTGAGTTTTGAAACCAATAGTTAAAAATTTTAAAACAGAACCTTCTGATTAGTTTGTAAGAGAACTGATCAGCATCAGGGAAAAATGGAAGTTTACTAGCCCAATTTCAACAAAAACCACTGGTAAATGGGTCTGAAAAATGAGATTCATGATTCAGTAATGCCATAGTAAGTGGCAGAGCTGGAATTTGAACCCAGGTCATCTAACTCCAAATCTTGTATTCTTTTTACTACATCATGCTTTCTCTTACAAGCATCTTGGACCTGAAGGTGTTAAGTTTGGGGGTGATCTGACTTAGCTGGATCTTAGGCTAACATCTCTACAAATCTGTTTTCCCCTCAAATGCTTCTTGCTATTTTGTAATGATACTTCTCATAAATGATACTTCTAATAATCATCTGTATTCTTCCTTCTCTGTAATGTTTTGCAAATGATGTTATATTCTCAACTTTGGTTGTCCTTGGCTGCCATGACTCTCTACTTGGCAAGAAAAGCAAGTGTTTGCTGGTTGAGGTGGGGTCTGGGTTCTTTGGTCTCTTTATTTTGGCAGCTATCATGCATTACTTAGACTTTTTAGAGGGATGATATCAGCACCAAAATCTTAATTTTTGTCATCTTTGCATTTTTTCAGAAGAAATAGTTTGCTTGAACAAGTCAGTGAAGAGTGGCTGCAATTTCCTCACATTTATTCTTTCTTTTAATTTGTTCTTTCTTCCAACTGCTCAATGTATCTGACTGCACACAGGGAAGTTATTCTGAAATCACACCCAAATCAGCAACCAGTAATTTCTTATCTTTTTAGATACAATTTCTCACTCTAATGTTGCTTGGTGCTTATCATGTTCAGGACCTTCTGACTCTCATCTTGAAAATGATAGTCATGAGTAAGCTGAAAAATCTAAAAGCCTACTGCCACCTCCATTTTTTGATCCCTTACTATATTTTATGACATTTTTCGTCATCCTTCCTCATACTCCTCATCACAATGAAGTTTCACACTACATCAAAGTAAAGCATGACTCAGTTTGGAGGGATTTTGTTGGATTATCTAACCTACAATGGATGTTGGAGTAAAAAGTGCCATACTCTTCATGGGTTCCAGCCTGATTATAAGATCATTCAATACTGCAAGGTGAAATGACCAAAAGTCCCATGACATGATGTTTCTTGATTGTCTTTGTACACAAGAGGAAGCCAACAACTCAAACTAATTTACTCACTTCTTTATGTCTTGAGGTTTAATTTAGAAAATGTGGATATGATTTCATTTCCATGGCAGTATATCTACAAGTTTATCACTGCACAATTATTATACAATTAACCAACAGTTTAGTATTTGTACAGAAACTAAAAACTGTGATTCTTAGCTCCCTTCGCTTTACCCCACTCTGTTACCATTTATGTAAGTGGGACGGGACTGTACAAGACTGAGGGCCATTTTGTATTTTTATCTATTTTATCTATGTTCAAAAAATTAATCAACTAGTAATGTATCTTCCAAAATAATCCTGGTCCTTGGACAGCAGGCACAGTCTGTCACTGGGACTAATCAAAGACTTGACAGCTTGGAAGGGAATCCCAGAGCTTATGGTCCATTGGCATAGCAATCCAGATTGCTGTTTACCACCACACCAAGAGAGGGTAGGTCTTTTGGGAAAACAGTTCCAAAATAAATCCTGGAAAATTCTGACTGAGGAAAGGAATATCTTCCACCCACCTCTGTTACCTACCTATCAAATCTTGCCCAACTTTTAAGGTACTTCTCACATGCTCCCACTTCCATAAGCCTTGTTTCCCTAATTAGCTGTAATCTCTCTTCTTGTTTGTCTTATACAGGACCTACCATTTTATTTTATGCCTTGTTTCATATCATATATGCACTTATCCCACCTCTCTACTATACTGTAAGCCTGTTACAGATAAGGATTCTTGCGCTGATTTTTATGGGAACTTCTCTAAACTTAAGATCTAACAATTTATTTTACAACTCTCTAATAAAGTTATCACATAATATTGTATAATACAGCTATCTGTGTCAGCGTCTTATCCCCCTACTCACCTATGGCTTTGAAAGCCATTAAAAGAATGGCTTTGAAAGACTAGGAAAGAATGGACTTTGCCTTATCTAAATTAGTATCTCCACCAGGATCTTGCACAGTACACTGCAAACAGCAGGAGCTTAATAAAAGTTTATGGCTGTTCTATCTCCTACTTTGCCTAATACCCTACCTATCACTTAATAAGCATTTGTTTGTTGGCTAAAGAATGAATGAATGACATCATTCATGACTCTCCTTAAAATAGCATAATCCATGGAACTGTCCCTTTACTTTGGGCATTCATCTGGAATGAAGAAAACAAATGTCAAGCAGTAGTTCCTCCTCCCATGTGTCTTACTTTACCGGCCTATTAAGAATCCAGCTCTAGGGAGTTTTAAACCTTGTGACATTTCAGCACACTGAGTGAAAGACTCATGAGACCAAGTCTGGTTTGTGACCTCACAGCTTAGGTATACTGGGGACTTTAAAATCCCTGATCTGTTCATTTACTTAATGATTAAGATTCAGAGAATGAAGCTTGCTATTAGTGTCGCCACAGCTCTTTTCTTCTATGATAATAGCAATGTCTCCGCTTTAATTTAAAAAAAAAAAAAGGAGGGAGCAAAGATCAGCTTTGCCTTCTATGAAATACCTATATCCTTCAAAAGGATCATAAATGAGCAATAAATATAGAATTTACAGTAATAATGCTGATAAGATTTGTATTTGTGCTGAATGCTATCAATTAGTTCTGAGTTTCCTAAATCCATAAAAGGGGATAACGGCACCTAGCTCCCAGAATTGTCATGAGAACACACTAAGTTAATATTTGCAAAGTGCCTTGCAAACCTTAAAGCACCATATAAATGCTAGCTATCATAACAAATTTGAGGTTGTTGCAATGACCCTTGACTTTTAGCTTTTAAAAAATTTTATTTTTCTCTTTGGTTGAACTCATGATCTGGCATGTTGCACAACAGAGTGGTCATGGTAGCAGATAAAGCTCACAGCTAATCCTTTCTGGTCACTTCAATACTTTTCTGTGATGTTTCAAGGAGTATGGGTATTAAAAGGTTAGGAAACACATAACAAAGATAAGAAACCAGCCTCTGTGAAATTCAGGAACAGACATTTAAAAGCATAATTGCCTTCAGAGGAACAAGATCAAACAGTCTGATTTCTGCTCTGCCAAAGCAAGTTAAGATGTTCGAATTTGGGCCTCCAATTTTTGTAATTAAGCAGTGAGGAAGTGAGAAAAAGATGAGGAAACATTAAAGGACTATTTAAAAAGGAACACTGTTGAGTGGACACAATAATGGGTTTCACTTTAACATTATAAGATTGCATACCCAATGGCTACAGAAATGTAAATGAGATCACTGAAAGGAAGGCAAACTGAAAAATAACATTCTAGAGAGCTGATAATGAAATACATTCTCTCTCCCTAGACAGAGAAGAAGGCTACAAGCTAAAGAATGTTGTATATATTGTCAGACCTTGTCACCACAGTTATTGTTTGCTTAACCTTTTCTTTGTTTATGAGGGAAGGTTTAATTCCAAGCAGAGGCAGTTTGGGTGGAGAAACTATATCTGGAAATGGCTGTGATGGTATCAGTAAAACTCATTTTAAAAAACCTTATAAGCTTTCTTTCTTAGAAATGGCCTTCACAACAACGTCAACAAAATCTTTCGCTGATTATCATAATCTTGATATTTTGGAAAGTATATTATTGGATTTGGAGGAAGAGTACTCCATTTCAAAATTTATATAAGACACTTAATAGTGGCATAATTTTTCTGAGCCTCAATTTCCTTATTTGCAAATTAAGATGGCTAGACTATTAGATCTCTAAGGTTTCTTTCAGCCCCGTGTCCTACTTATCAACAAAAAAGGCCAAACAAAACTCTAAACATTCTTGAATGACTCTACTTGTAAAGTTCCTCAGAAAAGAGGACGAGTTGAGACTCCAGCCAGAAGACAACTTTTTTTTCTTCCCAAGTAAGAAATTTACATCCAGAAGAGGAACAAATTGCCGCTGTGATCTGTTGCCCATTCAGTCTTATCCTTCTGCTGTCACTACTACCCAGCTGCTGTCAGGGCAGGGGCGCCATGTCCACACCACTGTGAGAACTCACCCTGCTTTTACCTTCCTACATCCTACTGATTAGGAGGAGTGAGGAGATGGATGCAGGAGAAATGAAGCTTAGTCAGGAACCATAACCTTCTCTTCAATGTCCCCATCCTCCACACAATGTAATGCTTTTAAAAAATTTTTTAAAGCTTTCTCATACAAGTTCCAGAAAACTGATTATTATTATTATTATCAAAAGAAAGATCCAAGCCTAATTTCCCGCTTGTTTTTGTTATGTTGTTGACAACAATGTCCTTCAAACAGTATCTCACCACACCCCCCTCTCCTTCTTATAAACCCTCCAACATTGACTATTTCCATCTTTTGGCATCTTCACCAATACAACGCGTGTGAGATAAGCTTAGTGATGCATGCTGGCTACGTGTTCTTAATGTCTCTTGCTTTATTCTCTCCACGACTATTTCATACATTCATCTATTTATTTTGGGGTGTACGTATGTATGTATGTACATATGTATGACCTGACTTTTTAATGGTCAAACTGCCCGTAACAGCAGCTTGAATTTCTGAGTCATCCTACTTCTTCACCAGGCAATTTTCCCTTGTGGTGTTTAGTCATTGTGACAAGGAATTTACATGTCTCTAAGTTAAACAGAATTTTTTCACTAGTGTGCCCCTACATGAATGTACATTTTACACTTAATAGGGATCAAGGTGTTTGGGGTTTAATTTGGGAGAAAATGTACCAGTTGCCCCTAGGCTTCAGGGTATATTAGTGAAGGGTGAAAGAAATTAAGGTAAAACTTTTTAAAAAGTAAGCAAAATGTGCTTGCCTAATTTAAATTTTGTGTAAGAATATGGAATGTGAGATATGGGACATGGGAGTATGGGGAAGGAAGCGGTAAGGAATAAGGAACTGTGTTTTCTGGTACTACAGATTTTGGGAATAAGGAAGTTTTCTTTCCAAAAGAGGGAACTTAAATAGGCATTGTAGTCCTCAAAAATCCAACCAACTTCTCACTTGTAATCATTCTTACAAATATAAGTATTGGAAATGAAAGTTCCTTGGTAACTTTATGTTCATCAGATACAAAAAAGGTCAGGAGTGGCCAGACAAGGCTTTCCTATGTGGTCTCTTCAAGTCTGTATAGTAAAGATTCATGATGAAGGCTCCTACAGCTGATAATCTTGACTTGTTTAATTTAGAAATATTTATACCTTGCAAAAACATTTTAAAAAAAATTTTCATTTTAATTATGAACTTACTGTAAATTTAACAAATATACAAAGCAAAGTACAAAATCTTACCCAGCCTCCTTAGCCTTTAATAAGGCAGAACTAAATTACACAAGTAATTAAGATGTTTTTCTTCTGTGTCCTTTTCCAGGACTGTTTAAAATTATTCTTCTTTTGACTCTGTTTTTCTTCCTTTTTAAAAAAAAATATAGTTGGAGTCAAGGTGTACACAGTTCTGAATCTAAAGATTTAAATCTATATTCCCTCATATAAGTCTTTCTACATTTCCTCACTCACTTCATAAAATAGAGGGTTCTCTTTAACTGCGTGTCACCACCTCTATTCAATAAACCTTATTGTGTTGTTGTTCAGTCATTTCTGACTCTTTGCGACCCCATTTGGAGTTTTCTTGGCAAAAATACTGGAGTGGTTTGCTATTTCCTTCTCCAGCTCATTTTACAAATGAGGAAACAGAGGCAAACAGGGTTAAGTGACCTGCCCAGGTTCACACCACTAATAAGTCTGAGGTTGGATTTGCACTCAGGTCTTCCTGACTCCAAGGCTGGTGCTATATCTATCCACTATGCCACTGAGCTGCCAATAAAATCCACTGACTCCTTATTACCTCCAGGATCAAATATAAAATCCTCTGTTTGGTGGTCAAAGCCCTTGATAACCTGCTTGCTAAGTATCATACACAGCTGGGCCCACAGTAAGGAAGACCAGAGTCCAAATCTTACCTTAGATACTAGTTTGGTGACCATGTGAACGTCATTTGGCCTCTATTCACCCCAATATCTTCATCTGCAAAATTGGGATAATATTAACAACTACTGTCCACGGGGTTGTTGAGGGACCAAATGACACAATAATTAGCATGGTGCCTGACTCGTAGTAAGCACTATATAAATGTTATCCTCCTCTTCCTCCTCCTCCTCCTCATCACCATCACCATCATCATCATCACCATCATCATCATCATCATCATCACCACCACCACCACCACCTTCTTTCCAGTTATACCTTACTCAGCTAGGTGGCATAGTGAATAGAGCCCTGGGCCTGGAATCAGGAAGACCTGAATTCAAATCTTCCTTCTGAGATTACTCCTGTTTTTACCCTGTATACATCTTGTTTATACATACTTGTTTGCCTGTTATGAAGAGTTTTAAATGACAGAGAAGTTTGCATTTGATCCTAGAAGTAATGGGAGCCAATGGCATTTACTAAATAAGAGGAATGATGTGGTCAGAACTGCACTCTGGGAAAATCATTTTTTGATAGCTGTGTAATACAGAGGTGTCAAAATCAGAATCTGTAAAACTCCTGAGACTGAAGCAGATTAAACAATAATTGGGAAATGTTTAACAAAACAAATGAGTACAGATAATGTTAATTTGTGGTTTTCTCAGTCAATATGTGGCCAGCAGGCATCCATTCCTATTTGAGTTTGACACTGCTGGTGTAGAGGATAAGCTGGAGTGGGGGAAGAGTAACCTTTCCAGTTTTCTTACACATTACTCCTCCCCAGCACAATAGTAAGCTCCTTGAGGGTTGGGGCTGTTTTCATCTTTGCCTTTCTCTCTGAAGTGCTTAGCAGAACGTTTAGATCACAGTAGATGCCTAATGAATGCATGCTGGCTGACCTATTCTTTTATGTTCTAAAATACAGTATCCCAAAAGTGACTAGTGCTTAAGGTGTAGGAGTTTAAAACTACACTAAGACTTTTGGGACACTCTGTATATGGCATAGAATAATTCTACCCCAGCAATGTCAGACAAATTTCTTGAAGTCTTTTTGCCCTTGTGACCTCACATTCCTCATTGTTTATTTTATTTATTTGGACTTGCTCTCTTTTCTTGGACTTGTTAACAGTCAGTTTCCAAGGGGTCTGCACTATATTCGATTCTATTTACTCCCATGGCAAGGCTACTGTTTGCTGTTTCTATGGATTTTCTGAGGTTTCGATTGAGTTCTCTTTATGTACAGGTTATTTTCTTCATTAATTCCTTTGATCCTTTTTTCCCTTATGTCTTGAAACCTCATTTAATTTCCTCACCTGATTTTTCTACTTCTAAGCTCTTCTTTTATCTGGTCTTGTGATTTTCTTAGCATTGCCAGTTCTTGCTAATTTTCTTTCAATGGGTCATTTATCCATCTGAGGATCTCTCTTGGGATGTCTTGTACGGTTTCTTTTTCTAGTTGCATTGCTTCAGATATTTCACCTGATTTGGCTGTTCTAGAGCATGGTTAAGTTTTACTGACATTCTTCTTTGATTTACTCATTTTTAATTTTCTTTTTTTAAAATTGTCTTTGTGCTTTTTAATGAACTTTTTTGGTGGGGTGAAAAATCTAGTTCCCTTCAATTGTATCACCCTGAAATCTTAGCTCAGTCCCCAACATTTCTTGTTAAACTAGATTCTCTAGAAGATGATAAGCTCTATTCTTCATTTGTTTTCAATGCTAGATTTTTGTGGTTGCCACACTGCTGCTTTCAGATGAGATTATTAATGATCTTCTTAAAAATCATAACACCAGATCTTTTAAAAATGAAGGCAGTAAAGAAACCCTACACCCCAAGATAAGTAAGAGCATGTAAAATGATTGTTCTAACACTACATTGATGTGCTTGTTTTCTTTTAAATTTACTCCTCAGATTTGTTTAACAGAATGCCAATACCATATTGGATTTTTAATATGTGACTATCACATGCTGAGCCAGTGCCTTTGTATGGATATATGTAATGGAACTGAAGATCAAATTCTACATATTATAAGGTCTTACAATCCTAATTTCTACTTGCTATATTTTTACATCTTAACTGAATCTAAAAATGTTACATCTTAACTGAATCCAACCTTATTCAATCCATAATATGTGTTTCAACTTGCCAGGGACAAACCAAAACAATTAATCCATCCATATCCCACATTTCAGCTTTTCTTTCCTCTCCTACCACCTCCAATATAGACTTCTCTCTCTTTTTACCTCCACTACTACCAAAATGAGTGAAAGTGCAAAAACTCAGAACACAAGGATATACAGACAAAAAAAAATTACTACTTACCAAACATTGTTGAGAAACTGATAAAGGCAGAACCAAAACTAGTATGGACTGACCTGGGCTTTGCCCTTGCGTGACAACATGGAGGAGGAAGGAGTAGGGGAAGCACACTTCCTCATTAAAGAGGTCCTCTATGCCTCCAAGTCCTCTGCTGGTCCTATACCACCTCACAAAATCAAACCCCGTTCCCTTACCACCAAGGCCATCACTTTCTTAGGCTCCCAAAGACATCATGTCCCCTCCTCCCACCTGCACTCCCATCATTAATATCAGAACAACTACACATCTAATTGAGATGGAATAGTTATTTCCTGCATCTAGGACTGGGGACTTGTGCCACACCGGATATTCATAATCAATGATGTTAGGAACATATTCCATCCATCCTTTTTACCAGCACCCTTGAGGAGACCATGTCTATACACACACACACACACACACACACACACACACACACACATGCACATGCATATGTACACACATACACTTTGCCCAATATACCAGAATCCATGTAGTTACAACCTTCTTACAAGACATAAAGAATATAAAAGGAGGAGTTCAAGGCACTACTGTTATACTCAATATGTAGAAAGACTGTTTTTAATGTGTAACTGGGGAAAAATAAAACACTAAATAGAAAAAATGGTCATACTTTTACAGAGCTTTAAGTTTTATAAAACACTTCCTTCATAACATTATAGATTTAAAGATAAAAGGAACTTCAGAGGCCAATCTCATTTTTTTTTTCAAATAAGGAAACTGGGGCCCAGGGAAGTTAAATGACATGTCTATGCAAGTAGCCAGTATTAGAGGCAAGATCTGAACCCAAATCCTCTGACTTCATAGTCAGTGCTCTTTCCAATGTTGTGAGGTAGGTAGCACAAGAATTATTATTTCCATTTTACAGACTGGGAAACTAAGGCAAAGGAATTTTTCCAAGACCACAATCTCAGTGGAAGGGCAAGGATTCAAAATCCATTCCTCTGACTCCCACTTCAGGGCTTTTTCCACTATAACAGTTTGTATGATAAGACTGATTATGTCTTATGTCAGTAAAGGCTGGCCAGTGCTATCAAGAATGGACCATTCAACGAATCTATTTCCCTTCTAATTTTTTGACATCTTTTAAATCAGATTAGCTAATGCTTTATCAGCCTTATTAGTCTTTTCAAAAAAATTACCTTATAGTTTTTATTGATAATTTCCACGTTTTTGGTTTCTGAATTTTTATAACCATTAATTTTTAATAACCATTTGACAAATTCAAAATCTTATATTCTACACATGCTTATGTGCTTTATGACGCTACTGTGGAAAATGTGTTTCTAATTTTTATTAAAAGTATTTGTGTGTATATGTAATCCTCTCATTTCTCTCTACCTAGTCCCTCCTCCCACTCACCCCCCAAGCCCAGCTAGCATCCCTAGAAGAATGAGCCCTCTCTGCCCCTTATCCAGGTGTTTATTGTGCTCTGGGACTGCTGGAGTGATCCAATTAAATCTCAGTAACTGTCAATGGCCATATTTGTTTTATTTCCAGAGGTCCAATAACTGTGATACCTTCTCTTTTGCAAGGCTCTCATATCTTTAACATTCTCTTAGAGAGTGTAAGACCATAGACTTTTTTTTTTAACGTGAGACCACTTGATCTTGCCTCCTACATAATATTTCTGTTGTGTAGAATCTAGCAAAGCTGGCTTTCAATGTCAATGTTGGCCTGTTCATGAGAGTTTTACACAGCTATCTTGGTTACCTTAGATACCAATCTTGGTTATCTTTGAGACTTTCCACTTTGCCCAGTATGTCCCTGCTGGTCAAAATAAACATCAAAGTGGCATTTACTGCCACTTTGCCAAAATCTTTACGATTCTGGAATTTAGTTCTTCATCTCAATTGTTTGCCTGTTAGATAACTGACCCAAGGCATTTGAAACTCCATCTGCTACAAACTACATTTTCTCCTGTGGTGTTGCTCAGTTTTTCAAGAGATTACCACCCATGGAGATGTTTATGTCATGTTTCTCCAGACTCTCAGGTTTTATTAGTGTTTTCTCTGTATGATTTTAACAGGAAGCCCACACTACATCTGAAAGCAGCACATATACATATAGCAAACTAGTTTGCTATCAATGCCTAAATGAAACTTTCTCATGCTTCCGTGACAGAACCATCAGAACAAGAAAATGGGTTAAAAAGGTACTCAAATTTATATTCATCATTCATTAAGCACCCATCATATGCAAAGCATTATATATAATGATTCAGTAAGAAGTTTACATTATACTTGGGGGAGGGGAGATGCCCATACGCATGTTATAAAATGGAGAGTATTATTGGGGCAATGCAGAGATTTGGATAAAGTGTGTTGCTGAAAAGAAAAAGTGAGCAGGGGAAGAAAACTTTCATTTGGGATGAGGGTCAGGAAAGATAACTGAGTTGGGTCTTCAAGGAAAGCTATGGAATGGGAGATAGCCGGTATGAATATCTACATAAAAGAGATGGCATGGATAGGACAAGGAACTGCTAACAGTTCTATTTGGCTAAAACAAAGAGAGTACATGAAAGAGAGTGACAGAAAATAAGGCTGGAAACATAAATAACAACTGATATTTATACAGGGTGTCTCAAAAGCCTTAGTGCAGATGTAAGCTTTGAGACCTTAAGTCTGCACTAAGTTTCAGTGAATTAAACTGCACTAAATCTATTTAGACACCCTGTATACATGTTTAAAGTTCTTTATATACATTACCTCTATTGCATTTCAAAACAGTCATTTGAGGTAGGAATTATTATTCCCCTCATGTTATAGATGAGGGAAGAGGAGATCACAGAGGTTAAGAGACTTCACATGATCACACAGATAGTAGGTACTTAATAAATGTTTATTGATTGTGTCAGAACTGAAACCCAAAGCCAGATCTTCATGAATCCAAATCTATCATTTTATTCACTATACAACTCCACCTGTACAGATCATTTCAGTATCAGTAAAGGAAGTTCAAGACAATATGGAGTGACTAAAGAGTGTAACAGCTCAAAACACTTTATATGACCTATCCATGGAAAGATTCAATCTAATTTGCTTCACTGAATTCACACTTCAATCTTCAAGTTTTATTTAGAGGAAGTCCAAATGTTGGTTCACAACTTTCTTCACATTTCAAACTCCTTCTGTCAAATCACAAAATTTCAGACCTAAAGGGGGGACTTTGCTTGAGAGATCATCTAGACCACCCTTACCAGTTAACGGATGTGGACACAGAAATGAAGAAACCTGTCAAAATGTACACAAACATAGTCTGGAAACCATGATTTCTTGTGCTACCAAAGTTCTGCTCTTACTTAGTTTTTAATTATAATTCATTATTAAATCCTAATAGTTTTTTTTCTCCTTTTGCCCCTTTTTAATCATTTGAAGTAAGATTAGTTTTCAGCAACATATTGTGATGGAATAGGCACTAAAATATGAATTGGGAGACTTGGCTTTTAGACCTGGCCTTCTCTAACTAACTTCCCTAACTTCCCAAACTAGCTAACCTCTGTAACTTTGGGTAAGTCATTAAATTTTGTGGTACCTCATGGTCCTCACTGTAAAAATAAAGTAGATGATTTCCAGGCTACTATTTCAGTACACATATTTGACATCTTGTTACTTTAGGTTTTACACACCAAAGTTTAACCCTACTTTAAAGATGGAACTTAATATTTATATTTTTCCAATTGGACTTACCAACAATTCTATTGGAATGCAATGCTCAAGTTACACAATTTTAATTAAAATTTTAAACTTAGCCACACCTTGATTTCTTTTGGAGTTCAGGGTAGTTTATTAAGTTGTTTCACTCATGTCTGACTCTTCATGATCCCATTTTGGGGTTTTCTTGGAAGAGATACTGGAATGCTTTGCCATTTCCTTCTCCAGCTCATTTTTACAGAGAAGAAACTGAGGTATGCAGAGTTATGTGACTTGTCCAGGGTCACATAGCTAGTAAGTGTCTGAGGCTAGATTCGAACTCATGAAGATGAGTCTTCCTAATTCAAAGCCCAATGCTCTATCCACTACACCTCCTAGCTGCCCACAGAGCCTAGGGACTCTACTATTTATGACTGAATTATAAAGAAAATTGAGTGCTAAAAAAAAAAATCTATTTCAAAATAGTTGTCATTGACACTTAAATAGTACTTTGAGGTTTCCAAAATGCTTCATGTACATCATCTCTTTCAGTTCTCATAAAAGTCCATGGAAGTAAGCACTACAGGCATTATTACGTCTATCCTACAGAAGAAGCTGAGGTTCAGAGAGAAAGTAACTTGCCCATGTGGCAGTAAGAATCAGAAATTTAGGGTCAGATCCAGATATTTCCTGGTTCCAAGCCTAATGTTCTTTCCACTAAACCACAGTGGTACTAAAAGGAAAATCAGAAGTTTCTAACAATGTTTCCTAAAAGCAATTTTAACCAGGCTAAAATGTTTTCTAAGACTTTAATGAGAACAGATACTTTTATTTGGAAAATATTTCTAAAATGTATTTATATTCAGCAAAACTTCAATCTAAAAATTGGATGTAATAGTACTTTTCCTATTATTTCACAGATGTCTATTCTTAAGCATTTTTTGAAGTTCATTAAAATAAGCCAGCATATAAAAAATTCAATTATAGTCAAGAGTGGGGGCAGAGAGGAAGTGGTGTATACTAAAGTTATATACTTCTGAATAGAAAAAAAAAAGTTTGGAGTTCTAATGCTGATAGAAACATTAACAAAACAGAACACTGAACACAAATAGGAAAAACCCCGCTATTGAAAACCCTCAACTGAAGAATACATGAAAACCTTCAGTATATCCTTTCAGCCATGGTAAAATTAGTGACATTCTTCCCAGTTAAGCAATAAAAAAAAAATTTGAATAAGTATTGGCTCAGAAATAGAGCTCTTAGAAAAAAAATTACAGAAAAGGAGAAATGAGATGTATTTTTTTTATTTCAGAAGACTATGAATGTCTGATGTAAATTATTGTTTCTTTCTTCTCCAAGAAAGTGCATTCTGAATTGTAATATTAAATTGAACAAAACCAAGAGTAATTCATTTTAATTTTTAAATATCTGAACATGACTTGTTTTCAACAAAGTTTTTACTTGGCAGCAAGACAGAAAGAGAAAGCAAGCAAATACAGTTTAGCAAATAGATTCAAAAAAGATTTTTTTCAACAAAGCATCAAGAAAACCCATTAGTAGTGCTAGGGAAGGTTAATTACTATGAAAGGCATTATTCTATGGATTCTCCTATTTTACTTGCATAACTAAGATCTAGTATTATATCTTAAAAGAATAACATAAACCTTTTATTCCAGGGAGAAAAGAGCAAGTGGTATGACTTCTGAGCCAAGAATATGTTCCATAGTAAGACATTAAAATAATGATTGAACCTAGCAGAGTTGAATAGTTATATCAGGTATATTTTAAATGTAACACAGCATACTCTCTGGGAGCTACCTCCACATCCCAGAACTGACATGTCTGCAGTTAAGTTCCTTACTGGGGGTAAGAGAGTGTGTTTGGTAAGCAAAATGGGCTCCTTAGCACTTAGTTCAACCAAGTGCCCTTGAATAGTTTAGCTTTTGTTCCCTTTGAGTAATTCAGCCTATTTCATTGAGCCTTACTAGGTGCTAAGCCCCAGGCCCAAACCCCTATTAGGTGTAAAACCTTAGTGGGTGTGGATTGGCAACTAAGGTGGGGCCTAAGTATGGCTAACTCCAGGGAGGGCTGAGTTTACATGTCTGGGACACCAGAGGCTTTTAGTCCATGTGGGTTTAAGTCGCCTCTTTGTGAGGATTCTAGGTCACATGGGTGAGTCGCATGTGTGACTCACCCCTGACCCTGAAAAAGATATAAAACCAGGGGTTGCCTGTCTCTTCTTTGGAGCTCTTTCCCGCAGCAGTGGTGGCGCACGTGACTCTGGGCCAGCCCTTGTTCTGAGCTCCCGGGCTGAACCTAGATGTTGGTAACTATGAATTGTATTGGGTCTGTCTGTTGATGTTTGTAATTTGTTTGTATTTTGTTCTGAAGTTCAGGGTGCTGGATTTTTCCCCTGAACCAAGTGAATACTGTCTGTATGCTGGATTAAAGTAAACTTGTCAACCCCTTCACCTTGCTTTCCTTAGTTAAGCAGATCAAAAGAACCAGTGCTGTTGGCATCTTATACCCCCACAGAAGCTGCTAGCCGGATTGTTGAAACAGAGAGGCAGCTACTCACAGGTTTAAGAGTACTCTGTGTATCAGTACTTCTAAAGCTCACAAGCCCCCACCGAACTGCTTATCTTTAATAGTCAGCCAGTAAACACACTTATCTCAGGAAAAAAAGACATTTATTAAGATGGCATGGTAAGTATAGACAATATGTAGACAAAATATCCTCTCCATAAATGTGGTAGACACATATGCACATGGAAAAATGGGCACAAACTTAGTGTGTATTAAGAGTAGGAAGCATACGCACAGAGAACACATGGTTCAAACAGCTCATTTTGTATGAAGTCTTATTCACATGAGGAAACTGAGGTAAAAGCCAGAGACTGCAAAAGAACAGGTTGTTTTTGTTTGTTCCATGGACTAGACTCCTTGGCAGCATAAGGAAGCCTATAAACCCTTTGCCAGAATAATGTTTTTAAATGTATAAAATATAATACACACAATTACAAAGGAATCTAATTATATTAAAATACAATTATTTACAAGAATTTGAAAAACAAGTTTATAGACACTAGGGCAAAAATGCTTGTAGGACAGAGTTAAAAAAAAAGTTTGAAAAGCAAGTTTATTGACACCAGGATAGGTCAGTCTCAGCCACACCAACCTGATATTAGCAACCTGGTGTTAGCATCCAGACTATATAAGGGGTCAGGACCTAACAAGTGCTGCTACCTCATTCAAGAGTGTGGAGGTTTGGGGGTGGGGGAAGAAAGTTGGGAGGGCCTGAAAGTTTCCAACTGAGGAAATAAAGCTAGACAAGAAAATTCTGAACACAATGAAGAAATACTAAGCAAGTGACTCCAGAATAAGAATAAGTAGAACTCCAGAGAACAGATTATCTTGGTTATAAGGATTCCAAGGATGGATGAATGAAATGAGATTTTTTTTTCAAAGTGAAATGAGAGTTTTTGGGGAAAGAAAAAGGGAAGGAGGATAACCAGCTTACAACTGACAGTGGAAAAACCCCACCCAAGGAATGGACTTTGTAAAAGACAGAATGGAACAAATAGCACTTAATGTTTCCAGGAGACAAGAAGGAATATTAAAATAAAGTCAACAGGCTGAAAAATTAGAACTTGTGAAGCATCTATTATTAAAAGAAGAGAAACTGACCTGGAAAACTGGTCAAGGAAAGATGATTCAAGAATCATTAGAATCCCTAAAAATCATTATCAAAAAAGACCCAATATCATAGTTCAAGAAGTCATTTAGGAAAATTGGTCAGAGGGCAAATTGAAAATAAAAAGAATCTACCAATGTCCTGACAGAAATTCAAAATTGAAAATATCCAGGAATATCATAGCCTAATTCATTGAAAAGCAGCCAGAAACAAAGAATTCAAGTCCCAAGGAGCCAGAGTCAAGACCAAACAGGATGATACTGCAACAATTATAAAAGAGAGAAAAATATCTTGAAATACAATATTCCAAAAGGCAAAAGAAAAAGAATCAAGAATAATTCATCCTGAAAAACCGAAATAATACTACTGTAAGGGAAAAAAAGAACCTTGATAGAAATTATAATAATAGTACTATTTCAAGCATTCCTGTTGAGAAGTCCAAAAGTGGATAAAAAACTTTGAAATATAAATACAGGAACAAAAGAAACCAAGAAGTGAAAGATATTTAAGCAACTGGGCTGAAAAGGGCTAAGAATTATGAAGTGTTTGCATTCCAATAGGGAAAAAAAAAACTCAATGTCCCTTTAGAAATCCACTCTCTACAAGGCTCACAGAAGGACTTAAGAAATACAAACACAGGACTAGGGGTGGTTTTGTTCTGTTTGTCTTTTATTTTTATTATTTAAAACAGGAAAGAATACAGAGAGGAAAAAAAGAATACAGCAGGGACGAAATGAGGAAGAAGGAAAAAGAACTATAGTTGCTCATATTTGAGATGTACAAGAATATACAGACATTAAATGAGAGTAAGAAAGGGGTGGGCATTTCATGGACTTCGCTCATACTGAATGGGGCAAAGGAAGGTTGAATACTCCAACAGGGAAACAGACCGGTACGGTGTGGGGAGGTAAGAGAAGATCAGACTCCCTCAATTATATAATGATAATGGTGATCTCATTCTATGTCTTTTCCTGTCTTCTTAAAGAAGACATTTGGAGGGAAAGAGGAAAAAATTGTAAGAGGCCATAATCAAGGTAAAAATATAACTTATGATCATAACCATCAGCATGAATGGATTGATCTCACAATAAAAACAGAGAATGATGGTAGAAAGCTGAATCCAACAATCTATCATTAACAAGGAAAAAAAGGTGAAATGAAGATTCAGAGAGAGTTAAAACACAGGGCTGTATCAGAAGTTATTATGCTTCAGGTAAATTTCAAAGACAAGTTTACCAATCATGAGATCAAACAAGGCAACAGTAAAAACAGACATAGTTAAAAGATATAAATATGAAATTATAATATTCTTAAAGGTACCTTATGCAATGAAATAATATCAATACTTAATAAAAGTGCACCAAATGTCATGGCACCTAACAATTAAAGGAAAAGCTAACCAAATTGCAAGAAAAATCAATAGTGAAACTATAAGAGGGACTTCACTGTGCCCCTTCCAGAGCTGGACAAAAATAACAGAAATAAACAAGAAATAAAGACTGGAAAAGAATTTTTGAAAAGATAGATGCGATAGATCTCTGTCAATTACCAAATAGAAAAACAACAGAGAATATATATTTCTCAGATGTTCATAGCACCTTCACAAAAACAACCATTTGCTAGAACATAAAAAATCATGAACAAATGTAGAAAAGAATAAATGTAAACATAGCCTTTACTGTCCACAGTACAAAAAAATGGACAATTTTGAATACACAAAACTGAAAAGTTTGCACAGAAACAAAATCAGAGTAGTTAGAATTAGAAGGGAAACAACTGGGAAAACATCTTTGAAGCAAATTTCTCTGAAAAAGGTCTGATATCCAAATAGAAAGCTGACCTTAAAGCCACTAAGGACTAAGTTCCATTCTTGCCTGACACATACCAAGGCACTTAACTTCTTTCTGTGCTAGGCAACACCATAAGATGTAATATTGAAGAAAAATTAACAATCTATGGGTAAAGTGAATTTCCTCATTGGGGAGTTCTCTATACAAATGAAATCACAAGTCCAGTTTCTATTCCTCTATAATAGGCCTGCAAAATACGCAGCCCGCCAAAGGTTTTCAGGCAGCCCGTGAAAAAGATAGAGGATGTAAAAAAAAGCCAAGATGTAAGAAGTGCTTTGTTCATGCCCTGCTTAACCCACCTTCTACTAGTCACTATTGTGGCCGCCAAGTAATTTGGCAGGTGGGTTGCCATTGCACGATCTCCTGTTTGTCACATGACCTACAGCAACCAACCATCATTAGTCTGTCTCTAGTCTGAGAGCAGTGAGAATCATATCTTTTTGCTGTGTTTTCAGTCATTACTAAATGTAAACAGAAAGAAAACCTGAAAAATGTATTAAAACTTGTACCACTTAGCAAAATAATTTTAACAATAATGTGATTTCATGATAAACAAACATCTTAAATCACAAGTGTATTTAATTGATATTAATTGAAATTTCCTTTTTTTAAAAAAATGTGGTTTATTTGCAAAATAGTTAATCATTAATTATAACTTTACTTGGAAAGTGAGCTGCTAAAACCCTGTTTGCAGCCTGAAGAAGCTTAGCTTATTTTAATTTTGGCCCCTACCTACTGCCAAGTTGTGTGTAGGTCTGCTCTATAAGAACACAAGCTATTCCTCCATCAACTACATTTAAAAAAAAACAAAATCACTACTAAGAGAAATTCAAATTAAGGCAATCCTGAGGTTCTTCCCTATGCCTAAATAGACAAAAATAACAAAGATTAAAAATGATAATTCTTGGAGGAGCTACCAGAGGGCAAGCACATTGATGCACTAATGGTCAAGATATGAATTGGTTCAATAATTCTGGAAAGCAATTTGAACTATTCTCAAAAATTTATTAAGTTTTCCATAAATTTTACCCAATGATATCACTTGTTAATGCTGCTGAATTGTTTCAGTCATGTCTGACTTTTTGTGACCCCATTTGGGGTTTTCTTGGCAAAGATATTGCCATATTTGCCATTTCCTTCTCAAGCTCATTTTACAGATGACAAAACTGAGGCAAACAGGGTGAAGTGACTTGCCCAGGGTCACACAGCTAGTAAGTGTCTGAGGCCAGATTTGAACTCAGGAAGATGTCTTCCTGATTCCAAGCCCAGTGCTCTATCCACTGCCGCACCAAGCTGCGCTAATGAATACCACCACTAAGCATATATACCCAAAGAGATTAAAGATTAAGAGAAAGGACTCATATGTACATCTTTTTTTTGCTATATCAAAGAAATAGAAACAAAATAGGTGCTCATCAATCAGGGGATGGTTCACCAAATTATGGTATATGAATATTATGAGATATTATTGGACCAAAAGCAACAATTTAAGGGGTGAATTCAGAGAAACCTAGAAAGATTCATATGAACTGAAACAAGGTGAAGTAAGCAGCATAAGAAAAATTTATGCAATGACTACAACAATGTAAAGAGAAAAAGCTTTGAAAGACTTAATAACTTTGATCAATTCACAATAGCTAGTCATGACTCCAGAAGACTAATGAGGAAACATGTTCAGGAAAGTTAATTGACTTATCTAAAGGGAAGCACACAACCAAATTTTGAAGCAAATTTCCCTGATATCTCTGATCATCTAAAGATCTAGTACATAAGGGCATGTGCTGAGAGTAAGAAATAAGGGAATCAACTTGGACCCTTAAGCAGAGAGATCAACATTTGGAATAGAAGCTGTAAGGAGTGATCAGCGATACTTACAGATCAATTAAGGAATTGCCCCATAAAAAAAGTGTAATCTAGATTAGTTTGTAAGATTTTCTAACTAATCCAATCTATACAATTTAATTACATCAGCAATTGGCCTGCATTTGGTCTGAAATACAAAAAGTGAGAAACCAAACTTTAAAGAGTTTAACTTTGAATAATTCATCCAAACAAATTTCTTTAGTCTTCAATACAATGCTTCCTAGTCAAACAATAATAAACACTAATATAAGTGGATATGTGGAAAAAAAATTCCTGAGAAGAAAGATAAGCTTTACAGTCTTTTCTGATTCATTTACTGCATTAAATGTCTTAATGCATTTATCTAATAACCTCAAATATTTATCACTAAAACTTATTAAATCATAAAATTGTATCTGTAGAAAAGACCAGGGGTGAGAGGGGGTAACTTCTACTAGGGTCACTGCCATTTAGGTTGGATTAGTTTTTTCCTTTAAAAAAAAGAGGCAGAGGGAGCTATCTCTGAGGCTTGATAAATGCAAAAGACTAATGCTCAAAGCCATTGCTTTGGTCTTCCATTTGCCTAAGGCACAAAGAAGGCTAACCTAGGAAGAGCCTCTCATACTTGACAGATGGCCCACTGTCCTAAGAGTCACCATCCCCCTCTGTCTCAAAAACATCTTCCTGGCCAGACACCCATATAAGTCTGCCTAAATCAGTGTGCTATTGTCAGAGCAGGTATGGAGAATGAGGGGAGAAGAAACCAGATTATCCCCATTACAGTTAGGAAAACCTCAATTTGCATCCTATATCATACACATTATCTCTGTATATAGGGACAAATAAGTCACTTAACCTTTCAAAACCCTAAGCAACACACAATGAATGAATTCCCTATGTCAATGAAACCACAAGCCCCAACCAAAAATTCTGAATTATATTATATATCCAGAGATTCGCAAATTCTTTTTTTAAAAAAAGAATTAAGTAAAATGTGGAAAATTTTACTTTCAACTCTTTGCTGGAATAGTATAGCCTAGGATTAAAAATAATCAAAGTATAGTAACTCTTAATAAACTGAAATCAAACATCAGGTTGATAAAGGACTATTCTGCTTACCAGAGCAGATACATCTTTTAAAACTTCAATCAACTAGAGTAACTTGGAAATGTACATATTCTGGGTAACTGAATTTCCTAGCTAATCAAGGTTTAGATTTAGGCAGTGTTATTATCAACCCTTCTAAAATGTATTAGTATACTTTCCTCTTAGTAATTACTATACAAAATTATATATTTTCTGTACATATATAGCTATGTATACTGTATGCAAATACCATATAGTTTGGCATATTTGATGGTTCATGATCTTCCAACAAATCAGGGTCATAATTGTGAAGATCACTGTACATCTTTGTATGTTTATTTGGCTAAATCTGTACTAAACTTGGGGAATACTCTGGAGATAGTGACATGTCTTGGTTTTTGACATGACAGAAATTGGTTTTGTTTCAATTTGACTCTTTGGAATACATATTGGGTAGGTGGGTTGTAAGCTGAGGCAATATTGAGGATGATAATTATTTGAATTTGGTTTAATCAAGTATTTTCAGCACCTAGCTGGCATATCAGCTGCTTAAGGAATATTGATGGACCATTGTAGGTAGCTAAGGACTATGATAACTGTAAACAAACTGTGTATAATTATGCTGAAAAGAGTAAAATCATTTCTAAAAAATAGTGCTTTGTATAATAATTCTACTCTAGACAATTGCAAAGGACTTAGCTACTAAGTTAGAGATGGTTTGTAAGGTGAGGGTGAGTTCCCAAGCCAGGAGTGCCACAAGCTGACTGTTCACAGAGCCTTTCTCATGTTGATGTAATTTTATATTTTAAAAAAATCAATTTTAAAAAATTAAATTGGATTGTGTTTAAATAGTTCCTAATGCCTTTTTTTTTTTTATTGAAGCTGGTCACTCCTACCAAATCACTGACAAGCCAATCAAATACCATGCTGAGTCTATTCTCTCTCCTGACCTTCTAGTCCAACATAACCAATTGCCTATTGGTCATTTCCAAAAAGATGTCCCATAGTTATCTCAAATCTGTCTTGTTTAAAACAGAACTTGCTATGTTTCTCTCAAGCCCATCCATATTCCCATTTTCTCTACCTTTCAAGGTCACTCACACATCCTTCAGCCACTCATTTGCAAAACTTCAAAGTACTCTTGATATGCTCATGCTCTCATTTCCCATATTCAATCAGTTGCTAAGTTCTACTGCTACCACATCTACAACATCTTTCATATCTGTCCCTTTCTCTCTACTCACATGACTACCACTCTGGTTCAGGCTTTCATCACCTCTAACTTGGATTACTAAAGTAGTCCCCTACTAGGTTTCCCTTCTCAAGAGTCTCCAGGGACCTCCTATTGTCTCTAGAATAAAATATAATTCTTCTATCTGGTATTTGAAATCCTTCAAAATCTACCTTTATGCCAACAGATGCTTAGATTTCTGGTTCCAAGCTAGCTTATCAGTTTGATAAATGCCTTACCACATGTGACTAAGTCTGCTCCACCAATCTCAATACCTGTCTTATTGTACCTAAGTGAAATGCCTTTGATTGGTTAATGGATTTGATAATGATGTTCTCACCATTAAGATATTAGGGTTACATACAGAGGGTAAATTGTTTCTCTCAATTAACTTAACTATTAACAAGGACAACAAGGTTTTAGGTTTAAATTTAAGTCAGATGTTCTTCCACAAGTCCCACAGCCTTTTTTACTGGGAGGCTTAGCTATTTAAAACTAAAGGGAGTGGCCAGTATTCACCAGCATATAGTATTGACTCTTCTGATTCAAACACAGAAAAGTGTTCCTAAGTGGTAAAGAGATAATGGTGTATCAACACCTTATTAACATTTTAACACCTCATTACCTTTGCTTTGTACAGCCTGTCTTCTATGACAACACTAGGCATGGGGAGGGGTAGGGCATGAAGGTGGTAGAAGAAATCAATCAGGTTAAAGAACAATTATCCAGTTTATATTTCTTGAATAAACTTTGGCACCTTTGTTCTTTGAGTTCATGACCACCTTGGCAGGTGACAGTTTCTCAGAGATATATCAAGTCTATGAGAACCAAGGATCACACCTGGATGACAATAGGTCCAAAGCTAGCCTTGGCTGAATCAGAATCTTTGAGTCCAAAGCACAAATCCGAGAATGGAGTTAAGAGATAACACTATGCTTCCCCAGAAGCCCCCGAGAATTGAGGAAATACTAAGAAATAAAAGTCAGAGATAAGGCAACATTTTCAACTTTGGCTTTTTTAAAATTCAAGGAGGATATTTATTACAATGCTTGAAAAACAGTTTTAAAATACAATCCTGCCTCTAAAAAATGTCAACCATCCAAGCTTTTTCCTTGAATAAGCAAATTTATTCCTGTAGGAAAAGACAGTATGGTATCTGGATTTGCTCCCACAGAAGCTATCCATATAGCTGAGTTAAAGTTTACCTACCAAGACAATGGCCATCCTGGTGTCAGGGAAGCTAGAGAGGCTAAACACGTTGAAGCTTATCATGTCAGTTCAAGGGTCAGGTCCCAGTCAAGAGTACAGGCCTACTGATCTGCATAATTTGCATATATTAAAGAGGGAATGAAAGAAAATAAAGAATGTAAATTAATCCTAACTCAAAGAAGATAGAACTAATTAACTTCACTTTTGCTTCTGTATCCTTACTATCCTACCTATGTAAACTGTATAAGTTAAGAAAAGTATGTAGAAAAGAATGTAAAATAATCCTAACTCAAACAAGAATGGAGGAACTGGTTACCCTCACTCCTGCTTCTGTATCGGTGTGTGTGTTCCTAGTGAGCACTGTGCCCGCTCTCTTGCAAGGAGTGTAATAAATGCTTTCCTCTGCCCATTCTGGTCCTGAGTAGCAATGGAAATCCACCTCTAATCATATTCTTTCCCCCCTTCCATTCTTTCTAAATACACACAAATCTCAACATGTCACCTAGATACCTAGGTTGTCAAAAAGACCACACATTCAGTTCTCTTTTCACAATTACTGGGGAAGGAAAATATCTGTACTAGCAATAGGATGGACTGATAATTAACCCCAGCAGGTTCTATATACTAAATATACCAACTGTACTTTTAAAATGAAGATCAACCTATTTGGAAATACTGTGTAATTCAAAGCAACTAATGCTCCTAATAAAAATAGAAAAAAGGTTGTTAAAATCAAAGTCTGAGTATTCATTTTTGTACTGTTCAGTCCCTCAAGATTTGAATATGTACTACATTTCTCATCTCTTTTGTGAGAAATAAATAATAAAAACATAGTTATAGTTAAAGGCACGGGTATGAGGCCTAAAGGTAAATGGCATAAGAATTATAAACTGAATTTTAAAAATAAGGCAAATTGAATTATAAACCTTAAAACTCTATATGTATCATAGGATATTGTTAGCACTACTTATAGAAGTTAGAAACAATTTTACATAAGGCTCTTACTCTGAGGTAGAAATGCAAATTGGACTTTGATTATTTTTATAGCATTATAAATCTATTCATTAGCCCAAAGAACATTTTCCGCATCTTGTAGGTGCACTGCTGATTTGCTTTCTTTTTAATCAAATTCAGCGGGCAGAATTTATAACTACTAGTTTTTTTTAAAATCACCATGCAATAATAAGATTTTCATTGCTCAGCACTTTTTTGTCCAATATGAAAAACCTAGTAAACATGCACTAACTTTCCACCAAATTCTTATTTCCAGAGTTTAAACAAAAAGAATGACAAGTATTCACACACATACACACATATACATAGTCTGCATTGGGGAGGGGAATTTCCCTCTACTCATTCATAACTCATCTGAAAAGTCCCTTTTTAGGGACACCTCAAAGTCAACTTCTCTGTGCTATAGGGTACCAAGAACGAACTAAAAAGGTTCTGATGATTTAAAACTGATTTTCAAGCTTCAAAACAATGTTATTTCTCTTGCTCTGTGGGGCTCTGGTTTAAGATTAAGATACAACTGTGGTAACAACTACAATTTTGTTCTTTGAGGCCAAGTACAGTATTTGGGAATCTTTTTCAGGAATAATGTTATCTTTAAGATGAAGAAGAAAAGAAGTTTTAAAAGTGCAATAAGGTTCCTCTTAGTCTTCTCAAGAAAAGGGGTTTTACTACAGAAGCCTTTGAAGCCAAGGAGATTTAAATGAAGAGTATTCTGCTAAATAAACACTACTGACTGATGATGATGATGATGATGATGGTAACTGATATCTACATAGTTCTCTCAGATGTCAGATGAGCAAAACTCAGATGATATTTTGCACGTAAACCAACCATTCAACTCCTAACCTGAGTATCCCAAAGCATATATCCCTTGGTGACTTGCATCTAGGAATCTCTGAGATTTGGGTCCCATAAAGGGCAAATTTTCTCCAAATAAATGTGTTCTAAGAAAAGTTTATATATTTTAGCTGTCTCTACAACATTCCTTCCCAAGATCTGCTGAGCTATAGTTTCTGATGGAAAGGGAAATAAAAAGTTCTAAGACTGTATTAAATGTACCTGAAAAAGAACACAGCCTTGCTCTCCACCGCCCCCCGCCCAAAACAGTCATATATACAGTGTAGTTCTTTAAAAGAAAATTAAGTAGTCAACTTGAAAAAGATAACTTCATGTACAACCCTGAGCAGAGATCAACTAAACTCTGCTTGATTTTCCCTAGGTGTGTCTAAACATAAAATATCTGAGGTACTATAAAAGCTAATTACAGAGGGATTTTTGCAAAATTCCAGTGTACGGTTCATCAAAAAAAAAAAAAAAGCCAAAGCTATTTTTTTTTACAAAGCTTAAACTTTTCACATAACTCTTAAATTACAAACGAGTTAAATATTTTACTTGTTCTATAAATCAATATAACAATGAAATAAAATACTTCTAAATCACTTTTATATAAAAGTGATGAGAAAGGAGGAGAAAGAAAGAAAATAGGATCAAAATGGGGGGAGCTTTTTAGCTAGAAGCTAAGAAGACACAACAGAAGCATTTTTACAGAATTTCAGAATCTTGGATTTGGAAGAGACATCAGAGGCCATCTAGTCCAGCCCATATTTTTTTGCTTGTAGGTAGAGAAGGAATCAATAGTTATATCTTTTTTGATGTTAGATGCCTAATACCAATTAGGAAAATTGGCAATGAACTCACATTTTAGTAGGGGAATAATACAGACACAAATAACCATAATACAAAATAATGCATGTATTTGCCTTGAAAGTCTATTTCATTCTTTATATATTTATATCAACAGGGTCTGCCACATAGTAGGCACTTCTTGTTGGCTGATATTGCCCATGAAAGAAAGGTGCAAGCAAAGTGCTATGTGAGTTCTAAGGGAGGAAGGGGCTTTATAGACTTGGAGGAAGGGAAGGGCAAAGATAGACGCTAGACATAAATTTTGATGCTCTTGTTGGAGAATTTCATGAACACTGGATATTAGAAATTCAGGGAGGCACTTAACAAAATATCACATCATATTCTGTGAGCATTTAATGGAAGCAGAATCATAGAATCTTAGATTTGGGAGAAGAAAAGCATTTGTAAAACTTAAAGTCCTACATAAATACTGGCTGTTATGATTATTGTTAAACCATAAACTGAAGCATGTGTTAATATGCTCTAACATCACCAATGGTCATCCATTGCTTAGAGACCCACAGCAATGTGGAAGTCACTGCCTCTGGAAGCTGGGACATTTGTAGTAACCTCTACTCAGTGGAAAGATCTTCCTTATTATAATGAGTTGAAATCTGCCTCTCAATAATGTCCACCTATTGTTTCTATTTCTGCTTGTTCAGGATAAGCAAAATAGGATTAAGCCCCTTTCCACATAACTCTTCATATATGTTAAGACCAAAATCTTATCTGATTTAAGGCTTTGCTTTTCCATATTAAAGATCCCTAGTTCCTTCAAGTAATACTTGCACAACACAATTTCCAATGCCTCTCAACACTGTGGTTGCTCTCTTTTGAGCATACTCTGGCTTATCATGGTCCAACAGAACAGAGCCTAGGATAGAATTCTGGTATATTCTAACAGAGAAAACCTTTTCCTGTGCTGACATCAATCAATGAATCTTCACTCTGAGGACTGCGTTGCTGTACTGTGTTTTGCCTCAAACTGTATTGTTATCTAAACTACATTTTTCCATCTTTTCCCCAACCATACTTTAAAAGACTTTGCTGACCTGCAGCTATCACTATATCTTTGGCATTTATCTACCCTGTCGGCTAACTCAGGCAAAAAAAAAAAAAAGAAATAACAAAATTAGTACAGCATAATGGACCCAGACTAGCTAATGGGGAAAATCATTTCCCTTAAGAGCTCCCACAGCATCATTTAAATAACTTATTCTAGACTTTTGCTAAGAATCCAGCTCAATCTCACTGGCCTACAATTTAAATAATAATGATGGTGATGAAGATAATAATAGCTATCAACGAATGGAGATATGTAAACTCATTTGATCCTCACAAAATCCCTATGAGGTAGGCAGTATTTGTAGAAGAGAATTATTTATGAGTTTGATGAAGGTATAGATGATGTATTTATTAAAATTTCAGACAGAACAGAGATCTAAAAATTTCGGCATTGTAGACTGAAGGATAAAATTTAACAAGAAGAAATGTAAAATCTGGCATTTGAGTTAAAAAAATTTGCTTATGTACAGGATAGTAATTAATAAATCTAAAACTGAACTGATTTGAAGATTGGGGACTCATGCCTAGGAAGTTCCTATAAAAAAGATCTAAGAGTAAACCTGAATCTCAATTTAAGTCAAGACTAGGATATGTCAGCCACTCTCCTCCTTCCCTCAAAAAAAGAATTTAAAAAACACCCTAACTCAGTCTTAGGTTGCATTAATAGAAGTAAAATATCTTGAAGGAAAGAGAAGAGGTTGACAATTCAAATGCATTCTACCCTGGATAGGCTGCATTTTGAATACTGTGAACCAGGCTAAGTGCAATATTTTGGATGGAATATTAAGAAAATGGAATAGGTCTACTCTTGATTCTTTGGATTTTTCCACTTCTTCCCCAGCTGCCTTCAAACACTGGTGATAACCCCACCCCTGTAGCCCTCCTTCTCTCATTGGTGAGTTCCTACCCAGAACCTCTGACAAAGTCCCTAAGTCACACATGCTCAGTACTAACCACACTCTACTCTTGACTCTCTGAACTTTTCACTTCCCTTTTCTATGTAGTCTTCCCCCCACTAGAAACCAATTTCTTGCCTGTGTTTATAGTCCCAGAGTTTAGCACAGTGCCTGGTGCATAGTAACCATTTATTAAATGCTTTAACTGATCCAGTTTAATCTTATGCAGAGAAAGAGCCCATATCAATGAGATTAAGGATCCAGGTAAAGAAGTAGCAGTCTGCCCACCAGCTTGGGATAATATTATCATATAGATAAAGAACTGGAAGGGACATCAGAGGACATCGAATTCAATTCGCATTTTATAGATGAGGAAACTGAGGCCCCAGACAGGTAAGTCACTTGCCCAAGGTAGTAAGCATCAGAGACAGAATTTGAACCCAGGTCCTTTGATTCCAAGTTCAAAATGCTTCCCACTGTAGCATGCTGCCTTGAATCTACTTTCTCTTGCTTTCCCTATTTTTGTGTATATGTTTCCTTTCCCTTCATTTTTCTCAGAAAAAAAAATTCTTAACCCAGATTTTAATTACAACTCAAAAGCCTTCTAAATTTCTCCATTTCTTTTAAAATTTAAAAGAAATTTCCACAAAGAGGCCTAAGCCTTATCAGGATATACTATAATCCTGAGATTAACCACAAGTGGATCACAGTAGGAGGGCCACCTGCTCCACATCCCATTAGAGTAAACCACTGGATTCCAGCAGGTGGCTGACAGCAATTCGTTGTTGGATGATATGGCTGTCAACAGAGTAAGATCAATATTTTAATATAAACCTACAGTAATCTTCTTCACTTCCAAACTGGGCTAAAGCCAGGGAGACTAACCTACCAAAGCACTAAAACCTGTATAAAATCTTAATTTTAATAAAACTCTGCCATGCAGAAGGCAAAATATAGTGAGCGCAGTTTGCAGAGGAAAGGCATACCATTAACCCAGGGAACAATATAGGAATTTTCTCTTGATAATCTCTCCTCTTACAAATTACAATCCTCTTTTAATAAATTATAATCCTTCGCTTCTTTTCCTAAATTATGGTTAACAATGATCTGCAAGGGGCAGCAAGGTGGTGCAGTGAGTAGAGCACCCTCCCTGGAGTCAGGAAGACCTGAGTTCAAATCCCACCTCAGATACTTGACACTCTTACTAGCTGTGTGACCTTGGGCAAGTCACTTAATCCCAACTGCCTTGCCTTCCCCCCTCCAAAAAAAAAAAAGAAAAGAACAATGATCTGCTGGTTTAAGTTTTGGTTGATACCATAACTCAATTATTGTTTTAAAAATAAACATTTTGCTCTCCAAGAACTGGCAAGTAAAGAAAACTAGAGAAGGAAAGCATAGGATTCTTCTGAGACTTCAATTTTTTTCCTCCAGTATTCCACTTCTTAGCATTAACTCACACTGTCTACTTTTCTGCTGTGTTCTATTTGGCCTTTGAATTATCCCTTTTCTGTATCAATATTTTGGCAGTGGTTTATCATCCACTACATACAGTGTTCAGCAAATTCTCATGTGAGTCTTAGAGCATAGCATATGGAAACATCCTCTCCTTTACCTGTACCTCTTTAGCATTTCTATCAGCAATAGGTAAAGTCTGTTCCTGTATACAACAAGTCTTTTTTTAAAAGTATCATCATTGCAGATATTATACTTTAAATTAGGACCCCTCATACCTATTTCAGAATAAATCTTGCAGACCAAATGCTTTTCCCCCAGCTTAAGAAGTGTTTGCTAGCCTCTGTGTCTAAATATTTTAAGAATGAAATTTAAAAAAAAGTTGGCACCTGTCACATTGATAAAGACAACAAAATGGCACCAATTTGATATGTGGGAAGACAGGCACCCTGATGCCCCATTGGTAGAGCTGTAAGGTGAAATCAACATGCAACTTTACTCCAAAAGTTACTAGATTGTTCATACCTTTTGATCCAATGATAGCATTACTAGGTACATAACTCAAATATATGAAAATGTTTACGTTGGTGTTTGCCAAATAATTTTTTTTTTAAAAAAAGCAACTTCTAGTAGCAATAGGACAATAAGTAAAAATAGTAAATATAAGTAAAAATAGTAAAAGGAGGCTAGGAAGTAGGTCAGCGAATCTGGGAAGGGGAAAGTTCAGCTCCTCTAGGTGTCTTGATTTTTAGTTTCTTTTCTTCTCCCATTTCTGGGATCACAGATTCCAAAGATTTCAAACAGCTCTCTTCCTCCGCTGGCTTCCACGGGATAGCTAGGTGATATGGTAGACAAGAGTGCTGGGACTGAAGTCAAGGAGATATGGGTTCAAATCTAGCTTTAGACACTTCCTAGCTGTTTTATCATAAGCAAGTTACTTAACCTCTACCTCGGTTTCTTCAACTGTAGAATGGGAATAAGACAGCATCTAACCCCTAGAGTTGTTGTGTCAAGTGAGATAATATTTGCAAAGCGCTTAGCACAGTGCCCGGCACATAATCAGGGTAGCTAGGTGGCATGGTGGATAGGGTATAGGGCCTGAAGTTGGGAAGTTTCTGAGTCCAAATCTGGCCTCAGGCACTTACTAGAGGTGTGACCCTGGGCAAGTCACTTAATCCGGTTTGCCTGAGTTCCTCACCTGCAAAAATGAGCTGGAGAAGGAAATGGCAAACTATCCGGTTACGTTCCCAAGAAAACCCCAAACGGGGTCACAAAGAATAGGACATAACTGAACAACAACACCTGGAACATAGTAAGCATTATTTAAAGCTATTATTACTACTACTGCTGTCATTAGAAGCACATACTTAATAAATGCTCATTCCCTTCCTCCCCATGGCAGAACCCAAGCTCACCTCTATACCATGAAGAGGCAACTGGAGAATATAGAGGATAAGATGATAGAGACAAGGTATCACAGCAAAAGTAGTCAGTAAGTACTCTACAAATTCAAAGTGTAGGAACTCCATGTATGGGGTCTTGCACAGGGAGAGGGTGAGAGGGAAGGAAGCATAAGCAGGGACAGCTATCTGGAAATGTGGCTGTTTTATACTTTGAGTTATGAGTTAGGGAGTGCCTATATGTAATACCATCTCAATGAAATCGAGTTTTCATTCAATAGGATCTCAGCTCCTTGCAGACATTAAAAATGTGGCTGAATACTGTTGGTGAGCCTCTTAATAAATTATTTTTGGCTGACTGGCTAAAATGGAATGGTGTCCTTATAAAAACCTCAGAATACCTACAGAAATGTAAATACTCATTTTCAGTTAAAACTCAAAGAATTCTCCTGCCTGATAAATGTAATGTGAGAATATACACAAAAAAAGGAAAAGGTGAGATAACCAAGTTAAGTTTGGTTTTACTACCTAAAGGGTCTGAGCTGCTGTGTGCTGAATGTAAGTTTTCTAACCAGTACAGTACTAGATAAAGATTGACAAATGATACAATGCAGCTCTCAGGCCACTTTCACAGTGGTCAGTGCCAGAGCACTGCCGCGTGCAGTAGGGAAAGACAGAAGGCCAAGGTGTGTGGGAAGCAGCAGCTACTGGACTGAAAGAAGAGGCAGAAGGTTGGCAGCATTAACAGTCATGCCAACAAAGAGTAAACTAGGGAAAATAACTTTGAAAGAGGATAACTGAGGAAAGCAGAGAAATGAAAAGCATGTTTGAACAGTGCACATACATATTTTAAAAAAAACCATACCAGTTAGTGGGAGCATCCACGCTATGAAAAAACCAAGTCTTCAAAAAAAGATCCGTATATAAAGTTTTATATAGATATGTGTGTGTGTATACATGTGCATATATATACACATACAGTTCCCTAGCACAATGTTCAGATGGAATACATTGCTTAAATTTACCAGTTGGTATTTTAATACTCCTAGTGCTAATCTCTTGCCCATACCTACTTCGACTCCCTGGGGAACAGACTGCTTTTAAAAGACAGTTCTTTTAAAAAGAGATCAATACAGAAGAGATCATCACTTTGGGGCTTAGCCATTTGATGGAGACTGACCTTCAAAGAGCCCCTGGTGGGTTTCTTCTCAAACCCACCTGCCACAGAGGCCTCTCCTCTTTGTACTCTTTTCATACATGCTAACCAGAAAGAGAAGAAAAAATGAAAGCAGAAAATGAAATAAACCCAAATGATTAACGCATTCTATCCAGTATCCCATTTTATTTACTATAACTAAAAAGGATTTTATTTAGGCATATTTTAACTTTGTCTCCTCATTTAAAACAAAAAATGAGCAAAAACATTCATTGCTCCGTGTTAAACATGAGTTCCTTCTACACATAAGTCTGAAAAGTGTTCAAGGCTATATTTTGATGATTAAAGGCACAAATTAAGAAACAGATTTCAGAGTTTGTTGTCAAGATTAATTTTTCTTCATTACAACAAAAACATATGATTTCATTGGGTGTGAATACTCCATTCGCCAACACAGGGTCCAACTTCTTTAATGCCTTTGTAGATAGTTTTCATGAATTTCGTGTGGCCAACCTTTTGGTGCTCTTTCTCCACACTTATGTATTCTGGTCCTCAAGTAATTGACAAACAATCCATTGCCAGGTCAATACTCAGAATCCTTCTAGTCTGGTAGACCTGTCTGAGTCTGTGGTCTGCTTGAATAACCTTCCAGAACCCAAGCTCACCTCTATACCATGAAGAGGCAACTGGAGAATATAGAGAATACGATGATAGAGATGAGGCAAAATAACAAAAGTAGTCAGTAAGTACTCTACAAATTCAAAGTGTTATAAAAGTACAATTTCCTAAAAATAACATTTAATTATCCAACATATACTTCAGACAGGATGGGAAACACATTCCCTTGGGATTTCATCTAAGATCTCAAGTTCAAACAAATATTATTATTGCTATAAGGCATATGTTCCCCATACCAGTCTTACAGAAAACGCCTCATCATGGCAAGGAATTGAGCCTCCATGACTTCAATAGCAAAATACAATCTGCTAACAAGCCTCTCAACTTAGAGAGTTTAATTTTTGGATAATAGGCACCCAGTTCTACCAGGCTAGAAAGGCATAGCAACGAACTGTGTTTCTGTTATGCAAAACCAGACTAAATAAACTGAGGGATGCTCATCACCAGATTGGACACAGGTAATTTTTTTTGGGGGGGAGGCATAGAAACTACTGAAGACTATTTACTGGAGGGAGAGGTCACTATCTGTGTAAGTGGAGGGAGCACCCACCCTAATGAAATTATAGAGCTCTAAGTGCTTACTTAACACCATATGCTGGATAAAATTCAAGAATGAGAAAGACATGTGTGTGTTTGTGTGTGTGTGTGTGTATGTATGTGTGTGTTTGTGTGTGTGTGTGTGTGTGTGTGTGTGTGTGTAGCAGGGGAATACATGGATTAGAAAAGTTTACCCTAATACACTTTGTGTTTTGAGGATAGAAATAAAAGGGAGAATAAAAGCATAGCTTTGTACCATGATGTGCAAGAGAATGAGCCAACAACATTTTGAGATATTAGGATCTCCTACACAAGCTTTGTGAGCA
This sequence comes from Trichosurus vulpecula, assembly GCF_011100635.1. Taxonomy (NCBI): domain Eukaryota; kingdom Metazoa; phylum Chordata; class Mammalia; order Diprotodontia; family Phalangeridae; genus Trichosurus; species Trichosurus vulpecula. Next base: position 495,093,533 of record NC_050573.1, read on the forward strand.
GGCTTTTTATTAAAAAAAAAGCACTAAATCCAAATAAATTATAGATATTGTACAAAATCAGCATTGGCAGCATCCATATTTCTAAAGATATCTTCTTTTTTAGATCCTTCTTATTCTTCTTAATATCAATTTTAAAAAGATCTGAGCACATCAGATGAACTCAGAAGTCCCTCACATTATAGATTCCCATAGAAACCAAAAAGAAAGAGAAAAAGAGGATAGGTGGGTGGGTCAAGAGTTACAAGGTATTCCAGTTTGGTTTAACCAATCCCACATTCTGACACTCTCTATTATTAGGTCAAAGGAAGCTTGACTCAACAACCCCCCAATGTGAGCTGGAGTGGGGCTGAATACATTTGTCTAGATTATCTTGGTTCTGTAGGAGGAAGAAACAAGTATTTATTACTAAGTTAGCTTACTATATGCCAGACACTGTGTTTGGTTCTAGGACAGTGGGCTCTACCCAGTCTGACCTATACAGAAACTACTGAAATGTTTTGCAAAGTAATAGGTAGTAAAGGGAATGAATTTAGTCAGAAAACCTGGGGTTAGATAGGATAGTACCTACCCACGTGACCCTGAGGACCTGGGCCTGAATTTCCTCATTTATAAAACACAAGGGAGCTTCTAGTTCTAAAGCCAGTGACCTTGCTTTCTGAAATATTCATCACCAAATTACTTTAGATGTTGTAATTAACAAAATAACTCAATGAACTTCAGAGTTGACAGTGGGTCTGTGTGGATATGTTAAAAATTCCCGAATCACAAAGACAATATTCTGGGGGAAAAAAGACCAAAATTTCATTAAGAATGTCTCAAAGTATTCAAATAAAATTATAACAGAAGGGGTGTAGAAAGAGAAGCACTTTTATTCTCAGGCATGGTGGCTTTAGAACCATTCCCTCTCTTGTCTGATATTCTGAATAAATACAATGTAAGATTTAAAAAGAGGTCATGTAAAGAAACAAGAGTAAGTAAATGTATTTATTTTAAAGAAATTTGGATATAGAACAACAGTTCTGACAACTCATTAAGCTTTTTTAACAGGATACTGTCCATGACATATTTATAAAAATTATCATCTATATAAACTAGAAACAACACATATGGTTTGACTACTCTTTGTAGCTCAGCAACATATAGATGAACATAGATGTCAAACTTCATGTTACATAGATGTTACGTTATAATTGCTTTCATAGTTTCAAAGTCCATTTCCAAAGATATTGGAATACATCACCAAAGAAAGGTATAGAATGTGCTTCTCTGGATGAAAAAAATTTAGGTCTGAAAATGATGAGATTGCTTAGTTTTATCTGGCAGTAGCATTCTGGCACTTCTTAGAGCCTTCCTCCTAAAAATGTATGTTTTATGTTAGAAGTATTTTTTTAATATTTCCTGTTATAAGAAAAGAATTCTTCCAAGGAGTGACCAAGTTATACAAATTCAGAAGTATTTAACAATCAGCAATTTATTCAAAGAAAACATTAGGTTTTGCTCCAATTAGTTTGCAAATGCAGAAAGTACCATAAATCTGACAGTATAAATAAATTTTAAAGACTTAGTAACTTCTGTTACTACCTTGTAAAACTGCATGCGTGCACTCACACTCACACACACACAGTGTATACATGCAAATTTCCTTTAAAAACAATTGACAACTAATAGTTGTTTCTTAAACAATTACCTTTCTTATTCTTCTTTGTGTACTGAAACTTCTGTGATTGTTGATGATTGTTAAATTCACAATATAAAAGAAAATGTATTTTAAAAAAAATAAGTGACAAAAATGCCAAGACAGTCTCAGTTAAATCTGAAGGTCCTGAAAGCATCTAAAGGGGGTAGCGGGAAGTGGGAGGGGACAGCCTCTTTGATCCATGACCCTGAGGAAAAAGTTCCCTGTTAAGATTCACAGTACCTATTACAAAAACTCTTTTAAACACTTCCCCCCAACCCAGGATAAAGAGGGACAATAATTTCTCTTTTACTTGTGACCCAAACACATGGCCAACTACGGTTTGTTTAATGGATGTCTTGGAAGAACAGGATAGTTACTCTTGAAATGAATTGCTTTGCTTTATATTTTTGAACTCTGTGAGCTGTGCAATAGTAGCAGTGAGAGTAGAATGTCCAACATATCATCATAGCCTTAGAGAATTGAATCAGACAGTTTTAGAGCTGGAAAGGACCTTGGGATAATAGATTTGCAGCTGAAAGTGACCTTAGAGGCAAATCTAGTCCAACCTCAACATTTTACAGATAAAGAAACTGAGGCCCAGAAAGTATAAGTTACTAACCCAAGATGACACAGACAATAAGCAGTAGCTAGGTTGCACAGTGGATGGAGCAGTTCAAATTCAACTTTAGATACTTGCTAGCTGTGTGGCCTTCAACAAGTCACTTGAACCTCTTATCTTCCTTAGTTTCTGGAATCAGTTCCAGAATTGCTTTTCCAGACCAGTTCACAACTAACAGCGCATTAGCCAATTAGTTCAATATTTAAATGAACAAGAATCTCCTTTGACAACATACCTGAGAAGAAATCCTCCATTCATGAGAGGGATATCAACTATTTTCCATTTTTGAATAGCTTTAATTGTAATACGTTTTCCATTACATCTAGCTTGAAGCTATGGAAAGCAAGAGAGTTGTCTTCACGTATTTGAAGACCCTTTACTATTCTAGTAACCTTCCATCTTATAAGCATCCTTCTCAAAATTCAACAGAGTATATAATCCAGATGTGGTCTAACAGGGGCAAAATACAAAAGAATTATCACCTCCCAAGTCCTTGACACCAGGGGCAGCTAGCTGGTGCAGTGGATAGAACATCCGGTTTAAAATCAGGAAGACTCATCTTCATGAGTTCAAATCTGACTTCAGTCACTTACTAGATGTGTGACCTTGGACAAGTCACTTAACTCTGTTTGCCTCAGTTTTCTCATCTGTGAAATGAACTGGAGAAGGAAATGGCAAACCACTCTAGTACCTTTGCCTAGAAAACTCCCAAAATGGGGTCACAGAAAGTTGCACATGACTGAAACAACTGAAAGTCCTGGATACTATGCCTCTCTTAATGAACTTAAGTTTCTATTGCCTATTTTTGGATGTCACGTCACAGTGCTGACTTATACTGAGCATGCAGGCTACTAAAACCAGATTTTTTTCTGTCCTGATAAATGGCTTACATAGCCATTAGAGAGCTATGCCTCTCCCAAATTATTTATGTAACATTCATTAAAAAAAAAAAAAGCCAAACTTTAAGACTTTACAAAGCACCAGCTGGTAAATAAATAACACCCACAAACAACTTAATATCTAGCAAACTATGTCACTGTAGCATTCATTTTAACATTTCAAAAAATTGATTTTTTTAAATCTATAAATCTTTTTCTTCTATCACTTGAAGTTCAAACATGTCCTTAAAACTCTCATCTTGCTGTTTGCAGTTAATGAATGACATACAGGCAATGCCCAACTTACAGAAGAGTTGATTTAGAAAAGTAAATCTGATGTTTGGAACTCATAACACATTTTAATTTTTTAATTCATTAATTTATTCAACAAGTAACAATGAAGTGCCTACTATGGACAAAGCACTAAATGAGATACTCTGAAAAATAACATAAATGAATAAGACCTTGCCCTCATAGAGAAAAGAAACCATATTATATATAATGGTTAGGTCCCCAGGTTAGTCCACTGAAGCCTATTTAACCTGAGAATACATCTAAACTACAATGTTAATGCACTTTGTTGTCAGAAAGGAATGTATCAATGGAACACATCCACCTCTCCCAAGTCACAGAACATAGAAAGAAGGAAAGCCATAGTGAACTCAGTGATTCCTTAAATACTGAATAAGTAGCAAAATGGATACATAGCAAATTAAAAATTCTCCAAGGCTTTGGGGAAGGCCTACTTCAACCAATCAATCATTCACATATGTATCCATAAACAGAATATTCTTACGTCTACGAATATATATATCACACATGTAGGTATGTGTATATGTATACATGTGTACATATGAATGTATATAGAATATGTATGTATATATATATGCATGTACATATGGTTAGCAATGGTAGAATATCTCTTAGGCCAGTGCAAACAAATAAATTCTATCTTCCTTTCTGTGCCAGAGAGGACTGCCCATTTTCTTCCTAACAGTTTATCTTACTCAACTTCCTTAGCAAGAGCTCTATAATCTTGGCAGCTTATTTAAAATAAAATTCTTTGGCCAGCACTTCTTCTCATGACAGTGAATACCAATAGTTGATTGGTGATATTTTCTTAGAATAGAATTTCTTCCAAATCTAAAAATGTCTGTCGTCTAGGATCTGGCTGCATGATAAAGGGGAAATGCTGAGAAACACTATTCATACCTCTCAAAAAATGCCTTAATTCCAGGATCCTGCATTCAGTTTATACTTCCCTTACCCCAATCACTTTCATTTAAAATATATGCTAAAATGAGGGGAGGGGAGAGACATTTCTCCCCCCTCCATGTCCAAGTTTCAGTGTACCTCAGAGAATTTATATTCTATGACCTGGGGAAAATTATTTTCTGCCTCAGTGCTTCTCGTCTGCAAAAAGAGGGCCTTGGACTAGATAATTTCTGAGGTTCCTTCCAACCCTAAATTTTGTGAATTTCATATTACAAAAGTGTGACAAGATGACTTTGGGGAAAGTGCCTTTCTCTTAGTAATAGATAAAATGAAAAGTCATCCACTAACACCTAGAAGAGCATACAGAGAAAGTAATTTGAGCATGGAGAAGAAAGGGGATGTGAATCATTGACCAGGTCCATTGTGCCACCTGAAGTCAGGAAGCCTTATCTTTCTGAGCTCAAATCCAGCCTCAGATACTTAGTAGCTGTGCGACCCTGGGGAAGTCACTTGACCCTGTTTGCCTCAGTTTCCTCATCTGTAAAATGAGCTGGAGAAGGAAAAAGCAAACCACTTGAGTATCTTTGCCAAGAAAGTTCCAAACGGGGTCACAAAGAGTTGGATATGACTGAAATGACTGAACAACAATAAAGTTACTTGAAGGAGAAGGAAAGTCCCTCAATCCATTCTGCTGTTTTACATTTTACCCTAGTTACCAAGGGAAAAGTATCTTTCCCTTTCTGAGAAAGTTTCCTCACCTGAGGCAAGTTTGACTCTTACTTTGAGTCTTAGTTCAATTTTACAGTGATTTCCTTTTTTAAAAAAATCTCCTATAAAGTAAAACATTTATTTCCTCTAAGTTATCATGTTCTTCTCTCTGGCAAATTCCATTTTTTTACTTCTCTCATTTAAGTATAGAAATTCATTCTCTATCCATTTCATCCTGGTTTATCTTTGTACTTCATCTGAAAGATTTTAAGAATCACTCTATTCTTATTTTGAAGTTAAAAATTGCTATCTCTTCTTTTTGTTGACCCCTCCAAGTTCTATTCCCAGTGGCAAAGAGATCTGGACTCAAGTGCTATGTCGATCACCTTTCAAGCCATGAAGTCTTTATCCTGGCCTCTCTGCCTTTACTCTGCTCACCTACTAAAATAACACTATCCTAGTTCTAAAGCTGAGGGCTTTCCTTGACATGTCCTACTTTGCAGCTTGCCTGAAGAAAATAGCTGACCTTCACACGAGCTCAAATCCAGCCTCAGACACTTACTAGCTGTATGACGCTGGGCGAGTCACTTGACCCTGTTTGCCTCAGTTCCCTCATCTGTAAAATGAGCTGGAAAAGGAAATGGCAAACCAGTGTCCAGTATATTTGCCAAGAAAACCCCAAATGGAATCAAAAGAGTTGGACATGACTGAAACATGACTGAACAACAACTCTATCCATTGTGCCACCTAGATGCCCCTGGTCACTGCCTCTTCATAAAGCCTGCCTATTCTACAAAAGAAGAACACTCTATCTTGCAGTCTTGGTTGAAGAAGCACTTCGATGCATTTTGAGTAACTTTCTTGAGCAGAAGCATGGCATGGTGAAAAGACTGCTGGACTTTGAGTCAGGAAAACTGAGTCACATCACCAACAACTGCTACTTTTTTTGGACTCATCACAAAATACCGAATTCATCTAGCATGATGCTACAAATCTAGTCATCTGTAACTATCCTTTACAAACCTTATGGGTGGAGAAAAATGGCTACGGTATGGTCAAATGTGAAAGTCGGCACATGGATCAATAAGGATTAGAACTAATCTTTGCTTTCTGAGGCCTCCTTGCACACTCAGACCCTTTCTGCTGCCTCTGATTGATTCAGCAAATATTTACAGTGCTAACTTTCCACAGAGCACTGCACTAAGGGCAGAGAGGAAGGTACAAAAGACACTGAAGGCAAGAAACCATCTTTTAGGAGCTTAGAATTAAATGGGGAAGAAAAGCACACACCCATGAAAAAATACATAACAGCAATACAGAGAGCAGCGTGTGGTTGTGTATAAAAACTGCACACATATATTGAGGAGTTAAAGTAGTTAGGAGTCATCAGAATAAAGTGGGATTAGTCAGAAAAGACTTTCCAAATGTATATGTTAAAGCCTGATTTGTGGAGAAGGGTGATGTACTTCATAGAGACAAATTTAGGTTTGATAAAAGGAAGAATTTGCTAACAATTAGAGCTAAACAAAAGTGCAACGGGCTGCCTTTGCAGGTAGCCAATTCTCTCTAATTGATAGTCTTGAAAGCAAAGGAGCTAGGTGACACAGTCCACAGGGTGGAGGAACCAGAAGTCAGGAAGACCTGAGTCCAAATCTACCTCCATCACTTACTCCTGAGCAAGTCACTTCACCAATGTCTGTATCAGTTTCCTCATCTGTAAAATAAAGGTAATAATCACACCTGCCTCCCAGGATTGCTGTGGTTGCAATTTTTGTAAAATGCTTTTGCAAGTCTTCAAGATCTACGTAAGTAAATGCTATCATTCTTACAGCTGGGTGGCACGATGGATAAATTGCAGGGCCTGGAGTCAAGAAGACTTCCTGAGTTCAAATCCAGCCTCAAACACTTTCTAGCTGTGTAACCCGGGCAAGCCAACTTAACCCTGCTTGCTTCAGTTTCCTCACCTGTCAAACGAGCTGAAGAGGGAGGGAATGGCAAACCACTCTGGTATCTTTGCCAACAAAATCCCAAATGGTGTCACAAAGAGTCAGACACGACTGAAAATAGCTGACCAACAAAATTATTATTACTACTATTGTAGGATGACCTCTTGTCATTGATGCTCTACAGTGGATCCCGTTACAGTCACAGGTTAGGTTAGAAGACCTCTTGAGGTTTTTCTGAAAATGGGAATAATGCTTGCAATACTTATCTTCAGAGGATCATAGATGTTGAACTGAAAGGGATCTTAAAGATTGTCTAGTCCAAATTCCCCATTTCATAAATGAGGAAACAGGCCCAGGGAAGTTAAGTGATTTACTCAATGTCACACACAACAGTAATTGATGGAACCAGAATTCAAATCCAAATCTTCCTACACCAAATCCACCGATCGCACTGTGCCATGCTTTTGTTAATCTTTTAATGCTCTATAAATGTGAATTATTAGAATTTCCATTCAAGTACATAATTTAAAATTTTCCATTGTCATAAGCCTCAAGTCAGAAAACAATTACACTGATGAACTCCAATTGTTTTCGTAATCCATCATGGATCATATTTTTTAGCCCTTGAAAAGCAACCATAAATCCTTTAAAAATCACAGCATTTTGTTCAACCATTTTCAAAAGAATTTTAAAAAGAAATTAGCATAAAATATTCAAGATCAAATCATGTTAGTTCTTGATTAAAGCCTCCCTATGCCTGTAACTAACTTCTTTGAGCATTTTCTCATCCTGACAGCTTACCTGACAACTTCTGCTACAATGACACAGAAAGCGGATTTTAAAATTTGTTACAAAGCTCACTTTTTGATGTCTTTCTGATTTGTTAAAAAAAAAAAAGTAATCTAATCGGTGTTTAGGATAATGAAACATTTTTAAAGTATACTTCACCCAGGTGACATAGTCCCTTCAACAAACTAAAGTACAGCTGAAGGAAACAAAGCTCGGCCAAGTAAATATGTCTGCGTGAATTTACCAACAAAGAGCTGGAACATTCCACACCTGTAAGTGTATCACAAATTTTAAGGTCAGTCAGCCAACTAAAAGGCATCTATTGGCACAAGTGGCTCTTGCTTGGCAAAATACTCATTTTTTTCACAACTTAAATTAATATATGTCAGAAATAGTAGCTCAACACTACCATATGTATTCCATTTTCAAACAAATGTAATTGTGCTAAGGACTCCTAGAACTGACATAGGTCAGTCAGTCAGGTTAACAATAAGCATTCGTTAAATGCTTACTATGGGCCAGGGGCTGTCCTAAGAGCTAGAGAGACAAAGAAAGGCAAAACCACTATCCCCACCCTTATAGAACTCATACAAGGGAGTAGTAGGGAGAAATAACATGTACATTGAAGAAATACACAGTGTATATGGAAGGCAATCTCAGAGGGACAGCACTAGTATTGGGGTTGGTGGGATAGGGAGACCAGGAAAGGCTTCCTGAAGAATGTAGAATATGAGCTAAGCTGTGAAGGAAGCCAGAGAAGCCAGCCGGCTGAGGTAAGAAAGGAGGGATTTCCAGGCATGGACGACAGCCAGTAAAGTGTCTATAGACTGAGTGCTGAGAGAAGGAGAGGATGTAAATGAAATGTTTTAAAACACTCTTCAATCCCTGGATCTCTCACTGAACTGCTTAACCACGTTTCTAGTTATGAAGAAAGCTAAGTAAAAAGCAGGAATGGTTCAATCTAGTTGAGACGAAATGTATGATTTTGAGTAAAAGTCTCAATATATGTGGGTGTATTTACTTAGATTCACAATGGTGCTATAACATATCTTCATGTCCAACTGTAAAATGAGAGCGGTGGATTACCATCTTCTGAGGTCCTTTCCATTTACGATTCTATAAATGAATGACATCAGAAAGCTTAATTGTCACCGCTGTGTTAACAGCATTGTAAACCTACTTCCCTATTGAAAGAATGCTTCAGACTTTTTGTAGTACTAACCATTAAAATAATAGTGGAAAGGACCTTAGCGATCACCTACCTTAGTTAACCACTTTTAAATGTTAAACTATAGTTCTAGGTTCACATGTAGAATACTGTGGGTGTCATGTGACTGGCTAGTACTAAATCTTTTCTGCTCCCTCCTCCCTATGGATCAAGGTCAATGCTGGGGGAATCTCAATAATCATATTCCTTGGATCATACACCCAGGGTTATCACCAAGAATATTAGAATATTCCTCATTTTGGTGTTAGAATTTAGCATATATCTAGATAGATTTAGATAGAAAAAGAGATGTCAGCTTTACTTCACAGAGAAAAAAAAACAGACTCACTATTGACTATAAGCAATCAAAACCATTCTCCCCACTTCTCAGGTAACTACAATCTCCCCTTACGCTGCTCCCCTAAGATGTAGACTTGCAATAATGGGAAGTTCTAAATGCTGTTAATGAATCAAGTGAAACAAGAAATCCTTCCCTCAGGTGATTCCTACCTTCCTAATGACCAGCACAACCCTTGAGACTTATTACACTGTCCTTATCAGGGAACCCTTTTCCCAAGATAGAAAATGCCTTGGGGTTCTTAGGGCAAACCACCATTCCTCTGGGCCAGTATGATACAATAACCTCTCAACATCAGTGGGCAAGGTCTGGTTTTGCTCCTTACACAACATGGTCCTATTCTTTAGCTCTGGCCCCTGTTTGGTACAGGAGATCATTAATCACATGACCATTTCTTCCCTATTGCTCCCACCTCTGGGAGAACTTTCCTGAAAAGGATGTCTAAGGACTAGTTTAGGGGTTAATTTCATCAGCAACAATGTATCAACGAGGAAGTTAGAAACCAAGTACTTAACCATCAACTTGGGGTAAACTCAGTGATACCCTGGACAGAGAGTAACAGCTTTTCGATGGAATTTCGTACTTGGGTAATGGCAGAACAAAATTTTCGGCCATAGGCAGCAAGGTTTTTTTACTTTATAGAGGGAGTTTCATACCTAGACCAAGGGGTAACACCTAAACACATCCTCTATGTTCTCCTCACGATTAAAAATTCAGTCCCCGATGTTTAGACCAAGGAGCCTTGGGGTACACTAGCTTGCAGCACAGTTTTGGAAGTTTCTCTGGGTTGCTTGGAAAGCGTTATTCACAGGATCAAGCGGCTAATTTAGTATAACAGTCTCATTGTCTTCTCTGAATATCTTCCCAAATACCTTAAATCACATGAAAGAGTAAATAAGAGTACATAGTCCATTCGATGGTATCACCATCAAACTTTACCTTCTACCCTTTGTATATCTAGCTCTCCACAATAATAACTATAATTTATGAAGCACCTTTAGGTTTAAAAGTGCTTTACATATGCTATCTCATTTGATGCTCATAACCATTCTAGGAGATGAGTGCTATTATCATCTCCCATTTAAAAATGAGGAAACTGAAGCTGGGAGAAAATAAGTGACTTGCCCAGGGACAAAGATACTAAATGTCTGAGGCAGGTCTTCCTGAATCCTAGTCCAGAGCTCCCTCCATTGAGCCACCTAGCTCCATTCCTAGAATGTATTCTCTTCTTATCTCTCTCCCTCTTAGAAGCTGGAATCCTTAATTCCTTCTTGCTGAATTCAGGTGCCATCTTCTAGACAGTGTGGGTATCTTTTCATATGTCTTGACAGTGCCCATCTCTCCCCACAATGAACAACGACCCTCTAACCCAGACCTTCAGAGGCCCTGTCCTCCAACCCTAGGGAAACTAATCCACTCAGCCTTCAGACTTGTCCTGGGCCCAAGCTGCATTCATTGAAAGATGAACAAGTCAATCTTAAACTCAACCCCTTATTTCTAGATCCCTAAACCTCTAGATCCTAAACCAAATCTGGCTACAAATGTGGTACTCTATCAACTAAGCCACTTAGTTCCCCTACAGGCAAGCAAAGTAGAATTGATCCTCTGTCCATCAAGATGTCAAAACAGTTAATTAATGCTGATTTTTAGAATAATCTATAAAACAGTGTCAGTTTAGGTATGGCAGAGTACAAAAGGGAAAAGGGAAAAGAAAGGAAAGGAGAGAGAACAATAAAAACAAGTAATGGCTGAATAAACTGTGGTAGAGGAATATGATGGACTACTGTGCTATAAGAAATGAGAAAATCAATGATTTTACAAAGATATGGAAGACTTACATGAACTGACACAGAATGAAGTAAGCAGAATCAGAAGACCTATTTATAACATCAATATTATAAAAATAAACAATGTTGAGGACTTTTACAAACTGATGAAAATAAACAGAACAAGGAGAGTGGTTTATATAACAACAAAGGAGTAACAAACAACTTTGAAAGCCATAAGAACTATGGTCAATACAATGACCATTCATGATTACAAGAGACTGATGATGAAATGTACTATCCATTAAAGAGATCTGACAGATATGATATGTTTGGAATGCAGGACAAGACAAATAATTTTGTAGATAGCCCCCCAGGAGAATTTGTTTTATTTGGCTATGCAAATTTTTAAAAGAAATAGATTTTTTTCTTTATTTTTTCAAGATAGCGAGGGGTGAGAGAGAAAAAATGTATTTCTTTTCATTTAAAAAAAGGGAAAATTGTTGGAGGAGAGTGCCACAGATATGAAATGTATGTACTTTCATAGAAGATCATGGCATTATTGGTTTTCTTTTTTTATTAGGGAGTAACCTGTAAATGTATATAATGTAAAAACAAGACTCATCAATAAAACTTAAAAAAAAAACTTCAGGTAGGAGGGCTGAGTGTAGGTATAGCAAAAGTGGTGATCATACCAGTGAGGCTACTGGTTGGGTCAGGTCAAGCATAAATTAAAAGCATATGTACAAGTTCTCTTCTGTGTTCAATAATTTAAAAACAGAGTCCTAATTGAATCTCAAATTATTAAGCCTACAAGAAATTATCTTAATATTATTCATCACAAATGATACAATACCTTTTCAGATCAATAAATAAGAGCTAGATATGATATTTTAAGATTTGAAAAGCCCTATATGTCATATGATCCTCACAACAGCCCTATGAGGCAGGTGCTATTATTTTCCCCAATTTACAGATAAGGGAAACTGAGGCTGAGAGATTTTAAATGCCTTGCCCATGGTCACAAATCCAATAAGTTTCTGAGGCAGGATCTGAATTCAGGCTTTCTTGACTCCAAACCCAGTACTCTATCCATGGTACTATCTAGCTGTCTGGTGGAATCAAACCTGGAAGAACCAAATGACTTATACTAAACTTTTTGTCCCACTTTTTCATTGCTATATTCTCATGGCCTTCATAAATATCAAGGAAAAATAAATTTAAGCTCATATTTTATTTTCCCCTTCTATTACACCACTCCATACTAGAAAATATTGCATTTGTCTTAGTTAATTCCCTTGCATCTCTATCTTTTGGAGCTCTTAACACAATTTCTAAAGTAGGATAGAAAATAAGATGATGGTGTCTCCCTCATCAACTCTGAATAACAGCATTTCAAAACGTCTTCCACTTATGAACTTTGTTGCTAGGGATATATATATATATTTTTTTTCCACCAATGACTTAGCAAATGGTCTAATGTTCAACATGAATTGATACAGTTAAAAAAAAATTCAAATCACCTAGCCTCTAACCTTCCACAGATCAACTTTTCTGAATTCTGGATAGATAAGTCAGCCCTCAGACAAACAACACAAAAATATAGTTTGTTGCTTAGCTCGTACTCAGAAGAACCCTTCCAGTTTGGTAGGATGTATCTGAACTACCATTCACAGTTGGTATCACCTTTGAGAATCCAGGGACACCAAGGTATGGTTTTAGTAGAAACAAGTAACTGCAGTGTGTGTGTGTGTGTGTGTGTGTGTGTGTGAGTGTGTGTGTGTGTCTGTGTGTGTGCGCGTGCGCACGCGCACATACACACACACACACTTTTTTTTAAGTTGAGCATTACATTCCATATCAACATTTTATAAGCATAGCTTCAAATTAATTTTGGACAAGAATTCCAACTTATTACTAATTGCTACTCAAAATAACTTTCATATTTCAAAAATCACAACATTTCTTGCTATTTCACTTAATAGTTATGTGACTGACTAGTATCTGGTCGTTTGATCTCTCTCAGCCTCAGTTTACTCATCTGTAAAATAAGACAGTTGAAATTAATGACCTCTAAGGTCTCTTCCCAGACCTAAGTCTATAATCCTATGATGTATGGCAGTTCTGCCATCTTTAGAATATAGTCTTTAAAGTGTAGCATTTAGGGAAATGGAAAGCTAGGTGGTGAAATGAATAGAGAGCAGGGCCTGGAGTCAGGAAGACCTGAGCGCAAATACAGCCTTAGACCCTTACTAGCTGTGAGATCCTGGGTAAGTCACTTAATTGTCTGCCTCAGTTTCCTCCACTGTAAAAATGAGCTGGAGAAGGAAATGGCAAACCATTCTAATATTGTTAGCAAGAAAACCCCAAATGGGGTCACAAAGAGTCAGACACAACTGAAACAACTGAAGAACAATGACAAATTTAGGGAAACATATAAAGTCTTTGACTATCTGCAATTAGAGATACCAGTTCCTGAAAAGTTTCCATTGACTGCTAACGCTAATCCATGGACTGGTTATTTGTGGTTAGAGTGTCTGAGAAAGCCTGTAGTCTGATCCCTACCTAAAGGTACACCTCCTGAATTGTTTAAATTTATGGAAGTTTCTCACATTTACAGTGGAAACACCTAGCAGGCTATGCTTTTAATTATACCAATTTAAAGGAGACCAATAAAGTATAGGTCCCTTGTGACTCTGGTGTTTCATGACTTGCTAGTTTTGTTTTCAGTTTCAGGAAATAGCTGCTGAGTACTTTTTGAGTTTACAGAATTTCCAAGGACATCTGGACTTTGGATCTTACATAATCAAACATTTCAAAATTCCGTAGTCATTATTAACAAACATATTAATCTTCCCACCACATGTATATAATCACAGTTCATCTTTGCCCTTTTGAAAAGTGAAATCAGCTTGGAACTTCTAAGTCCATTAAACAAACCCTAAAGGTTTGCTCTTCTCCATTAGAAAAGCTTTTTTTTTTTAATGCTATCCCTCTCCAGAGAAAGAAACGATGGTGTCTGAATACAGACTGAAATATACTTTTTTTAAAATTTATTTTTCTTGAGGGTTTTTTTTTGCGGGGGGGGGAGTCAGTGTTTTCTTTCACAACATGATTATTATGGAAATGTTTTGCATGACTACACATGTACAACCTATCAAATTGCTTGCCTTCTCAATGGTATCAGGTGGGGGGGGCAGGGTTGAAGAGAGAGGAAGGTAGAGAATTCAGAACTCAAAGTTTTAAAAATGAATGTTAAAAATTGTTTTTACATTTAATTGGGGAAAAATTAAAATATTAAGTGAAAAAAAAGCTTTTTTCTTCTCTCTCTCTTCTCTCTCTTTTGGTTTACCAGGGCACCCTCAGCTGATTGGGGAAAAAATGGAGGGTACTGAATTTCCACAGAATGGATAAACGGAAAATACTATAGCACCATTTCTCAGATTGGAATAGGAGATGAAGTAATAAATCTGTATCAACACTCTAGAAACTACCCTCCTCCCTTTTTAGCCACCTGCCTTTTCCTTTTCTCCTTTTTTTCCTATCTTGCTCAGGCTAGAAGTATAGGTTACTCTGGGGAGTGTCCCATTCTCATCAGCACATGAGCTGATTGTTGCTTCTCCCTCCATGCTCCAGTCTCCACTCCTATTCCCAGAAGGCTCACCATATTAATTAATATCTAATTTGAACACTCAATAAACTTATCCCACTACAGACCAGAACTCTTTAGCTCAAGAGATCCACTAGCCTCAGTTTCTCCAGAGTTGGAATTATAGGCTTGTGCCATCATACCTAGCTTCTCATTCTTCTTTACCACCGAATTCTCTGACCGCTCTTCAAATAATCATTTGCCCAACTACAAAGAAGTATGCTGATAGCAAGATCACAGCACATGTAAAAAATTAGGTCATTTCCAAAAAGAATAAAAGAAAGGGTTTATAATAATAATCATCACAATCATTATTATTATTTCTTATCAATATGGCAATCTTACCACAGAAGGCAGATGGAAAATGTAGGAAACCAATTAGTTATAAGCATGGAGTAAGGAGGAAGACTGGAAAGAACACAAAATCTGAGCAATAACAAAGAGCTATACTGTAGAAAGAATTGTTTAGTAGTATGATGTGATAATTAGTTATAAATAAAATAAAAACTCACACTTTTGGTATAAAACTTCATTTTCTACATACCTCTGCACATTATACTTTAAAACCTAGCTTTAGAATCACAAGTAAATCAAATGCATACAATAGCTTCAGCAAGATACAGGAAGACTATTAAAAGGAATATCAGACTCTACAAATTATTTAAAGTAAAATGAATAAATTATAAAATAGTCTTATCTCAGTCTAAGAGTTTAAACTGATGATTCTTAAAAAACAATTTAAAAGACAAAGTTTTTCAGTTCCCAGAATATAGTTTGTTCAAGCATCATATTATTCAAATGAGGACTGATGTGAATACATTCATGTCAAGAGAAATAAACAAAATGCCTGGCACTCCACCACAACTTCTAATACAAATAAAGCTACTAGGTAAAATTTGTCATCAATCTCAGAACGAAAATGGTGCATACAAACAGTTCAATACCTATACAATATGTATATTTAATACCTACATGATATGTCATCATTTCTCAGTGAATAAGCAGAAGGGAAATAAGACTTTATTTACTCATTTTAAAGAAAAAACTACGATCAAATGTAAATTCACCAACTCTGAAGTGCCTCCTCACACCCTTCATATTGGGGGGAGATGATGATAAAAGGACAAATATTGGAGGGGTGATGGGAAAACAGGCATGTCAATGCACTGCTGGTAGAGCTGTGAATTGGTCTTTCCAAAGCAATTTGGAATTGTTCCAAAAGTTAGTAAATTATTGCCATTGTGACCCAGCAAGCCACCACTAGGCCCATGCCCAAAAGAAATCAAAGAAAGGGGAAAAGGAGCCATATATAAAAAAAATATATTTATAATACTTTTTTGTGGTATCAGAGAATTGGAAACAAAGGAGGTACCCATCCGGTGGAGAATAGCTGAATAAATTTGGTATATGAAAGGGAAATCTTCAGAGAAATCTGGGAAGTTTTGTATGAAATGATTCAGAGTTATGTGAGAAGATCCAAGAAAACAATTTATACAATAACAACAAATATTGAAGACTTAAGAATTCTGATTAATTCAAAGACCAACCACAATTCCAGAGTACCAATGATGAAGCATTTTATCCATCTCCAGACACTGGGCTTGTAGATTAAAGATGCAGAATGAGCTATACATTTTAGGATAAGGATAACATGCTAAGTTTTGTTTGACTATGCAATTTGGTTGCAGGGATTTTGTTTTATTTTCCATTTTGGAAGGGGAGTTGGGAAAGGAAAGAGGTAGTTATGCTTGCCCCCACCCCCCAAAAAAGAGGAAAGAACAGAAGGAATCACAGACAACCAAGGCAACTTTAAAAATTACTTATAAACTTTAAAAGAAAACTCTATAGAAAACAGAGAACTGCAATTTCATATATAATCCTCTCCTATTCTATGATATAGACAGAAATGCCCATTAATGTCTGAATAAAAATGAAATTGAGTTAAAACACCATGAGCATGATTTATAACCTGAAAACTATTATTGAATGTAACCTATAAAAGTGCAAGTCATGAATACATTACATGGTTTTGACTAGATTGGAAAATGAGACATTAAGTTTAAGATTCAATTGTTTTCCAATATAAAAAACCCATTTTCCACAACTGCATAACTTGAGTATAGCCTGCATATTTATTTTACTCAGGAAAAAAATGATTGTAAAAAATTATTTCAGAACAAGCGCTTTTCTCTCTTCTGAAGGGAGCAAATTCCACCTTTCACCTCCTCAGCAGATGGTCTTACCACTTTATTTAGAAGCCATTCTGTTGATTACAATCTCTCATTTCTAAGTCTTCACACCTAAAAATCTTCACCAACCATCACCTCATTTGCTACAGTCTTGGAGGATGACTGTGGTCCTTCTCCTCCAGAAGACTAACCCTCCACTGATCCCATTCCATCCCATTCCTCTAGGAGTTAACCCTTTGAATTATTCCCCCTCCCTCACCTTCAATCTATCTCTATTATCTACTTTATCACTGCCAGAAAATATGCTCAGGTCTTCCCTTTCCTTAAAGAAATTCTTCTTTTGACCTTGCCATTCTCCAAAACCACAACGCAGTCTCATTCTCTCTCTCTCTCAGCATCATAGAGCTATTATAATTGCTTCTACTTCCTCACCACCCATTTACTCCCTCAGCCCCTGGTAATCTTAATTTTGATGCTGCCATTCTATGAAATCATATGTTCTAGGGTCATAAATGACCTCCAAACTGTTACATCTCAAGGCCTTTTAAAAGTTTTCAGTGTCCTTAACAGTTCTACAGCATTTGACCTTTTCATTCATACTTTCTCTTGAGTAAGGAAAGCTAATGATAAGAAACATAGACAGGGTGGTTTTTAGAAGAAAAAAGGAAGAACAAAGGGATAGAGCTAAAGCTCATGGCGTGTAGGATTATGCTAACCAAAGAATGGAGTGAAATTAAGTTTGCTCAACTTTTACTTTGCTAGCTTTAGTCCAGAAAAGCCTAAACAAAAAATGGCTCCTACAGAACTAAATATCCAAGATTACCTGGCCTAGATTAGAATCTAAGTGATTGTATCATACACACATTCCCCTCCTCCCCCATTCAATAAATTCTAGTGATTCCCTATTACCACCAAGATCAAATACTAAATCCTCTGTTTGGCTTTCAAAATCCTTCTTAACCTAGCCCCTTCCTATTTTTCCATTCTTCTTCTTACATTTGATTCTCCTCCATGGACTCTATGATCCAGTGATATTGGTGTCCTTCGCTATTCCTTGAACAAGGTAGCCCATCCGATTCCACGCATTTTCATTGGTATGAAATGCTCTCCCTCCTAGCTTCCCTGGCTTCCTTCAAGTCTCATTTAAAGTCCTACCAAGAAGCAATTCTTGGTCCCTCATTGTAAGTGCCTTCCCTCTAAGATTACACCTAATTTCTTCTGGATATTTCTTGCTTGCATTTTGTCTCCTCTGTTAGACTGAGTGAATTGAATGTGGTATTGTTTTTGTTTGTTTTTTTGCCCTTTTTTGCATCTGTAGTATTTAGCACATCGACTGTTACAAAATCAACACTTAATAAATTCTAGTTGAGGCAGTTACATGGTTCAGTGGATAAAGTGCTGGGCCTGGAGTCAGGAAGACCTGAGTTCAAATGCAACCTCAGACACTTACTAGCCATGTGACCCTGGACAAGTCACTTAAACTCTGTTTGCCTTAATCCATTGGAGCGGGAAATGTTAAAACACTCCACTACCTTTGCCAAGAAAACCCCATGGACGGTATGGTGCATGAAGTCACAAAGAGTCAGAACAACAACGAGCAGGTTCAGATTCTCTCCTAATTAAAAAAAAAAATCTACTTGACTGACTGGCCTAGATGAAGTATATACAACATAAGGAATTGAAACAACTGGCATATGTGAGTGCTGAGCCACTGTCATTGATCTCTGAAAGATCATGGAGAAATGGAGAGACACTGCTAGACAAGAGAAAGGAAAACGCTGCCCTGATTTTCAGAAAAGGGGAAAAAATGGAATGTACACACCCTAAACCTATGAGGTTGAATTCAGCTCCTGGCACATGTTATTAAGAGTTAGCAGACATCTAAAAAAGGAAGCCTGATCACTGAGAACCAGCACAGCTTTATCACGGATAAGTCATGTCAAACCAACCTTCTTTGTTGACAGCTTTCCTCTACTGGTAGATCAGGAGAATGCTACTGAAGACACACAGATGTGTCTCAATGACTGCATAGCTGAGTGGATTCAGAATTAGCCTAACTGGTCACATCCAGAGAGTAGCTATTAATGGTTGGATATTAACTTGAAAGGAAGTCTCTAGGTGAGTGCTGCAGGACTCTGTGCTTCTCCCTGTGCCCTTTAGTATTCTTATCAACGACCTGGCGAAAGACCTCGATTGTGCTGCTTATGAAATCCGCAGATGACGCAAAGTTTAGAGGGATAGCTCATGCACTGGATGATAGAGCCAGGATTCAGAAATATACCCATAGTCCAGACTACTGGCTCAAATATAATTAGAACAATTTAATAAGGATAAATATAGAGTCTCGTATGTGTTTTTTCTTAAATTAGATTCTCAAGTAGCAGATAGGGAAGGTGTGGCTATTCAGCACTACATCCGAAAAACATGTTATGGGTCAATGTGATGCAATGATATGGCAACCAAGTAAGCTAATTCAATATTAGGCAAATCAAGAGATGTATAACATTCAGGCAACAGTCCCACTATACTATAACCTTGTTAGATCACATCTGGAGTACTGTGCTCAATTGTGGACATGCCATTTTAGGAATGATACTAATAAGCTGAAGAGAATTCAATAGAGAACGATCATCATGGTTCAGGGCTTCTAGTTTTTATTCTATGAGGACAAGTTAAAGGAACTAGAGTGGGAGAAAACCCAGAAGGGATATTATACCGGGCTTCAGTTTTGTGAAGAGCTGTCAAGTGGAAGAGCAATTAGATTTAGTCTGTTTAGCCCCAGAGGTCACGACTAAGAGCAATGGGTGGAAATTGTAGAAAGGCAGATTTAACCTTGATATAAGGAAGATTTTACTAACAATTAGCTATTAAAAAATAGAATTGTCTAGTTCAGGGCTTCTTAAACTTTTTCCACTCATGACCCCTTCAGCTCTTCTTAACCTGTGGATCAAGACTTGGACCCATGGTTTAGGAAGCGCTGGTTAGTTATCAGGTCTGTCTCTACTTGGCCTGGTTTTCCAGGCTTAGGACTGGAACAAAATCAGAAATTCATCAATCATTTAACTTTTACCAAAAAAAAAAAAATGTATCGGGGCAGCTAGGTGGTGCAGTGAGTAGAGAGCTGGCCCTGAAGTCAGGAGGACCTGAGTTCAAATAGGACCTCAGACACTTGACACATGTACTAGCTGTGTGACCTTAGGCAAGTCACTTAACCCCAATTGCCCTGCCAAAAAAAAAAAGTATAACAGTGTCCTAGACAGCAGCCCCAGTAGACATTGCATCTACCACACAACTGACGTGAAAGTGAGAAGCTGCAAATACGTTGTTTCCTATTCATTCCCCACAATCACATCCATAGCCGTTGCTATAGATGATTGATAAGAATGGAAAGACCAGAATTTTAAAAATGCCTCAAAAGACCAAGCCAACTGTTGCATCAACTGACACTCTTAAGTCCCCCTAGTGTTAAGATTTCTTCAGTTACCTATGGATTTCCCCTTCTCTGAGGTCTCAAGAAAAGGCTACAAGTAATTCCTTGCAAGGTATGCCATAAAGAAGACTTTGGTTGAGGTATGGTTTGCATGAGATGGCCTCTGAGATCTTGACCATCTCTAAGATTCTAGAAGTAAGACTTTTAATAAAGTGATAAATGGAATTCAAGAACTTAAAAGGATATGTAGTAAAATTCACTCCCACTCTACTTTTATGAGGGAAGAAATCTGTTGAATCTTATTTTGATGATTCACCACTGCATTACAAAGCAAAGTTAGATATTGGTCTCCACTTAAAAGAAAAAAACAAATTCATATGAATCCTAAGAAGATGTTTCCTGGTGTCTCTGTAATAGAATAAAATGAGAACTGTTAACTATTTAGAAGGGAGGCCGGCTGGGCAGAGACCATTTCTAATTACGGATTTTAAGACTAACTGATTATTGGTACTAAAAGGTTAAATAATTACAAAAGGTATGCTTTTATTTTAAGTTAAAATATTAACTTGAGGAGTCAGATCAAGTGATGCATACTGCATACTAATACCATTTATAACTGAAGGAAACAAGCCCTTTGGGAAAAGGGGGAGAAGGGCAAAACTGTAGTAAAGGATTTGTGAAATAGTCTGCTTAAAATGCCAAGTCACACTACTTTCAACAGGCATGAAAATTAAAAGCTGCAGGTACGCTGGTTACTATTTATTCCCCACAATACCTATCATAGCAGGGACAATCAGTGGCTGCATTAGGTGAAAGATCAATCTTCTTTCGGCTTTTGACTGAAGATAAAAATCACAGAATTATGAAAAAGCAGGGAGGTGCGCTTTAAAAACTAAATATATATATATATATATATATGTATATGTATATGTATATGTATGTATGTAAATAATTTTTTTTAGTAGTACAATAGAAAAGAGCCTAATGCTGGAAAACAAAAGGCTTTAGGTTTTGGTTTTGCTTACATTACCTAGTGGTGTGACATACTTAGTTGTGTTACTTTAGACGAGTTCCTTCACCTCTCTGGTCCTGAGGTTACTCACTCATAAAATAAATGGATTGGACCATCTCTAAAATCCTTTCCAAGTCTTAAGTTCTAAAATTCAGTCATCAAGTGAATCAAGAGGCATTTATGAAGTACCTGCTATGTTCCAGGTGCTATGCTAAGCTGAGGGATACAAAGAAAAGCAAAAATGACCGTCTGCCTTCAAGAAGCTCCCTTTTTATTAAAGTCAGTTGGCTAGCATTTATTAAACACTTAGTTTGTGTATTATGTATATTCACAGGCATGTGCTAAGAGCTGGGGATGTAAAGGTTTAAAAAAATGGCAGCGATAACATGTAAATAACTAGGTATATACAAGATTGATTGAAGGTAATCTCATAGTGGAAAGTACTGGCAGGTGGGGAGGACTGGGAAAAGCCTCCTATAGAAGATAGGATCTGAGCTGAGTTTTTAAGGAAGTCAAGGAAGCTAAAAAGCAGAGATTGGGAATAGAGAATGAGAGACAGAAGAGTTATATGGAACAGCATAGCTGTATCGCCCAGTATGTGAAGGAGAATAAAGTATAAGACAACTAGAAGGTTAGTAAGGTGACAAGTAGTGATGAGGCCTTTATGTTTTACCTACGGCTAACAGGGAGACACCAAAGCTTTCTGAATAGTGAGCTGACGTAAGTAGACCTATGATTTTGGAAAATCATTTTGGCATCTGAATGGAGGGTGGACTGGAGTAGAGAGACACTAGAGACAGGGAAACCAATGAGAAGGCTGTTGCAATAATATAAGCAAAGGTTGATGAGGTCCTGACCTAGGGAAGTGATTGTGTGAAGGACACACACACACACACACACACACACGAGAAAGATATTGTGATGGTAGAAAACAAAGGGATTTGGCAACAACTTGGATATGTGGAACAACTGGGAGTGAGTTGAAGATGACACTGAGGCTTGGAGTCTGGGTAACATAGAAAATGTTGAGGGAATGAGATGGAGAAGGAATGGCAAATCACTCCAGTATCTTTGCCAGAAAATGCCAAACAGGATCATGACACAACTGAAACCAAACAACATGGAAAATGTTTGTGCCCTGAACATTAACAGAGAAGTTCAGATGAAGGGAGGGTCTGAGGAAAAGATAATGAGCTCTATTTCAGGCAGGTTGAGTTTTTTGACAAATAACAAGACATTCAGGTCAAGAAGTACAAAAAGATAGAATCGGAATTAATGTACAAAGATAACGTACTGACTCCTTATCGATAGGATGTGCTTTTATTCATTTTTATATTAACAGGAATAAACAAACTGAGCTCTCATCCAGTCTTAGCAAACCCACATTTTCACCTGAGGCATGCAAGCCAATAACTGTGAAAGCCATTGGAGGAGCTTCATAAGCATTTTCTGAATTGAACTGCTCCACATGAGGAATGTGGAATCCCCAGCTTTTGTATTATTCCTACCATCATTTAATTAACAAGTATAAAACATGGAATTATAGGAGAAATAATAATCAGGAATTATTGACAGGCTTCAAAGAGAGCAGTGAGCAGGATAGTGAGGACTGGTTGAAGGAATATGAGAAAAGAAGATTAGAAGTGAGGGTGGGGAATGATGGTGAGGAGGAGGAGGAGGATAAACACTTATATGGCACATACTAGTTGCCAGACACTGTGCCAAGTGCTTGAGAATTATTATCATCTCATTTAGGCACCTAGCCTAGAGTTAGGAAGACCTGAGTTCAAATCCAGTCTCGGACACTTACTAGCTATGTTGCCCTGGGCAAGTCACTTAACCCTGTTTGCCTCAGTATCCTCATCAGTAAAACGAGCTGGAGAAGGAAGCAGCAGACCATTCCAGTATCTCTACCAAGAAAACCCCGAATGGGGTCACAAAGAGTCAGACATGTCTGAAATGACTGAACAACAAAATTAATCCTCATGACAACCTTGGGATAGGGTGTTGGGGGTAAAAGTCAAATAATAACTTTCTTCAAATATTTAAAAAACCCATATTGAAGAAAGATTAGATTTGTTCTGCTGAACATCAGAACACATCCAAGAGTAATCAATGGAAGTCCAAGAGAAAATTTTGCTCACCAGAAGGAAACACTTCCTAACAATTAGAGTTATCCAAAAATGGAGTGGGCTGCCGCAGGAGCTCATGGGTTCCCCTTCACCAAAGACCATTTGACAACACTGTTATACAGGGGGATTACTGTTACAGCAGTCTCACCGGATAGTCTCTGAGGTCCTTTCCCATTTTGACATTCAGTGATTGTGGAATTTAGAGAGCATGTTATATATTATTATTATTGCATAAGCATAAAGGCGCTAACAATACAATTGAGAAGACAAGGCTAACGTGCATGAGATCAACATGTGAGAGAAATTTTTTTTCCAAATGTAAATAATTATTTACTTATTGAATATAAGTATTTGTGCAATGTTTTTGCACTACTTATCCCTCTACCTCTTAACATGTGTACCCAATGATGCATCAGATTTTAATTTCCTACAAGGGAGAGATAGTACCTAATGAACAGACTATTCAGCACCCTGAGGAGCCTAAAGGCATGTGGGTGCTTAATAAATACTTTTCAATGATCCACAACCTCTCCTCCAATACAGTTCAAGCCCATTCCTTCCCATCTGGTTATCAAGTGGACAAGAAAAACTGCTATTCATTGATAGCCTTATATTATCCCTTCACATACCTGAAAACTATTACTAAAGTGCTATATAGTACAGGCAGCATTTAAAAGTAATTGAAATGGTATTTGCCTAGATGAGACTATAAATTTGAGCTGAATCTCTTTGAACACTCTTCTCACACACACCTGATACAGGTAATAGTGTACATTTGGGGCAACGTATAAAACGGAAAGAACCAGAGGCTCTGGGTTCAAATCTACTCTCTTCCACTCATGACTGTGACACCTCTGAAGGCCTCAGTTTTCTTTTCTGTAAAAGGAGAGAGGTAGAATTCATTACTTCTGAGGTCCCTGTCAGCTGTAAATCTAAGATCCTGTTAAATGAGCATTAAAATGCTAAGATTTTCAAAGTGTTTTAAAACATTATTTCCTCTGATCCTCAAAACAACACTGTGAGATTAGGACTGTCATTATCCCCAAGTTACAGATGAAGAAGCTGAGGCTCAGAAAGTTTAAGTGACTTGCTCAAGGTCAAACAGCTAACATCAGAAATAGGATTTAAAACCAACTGAAGAATGTTACTTAGTCCCTGACACTTTATTACTACTAATGCTGCTGCTGCTTATTTACATGGTGCTTTAAATGTTTATTATATACTGCTTTAAAATTTGCAAAGCGCTTTGCAAATATTATCTCCTTTGCCTCATAACCACCCCAGCAGGATGAAGTTGCTATTTTTATTCCCATTTTACAGAGGAGGAAACAAGCAGACAGAGGTTAAGTGATTTCCCTAGGTTCACACAGCTAGTAAGTGTCTGAGGCAAAATTTGAACTCGGGTCTTCCTGACTCCACAGGCCCAGCATTCCATCTACTGTGCCATCTATAAGTGACTATCACTTATTTCAAATGCTTATAAAATTTATGTCAAACTAAGATTTTAAACTTGAGTTATTAGCTTCAGTTTTGTATCTCACTAATATAAATTTTTTGTCAATAAACTTAGTTTCTTTTGCTTAAAAAATGGTCTTTTTAAATTTTCATTAGTCTAACCATATAACCTCCAAAAGCAAAATTAGTTTAGAAAAGAAGTAATGGTGTGATAATTGCTTCTCTAAGTTCATTATTATCATTAAAACCACCTATCTCTAAAGTTTTCGGAAGAGGGGATTCTAAGAGTTTTCTAAAGGTAAGGCACTATAGGATCCACCAATGTTTGTCCATCCATTCATCTGCTGACTGAGAATTATGTACAATGCACAGAACGGAGGCTGCAAACGACAACATATAATTTTGGAAGAATTTATATCTCTCTGAAGAGAAAAAGGATACAGATTTACTTCAGTGAACACTTCAAGGATTCACAGTTCTATTGGGGAAGGGGAACATCCTCCACTGATGTAGATGAGAAGTTCTCTATGGCGTTGCAGACTACACACGAATTACTATAATCAAAGAAATCCATTACCTGGTGGTCAGCCAACCTGCTGACTTAATTAGGAAGGTTCTTTCAGAGACAGCACATTTGTCACTGAGTCCACACTCAGTCTTTTCAAGGTAGTAATATCTTTCAGAGCTTTGGTTAATGGGCAGCTAGGTGGCGTAGTAGATAAGAGTGCTGAGCCTGGAGTCAGACTCATCTTCCTGAGATCAAATCCTGCCTCAGACACTTCCTAACTGTGTGATGCTGGGCAAGTCACTTACCCCAGTCTGCCTCAGTGTCCTCATCTGTAAAATGAGCTGGAGAAGGAAATGCCAAGCCACTCCAGTATCTCTGCCCCAAACTGGGGCAAACCCCAAACTGGGTCACAAGGAGATATGTCTGAAAACAACTGAACGACAATACTCAAAGTCTTTTCAATGTAGTAGTTATCTTCCAGGGCTTGTTACGTTGGCTTAGCCTTTAGTCTTCCAAAAAAAAACCAAAAAACCAGGTTTTATACCTAAAACGCTTAGCCTTTAGCCTTTAAAAAAACAGGTTTTATCCCTAAACTATTTATCTTCTTGGTAGAAGAACACATATAAAATTGATCAATACAAGAATTAAATAATACAAAAACAATACTTCATAGCCACATGTAGAAATCACCATAGACTAAAGTGGATTTATGAGTAAAAGAATAGCCTCACAGGACTGGTAAGCTGAAGGAAGGGAAAGCATTTTGAAGGCAAATTATTATTCACATGACTTTACTGTAGCTACACACTCACATTTAGATTATGAACAAGCAACTGATAAGACGCTCCTTAAAACAGGCTTGCCGACAGAAGCAATCACTAATACCTGTAATTTTTTTTCCTACTGCTCTACCTTTCCTCCTTTCCCTCCAACTCCTATGTCTTTCTACCTTCCACTGAAGCACACAATTATGAAACCAATATGCTTTCTTACTCATTTAGAATAAATCTTTTCTTGCTTCAGGCAAGTAGCTATTTGCAGTGCAGACATAAAAAATTACAGGGTTTGAAAGAGCCATCAGAAGTCATCTGGCCCATCACTTTACCTCCAGGCTAGTCTATAGCTAAAATTCCAAACCAATACAAAACAGATGCAATGTATAGCTTTCTAAACCCCCTACTTCAGTCACCATTTTATTATTAACTGGCATTCATATAGAATTGTAAAGTTAACAAAGCATGTTTTCCTAAGATGTCACTAGAACCCCACAACAACTCTGTGAGATGGGTACTAGAGTTATTAACTCCATTTCAAAGGTGAGATTAAATTACTTGCCTCAGTGACGCTAGTAACATAGGCAGGTTTTGAATCCAGATCTTCCTGACTCCAAGCCCAGAATTCTATTCAATACATATAAATTAACAGATTCATCCACTTTACTCAGGAAAATATAATGATTGCATTAAAATTCTTTTGAGCCACACTTGCCCCACACAGCAGACATGCCAAAAAAAAAAACCCTCCAGAGTTAAGCTGAAGTACAAATGACTGCATGATAGAAATGAGAAAAAACTCCATAAGCATATACTTCCCTAACAGGTGGGCCTCATTTTTTACTTCTTCAAAAAATGACCAAAAGGTCTCCAGGAAATTCAAGTTTCAGAAAGAACATGGAAGTAGACTTATCTTTAGTGAATTGTGCTTTCAACTGCTTTTAAACCATACCTTTCAAATAAAGAAGTCCCTACAAATTAGTCCATTCTGCCCAAAATGAGCTAATGCCACATTTTTTCACCGCCTCCTAGTCCCAAGGGACCACTCCAACATACCACAAGTCTTGCTGCAAAACCACAGGAATCAAATGACTTTATTTAAGCCAAACCAAATATTTTGACCACATATCCCTAAAACACCATACATGCATACTTCAGCCCCACAGAACAGAATACTGATAAATGTATCCACAAAAAGTTATTGAAATAGATTTCCTGTGTCTAAATCTATAGCAATACCTAGGTCACTAGGTTTTATGACCTTTAACAACATGCTCTCAGAAATACATAGGAATGTCTTAATAAATGTTTGCCACGTTGTATTGCTACAAGATTTTATATTATTTCCAGATCATGCAGGCATAGAAGGTTATGGACTGTTTTAATTTTTCTTTTTTTAATCAAAAAGGTGAATTTGGGAAGTTAAGTTCAAGTAGTCTAGACTAGGTGTGGTTACGATTCTCTTGTAGAAGATAAAGGAAACTCACTCTGGGTGACAAGTGTTGTGTATGAATAAATATATGACTACAAACATAAGGTTTTTTTGGTTTAAGGTTCCTTCCATCTACTTTACTCATAGCACATACACCACTGGCACCTTCTTCTAACTTCATTTTAAAGGGTGAAAGAGGTTTTCTGTGAAATGAATGATAGCAACAGATAATGCAGTGGGCCAGAGTTGGAGTTAGGAAGACCTGAGTTCAAATCCAGCCTCAGACACTATTGCCTACGTGATCCTGGGTAAGTCATTTAACCTTGCTGTGCTTCAGTGTCCTCACCTGTAAAATGAGGATAATAAATAGCACCTACCTCTAGGGTAGCTGTGAAGACCAGATGAGATAACATATGTACAAGCCTTCATAAACTTTGAGCAATATATAAAGGTTACCTATTTTACCCAGGTGAAGGAAAAATCTACCAAAGGCCTATGGCCCTTATAAGATTGGTGATTAGACAACTTAAAGAAAAATAACCATACGCAAACACCTATAAATAAATTCACTTTAAAAACTGAACCAGGGAGATTTTACATTTAGAATCACAGCCCCAGGAATCAAAATCCAAACTGCTATGAGGGAAAATATAAGATATTGGGCTTTTTATTGGATTTCCTGAAACATGGCAGTGCAAATTAGCCAAATGAAAACACCACAACAACCAGATTTTCAAATTACTTTGAAGAAGTTAAAAATCAAAGAACTCCATCAACAGATGTTTGCATCCATCATTACTATGCAGATGATTTAACAACTTCAAGAAAATACCAGTACACAAATGCCTAAATGCTTCAAACTGAACCAGAAAAATTTTTTACATTGAGAATCACAGCTCTTGTAATCACAAAGTCCAAGCTCTGGATCAAATTAAATGTTTTAAAGTCCAACTAATTAGAATTATTTAATACTAACTTGTTATTTGTTAGTCACTCTATTATTTGATAGCAATCTGTTTAAATCATACATAATAGCTTTCTCCACTTGCAATTATAATCCGAGACTCTTTCCTACTGTCGCAGATGGGCAGAACATGACAGAATGTTAAAACTGGGAATTAGATGGGCACTTGTCCTGGACTGGTCAATACACTTTGCATCAAAATGTAACAATGAATTTCTGAGTGACCTTGTACTAGACAGTCTCCTGCAGACTGGGCCACTTATCTCTAAATCCAATCACCCTTTTTGGGACTGGTAAATCTCTTTTCTAACAACTCCCCTTTTTAGAAGGGACAGGGGAAGAGCTGCTGTTAGAGAAACCTCAGCTAGGGTGTGTATTGTACTCCAGCTTACATTAGCCTGCCTCACACATTCCCAACCCCAAGGCCCCCAGTATTACTCATCGAACCCACAACAGAGAAAACAGGAGTCCCAGAGCCTACTGTACCTGCCAAGCTCCTCCCCCGTGTCATAGTAGTCATCCAGGTTCTCCTGCCTGAACACCGTCATGATAAGCTGTCAGTTCTCACCAAAGACCCACCGACTTCAGCTCCACTTCCCAAACCATCACCATATCTTCGAAGCCTCCGTGGACACCTCATGCATTATTCTTCCAGCCTTTAAAAAATATATAAAAGAAACAGATTGTCCCCTTAGCCTCTTTACAATCACACAATAATGCTTTGCATGCTGTTTCGGGGCAACATTTGCACCTTGCATCTAGGGAGAGAAACCGCCTTTGTTAAGCCCTGACTGTTGGGGGGAGAAAAGGACTTACATCTGGTCCCGAGCCTATCCCTGCCATGTGTGTGGCTATGTACACACAGAATCTAAATGACGGTTGTTCACGTTTAAAATGTGTTTTATTTTCCCAGATCAGCTCACAGACAGAACAGGACCCAGCCAAGCTTCCTCCTTTCCTTTCTCTCCACACACACGCACACGCACCAGTCTCCTCCATTCTCAGTCTAAGAATGAAACGTACCCGGACCAGGGGGCGGAATGCGCCTCCTCAAAGAAGGAAAATGTTTCGGAGGCAAAAGCAGCTAAGGAAGGTGCTGTTTCCAGCCGAGTTTCTGCTAA
The DNA here is from genome assembly GCF_011100635.1 of Trichosurus vulpecula. Taxonomy (NCBI): domain Eukaryota; kingdom Metazoa; phylum Chordata; class Mammalia; order Diprotodontia; family Phalangeridae; genus Trichosurus; species Trichosurus vulpecula. Next base: position 495,123,362 of record NC_050573.1, read on the forward strand.
GGCGGTCACCTTCTGACCCCTCCCCCCGTATACCTTCCTTCCCCTGCAATACCATTTAACCTAGATCCGCGGAAGGCAATTTCCAGCGGCGGCACATTCCACAATGCCTTCCCCTCCGTTACCGGGTCAACTAGGACGTGCAGCTGCCAGCAGGAGAGGCAGCCTGGGCTGGCTCGCGAGTCACATCCATCGCACTGACACAATACAGCCCCGCAAGCACGCACACACCGCACCGAGGCAGTAGAGGAGAGCAGAGGCGATCTAACGCCACCCGCCTCCCTCGGGGAGCTTAGGGTCCGCAGGGGAGTCCAGTCCGAGCCCCCGGGCACCTCGGCACGCCCCCGCCCCCGATCCACCTGTTTCCGACACAGCGCCATCCGACAAGCCAGGACCCAGGAGGAGAAGGAGGTGGAAGAGGGTAGATCTCGTACAGGAGGGCGGCTAGGTAGAGGAAGCATTTTCTCCACCATCCCCAACCCGACCCCACTTTCAGCAGCCGAGTTTCCCAGAAGCCTGGGCCTTCCCACATTCCCCGGAGGCGCTGCCCGGGAGAATCAAGCAAGCCGAGCAACCAAAGCAAAACAAACAGCCCAGTGGGGGGAGGGCGGGGGGACCAGGAAACACTTACCCCCAAACTCTGCGGGTGCGGGGGAAGTCTCCGGAATTCTCCGGAGTGGCTTTCGGAAGCCAACCATAGGCTCGGCTAGCGCAGAGACTAGAGGGAAAAGAGGGTGGGGAGGGGGAGAAGGAGGGACAGAGAGAAAAAGGGAGAGAGCGAGAATCCCTCGCCTCCACCTCCTCCCCCACTGCTTCCTCCTCCCGCCCCGGCCGCTGCTCCGGCAGCTGCCGCTCTTCCCTTCTGCTCCAGGTCCGGGGGAACGGAACGCAGCGGCGGAAACAATGTCCCCGGCGTGGAATCGGGGACTAGAGCCTCGCGGAGCCAAAATAGGACCAGCTGCACCAGCACTCGGGGGCTTCCCCACCCGCTTAGCCTCACTCAGCCTTCCTAGAGGGGGAGTCCGGCAGCCAGCCAATAAGGGAACACCACTTGCAGCGACCCACCCACCTCCACACTTACCTTCCCCTCCAGCTCTAGAGTGCTGAACCTGCCCATGCAGATGCAGGGGACGGTTCTGTTCTGTTCTCAAACTCATAGCCACCCACTCAGGCATGCATACCCACGCACGCACAGACACCCACGCCCTGGGCTCCGTGGGAGCGCTGCTTGGAAATGGTTGCACGTCTTGCGATTGCAGACTTTAGCTGCCTTCGTGGCTCTTCTGTCCAGGATCTTAGTGTTGCCCTGAAAAGGGGCGGGGGAGACCCAGGTCGTCCACTTACTGGCCCAGTGAAGTCTGGGAGGTGTGGGGGCTCCTGTGAATCTCACTCCTTCAACTGAACACTCAAAATTTCCGTTGTCAGAGGCACTCTTCAACCATCTTGGCCTCACACCCCTACCCTCCACAAATCTCAGCTGTGCACTGATGGCATGGATTTCCTTTGCGGGAGAATAGATGTCCGTCATGACCCTACTGAGAGATACCCCCAAACAGAAAAGGATGCTGTGATGACAAACCCCAGTGAAAAGGGTGCACTTCTAATTCACGTACACTGCAGGTACAAACGCCAGGCTCTGTTCTGGGATTTCAGACCCGTAGCCCTAGCCAGCACTAGCAAATCTCTGGGGTTCTAAAACGCCACTAATTAAAGCACTTCTTCAACTTATTCTGCCTTGAAAACTAGAGCACTCTAGAATTTTTCAATAGGTCCCTCATTGAGGAAATGGTGCTTCTCTGTGCATTTTCCTCTATTTGAGGGAGAAGTGGATAACACAAATGTAGCTTAGGTCTAGTGTTAGGCCTGGTCTCATTACTTTGTTTAATGGTCTGTAAGAAGTCCTGCAGATGAAATCGGCTGATGGTTCTAAATTGAGAGGTGGTGTGAATATCAGTAATGGGTTTCAGAACTAATACAAAAGAGTCTCGAGAGGTGAGAAACATGAGCAGAAAATAACAAATGTGATTCATCTGAGAGAAATGCAAATGACTTTGCTGGAAAATAATCTAACACAGATGTTTAGGAGACACTTGGAAAGTAAGAAAGTCGTCTTGCTTTTGGAACAGTTGCCTGCAAAATACATGTGAATGTGCTCTCCAAGACAACTCAAACAACTGTGCCTGTTTAAAGGTTTGGACCAAAGTGCTTCTATGTTCCCCTAAAAGAATGATCTTTTTTATGTTAATCACACTGGAGTCACTTTAAACTAGGACAGGAAAGCAGAAGTCAGCCTGATTTCATGAAAACTAGCTACCTTCTACAAGGATCAGTACAAATATACAGGGCCATCAACCAGAATTAGAGGGTTAGGAAATGAGCCAGAGGAAATGTCCCAATAAGGAAGTGCTAAGTCCTCCTGGCCTTAGGGCAGCAATAGTGGACAATGTCTCAGAGTCATTCTTCAGGAAATATAATAGATGCATTATAAAGGCTGGCTGACCCTGAACAGAAGAGATTCCCTGTTGCTGGGATATGAAAACAGGCAAGGCCCGGAGTCATAGAATCACAGAATTTTAGTAAAGAGAGCTTTTTAATCCAACTTATTACCCAAAAGGAATCTCCACTATAGTCAAGTGGTCATCCATCCTCTGCCAGAAGACCTCCAATGAAAGGAAATTCACTATCTCCCCAGGCAGCCCACTTTTGGATAACTCCAATTATTTTTTTATTTAATATTTTAGTTTTCAGCATTGATTTCCACAAGATTTTGAGTTACAAATTTTCTCCCCATTTGTACCCTCCCCGCCATTCCAAGATGGCATGTATTCTTATTGCCTCGTTCCCCAGTCAGCCCTTCCCTCTTTCACCCCACTTCCCCCCATCCCCTTTCCCCTTACTTTCTTGCAGGGCAGGATAGATTTCTATGCCCCTTTCCCTATATATCTTGTTTCCCAGCTGCATGCAAAAGAAAATTAACATTTTTTAAAGCATCTTCTTTTAAAACTTTGAGTTCCAAATTCTCTCCCCTCTTCCCTTCCCACCCACCCTCCCTAGGAAGGCAAGCAATTCAACATAGATCACACATGTATCATTATGTTAAACACTTCCACAATGCTCATGTTGTGAAAGGCTAACCATATTTCCTTCCATGCTATCCTGTCCCCCTTTATTCAATTTTCTCTCTTAACCCTGTCCCTTTTCAAAGGTGTTTACTTTTGATTACCTACTCGCCCTATCTGCCCTCCCTTCTTCATCCCCCCTTTTTTAATCCCCTTCCCCTTACTTTCCTGGGGAGTCAGATACCCAATTAAGTGTGTATATTATTCCCTCCTCAAGCTGGATCCGATGAGAGTATGATTCACTCATTCCCCCCTCACCTGCCCCCTCTTCCCTTCCAACAGAACTGCTTTTTCTTGCCACTTTTACGTGGGATAATTTACCCCACTCTATCTCTCCCTTTCTCCCTCTCTCAATATATTCCTCTCTCACCCCTTAAATTTATTTCATCTTTTTAGATATCCTTTCATATTCAACTCATCCTGTGCCCTCTATCTATATTTCCTTCAACTCCCCTAATACTGAGAAAGGTCTCATGAATTACACACAGCATCTTTCCATGTAGGAATGTAAACATAACAGTTCAACTTTAGTAAGTCCCTTATGAATTCTCTTTCTTGTTTACCTTTTCATGCTTCTCTTGATTCTTGTGTTTGAAAGTCAAATTTTCTATTCAGCTCTGGTCTTTTCACTGAGAAATCTTGAAAGTCCTCTATTTTATTGAAAATCCTTATTTTGCCTTGGAGCATTATACTCAGTTTTGCTGGATAGGTAATGCTTGGTTTTAATCCTAGCTCCTTTGACCTCCGGAATATCATATCCCAAGCCCTTCAATCCCTTAACATAGAAGCTGCTAGATCTTGTATTATCCTGATTATGTTTCCACAATATTCAAACTGTCTCTTTCTGACTGCTTGCAGTAGTTTCTCCTTGAGCTGGAAACTCTGGAATTTGGCAACAATATTCCTAAGAGTTTTCTTTTGGGGATCTTTTTCAGGAGGTGATCATGGATTCTTTCAATTTCTATTTTACCCTCTGGTTCTAGTGTAACAGGGCAGTTCTCCTTGACAATTTCTCGAAAGATGATGTCTAGACTCTTTTTTTGATCATGGCTTTCAGGTAGTCCAATAATTTTTAAATTATCTCTCCTGGATCTGTTCTCCAGGTCAGTGGTTTTTCCAATGAGATATTTCAATTGTCTTCCAGTTTTTAATTCCTTTGGTTCTGTTTTATAATATCTTCATTTCTCATAAAGTCACTAGCTTCCACTTGCTCCAATCTAATTTTTAAGCTGGTATTTTCTTCAGTGGTCTTTTGGACCTCTTTTCTATTTGGCTAATTCTGCCTTTCAAGTCATTCATCTCCTCATTGGCTTTTTGGAGCTCTTTTGACATTTGGGTTTTTTAGGTGTTATTTTCTTCAGTATTATTTTAGGTCTCCTTTAGCAAGTTTTTGACTTGTTTTTCATGATTTTCTTGCATCACCCTCATTTCTCTTCCCAATTTTTCCTCTACTTCTCTTACTTGCTTTTCCAAATCCTTTTTGAGCTCTTCCATGTCCTGAGACCAATTCATATTTTTCTTGGAAGCTTTTGAGGTAGGCTCTTTGACTTTGTTGACTTCTTCTAGCTGTATGTTTTGATCTTCTTTGTTACCAAAAAAAGATTCTAAAGTCTGAGTCTGAGTTCGTTTTCACTTCCTGTTCATGTTCACAGCCAACTACTTGACCCTTGAGCTTTTTGTCAGGATATGACTGCTTGTAGAATAGAGAGTACTTTGTCTCAAGCTTTAGGGTCCAAGTACTGCAGTTGTCAGAGCTACTTCTACTCCACCATCACTCCAGGCTCTGTCCCAGCAGCGCTCATCCTCCCCCAAGAACCGCCAACCAAGACTGCAATACAGATCCAAGCAGGGCACAGCAAGAGAATCTGCCTTTGTGCCCCCAAAGCGCTCCTTGCACTTCCGCTCTTATCTGCTGCTAGATTCCTCCCACCATGTGAGCCAGGGACTTGAGAAGCAGCTGACTCCGGACTTCTGGAAGCAGCCTCAGGAGCTTCCTGCTGCTGCTGCTGCTGCCACCACCACCACTGCACCACCTCCTCCACCCCCAGAGCTGGTGGCCAGAGTGCTCTGAACTCTATCCTGCAGTTTCCCCCTAACCTGCTCTTTGGCATTTGTGGGTTGAGAAGTCTGGTAACTGCCACAGCTCACTGTTTCACCCCAAGGCCTATTCCCGCTGGCTGATTCTGGGTCTGGTCTGTCCTGGTGTGGCCCATCCTGGGCTGCCCTCTGCTCTCAGCACCATGTGATAGACCCTTCCTGGCGACCGTCCAGACTCTCCTGGGATGGAAACCTGTTTCCCTCTGCTATTTTGTGGGTTCCGCAGCTCTAGAATTTGTTCAGAGCCATTTTTTACAGGTGTTTGGAGGGATTTGGGCGAGAGCTTAAGCAAGTCCCTGCTTTCCAGCCACCATCTCAGCTCCACCCCCAAATTCTGATAACTCTGATTATTGAGAAGTTTTTCCAGACTCAAATGAATCTATGATCTTGTTGGTTTGGAAGCTCATGCCAACCGTTTGAATCAGATCCCATGGATATTTGCCCATTTTGTATGACTTTTGTATCCCTGTTCTGCCACAAGTTCACCAGAGGAACATAGCCCAGTGTACTAGAGGCCTTCCTCATTTTCTCCCAACATAATGATGGTACCAGTGGAACACTTTAGTTGTATACTTGTCAATCTTCACCCTTGTTACATGGCCTTATCTTCTCTTCCTAGCAATCCTTGACGACATCTTTAATTCCTGTTCTTTGAAATTCTTCATCAATTATATGCTACAGTCTCCTCGTACACGCCATTTGCCATTCCACTGTCCTTTGTGCGATATCCTTTTTTAAAATTTTTCAAAGACTTGTATTCCATGTTTCACCACCATTTAGCCACACCAGTAGAATATTCATATGAAAAATATGGGTCTTTTTCATGGGCAACTGGGGGTCATCAAAGAGGTTTCGTGTCTTACTAAAAGCAACCAAACCTGTTTTTTTCTTGTTCAATTCTGGCCCAAACTCATTGTCTATTTCCATTGTCTACCCAGGTTTTCATCTTTGCTGATGACAATCTCTATAGGGTAGCCATTCAAATACATGTGGTAATCTAGGCAATAGATATTTATCAACTTGTTCTTTTCCATGTGGATGATCAGACCCAAATCCTTTAAATAATTACGTATCTCCTTCAGGAGGCTCTGTAATATTCTGGGGTTTGATATAATTTGAACAACATCATCCGCAAAAAGGAACATCAGGACATCACCACCCACAGAAAATCTCCCTTCCACTTGGACTCCATGTTGCCTTTTTGTATCCATTTCTATGTCACAAGTAAGAGGGATCTTTGCTTACTTAGGTATTCTCTGGGCTCTTTTGGTTTCTTCATTGTAGCAATTAATTTCTATTAGTTACTTTCTGAATAAAATTATTATAATGAGTGCCAATCATCTCTGTTGTCCATCTCTTATTTTTGATGGTCAATTACTTGTTTAAAGAGACTAGGATTGAGTTGTTAGAATTGTATACTTTTTTCTCATTATTCTTCTGCTTTTTAATAATTCTGCTCTCAACTCAGGTATGTTAGTTATCTGTTACACATAGCTGATTCAAGTACAGCTCCCATATTAGTATTAAGTATTTTCCTGTTTGTGAAAAATATGGTTTTTTGTTTTAGCAACATAATTTGATGTTTGCCATGTCTGGGAACTTCCCCTCCCCACACACACACATACATTTTTTCCTCAAAGAAAAGCTTCATGATATAATCTACATTGGCCACCCTCATTCCTTTTTTTTCTGAGCTATGCTTTCCCATATTTCATATGTATTTCTCTTGATACTCAACTTTTTCAAAATTTGCATTGAAGTCACCATGTATGTGTGTTATGTTCATTTAGGCTCGAGAATCTTGTCAAATTCTTCATAGAACTTTGCAGCCTCTTCATCCTTAGCAACGTGATGTCTAGCCAAAATTTTTGTCTAGACAACATCTACTGATTTCTCTTGTTGCTGCCCTCTGGGGTCAAACAGAAGAAGCCTAATTTCTCTTTCACATGACAGTGCTTCAATACTTAAATGAAGCTACGGTGTTCCTCCTGAGACTCTTCCCTTCAAGTGAAATCTCCCGAGTTCCTTCAAATATTCTTCATGTGACATGGAGTCAGGTCAAGACTCCACGGTGGTTGACCTCCTCTTGATGCTTTCCAGGTTATCAGTTTCTTCCTAAACTAAGGAACCTAGGAGACAAGTTGGACAATAGCAACTGAAGTTGGGACGCCTGAGGGCTCCATATTTTCACTATGTTCCCATTATCATCATGCACATGGCATTACCATCACTGAGTTGACAAGAGCAATACACCTTAGGTTTCTCAACCCTGCACCCCCCCCACTATAGTGTTATCAATATGTTTTACCCTTTTAGGGGAAACATGATTAAAAAGGAAATGGAATATTCAATAATTTTGACTTTGTTAACATGAATTACATATTATGATGGAAGTAGATAGGTTTCTGGGATATCTATAGATCCTGAAGATAAATATTTTTAGTTTAAACTCAAAATATTAATGATACAATAAGAGGATAGGGGTTAGACTTATAATTTCAGTGGCACTAGGTGCCAGGCCTGGAGTCAGGAAAACATCTTCCTGAATTCAAATCTGGCCTCAGACACTTATCAGCTAAGTGACCACGGTGAGGCATTTAACCCTGTTTGCTTCAGTTTCCTCATCTGTAAAATGAGCTGGAAAAGAAAAAACAGCAAACCACTCCGGTATCTTTGCCAAGAAAGCCCCAAATGGGGTCATGAAGAGTTGGACATGACTAAAAAATGATTACACGCTTTACCAATACAAATCATTACCTTCTCTGCAACTCATAGTCTTAGAGAGTTTCCTAGAGTACTGAGAGGTTAAGTGACTTGCCCAGGGTCACACAGTCATTATGTATCAGGGGTGAGACTTGAACTCAGGTCTTCTTGGCAATGAGGTCATCTATCTACCACTATACCATACTGTCTCTAGCAGAAACAATTTTAAAATGCTGGCCTGTTGCATTTTGATTCTATATTTTAAGTACACTTTATTCCATTTAAGTCATGCAGATATCTATGGAAGCTAGACTAATTTTCATAGAATCCTAAATGAAAGATTTTCTTACTTTCATTTATGTTAAATGAAAAGGTGGAAGGTAGAAGAGACTTAAGAGGTCATTCAGTCCAACTTTTCAGCCCATGTAGGAATACCATTTATAACATCACTAATGGGTGGTCAATTCATCTCTTTTGAATATTTTTTTGAGGAAACATTCTACCTCAAAATAACCCGTTCCATTTTCCAGCCCCTTTGTTAGAAAGGTTATGCTTATATTAAGTTGAAATCTAATTCTACGTAATTCAGTCACTGTTATTCCTTCATATATTCATGCCCACAACCGTGGAATCATCCTCGACACATATCCTGCACCCCACAAATACAATCAGTTGCCAAGTTTTATGTATTTTCCCTCTATAACTCCTCACACATCTATCCATTTTGCAGCCCCCACCCCAATTCAGGTCCTCACTGTGTCTCACCTGAACTACTGCAATAGTCTCCTCATTGAGCTCCCTGCATCAAGTTTCTTCTCTTTCCAATTCATCCTCTCCAACCATTACTTCCAAACATCTGCCAAAGTGATTCAGACCATGTAATATACCCTATCAATAAATTTGAGTAGCTTATCTTCTCTACCATCAAACACAAACTCCTGTTTGGCATTTAAGGCAATTTGCCACCTTCCTGCAATCTATCTTTGCAGTCTATTAAACATTATTTACCTTCCCATACTCTGCAGTCCAATTAAACTGGTCTTCTTGTTCCCTACGTAAGATATTCTATTGCCCATCTCTGTGCCCCTGAGGTAGTCTCTCGCCCCCAAATCTGGACGGTATTCCCTTCTCACCTCTGCTTCTCAGAATTTTTAGCTTCCTTCCAAGCTCAATTCAAATGCCCCTTCTTATAAGAAGCCTTTCCTGATTGCTTCTGTTGCTTGTACAATTCTCTACCCTACTCACAGCTGATAGATATAAGGAGTTCAGCTCCTCATTATCTCTCACCTGAATTTTTTCAGTAGCCCCATGACTTGACCCCTTGCTTCAACTCTCCCTCTCCCTCTCCCTCTCCCTCTCCCTCTCCCTCTCCCTCTCCCTCTCCCTCTCCCTCTCTCTCCTTTTCATGCTCTACACCTGCCTAAGTCCTCACCACCTGTGTCTAAAATACAGGTCACATGACGTCACCCCACTCCTGAGTGAAGTCCCCTGGCTATCTCTTGAGTGGAGAATCAGAAATAAGCTCCTCTTTTTTAACTTTGAATCTCCTTCCTGACCTGGCCCCAACCTAATTTTCCATTCTCATTATATATTACTCCTTTCCTGCACTTTAAGGTCCAGCTAAATGGCTTTCTTGCTGTTCTCCAGACTCACAAGAAACCACAACTAAAATATCCAAGCATGCGTAAGATATTGAGATATACCATCCATTAAGAAGAACTACTTAAAGAAAGAGGAATGGGTTATTCAGAAAACTTTCTGCTTGGTTGAATTTGCTTTTGCTTGTTGTTTCTGCGTTGTGTATGATGAATATCTACATAAAGAGAAACATGACTCCTACTGAAAAGCTATTATGTTCACTCACTCTTATGACCCATTATTTGCTTGTATCTTTCCATAAAAAAAAAAAACCTACAAAAAACAAATTTACCTGCTTGGATAACTACATTGATCAAATTAACAGAATAATTACTAACAGTTATTATTTATAATTCTGTCCTATTCTCCGAGACATATTCACAAATTTTTGAAAACTAACTGAAGAATATTCAATCATACAGCTCTCACTAAAAATATTATTCCAGAATTTTATTCCATCACATGAAATATACAAATACTGTTTATTTCATTTTTATCTTTTTTCATTTTAATGTATTTTTATCATGATACATAATATATTAGTGTAGTAGCACATGTATATGTATTATAAATAATCTTAGGACATCCCTGAAAACACCTTCCTCGTTGGTAATCATGAGCTACCCAAGTCTTAGTATCCAGAGGTGAGAATTCTTAGTATAAGTCCCCTTACAGAAAGAGCCAAGGCTGTTTTAATGACAACCTTTAATATATCATGTTATATGTAGACTTATTATGTAAAATATATAATCTATAAATGCATCATATATGTATACATACATGTTATATCTATAATATATTATACTACATAGTATAAAGGGAAGGTAATATTAGAGGGAAGATCCAGTAGTGGAGATATGAGTGAAGGGCCTCTTGGAGGCAGTAAATTTGAGCTAAGCCTTAAAGGTGACAGAGGAACCAAGAAACAAAGGCAAGGAGGGAGAATATTCCTGGTGAGGGGGATGGCCATTGAAAAGGCACTAAGTTAGAAGAAGAAATATCGTGCACTAGGAATAAGTTAAGTCAAGTCAAGAAATATTTATTAATTGATTGCTATGTATCAGATCCTGGTGATACAAAGTCCCTGTCCTCAAGAAGTTCTTATTCTGATGGGGGAGATGACATGAAAACAACTATGTACATACTATGTATATATACTAATCTTAGAGGGAAGTCACTAGCATTGAGGGAGACCAGGAAAGGCCACCTTTTAAAATTAGTTTTCCCCCTGCACCTGCCCCCCCAATTACATGTAAAAACAATTTTTAACATTTTTTTTAAATTTTGAGTTCCAAATTTCTCCCTCCCTCCCTTCCCCTCTTCTCCTATTAAGAAAGCAAGCAATTTGATAGAGGTTATACAAGTGTTATCACAAAAAAACCTTTCCATATTAGTCATACTGTGAATGAAAACACAGATCAAAACAAACAAGAATAATATAGTTTTTATTGTTGTGGTTGCTTTTGAGTATGCTTCAATCTGCATTCAGACTCCATCAGTTCTTTCTCTGGAGCTAGATAGCATTCTTCATCATGAGCCCTTTGGAACTGTCTTGGATCATTGTATTGCTGAGAACAGCTAAGTCATTCACAGTGGATCATTGCACAATGTTGCTGTTACTGTGTACAATGTTCTCTTGGTGTCACTCACTTCACTTTGTTTCAGTTCATGTAAGTCTTCCCAGGTTTTTCTGAAATCACAGAAAAGGCCTCTTGAAGAAGGTGGGATCTAAGCTGAGATTTCAAGGAAGCCAGGGAATCTAGGAGGCAGAAAGAAGGAGGAAGAACATCGTAGGCATGGGAGGAAGCCAGGGAAAAGGCGCAGCCAGGAGATGAAGTGTCTTGTGGTAGCAACAGCAAGGTGGTCATTACTCTGAAACATCATTTTTTGGATTGTGGAGTATGTGCAGGATAGTAAAGTATAAGAAGACTAGAAAGGTAAGAAGTGCTTTGAAAGCCAAACAGAAGGTTTTCTACTTGATCTTGGAGGTTCAAATGGGGCTAATGGGGACCTGTCAGAGTTAATTTAATTGAGGGTTGACATAATCAAACCTATATTTTAGGAAAATCATTTTGACAGCTGAGTGGAAGATGGGCTGAAGTGGAGAAAGACTTCAGGCAGTGAGATCAACCAGAAGACTTTCCAGGTATGGGGAGATGAAGGTCTGCAACAGGGCGGTGGCTGGTTGATTAGAGAGAAGAAAGCACATATGATAGGTTTTGTGGGTGTAGAAATGACAAGACTTAGCAATAGATTGGAATAAAGGAGTGAGCACAAATGAGAAGCTGAAGATGGCACATCAATCTTGTGGGCCTAGGAGACTGGAAGTCTAAACTAATGCCACTCATTGCCTCATAGGCTAAAAACTAAGCTTGGAGGCTTATTGGACTATGGAAGAACCCATAGTCTCAATCTGGATGTTTTGATGGTCCCCATTAACCAGTCACCTATAAATTCCTTTCTTTTAAATGGAACTAGGAACAGATCATAGACCTGAAAGACCTAAAGTAGTTCATTCAGGGCAGTGAGGTGGCACAGAAGATAGGACACAGTGCCTGGAATCAGGAAGACTCATCTTCATGAGTTCAAATCTAGCCTCAGATCCTTACTAGTTGTGTGAACCTGGGCAAGTTACTTAACTCTGTTTGCCTTAGTTTTCTCATCTGTAAAATGAGCTAGAGAAGGAAATAGCAAACCACTCCAGTATCTTTGCCAAGAAAATGCCAAATGGAGTCACAAAAAGTCAGACACAACTGAAAATGACTCAACAACAAAGTTCATTTAGCATTCTCTCCTCCTGTGTCTTTTTTTTTAAGGATCTAACTCAGGGGTGAGGAACCTGTGGCCTTGAGACCACAGGTTCCCCACCCCCGGAATCTAACTCTATCTATAAGGATCAGACTGAGTAGAGCATTGGGCAAGCACCAAGGGATAGCCAGATTAAATGACTTTTAATTTTCTGGAGCCACAGCCTCCCACAGTGGCCATTCATTATATGACTTATGGAAAGTAGATGCTTGTTACTGAGCCCTTTTTGCTACTGAACAGATGATGCAGGATAATAGCCTACCTTTATCTAGTATTGCCCCATTATGTGTTGGGTGAGGCTAGATAGACCCCTTGACAAGAAGGGCATGGCACAAAGGAGGCTTCCATTGTGAAGTGAAAATGTCATATTTAATATGGTGCTCACCCAAGATCTGTAGGTGATAATGTCCTTTTTTAATGGCTTAAGATTTTGTTAGAGTCTGAACCTCCAAGTCTCAATTCCAATGCTTTGCCTTTCTGTTAAACCAATGGAAACCTACCTGTGAAACATTGGCTTTTGAGGAACTCTGCCTGGTTCAATGATAGTTCTGCCTATTACAAGAAAGGAATGTGCAACTGGACTTTGGTGACAGTTCAGTAATGCCTGAGAAACAGGAGAAATGGCAAACCTACCCACTGGGTCAAGCTATGATCTGTATGACTGGTGTGTGAGAGAATCTTATAAGACAGGGCAGATAATGTTTTCATATATACTGTTTTCTGAATAATATCTGTGGGTCTGGCTGAGTGGCCTAGGGCTTGCAGAGAACAAGCATGGACAATAAAAGGTTCTTGTTATTGGATTCACAACCCAGTGGAGAAATTTCACTGACGTCTCCTACAACAGTTGTTAGTAGGACATATTAATTCCCCTCGGAGGTATTTTATGTCCTATATTTAACTGAATAATAAGATTGATATCCTTATGAAAATGGCAGAGATTAGGGACTAAGACCATCCTTAATATGGACATGGGGGCTCCGATGCTATGTGGTTGGACATGATAACCTAACCCTTTAACTGTAGAAGAGACTTCTATTCAAGAACGATCTTTATTCCAATCAGCGTCTACTTTGGAAGGAGCAGAATAGCATGATCCCTCATTGTCCCTGACCTGTCTCCAACTAATGGTTGATCATATTGGCCCTTTTTCCCCATCTCAGAACAAGAGGTTTGCCCTTATTACAGTTGATGTTTATTCAGTCTATGGCATTGCAATGTAAGTCATATCTGTCATGATGGTAGCCATCATCAATGCTTTCACAGAACATATCCTTCATCTGTATGAACTTCTTCTGTACCATCCTTTCTGATCACTGTATGCTTTTGATATGAAGGAGGTCTGAAATTGGGCCCACCACCATCAAATTCACTGAGTTGGAAATTGAGGTGGAAAACTCCATCCTCATCCAGGGCATTGTTGAATGCTGGAATGGACTCAAAATAATAACTTTCTCATTTTACCCCTGGTTATCAGGATTCATAGTCCCATCTTACGGAAGCAGCTAGGTGGTACAGTGGCTAGAATGCTGGGCCTTGAGTCAGGAAGACCTGAGTTCAAATCTGACCTCGGATACTTACTAGCTGTGCGACCATGGGCTATTCATTTATCCTATTTGCCTCAGTTTCCTCAACTGTAAAATGGGGATAACAACAGCACCACAACTCAGGATTGTTGCAAAGATCAAATAATACTGTTGGTAAAGAGCTTAGCAGAGTGTCTGACACATAGTAGCTGCTATACAAATGCTTATCTTCTCTCCCTTTACCTGTGACTAACATCACAAGTCTAAGAAGGGTAGTGGGAGATTATTCTGGTACAGCAGTTTCTTGAATTCAGCTTCCAAGTAGAATTACCTGATAAGGATATGTTATGTATGTATGTATTTGTATGAACACATATATAGACCTGGTTGACCTTCTCCCACTCTTCCTTATTCTATCCCTGCATAAATTCATTAAGCCTTAAGGTTTCCATTCTCTTCTACTGAAGGTTCTATACATTCTGGGGAAATGTGTCTGAATCCCTTTGTTTATCAGGGTTCCTTTTCCCTGGGATGGCTCAGGGAACCAATGAGTGAAGTTGTTGGGAAATGATTTGCTTTCCAATGTCATGGGGAGGTGAAACTGTCTTTGCATAATTATAGAGAATATGAGTTCATTTGGAAGAGAGAAGACCCCTTGGACAACTCAGTAGAAATCTGGAGTTCCTGGATGAAGGTGATAAGGAGCCTCAATTCTGCTCTCTAAGAAGGCAGACTTTATATTATCACCCATAGATTGAGAGGTTTTGACTGATGGGTTGGAAAACACTGAGTGGGTTGTTAAGGACTAAATCTCAGTATTGGCTCAGGAGGCTGAAGAAATTGCACATAAGAGGCTTATGACTTCTTAGCTACATTGCTGTGGGTGATCCTGACCTGTAATGGAATCAGTGACTGTATTCAGTTGCGGTATCATTATTTGTGCTGTGGCTGTGGTGCTGATCCTGTTCTTACTTTGGGACTTACTGATCCTGCCTTACTTTGGGACATCCATTGTGGCAACCCCCTAATATCATCCTCCCCGCATGGATTGTACTTTTTACAGGATTTAGAGGTAGCTAAGTGGCACAGTGGATAGAGAATTGATCCTGGAGTTAGGAAGACCTGAATTCAAATCTTGTCTCAGATATTTACTATTTTAACCCTATTTACTTCCGTTTCCTCATCTGTAAAATGAGCTGGAGAAGGAAATGGCAAAGCATTCTTTTCCAATGAAACCCTAAATGGGGCCATGGAGAGTTGGACATGCCTGAAACAACTGAACAACAACATACATGGTTTGATGTTTTAAAATTTTCATGTATCTTTACTTAGCTTCTCCTCTAGTAATGCCTATGTTAGGTTTTTTACCTGACCCTTGAAGTCAGACTTGTTTAGTAATGTCCTTAAGCCATTCAAATGATGACAATTTGCCTAGAAAATCTGAGGGAACCTTACCACCAAGGGGTGTAATTTGTCATCATCATCCTCATAATTATTATTGTTAATAGCTAACACATATATAATGATTTAAATGTTTACAGATCACTTCATAAATATTATCTCATTTAATCTTCACAAAAACCTGGAGGTAGGTGCCATTATCTCCATTTTACAGATTAGAAAACTGAGGCAGACAGAGGTTCAGTGATTTGTCCAGGATCATATATCTAGAAAATGTCTAAAACCAGATTTGAACTAAGGTTTTCCTGACTCCAGGACCAGCTCTTTATTCACCAATGGTATTCATTTTCCATGGGCTAAGTTCCTTTCAATGAGGCAAGGAGGCTATTCTTAGGATTTGATTGGTATGAGGCTTGAACCAGTGAAAGGGCTTTCTTGTTATCTAGCCTATGGTGAGTTGCTGATCCTGAGGTTTGGCAGAATTCCCATTGCTGTGTGTGGTGTCTTTCTGACTCAGCATTAAGGAATGGGGAGCAACATTCACTTGAATTAGTGATTGTATCCCTTTAGAGATTATTGTTAAGTAAACTTATTTCTGTTTGAATTGTATACAGTCCAAGGAAGTTTCATTGTGTTTCAATCCTGATCCAGAGTCATTGGATTGGCCTGATACTTAATTTTTTTTAACTTATAAGGGACTATAATCAGAAAAAGGTTTTGAGACCATACCTCTAGGGACTAGGCCCCTGTCTGCTTACCAGTTAATCTACTAAGTTATGAAACCCTTGCCTCAGTTTCAGAAATCCTGTCCTTGGTCTGAGGTGTCCTGTTGGTGAGTTAGTACAAACTCACCCAACTCACCATATCTGGCCATCTCCAGACCATATTTCACATCTAAATGCCTCTCACATCATGGAATTTGTATTGGTGCATAACTTAGACTCTTTCCCCACTCCTTGTTTTCTACCTCTTTCTCTGGGAACTTTAATCAAACTAATATGACTGTTGTTTCTGGAAAGGGTGTGACACTCAACTCTCCTATGGCTACACTCAGCACTCTATGGCTCCCCAGATGGAGACACCCTCCTCTGTCTACCCCTCCCCTACTCTTGGCTCCCTTTTTATCATTTCCATAGTGTTGGCACTCCCTATCCCCACTAGTAAGTTAGCTCCTTGAGGGCAGGGACTGTCTCACTTTGATATTTATATCTCCAGTGTCTAGCACTATGCTTAGCACAATTTAATAATTTAAATTAAATTAATAAATGTATGTATAAATAAAATATATAAAATATATCATATAAAATAAATAAAAATGAATTAATAAATAAATTAATTAATTAAAAAGCATTCAATAATTGCTTTTTCATTTGTGCAGCAAGTCTCAAGGTAAAGGCCTGTAGCAACAATGTGTCTAGCAGCAGCTGTTGAGGTGTAAGACTAGCAACAAGACTAGCAACAAGAGCTGCCAGCACAGGTTCTTTGATCTGCTTTACTAAGGAAAGCAGCATTAAGGGGTTAACAATCTTACTTTAATCCAACATACAAATATTCACTCAGTTCAGGGGGAAAACCAGCAACCTGAACTTCGGAGCAAATACAAACATATTACAGACATACATTAGAAACAGGCCAGATGGCAATTCATAGTTACCAGGAAAACATCAACACGAGCTGGGTTGACGAGCTGGGAGGCTCTCAGAGAGGCTGCCCAGAGTCCCATACCACTGTTCCAGTGGCTTAGAGCCCCAAGGGAGAACGCTAACCTCTAGGTTTATATATCTTGTTCAGGGTCAAAGGTGAGTCACACATGCGACTTACCCACATGACCTAAAAGGTCACACACCTGGGACTCAAACCCAAGCAAACCAGGCTTTCCCTTGAGGCAAGGAGGTCATCAAAGAATCCCAATTTAATCAAAGAAATGAAGGTCAAACTCTCCAAGGGCATTTGATTAAATAAGTGCTAAAAGCCCACCTTAATTAGTGTTACGACACCCTGTCTCTATCTGTGCTGTTTCAACTACTCTTGTTATCCCATGGGATGAATATTTAATGGTGGTAAAATGCCAACATTTCCTTTTATTTAGGGTTCACCTGCTATTCTGTTTTTATTGCCAGGGTATTCCAATACTGTGGGCCACAATATTTTCCTATGAGAACATTTGGACATAATTAGGAAACAGAGGAGTGGAACATTCAAAAGAGTTTCTGTTTGTCAAATAAGCCAGAAGCATAACTGAATAAAATTCATCAAAGATAAAATATTTAAAATTATTCACAAGGAATGGGTAGGATTAATAAGCATTCTGGAATAATTAATGGATTTACTTCCTTGTATTATCTGAATGCAGCTCTAAGTAAAATAATTCTGTTGACTTGAAGCTATGCTGTGTGAATAATAAATCTTTTTCAACCATCAGACTCTATGCTATTGATTTATATTTATTTCCCCTTATCACAATAGTTGGTAAATAACTTTTCTAGTCAATAACAGAATGATTCTTTGAGTTTCTTTTTTTTTTAAGTACTAGGTATTATAGAAGATTCAGTGTCACTAAAAGCCTCTAAGTTTTTTTTTGGCATGGTATTATGAAATAAAAGTCCTATTACCTAAGCCAGTCAAATGATTTATAGTCTTTATGCAGCTGTATTTTAGTAGGATTAATGAAGACATTTCTTGGGGGGGAGAAAGCAAACACCATAAATTTTCCTTTGCCAAGTGAGTTCTTTGACTGATTTAGATTTTTGCATTTAGGGTACCATTTTTACATTGCTTGCCTTTTTCTGTTCTGTAGTTATGAATTCTTACTCTGAACCCTAATACCACTAATATTTTATGTTAGTACAGCAATAAATTATTCTTTTCTCTATATTCTACTTCTGAAAATTTATGCTCAATATTGCCACAACTTTAGTCATCATCAAACTGAACATAAAATCTTCTATAGCTTGAAAAATCTACTTCTAATCATTTTTATCTATTCTCAAGAGAATGTAATGCTCATAAAAATAATGGAATACACAATCCTAAAGGAGAGTGTAATGCCTGAGTAGGTATTCAGGGATCACAAGCACCCCTGGTGAGAGGGCTTGCTGAGACCTTTTCAGGGCTGCTCACCCACCTTTGGTGTGTACCTTCACCCAACTCTTACCTATGACTGCAAGAAACTTTAGCATGTGCCGTGGCCACTCTCCAGGATAACCATCTCAGCAGATGAGCTAAACCCAGGTTGAAGGTAGCCCACAGGCTTTAAACCCATTGGTGAGCTAGGGGGATGCCTACCCAAAGTTTGAAGACTTTTCCCAAGAAAACGGATGGATGAGAACAATTTGTTCCAGTGGCTGTGTAGGTGGCTGAAGCAAGCACTGTGGAGCACTTGGAGCTTAGTAAGACACTAAAAACACCAAGGTCATCCACTGCATTCCTGGCCATGCCCAGTCATCCTCACTGTTGTCTTGCCACTGGATTTCAATGGCTCTGGAAGAGAGAGTGAGGGTGATGATTTTGTGCAATTCTGCCTCACTTCAATACAATTCTCTCAGAAGTACAGACATTACTCATATCATGCTGTCATTGGTCTTCTACAAAAAAGGACAAACAACAGTGTATACACATATGTAAAGTCTTAATGGTTGCTCATGAATTGCAGCTGGGTAAATATCATGAAATAATTGCTATCTCTCTTACGGCCTTGTTGTGAGGAAAGCACTATAGAAATTGCATAAAACTGTACAAATGTAAATTTATTATTATGCATCAATCATACACATGCATGTAATCTGTTTGAGAGGCAGAATACTCTAACGTGAAAAACACTAGATATGGAAAGAGAGAGCCTAGGTTTGGATCCTACCTCTGCTTCAGACTTCCTATGTGACCTAGGACAAATCATTTAAATTCTCAGTTTCCTTATCTGCATGAGGGTGTCGGAGGAAATGATCTCTGGAGTTCCTTCCAACTTCAAATTCTACAGTGCTATCTGTGTTTCCTATATTAAATCCTCCAAATAGGATAGCTCTTTCAAATCTTAACTAGCAAAAACTGGTCATAGAATTGCCACCAACAGGGCAGGCAAACCAGACTAGATGAAACAAAAAGATATCCTAAGGGAGCAAGAGGAGACAGTGTGTGCCAGGCAAATCAAAACACCCCCTTCTCCAACTTGACTACTATCTTCCCTCATACTGTGATGGAGACAGTCCAGGACCTTGAACTCAAGAGCCTTGGGAATAGTAGTGCTCCCCAAACCACCAGACCTGATTCCAGTCCAGCTCCTGCAGCCATCACTGAGAGGAGAGATCATTGTGGAAAAGAGACCTTCCTTTTTCTTCACCAACAGCAACAACTGCTGACCAACTACTCCCAATAGACAGATAAGCACAGGAACTCTGGGAGTGGCAGCAGCTGGTTCCATCCCAACCTTCCTAGCCATCATCAGGAAACAAATTCTGTGGAGAAGGGGCCGGCCATCTTCACAAGTGCCAGGAAGTATATCAGAATTGAAGCCAAAAGGCAATCTATAGGAAAGACAGGAGGCAGCCTATTCCAGGTAAATCAAACCACTACCCCCACTACCACCACAGCTATCTCCCCTCAGACCCTGATGGAAACAGCCTAGGACCTCGAAGCCAAGAATCTTGGGAATAGCAGTTTCCCTGAGGAGATTTAGCCTGAGGCTGCTTCTGGCTGATCCTACAGTAACTGCTACTGAAAATCCAGGAAAGAAAGTTTTTTGCCACGGAAGTCTTTGGCACTTTTAAATGCTTCAACAATAGAAAATGACTTGTTTTTATCAGTGGAAATGACATTAAGGAAGAGGCATTACCATTTGCTTTGCCGCTGTACCTTAAGGACCATGGAAAACTTTCCATTTGGAAACTTTGCTTAGCTGAAACATTCCACGTGTTGTCTTTCTCATTAGAATGTGAGCTCCTTGAGAGCAGGGACTGTCTTACCTTTCTATTTGTAGCCCAGATACTTGGCACAGTGCTTTGCACGTATGGAGTGCTTAACCAATGCTTTTTTTTCCTTCCTTCCTTCCTTCCTTCCTTCCTTCCTTCCTTCCTTCCTTCCTTCCTTCCTTTCTTCCTTCCTTCCTTCTTATAATTGTTATAAGAAATGGGGTGCCAGCTTTCTCCACTAAAGGAAGGTATTAGGTTATGAAAGTATAATGGCAATAGAGTAGAAATATAATGAGAAGCTACTTACTTTAAGTGGGAAAGACCCTCCACCTTAGCTCAGCTGCTGCCCAGATCCCACTGGGTGCTGGAGGGCTGAGGAGATCAGTTGCTGTGGGAACCTCTTCTCCCCAAATTTTATGTCAATGCCCTTCCTCTTTCCCAGTCCTATGAGAGGTAACCCAGAGACCCACTCTAATCTTTGAGTCTACTTCCCATTTTCTAATATTCACAGGTCAGACACTTCCAGTCCCTTCTCTTTAAGGTAAAGGCCAACAGGGTGGTATCTAGCGATGCTTGAAAGAGTAGAGAGTCATCAATTACAATTCTTCTGATGAAATGAAGGACCACTAGGCCCTTACAATCTGACTCATAGATCAGAGGGAACTCTGGGCCTTTCCATTCACTTTTCAGGTGACCCTTCCTAATATGTATTTTCTCCCCCAATTAGAATGCGACTTTTTGGAATGTCTTACTTTACTATTCGCATTTCTAGCACTTAGCACAATACTTGCCATATGTTAAGTGCTTAGTATATATTTTTTCATTTATTTTTCTACTTAATTAGAATAATTGTGTTCAAAGGATTATCAATTTGTAGTTATTTTTTCTTATACTCTTTCTTATACTATGAACTAAATTGAAAATAGGGTAATCAGGACTTTTCCAGGGTTCCAAAATTTAGAGAGTGTTGACATCAATTGTAGCCCTTTAGCAGCGTAGAAAAAAATTGAACTTAGCACCCAGTCAGCAAAAATAATTAGGTAAAAGGAAGTACCAGGGTTTCCCTCTACTTGCCAGTAGCTGTAAGAGGGGTAAGATGATGACAAAGAGATTGCATGATTGCATAAAGAATAAATCATTATAGGCTAACCTTATTTTGATGGGGTTACTAAACTGGTAGATGAAAGTAATTCCCATGATATAGTTTAATGAAATTTTTTCTATGATTTTGACAAAATATCTTATAACATTCTCATGGAGAAAGTGGAGCGATATGGACTTGATGATGACGTCCTTAAATAGATTAGAATTGGTCAGATGGCCAGCCTTGTAGAGTTACTAACACTAATATTAGAGTTAGTAGTGGGATATGACAGTCAAAAAAGCCAATGCCATCTTGGGCTGAATTGGGTGATAGTTCTATGATACTCTACCCTGATATGACCTCATCTGGAATTGTGTGTTCAGACATTCAAAAAAAGGGCATTGGAGCATGGCTAGAGAAGGGAACTAGAATGGTAAAGGGCCTTGAGAGTCCTTCACCATTCCTTATGTCAGTTGAAGGAATTGGGGGATGTTTAGCCTAGAAAAGAGATGACTGAAGGAGAACAAGATTATTGCCTTCAAGTGTATCAAGAGCTAACATGTGGGAGAAGGATTAGCTTTGTTCAGTTTGGCCCCAGAGGGCAGAAGCAAGAGCAACAGGTAGAAGTTCAAAAGCAGGAAATTTAGGGTTGATGTTAGGAGAACCTTCCTAACAACTAGAACTATCTAAAAGTAGAATGGACTGACTTGAGAAGTGATGGGTATCCCATCTCTCTCTCTCCAGATCTTCAAGAAGAGGATGGATAACTGTTTGTTAATGATCTAATATTGGGCGTTACTTTCAGGTATAAATTGGACTAGATGGCTGCTGAATCCTCTCCAGCTTTCAGTGTATAGTAAGAGTTATCAGCTTGTTAGACCAACAATCAAAATTGGTACCAAACCAGATGAAAAAAGAGCATGCAATTGAGGCAACTCAGCTCAACTTGTTTAAACAAGATATTGACACAAAAATGGGAAATTGGTACAACAGATATTTAAACAAATTATCACCATTTCTTTTTTTTTGGAAAAAAATTTGTATGTTTCATTTTTTCAAATTACATGTAAAAACAATTTTAACATTTTTCAAATTTTGAGTTCCAAAATCTCTTCCTCCTTTCCCTCCTCCCCCCTTCAGAAAGCAAGCAATTTGATATAGATAATATACGTGCAGTCATACAAGACATATTTACATATTAGCCATGTTGCAAAAGAAAACATAGACCATAAAAAAATCCAAGAAAAATAAAGTTTAAAAAAACTATGCTTTGATATATATTCAAATTCTATCAGTTCTTTCTCTGGAGATGGATAGCATTTTTCATCGTAAGTACTCCCAAGTTGTCTCGGATAGTTGTATTGCTGAGAATAGCTAAGTCATTTACAATTCATCATAGTACAATGTTGCTGTTGCTGTTCTCCTGATTCTTCTCACTTCACTTTGTATCAGTTTATGTAAGTCTTTCCAGGTTTTCTGAAAGCATCCTGCTTGTTATTTCTTATAGCGCAACACCATTCCATCACAATGACAAATCACAACTTGTTCAGCCATTCCTCAATTGATGGGCATCCCTTCAATTTTCAGTTTATTGACACCACACAAAAAAAAATACAGATATTTTTACATATAAAGTTCTTTTCCTTTGTTTAAAAAAAAATATCTCTTTGGGATACAGACCCAGTAGTGGTCTAACTGGGTCAAAGGGTATGCACAGTTTCATAGTCCTTTGGGCATAGTTTACATTGCTCTCCAGAATAATAATCCATTCCTGAAGGAAGTTTAATCTATGTAAACCAATTACCACAAGGAAAAGTCATTTAAGCCAACAAACAGTTGGTCTCCTTCCCAAGTTGAAAGATATATCACCTAAGGGCAACAGCCATTTAGAACATAAGACTCATTAGTATGAGGGTTGGGCCATTTGTCCTTGATCAGCTGATTTTCACCCCTATATGTCTTCCACCAATCCGGTTGTTAAAACCACAGAATAAGATCAGGTAATGGAGAGATTGAGTTATTCATGGTGTTGGTGTGTTAAACAAGGTTTACAACATGTAGAACAGTTCTTTCTAATGGAATTAAAATTAGAGAGGTAACTTGCCATTGGGTGGCTGAAGTTTGGTCATGCTTCTAGTAGCTCTTAAAAAGCAAACTTGCTAAGGCTGATTTGACAGAATCTAGGCAGGAGCAGGTTTGTGGAAACATAATTCTGTGCCTCTGTGAGAGGCATGGTGGGAGTCAGGAGGCTATTTCTTTTTCCTCACTGTTCCTCCATTGGCCATAGCATCTGTGTTTCCAGCCCAGTAAGAGACACTAGGGTCAGCAGGAAACAGAAAATTAATAGAGTGATAGAGAGACAGAGAGAGAGAGAGAGAGAGAGAGAGAGAGAGAGAGAGAGAGAGAGCGAGAGAGAGAGAGAGAGAGAGAGAGAAAGAGAGAGAGAGAGAGAGAGAGAGAGAGAGAGAGAGAGAGAGAGAGAGAGAGAGAGAGGAAGCACCTTCAAGAAGTATTACTCTGGGTAGCAGAGATGAAAGCCAAGCATGTATTCAAGGGAGAATCAGAGCTTGGCAATTAGGAGCTACTCTGTGAAAAGGAGCAGCCCCAGGTGGACAAGCTCGGAAAAGACTATATGCCCAGGAAGAAGTAGAATGAGGACACCAGAAGAAAAGAAAGTTGTAGTCAGCTCAAAGGGAAATGGAATTATGGGTACAAGTAGGCTGTGGAATACTTCCAATAGAAGCATAAGAGCTATCATTCAAGACATGTATAGAAAAGAGCCAAGCTAGCAAAGATAGTTGCATAGGAGGAAGCAGGATAGCTCCGTTCTTACCTTCAACTACTCCAACAATAATCAAGAAAGAGGGCCAGATCAAGTCTTAATCAGGAAATCGAAGAAGAAAAACACTGAGTAATTTTTCAGCACAGGTCAGCAAAAGGAGACAGAGCAAGATCTGTAGGTACTGGTCTAGACAGTGTCTTCATTCTGCTTCTTCCTGGGCATAATGTCTTTTTTGAGCTTGGCCACCTGGGTCTGCTCCTTTCCACAGAGTAGCTCCTAATGCAGAGCTTTCCAGTCTGGGGAATGACCTGGGGTCTGCAGCTCTATGCTAGAGCAAGAAGCAATAACAGATCCATCAGGGATGGACCTGACACCATGCTGGGAGCAGAAACGGGAGCCAACCAGAACATTAAAAGTACTTGAAATTTAACATACAAACTTAAGCAAGGTTTCTTCCTACGTAAAATATAAAAATTTCCAATATTCTTTCCTATGTAAATCTTGACATGATTACATTGTCACAAGAAGCTTTCTAGCATTCTAGAACATTCTATAGCTCTTGGGCATCATCTCCCTTGTATCAAGTCCACACACATTTCCTTGGTGCTTTAACATATATAAAGCATTTTCCTCACGATATCTCTGTAAAGTAGATCGTGCTATTTTCCCCATGACGTTCAGAAAAATCGGATGTGACTAGCTCCCCAGTTTCACAGCAGTAAATGTCATAACTAGGATTTGAACCTAGGCTTCCTGATTCCCTATCCACTGCCCCCCCCACCAACATCACTTCTCCAAGCATCATTTGGAAGCTAATTGAAATGTCACTCTACTATTTAAAAATTACATTTTTGTTCTTATGAGTAAAGACACACTTTGCTCAATTATTAAGTGATACCAGTGATATTGACTAGTAATTTATTCAGTTTGAGAGATGAAGATTAAGCACAAAGTTCAGTACTCAGGGCAATGAGCTTTGTTGGAAATGTGGTTAAAAACCCCTCCCAAAAGGAAATTCTGACACTAATGCAGGTGCCTGTTTGGGAGAGGATGGGCGGTAGTGAGAAGACTGGGACTGAGATACGAAGAGGAATGAAGGGGAAGGAGTTGCCTCAAGCATTTCTACAGCAAGGGATTGCAACTGAGAAAGCTATTTGCTCTAACATTTCAAGGATATTTTTAAGATACTGGAGGGTAGAAAGGCAACTGTATGTTGTACATATGGTTTGATATTTGTGGAAACCACTATGTGTTTGAGTTTAAGTGATCTGGTGATAAAAAAAAAAAGAAAGAAAAACATCTGCTGGATGTTGTGGTAAAACTGGTGGGGAGCCTTTAGAGGAAACACCAGTTGATACTAAGAGGTGTGGTGTGACATATTTGTTTCTGGGTTTCCTCCCCTTGTGTTATCATTGTGGTGTGTGGGTGTTAATGAAAATTTAGGGCTTCCAGGTCATGCTTTAGTTGCTACTGAGCTCACACATAACTCAGTACAAGAGTGGGGATCAAGTGATTAGGGCCAGCTCCATGACAAGGTTTTTCTCTTTTAATTAGAACATTCAGTTGTTAGGAATATTCTCATCATTCTGGGCAGAAGTTCCCTAGAGATAGCGTTAAGTATGTTCAGTGCCAACTGGGAGGCATTATGCTCAGAACTGGGAGCAAGTTAAGTTGGTACCATTTTGATACTTTAAAAGTTACCAATTTCCAAAGAATTGGGGTACAATAAAATACTCTTCTTCAAAAGATACATGCGTTTGCCAAAGTGAGTACTCCCTCCTCCAAATCACAACTGTTCATTCTTTAGTGGACAATTTCATAAGTGCTGTGGTAATAATAATAATAATGAGGAGGAGGAGGGAGAGGAGGAGGAAGAGGAGAAGAGAAGGAGGAGGAGAAGAAGGAGAAGAAGAAGGAGGAGAAGAAGAAGGAGGAGAAGGAGAAGGAGAAGAAGAAGAAGAAGAAGAAGAAGAAGAAGAAGAAGAAGAAGAAGAAGAAGAAGAAGAAGAAGAAGGAGGAGGAGGAGGAGGAGGAGGAGGAGAAGGAGAAGGAGAAGAAGAAGAAGAAGAAGAAGAAGAAGAAGAAGAAGAAGAAGAAGAAGAAGAAGAAGAAGAAGAGGAGAAGAAGAAGAAGAAGGAGAAGAAGAAGAAGAAGAAGAAGAAGAAGAAGAAGAAGAAGAAGAAGAAGAAGAAGAAGAAGAAGAAGAAGCAGCTAGGTGGTTCAGTGAATCAAGTGATCAAGTGCCAGGCCTGGAGTCAGGAAGACTCTTGAGTTCAGATCTGGCCTCAGATATTTACTAGCTATGTGACCCAAGGTAAGTCACTTAACTCTGTTTGCCTCAGTTCCTCATAAAATGAGATGGAGACGGAAATAGCAAAGTACTCCAGTATCTTTGAAAAGAAAACCCCAAATTGGGTCATGAAGAGTCAGACAGAACTGAAACTACTCAACAACAACAACCAATCAGTCCATCCCATTGTCTGGCCTTGTGGTAATGAGGCTTTTCAAACTTAGCTAGGCTAATTCTCGAATGGCATACAATCAATTTGTGTCAGGCCTGTGTTCAAAACCTTTCTAGCTTGGTAGAACCTTTTAGATCCTGTACATAGCCTTTGAAAACCAGGGTGGAAAAAAGATATTTAAGATGAAAATTATTCTGACCATAATCTCATCTTTTCCTTGATGATTCAGTGTATTTCAAAATCTTGCAGTGCCCTAGGTTCTTCACTATGAATTTCAATTATCATTTTATTAGGGAAGTGAGGAAGTGCCCATTGAGATTTCCAGTTGATAGAATACAGAAAAAAATCATTTGTATTTTTTTAAAAAACTATTAAAAATAAAAAGAAGAACTTCATCAAATGAACTGCTTCTCTTCTTGCCACTAAGTTCAATTTAGTGTGCTATATATTCTTTTTAATCCTTTAAAGAACTAGATTAAATAACTTACTTGCTCCCTCATAATGGCAACCTGGAAACACCTACTATTTAAAGTACTTGATTTTATCTTATAACCTCTGATGTTCGTATTTTCTAGGTCCTATTTTATTGTTCCCCAGAAACAATCGAAAACCAAACTTTGAGTATGCATTGATCGATAGAGAAATGATCTAATTCATTTAAAATGTTTTCCTTGGCATGCTTTTGTCCATTATTCTGGCTGACAAAAATGTTAAGATTAATGACATGGAGTTCATAAATGTGTTTTAAGCTACCCAGACAAAGCGTGCTATATTAATAATATGTATTATTATTCTTTAATCACAGTATGAAGCAATAGATGTAATCAGCCTCAGAATCAGGATACTTGGGTTCAAATCCTGCTGCTGATAGACACTGGCTTTGTGACCCTGGGTAAATTATTTAATTTCTCAGAGACCCAGGAAACTTTTTAGTCAGTCATTCAGTCAATAAACATTTATTAAGTGCCCATTATGTATATGCCAGGCACTGTGCTAAGCACTGGGGATACAAAGAAATTCAAAAGATATTGCTCAGTCTCAAGGACCTCACAGTATAATGGCAAGACAAAATAACTATTTACAAATACGATACACACAGGATAAACTGGAGATACAGTATCTACTTCTTTCAAAGGGAAGACACTAGAATTAAGGGAGATTGGGAAAGCCTTCTTGTAGAATATGGGGTTTTAGCTGGAACTTGAAGGAAGGCAGGGAAGAGGCATAGATGAAGAGGGACAGTATTCCAGGTATAGGATACAGCCAGTGAAAACACCCAGAGTCAGGAGACAGAGTGTCTTGTGTGAGGAACAGCAAGAAGATCAGTATCACTGTGTCACAACGTACCTGGGGTACAGCAATATAAGGCATAAGAAGACTGGAAGGGTAGGGAAGGTAGGTTATGAAGGTGATTTAAGCTGCAGAACCTTTGCCAATTTGTATAGGTAGAGGGAATTTCCTTACCAGGAAGATCTTATACCAATGAAATTGTAAATCTAGATTAAAAAAAATTAACAACGTATAATTGGAGTTTCCATTATTAAAATGTTGTCTCATGGCTGTCAAGAACAATATGAAAGGAAGAACGTAAGCTTAATATTATAGAGATAAAACTAAAATAATGAAATAGTGGAAAAGGATGATAGGAGGGAAATTAAAATCACCTTGTTAATAAGTAAAAAACTTATGATCACATGATGAGGAACACCCACAAAGCCCTTTTCCAATGGCCCATAGTGGCGAAGAGACTACCTTACAGTCTCAAGGGCTGGGCCAGTGAAGGCCAAGCTCTGTCAGGCTCCCCTAATGTTAGGTTCCCCTAATCTATCTCAGTCTCTGACTGTCCAGATTACTTTTCCACCTCTCTTCCATGACCTTGTCATCCTGGAGACTCCTCCCTCTGCAGTCTTTTCAACCAATTGATGAGCTCCTCTTCAGAACCTCCTTTTAAGGAGGCACTTATTCCAGACATGTTCTCCTCTAAACTCACTCAGCCAGGACTAAATTGACTCTGCAAGGACTTCCATCCTCCTTCCTTTTCAGCTCCCATTTATGTCTTGTCTTCCTCCATTAGAATGTATGCTCCTTGAGGGCAGAGACTGTCTTTCTTTTGCTTGTATTTGTATTCCTAGTACTTAGCATAGCACTAGAAATATAGTAAGAACTTTATAAAATTTTTAAATAAGCAATTCTGATCTATTGTGCTTGAAAGGCTTTGGGGATAGTCCCAGAAACAACTTATGTGTGTTTTCTGAGGAGTTTCCTGAAGACGAGCCTCTTGGTGATGAATTACTTGCGCGTGGCAACAACAAATTCAAGATGACCTTCATTCCTGAGCATCTTCTACGTGGATATTGGTAGTTGCAGAATGGGAGAAAGTAGATCAGAAGATGCTAAGAATTACATAGTTTTTTGAGCATCCGTAAACATTTATTTAGTTGTTGGTACGCTATGTGTGGAGGGCAGCTAGGTGGCACAGTGGATAGAGTGCCAGGCCTGGAGTCAGGAAGATTCATTTTCCTGAGTTCAAATCTGGCTTTAGATACTTAGTAGCTCTGTGACCCTCATTGCCCCAGTTCCTCATCTGTAAAATGAGCTGGAGGAGGAAATGGCAAACCACTCCAGTATCTTTGCCAAAATGGGGTCATGAAGAGTTGGAAACCACGGAAACAAATGAACAACAAAACAACTCTGTGTGAGAATATTGTCCAGTGACAACCATAGGTACATTTTATTGAACTCCTTGAGAGTAGGGATTACTCATTTTTCATTTTTATATTTTCCCAATGCCTAGGAGAGCACCTGGTGCATACTAGGTGATTAATAAATGTTTGTTGATGATCTATGGACATCCTTGCTATTAATGAAACCAGAAAACAGAAGGAAGCTATAGCTAAAGAGAAGGAAAGCTCAGGGGACTTTTTTTTTGGGGGGGGGGAGTATGAAATAGTGGTAGGATCAGCTTTATTAAGCATGTAAAGGTAACAAGAAACTTAATTTTGTGGGACAGATTGAACTCATTCATCATGATCATAGGACCATAGAGCAAGATCTGGAGGCGACCTCAAAGGCCATTTAGGCCAACCTCTTTTTACAGACAAGGACAGCTATGTGCAGGGAAGTCAAGTGCCTTGCACATCACATTTCGAATCATAAGCATTAACAAAAAGGACTACCACAAAGACAGTTGTGACTTAAGGACCAACCTATGTTGTAGATGATAAGGAAATAGGAAAAAAAAAAGCTATGACCACTATACTCCAGTATTTCATTGCATTGACAAAATAAACAAAACCAGGTGTTTCCTCCAGTGATGTGAATCATTACTTATCTGTCCTTAGCCATCCTCTGTGATGTTTGTACACTTTTTCCCATAAGTTCACCATGGTGAGACATTTGAAAAGATTTGAGATAGTTTCTGGGTAATTTAATCATTTTATTAATAATGCCAGCATTTTAACAAAAGGATGGTCATTTGGCAGTCTCTCTCTCAGACCAAAGACAACATGGTGATGGACTCACCATTTTTATCCCCTTTGAAGAGTGGGTGTTCCCCAGGGTGGCAATCAACCCTGATGGGTTAGCAATTATTAAGAGAATTAATATTACTATAAGGGACAGGACCTGAACTTTGATTATGTCATCCACTTCAAATTGTCCCCTCCCCCTACTCAGCCATGGGTGATTTATTAACAGATTTCATGTCCCACCCAAACCTGAGCAGAGCACAATTGGCTGCTCCATCTGGGTGGGGTCTAAATGGAGGAGAACCGTTAACTTCAGAGACTGAGGTCCTGAAATGAGGATTAAGAAAAGAGGGAAATCTGAATCTCCCCAAATCATTGGTTATTAATAATCATTTCTCTCAAAGGTGTTTCATATCACCTACCTCAGTATAAGGGCAAGATGAACTTTTAAATGTGTAAATAAGATAATGTATGCCATGTGATCTCTTTACAAAGTGTGAACCATTGTGAATCAAAAAGGGAACAGTTGATTTTGCCAACCAAACAAGTTAAGCACCCCTCTGAGGGCATCCTTGATGAAGGTATGGGAAAAGAATAGCCAGGCTTTCACAAATAACCTTTGACACCCTGAGACCACATTGTCAAGATCAAACAATTGAATGAACACTATAGGGAATGTTTCCCATTGTGCTTATTGCTTAGCTTATTGAATATTTTTTTAAATTGGTATAGCAGAGCAAAGTTACACCTCAGGGCTGCCCTCCTACAAAATGCCTCCCTTATCCATATTAAAATCATAAAAATATACTTTGAAAGATGAAATGTTATAGTCTTTGAAGTTGTGGGTCACTCAAAGAACAATGGACTGGCACATGACTAATAAGCTTCAATGTGTTACTCATGAAAAATTATGCAAGAAAAGTGGTGTAAAAGATATCATTGGAAGATTTAATGACTGAAAAAGGAGGTAGGCTAGTCAAGTAGAAAGAATGAGGGATAACAAATGGACATCCTTTGTGCTCCAGTTGTATTCATGAAATGTCAAGCAATGTAGAGGAAGTCCACAAATATTTGGTTGACCCCATGGAAGACAGATGGAAGGATTTGTTCAAGAACTACATAGTATGATCCAACCATTCTGGAGAGCAATTTGGAACCATGCCCAAAGGGCTATAAAACTGTGCTTACCCTTTGATCCAGCAATACCACTATTAGGTCTGTATCCCAATGAGACCATTAAAAAGGGAAAAGGGCCCACAAGTGCAAAAATATTTATAGCAGCTCTTTTTGCAGTGGCAAAGAATTGGAAACTGATGGGATGCTTATCAACTGGTGAATGGCTGAACAAGCTATAGTATATGAATGTAAGGGAATACGACTGTACTGTAAGAAATGATGAGCAGGTGTATTGCAGAAAAACCTGGGAAGACTTACATGAACTGATGCTGAGTGAAGTGAACAAAACCAAGAGAACATTGTACACAGTAGCAGCAACACTGTGTGATGATCAACTATGATAGACTTAGCTCTTCTCAGCAATACAATGATCCAGGACAGTTCCAAAATACTCATGATGGAAAATGCTATCCACATCCAGAGAAAGAACTATGGAGTCTGAATGCAGAGCGAAGCAGACTATTTTCACTTTTTTCATTTTTGTTTTTTCTTTCTTGTAGTTTTTTCCCTTTCATTGTGATTCTTCTGTCACAGCATGACTAATGTGGAAATATGTTTAACATAACTGTACATGTATAACCTATATTAGATTTCTTGCTGTCTTGGGAAGAGAGGAAGGGAGGGAGGGAGAGAGGGAGAAAACTTAGAACTCAAATCTTATCAAAGAGAATGTTGAAAACTATCTTTACATGTAGTTGGGAAAAAATAAGGTACTATTAAGTAGGGGGAAAAAGAATCGCACACTATGAGAAGTTTTGGATGGACAGCACTGGAAGGAGGCCACATATTGATGAGACCATTGATTCATGGAGAGATCAAAATATGATTAAGCAAAGGCACAGCATTAACATTAACATAAAGGGCCCTATTGTCCTATATACATTGTTTGTACTTAGTTGTTTATACATCTCCCCCCTCCCCTTCTCCCTTCTCCCTTAGACTGTGAGATCCTCTGACTGTAGTTACTGTCTTTTACTTTTCATTATACCCCCAGCACTTAGCACAGTTCCTGGCACATGCTCTTATTGGTCAGTTGTTTTGGTCATGTCCCATTCATTTGGGATTTTCTTGGCAAAGATACTGGAGTGGTTTGCCGTTTCCTTCTCCAGCTCATTTTACAAATGAGGAACTGAGGCAAACACCACAACAACAGCAACAACAACAAAACCCAAATCCTTGCCCAGGGTCACACAGCTGGTTAGTCTCTGAGGCCAGACTCCTGACTCCAGGCCTGGCACTCTATCCACTGTGCCCTTTAGCTGCCTGGAACATAATAAGAGCTTAATGCTTATTGACAACTATAAACTTGGCAAATAATTAATATACATCATTTTGCAAAATGAAGATAAATTCAAATTTCAACCCAAAGTGAAAATAGAACAGATTTCCTTCATGCTCTGATTTCAGAGTGGAAACAAAAGACCATTAGAGAGAAAATATAAAATTGGGTAGAAGCATCTCAGAATGGGGAAAAAAAGACGTGCTTCTAATTGCTCTTTGAAGTTAGACTAAAATGTGTGTTATTTGCTGTAAGGATAAGAAGGTAAGGTTTGGAGCATACATTTCATTTTTACTCAAAGTATACCGCCAGGAGGAAGCCAAAAAAAAATGCTTCATTTAAAAGAAGCTAGCTAATATTGTTATTTGATATGTGGGTTGAGTATGCTATGCTTATATATTTTTTTCTGATCAATAACCAAAACTACCTTGTCTAGACATCTGTCATTCACTGAATGGAATTGAATAAATATTTCTAAAGCACTTATTATGTATGAAGCAATGTGCTACTTGCTGGGCGAAGATGAAAAAATGATATCATTCATGCTATTGGGGATAGGCCTGGAATGTAATATGTTTAACTATAGGATCCTTTCTATGGCTACTCTCTGAACTCATATTGGGACTCACAGGATGGGTCTCTAGAGTGTGGGTGACTGTTAATTCTCTGTCAGTGTTCTAGTTGTGACTCTGAGGGGCTGACTAGGTGGTGCAGTGTCCTGACTGTGAGGGGCACCTGGATGGATAGCCTTTAGGACTGGCCTGTCATCGCATATTTCTAGAACATACACCATGGCTAGATAAGGAGCTGGGAACAGAATTGAATAAGGGGAGGAGAATGGACAAGATTGCATGTAGGAAATTGCATAATTCTTTTAATGTGCACAAGCTTCTCCCTGAACAAAGACTATTCTTAAAAGTATAGTTAATGCCTTATATTTTTACTTCCCAAGCATGTCTAGACGTGCCTTCCTCCCCATGCCCCTTTAACAATGGATAAATTAATGGATTAATAAATTAATGGATAATTAAACAAAACCAACTTACATGGCAACGATGTACATAACATTCTGGGCCCACAATCTTCTATTGCTATAGGAAAAGGAAGGATGTGCATTTCATCATCTGTTCTCCTGGGTCAAAGTTGATTATGATAGTCACTTAGAATTAGGTTTTATTTTTGATATCTTTGTTGTTTACATTATTATAGTTATTGCATATGTTGTTTTCCTACTTCCGTTCGCTTTACTCTGAATCAGGTTATTCAAATGTACTCATATTTCTCTGGATTCCCTATATTCATAATTTCTTGCTGTTCAGTGATATTCCATTTATTCACTACAATTTGTTCAATCATTTCCTGATGGATGGGCACTCACCTTGGTTTCAGCTTTTTTGCTACCGCAAAAAATTCCACTATGAATATTTTGGCATATACAATGCAAAAGAGATGTACATGATGAGTGTGAACAGAATGAAGTATATCACACGTGAGGAATTAATGAAAAGTGCCATAAAAGATGTCTTTAAAGAAATATATGAGTGAAAAAAGTGATGGGCCTATCACATAGTAAGAGTGATGGAAAGTCCACTGATATTCAAATTACATGAAGATAATTTAAGGAAGGCTCCAGCACAGACTCTCTTCCTTTCCACCCTCTTCCCACCCTTGAACATGGTGAATTTATGAGAGGATATGGTTGAGAAGAGGTACAAAGGATTGGCAGGCATGAGTAAGTAGTGTTCTTCATCCATACAGGGAATGCCTGCAAATGTAAAATCACAGATCCATTGCAGTATTGGAAAATGAGTAAACCATTCAGGTAAATAGGTTATCTATTCTTTTCTTCACAACTCTAAGGATTGACATGCCACAACCAAAACCTTCCTCCAGAAACTCATTGCTCTGAAGAGAAGCTAAGAATTTCTTGCTAATGCTCTACCAAAATCTCTTTGATTTTAACTTAAGTCCATTTCCTTCCATTTGGCCTTTCTTTCACCTAATGACAACTTGTCATTTTCCCATGCATGTACTTGAAGTTTACCCTCGTCCCTTTCTTCAGTTAAGAAGCCCCAACTATTTCAATTTCAATAATTACTAATTTTAGTTAACTAATGTTAATAATTATTGCTTCGTGGGATAAAATTTTCATGCTTTTAACGATTCGTCTTTGGACATTCCTCGGCTTACCTATGGCCTTTAAACAAGTATAGTGGCCCAAATTGTCTACCATAAGGTCGTATTTTCTATGCCTATAGTTTTTTAGATTGTACTTATTTTATTAACAAAAAATACTTTTACTAGCAAAAGAATCCTAGTGATAAAAGCACAGGACATTTAAGATAAGGGAAATGACTTGAATGAGGAATTCTAGCATCTAAATGTAACATAATTAAGGCCTGAATACAAAACTTTGAATGAAACCAAATGAATCTCAAAGATCCTAGAGGACACTTATTATGATATTAACTGCATTTATGTTTGTCGTCTAAGAACTTTAGGTATCTTTTAGTTCATTTTCTCAAAAGAAAACAAAAATTGAGCCTTTTAAATTTTTAACTTGCTACTTATTCCATATGATTTTTCATACTTTAACAAAATTATCCTGAATTTCTCAATTAATTTCAATTAACAAATTATTCTAAAACAGATTAATTTGATCTATAACATTGACATGTTAGTCTGGGATCTGTGAAACTCTTCAAAGACTAAAAAAATCATAACTTTTACTCCTGGGATACTTTATAGCACAAATGAACTGGATTATATATTAGGAATTTAATCATATCTGTCTCCATTCTTATAATTCTCCATGTTAAATATGTGTTAATTCCCCTTTGGTAGGCATTTTAGTTCAAGTTACTGAAGAAGTCTGAGCAACAAGTTTTAATAATATGACACTACCTGTAAGTTTGCCTAATTCTATTTGGTTCCCAACTTGCTTCTTACCTCCAGGGACACTAACAGATTAGCATTTCCTATCTCCCTTTCATCAGGAAAACTTGGTCGTTGTGTCAGAGAATGACAGATATAGAAATGAAAGGGAACTTAGAGTTCATTTAGCCCAATTTGCTGAAAAAGAAACTGAGGGCTAGAGAAAAAAGTGATTTGCCTAAGGACTCAGAGTGCTGGGCTTCAAATAGAGGTCTTTCCACTACAAAAGTAGTGGTCTTCTCACTGAATTGTGCTGCTACTTTGTTCAAGTACTCCCATGTAGAAATACTCCCACGTGGTCCTCAGAATCAATGTGCTATTATTACACTTGGTTTCCATGTGTTGCTCCCTTTATAATTACCAGCTCTTATTAACTCTGATATCATTTCATTATGGAACAGATCCATTGAACCCAGGATTAAGAGGTGACAAAAAGATGAAAAATGGCATCTTTCTTAAGATGGTATCTTCCCATCTCCTCTATAGTCTCCTCTTCTACTATTGACTCTGATGATGTAATTAGGGTGGTCTATGTTCCTGGGTCTTGAGTTCCTTCCAAACCTACTCGAAAGAAGGTGGGATGTCCTTCTCCAGGAGACCTACTTGCCATGGGGTGCTGAGCTGCTTCAGATCTACTCCCATTATCCACTTGGGTATATTATGCAAGATCAACACACACACACACATATATATATATATACACACACACACACATATACACACACCCAGGGCTTTATTGTGTGCATTATTGGGATTTAAACGGCATGAAGAATTCACATCATTTGTCAGATTTTTATTTTCAAAAAGAGGAGTTGGATGGATAGGTAGCTAAGTAAACAGCTATATGGCCAGTGGATAGAGTGTAGGAGTTGAAGTCAGGAAGACCCGAGTTCAAATCCTCCTTAAGACAGTACTAGCTATGTGATGCTTGGCAAGTCATTTTACCACTCTATGCCTCAGTTTCTTCATATGTAAAATGGGAATAGAACAATAATAGCACCTGCCTCACAGGGTAGTTGTGAGGATCAGCTGAGTTAACATGTGTAAAGTCCAGTAGAAATGCCAGTTATTATTAATTAAATTAATTTAAATTAATTTAATTTTAAATTAAATCAATTAAAAATAAAGTTAGACAGATAAATGATAGAGCATTTATAAAGCACGTGCTATTGGTGGTCAGGTGGCACAGTGGATAGAGTGCCAGGCCTGGAGTCAGGAAGATTTATCTTTCTGAGTTCAAATCTGGCCCCTGATACATACTGGCTGTGTGATCCTGAACAAGTCACTTAACCTTGTTTGCCTTAGTTTGCTCCTCTGTAAAGTGAGCAGGAAAAGACACATTCCAGTGTCTTTGCCAAGAAAACCCAAATGGGGACATGAAGAGTCAGACACAACTGAACAACAACAAAATATCATGTTCCAAACATTATGCTAAGTACTGGGGATATAAATAAAAGCAAGCAAGTCAATTCTTGCCCTCAAGGAGCTTTCATCTAATTGGGGAGGATCACTCATAAAAGGGAACTGAAAGGAGTATGGAGGTAAATAAGCAATGGCATGATTGGAGATGCCAGGGAAGAAACTAAGGTTGAAGCTGGCCTAGCAAAGAGTGACTACAGAAGCAGAGTCCCATTCTGGGTAGTTCAGGAGTAAAGACATCACACAGAGTAGAATACAGAAAGCAAGAACAAAAAAACATACATATCTTTGGGGCTTGGATAGGGGATTCTGTCAGGGCAAGCATCCCATCTGTTCATGCATGTAAAAATCCCTCTACAAACTTTTAATAATGATTACAATCATTTAGGTTTGTAACTAGTACTTTAAGGTTTATTTTATGTTTTCATAGACATCTTAGAGAGTCAGTTTGGTCATAAAGTTTCAACCACCTGTGGTCAATTTGGTAACAACTCGCTCCAAACTTAGCTCTATGGATTTTTGGATGACAGACGTACATTTCATTGCCAGACCTCTACCCAAAGACTTTTCCGCTTGAAAGGACTGCTAGGAACCATTGTGGTTCAATGGCTTAACTTTTATAAAACTAAGATTAAACTCTTGTGTTGTGATGAGGAATTGGTGCAGGAATTTAATGGTCCTTTAAGCTACACAGTTTAGCTTCAGATATGTGATACCAATCTGTCTCAATATATCCAGTTATCTAGGGACTATCCTTATCTGCTCCAGGATAAGACTGGGATAGTAGAGGGTGGCGCCAGATGATAATTTATGAAGGGAAATACCAAACAATCTATATTGACTTTAAGATTTGTGGTAGTGTTTTTTTTTTGGTAGGGATAAGGGATAGAGATAGTAAGAAGGAATGGTATTTTTAATTTTATTATGCCCAACCTAACTGAATTGAGTATTACCAAGCTGTAGCTAAGGTTTCTAAGTTTCCTAATATTCCATTACCTCTTGTGGAATACTGTAATAAAACTCTGACTGTTGAGTCTCTACATAAACCAACACAGAGATCCATAAGGCCATGCTAGGTATTTGTGAGGGCCTACTTCATATTACTGTAGTACTTAAGAATGGTTTCTGAACAATAGAAGCCTCCACTGTAACATTCTGAAACTATCTTTGGTGCCTGAGAGTTTCCATACTGGGTTTTGTATAGCATGTTTTAGTTTATCAACTATTCCTGGATCATCTTGTCAAGAAAGGAAAAATCCTGAATTGTTATAATTCCACTTCAGACATAAAATGAATTAAATTCTAATTTTCTATTGAATATATTTCAGATCACAAACAATGGTATTTTTCTTAGAACAATCACATTTTTGTCTGAATGGTCAAATTCAGAAATGCAAAATTTGTGTGTTATATGCATAGATAATACACAGACTATCCAGTACTCAAAATTGATTTGAGGATGTTTTTGGCATTCACAATAACTTAATTAATGATTCCAATATAGTCACTTCATCCTTTTCAGCTATCGTAAAATATACTATTGAGTATGTAAGTAGTTTTACTCACATGATCAAAGGAATGATTGTCTACTTTAAAAGAGTAAAACAAAATTAAGCTTGAAATTTTTGCTCCCAGGAATGGCAATTTTAAAACCAAAAAGCAATGAGTAATGGTGGTATTTTGGCATTCAGATTCACTTATACTGGTTATATATAAGAAGGCCTAATTATTTTGTTGAGCCTATGGTCTCTTCACTGTGGGTATTCCTTCCATCTGGGTCAATTACATAGCACCCACACTTTCTTATTCTGGGTATTTCTTGTCTGCCTTCCTTTACAGATTCTCCATTATGCCGGAGCCCTTCCTGAACATGTTTTCACATTTGTTGGATACCAGAGCAGCACTTGAACTTTCTATTAATGTTTTGCTCCTTCCTATATGACTGGCCCATATCCTCTTCTGATCATGTATTTTTTTGAATGGTGTTCCTTGTGATTCTACTTGCATAGGTCATCATTGTAAATATGCTGCAGCCTACTTATACCACCATGTTTTTTTCCATTGCCCATTGGGTCATCTGCAACTTTGATTTTTTTAAGAGATGGTAGTGTTGTAAGATTCATAACCACATAGCATACCTGAGACAACATTTGTTTGGTCCTGTGTTTATATACATTGTTTTATCTCACTTTCACTGAATATTTGACCTCGGTAATAAAAATTTTATATTAGAAACATATTAATTTGTTCACTACCTCAACTTCGAGTCATCAACAAGAATTTATTAAGCACCTACTGTGTGCTGGGCACTGTGGTAAGCACAGACGATACAAAGAAAACAAGGAAACGGACTTTGCTCTCAAGTAGCTCAAAATCTAATGAAGAAGATAACATGTAAACAACTATCTACAAACAAGATACATAGGAGATAAATTGGAAAGGGAAGGTGCCAAGGTTAAGGAGGGTGAGGAAAGGACTCTTGGAGAAAATGGGACTTGAATGGATTCTTGGAGGAAGCCAAGGTTGATATGAGGCAGAGATGATGAGAAAGAGTTTCAGGTATGGGTGACAGCCAATGAAAATGTCTGGAGTTGAAAGATGGAGTGAAAAGAATGGCAGTAAGTGAATTATTGCCCAAGTCACAATTTTTGTTCCAAAGTACAAAATAGTTTGTAGTAGCATGATGGAAAGAGAGTGGGAAAGCAGAAGACATGGGTTACGAGTTCCAGGGGTGGAGCCAAGATGGTGGCTGGAAAGCAAGGACTTGCATGAGCTCCCAACCACGTCCCTCCAAAAACCTATAAAAAATGGCTCTGAACAAATTCTAGAACTGCAGAACCCACAAAATAGCAGAGGGAAGCAGGGATCCGGCCCAGGACAGCCTGGATGGTCACCGAATGAGGTCTGTTGTGCCCATGGGAGGCAGCAGGACCAGCCAGAATAGGAGCCAGACAGAACAGGCTCTAGCACCCTGAATCAGTTTGCTGTGCAGTTACCAGACTTTTCAACCCACAAACACCAAAGACAACAGAAAAGGTTAGTGGGAAAAGCTGCAGGGGAGAGAGTTCATGGTTTGGCCACTGCCCCAGGGGCAGCGAGGGAGGTGCAGCTACAAAACTACAGCTGCAGTTACTTCTGGCCCCAGGCCCACGTGGTGGGAGGAATTAAGTGGTGGATCAGAGCAGGAGTGCAGAACCTGCTGAAGATTTGCCAGGTCCAGATTGGTGGTTCTTGAGGGAGGAGGAGTGCGGGTGTGGCAGAGCTGGCTGTATAGAAATAGCTCTGAAATCAACAGCACATCCCCTCAAGCTTGGAGCAAAGTACTCTTTGCTCTACAAGCAGTCATACCCCCGACGAAAAACTCAAGGGTCAAGTAAGTTGGCTGGGAACATGGCCAGGCAGTGAAAATGCGCCCAGATTCAGTCTCAGACTTCGGAATCTTTCTTTTGTGACAAAGAAGACCAAAACATACAGCCTGAAGAAGTCAACAAAGTGCAAGAGCCTACACCAAAAGCCTCCAAGAAAAACATGAACTGGTCTCAGGCCATGGAAGAGCTCAAAAAGGAGTTAGAAAAGCAAGTTAGAGAAGTAGAGGAAAAATTGGGAAGAGAAATGAGAATGATGCGAGAAAACCATGAAAAACAAGTCAATGACTTGCTAAAGGAGATCCAAAAAATACCGAAAAATACACTGAAGAAAACAACACCTTAAAAAATAGACTAACTCAAATGGCAAAAGAGCTCCAAAAAGCCAATGAGGAGAAGAATGCCTTGAAAGGCAGAATTACCCAAATGGAAAAGGAGGTCCAAAAGACCACTGAAGAAAATACTACTTTAAAAATTAGATTGGAGCAAGTGGAAGCTAGTGACTTTATGAGAAATGAAGATATTATAAAACAGAACCAAAGGAATGAAAAAATGGAAGATAATGTGAAATATCTCATTGGAAAAACCACTGACCTGGAAAATAGATCCAGGAGAGATAATTTAAAAATTATTGGACTACCTGAAAGCCATGATCAAAAAAAGAGCCTAGATATCATCTTTCAAGAAATTATCAAGGAGAATTGCCCTGATATTCTAGGGCCAGAGGGTAAAATAGAAATTGAAAGAATCCACAGATAGCCTCCTCAAATAGATCCCAGAAAGAAAACTCCTAGGAACATTGTCTCCAAATTCCAAGGCTCCCAGGTCAAGGAGAAAATACTGCAAGCAACCAGAAAGAAACAATTTGAATACTGAGGAAAAATAATTAGGATAACACAGGATTTGGCAGCTTCCACATTAAAGGACAGAAGGGGTTGGAATATGATATTCCGGAGGTCAATGGAGCTAGGATTAAAACCAAGAATCACCTACCCATCAAAACTGAGTATCATGTTCCAAGGCAAAATATGGATTTTCTATAAAATAGAGGACTTTCAAGCTTTCTCATTGAAAAGACCAGAGCTGAATAGAAAATTTGCCTTTCAAACACAACAATCAAGAGAAGCATGAAAAGGTAAACAAGAAAGACAAATCATAAGGGACCCACTAAAGTTGAACTGTTTTGTTTACATTCCTACATAGAAAGATGATGTATATGATTCATGAGACCTCAATATCATAGTAGCTGAAAGGAATATGCATATATATATATATATGTGTATACATATATATATATACATATGCATGTATCTATGTATGTATATGTGTAGAGATATACACACACACACACACACACACACACACACACACACACAAAGGGCACAGGGTGAGTTGAATATGAAGGGATGATATCTAAAAAAATAAAATCAATTTAATGGATAAGAGAGGAATATATTGAGAGAGGGAGAAAGGAAGAGATAGAATGGGGTAAATTATCTCGCATAGAAGTGGCAAGGGGGCGGGGGGGGGGGATGAGTAAATCTTGCTCTCATTGGATTTGACCTGAGGAGGGAATACCATACACACTCAATTGGGTATCTGACCCCACAGGAAAGAAGGAGGAAGAAGATAAAAAAGGGAGGATGATAGAAGGGAGGGCAGATGGGGGGGGGAGGTAATCAAAAACAAACATTTTCGAAAAGGGGCAGGGTCAAGGGAGGAAATTCAATAAAGGGGGATAGGTTAGGAAGGAGCAAAACATAGCTAATCTTTCACAACATGAGTGTTGTGGAAGGGTTTTACATAACGACATGCATGTGGCCTATGTTGAATTGCTTGCCTTCTTAGGGAGGGTGGGTGGGGAGGGAAGAGGGGAGAGAATGTGGAACTCAAAGTTTTAAAAACAGATGTTCAAAAACAAAAAAAAAAGTTTTTTGCATGCAACTAGGAAATAAGATACACAGGCAATGGGGCATAGAAATTTATCTTGCCCTACAAGAGAAGAAGGGAAAGGGGGATGGGAAGGGAGTGGGGTGACAGATGGGAGGGCTGACGGGGGAAAGGGGCAACCAGAATATACGTCATCTTGGGGTGGGGGGAGGGTAGAGATGGGGAAAAAAATTTGTTATTCAAACTTTTGTGAAAATCAATGCTGAAAACTAAATATATTAAATAAATTTAAAGAATATTAAAAAAAAGAAGACATGGGTTACATCCCTAGCTCTGCTCCTAACTAGCTTAGTGTCCTTGGGCACTTTATCTGCCTGAATACTGGTTTCTCCATTGATAAAATGAGGGAGCTAGACTAGATGATTTAAAGCTTCTTTACAGATCTAACCTTTCATGACTCTATTTTAAAATGGCCTTAAATTCTATTTGAGAATGGTTTCTGTTCAAAGAACAAACACACTTCTTTGACTTAACTACTAGTTGGAACAATGAAAGGTACAGAACTAAATTCATTTTAAGTAAAGTATTTGATTTAACATGAAAATTCCTGGAAATTTTAGACTCAAACACAACAAT
Organism: Trichosurus vulpecula; assembly: GCF_011100635.1. Taxonomy (NCBI): domain Eukaryota; kingdom Metazoa; phylum Chordata; class Mammalia; order Diprotodontia; family Phalangeridae; genus Trichosurus; species Trichosurus vulpecula. The sequence continues at coordinate 495,166,049 of NC_050573.1, forward strand.
AACATCCAGGTATCCAATTTTGGCATTGTCTTGATTCTCTGAGGTGGAAGTTCAGTAGGCCTGCATTCACCCCCTACAAAGCATTCAGAAAGCTCCAGGAACACATTATAATTTGTGCACAACCAGTAGCACTCAGCAAATAGCAACACAGGTCTATAATTTCTTTGTGCCTTTAGCTACATTTTTAAGTTGAAACTATATTTCTTTCTTTGGCCAGGACCCCATAAGGCTGTATAGATTTGGGCAGAGAAAATCCACTTTATTTGCTAGTCTAAGGCCATGGTAGCACAAACTCTCCCCTCCAATATGTACTTCCTGCTACTGTTAGACTAATCTCCGCAGGTAGCGATGGTCAGTTCAGTCCTCGGTGGGTTCCTATTTTCTTTTGGGTAGAGTCCAAATTCATTTATTTGATATTCAGACCCTATCACAATCCTTGCCTTTTCAAACTCCTTTCACATTGTTCTCCATGGACTCTATGATTTAACAAGACTGAATAATCTTTGTTACCTAAATATTTGCTATACTTTCCTCCTTACATGCCTTTTCTCATGCTGTTCTCTATACCTGGAATCTCCTGCCTCCACTTCTTTTTCTCTTGAATCCTGAACCATCTTTAAAACACCACTCAAACCCCACATATTCCAGCAAGGCTTCTCTCATCCCCCTCTAATAACTCTCCATGACTTTACTATCTCTAATGCACTTACGTAATGCATATTATAATTACCTGTACTTATGTCAGTTATGTTATATGACTGTGAGTCATGGAATGCCACAATCTCCATGGAGAAGCCTGTAGTGGGTGGGAGGAGGCTGCAACACTTTATCAACCAAGAATTGGGCAAGAGAAATAGCATAAAGGATATCATTAGAGAGATGGCTGACCACAAAAGGAGGTGGGCTAATCATGTGTCATCAGTGAGGGATAACCACATGCAACAGCATTATCTATGCTGTTGTTGTTCATCCTTCATACTTCTTTTTTCCTTTCTTCTCAAGACATTTTATGTTTTTTAAGGTCTACCCTGACTTTTTAATTTTTTTTTTTAAAGTTTTGAGTTCCAAATTATATCCCTTCCTCCCCTTCCCTCTCCCCGAGAGAGTAAGCAATCAGATAAAGGTTACACGTGCACTTAGGTAAAACATTTCCATATTAGTAATTTTGTACAAAGAGAGTTGAATAAAAGAAAAAAGCAAAAGAAAGAAAGTGAAAAAATAGCAAGCTTCAGTCTGTATTCAATCAATATCAGTTCTTTTTCTGGAGGCAGATTGTATACATCCTTTGGGATTGCCTTGGATCATTTTATTGTTGAGAATAGCTAAGTCATTCACAATTCTTCATCGAACAATATTGCTGTTACTGTTTATAATGTTCTCCTGGTTCTGTTCACTTCACTATGCATCAGTTCATGTAAGTCTTTCCAGGTTTTTTCTGAAATGCTCCTGCTCATCATTTCTTAGAGCACAATCATATTCCAATCCAATCATATACCACAGCTTGTTTAGCCATTCCTAAATTGATGGGCATCTCTTTGATTTCCAATTCTTAGCTACCACAAAAAGAGCTACTATAAATATTTTTGCACAAAAAGTACATTTCTCTTTTTGTGGATGTCTTTGGGATATAGACCTAGCAGTGCTATTGCTGGATCAAAGAGTATGCACAGTTTTAAAGGCCTCTCCAGAATGGTTGGATCAGTTCACATCTCCAATAATGCATTATTGTCCCGGTTTTCCCACATCCCCTCCAACATGCAACATTTTCCTTTTTTTGTCATATTAGCCACTCTGATAGGTGTGAGGTGGCACCTCAGAATTGTTTTAATTTGCATTCTTCCAATCAAAAGTGATTTAGAGCATTTTTTCATATGACTATACATAGCTTTGATTTCTTTGTCTGAAAACTGCCTGTTCATATCCTTTGACCATTATCAATTGGGGAATAACTTGTATTTTTATAGTTTGACTCAGTTCTCTATATTTTTGAGAAATGAGGCCTTTATCAGACATATTTGTTGCAAACCACCCCTCCCTTGCCAGTTTTCTGCTTTCCTTATAATTTTGGGTACATTCGTTTTGTTTGTCCTAAAACTTTGTAATTTTATGTAATCAAAATTATTTATTTTACATTTTGCAATGCTCTTTGTATCTTCTTTGGTCCTAAATTCTTCCCTTATCCACAAATCTGACAGATAAACTATTCCATGCTCTCTTAATTTGTTTTTGGTATCACTCATTATGTGTAAATCATGTAACCCATTTTGGCCTTCCCTTGCTTATACATTATAAGTTGTTGGTCTATACCTAGTTTCTGTCATACTGTTTTCCAGTTTTCCCAGCAGTTTTTGTCAAATACTGAGTTTTTGTTCCAAAAGCTTAGATCTTTGGGTTTATTATATATTCAGTTACTATCGTCATTTACTATAATGTAATGTGTACCTACTCTAGTCCACTGATCTAGTACTCTATTTCTTGGTCCAATACCAGATTGTTTTGATAATTACTGCTTTATAATACAGTTTTAGATCTGATATGACTTGAACAATTTCTTTTGCATTTTTTTCACCGATTTCCTTGATATCCTTGAGCTTTTGTTCTTCCAGATGAATTTTGTTATTTTTTCCTAGCTTTATAAAATTATTTTTGATAGTTTGATTGATATTGTACTGAATAAATAGATTAATTTAGGTAGAATTGTCATTTTCATTATATTGACCTGGCATATGCATGAGCAATTAATATTTTCTCTGTTGTTTAGATCTGACTATTTTTGTGTGTAAAGTGTTTTATGGTTATGTTCATATAGTTCCTGGTTTTGTCTTGGCAGAAAGACTCGCAAGTATGCCATATTGTCTACAGTTATTTTAAATGAAATTTCTCTATCTCTTGCTGCTGGACTTTGTTGGTAATATATAGAAATGCTGATGATTTATGTGGGCTTATTTTGTATCCTGCAACTTTTCTACACTTGTTAATAATTTCAAGTAGCTTTTTAGTTCATTCTCTAGGATTTTCCAAGTATAACATTGTATCGTCTGCAAAGAGTGATAATTTTGTTTCCTCGTTACGCATTCTAATTCCTTTAATTTTTTTCTTCTCTTATTGCTATAGCTAACATTTCTAGTACAATATTAAATAATAGAGGTGATAATGAGCATCCATGCTTCTCCCTTGATTTTATTGGGAAGGCTTCTACATTATCCCCATTACAGCTAATGCTTGCTGATGGTTTTAGATAAATATTGCTTATCATTTTAAGGTAAGCTCCATTTATACCTATGCTAGCTAGTGTTTTTAATAGGAATGAGTGCTGTATTTTGGCAAAGGCTTTTACTGCATCTATTGAGATAATCATATGATTTCTGTTGGTTTTGTTATTGATATAGTCGATTATGCTGGTAGTTTTCCTAATTTTGAACCAGCCTTGCATTCCTGCTATAAATTCCACCTGGTCATAGTGTATGATCTTTGTGATTTAAAATTTTCATATCAATATCCATTCAGAAAATTGGTTTATAATCTTCTTTCTCCGTTTTGGCTTTTCCTGGTCAGATTATCAGCACTGTAGTTGTGTTGTAAAAGTTGTGTTGTGTAGGATTCCTTCTTTGCCTATTTTTCTAAATAGTTTATCTAGTTCTGGGATTAAGTGTTCTTATATTTTTTGGTAGAATTTGCTTATAAATGCATCTGGTCGTGGGAATTTTTTCTTAGGAACTTCACTGAAGGCTTGTTCAATTTCTTTTTCTAAGATTAGGTTAAGAATTTTTTTTTTCTGTTAATCTGGGTAATTTATATTCTTGTAGATATTCATCCATTTCATTTAGATTGTCAAATTTATTGGCATATAACTGGGCAAAATAGCTCCTAACAGTTGTCTTAATTTCCTTTTCATTGGTGGTGAATTCATCCCTTTCGTTTTTGATACTAATTTGGGTTTCTTCTTTCCTTTTTAAAAATCAAATTATCCAATGGTTTAGCTATTTTATTTTTTCATAAAACCAGCTTCTAGTTTTATTTATCAGTTCAATGGTTTTCTTACTTTCAATTTTATTAATCTCTCCTTTGATTTTCAAGATTTCTAATTTGGTATTTAATTGGGGATTGTAAACATTTTTCTAGTTTTTTTTTTAGTTGCATGCCCAATTCACTGATCTACTTTTTCTTTATTTTATTGATACAAGCAATTAGAGATATAGAATTTCCCCTAAGTACCACCTTGGCTGCATCCAATACATTTTGGTATGTTGTCACATTGTTGTTATTTTCTTTAATAAAATTATCGATTGTTTCTATGATTTGTTCTTTGGCCCACTTGATTTTTAGGTTTAGATTATTTAATTTCCAATTAATTTTTAATCTCTCTTTCCATTGTCCATTACTGAATGTAATTTTATTGCACTATGATCTGAAAAGGATGTGTTTACTATTTCTGCTTTTTTTTGCATTTGCTTGTGAGGTTTTTGATTTCCTAGTATATGGTTAATTTTTGTGTAGGTGCCAAACACTGAAGAGAAAAGGTATATTCCTTTCTATTGCCATTCAACTTTCTCCAGAGATCTATCATAACTAACTTTTACAGAATTTTATTCAACCCCTTAACTTCTTTCTTATTTATTTTTGGTTAGATTTATCTAGTTTTGAGAGGGGAAAATTGAGATTCCCCACTAGTATAGTTTTATTATCTATTTCCTCCTGTAACTCATTCAACTTCTCCCTCAAAAATTTAGACACTATACAATTTGGTACATGTATGTTTAATATTGTTATAACTTCATTGTCTATGGTACCATTCAGCAAGATATAGTTTCCATCTATATTTCTTTTAATTAGATTGATTTTTGATTTTGCTTTACCTTGGGTCATGATTGCTACCCCTGCTTTTTTTTTTTTTTTTTGCTTCAGCTGAAGCATAAAAGATTCTGCTTCAGCCCCTTACCTTCATCATATGTGTATCTCTCTGCTTCAGATGTGATTCTTTTAAATAACATATTGTAGGATTCTGATTTTTAATCTATTCTGCTATCCACTTCTGTTTTATGGGTGAGTTCATCCCATTCACATTTGTAGCTATGATAACTTTGTATTTCCCTCCATGTTATTTTTCTCTTGTTTATCCTCTTCTCCCTTACCCTCCACCCTTTCTTTCCTCACAAGTGTTTACTTCTGATCACCACCTTCCCCAATCTACCATCTCTTTTATCAGTCCCTCCCTTTCCCTTCTATTATCCCCATACTTTTTTACTTCATTGTAGAGCAAGATAAATTTCTATATCCAATTGAATGTATATATTATTCTCTCTTTAAGCCAACTTTGATGACAGTAAGGTTTATGCTTTGCCCCTCACCCCTCTCCCCATCATAGCTCCCCTCCATTATAATAGCCTTTTCATGCCTCTTTTATGTGAGATAATTTACCCCATTCAATCTCTCCCCTTCTTTTTTCAGTGCAATTTTCCTTTTTGCCATGTTATTTTGTTTTGGGGTGCCATCCCATCAATGTTACTTTATATCCACACCCTCTGTCTACATCCTTCTAATCACTCTTTAGTAATGAAGTTTTTAAGAGTTACAAATATTATCTTGCCATATAGAAATATAAACAATTTAACCTTATTGAATTTCTTATGTTTTCTCTTTTTCATTTCTTTTTTACCTTTTTATGTTTTCTTTTAGTCTTGTATTTGGAGATCAAATTTTTTATTCAGCTCTGGTCTTCTAATTAGGAGTGCTTGAAAGTCCCCTATTTGTTAAATGTCCATTTTTTCCCCTGAAAGATTATATTCAATTTTGCTGGGTAGGGACTCTTGGTTGTTATCCTAACTTTTTGCCTTCTGTTACATCATATTCCAAGCCCTCCAGTTCTTTAATGTGGAGGCTGCCAAATCCTGTGTAATCATGACTGTAGCTCCATGATATTTGAATCATTTCTTTTTGATTGCTTGAAATCCTTTCTCCTTGACCATGATATTCCTGGAAGTTTTTGTTTTAGGATCCCTTTCAGGTGATGATTGGTGTGTTCTTTCAATTTCTATTTTTTCCTTCTGCTTCTAATATATCAGGGCAGTTTTCTTTGATAATTTCTTGAAAGACGTTGTCCAGGCTTTTTTTTTTCTTCTTTTGATCATGTCTTTCATGTAGTCCAAAAATTCTTATATTATCTCTCTTGGATCTGTTTTCTAGGTCAGTTGTTTTTCCAAAGAGAAATTTCATATTTTCTTCAATTTTTTTACTTTTTTGATTTTGCTTTATCATATCTTGATGTCTCAGAGTGATTAGTTTCCACTAATTTTTAAGGAACTATTTTCTTCTGTGAGCCTTTCTCCTTCCTTTTCCATTTGGCCAATTCTATTTGGGGGGGGGGAGTTATTTTCCTCAGTAAATTTTTGTATATCTTTTCCCATGCTATTGACTCTTTCTTCATGATTTTCTTGCATCACTCTCATTTCTTTTCTGGAATTTTTCTTCTACTTCTGTAATTTGCCTCTTAAAATGTTTTTTAAGCTCTTCCAGGAATTCTTTTTGGGCCTGACACCAAATTACGTTTTTCTTTGAGGCTTCACATGTAGCTATTTTGACACTATTGTTCCCTTCTACTTTCATGCCTAGATCCTGCTTATTGCCATAGTAACTTCCTATAGTCAAGCTCTCTCTCTCTCTCTTTTTTTTTTCCTTATTTTTTCCTGCCTTTTTTTGTGATGGTGTTTTTATGTGAGAGTTGGGCTCTAGTTTTGCATTGTCTCCAACTTTTTGTGCTGGGGCTTTAGGTCTTACTGCTGGTTTTTGGTGGGCTTTGGGGCTTAGCTGCTTGCTTTCTCTAGAAGGTAGGCTTCCCTTCTGGCTTGTACTATGGGCTGGGGCCTCTCTGTTGGCCTCTCCTAGGTGTGGGGTTTAGCTTCTGGCCTACTCCAGGGGTGGGGACTTGCTGCTGGGTTGCTATGGTAACAGAGTCTTTCTAGTGGCTGGTCCTGGAGGAGTATTTTGTTGGTGATGCTATGGAAATAGGGTCTCTCTGCTGGTAGACCCCATGGGCAGGGTCTCACTGTTGGCCATCCCCAGGGTGGGGCTTCACTCCTAGTCAGCAATAGGGCCAGGTCAAGGCCTTACTGGTGGCTTGTGCTGGGGATGTGGGTCCCTGGGGTGGGGCCTCGCTGAACTGCACAGACTACTCACTTGCCTAAGGGCTGCTGTTTTTCAGGAAGATGGAGCCTTGCTGGTTGGTTGCCCCAGGTCTGAAGCCCTGCTGCAGGCCCCCTGCTGTGAGGCTGGCTGCTGCTGCTGCTGCTGCTGCTCCTCTTAGACCTCACTCCCCTCCCACCCCAGTGAGACAGACCTTTCCTGCTGGCCTGGTAAGCTGTTTCCCTGCTCCTAGATCAATTTTTGTAGTTGTTTGGAGGGGACTTGGGGAAGACTGCAGAGGGTTCCTTCCTTGCTCTGCCATTTTGGTACCAGAAATCCATTTCTTTATCCTTCGTTCTTGAAGGGGACCAATGCATCATGAGAATGATGTCTTGACTTGTGCATAAATTGGATTTAAGTGAGGTAGAGCTATGCAAAGTTGTCACTTTGTCCTCTCCTCCTCTCACTCTCTCCTCCAAAACAATGTAGAGAGAGAGGAAGGCCCTTAGCACATTAGGTAGAATTGCTATGGAGGATTTAAAAACACAGATAGTAGTTTCTCAGCATGAGAGGACACAGATACGTTGTGTTCTGTGTCTGCTGGATGCAATAGAGACACATTAATGAGGCTGCATAAAATTCAGTGAAGTGGTTTGTTTCCATACTGATATAATGTTATGGAGATTCCAACGCATTTATATCAGACATGGGACTTAAACATAGATATTGTAGGTTTGTTTGACTCAGAGCAGTCTTTTGGTAGGTTAGATCCAATACTAGAATGTAATTAGATACCTGTAGGTCATTCAGCAGTAAAAGATTTGATGATCAGTCTCTTTTCAATTGTGTCCACTCCTTTTGGGGTTTTCTTGGCAAAGAATTGTTTGCCATTTCCTTCTCCAGCTCATTTTATAAGAGGAGAAAACTGAGGCAAACAGGGTGAAGTGACTTGCCCAGGGTCACACACGAGTAAGTGTCTGAGGCCAGATTTGAACTCAGGAAGATGAGTCTTCTCAACTCCAGGCCTGGTGCTCTGTGCACTATGGCTGGCCACCTAGCTGGCCCAAAAAAGAGGTTTACTTAGCCATAAAAGGGAAAGGATGATCAATAAGGACATGTAGTAGAGACACCACCGACTTAGTTGACTGCAGTTCCCCTGTCTCTGGGTTGCCCAGGGTGGTCTATCAGCCATCTATCAAAGAGAAGCTGGAGCTCACTGGGGCTTTTTAACTCAGGAAAGCAGGAAATGACATCATCAGCCTGGCCTTTAGTCCTCTGAGCCAATTAAGTTTTGAGGATGGTTTTAGTAAGTTTTAGTAGTTTTAGTTTTCTTTAGGAAAAGAACCAGCCCAGTCCACCTGGTGGAAGATAATGATGGATTTTACTCCTATTATACCATGTTTTCCTGGCCCTGATGCCAGCTTTCCAAGGTCAGAGATACATCACCCCATGCTGCTTCCACAGAGATCATTTAGTAAATGTTTGTGGAAATGAATCAAATAATCTTCAATTTCTAACTTTCAGAGTTCCCAGCCCCATCATTCTTTGAGTTCATCCCATACATTTCCATTCTGTCAAACTTAAATTTCAACTCTTCTTTAGAAAGCAATCTGTCAATTTCAATCTAACACATGCTATATATTTTTTTTTGTTTCCCAATTGCAGAAATTTTATACTGAGGCACAATTTATTCTGGACAGGAGCATACTGTCACGTTATATTAAAAGGCAGTAAGGTTGGGGTATATTGGGAGATTCATTGTTCTAGAGAGAACTTGGACAAAGCCATATGGAGTAGGGGATAATTTTCTCTTGTAAATGTTTCTTTCTGAAATTTACCTATTGCCTTCCCTTTCCATTTCCTCTAGTTCTTCATAGTCATCAACCTAATAGTACCTTACATTTATATAAAACTTTGCAAAGTACTTTCAAAAACACAGTCTAAAAACCTTAGGAGGTACGCAGGTCAGCTATACCCTCCTTTTGTTGATGAGGAAACTGGAATTCAGACTGACGAAGTGATTTGTCAAAGGTCATGTCTAATAAGGGGTAGAGCTGGGATTAGCACCCAGGTCTTCTCAGTCATAGTGCAGGGTTTGAGTTTCTTTACCATCTCAACCCTTCTCCTTAGATTTCCCATGTCTTCTGCAGGAAAGTGAAACTGTTAAGGTGTTCAGTGCCTGCAAAAATCTAATGGTATGAAAGAGGGGTGGGTGGTTATAGAGGGTTGCAGAAACTTGAAAGAAAGCCAGCATGATATAATTTCATACTGGGAATCCATCACTATGGCAACAAAGAGGAGATTTTGAAAAATAAGGTTCACTATTTTAAAAAATAGGGGGGAAAAGAGTATTGGGGGAAAAAAATCTCACCCTTTTGTTTTATTACCAAGTGAACCTGTTTGTTTATTCCAAGTGCCCAAACCCAGAGACCAGTTCCCAAGAGACATTCTTGTAGCTATCATGTCTTAATTTTGTTTGTATGCAGTGAAACCACAGTAAGAAAATATTTCTTGTCATATTGACTTTGGTGACAATAATAAAGACAGTACATCTTTTAGGTTTTTAAGTTTGGAAGGAAATAGTATAATCATTTTAAAAACCTTCAGAACAGATAAAATTATATTTTTGACAGAAGAATAATCTGTGAAGATAATCATTGTACCTGTCATATTTTGTTTTGAGAAATACAATGTAGGCAGGAAAGGACAATACATAACCATCTTCATTTGAAAAAAAATTCTCTTTTAGTAGGTATTTAACATATTATTGCTTTAGAACAGGAGTTCTTAATCTGGAGTCTGCATCCTGCTTGGGAATTGGATTTCAAGGGGTCCATGAATTTTTTGAAATAATATTTTAATAAATATATTTTCATATAATCAGTTTCCTTTGTAGTCACATGTACTGTATTCATTCAGAAACATTATTCTGAGAACAGGTTCATAGACTTTCCCAGACTATCAAAGAGGATCTATGACGTAAGAAAGGTTAAGAATTCCTGATTTAGAGCTAAGAAAAAAATGCCCACGTTAAAAAAAAACTAAAATTAAAATAAAGAAACTCAATGCCACACAACAGAACTTGAGTAGGTCAACTTTGAAAAGAAAGAAAATCAGATGTCAGATCTACGTTCTCAGCTGTGTTTAAAGAAAATGAGATTAAGTCTTGTGACTTGTTTAATTATGGTGCTCCGGGAGATTAGTCCTAGAAATCTATAGGTAAATAGCAAGCTCTGTGGCCCCAAATTGTAAGAAGACCACTATAAACTGATTGTCTTCTCTGTTCAAAGTAGCTTGGGCCTAGTCTTCTTCCTATCTAATTAATTCTTCATATTACCTCATGTTCTTTTGAGGCCAATTTCTCAGCTTTCGTTAATAGGAACATATTATAGTTATATGAAAATGAAAATTTGTCTCAATACTTTTAAGCACAGAAGGCAACTTTGCAATTGTTTTTTCATAATTTTGAGGCCCATCAGATTTGTATTTAGCTTATAAAATTTATACTCGTCTAAATCAAATTGACTGTAAAGTATTAAAATTCACTGTATACACTGAGAAGTCACTGATAAAACTGCCCTCTGAGCATTTGTATCTTCCCACAGTATAGAATTCAAGCCTAACACAGGCCCCCAAATAGTTAGTGATGCAAACCTAGTTGGTCCACAGCAGATGGTTCACAAAAATATGTCATTGACTGGTTATTGATGTTGGTTGTTGCTCATAAGGCAAGAAGATGAACATTTTCCTCAAAAAACACACTAAATCCTCCTAGAGATAGTGAAATAGAATGTGTGTGTGTGTTTATGAGTAGAATGTCCTTATGTGTGACATAACTGAGGAAATGTTTTGTTTGTAAAAAGCACTTACCCTCACAGTATGCAGAAAATGACTTTCTGCAAACCATCCTTTCAGGAGAACATACATATGAGCCATCATGTGCATAAAAGCATGATTTGCTGGCCCTCCTAAGAGATAGGAAAATGTTCCCTTTCAAGGTTAACAAAAAGGTCTTTGTCAGCATTTCCCTGCTATTAGACTGCCAAACAGTCTTTGAGAGACTGTAAACCAGTGTTCCTAGCCTGGGGTCCATGAATTTCATAGGATCTGTGAACTTTAAAGGAGAAAAAAGTTTATCTTTATTTGAATAGTCTTTGTAATCCTATATATTCTATGCATTTAAAAACTTAATCTAAAAAGGGGTTCATAGGCCTCACCAGACTACCAAAGTAATGCATGACACCCAGAAAAAGATCAGAACCCTTGCTATAGACAAGGGGTTTTGTTCATAGAATGCTACCATTGAGCATGTAAGCTTATAGTGTGTCAACTGAGCTGATTCAGTATACTTCTGTTTGTCTGTCATTTCAGTCATGTCCAACTCTTTGTGACCCCTTTTGGTGTTTTCTTGGCAAAGATACTGGAGTGGTTTGCCATTTCCTTCTCCAGTGCATTCCACAGAGGCGAATAGGGTTGAGTGACTTGTGCAGGGTCACATAACTAATAAGTGTCTGAGACTGGATTTGAACTCACAAAAATGAGTCTTCCTGACTCCAAGCCCAGTGCTCTATCCCCAGCATCACCTAGCTACCCTGATTTGGTATACTTCTTTCACAGCTCTCTAAATCATTCTCTATATCATTCCTTACAGAGGGTATCTCAAACCTTCCTTTCTCTCCTCATGCTTCCTGCACTTCTTCCTTCCCATTCTCACTCACCTGAGGACTTTGTCTCTTACTTTATTAAGAAAATCAAGGATTTTTCAAAGAGCTCGCTCTTCTACCTTTGCATCATACTTTACTTTCACCTCTTTTCCCTCAGTTTCTGATGACTTAAGTAGCTTTCATCCTTATCAAGACCAATCACTCTACGTGTCTTTGATCATACAACTTCTCATCTTCTGTAGCAAATGCTCCCTCAATAGTCCCTTTCTTTAACGTTCAATCTCTCCCTGTCTACTAGGGTTTTTCCATTGCCTTCCAACATTCCCAAGTCTCCCTCAGTTTTAAAAACACCCTTCACTAGACCCTATTATCTTTTCAAGCTGTTGTCCTATATCTCATCTTCCTTTCTCAGCCAAGCTCCTAGAAAAAGCTATTTATATTCATTAATGCCACTTCTTTTCTCAATATCTCCTTAATCCTTTACTGTCTGGCTTCTGACCTTACCAGTTAACTGAAGCTGCTCTTTCCAAAGTTATCAGTGATCTCTTTATTGCCAAATCTGATGTTCTTTTGTTCAGTCCTCATTTTCCTTGACTTCTGGGCTGCATTTGAAACTCTTGATAATCTCTCCCTCCTACCTTCTCCTCTCAGGTTCTTCATGACTTTACTCTCTCCTATTTCTCCTCTTAACAGCCTTTTTTTGTTGACTCATCATCTCTATTGTGCTCCCTAACCATGAGTGTTCCCTTAGACTCTGTTCTGAAGTCTCTCCTTTGCTTTCTCTAGACTGTCTTTTGGTGACCTCATCAGTTCCTGTGCTTTTAATCATTGTTTCTATGAAGCTGACTTACCTATCACTACATCCAGCTCTGGGCATGCTCTTGAGCTTCACTTTTATCTCGCCAGCTGCCTAAAGAAACACCTCAAACTCATCATATCAAAACCATATCAAAACTATCATTATATTTCTCCCCAAACTCTACTGTCTTTCGTTCTTCCCTATTTCTGCCTAATGTACCAATATTTTCCAGTCTCCCAGGTCTATAACCTCAGCATTGTCTTCAACTCATCATTTTTCATATCACAACTAGATTAGTTGTTGAATCTTACCATTTCTACCTCCCCAATATCTCTTTATAATCCTTTCTCTCCAATAACATAACCATCAATTTTGTTCAGGTTCTTTATCCTCTCTTATCTATATTACTGAAATAGTCTCCTGATTGGTCACCTCCCTCAAGTGTCTCCCCATTCTAATCCATCTTCTGTATAGCTGCCAAAGTGATTTTCCTAAAACTCAGATCTGACCATGTCACTCCCTACTGAGCAAAATCTAGTGACTTCCTATTGCCTCTAGGATAAACTACAAACTCCTTTGTTTAGTCTTAAAAACCTGGATTCAACCTTTTTTTCCCACCTCATTTTATACGATTCCCCTTCCCACTTTCTACAGTCCCACCAAACTGGCCTGTGTTCCTCACACATGGCACAACATCTTGTCCGCATTCATAGAATGGGCTTGCTCCTTATCTCTACCTCATAGGGTCCCTCTCTTTCTTCAAGACACAAGTCAAATGATACCTTTTCCAAAAAGCCTTTTCTGATGTCTCCAATTGCTAGTTCCCTTGCCCTCTGACAATCTTGTATTTATTTTGCGTTCATTCTCTTTATTTTATATATATTTATATATGTCCTTGTTGTGTTCCCTGTTAGAATGTCAGTCCCTTATGAGTAGAGATTATTTAACTCTGCATTTTTATTCTATGGGGCTTTGTGCACACTAGGTGCTTAATAAATGCTAGTTAATTTACTGTATTTTTGTATAGTTATAAGAAGTGGGTTGAAGAACAAGAAGTTAAATTCAGTCAGCATTTATTAAGCTTCATATTCATTCATATACCTTGCTTGTAGAAATAGTTAAGGTTTTCAGTTCAGAATGCTTTTTATGTAACTCTTGAAACTTCTGTGAAGGAATGAAAAACAATCCAAATAAGCAGATATGTTAGACAAAGTTTATAGTCTTCAAATAACTAAGATTGTTATTAAGAGAGAAACATTTTATTGTCATTTAAAGGGGTATTTCAATTTAATGAAAAAGTTAATCCTGGCTTTGCATAAAGTAGACATCTAATAAATTGTTTGTTGAGTTGTGAGGGAGGTCACTGAAAGTTTGATCTCCATAGCAGATCACAACATTGAGTAGGTAGATTGAGTATGTGGCTGCTCTTTGTCAGATGCTGGTGATACAAACACAAGTACAAAACAGTTCCTATTCTAAAGGGGTTTACATTTGATGGGATTTTAAAGAAAGGTCTTCATGGAGCTTGTTGGTGCCATTCTGTGCTCTAGTTATAATCTCATTACTGTAGGTCTGGACTCTAGGTGGTGGGGGATGATCAGATCCAAGCAAATCTGATTTGTATCATTGGAATGCAATGGAAAATTTTCTAATATATTTCAATGAGAAATATAACTTCCTCACAGACTGCCATGATATCTTGATTGTGTCTCTCTCTGTGCACATAGCATTTGAGAGATTGCAAATATCTTTAATATGCCTTCTGTAATTTTATCCTGACAAGAATCCGGTGAAATAGTTGGGGCATAGATGATTAGCCTTCTTTTTCAGATGAGGAAATTGAGGTTCAGAGAAATTAAGTGACTTTTTCAAAGAGTCACAGAACCAGTAAAGGGGAGAATAGGCTCATAGATTTAGGGCTAGAAAGAACCTTAGAGAGAATTGCAGCTGCTGTATTTTATAGAAGAGGAGAATAAGATCCCAAAAGCTGAAATGAGTAAGGTCATAGAGCTAATAAGTGTTGGTGATGCAGTTTTAACCTAGGCCTTCCTGATTCCAAATCCCACACCCTCCCCACCATGTCATACCACACTGCCTCTTGGACGAGAAAGCAGGCTTTTTGATGACATTTTCTTTTTTCTTTTTTTGTGAATTCTTTTATTTATTTATTTGTCTGTTTGTTTTTAGTTTCCAACAAGCTTTTGAGTTTTAAATTTTCTCTCCCTTCCTCCACTCTCCCCCTCCCCAAGATGGCATGCAATCTGATATAGGCTCCACATTCACATTAAACCTATTTTCACATTAGTCATGTTGCATAGAAGAATTATAATCAATGGAATGAACCATGAGAAAGAAGAAACAAAACAAAAGAGAGAGAGAGCAAATAGTATGCTTTGATCTGCATTCAGACTCCATAATTCCTTCTCTGGAGGTGGATAGCATTTTACATCATGAGTCTTTTAGAGTTGTTTGATAACATTTTCTCACTAAACCATGACCCTGAGGGGTGGAGCTAAGATGGCAGAATAATGCAGGAACTCATCTAAACACTCCCCAATTCACCTCCAAACAACTATAATATAATACCTCAAAACTAATTCTGGAGTGGTAGAACAAACAAAAGGATAGGGTGAAATATTTCCAGCCCAAGACAACTTAGGTCATCAAGAAAAGTCTGTTTCACTTGGGTGAAAAGGGGAGCACAATGGAGAGCCTAGGTAATCCAGCAGCAAGTTATACTCCAACAAGCCAGCAGCGAGGTCTCAAGCCCTGGTGTAGGTTCACAGTGAGGCCCTGCTTCCCTGGCAGAGGGGACCAGTGGAAAGTCCCCATGCTGCAGTGCTTACCAAGCTCCCATACAGAGCAGGCCGGTGGCAAGGCCCTGGGCCTCCAGCACAAAAAGATTGGGACAATAATCTCTCTAGCCTAGGAGCAGAGCCCAACTTTGACATAAAATTAAAAGTCATGAAATATGATGGAAAAAATGAGCAAAAAACAAACAAAAACTAACTCAAGCAAAAAAAGTTACTATGGTGACAGGGACAATCAAAATGTAAACTCAGAAGATGATAACAACGTCAGAGTGGCTACATCTGATGCCTCAAAGAAAAATGTGAATCAGTCTTAGGCTCAAAAAGAACTTCTGGAAAAGCTCAAAAAGAACTTTAAAAATCAAATAAGAAGTAGAAAAAAATTGGGAAAAGAAATGAGTGTTATGCAAGAAAATCATGAAATAAGAGTCAACAGTTTGGTGAAAGAGGAACAAAAAATGGAAAAAAGATGTATGAAAATTCACTGAAGAAAACAACTTCTTAACAAGTAGAATTGGCCAAATGAACCATGATGCCTTTCAATATTTGATCACATTTTCTCTCCAGTGGGGAAGATGATAATAGAGGAATGAAATTAAGATCAGAAGACTGCTTCATGAGGGTATGAATTGAGAACAAAGAATAAATCTACCCAAAGTTTCCTCTGGTCTATGATTTTCTATCCCACCTCCTCCACCCGCATTCCTTTTTAAGTGCTTGACGTATACTTTGTCATCCTTCTCTGCAATCTCTTTTCTTTAGTGTTGCAAGTTGGCTGTTCAGTTTCTCTGATCATATCAACATTTATATGAAGTCTCCTATTGAAAACTTCATTTATTCAAAAAATGTTTATTATACATCCACTATGTTTAAAAAGTTGTACAGTGGGAAGGAAGAAAAAAGAAGTGTCTATCCCTGACTTTTAAAAAAAATTATCTCATTAAGATGTCATGTACATTTAAAAATTTTGATCATAACTTGTGATTCCATAGGCATATGGAATTTCTGGGGAGGAAATGTCTTTTGCAATGCAGATTAGTAACTTCTCCGCAATTTAGAATTTGGGGGAATTGCTGGTGGGAGAGGTGGTAGTAGTGATGGTAAGACATTGAGAGATTAAATGATGTTCCCAAGGTGACACAGTCAGTATGTGTCAGAGACAGGACCTGAACCCTGGTCTTCCTGACTCCAAGACCAGCCCTCTATCCACCTTGACATGTAAGTCATGTACATGAATAACTATGCTAGAAAATAGAATGTATCAAATACTATCTGAATGGTCCTGGTCAGAGATGTAGGGGCTTCTGAGAGGTACCAATATTTCTTTTTGTTATTGTTTAGTTGTTTCAGTCATGCCCAACTCTTTGTAACCCCATTTGGGGTTTTCTTTGCAAAGATCCTAGAGTAGTTTGCCATTTCCTTCTCCAGCTCATTTTACAGATGAAGAAACTGAGGCAAACAGGGTTAAGTGACTTGCACAGGGTCACACAGCTAGTAAGTGTTTGAAGCCAGATTTGAACTTAGGTCCTCCTGACTCTAAGCCAGCACTCTATCCACTGTCACCTAAATGCCCCATCTTCCTTTAATATTCTGCTATTTCTGGTTGTTTATGTTTCTCAATGTCTGACCCTGTGTAACTCACTTCAACTCCCTAATCCTCAGTTCCTTCAAATGTTAAAAAAGGGGGCAGGGCTGCACTTGGTGATCACAAAAGTCCCATCTAGTTCTAAATATACATTCCCACTCAACCACTGCCGTTCCAGCAATTCTTTGGAATAGTCATGCTAGGTTGTTGCAATATCTGATGCCGAGAAATACAATCTTGCACCATCCTGTTTTCTGTCATTAGAGTCGAACAAAAATGATGTTTTAAATCAGGGTTGGGAATGAGCAAAATACAGAAATAAAGTGATTGGAGATATTTATTGAAATTATAAAAGCACTCCCCCCCCCCCAAAGCAGGTTCATTTATCTCTTGTCTGTGTGCATACTTGTATTGGGATAGTTTCCAATCATCTGGAAAAGTGAGATCAGATTATACCTTGTGCCATCTGACTACATTTAAGTGGACAGTTACAATTTCCATTGTGAGATGGGATATTAAAACATTATATTAACCCCATCCTATTCAAATTCACTAAGTATTTATTTGAGTACCTACAATATTCTCAATACTATTCTAGTTACTATATAGGATAAAAAAGGAATAGGATATTCTTTTTATATATAGGATATATGTGTATATGTGTATGTATAATGTATATAGGATATATCCTTTATTTGTATAGGACAAAAAGAAATAGAAGACATGATCCCTACTCCCAAGGAAGTTTTAATCATCTTTGGAAAACCCAACATACACGAAGAAGTAGTCAGATATTGTACAGCAAATGATGAAGCAACAACATGAGTGGTGGTATATATAGAAAGAGAGTTATATTAGTTTGGAAAAGGAAGAGGTCAGTGTGGGCTGGAGCATGTTCTGAAAATGTGTCCTGGAAGAACTGGGATTGGCACTGGTCTTTGCAGAATAGGCAAGAAGAGGTGAACATATTCCAAGCTTGATCTGTTTATGTAGTAGCTGAAGATTCTAAGAGATTTCACAGAGGAGTTGTCAAAGATGGGGCTACATGGGACTTGGAAACCTAAATTGTGGCTCTTGGATGAATTAGAATGGAAGGTTCTCCACTGCTAGATTTTGCTGGGAATGAACATTCCTCTAGGTACCAATAATGGTACCAATTGCACATTTCCTGGGAATCATTAAAGGATATAGTAATCAAGGATGCATGATGCAAAACCAAACCAAATCACAGTTTCAGTGATGGGATGATGCTCTCCTCGTGTCTCTGTCTCTCGCAGGGAGAACATCATAAGCATCTAGTAGCTTCCAGTCTCACCAGGTCAGAGGAATGACAACCTCCTTCCCTGTAATTGTTTTTAATCCCCAAATACTGAACATTATGTCAGGCTGGGAGTCTCTTGGACAGTTCCGCAGCAAGAACTGCATGCCTCTGGACACTCTCCCCCATTTTCTAAATTTATTTTCTGTACTTTTCCCTACCTTCAGTCTTGCTTTCCTTATCCCACCTAGCTAAATTCTTACTATGTTCACTAATGGAGTTAGGAAGAGTTTAGTTCAAATCTAGCCTCAGACATTTATTTGCTGTGTGACCCTGGGCAAAGCACTTAACCTCTGTCTGCCTCATTTTCCTTATTTGTAAAATCGGGATAACAATTGTACCTAACTCCCAGATTCATGGTGAAGAACAAACGAGACATTTGTAAAGCATTTAGCATAAGTCCTGGCACATAGTGTGTGCTTACTAAATGCTTGCTCCCTTTTTTCCTTCCTCTAGGCCCACATAGGTTTCCAAAGTGTGTAAGACTACCCCCTGGGGGGTGCTGGAACAATGAGGAGGGTGGTAACCTCAGGTGCAATTGGGGGACTTTGAATGAAAATAAGGGGGCGATGGAAACATAAGGAAAGAAAAGAAGAGAATTTTGAAAAACTGTACATGTTTCATCTGTTGTGTAACAGAGTTAAAATCATAGTGGTCACATTGTTTTCCAAATAAACATACAAAATACAAGTTATAAATCCATCAGTGGTCAAGTCCACTGACAAGTCTTAATAAGCAAGTGTTGGCAGGTGAGGTTGAGGTGCCTTATGAGGAAGTCCAGCATGCATTAGTAGGAATATGTGTGTGTAATGACCTGTTTACAATATGATACTATACAGTTACATGATGAAATATTGTGTCATCAAAATTTCAATGCAGGAAAAAACCCCACAAATTTACAATAAATTACTAAATTTAAGATGTCATTTAAAAAACCCAATATTTTGTATTTTTTTAAATGACACAAATTTAAAAAAAAAACTGTTAAAAGGTTAAAGAAAGTAGATTTCCAGGGGGTGCTGAGTAATTTTTTTTAAGGAGGTGGTAGGCCAAATAAGTTTGGGAACCTCTGGGGAAGAGAGTATATTCTCACTTTAGATGTAAGTTACAACAATGGGGATTAGCAGGGTCATAGCAGGACCTGGCCAAAGCCCTGGAGATTCAAAAGGCAGATCACCCATTTTATGGAACCCCTAGGGCAATCAAGTAACACAATTCCCTCCTAGCTGGCTGTACAGTCTGAATCACTCTATATGCTGAGTCATCATGAACTTTACTACACAAAACATACTCTCAGCCCATGGTCTATTCCCTACAGCTGGCTCTTCATGGAGACTATTTCCAAACAAGAAGGTGTTTGGATTACAGATACGTTTTACATCAGAGAGTAGTTGTGCTAATAAATGACTTGCTACCTTTTGGGTATAGATGACTTTCATCATGGGCACAGTCTGTATCCTCATAGACTCTGTCATAGGAAGTTGTGCTAGAACACCATGCACTTGTACTAGGGAAATACCAGGGCTGATTCAGTTGATAGAACATGGGCTGTCTGTGTGATCTTTCATTTTGATATGTTAAGCAAAAAAGTGCTGACTTTCTTTTTCTTCTTTTTTTTTTTTCTGCTCTCATCCCTCCAGCATCAAAATAATACTAACTCTAAGGATGGGTCACTCATTCAGAGGCTTTTATTAAAGTATTAGTTTGGGAATCCAAATGGACTTCTCTATTTATAGTAAGTATAATGGGGACATGGGCCTTTGCAGTTGTGGTAGGGCTTCTGGTAGTGACTGCCAACTGTGACCCTTTCCTCTTTGATGTCTCTAGCACTCTATTAGCCTCAGAGTAATTTGCATAGCCTAACTGAACACATCAGAGGATCTGGGAGGTGGTAGAAATCTGAAAGTCTAATGAAGAGGAGTGCAGTTTTTTCCCCTAGCTGGAAATGGAGCACCAGGGTGTGGTGACTGATTCCATAGGGACCTACTGCCTGAGTTGTGAGTCAGGGAAGAAGTGAATGAAATTTAATTGTCCTAACGTGGATAAAAGTAAGAACTAGGGACCAATGGGGAGGATGCTCCAAAGGTCTTGACAATTTGACAATTGCCTGAGCAGCTTCTTTTGTGCGCAGTCTAGGTAGAGTTGTGGGCCTGACTGAACAAATAGATGGAAATGTGCTGAATGGTCTGGAAGCATGTTCTCTCCAAAGTTGCTCCATTCTAACAGAACTGTAACTGAGGAAGCAGCAGTAGTAGCAACAACAGGAAGTGAATGAAAGCTACAGAAGCCACAAACAAGACTCCACCCAACTGACAAACTGGGTGAAGGTGGATGGTACAGACCTAACAGAGCAAGAGTGAGAGGGCCCAGACCTAGAGAACCTGGAGGCAGTGGTGTGTGGAGGGACGGAACATGGAAGAGAAATTAGTATGGCAGGGAATTCTGGACCCAAGGAGCAACAGAGCTGCCGGAAACAAAGAATGAAGAGGCACAGAGGCACATTGAGAAGGAGCAAAGCCAGACCTTGCCTTTGGTCAGGACTGCAGATCATGTAGACTGTGCAATTCTGAAGGAAAGAGGCTGATACTCTAAGCAGTCCTGGATTCTTTCCTTGAGGTGGGGAGGTGGTCCCTACCTCTGAGGTTGAGGGTTTGGGACTACATAAGTCTGAAATAACTGATGGAGCAATTGGAGTTCACAATAGGGGTGGGTTGATTTAGCCA
Organism: Trichosurus vulpecula; assembly: GCF_011100635.1. Taxonomy (NCBI): domain Eukaryota; kingdom Metazoa; phylum Chordata; class Mammalia; order Diprotodontia; family Phalangeridae; genus Trichosurus; species Trichosurus vulpecula. Next base: position 495,187,067 of record NC_050573.1, read on the forward strand.
CTGGGAAGTCGTTCTCTACTTAGAGGGGCTCAAACTTAGAAGAACTTTACAAGTTTAAGGACTCTCTCTCATCTTCTCTCTTCTCCCTCTCATGTCTCTCTCATTCTCTCTCTCATCTTCTCCCTCTCTCTCTCTCCCTTCCATCCTCCCTCTCTCCCCTTCCTTTCTCTATGTATAAACACACACACACACACACACACACACACACACACACATCTCCCTGGGGAAAGCCCTTTTGCTTAGGTATGATACCATTGGTATCCTTTGTCATGAGTAATAAGCTTTTCCTGAGTTTGAAATGCAGCATGGGATAATGGAGCTGGCACTGGGGTTGAAGCCAGGAGATCCAAATTTTAATGCCATCTCAGTCAGATACAGGATGCTGGACAGTGTGCAGTGGTCTGGCAAGGGGGAGGGGCTGGCAGGAGGGTGTTACTATCCCAGTCTTTCTTAAGCTAAACCACCTGCTGGTGGCATTGGGTTGATGTGGTGGGGGGATGGATGGGACAAAGAAGCCAGGCCCCTTCTGAACAAAGATTGCTCTCTAGCAAGGCCAGTGGCCTGAGAACTCCACTATTTCTTTAGTTGCTAATCATGGGTTGTCTTCATCAAAGTCTGAGGGAAAGGCTCAGCCAGGGAGTTGTGATGGATGGTCCCACTTGGCACATGCTACCCTCTGTTTTACCCTCACAATGCCTTGCAGCTTCATTTAGATTACTTTCCCTGCAGTTGGTTGGCAGTTGGTGTTGGTGGTAATTGTGGGCCCCTTCACAAAGGTTACTCTTCTAAGAGGCTACAAGGGAATTGAACATTATAAGGAATACCTTAGGAAAAAATCAAATCCTGATGTTTCCAAGGGGAAATCCTGGTTAGGGCATAAACCAGAGTTGTTGAGATGCCTCTAAAATATACAGCCTTTTCACCTGTTCTTCCTAGACTCATAGCATGAATGTTTTTTCTCTTAGTTTGCATAGGGCTCTGTTTATCAGTGATATTCTTTAAATAGCAAAGGGAAGTCTCCAAATAAAATACTGATTATTGGAAGCTTTCCAAATCAACAAGGTTTGGCTTCATAAAACAAAACTATATAAACAACAGATCACAAAAGGACTATGAGAGTCATGGCTCTGAGACGCTGTTTCTCTTTTGAAACTGCTGCTGAGAGTTACTGTCTCTGCAATTTCTATTCTGAGGAAAATGTTCTGATTAAAAACCTTTTTTAATAGACACTCACCAGCAAGCACAGCACATGGCTTGTGGAGAGAGATACCAAAGATATGAACATAGGAAGGAAATACTGAGTCATCCCCATGGCTAAGAAGAATAAGATAAGAAGAACAAGTCATAAATCTTCAATAATTTAATTTTCTTGTGTCAGCGCCTACTCCCTCTCTTTGTTTTCTCTAATAAAAGAATAAGTAGGTCAAAGACTTGAAAATTGGCTGCCAGTCTGCAAGAAAATAGTATGAAAGCTGTTAAAGAATACATTGTACCTTTTTTATTTTATTATAAAACTAAAGTTTATCTATTGAAAGTTTGGGTTTCATTGTTTAATATTTAATATTGTTTATATATGGATTTCTGGCCATGTAGTAAGAAGGAAGTACAATTGATAGCTCCTGGACACCATTAGTATCCACATAGCCTAAGTACCTTGCATGGACTCCCTGTGGTGAGCGTATGAAAAGATACAAATAAGAGTCAAACAGAATGGACAGATATCATGGATGGGCTGTGTTCTGCATCAATGGTGGGAATGCTAACAAGGAGAAGAAAACAGATCCACTGGGTAATTGGTATATAACATTTTTTTTAGAAAAACTTTTTTATTATTCTGAATAATCAGAATCAACTTAAAAAAATTTTAACTAGTACTAAACAATGTAACAAACACAAACATTTCCACACATAAATAACAGAAAAAAGGAGAACTACATATGAAAGCTTTCAGAAAGGGGTATTTGCTACAGTAGTATTTTTGATACAAAATACACAGCCAAGCCCATATCACACTGTCCCACCAGTTCATAGAGTCTGGGGGAAAGTAGATTCAAAGGCATGTCTGACAAAAGGTGGGTGGGTGGGGGTGTAACTCATAGATTATGGAAAGACTTTTGCTAGCATTTCTTGTTTCTTGTTTGTTTTTATTGGACTCTTTGTGGAGTTTTTCCTCTTCTTGACCAGTCTATTCAGAGATCCTATTCAGATACTGCTATCAATTTCTCAGGCGATGGGACTAGGATACTGATGGGAAAATGAGGAGTCCAAACTCCTCTGGACCCTTTGAAGCTTACAAGGACTTCATTTGGCCAAGCATCTAGGGGAAAAGGAGACTGTGACTGAGGCCAAGACTGAGGAGGACTGAGGGGGGGTGTATGTGTTTTTTTCCCCTCTCCACAAAAAATTCATTCTGGGGGTGGGAGGAGGCTGGAATGAGTCTCTTTCCTCTCTGCTGCCACATGCTCAGATCTCTGGGTTCTACACTAATCAACTATAAAATCATGGACAATCTACTGGATGAGATTGCTTCCTTGACCAATGTGAATATTCTGGTTGAGCAAACTCACTGTAGTTCATCCAATGGTTTTTTAAGAAATCTAAGTTAATCAAGGACTTTCCCTATACTTAGTTTAAAGACTATTATTGGTTGATTAAACAAATAAATGTTCTCACCTGGCTAAAGTATGAAGGTATAGCATCTTGACACTTTAAGTAGGGTGGACTGATTTGAGTCAATTGATCCCCTTCTCCCTCCCCCCACCTTACACTGCTCTAAAATAGAAGAGGGAATGGCATTTAGGAATAGGAAAGTAGCTAGAGACAATGTACCAACAATATCAAGCATACATACAAGTAATCTGTGCTGGAAGTAACACAATTTTGAAATTGCCCAGTGATCGATTTTCATGTGTTTCAAATGAAAAACTTAAAAATAAATGGGAAAATATACAGGCAGTATTATTACCCAAAAGAAAAAGGCAATTAGCCCCAAACTTTTGCCTGTAATAAAAATGCACTTAAGAAACCCCATTATTTTTTTATGATGCTATATAATTTCAAATCACAATGGAACTTCAAGCATTCTGAAGAGTCAGAACTGTGGGTCTGCTGAAGGGCAACAGAGAGATATGGAGTGGGCATAATTATCCAATGATGATGAGTTATAAAGGATATCCTCAAGGAAACATGATGAGAAAAGGAAATAGGTTGGTCAAATAGTGAGTGTGAAGGATAGATACTACCTGAATGTGTCCATGGAAAATTAAAGGACCTACAAGAAGGCAACCAGCATGATCTTTGGAAGATTTATGGGAAAGCATGCACACAAATTATACAGAATGAGAAGGTATGGGTTGGTTACAATCACTATATCAGGGAGCACCTACATTGCTGAGATCCCAGATTCGTGGACATATTGAATTTTTACTACTATTTGTAGCAGAAAGATCGCCAGACCTGGAATCAGGCACTGTGGCTGGTGTTCACAAGACTTGAGGTTAAATCTGGCCTCATGCACTTGGTACCTATTTAACCTTGGGCAACTCAAGTGACTTTTCTCAGTCTCAGGTTCCTCATATGTAAAACAAGGATAACAAAAGCACCTATCTTAAGAGTTGGCTTTATAATATCTTAAAAAATAAGGAATCAAGGGAGAGAGAGAGATATGGAGAGAGATGAAGAGAGAGAGACAAAGACAGAGAGACAGATTAAATGAAATAATATATGTAAAATGCTTTGTTAACTTTAAAGCACTGTCAGTCAGTCAATAAATATTTATTGAGTGCCTACCATTTGCCAGGCACCATGTCAAATGCTGGAGATCCAAAAAATGATAGACAGTCCTTGGGGTTGAGGAGCTTGCAGCCTGATGAGGGAGACACCATGCAAATAACCACATACAAGCAAGGTATGTGCAGGATAAATAGGAAATAATCAACAGTGGGAAGGCATTAGAACTAAGAGGGATTGGGAAATACTAGCTCTTAATCAAGACTCCTAGGTTTGAGTCCTGACTCCTAGGTTTGATTAAGTCCTACTTAATAACTAAGTGATCATGATGATGCACTTCCCTTTCTGGCTCAGTTTCCTCTATAAGTTTCCTCATCTGTTAAAAAGCCGATAATAAAATCTGTATCATGTTAATGTGCAAGAGTTTTGTAAAACTGCAGAGCACCAAGTAAATGTAAAATATTATCATTCTTATTTAAGCTAGCAAATCCTCAAAATTCAAATCAGTGATCCTTTATGGAATATAAAACTCAATCCCTCCTGTCTAATAAGTTTCACAAAATCTAATTATTCAAAAACTAAACTTCACTAGACCGGAGTCAATATGGACATCAAAACAAACAAACAGACATTTCTACCTCTATTAAGAGTATCAAACCCAGATCTGGACTTACTTGAATTTTAGCCTTTTACTCTTAATATGTAACATGAGATTTTGACCCTCATTTAAGTTTGGCAAAACCCAAGTTTGTGGTTGAGATATGCCTAAAAATTAATGAATAAAGGTCCCAACAACAGATACTTTAATCGTTAAACACTTATGTTAATTGTTAAACAGTTCTACATTGTACTTTTTAATCACATTTCTTTTGGCAACTTCCTTTTTCAACAATTTCATTAATTTGCTGAAAATCAGGATAATATTGCTATTTGATCTTGGCAGGAATTAGGAATCAGAGACAAACTGAGACTGAATAATGAGCTTCAGGGCCAGAGCCCCAAGATGGGGCATCCAATCCTAGCCTTGGAAATCCAGTGGCTTACCTGATTCTCTTCCATTGACACCAGTCTGTTGCTCAGCAATCAGCTTCTTCCTTTATCTATAGCATAATATCAGCAGAAGCTGTTATTGATGGTGTCAGATTGTAAAAAAAGAAACTTGCATGTGTTGTTTGAACCAGTTAATAGTTCTCGCTTATGTATCAGATGTTGTTCCAAAGTGGTCACAGTTTAAAGGAATCGAATTCTGTCCAAAGAGAACTCTTCTTCCCAGTTGCTTGATTCATGCCAATTTCTTCTGAAATTTTTTCCTTAGCTCAATCTCTCTCTCTGTCTCTCTCTATCTCTGTCTCTCTGTCTGTCTCTCTGTCTCTCTCTGTCTCTCTGTCTCTCTCTGTCTCTCTTTGTCTCTCTCTTTTCATCTCTCTCCATATCTCTCTCTCTCCCTCTCTCTCTCCCTCTCTCTCTCTCTCTCCCCCTTGATTCCTTATTTTTTAAGATACTATAAAGCCATAGAGGTTCATAGGATCATGGAGTCTTGAAGGGGTCTCTGGGGTCATTGAGTCCTGCACGTTCTAGATGAGAAAACCGAGCTCTATAAAGCTGAACTGCCTTGTCTAAGGTCACAAATGTAGTAAGTGACAGAGCTGAGATTCGGACCTAGGCCTAGGACTCCATGGCCAAACCTCTTTCTTTTGTACTGCATTTTGTACTATAAAAACACTTTGGTGTTTTTGCAAAGCTAAAGAAAATAGCATAGAATGAAAAGAATAGCAAACTAATGGTCAGGAGGACTGGATTTTAGTCCAAACTCTGCTATTTTGTCATCTCAAGCACATCAGTTTATTGTTCTGAGTTTTGGTTTCTTCATCTATCAACTAGGGGGAGGGGGAGATTAGATTAAGTGTAGTTAATAGTGAACTGGGTTTGGGGTCAGGAAGTTCTGGGCCCAGGTCCCAACTAAGGTACTTACTAGCTGTGTGAGCCTGGGTAAGTCATTTAGCCCTGTGCCTCAGTTTACTCATCTGTAAAATGAGGGGGTTGAAAGCCACAGTCTAGAAGATCCCTTCCATCTCTAAATCTATGATCCTACGATTTGAAAATCCCTTAGGGCTCTGAAATGATGGTTTCAATTTCTTGCCTTCATTTTTCGATTTAGAGCAGCTATTCCCTTTTAAGAAGGTAAGGTCATTTTATTCTATAACTTGACATACTTTTGTGATCCTGTTTGTTACTTTTCTAGGAGGTTTTTCTTTCCAGGATTGCTTTGTTTATTCTCCACTGGTATGGAATTTTTCTTCTGTTTCCTCTTTTACTCATTTCTCCTCCCTGCTGCTTCCCCCAGCCCCCCATCCTTCAGTTTCCTCTCATGGTACTTTGTACCCTGCCACACACTAGGCCTAAAATTTTGAAAGAAGGCTTGGTTCTAAGTTAATCATGAAAGCACAGATCTAGGGCAGTCTTGGAGACAGTTTCAGCTAATGTAGTCTCCCCCACCACCCTCCACTAAGTTAGGAGATTTGAAGTTGCCATGAGGATTGGCTTGGCAAATTTTTGGTTCTGGATCCATTTTAGAAAAGTCATTGATAAACTGGTGAGTGTCCAGAAGTAGGAAGCTGGAATAAACAAGGGTCTCAGATCAAGAGAATGATCTATCCTGTTTAGCAATTAAGATAAGAGTAAGATAACCTTTATGGATTCTATTTTGTAATCTGGTAAAGCTTGTGGAACTCTTTTTAGAATGTTTAAAAATGCATAAATTAAAATCCATAGGATTATGGGAGACATCTAGGTTGGTCATTGGATAAAGCTCTGTACTAGGAATCAGAGAGACTCATCTTCCAGAGTTCAAATCTGACCTCAGACACTTACTAGCTGTGTGACCCTGGGTGAGTCACTTGATTCTATTTGTCTCTGTCTCCTCAACTGTAAAATGAGCTGGAGAAGGAAATGTCACCCCGCTTCAGTGTCTCTGCCAAGAAAACCTCAAACGTGGTCACAAAGAGTCAGATTGACTGAAAATACCTGAACAACAACACCAGGAATCAGGAAGATCTGAGTTCAAATCCACTCTCTGACACTAACTAGCTGTGTGACCCTCAGCAAGTAATTGAACCTTTGTTTATCTCAGTTTCCTCAATTGTAAAATCTCCCAGGTTTGTAGTGTGGATCAAATGAGATAGCATATATAGGGCACTTTGCAAACTTTAAAGTACTATTTGAATATTAGCTATTATTATAGGGCGCAGAGGGTCCAGTTGAGAACCTCTTGTCAGGAAGAAATGTCAACATTCCTCCTTTTCACCCTGAAATCACCCTCTGCATTCTCTAAGCTGAACTCCAGCCCTAACCAATCTTGACTATCTTCAATCTATAAACCTGGGTCATATGGGGTGGCTTAGGACTAGAGTTAGGAATTTGAGCTTCATGGTTTCCCATGGTCAGTTATCAATCATTGGAGAGTGAAAAGGGCAGCTAGGTGGCCCAGTGGATAGAGCGTCAGATCTGGAATCAGGAAGACTTATCTTCATGTGTTCAAATCTGGCCTCAGAAATTTACTAGTTGTGTGATCCTGGGCAAGTCACTTAACCTCACTTGCCTCAGTTCCTTATCTGTAAAATGAGCTAGAGAGGGAAATGGCACTCTAGCATCTGTGGGAAAAAAAAAACAGCCCCAAACCCCCAAAACAGACAAATAAACAAACAAAAAATCCCAAATGGGCTTATAAAGATTCAGATACAACTGAAAAATGACTGAATAGCAATAGAGTGAAAGCATCTCAGGACAGACAACTTGCCAGGATACTGGAGCCCAGCAGTCATTGTGAATATCTTGGCTGGGAATCAATGCTACTTGATCTACTTCCCTCCGCAATCAAAGCATAATCTATTAGCCAATGGTATGTGCTTGAAATCAGTGATGAAATGCCCACCAGGGATTTAACCAGCCCTGCTGTAATGAGCTTTACGCTTTTGAGGTTTTCATCTAAGTCAGCCAGGAACATGCAAATCTAAACCTGCTATAGCTAAGAGAAAGGCTGATTATGGACCCAGCTCCTGAGCACTCTAGTTCCTGCAGATGCCCTTGGAATAAGGGTTCTTAACCTTGCCATGTCCTCTTCACTTTGGCAGTCTGCTAAAGCCTATTTCTTGGAATAGTGTTTTAAAATAAAATATATAGGATTACAAGGGAAACCAATTACATAAAAAGTTATCAATTTTTTTAAAAATTTAAATAGTACATTCATGAACCTCAGTTTAAGAACTCTTGCCTTAAAGTAGGATAAATCCAGGTTATCACCCTAGGTCCTGAGCTTTGGGCAGACAGGTAGATATTCAGGGGGGCAGCACAGTAGGATGGCTATAATATTGGAGTAGGAGTTGGAAGAATTGAATTTGAATACTACCCTAAAAAATTTCTAGCTGTGTGACCCAGGGCAAATCACTTCAGTCCTCCAAGCCTCAGTTTGTGGATCTATAAAATGGAGCTAATTCACTGAGGTGTTGGGAGATGAAGGGAAAAAGTAGGAGCTGTAACAAGGCTGGCATTTCAAAGAAGGAACTATGAAAAGGAGACAGCAGGAGGGCCTGCTAGTGCTAGGAAAAATGCGAGGCCATTGATTTATATGCAATCAAGGAAATTGCTGGGACTGACTGACTTCCTGGTAAGAATAACATAGGCTCTCTAAGAAGAGAAGGCTCTTCCCAAAGTAGGCGGCCCTCCTCCCCCAAGCTGCCCTTAATGTACATATTAATGAGATTTTAGCTGAATAAAAATGCTAGGGGATGGAGCAGAGGGAGGCAGCAACACAGAGTGATTTGCCCCCACCTCCTGTAAAGCTTGGTCCCCACCCCCTCTAGGGCCTTGCTTTCCTAATTCCAAGTGAAAAATGCATAAATCTGGCAGCCTCTTTTCAGGCTAATGGTAGATGAAGGGCCCTCACTTAATTATTACAAGAGAAGATATGTTGATTGAGGGAGAAGGTTTTACAAAAAAGAAAACCTTACAATCTTGTCCTTTTCATAAATGCCCTAATTCCAAACTAACAGTCTCCTCTTTTTGCTTAGCTATTCACAGCTGTTATTCCAGGAGGATGCTTCAGATTGCTTACAGACCTTGGGGATTCAATGACAGCTACACTTAAAAAAGAAAAAAACCAAACCCACCATGGAGCAGAAGAGTCCTAAAACAGGCTGTTTAAAGCTGAATTTCATAGCATACACTAAAATCCACATCCTGAGAGAGTTTATATCAAAGTGTAAAGATACAGGGCAAACTAGGCCCAAATCCACTGCCACAAAGAATTGAGCTTCCACAGAAACAAAGTGGGGGGGGGGGGGCGGGGCAGGAATTTTTCTTTAGCATTTTCATCACAGTTAGGTCAATTTGTAGGGATGTGGGGCTTCCCTGCTCACTGCTGCTACACTGAGCAGAGGTTCCAATTAGTAATAGGTATCTTAGATCTTTATAGTTTCATAATAGACCGACTGCCTGGGTGAGTGACGCCCATTGCGCTGATTAGTGAGACCGTAGGGAACAGGGTGGTAGGAGGAACAAGGGAGACACATGGAGTGGGCAGAGGAGAAAGAAGGCAAAAAAACCCCCAACCCACTGGGTACTTATTAAGAAACTTGTTTAAAATGACCCCATTAGCCATTTAAGGTTACCAACTAGCTAACTACATTTAAGGCAACTAGAACTCATAATCTCAGTGAGACTGAAACCTGGGCAAAATTTGTGAGTTAAACAACATTAAACCTGAGCCTCAGCTTTCTAAGCCCTTTTCCCTTCAGCCTAAGGCCCTCAGGCTGTCTTTTTCCAGGTCTCCTTTTTCAGAGGAAAGGGTCTAATGAATTCCCACTGAGATGTAAATGACTGACAAGGCTTAATATGTTACTTCTCAGGAATATTTTCCTTTTTCCTTCTAAGCTGGGGCAAAGCCCCTTTTATACTTCATTGTGTCTGTGATCTCTACGGATATGGGCATTCTCTACATCAGTGCAAGCAAAGTCCTTGTCTAGAAATGTTAAGTTGCCTACTGTGTGATTGAATGAAACTAATTTTAGATTTTAAGTGGCAAGGAGCCAGATAAGAAAGGCATATTTGTAAGCAGGAGAGCATTTCTGGCTTGATGAAATATAGACATATATACACACACATAAATGTGTATGTAACATATACATACACATTCACATACATGCACATATGTATGCATACATGTACACATGTGATGTGTGTGCCCACATATATTTTCCTAGCAAGAAAAGGGTGGTGCTAAGATCTCTTCAACTATTTGGCCTGCACCAGGATCTTCCCAACACCTCAACACTTTCCAACTTCTGAGAAGAGGATGGTTTTGCTCCAGGGACCTACATCGTCAATAGAATGATAATGAAAGTTTAGGCTTCTTCCTGGGGTGGTAGGGAAGCCATGATCTTAGACAGAAGGGGCAGAGGGCAAGCCCCGGGTCCCAAAGGTTCTATTTTTGGGGAGAGTTAGGAAATGATTATAAACAAAAAATAAATTAACATCAGAAACTTCTCATCCCACTGGAACGACTAGCTGTTAAGCCAACAGGGAGAAATGATGATAATGATAAATTCCAAATTTTAAATCCTACTTTAAGGTTTGCAAAGTGTTTAACACGTATTTATTACTCATTTAATACTCACTACAGCCCTTGGAGGCAGGTGACATTATCATCCCCATTTCACAGTCCAAGTATGAGAGGCTAAATGACTTGCACAGGGAAAGTCAAAATTTTGACTCAGATCTTTCTGACTTAAGTCCAGCCACTTTGCTAACCAACATAGCCTATGAGATGAAGAAAAGTCCTCAGGATCATCTCCTACTGTACACTCTGTATGACTTCGAGTTGTATCGTTCAAGTCTTTGTGACCCCATTTGGGGTTTTCTTGGTAAAGGCACTGGAGTGGTTTGCCATTTCCTTCTCAATTCATTTTGCAGGTGAGGAAACTGAGGTAAACAGGTTAAGTGACTTGCCTGGGGTCATACAGCTAAGAAGTGTCTGAAGGCATATTTGAATACACAAAGGGCATATTTGAATACACAAAGGGTTTATGAAGACAAAACCAGAGTAAAATAACATAAAATGTAACCAGAAAATAGAAGTTTGATAGACACCATTAAATCTAACTGACCACATTCCTGCAAGGCAGCTGTAATTTGAATGGAATTTCAGCCACACAGACATATTGTCACAGTCTCTTTACCACTCTGATAGCCACTCTTGATTTCACTCCATCTTCCATATAAGCCAGGAATGGAAAAGGGCTCGAGCTGCCATCAAATGATGATCCAGTGACATACTTGTAAAGCACTTAGGGCTGTCGCTCTGCACAATAACAGGAGGTTAATTAATGCTTGTTCCTTCCCCTCCCCCATCACTGCAGCCACTCCCAAGATTCTTTACCTTTTCTCAAGCTCTTGGATTTCTTCTCAGCGTCATTGGACATGCATTAATCACTCCCATCTTTTCTCTAGGCTAAGAAGAGATTGACCTTCAAGTTTTTGTTGTTTCTTCAGTCATTTTTCCAGTCACATCTAACCCTTCATGACTTCATTTGGGGTTTTCTTGGCAAAGACATTGAGTGGTTTGCCATTTCCTTCTTCAGCTCATTTTACAAATGAGGAACTGAGGCAAACAGGGTTAAATGACTTGACCAGGGTCACACAACTAGTAGGTATCTGAGGCCAGATTTGAGCTATGAGTTTTCCTGACTTCAGATATGGGACTCCCCACTGTGCCACCCAGCTGCCTTGCCTTTCAAATTAGTGGACTCCAAATCCCAAGATGCTTCAGTGCCTGACGCAGCCCAGGGAGGAGGTATTACATCCCTTTCTAGTGTGTGGAATTTTGAAGTGGTTTGCAAAATCAGCTGCATCACACTGTTTATCTTAGATTACCGTGAACAATAAATGGACATCAGAAGTGTATGCAATAAAAAACACAATGCAAAGAATCACTTGACAGGATGCTTCAGTGACTACAAGTCTAAAAATGATACTCAGAATACATTATGTACATATCACAGAAGTACACACATGTCTATAAAACAAAAGCAGATATGCATGACAGCAAACTGCTTTACAACGACAACACGAAGACTATAAAATTACAAAAGCAAATGAACAAAAACCATTTATGCATAGCTAAGAGTAAATTAAAATTAAATAAAATGAACAGACATAGCTACAAACCGAGCATAATACCAATACAAAATGAAGAATTATAATAAGTAAATGATAATAAAATAGAGGAGTACATAAACATGAAGTAATTATGTGTACCATTACATGCAAGGTCCACATTGTGTCGGTAAATATTAGCACCATCATCCAGCTACATGCAGAACCACTTCACTAATTCCTCTGGACTTTCTATATAATGCCCCCTAACCCTCTGCACCCCAGAAACGTACTCCACCCCTAGACTTCGCACATTGGAAGCACCCCTGCCTCTGCGTCTTTCTCTGTGATTGGTTGTTTTTTCCCAGACTCTCCATTTAAAGGAGGAGGTCCAGGCCAGTCATGTCTTTGTTCCTCTCTAGGCTATACTCCTGACTCTCCTCAACTTTTTACAATGCCCCACTGGGTGCCTTAATCTCTTCTTCTTCCTTCTCACTCTCTGCACCCCCGGTCCCCCCCCCCATTTCCTTTTATGTATGCTCTTCCCCCATCAGAAGTAACTCCCTTAAGGTCAGGGACTGTCATTCTTTCTGCTTATATTTGCATTCCCAACATTTTATACACTATTGACTGATTCATAGTTTGTGTTTAATAAATGCTTATTGCCTTGAGCAATTTCTCCTGGGATATCATAAATTAGTCTGGTGTCCTGTGACCCATGGAACCAGTTGCCCCTATACTTGTCCTATTTTGAAAATATGGGCTAAAAATAATCATCAGAATATGGTTTATTTAAACCCAAACTTGTAAAGGGCCCAGGCTAGAAAGCAGTGTTACTACACTTGGAGAGGGTGTGTTTATACCCTAGGAGACTCAACTGCTAAAGTTCCAGGCTTAAAAGGGATTGCCTCTGGATTCAGGGCTCTCCCATCATTTGAAATGGTTGTTGGAATATAGCACCTAGAGCCTTCTTCACTTGAAATATCTTTCAGATATTGTTCAGAAATGTTTCAGATACATTGCCTGCATCAGGGAATCTATCACAGATATAGATGGCTAATTACACAATTTATGGGCAGGTAGGTGGCATGGTGGATAGAACACAGGGCTTGGAATCAAGACTCATCTTCTTGAGTTTAAATTCCACCTCAGACAGATATTAGCTGTGTGACTCTGGGCAAGTTACTTAACTCTGTTTGCTTCAGGTTCCTCATCTGTAAAATGAGCTGGAGAAGGAAATTGCAAACCACTCCAGTGTCTTTGCCAAGAAAACTCCAAATGGGGTCATGAAGAGTCAGCCACAACTGAAATGACTGAATAACATAAAATATACAGAAGAAAGGAAAAGAAAGTTCAGAAGGGGTCACAGACCAGCAGAGTTTTGTTAGTCCACAGATTCATGTTCAGTCTTCTTTCCTGTTCTTTTGAAACGTTCATATTTGTGGCTGTTTTCTTATGTTCATAAAATACAAATTAAGAAAAAAAATAGTCTTTGAGTTTCTTCCATAGGACTGCCGCCCATTCTCTCTGGGATCTTTGGAAATCCGTGGAATTTGGCTCTTCTTTTGTAAATTAGGCTTTGAGAAAGGAGCCTAGCTTCAATAAATCAGATACTAAAGAATTTGGCCTCACTCTGACTCCTTTGCAGGTCAATGAAGATTATTCAGACTTGATTGGATTTAGGGGTAAAGTAGGGTTTGTGTTCTCCTTCTTCTCCTCTGACTGACTTTCCTGGCTTCCTTTAAGTCCCAATTAAAATTTTCTCTCCTATCAGAAGGCTTTCCTAACCCCTCTTAATTGCAGGGCCTTCCCTCAGTTAATCATTTCCAATTTATCTGTTTACATCTTGTCTCCACAATTAGATTGTGAGCTCCTTGTGGGCAGGGATGGTCTTGCCCCCTTTTCTATCCTTAGCTGCTTACATAGTATTTGGTGCATTGTTGTTGTTTAGTTGTATCTGACTCTTCAAGATCCTGTAGACAACTGTCCATGGGATTTTCTTGGTGGAGATACTGGTGTGGTTTGCCATTTCCTTTTCTACTTCTATGCTGGGATTAAGTGACTTGCCCAGAGTCACACAGCTAGTAAGTGCCTGAGGTCACATTTGAATTCTAGTCCAGAAAGGCTAGAGCAAAATGCTCTATCCCCTGCACCATGTAGCTGACTCATTTGGCACACAAAAGGTGCTTAGTAAATGTTTGATTGGTTGGATTTAATCACAGAAATCAGAGTTTTACAACTTTCAACTCTGTGATGACATTCTTATTTTCTGGGACAACAGATTTTATGCAAGAATCCAAATTCAAACTAAATTTCTGCATGTGGTTATTAGATATGAGAAATAAATGTTCCTGATTTTCAGCAGTCTCCCAAGTGAACAAGGGCTTGAAATCAATCCTGAAACTATAAGTACACAGAATCTGAGTTGAAAGATATATCAGAGGTCTCCTAGGCCATCCTGTACCCAAATAAGAGCCTTTTCTACAACAAAGCCATTAAGCGGCATCCTAGCCTTTGCTTGAAGACCTCTAGTAGAAACCCAACACCTGTCATAGCAGCCCATTCTGTGTTTGGATAATTCTTTGTTAATGTTTTACTTTAAATGAAGCCACATCTGTTTTTCCTTTTGACATTGACTTATTGTTCCTAGGTCTGCCCTCTGGAGCCAAGCAGAATAAAGATCTTTCCTCTTTGAGATGATAGCTTTTCAAATACTTGAAGACAGCTGTCATGTCCCAAGTCTTCTGTTCTCCAACCTAAGCTCCCGCAGTTCCATTCAGCTGGCATCCTGGGCATTCTCTAAATGTTCTCCAACCTAGTTTCCTCTCTGTCTATGGACTAGACCGGGGTTGTTTCCTGAGATACAGACAGTCTCATACTTTGAGGGGAATGTGACTTTTGATTGGCTAGGAGACCCCTGAGTCTATGTTGTTTAAGATCTGCATAAATGGAAAAGAGACTTCTTGAGAGTGAGAGAGAGAGAGAGAGAGAGAGAGAGAGAGAGAGAGAGAGGGACAGATAGAGACAGAGACACAGACAGACAGAGAGAGAGAACAGAGTCAGAGAGAGAGACAGAGACAGAGAGAAACCGGGACAGAGAGAGACAGGAACAGAGACAGAGAGACAGAGAGAGACAGAGAGAGAGAGATAGAGAGAGACAGAGAGAGAGACAGACAGGAAGAGAGAGACAAAGAGAGAATTTAGACTAACAACATGGGAGATCTCTCCAGAGCCACAGACATGTGGGGAATCCAGCTCCCAACAAGTCTCTTGATTTCCCGAGCCCGAAATTTTAGAGACTGAGAGAAGACTCTCTCCCCCCTCACCGCTTCCCCAGTGAAATCATTCTCTCTCTTTGGTTGAGCTAAGATCTTATCTGCCTCCCAGTCAAAGAGCTCATTTACTCTGGTACTTTCCGTCTTCTATTTTAATCTGTATGAGTTCTCTGATTTGTTTACTGCTTGCTGATAAAGATGTTTACTAGCTACTTATAATTATCTTTGGTTGAAAAAACATTTGGTGGGAGGGAGCTAATCCGGTGAGAGTAAGTTTACCTTCCCTTTAAGAGTTAATGAGGGGAATCAGCTTTTATCTCAACCCCAAAAGAGTCGCCCACTGTTTTTGTTATTGTTTGGTCAAGTCCTACTCTCCCCACTTGGAGTTTTCTTGACAAATTTACTAAAATTTACAAATTTACAAAAATTCCTTCTCTAGCTCATTTTACATACGAGGAACTGAGGCAGACAGAGTTCAGTGGTTTGCTCAGAGTCACACAGTTAGTAAGTGTCTGAAGCTAGATTCCACTGCGCCACCTAGCTGCCATTTAGATGCCTCCACTCCTACCCCACTACACTATAGACATATCAATTCTAGATTGATACCTGTCTTTGAGATACATGGAGAGATTGCTCTGCCACAAAGCTCCTGGTGATGAGGGCACAGTCTCTGGGAACCCCTTGAACCCTTGAACTCTCCTTGAATCTTGCCACTCGACCTGGCCTTGGCCTGAGGCTATAACCATTAAGCCCAAATGCCTACCTTGCCCAGTCCTCTATTGTCCAGCTGTTTCCCACCCTTAATCCTGTTTCCCATCCTTAATCCTGATCAAAATATCTATACCCTAGCTCTGCTACCCCAGCCCTTGATGGGTTGTCATTTCCATATGGCCTTCAGCTATTTCCCCCACCCTGGAGTCTGACCTCGTCCTTAAGTCCCTCCCTAGACCCCTCTTCTGGTCACCCCAGACCACCCCTCAATCCCTCCCACAACCTTTCTGTATATAATCTCCATCTTGCCTCCATGAGGTTGGTCAGAACCAATCTAGCTCAGATGGGTCTGGCCCTTTTCCTTACAGGTGTCGCAAGGGGTGGGATCTCTCGGGGCAGGCTTATTTGGCTAACTCTTAATAAACTTTATCCCTTCCCTTGGCTGAGAAGGCTTGAGTCGAATTCTTTCGGCAGGACCCGGCGTGTCGGTACTTTGGGGTGTCGAGCACCTCTCACCCCAAACCCTCATCACTGGATCTTGCCAGCTTTTTCCTTGCTAGGCTGTAGGTGGTGCAACCATGAGCCTCCTCCTACCCTCCACAAAGGTAAACATCAGCTTCCTCTGCAGCCTGTGTAGGCCAGATCCCACATCAGTTATCCATACATGCTCCATGGAGGCCGGCCTATCTATATGAGATAATCCTTCTACACGTATGTTGAGTTTGACTACACTATCACTATCTTAAATCTAGATAAAATGCATCTCTTATTGAAGCCTAAGAATCCATGAACCTTTTAAGTGGTCGTGTGCTTATTGATCTGGCAGTCAGAATGCAGAACTTCAAGTCAAGAAGACCTGAGCTCAAATCTGACCTCAGACACTGGGCAAGTCACAACCTCTGTCTACCTAAGTTTCCTCCTCTTTTTTTTTAAATCCATTTTTTTTTGAATCTTCTTTTATTTGACGGGGGGAAGGCAGGGCAATTGGGGTTAAGTGACTTGCCCAAGGTCACACAGCTAGTGTGTCAAGTGTCTGAAGCCGGATTTGAACTCAGGTCCTACTGATTCCATGGCTGGTACTCAACTCCCTGTGCCACCTGGCTGCCCCTTCGTCATCTTTTAAATGGGAATAGCACCTGCCTCACAGGGTTGTTGATTAAATGAGCTAGTAAATGTAAAGTGCTTTACAAACTTAAAACACTGTATAAATGTTAGCTAGTAACTCGTATTATTACTGTTATTATAGGCCAGTAAATCCCTAAGATCTTTTTTCAAACTAACTGCTGTCTGCCTCTGCCATGATGTAATTTACATTCATCCCTATAAAATTTGCTCTTATTAACTTGGCCCAGGCAGCTAGGTGATGCAGTGGATAGAGCACTGGGTTTAGAATGAGGAAGATTCATCTTCATGAGTTCAAATCCAACCTCAGATACTTCCTAGCTATGTGACCCTGGGCAAGTCACTTAACCTTGTTTGCCTCAGTTTCCTCATCTGTAACATGAGCTGGAGTAGGAAATGACAAACTACTCCAGTATCTTTGCCAAGAAAACCCCAAATGGGGTCACAAATAGTTGGATATGAGTGACGTGACTGAACGGCAACAACAAAATTCAACCCAGTGTTCTAGCCTGCCAAGATTCCTTTCGATCTTCATTCTGTCATCCTTTGCATTAGCTCTCCCTTTTAGCTCTGCATCACCTTTATTATCAATGAGCATCCCATCTATGCCTTTATCCAAGTCAGTGATAACAATGTTAACTAACACTGAGGCAAGAAAAGATCCCTGGAACACGTTACTAGAGACCTCCTTTCAAGTTGATGTTGAATTAGTCAAGATTAATTTTGAGTCCCCTTGGTTGAAACTAGCCCTGAACCCACTTGTGTTTCTGTGTGGTGCTTATCTCTCCATCTTGGCCAAAAGAATAACATAGGAGACTTTGTCAAGTGCTTTGTTACAACGAGGTAAACCATATCTATAACATTCCTTTGAATGCTTGTTGTTACCATGACATCAGGAAGGTGATGCCATGACTTGCAAGGGAATTGGACTTAAGTGAGGGAGGGCTATGCAAGGTCACCAGCCTCACTTCCTCCTCTGGAACCATCTGGGTCCAATGGCGAGATATAGATCAGGATGACTTCTCCCCCCGCAAATGCTAGAACCCAGGCACAGGAAGAAAGGAAGTTAATCTAGCATCACATGACATCAACAAAGCCATGTTAGCTCTTTGTGATCTATGTGTTCTATTTCATATATTCATAAACTGCCATAAATATTACTTACCTTTGCAGACTGACTTTGGAGACAACCTTCCTAAATGTTTAACAAAGCTTTTTGGTTTTGAAATGGTGGTGATCACAAAAGCCAGATAGGGACCATTTTTATAAAGAAGATTCTCGTTCAAATATAGGCTGTCTTGGCTTTACCTTTGAGGGTCTCTCCAACTCTGAGATTCTGTCATTTGGGGAAAACTATACATTTGACTCTAGAATGGTGAACCTTGTGCTCTCCAGAAATCTTTAGGGAATTTCTGGTTATCACCTGTTTTGTCTGGAGTCTTGGTAGCACAAGGCATCTGAGCTACTGAGTTTCTGAGGACAGTAGATGGTTGCAAAAGGTTGAACAGGGAGACATTGCTTTTAAACCTATTTGCCTCTGGCTACAAATTCAGAGCCTGTTAGAACTATTTCTTTTGAAGTTGGGTAGTTTCTGTTACAGACTAAAAAACTACTACCAACAAACTAGCCAAAACCACACAAACAAACAAGTAGATGGGAATAATGCCAGAAAGTCTCTCTGAAACTACTCATCTTCGCCAAAATATTTTTAGCTGTGGTTTTTGGGTAGTGATTGAGCATACAGTGTTGTCCAAGAAAAAGGCACATGATATCAAGAAATTGTGAAGTGAAATAAACTTAGAAGGAACTAGTCAAGTGTCATGGAATATCATAGAGGAGGGATATTTAAGCTTTTGGGGATCTTGAACTCCTTTGTCAGTCTGGTAAAGCCTATGGATCTATTCTCAGAATAATATTTTTAATGAGTAAAGTGAAGTATGTAAGGTTACAAAGGAAGCCAATTGGACTTCCAGGGGCAGAGCCAAGATGGCAGAGTAAGGAACGCACTGTAGCCAAACTTTCCCACAATGCCTTCCAAATAACTTTAAAATAACATCTCAAATGGAATTCTGGAGCAGCAGAGAAATAAAAATACCACCCCCTCCCCGCTCCAAAAAAACCCAAACCCAGAAACATCGGGTTGAGATATTTTTCCAAAATGGCAACTTAAGAGTTTGGAAGGAGAGGTCTGTACCACTAGAGTGGGGCCTGGACTAGAGCGACATGCCAAGTTATAACTACAGCTCACAGTGTATCTGCCCACACCTGCTGCTTCATCACTTGTGCTTTGCCACAAGACTTTGAGGTAAATAAAAATGGTAAAATGATACAGGTGGTGTCTTTGACTCACGCATAAATTGGATTTAAGCGGGGCAGAGTTTTGTGAAGTGAGTACTCTTTTTTCCCTAATGCCACTTCCAGGTTTCCTCCCCTTCTTCCATCACTCAGTAACCTCTCTTCCTTTTAGGTTCATGCTCTTTGTATACACCACTCACTCAAAATCCTAGTAGCTGTTGTCTACAGACTCCCAGGTTATTCCCCTTCATTCCTCGGTGAGTTTGATACCCTGCTTACAATATTTCTCTCCCTCCCATCTCCTGTCCTTATACTAGGGGACTTCGACATACATATTGATTCTTCCTCAGGTATCCTAATCACTCAGTTTCTCAACCTACTCACCTCCCATGGGCTACTCTTCTACCCTACCTCAGCCATACACAAAGATAGTCATGCCCTTGATCTTGCCATCACCCACAAACATACCACTTTCATGTTCAAGAATTCTGAACTCCCCTCATCCAAACACAGTTTATTGACTTTTCGTCTCTCCTTCTGCCTTCCCTTACAAAACTCTACTCTTTGTCTGTATCATGACCACTTTGACCCTTGACCCCTCAGTTCTCTCAGGTTATCTCCCCTGTACTAGCCACTCTCTCCTCTTTTCCCCATCTTGATTCCTTGGTGAACCAATTCAGTCTATATTGTCTTTCTTGAATTCACAGCCTCCTTATCATATTGTTAATTATACATAGCCAGCCAAACCTCAGCCTTGGATCACTCCCACCATTCCTCACTTTGGCTCCTATACAGGTGCTGCTGAATGAGAGTGGAGAAACTCATGCAACTATTCTGACTGTGTCCACTACAAATTTATGTCACCCAACTCCTACTGGGCTCTCACTGATGCTAGGCAACTATACCTTCCTTATGAACTTACTATCCCTCCACATCAGCTCTTCCGAACCTTTTCATCCCTTCTTAAACCTCCAATGTCTCCTCCTCTCCCTGCTGTCTTCAGATAAGAACCGTGCTTCATATTTTCAAGAAAAAATTGAAGCAATTTGCAGTGAATTCTCTCCTTTTCCCTCTTTCTCATCTCCTAGCACTCAGGTGCTTATGCCACTTTCTCCTCCTTCATCCCTGTCTCACATGATGTAGTGGCCTTACTCATAACCAAAGTTCACACCTCAACTTATTTAAGAGATCCCATTCTGTCCCATCTACAACAGATTGCACCCTCAATCATCTCCACTCTTTCACTTATTTTCAGTCTTTCTCTCTCCACTGGCTCATTTTCTACTGCCTACAAATGTGCATGTGTCTCCTGAAAAAAAAAAAAACATCACTTCCATCCTCATTAACTATTCCCTCTGTCTACAATAGGAGCCTACACTTTTACACTGTTTTAAAAAGATTTTATTTAATTTATTCTGAACTTATGCTAGCTTCTGATCTACCAAAGGTGCTCTCTCCAAAGTTGCCAACGATCTCGTAGTAGCCAAATCCAACGGCTTTTATCAATCCTCATTCTGCTTGACCTTCCTGCAGTCTCTGGCTCTGCTGATCACTCTCTCCTGCTTGAAACTCTCTTCTCTGTAGGTTTTTTGGACACCTCTCTTTCCTGGTTTTCCTTCTACCTATTTGAACACTCCTTCTCTGTCTCCTTTGCTGGATCCTCTTCAGCTCACATCCTCTAAACATAGGTGTCCCTCCTGGTTCCATCTTGAGCCTTCTTCTCTTCTCCCTCTACGCTGCTTCTCTAGGTGATCTTATTGGCTCCCATGAATTTAATTATCATTTTTATGCTGATGATTCTGAAATGCACCTTTTCTGTCCTACTCTCTCTCCTCACTGCCAATCTCACTTCTCCAACTCTCAGACATTTTGAATTGAGTGTCTAGTAGACATCTTAAACTCAACCTATTTTCATTCCCCCTCCCACTTTCCCTATAGAGGGCAATGCCATTCCCCCTATCCCTCAGGCTTACAATCATCCTGCATTCCTTACTAACTCTCACCCTCAATATCCAAGCAATTGCTAAGGTGTGTCAATTTTACCTTTGTTAACATTTTTCAAATACTCCCTCTTCTCTCCTTTGATACTGTCACCACTATGGTGTAGGCCATCATCAGCATATCTCTTTGCTATTGTGATAGCATGCTGATAGATCTGCCTCTCCCAACTTTCTCCTCCACCCAATCCATTCTCCATTCATCCACTAAAGGGATTTTTCTAAAATTCAGTTCTGATCATATCAACTCCCTATTCAATAAACCCCAGTGGCTTGCAGTGACCTCTAGAAGCAAATAAAACATTTTGTTTGTCATTCAAAGCCCATTTATAACCTAGCCCCCTCCTATCTTTTTAGTCTTCCTATACCTTATTCCCCCATAGGACTCTTCAATCCTTAGCCTCCTTGTAATTCCGTGAACAAGATGTTTCATCTCTCTGCTCTGGGAGCCTGAGATGCTTTTCCCCTTCCCCTCTGACAACTGACCTCCCTGGCTTCAAGCCCCAACTAAAATCCCAACTTCCATGGGAAGCCTTCCCCAACCCCTCCTAATTCTAGTTCTTTTCCTTTTTAAGTTTTATTTCTTATTTATCATTTATATAGTTTGCTTTGTATATATTTGTTTGCATATTTTCTCGCCATTAGGTTGTAAGCTCCTTGAGGTCTTTTCCCCTGTCTTTTGCCTCTTTTTGTCTAGCATATATTATCCAGCACATATTGTCCTATGTATTTCTTTTCTCTGATTTTGGTTTGCTATAGAATTGGATAAGTAGGTTTCATTGATAATTGCTTTGTGTATTCATTGTGGCATTGGTAGAGAGGTAGAGAGAGAGTCTAGTCTTTGATATAAAGCTTGGGGTTCTCCTTTCCTTACTAAAGAAATAGCAACCAGAGTTAGATTGAACCTGAAAATCACATCCCTTAGGCTAATAATTTTTAAGAGAGCAGATAACTCTAGCCTTGTACCCTCTCTCTCTCTGAAGACAACAGAGTGCTCAAGCTTTTGCCCTACTGCTTCCTCTCCTGGCAGAAAATCAAGTCTCCTTTGGGTGGGGGGAGAACAGGCTCTGCCTCCTTTTGAGCCACACAATGACACCTTCATGCTGCATATGTGGGACAGTCCTCAAAACATTCATTTTATCTTATTTCATTTTATCCATTCATTAAATGTTTATAGAACATGAAGATGAAAATTTAGATAAAATTTAGTCCCCAACTATAATAAAATATCTCAGATCCAAACTATGGGAAAATCTTCTCTGATTTAAAATTCCTATTTGGCTTCTCAGGATTAGCATTGTCAATAGAAACTGTTGTGTCTGTAGAAGTCAAATCTAAAAGTTTAAAAGCCAAAAAAAAAAAAAAAAAAAACCAAACCCAAACTCTAGGCTCCTCAGGTCAAATTAAATTATAGTGAAATTCTTTGGTTATGTTGGCATTTTGATCATATTAAAGATTGCCAGTAGTACTTTCTAAATTTGTTTTTTAATTTTGAGTTCCAAATTCTTTCCCTTCCTCCAGCCTCACCCTCACCCATTGAGAAGACAAGCAATATGATGCCTATTAGACATGTGAAGTCATGCAAAACATATTTCCATATTAGCTATGTTGCAGAAAAAAAACTCCAAGAAAAATTAAGTGAAAAAAATACGCTTCGATCCACTCAGAGTTCATCGGCTTTCTCTCTGGAGGGGGATAGCATTTTCATCATGAATCCTTTGAAATTGGCATGAATCATTGTACTGATCAAAGTAGCTAAGTCTTTCACAAGTGGCCATTGTTACCATACTGCTGTCACTGTGTACATTGTTCTGGTTCTATTCACTTCACTTTGTATCACTTCATATAAGACTTCCCCGGTTTTTCTGAAAGCATCCCCTTCATCATTTCTTATAGCATAGTGCTGTCCCATAACAATCATATACCACAACTTGTTCAGCCATTCCCCAAATGATAAGCATAATTTTCTCTGTCCAATTTTTTGCTACCACAAAAGAACTGCTCTAAATATTTATATATATGTAATATGTATATATGTGTACACACATGTGTATATATTTATACACATATACATATATGTATACATACATACATATACATACATACATGCAAATTATAGTTCCAAATGGTTCTCCAGAACGGTTAGACCAGTTCACAGACCCACCGATAGTTCAACGGTAGTTTTGAGATGGATTCCCACCACCTGCCCCCACGGTCAAAGGCAACTTTAACTCCTTCCTGCTCCTTTGGATTTTTGAAAGGAGAAAAGGGAAGAATAGAGGAAAAGGAGAAGCTAAGAAGAATAGAAAAGGAAGGTAAAAAATCATCCCCCTTCCTCCCTAAAGAAGGATAAGAATGATACTTAGAGCTTTTGGCTCCAGAGGAGAATTAAGAAAATGAACTTTTCTCCCAACACATTTTTTTTTCCCTTGGAGGTGGAGGACTATGAGTGTGTACTATTGCATATGCAGTCAGGCATAATTAATGCCTTGGTTATACTTGAGCTGCTTTCTCCCCCTCTTTCTCTTCCTCTTTATTTTATTTTAAAGGTGTTTCTCCCCATCACCCTTATGCTGGAAGTTCAGGGAGTACTCATTCATGGCTCTGATCTCACACTAATTGATATAGAACTTGTGCCTTCCCATTTCTGGCCTGAGCCAGGTGGCTCTGCCTCACCTCCCTCCCCCAGTCCCAGGGCCTCACACTATTAATGCTGAATTCAGCATGCATACCCAAGTGGCTTCATAGCCCATTGCTGCTCAGAACTCCAGAGATCAAAAGATCTGCCAGCTTCAGCCTGCCCATAGGAGAGATTACAGACTCCTAGCCTTCTCTTTATTTTTAAATTCTTGTTACAAGGCATGGCTCACTGGATAGGGGAAGGAAATGAATACATTCAGAAATGGATGAGATGGAAAAACCAAAGATATCAGTAAAAAGGACATAAGCTTATGGATTTCTATGTCAGCCTTATCACCCGTATGCTTAAAGGACTTTCAAGGAGCATCTCTCTAGGGAGGTTTGAACTGTTATCATCTCAGTAGGAAGGATAACATAATATTCATTAGTAAAAAGCAAAGGTAAACTGAGCCAACCAAAAAGAAAGGCAGTGTGGTATGTTGGGAAAGGGCATGGCACTTTGAGGCTGGCCAAACTGCAGGTTGAATCTTGCCCTTGACATTTCCTGGCTGTGTGACCCTGAGTCCCATCTCTGAGCTTCAGTTACTACAGCTTTAAAATGGAGATAAAAATACCTGTAGAACCTACGTAATAGGGGCAATATCCTAACTCCTCCTCCACCCCACTCCCATGCAAATTAGGCTACTTTTTCCTTTAAAAGTTATGGGGACATTCCTTTAGACTTTTTCCAGGGGACTAGGGGCTTCAGACTTCATTTCCTCATCTATTGTCTATATGCAAAGGAACCTAAGCAGCTAGAGAAGCCCTCAGATGCTTGGTTAGTAGGATAAGATAGGAGCAAAGTCAGCTCAAGGGATTCTTAGGGCCAATTTTTGAATATCCTTCTACTATGGCTGAATAGGTTTCCTTTTGTTAATTGTTGGATGACATATGAGTGTGTTATTTTATTCCAATAGCAAATCTAAACTAACAGGGTACCTGTCTGCATCAGGCCCAGCTCAGAATAACCTACTTCGAAGAGCTGTGAGGAAGATCAAATGAAAAAACTTATATAAAGTACTTTGAAAATTTTGAATCTATCTGTCTCTTTCAGTTTCCATCTTTCTGTCTCTGTTTCTATCTCTCTCTCTCTCTATCTTTTTCTATCTACTATCTAATCTGTGTCCATCTCCGTTTTTATCTATCATCTATCTAATCTGTCTCTGTTTCTACCTATTTCTATCTAACTTGTTACCTACACACACACACACACACACACACACACACACACACACACATTTGGATTGGATCTGTGAATTCATTGATATAGGGAACTACCTCTACCAGTACATATCAGCCAACGTTCTGCCACTAACAGTCATAGAAAATTTCCCAGAGGCAATGAGAGATTAAATGACTTGCCCAGAGTTACAGTCAATATGTGCAGAGGTAAGACTTGAAATCCCTTATTTCTGGCCCTGAGTTTGGCTTTGTATATATTATACCACATTGCCTCCTATATAGTTGTTGTTCAGTTATTTCAGTCATGTCTGACTCTTGATGACCCCATTGGGGTTTTCTTGGCAAAGATCCTGGAAGGATTTGCCTTTTTCTTCTCTAGCTCATTTTACAAATAAGGAAACTGAAGCAAACAGGGTTAAATGACTTGTCCAAGGTCACATATCTAGTAAGTGTATGAGGCCAGATTTAAACTCAGATCTTCTTGATTCTAGACCCTGCACTCTACCCACTGAGCCACCTAGCTGCCCCATATATACACACATGTTTTACATACATACATACATATATATATATATACACATACATACACATATATGTATACATATATAGATAGAGAACAGAGAAACACAGAGAGGGAATGGAGAAAAGAATACATGAATCATAAATGCCAGCTTTATTCCCTTGTCTTCTCTGCTAAAGCACTGATTTCTAGAATCATTGATCACATGGTTTGAAGTGTATTGTGATACAGTTTTAAATTGTAATTGTTTTTTAAGTTGGCATTCTCCTAACAGATTGGCATATCCTATGCTGTGTGTGTGTTTATATATATATATATATATATATTTTTTTTTTTCAGTTAATCCCACTTGATTTCAATGGCCTCCTCTGCTTCCTCTTAAAAGTACCCAACGACCTGAATATGTATTACGTAAAACAAAATCAAAATTTGCTTGGAAGTTTGCAGCTACCCTTAAGATGATCCGAGATACTGCTGGAGATCCCTATGGTGGTGTCTGCACAGACCTGTCAGACTTGGGCCACTGCACAATCTACCCCAGCCCTAGTGGTCCTTTCTGCAGTTCAGCCTAGTTCCATCTAGAAGGCCCAGGAAGCACAATTAGACTTCCTTCTTAGCAGGAGATGACAGAGATTCCTACCAGTTCCCATACATTCATTAAGCAGGGTAAGGTCTAAAAGCTCATGGTTTCTGTTCTTCTCTAGGATCTTCACAGGTGTCCACAATTCAAATGATATCTCTTTATATGCTCTGACTGTAGCCTTTACTGAAGCTGGTAAGATTTAGGTTACTCCTTACTTACTGTGTCAAGTTCCAACATTATAAGACCCTCAACGATCTGGGCCTACTCTATCTAGCCAACCCTATGTCTCACTATTTTCTTGTATACAACCTTCATTCCAGTCAAGCCGACCCTCTCACTGGCCGCTTTACAAATCACGTGAATTTGCTTGTGCAACTGTCCATCTTTGACCTTATATCAACCTGATCCTTCCTTTAAGGCCTGAATTACTTCTCCTGTAGGGAGTCTTCTCTGACTAGTCTGGTTCATGCTAAAATCTCTCTTTCTTGAACTCCTATGGCACCTATAGTCTCCAGAACACAATTCAACACAATTATATACTATTTTGAATTGTTCTCTATTTCATATCTTTTTGATATTCTTGAAGTAAAGCACTGGGCCTGGAGTCAGGAAGATCTGAGTTCCAATCCAGCCTCCATCACTTATTAGCTAAGTGACCCTGGGCAAGTCACTTAACTTCTGTCTTCCTTAGTTTCTTCATCTGTAAATAGCCCTTACCTCCTATGGTTGTTGAGAAAACAAAATAAGATAATATTTGTAAAGTGCTTTTGAATTGTGCTGAAGAAGACTTTTGAGAGTTCCTTGGGCAGTGAGGAAATCAAATCAGTCAATACTTAAAGAAATTAATTCAGGCTAGTCACTGGAAGGTCAAATACTGAAGCTGAAGCTTAAATACTTTGGTCACATAATGCGGAGATGGGACTCATTGGAAAAGACGCTGACATTGGGAAAGATTGAAGGTAAAAGGAAAAGGGGAGGCCAGAGGAGGAGATGGGCAGTGTCATGGAAATGACAACCACAGACTTGGACAGACTTCGAGAGATGATGGAGGGTAGAAGGGCCTGGTGTGCTGTCGTCCATGGGGTCACGAAGAGCTGGACATGACTGAGCAAAAACAAGAAGTGTTTTGTGTGTGATCTAAATGCTGGCTATTGTTATCTTATCATCATTATTGTCATTAACTTATCTCCATTAGATTTTAAGCTCAACAATGGGGGCACCAGATTATTTAGTTTTTTTATGTCTCTTGCAGGACCAAGAAGGTGTTGGCCATTTTAGCAATGAGAGCACTGAGACAATCTGGGTGTGCATACTGACTGATGTTTACTAGCTATGGGACCAGAGGAGACTTGCCCCCTCTGGGACTCAACTCAATTTCCTTGCTTATAAAGTGTTTATTGCATTATACTTCCTACCACACAGGGCTGTTATAAGGAAAATGTTTCCGAGCATAACTTGTGGTTTTATTTTTATTTTTTGGATAACTATTTTATTATCATTGTTTTCTTTTGTAACAGTATGCATTTTATTTCTTTTTTCTTTAAAAAAAGTATTCTGAGAAGAGGTCCACGGGTTTCACCAGATTATCAAAGGTGTCCATGACACAAGAAAGGTTAAGGGCCCCTGTACTTGTGCGTACTCTATATTTCTTTTGCCAGGGCAGGGAAGTCTCTGGTGATGTCGTATGTTTCTGGGTGGAATTTCGTTAGCATATCGATCAAGAGAACAAACCAGAAATCATTTCTCCCCCTATCCTTTTCCCTTTCAATGCCCCTCATCTGTGCATATAAGCTGGGGAGTAAGAGAAACCTAAGCCTTCTGGATTTCTGAAGAAGTAAGTGCCTTGTCTCATCTAAAAATAGACAAGAGGCTTTTCTCCCTCTACTAAGCTAAATATTTTATTCCTATTGAAAGTGATCCAATGTTTTAAAACATTTATAAGTTTGCAGTTCTCTTCTCTAAACGACTGTTTGTCATCTTGCTTTTTCCAAGAAAGATGTTTGATTATATTGTGGCAGCACTGGATTTGGGGTAAGACAGCTGGAATTAAAAATATCAGCTTTGCCACTTATTTCCTGTGAAACCTTAGGTAAATCACAATGCCTCTGACTGTCAGTTTCAGTATTTTAGACACTGGGATGATCTCTATGATCCTTTCTAAATCTATGCTGCTTTTAGCAGGGTGGAATAACTCTTCTTTGAGCTATATGAGAGATAGATCTTTATGATCTCAATTGTGGGGTTTGTGAGATTTCTAGGCCTTTGTAAAACCCAGGCAATAAGGAGGAAGGCTATAACTTGAGAGGCTACGTGATAGAATCAAAAGAGCCCTACATTTGGACTCAATCCCGGCCTAAGCTAAATCTATAATCCTATAGGCGATGGATAGAATGCAGGGCCTGGAATTGGATAGTGTGTTGGGTCTGGAGTCAGGAAGACTTGAGTTCAAATGTGACCTCAGACCCTAGCTGCGTGACCCTGCGTAAATCATTTAACCTCTGTTTCCCTCAGTTTCCCCATCTGAAAAATGTGAATTATAATAGTAGCATCTACCTCCCAGGGTTGGGGTGGCTAGATGGTACAGTGCATTGAATGTCCCACCTGGAGTCAGGAAGACTTGAGTTCAAATCCAACCTCAGATCCTAGTTGTGTGACCCTGGGCAAGTTACTCAATCCTGTTTGCCTCAGTTTCCTCATCTGTAAAAGGAGCTAGGGAGGCAATGGCTAACCGCTCCAATATCTCTGCCAAGAAAACCCCAAATGGGTTCACGAAGAATCAGACACGACTGAGATGACCAAACAACCAATATCCCAGGCTTGCTATGAGAATCAGAGGGCATAATACTTGTAAAGCACTTGGCATACTGCCTGGCACATACTAAACTCTATATAAATGTTACATAATTATTATTAATTATTATTCTTAATTACTGTCCTGTGCTGCCATGTTTAAAGGAGAAATTGGGGAGAAAAAAAAGCTCCTTTGGATTCTAACTTTTGTGCTGAGAAATTTTTTTATTGACTTGAATTGTGATATAAAAGAAAATGGATCAGACTGAAAGTCAGAACACCTGGGTTGTCATCCCAGCTCTGCCTCTAAATAGCTATGTGTTCTTGTGACATGTTATCGCTTGGTTTCTGGCTCCACAATTCTATAATACACTCACCAGGGGAAGATCAGGGAAGATAAGGTGAGTTTGGAGGCGGTTCAGAAACAGTCTTTATTAAGCCTTTGAGTGTTCAGTGGGAGTTCAGATTGGGAGGACACACTGAACATTGAGGGGTTTGGAAGCAAAGATTTACTGTTAGTGACTCAGGAAGGTAGAACGCATTCTACTCCCTGCCCCCAGTTCAGACCCGCTCAGATAAGCATTGGGCATGCTGGGGCGAGGCCCTGAGTAGTGGTTCTATGGGCTGTCCAGGGGGCAGGATAAGCCAATATTGCCAATCAGCAAAGAAAGAGCATCCTTCTTAGATCCTCTATGAGGAATTTTAACTGCAGCACAGCAAGCCAGACAAATGGGAAAGTTACAGCATGGTGGGTGGGACCCTGCCACAGGCAAACAAGGGAAGAAAGTGCTGTAGGACTGACACCTGACCCTGGGCTACTCATTTAGTCATTTAAAAAACTTTATTATTTAGACTATAGGTATGATATAAACTGGCTGTGAGCATCACTCATTCCTTTAGTACTTATTTTTGAGAGTCTGCTATGAGCACCCTAGTTTACTATGCGTAATGCTCTATTGTTGACTTTTGCACAGTTTTTTTAAAATAAAATTTCTTTCAATACTTCAAGAATCCAAGATTTCATTGGTCTAAGTGCTTTGTTCACTGATGCAGATCAAAACTCCTTCATGTCTTAATGGTTAGTCAGTCTTCATGAGTTGCCGTGGCTGAAAAAAAATCATTAGCTCCTTGCCAACCAAGGAAATGAGCCACTCCCAATTTATCTTCATTGGTCTTTGGACAACAGACATGCAATTTAATGATAAAAGACTTTCTAGCTTGACTGGATATGCCTAGACTTGTGCTACATTGGCTTAACCTTTGAAAATCCGGGGTTATTATATGTTGTCAATAAGTCAGCAAGTGTTTATTCAGCACTCGCTATGTGCCTAAATGCTGAGGATACAAAGAAAGTCAAAAACAAGGTCCCTGCACTCCTGGAGCTCACATTCTAAGAGGAGAGGCAACATTGAAATATCCACAGGGGAAAGTACCTGCATCTGGGCAGTTGGGATGGGCATGCGGGGGGACCTGGAGAGATTTCCTGTAGAGGTGGGGTTTCAGCTGACTCTTGAAGTAAGCAAGGAAACTGGGAGTTGGAGGTGAAAAGGAAGAGCATTCCAGGTATGGGGGAAAGCCATTGCAAAGGAACAAAGATGGAATGTAGAGTGTGGTGTGTGAGGACCAGCATGAAGGCCAGCGTAGCTGGATGGCCTAGTGTGTAGAGTGGAATAAAGTGTAAGAACACTGGAAAGGTAGGAATTGGTAAAGCTATGAAGAACTTTCAAAGTCAAACAAAAAATTTTGTATTTCATCCTGGAGAGAATACTTAACCACTAGATTTTATTGAGTGTCTATGTGTGTATATTAGGGTAGGGTTGTTGTTAACTTGTTTTCAGTTGTGTCCAACTCTTCATTACCCCAACTGGGATTTTCTTGGCAAAGATACTTGAGTGATTTCTATTTTCTTCTCCAGCTGATTTGAGAGATAAGGAAACTGAGGCAAACAGGGTTAAGCAACTTCTCCAGTGTCACATAGCTAGTAAGAATCTGAGGCCAGACGGGAATTAATGTTTTTCTGACTCTAAGCCTGGCCTTCCATCCACTGTGCCACCTCCCAAATGAGTGGAGGGTGGATTGGAGTCAAGTGAGACTTTAGGCAGTCAGACTAATTGGAAGGCAACTGCTATAGTCAAAACAAAACGTGAGGAGCGGCTGAACTTGAGTGGTAGCTGGATAACTGGGTGCATTATAGAAGAGATGTCGTGGAGGTAGAAAATGGTGCGATTTGGCAGTGGAATGGAAATATGGATGAATGAATGTCAATTGACAATGAGCTTGTGAGCCACAGTGCCTGGGAGGTTAATGGTACTTTCAACAGTATCGTTTTTGTTCTTGAGTTGTTTTTGGTTGTGTCCAACTCTTCATGACCCATTTTATTGGTGGGTGAGAGTTCTGTTAAACCATGCTTATAGCTGATAAAATGATGGAAATAATACTCTATGTTTTACCAGAACTAAAAATGCTTTCATAGGGTGACACGATGAAATCTTCCACTATTTTACTTGCTACATTCTTGGTTCATACATCAGAAATCAGTACCTTTTCATAACTCAAACCTTATTTTTTAAAATTGCCCATAAGCCATATCTCCAAAGCTTTGGTGAGATGGAGATTTGAGGCAATTATCTGGGTAATTCAAGCTCCCTCTGGGAGCCCCTGGCAGAATTAATTCCTCCCCTGTAGCTAGTAAAGAGAAGCCATCACTCGTATTCTCCAAGATCCCTGTGACATAAAATGGCAGGGCTTCCAGTAAGATTTGTTCAGTGTGCCTGAAATGCTGCCTTTGGCTATTTTAGTCACTACCGAGCAGTGTTTGTTCAGTGGAGGAGGTCAAAAGATCTGTGCTTTCAAAAGTTAATCATTTATGGCAGCATTTGGTTAGCTGAGAACTTGTACTTTCACTGTTGCAGACTGACTGATGCAGTCAGGAGATTATAAATTCATTATCCTCTTCAATTTTCTTTCATATTCTCCAATGTCTTTTTGTACCCATTTCACTCAGTGGTGATGGAGTTTTCATGTTAGGTTTTTTTCCTCATGATTCCTCACTCATTAGAATTCCTTGATTTGTCATTTAAAAGTACATCCCTATTTTATGCTCCCAGTGCTCACTCTGTATCAACCATAATAGATGTTCGCTGATTCTGACTGCTTTAAACATTGTTAATAGCACTGACGAAAGTAGTCTGTTTAGACATGCTGCTTCCTCAGAAAGCCTTAAAACCCTTGAAACCAAGAATTTCTGCAACCTTGAAGAAATCTCATCTCTCTCTACCTTTTTCAACTGTATTTCTGCAAATACAATCTTGAACATTAATGTATTCCAGAATTACAATTGGCAACCAGTGCATTTGGTCTAGATAGGATTCTGTAAATTTTAATTCAATAGGGAAAACTGTTAGGTACCTTTGGATCATCTAGCAGGTGCAGTGGATAGAGTGCGGGGACTAGAATCAGGAAGACCTAAGTTCAAACCTGGTTTGAAATACTAGGTGGGTGACTCCGGGCAAATCACTTAACTTTGTTTGCCTCAGCTTCCTCATTTGTAAAATGAGCTGGAGAAGGAAATGGAAAACCACTCTAGTCTCTTTATCAAGAAAACTCCAAATGGGGTCATGAAGAGTCAGACATGACTGAAATGACTGAGTACCACCAACCGTATTTTAGTTCAAAGAATCAATAAACACATAATGAAGAATGTTGCTAAAGAATAGTTCGAAAAAGGCCTGGGCTTTTTAGTGGGCTGTGAATTCAAAAGGAGTCAACAGTATGATATGTCGTTCTAAAAAACTAATGTAATTTTAGGCTGCATTAAGAGAGAAATTCTGTCCAGGATTGGGAGGTTATAGTTATCCTGGTCAGATGACACTTGGAGTCCTGTGTTCTGTTTAATGATCTTTAGGAATGACATAAATAAGCTTGAGGACATCTAGAGTAGGGCAACCAGGGTGGTGAAGGGCTTTGAGATCAAGATAGGTTGAAGGAACTGGAAATGCTTAGATTAGATTTAAGGCAGACAGAATAGCTGTCTCCTCAGGTAGAAGAAATAGACTTACTCTGTTGGTTCTTGGAGAGAAGAACCCGGAGAAATAACTGAAGTTGCAAAAAATTTAGGCTTGATGTAAAACAAATGCCTTAGAGCTATCCAAACATAGCCGAGACTATGTAGTGAGTTTCCCGTAGTTGAGGCCTTCAAGTCAAGGCTAGATGTCTACTTGTTCAGAATAATATAGTGAGGTGTCCATGTTCAAGTATAATAGAGCTATCTTGTGGCACAGCAGATGGAGTGCTGGGCTTGGATTCAGGAAAGCATGAATTCAAATCCTGTCTCTGATACTTACTGGTTGTGTGAACCTAGGCAAGTCATCTAACTTCTCTCAGCTTCAATTTGCCCAGATGTAAAATGGGGGGGCGGGGCGTAATTATACCTTCTTAAGAAGATTGTTGTTATAATCAAATAAGACAAAGTATGTAAAACATTGCAAACCTTAAAGCACTATAGAAATGTTTGTTGCTTGGTCATTTTCAGTCATGACCAATTCTCTGTGACCCCATTTGGGGTTTTCTTGGCAAAGATACTGGAGTGTTTTGCCGTTTCCTTCTCCAGCTCATTTTGCAGGTGAGGAAGCTGAGGCAAGGGTCACATAGCTAGTAAGTGTCTTTGGCCAGATTTGAACTCAGGAAGATGAGTCTTCCTGACTTCAGGCCTGGCCCACCATCTGCTGCACCACCTTATACAGAAATATTAGCTATAATATAATATATTTTATAATTAGTTATAATGGAATATATAATATTATAATAAATAGTAATTATTATTAGGCTACGTGTCTCTGAGGTCCCTTCTAATTATAAGCCAATTCTAATAAAATTATATGATCCTCTAAAATTAAAAAAAATACTCTTTTGACTCTTTACCATGCATATTTTATTTCTTAATATTCATGTTAATGCTTAAAAGGCGTCATTTCTCATCCTTGGACCAATATGCAGAAATCTCCAAAAAGATGAAACAACATCCCATGGAAAGGAAATTATGTCATGAGAGTAATTTGGCTGGCTCTTAGGAACAGCTAGTAACTGGATATGGCCAAAGCTGATATGTTTGTCATCTAACAGACACCAGGTGGCACAGATTGAGGGGAAAAAATTAAATGCCTGCAGCATGTTTCATTGAAGGTTGCTATGTTATACAAAAAATGTGTGGTGTTCCAGAAGGCCTATGATCGGCCTTCTATTCAGATGTGGCTTGTTGAGTTGTTTGATAGCATTGACATTCAGAACTGAGCTTCCACGGGGTCTCCATGTAGAAAGAACTCTCTTGTCTCAGCTTTAGAATATCCCTTTCCAGAGGTCCATCCAGCTCTGCTAATGCAGGAAGGGAGGGGTTTAACATAGTGGAACCTAATTCACTATTAAAACTAAGAATCTTCAAATTGAAAAAAGTCTTAGAGATCATTAAGTCCAATGCCTGCCTGAATGCCAAATTATCCTCTCCAACATTCATAACAAGAAGTCTCTGCTTGAATCCCTTCAATGACAGACAACTCATGTAAGAGGCAGCTTTATGGGACTGTCCTTTGTTGGACAGCTATTTGTTTAGAATTTCTGTATGATTCAAAATCTGCCTCCTTCTAATTTTCACCCACTGATCCTAGTTCTTTCTTCTGCGGTTAAGCAGAATAGCTTGTATCATTCTTATAAAAGGCAAAAAAAAAAAGGCAGAATTTAAAGCAGTTGAAAACTCACATCTAGTATCTGCTATTACTCCAATATGAAACATTAATATTATTTCATAAAATGCTGCAGGGCAAATGTTCTCTTTCTCACCCACGGGTGATAGCAAATATTTGGAGTCCAAAGTGAGTACAATATTACACAATCTTGAATTTATTTACCTTCTACATTTGGCAGCAAGATACTTCCTGAGAGTGTGGTTTTAATCAAAATTGGGTAACAAAGTTCTTTACAAAAATTCTTTTTTGAAAATTTGGTGGAAGGACAGCTACCTAAACTCTTAATTTGTGCCAATAAATGGAAAAAATTACAATGTAATATTGAGGGTAGGGATTTATTTTGTTTGATTTTTGTGTATTTCTGATGAACAATACAGTGTTTTATATACGTGGTAAATGGTAAATAAATATTTATTAAATTGAATACTTGACGCAAACCAAAGTTTATTTATTGACTCCATGTTGGTCAACATATGAATTTGTGGCTATGAATTATAGATTTGTAAATGAGCAAATCATTGCCCTGACTCAGCCCAGCAAAATTTTCTTGGGGATGAGGGAGACAGGTAGCAAGCATCTTTTTTTTTTAATTTTATAATTTTTATTTAATATTTTAGTTTTCAACACTGATTTCCTCAAGATTCTGAGTTACAAATTTTCTCCCCATTTCTACCCTCCTCCACATTCCAAGATGGCATATATTCTGATTGCCTTGTTCCCCAGTCAGCCCTTCCTTCTGTCACCCCACCCCATCCTCTTTCCATTTACTTTCTTGTAGGGCAGGGTAGATTTCTATGCCTCATTCCCTATATAGCTTGTTTCCCAGCTGCATGCAAAAACAACTTTTATTTTTTGAGCACCTGTTTTTAAAAATTTAAGTTCCAACTTCTCGCCCCTCTTCCCTTCCCACCCACCCCCCTAGGAAGGCAAGCAATTCAACATAGGCCACATGTGTATCATTATATAAAACACTTCCACAATGCTCATGTTGTGAAAGGCTAACTATATTTCCTTCCATCCTACCCTGTCTCCCTTTATTTAATTTTCTCCCTTGACCCTGTCCCTTTTCAAAAGTATTTGCTTTTGATTACCTCCTCTCCCATCTGCCCTCCCTTCTATCATACCCCCTTTTTTATCCCCTTCCCCTTACTTTCCTGTGGAGTAAGATACCCAATTGAGTGTGTATGTTATTCCCTCCTCAAGTCAAATCTGATAATAGCAAGATTCACTCATTCCACCTCACCTGCCCCCTCTTCCCTTCCAATGTACTGATTTTCTTGCCGCTTTTATGTGAGATAATTTACCCTATTCTATCTCTCCCTTTATTCCTCTCTCAATATATTCCTCTCTCACCCCTTAATTTTATTTTTTAGATATCATCCCTTCATATTCAACTCACCCTGTGCCCTCTGTCTATATATATGCATATTCCCTTCAACTACCCTAATACTGAGAAAGGTCTCATGAATTACACACATCATCTTTCCATGTAGGAATGTAAACATAACAGTTCAACTTTAGTAAGTCCCTTAAGAACCTTTTCATGCTTCTCTTGATTCTTGTATTTGAAATTTTCTATTCACCTCTGGTCTTTTCATTATTGAGAAAGCTTGAAAGTCCTTCATTTTATTGAAAATCCATATTTTGCCTTGGAGTTTTGCTGGGTAGGTGATTCTTGGTTTTAATCCTAGCTCCTTTGGCTTCTGGAATATCATATTCCAAGCCCTTCAATCCCTTAATGTAGAAGCTGCTAGATCTTGTGTTATTCCGATTGTGTTTCCACAGTATTCAAATTGTGTCTTTCTGGCTGCTTGCAGTATTTTCTCCTTGACCTGGAAACTCTGGAATTTGGTGACAATATTCCTAGGAGTTTTCTTTTTGGGATCTTTTTCAGGAGGTGATTGGTGGATTCTTTCAATTTCTATTTTACCCTCTGGTTCTAGAACACCAGGGAAGTTTTGCTTGATAATTTCTTGAAAGATGATGTCTAGGCTCTTTGTTTGATCATGGCTTTCAGGTAGTCCAATAATTTCAATTATCTCTCCTGGATCTATTTTCCAGGTTAGTGGTTTTTCAAATGAGATATTTCACATTGTCTTCCATTTTGTCATTCCTTTGGTTCTGTTTTATAATATCTCGATTTCTCATAAAGTCACTAGCTTCCACTTGCTCCAATCTCATTTTTAAGGTAGTATTCCTTCAGTAGTCTTTTGGACCTCCTTTTCCATTTGTCTAATTCTGCCTTTCAAGGCATTCTTCTCATTGGCTTTTTGGAGCTCTTTTGACATTTTGGTTAGTCTATTCTTTAAGGTGTTATTTTCTTCAGTATTTTTTTGGGTATCCTTTAGCAAGTCATTGACTTATTTTTCTGGTTTTCTTGCATCACTCTCATTTCTCTTCCCAATTTTTCCTCTACTTCTCTTACTTGCTTTTCCAAATCCTTTTTGAGCTCTTCCATGGCCTGAGACCAATTCATATTTTTCTTGGAGGCTTCTGATGTAGGCTCTTTGACTTTGTTAACTTCTTCTGGCTGTAGGTTTTGATCTTCTTTGTCACCAAAAAAGGAATCTAGAGTTTGAGTTTGAGTCTGAGTCCATTTTTGCTGCCTGTTCATGTTGCCAGCCGACTACTTGACCCTGGAGCTTTTTGTCAGGGTATGACTGCTTGGAGAGTAGAGAGTATTTTATCCCAAGCTTTAGGGTTCAAGTGCTGCTGTTTTTAGAGCTACTTCTACTCCACCATCACTGCAGGCTCTGTCACAGAAACATTCCTCCTCCCCCAAGAACTGCCATCCAGGACCACAATCCAGATCCAAGCAGGGCACAGCAAGAGAATCTGCCTTTGTGCCCACAAAGCATTCCTTGCACTCCAGCTCTGATCTGCTGCTAGATTCCTCCCACCATGTGAGCCAGGGACTTGAGAAGCAGCTGACACTGGAGCTCTGGAAGCAGCCTCAGAAGCTTCCTGCTGCTGCCACCATTACCACTGGACCACCTCTGCCACCCCCAGGGATGGGGCTGGACTGCGCTGAACTCAATCCCGCAGTTTCCCACTAACCTGCTCTTTGGTGTTTGTGGGTTGAGAAGTCTGGTAACTGCCACAGCTCAATTATTCATGGCCCTAAGGCCTGTTCTAGTCGACTGACTCCAGGTCTGGTCTGTCCAGGTGTGGCCATGCTGGGCTGCACTCTGCTCCCAGCACCTTGTGATAGACCCTTCCCAGTGACCATCCGGGCTCTCCTTGGCTGGAGACCTGTTTCCCTCTGCTATTTTGTGGGTTCCGCAGCTCTAGAATTTGTTCAGAGCCATTTTTTACAGGTGTTTGGAGGGATTTGGAGGAGAGCATAAGCAAGTCCCTGCTTTCCAGCCACCACCTTGGCTCTGCCCCCAATAGCAAGCACCTTGAAGACTTTGAAGTCAAATGAAAATAATACTAAATATCAAATCTGAGGTTAGGAAAACTCAGGCCCAATTCTGGATCCATATTGATGGTATGTCTATGTGGAAATCATTCATCTTCTATGGGGCTTAGTTTGTAAGTTTATAAAATGGGGATAATATCTGATCTCAGCCTGTTTCCTAGGAATTATTTCTAATATTAAGATTCCCTAGGTTTAGAGTTGGAAGGGACCTGAGAGTTCATCTTGTGCAGCCTTATCTGGCTTCAAGGTTTTGTAAAAGTTTTGCTTTCTCCATGAAGCTTTTCTTGGTTTCCCTTCTCTCCCAACAGAGGTGTAAGCTCCTTGAGCATAGATATTTTTGCATACATATCTCCAAAGCCTAGCACAGTGTCTGGCACACAGTAAGGGCTTTACACGTTTTCTTTTAATTGTTTTGAAAGCTACTTCAGTTTGTTTTGTTTTTGTTTTAACTTATAGCTCCCAATGATATCTTCTAGGATTATTGATTATTTATTGTGTAATTCACAGAATTTGGATCTGGAAGTAACCTTTACAGATCACCTAATCCAAACTCCTCATTTTACAGATTGAGAAATCAAGGCCCTGATTGATGAAAAGACTTGCCTCATGTTGCATTAAGGAGCAAGATCCAGAACTGAGCCAGGGTCCTTAGACTGTATATTCAGGATACTCTCCATTACATTGTGCTGCCTACTGATGGAACTGAACTCTCTTGCAATTTGTGTGATCTCTCTTTTAAGTTCCTTTTAACTCTAGTTTTGAACAGCATTTAAAGGAAAGAATGAGTTAGTTCAATAAATTAAATTCAACATTTATATTTATTTATTTTTTAAATTAAGATTTTTTATTTTTAGTTCGCAACACTTAGTTCAGTGTGTTTTTGAGTTTCAGATTTTCTTCCCCTCCCTTCCCTCCTTCTTCCCCCCCAAGATGGCATGGAATCCGATATATGTTCTACGTATACCTTCACATTAAACTTATTTACACAATAGTCAAGTTGTAAAGAAGAATTATGGAATGAATCATGAGAAAGAAGAAATAAAACCAAAAAAATAGAAAAAAAAGAGAGCAAATATTTTGCCTCAATCTGCATTCAGATTCCACAGTTCCTTCTCTGGATGTAGATAGCTCTTTCCATCATGAGTCCTTTGGAGTTGTCTTTGAACCTTGTATTGCTGAGAAGAGCCAAGTCTATCAAAGTTAGTCATCCCAGAATCAATATATCTGTGGTTGTGTACAATGTTCTCCTGGTTCTGCTCCGCTCAGCATCATATCATGTAGGTCCAAAATATGTTTGTTATGTACCATTTGGGTGGAATAGCATAATTGATAGAATGCTGGGTTTGGAGTCATGAAGACCTGAGTTCATATCTTGCCTCTGTCATTTACTATATAACCCTGGGCAAATTGGTTAATCTCCATGTGCCTCAGATAACTGACTCCCTAAGGTCTTTTAACCTAAGATCAATTAACTAAAAAAAAAAAAACAGTTTGACAAGTAGATTTTAATGTAATTAATTTCCTTTGTAGTCCTATGTATTTTATTTTATGCATTTTAAAACATTCTAAAAGGGGATAGATAGGTTTAACCAGATTGCCAAACAAACTGCCACTAACAAGTTTAAGAATCCCTGGACTAGAACTTAATTAGTAAGTTGCACATGAATTGCAATTGGGAATTGTTCATAGAATTCCCCAAGCTGACAAAATCTCAGATTCTTTGTATATTCATGAAATATGTGAAAAGCATTATGCTGTTACCTCTATTGTTGTACCTTTAAAGGAATCTTGAATAATTCTGACATATACATGGAAAATATTTTGCAGAATGAAGTACTATTTTGCTCTATGAAATCAAATACTTTAAAAAAAATAGTCAACAAGCAATAAGAACAATATGTATTCTCTACCTATTTCAACACATTTTGTGATGGCAAAAATGTATCATACTGTGGAGTATCACGTGCAAGAACCTTTCTGTTTCTTTTTAATACCCTTGTCAGAGAAGTTCATAATTCAAGTCTGTTCTCATAGAAATGATATATCAATGACAAAATAGGCATACGGATTAGTTGCTTCCTCTTGAAAGAATGAACAGCACTGGAGCCAAATCTAACTCGGTGATAAGAAAAGTTTCTTTTAAATTTTTTCAGATTTTCTGTCTTTGTACATTTGGTGTTCTCCTTCCAGTTTCATCCTTAATTGCTTTGGTGATGACTGAAATTGGATCTCTTTGTGACCTTTAAAATGGTTTTCCCCTCCACTTCTTCCTGCTGTTTTAGAAGTCAATACTCTTCTGTAAGATTTTACAAATGAGTTGTAAATTATATAAAATGTAATGTTTGCAACATTGTAACTATATTCTAATATATACAACATAATATGATATGATATAACAACATAACATAAGGTAATGTAACATAATGTAATGTAACACAACACAGTATAACATACATTCTAATATAATGATGTCATACTTAACCACCATATCATTCCATTCAGCAAACAAGTCAAATGTTTCTTAATTATAGTAGTTTTTAGGTTCTTTTTGGTGTCCTTATTATGTTGACTAATTAACATTAAACTTCTGCATAAATTGATTTATGTCCTTTCTTCTTTTCAAGTATTATTTTTGGCATGAATAATTTGTTTAAATAGGCCAGGTTGGAGTTGTATTAATGGTACCTGATAGATTTCCCCTTATTTTTCACACTTTCAGTTTTATATTATTTTTGATCTTTGCTTAAAAAAACCCCAGTGGTCTGACTCTATACAAAGCTGATTCAAGTATAACTCCTACATCAAAAATGGATTCACTAAAATAGAATCAATTTCATTTTTTTGTATCATGTTATTTAACATTTGTCATGTCTAGCACCTTCTGATTCTCTTTTCAAAGTAAGTCTTCATGATGTGTAAAGCATGTGGGTTCTGTGTTCTATGAATCTTTGGCCTATTTCATTACTTATAGGAATAAGAACCATATTTTCCACTATCTTTGCCTATTTCCACCTTTTCCTTGAAGTTACCAAGAATCACAGTAAATACTGATTTAATTTATAAATATTATAGTTTTGTAAGTTGTAAATGTTGTAAATTTAATTTGTTAATATTTAATTTTAATGAGATTTTCAGATAATCCCTCTATCTACTCACCCTCTGCAAAAGATATTGGATCATGGGCTATAATTACCTTCAAGTTGTGAGCACTGTAATATGAAATAACCAAATGTCTCATGCAATGATGCTCCTTATTGCCTTTGGATGCACAATAAAACTGATTTTGTGAACTCCTTTATTTGCTTCTCTAAAACTGGTGTAAACTTATGTAAGCAAATTTATTTCTCAGTTTATCAACAAAGTAACAGCTTGGATTAGATAACTTCCTTCCTCTCCTCAAAATATCTTGTATTTTCTTATCATTTTGTGAATAAAAATGTAATTATTAAATGCGTACTATATGCCAGGCACTGCTAATTGTTTGTTGGGTTTTATCCTTCAGTTTCAAAGAGGACCGATGACATCATGGGGTGATATCTTGGCTCATGCATGAACTGGATTTAAGTGTGGCAGAGTTGCAGAAAGTTGTTAGCCTCACTCTCTCTTCCAGAGTCATCGAAGTCCAGTGGCAAGACAAAAGTCAAGATGACTAGCAATGACCCAGGATGCAGTGGATGACCTTGACATATTTGATATCTGACCAAGCTCTAAGTACTCCACAGCTCCTGCTTCAGGGGCCTTCATGGCTATTGGAACAAATAGCTCTCATCTTTCCATTCTGCCAGGGAAAATTTTCACATGCTTGGGGGAGAGGAGTGTGAGGCCCATTGGTTACCCTCGACCTGCTCATCTGCAGAGACAGTTTACAGGGGTGTAGCTGCTGCACGTACTACAGCTTCTTGGAGCCACGGGTGAGAGTTAAGTGTCAGGTAAATACCAAGAGTGGATGAGCAGCCCTAAATGGGTTTTGCAAGCCCTGCCACCAGAGGTGCTAGTTCTCCTTGAACACCGCTGTGCTAATTATGGATACCATGAGCAGAATGTAAACTCCTTGATAGAAGACATTAGTTTGCTTTTATCTTTATATTCCCAGTGCCTAAAATATAGCAGACATCCAATAATGCCCAATATCCTTGGTTCATATTAATTAGCTTAGTTGTTGTTCAGACATTGTTCAGTTGTGTCTGACTCTTCATGACCCCCTTCGGGATTTTCTTGACAAAGATACTGGAGTGGTTTGCCATTTCCTTCTCCATCAGATAAAGAAACCGAGGCAAATAGAGATTAAGGGACTTGCCCTGGGTCACACAGCTTGTAAGTATCTGGGGCTGAATTTGAACTCAGAAAGATGAGTCTTTCTGATTCCAGGCCTGATGATCTATCCACTGCACCATCTGGCTGTCCATTAATTAGTTTAATATAATTTAATTAATTTCATTCTTTCTTCCCTCCCACCCTTTTTCCCAAGAAGTATTCATCAAATATCTACCATATATAAAGCATCATGCTAGGTGCTAAGAGTGCAAGGACCAAAAGACAAAAGAAAACAACCTATATGAAGCTTTCTAGGTTCATGGCGTCTTTAGAGTCTCAGTAATATTTTCATGATGCTCCCAGGCTATAGAAAAATCTTTACAGTTATATTTGTTAAGCATCAAGGTCAAACATCCACAATACCTTGCAGTGCCTAGTTGAGTTCACCGTAGCACCCAAGTGCAATGTGGTATACATTTTGGAAACTGTGGGTCTACGCCATCAAGAAGATAATATTTCATTGAGGGGATACAACATGAACCCCAATAAGTAAATATAAAAATAGTTTCAGGAAGGATGTACCACTAACAATTAGAGAAATAAAGACAGACTCCATTTAGAAGGCAGAACCTGAGTTATATCTTGTAGGAAGCCAGGGATCCTCCTTCTAGTTCAGGGAACAGCTAGTTAAGCATTTTATCAAATAACTCTGGCCTCACTCTCCCAGACTGAGGCTTAGCTATATCTTCCCTTCAGGGCTCTAGGGGTACCCCTGAGGGCTGAAGTGAATCTTGTATAATGCTAATGACTTAAAACTTCCATTCCAGTGTGTTTCTCCCACTGTTAGCTGCCTGTTGGTTAATACTCCAATTCCATATTACTAATTAACATCAATCAGTTTTTATAAAGGGCTAGTCATTTTGCAGACTAGCAACAATAGAAGTACAAATGTTTTCCCACAGAATTAAGGGTGCATACTTTTCCTGTACCACCTTAGTCTCTGGGGACAATGGGCTCAGACTTAACTAATTTCCTATGTAGTATTAGTCTCATTTAGTTCCTATGCAAATGGGTCATCACTGCTGTATGAACTTGCATTTCAGATGCAAAAGGGCTCAGTCCTGTAGGTTGTAGCCTTGGAGCCTTCACATCAGACTGGCTGGCCACAAAATCCAGCATGGACTACTCTTCTGGGCCTCCTGGTGGCTCCTTTCCTCATCTTTTAGAGCTTACCAGGATGTAGCCATCTCCAATCTCCTTCCCCCCAAAAGCAGGAAAGAACGAACACAGCAAATACAAAAGCAAGAGCAGGGCCATGCATTCTTGTTCTGAGCTTCTCCCTTCCACCACCTGGAGGCCTCAGCAGCTTACCCTCCTCCAATGCCAGCGAATCCAGAAAGGTCCCATGCCAAGAGCTCAAACCCCAGAGTCAATTAAAGAGACTCCACTTCATCGAGTATCTTGAAGATCAGAATTTTTTACAAAATATTTGTCCACATTCTAAACCTCCCCAAGGTACTTCTGTTACATATCATCATATGTCTCCAGAAACAGGTTTACCCAGCCTCTTCCATGTGGGGGATTGCATCAACCCAGCAAACTGATGCTTGCTCACCAGCCCTGTTACATCAATTTGGCTTGAACAAGGCGTGGGTAATGGGAGTAGGATGAAATAAGTTTGGAAAGGTGGGTGCCAGATTGTGGAAGGCTTTAAATACTGATTTGAGTTTGTATTTTATTCTATAGAGAACCACTCAATTTCTTTTTCTCTTCTTGCCTTGTGCAAAATGTTATGCTAGAATTATGGAATAAAAAGATGAAAAAAAAAATTATAGTCCTTGCCCTTAAGGGACTTACAATTTAGTGGTTGGAAGAGGAATAGAACACGAATGGGAAACTCATTAAAATACCAGCCCAGGTCTTCTGACTCCAAAATCAGAGCACTTCCCTTTTCCCATTTTATCTCCTTAATGTCATACACATTTTGAATGTCTGATGTTTATCAGATATATTTGCTGCAAATAATTTTCCCAGTTGGTTTCTTTCTCTATCTGTTGGCTTGAGGTATGTTCTCTGTCTGTCCCCCAGGCTTGGAATGCTCTCCTTCCTCATCGCTCCCTCTTAGCTTTCCTGGCTACCTTCGAGTCCCAGATGAAATCTCACCTTCTGCAGGAAACCTTTCCTGGTCCCTATTAATTTTAGTGTCTTTTGTCTATTGATCATT
Organism: Trichosurus vulpecula; assembly: GCF_011100635.1. NCBI lineage: Eukaryota > Metazoa > Chordata > Mammalia > Diprotodontia > Phalangeridae > Trichosurus > Trichosurus vulpecula. The sequence goes on from NC_050573.1 coordinate 495,231,735, forward strand.
TCCCATTTATCCTGCACGTGGCTTATTTGTGCATTATTGTTTACTTTTTGTCTCTCCCATTAGACTGTAAGTCCCTTGGGAGCAGGAGCTATCTTTTGCCTTTCTTTGAATTCTCTGGCTTAGCACAGTGAGCTTCTTAACTGGCTGACTTGTTATGAGAAAGGTACTTACAAACTTTAAAATGCTAACCAAATGTGGACTATTATAATTCTCTTCCATTGGTTCATTTAAAAAAAACATATTTTATCCAGTTGCTGGTATACTAATAAATACCTCTTTACAGCATGTAACCCGTTGGCTCCTGGGCTACTGCTTGGAGAGTATTGTCAGAGAGATAGACATCAGATTCTGGAAATACAGAATAGACTATATCCTGAGATCACCAGTTCTTTCTGAATGTGATTTTGTAGGCTTCTAGGAAGGGTAAGCCAGATCTTCCATCTTGGTCATACCACAGGAGAGAAAGTTTTGTGGGTAGGGTCAAGTGGCACATTTGTTTTCTGGACCCCTACCTCTTTCCTCCAGGAGTATGAGTTCTTGTTGTGGTGATGGGAAGTTGACAAGTGGTCCTTCCTCTACCTCCCCCCATCACCAATGAGAACCAGTTGGGCGTGTCGTCAAGACTGCAGTCAGAGAGAATTTTGCTTTTCCTCACCCCCACTTGCCTATTAATCAAAACTTTTATTACCATTAAGCTGGTACATGATCCATTTATTTCCTTACTTCCCATTTCCTCTAGGAGAGGGATGGAGGTTAGGGAAAGAAGCTGATTTTGGTCTCCATTACAAGCAGCTTAGGCAACTGCTTTTCTTCCAAATGATCTGCTCTTCAATTATTTATCATTATCACTGTCAGCATCATCAATATTGTTGTTCTTTGTTTGGTTGGTTGTTTTTGGAGGGGGGAGGCAGGGCAATTGGGGTGAAGTGACTTGCCCAAGGTCACACAACTAGTAAGTGTGTCAAGTGTCTGAGGCTGGATTTGAACTCAGGTCCTCTGACCTGGGCTGGTGCTCTACTCACTGTGCCACCTAGCTGCCTCTATTGTTGTTCTTAATGAATCCTTCCTTAATACAAGTGAAAATTAGGTGACTACCATATCTTTGACTCATGTGACTAATGATGTCAGCTGGTATAGTTTTGGGAAGAGATTTTTAAAGACATAGGAGACATTATTCCTGCCTCAGTGTTAGTTGAGGTGTTGGGTTGGGGAGGAAGAGTGGACCCTCACCTGTTCTGGATTTCCCACAAGCAAAAGAGAATCTATATTGAAATCATGCAAATGCAAGCTTCCCATAAACAGGATTGGGCATAAACAGATACTATAATACATGTTTCACTAAATGTAACATACTGTAGATAAATTTTTAAGGAGAGTATTTTCAGCTAAATTCTCCTCCACCTTCACATCCTCTGTGGTAACTAACATCTACCTACAAGAACTGCCTAGGGCAATCTGCCTCATAGGAAGTTATATGATATCCATTACATTGGCTGCCCCCAATTATCCCACCATTTCCCTTATTATTATATGTGAGTTGCTTATTTTAGGAAATCAATTTTTGAAATATTCTTCCTTTCCCCTTTAGCTTTCTCTCCCACCATTAGGATCTATTTTCAAAATTATTTTTGAAAGGGTATTTTAACTCTTTCTTGTGGGGATTTTTAGAGATGGTTTTGGACTTTTGGCTCATTCTCAGCCTAACTTTATTGAAACAGGCTAGAGGAAATATTTTTCATTCACTTTTCTTTTTTATCTCAGTTGTTTGATGCTTAGTATCTTGGCATCTTCACTGATACCAAGTATCTTAGTATCTTCACTGATATTTTTTGGGGGGAATGTATGTGACATTTTGATTCCTGTTTTGATTTTTGTTTTGTTTTACCTTTCAGTTTCTTTCTCTAACGGGAAATACCCCTTCAATTTGGAAATTTTATTTTCTTCTGTTTTTCCATCTCTCTGGAGTGAGCAGGCTTTTATGCCAACTCCTTTTGAATGTATTTTCTAGTTTTATTTTCATTTATGTATGCATATTCAAAATTTTTCTGGTTATTGACTTTAAATGTTGCAGTTTTGATTCTAGGAATGTCCTTTATGTGCCTCTAATTTTTTATATTCCGCTTTGTTGGTAGTGTTGTCAGTGTCATAAGAACAATTCCTTCTCCCATAATCTATCTGCTGTTAATATGGAATATAAAATGTTTTATTGATGCAATAATTGATGCATACTGTTCATATGGCTATGAGCAAATACAATTGGTTTGCTCCATGCTGTTTGAATAGTCATTTGTGATAAATGAAAAAGTTATTGATTCTATTTTTATGATCTTGGGTTTATTTCTGTGGTTTTTATATAAATTTGCATAGTCGTTAGCTGTTTATATTTACCCTTTATTTATTGCATATAGCCTTGCTTATTGTAATACCGGGGATAACTTTGTAAGTTTACTACTTAAGTTAGCACCGACAATTTTATTAATTGTCTTACATGTGGAGCAATTTCTTCAAAATATGGGTGTTGAAGCAGTTGAAATGCATTATTGCATCGGTAGGTATTAAAAGCCATTGTCGTTCAGTCATTTTTCAGTCTTGTACCTTTGTGACCCCATTTGGGGTTTTATTGGCAAAGATATTGAAATGGTTTGCCATTTCCTTCTCCAGCTCATTTTACAGATGAGGAAACTGAGGCAAACAGGGTTATGCGACTTGCGCAGTGTCATACAACTATTAAGCGTTGGAGGCCAGATTTGAACTTTGGAAGATGAGTCTTTCTGATTCCAGCCCTGGCCTTCTATTCTCTGCTCCACCTGCCCAATGAAACCTGTAGAAGTCTCCTAATACTAGTAGATATAATGTATTAGATTAAAGACGTTGTAGAAGGAATGTGAAAGACCCAGAGAATTGAAGAGTAGTATACTGTTAAAACCAGATGAGGTCACTCGGGTGAACTAACCCATTTTTTCATTCAAACATTTCTGAGATATCGACAGTAGACAGTAACTGACCACCCTCTGAGGAGGAGGAATGGCTTTAAAAAGTAGCAGCTCTTCTAAACAAAGGACTTCCCATAGACAAAGTGAGAATTGCATCTAATAACAAGAATTATACTCTCTCTGTAAGTAGAGCTGAGGCTAGAACTTCTGTGCCAGAGAAATACTACAGTACCAAACTAGCAACATTTTCAGGACAGGAGCTATACCCTCATGAAAGCAATCATGGGAAACTTGGATGAGTCAGGTGGCAGACGCACTACAGCACTGGCAAGTACAAGGGTCAGAAGAGAGAAGTAAATTGAAGGAGAGTTTTAAAGGAGCCACTTTTATTATTGTTCAGGATCTAAGGACCACATGGTCTGCAATTATATGGTTTGTAAAACCTAGGAAAGTAATATAGTGGTAAGATGCATTCATAGGAAGTGAAATTCTACACTTATTGATTCTACTATTCATCCTAAAGAAGAAAAGCCCTCTGACTTGATAGTAGGAATAGATTCCTGATTACGTAGATAAATACAAAGAAACTTAACAGCACCTGAGAAAGTAGATATGGTCAAATTCAGCAAAGATCCGCCATCTAATACACAATCTTGACCTGAATCCACACATCATTGACCTTTAGGCACAATCACCTCTGCCTCAGTTAGCCACAGTGAAGCAAAGATAGAGATGGAATATCACAGTAGTTCTGTAAAGAAGGGCTCTTACTTGCATGGTCCAGGAATATCTTCTCAGGAATAGGGCATAAAAGCAAATAAAGGAAGTTATACTGCAGATAGAGATTTGAAGGTAGAAGCCCGTGGAGGACTTGGTGAGAGATGGAATGGTGAACAAAACTATTTCCATTACAAAGGCAAAGAGTCAAAGAAATGGATATGATGAAGGCTTTATACAAGAAGGCTACTATCAAGTCATGATAAGAGAAGCATGTTTGTCTTCTATTATGATTGTGGATCAGTTGGTCAAATATATTTTGAATGTACTCATACTGACCCAGAATCATGATACAGGTGGGACTAGGGAAGGTTACCTCCAGGAGCCAGAAAACAGTATGACTTCATTATAGTTGCTGATGGACATTCCCATTTGAACTCATATGACCCCACACAGAGGAGTTGTTGAATATTGAGAATGTGGAATACAATGCTATCCTGAATGGTGGATCTTGAGTTACCATCACATTCCAATCACTCTCTCATGATAGACATTAAGGTAAATCGAGGCAAAAAATTCTAAGCATGTTCACTTTATTGGTAAACCTATCAGTTACCAACAAAATGGGTCTTTTCAGCTCCTCGGTTAGCCAAACCACCATGAGGTGAGGCTTACTAGCCTTCAAATAGTTTTGGAAAGTACAGGAGGAAAAAGAACAGGAAGCATCACAGGTGGAAAACAATATAATTGTTTGCAAAGTCTGAAGTATCATAGATGGTGGAAAACAATATGATTGGATGGAAGTCTGGAATTCAAGGCTAGCATAAGTCCTTTCTTCCATCTTATTGCTATAGAAAGCTTATTGATGGTGGCCACCTGCATCACTAATTAGTGTCACAGTGATAACGGACCAGACTTTCCTGAAGGACGACCAATGTTGCAGAGATAATAGACCAGACTTCCTGGTATCCATCTGCACCCTTCATGGATGACAGATTTCTTCTAATTGTACAAGGGCAGCTAGTGGTACAGAGATAAAAGTTTTCTCTCAATTAAATTGATTTACAAGAGAAACTTAACTCTTCAACAACTCAGAGAGGAAGACTGAACTTCTGGAATCATGAACTTCTGAACTTCATTCAGAGACAAAGAAACACGGCCCAGACAATTACAGAATGGAATCAATTACAGAATGGAATCAAATATAAAATACTAAATCAATATTTTATTTTCTCACCTCTGACAGAGATATCAGAGGAAAATTCCTTTGCGGCCTATGTACCTGATGGGTTGAGTGATATGGGTTATATAATTGTGAGCTTAAAGTTTCCCAAGGAAGCTTATTGGTGTCAAAAGGAAGGTGGACAGCATGGCTCTGTCATGACCAGACCAAAAAAACTCTCACTGAAGTGTCAACATTGACTGTAACCAATTCTGACCTATTTAAAATGCTAACAAAATATAAGCAATAAGCTGGTACTCAGTACCTACACATTTTGATCATCCAGTCAGCCTGTTCAGAGATCTACAGAAAACAGAATTTCTCTGAGTTTTTCCATAGAATTTTTGAGATGTAAAGATTTTTCTGGGATTTGATAGTTAACTATTAAAAAATGTGTTAAAAACAGTGCTATCATTGCTAAGCCACTGAATGGTCTTTATCACGGAAACATGATTAAACTCAATCAGAAGTATAAAGGCAAGAAATGCCAAATTGCTCTGAAACTCATGGAGCCATTTGGAGATCAACGGATGGAGAAATGCAAACAAATATAAGATCAAGTCAACTGCATCACACATGGACCAATGTTTGTCCTTACAAATCTGAGCAAGCCTTTTGTTTTCTGTCTTACACACAGATGCCAAAAGTCAGTGTTGTAGTTATAGCGGAAAGGGGACTAGACTTTGAGTCAAGAGGAATGAAATGGAATGGGTTCAAATCCTACCTCTGATACTTACTAGTTGTGTGACCCTGGGCAAGTCATTTAACTGGTCTGTCATTCAGTTTCCTCAGCTATGAAATGAGTGGGTTGGACTCAAAGGCCCACACAGTCCATTCTAGATTTATAGCTGATCTTAAGATCTAATGTGGAGAGTGTAAGACATGTTTGTTGTTAAGTGAATGATAATCAATGGAAACCAATTACATTTGACAATAGATGACTGACAGAATGGAGAGGTCCATTCACAAGCTGTACTTCATCACTTTAAGTAGATTGTCCCTTGAAAGTTCAAAGAATGTACGTAGAGCAAAATTCCACATGTGAACTAATAGCGATCTAATGATGTATTCTGATCAGTGCAAAGTTAAATGCTCCAAGTCAAAGATGGGTGAATTCAGAATACATTGCAGGCCAAGGAAGACTGTTGTTGATAGAGATGCTCTGTCTTAATGGACACATGAATGAAACTAATACCAAAAGAACGTGCGAAAGCTATAGGGAGCTTTGCTATATTCGAGTAGAAATATGGCTGAGAACTTGGGACTCCCATCCAATAGCAGGCCAGAGTATCTGTAAACCTTGTTTCATGAAACCCACCTTTTGTTGCCTCAGTGGATGACATGTGAGGGGTGATTGGCAGTGAGAACAGATGACTAATGAAGGACTCAGAGAAGTGATGCACTCAAACAAACAAGGAAGAGCTGCTGAAAGACTCAAGGTCTAGTTACTTGAATGTACCTCAATATTGAGACAATGGCAGAATTTAGAATTGGGCTGTGTAATACTTTATCAGGTCATGACTAACTCCATATACAGTAACAAGAACTAACTGGGGTTACCCAGAGTTTATTGCTCTACAGAGATGAAAGCACTACATGATAACTTTGAACATGTGGGTCAAGAAAAGACTTTAGAACTAATAAGTAACAGATTTTACTGGTCCAAGATCAGCAGACGTCACTAAGAGCGGTGAAATTAGTGCCTAGTGCGTTCAAGAAAAGCACTGCTAATTAATGCTGAATATTTGGATAATAAAAGCATTAGAAAACCTATGGAACTTGCCAGCATTGAGTTTTTAATCTACAAAAAGAGATAGATGTCATATCTTAGTGCGCAACTGAGCCTTTGAATAGGTATGTATCAGCTTACCCAATGAAAAAGCTTGTATGATAATAAAATGTTGTAAGAGAGCTATTTCTTAGTATTTTTGCAGTTTTTAGATTGCCCATCAAGTATTTATTCTAGCCATGGCAGAGACTTTAGGGGCAAGATTCTCAAGAAAATGTTAACTTTGGAAGCGATCAAGAAGTCTAGGACTACCCATCTCTATATACAAAGAAACTCATAGCTTGAACATTTCAACTTAACTTAGATGAACATGTTAGGAACTCTGAGACTGCAGCCAAAATCTCCATGGAGGCAGCATGCAACATTTCTAAGGCAAGCTCTCCAGCTATGATGGCAGAGGCTTTACACTGTAGGTGTCCATATTGGGGTAAGAGTCATGACCACCTATTGACTTGCACTTTGGAGTCTTAGAGATTAGATATGCTGTAAATACTCACAACTAGTACATTTCTCAACTGAGAGAGAAGCTGAAATCAGCCAACCACCTGGCCATAGCTTCAGCTCAGAAGAGCTCTGACAGAAACAAATACAGATATGGTACCCAAATCTGTTGTCAAGACCTTCAAAAATGCAAGAGTGTTGCATAACCTTGGTGTTCAGGCACATTCCATTGGGAAGCCAAGTTGTTGAGAGATTAGACAACTTGTCTGTTCACAGAATAGTCCCAGAAAATGGAGGGAGCCCTATAAAGTCAATTCAAAATAATCACTTATTTCCCATTGCAGAACTAGTTAGATTTTCTCATGAACAGAGGTAGAGATGTAATGGACACTTAACCTCATTGAACTCTAAGCAAAATAGCGCCACCAGTCATATAGAGATTGTCTGAGTCAGATATTGTCTCTGAAAAGGATGTTTCTAGTGAAGGAAGGAATGAAGGAAACCCCAGTTCAGATGGGGGTTTGCATTAAATCTACAGGTACCTCTTTTCTTGATGGCATCTTCAGCTTTATAAAGACTCTTAGGATACAGAGACAATCCACAGAGCAGGAAAATACTGGTGGCTAGCCTGGCCCTTCAACAAGAGGAAGTTTAGGGAGGAAGGCCCTTTGATGACAGTGTTGATCACTTCTTACCATTGACCAGTTAAGGTTTAGGGGACAGAGAGGCCATCAGCTCACAAAATAGCTAGACTGGGGCAGCTAGGTGGCATAGTGAGTAGAGCGCCAGCCCTGGAGTCATGAGGACCTGAGTTTAAATCCAGCCTCAGACACTTGACACACTTGCTAGCTGTGTAACCTTAGGCAAGTCACTTAACTCCAATTGCCTTGCCTTCCTCCCTCCAACAAAAACAAACAAACTAAAAAACAAAACAAAACGGCTAGACCCATTCGACCTGTGGCCGAAGTAATTTATGATGTCACAGGTGAACAATATATGTACACACACACACACACACACACACACAAGTAGTAGAGAACTGTTTGTTTAAAGGTGCCTTGTATATAACTGCAGATGTTGATGTACATGTTAATTAATTCATATTTGAGTTTTTATTTGATATTATTTGATATTGTATTGATTTGCTTATGTACTTGTGCTATGCTTGTGGTATTTGTTTAGCTGTTTATCAGTTGTGATTCCATTTGGGGTTTTCATGGCAAAGATACTGAAATGGTTTGCCATTTCCTTCTCTAGCTCATTTTATAGCTGGGGAAACTGAGGCAAACAGGGTGAAGTGACTTGCCCAGGTTTCCACAGCTAGTAAGTGTCTGAGGTCAGATTTGAACTTAGGAAGATGAGTCTTCCAGACTCCAGACCCAGCACTCTATCCACTATGCCACTTAGTTGCCCATGTTTTTTGTGTAGCAGCATCTATTTGTTAGCTATGTACTGTTTCCTGATGTTTTATTTGAAAGTAGGCTAATGATTATACATATATTTGTTCTGTATGGGCCTATTGAGATTATTTCAGACATCTAGCTTGGTTTTTGTTTCTGTTTTTTTTTTTTGATTATTACTTGTTTGCTATGGATGTGCATGTACTCAGAAGTCATTTAGACATATAATGCATGTAATTCAGATACATAATTTATGCATTTAGTCACTGAAGCACTCTGTCAAGTGATGCCATGTATTGTGCTATGACTATTGTATATATTGGTTTTCTTTATTTTCTCTGAAGAGTACTGTGGGATGATTGCTTGGGATGCTGTGATAATCACCCTTGATATTTCCAAGTGTTGACATTTTCATGCTTATGCTATATATTTGCAAATTGCAAACATACCTTAGTCCAGCCATTCCATAGAGCAATTTGTAACTACACCTCTAAAGTCACCAAACTGTGCTTATGTTTTGACCCAGTGATATCACTCCTGGGCTTATACTCTCACCACTATAGAGGTCAAAGATAAAGGACCTCTGCATACAAAAATATTTGTAGCAGAACTTTTTGTTACAGCAAGCAACTAGAAAATAAGGAGGGGTAATCATCAGTTGTGGATTAGATGAATAAATCATGGCTTTGATTATAATGGAATATCATGGTGTCACAAGAAATGACAATGGGGTGGTTTCAGAGAAATCTGGGATGACTTGCACAATCTTACACAGAGTATATTCGACAGGATGGGAAGAGTTTATACTGTGATCAAAACAGTGTAATTAAAAAAAAATCTGAAGGACTTAAAAACCCTAATCATTATATGAGTAACCACGACTCCAGAGGACAGATGATGAACCATGGACACAAGATGGGTGATGAGTGTGAAATGTATCTATGTATCTGTGTATCTATCTATCTATCTACCACAACCAATGTGTGTATTTTCTATTTTTAAAACTAGTAACAAATAGGTTTAATACATACTGCTTCATAATATAATTTGCAACCTGATAATGATAGATCTGCTTCATTCCTACTTATTCAAAAAATGTTTCTTTTGAAATTCTTGAACTTTTGCTCCTTCATAGGAATATTATCATGTTGTCTAGGTCCTTAAAGAAACTGCTTGATAATTTGATCAACGGAGCACTAAATCCATGGATTAATTTATATAGTATCGTAAGTTTTATTACATTGAACACATGGACTTTGAATATTACTCTAATTATTTAAATCTCCCTTTATATGAAAGGCAGCTTGGTAGTGCAGAGGATAGAGTGCTGGGCCTAAAGTCAGCAAGACTCATCTTCCTGAGTTCAAATCCAGACTTAGTCACTTACTAGCCTGGGCAAGTCACTGTTTAACCCTGTTTGTCTCTGTTTCCTCATTTGTAAAATGAGGTGGAAAAGGAAATGGCAAACCACTGCAGTATCTTTGCCAAGAAAACCCCAAGTGAGGTCTTGAAGAGTCAGACATGACTGAAATGACTAACAACGACACTTCATATGAAGACTTTCATGTTATGAGGAAAGTAAAACTGTTTTTTAAATATAATTGTGGTAAATATGAATTCATTTGGAAATGAAGGGATCCTTTAGCTGACTTTGTGATAATTTCAATTCCCTGGATAAGTCCCAACTCATAAAGAACAGTGTGGCAAACAGAGAATGTAGCCTTTAAAGTGGTTAAAATTCTCTTGATGTGGCCCTTAGGGAGGATCAGCTTTTGATTCCTGGGTTCGGGAACCTTGAATAGCTTGCAATACAATGTGGTCACCTCAGTCTATTTTTGTTTAACCCTCTTTTGTGGGCTTCACCTATAAAATATTCTCCTATTTTTCCCTCAGAGAAGTCGAAGGTTCTCAGATACTTTAGTGTAGTCATCTTCTTGAGGAATGTAAACATTGGTTTATCTTCTTGGTCTTTTTGTGTGTTAAAGGTTTATTTGTCATTTTTGTTTCTTTGTTTTAACGAATTTATCTGTCAGATGTCTTGCTCACCTATTTTCTTTAGCAGGTTAGAGTGAATTTCATCACTCCTGATGTAAATCCTTTTTTTCCCCCCAAGGATGACTAAACTCAACTTTGCTAGATGCTATTTGGGGGAGTGGGGGGTGGGCGGGGTGCAATCTGATTTTCTTTGCCTTTCAAGACATCATATTGTGACTTTCTCATTTGCTTTTTGTGGTTAAGGATAAGGGAGAACAGGGTACATTTGTAGGTAGCAGAGAAGGAACAAATAGATAAAGGAGACTGAAAACCAGAGAAAAAAGGAATGATTGAGTGAACAAGTAATTCAGTCGATAAGCACTTAAGTTCCAAACACGTTGCTAAGCACTGGGGATACAAAGAAAAGCAAAAAGCTGATTTCTACCCTCAAGAGGCTCTCATTTTTAATGGTGTGCGTGGGATAACATGTAAACAACTTTATACAAACAAGCTTTATATATATATATATATAGGATAAATAGAGAATAGTAAAGGGGAAGCAGTAAAATTAAGAAGAACTGAGAAAGGCTTCTTGTATGAAGTGGGATTTTATCTGGAAACTACTGGAAGAGACAAGAAGGGATGGAATAAAAGTTGCATGTAAAGAAGTTGGCTTTGTGCTCTAGTTAGGTTAGGATTCTTCAAGAGCATATAATGAGGCTTCCACTAAGTTGATCCAACTATAGGGCTTATTGATAGTATTAAACCAATGTAGGCATGCTCACTCATACAAAAAGGGCACAAGGTGTGTATGCGTTTCACCTCACTGCCACCCCTGGGCCCCTGCTTTGTCCTGATGTGGGGAAGTGAAGTTTTCGCATAGGTGGATGAATCCCAGGAAAACAGCACCTTTCAGTCAATTGACTAATTTCCAGATAGCCCACAGATGTTAAGGGACTATGAGGATTTATATTGGTTTTAGTCTGGAGCCTACACCAAACTTAGAGTCAGCAGACAAGTAAGTCTAAGTCTTTGGTAGAATAGAGTCAGGGGATATTCATCAGTCTCCTCTGGCTGTTTCTATCTGTGTGTCTCTCCTCTAGTCCAGGTGAAAGGGCTGATTTTATCAATCTGTGATGCCTTGGCAAGAATAATCTCCTCATCTTCATAAGATGGAGTAAAGGAAGAGAAAATGGGAGTTGATGTAGAGAGATTTTTGAAGTGTGGCATAGCTGAGGAGAAGCTCATGATAGCCTCCATTCCGAAAAAACAAAACAAAACAAAAAGACAAAAGAAAAAAAGAAAGGATCCTTGACTGAGATGAAGGATTAGTGTTTGGGGGAGGGGGTTGAGAAGAGAAGAGTATTACTGCAATAGCTTCATTAGATTCTAAGCTTCTTTTTATATCTCAAATACTTAGCAAAGAACCTGGCACAAAATTGGTGTTTAATAAATGTTTATTGAGTGATTGATGTAAAGGGGATGAGGGTCTATGATGTAAGAAAAAAAAATTCTCATCAAGGTGTGAGCAACCAGTTGAGATTTCACAACAAAAACTGGAAATTGGATGGCTTGACTTTTTCCAGCCAGTTCTCAGAAGGGGAGAACAATACCAAAAAAAAATTAACTCCTACAATACATAAAGATTTGCAAATCTCTTTTTATATAATATCTCATTTGATGCTCACAACAACCCTGTGAGATAGGTACTATAATTATACCCATTTAACAAATGAGGAAACTGAGGCTGAGAGAGGTTTGATAGCTTAAGCAGGATTACAGAATCACTGAGTATCTGAGGCAGTTTTTGAAGCCAGCCTTCCTGACTCCATCCATTACACTAAGTTGCCTCATTAGACAGCTGATGGTGGGACTAACCCAGGGTTGGCATTTGCCAAGGCCTACCAGGCTGCTGGATGGCACAGTAGATAAACCTGCAGGTCTGGGGTCAGAAAAACCTGAATTCAAATCTGGCCTCAGACACTTCCTAACTGTGTGACCCTGGGCAAGTCGCTTCACCTGTTTATCTTAGTTTCCTCATCTTTCCAATGAGCTGGAGAAAGAAATTGCAAACTACTCCAGTATCTCTGCCAAGAAAACCCCAAACAGGGTCATGAAAAGTCAGACACAACTGAAACTACTGAACACCAACCACTGGTAATAGGACAACATGGGAAGGGTTTCAAGGGTGGGGTTAGTTGAACTGATCCACCAGAGAGCAAAGATTGTGAAGGGAGTTAGGACCAGAATATTGTGATGGTAATGCTAATGAATAGTTTTCCTCTCCTTCTTTCTTCTTCCTTTTCTTGTCCCCCCCTCTCCCCCCACCTTTTCTCTACTTCTTCTTTCCCCGAAGTTCCTCCTGTCCCTCCCCCAGGACAGTATCCTAGGAATAATAATCATAAGGTTCTTACAGAAAACCTTTGCTATCTTCTTGTGATATGACGTTTGTGTGGGTGTCCAAACACGGTAAAAGTGCACCCATGATAATCTAGCAGGATTCGCTGGCAACAGTTACTAAGCTATTCATCCAAGATGTCACTTAAGAATTTTTCCCTTTCCTTGTTAAGCAGGTGTGTTTCTTATGCATATGTCTATTATTCTTAATCTTACATTTTTTTTAGTATAATTTATCTTGCCTTCCTCCCCTCATTATGCTATATGTCACCGAGGCAATTTTTCTTCTTGGTTTTTAATGATACTCTGGGTTGGACAGTGTAGTTTTATTTGACTGTCTGTGAACAAGATTGAGGAAGCAAGATTTACATGAATTAGAAGAAAACTGGATAAAGGAGTGGGGGTGGAGAAGAAGAATGAAGGGAGGTATGGGCATATAAAATAATATTTTGCAAATACCTCATGGCATCTCTGACCATATTAGGCTTTTTATCATACCATATAATTTACTCATGTACAAGATGCAAGAACTTTCTTTTTTATAGTATTTCATTTTTTTTCCTGACAGAAAAATTTTTGGCATTCATTTTTATAAAATTTTGAGTTCCAAATTCTTCTCCCTCTCTCCCCTACCCTCTTCTGAAAATGGTAGGCAATTTGATATAGTTTATACATGTGCTAGCATGTAAAAATATTTCTATATTAGTCACAGTTGTGAAAGAAGAAACAGATTAAAATGAGAAAGAATAAAGTAAGTGAAAAGCTATGCTTTGATCTGCATTCAGAGTCCATTAGTTCTTTATCTAGATATGGCTAGCATTTTCCTTCATGAGTCCTTTGAGACTTATCTTGGATCATTGCGTTGCTGAGAAGAATTGAGTCATTCATAGTTGGTCATCGTTCAATGTTGCTGATACTGTGTACAGTGATTTCTTGGTTCTGCTCATTTCACTCTGTATCAGTTTGTACAAATCTTTCCAGGTGTTTCTGAAGTCTATTTTATTCATCATTTCTTATTGCACAATAGTATTACATTAACTTCATATACCACAGCTTGTTCAGTAATTCCCCAAATGATGATGGGCATCCCCTCAATTTCCAATATTTTGCCACCATGAATAAGAGCTGTTATAAATATTTTGCACATGTAAGTCCTTTTCCATTTTTTGTGATTTCTTTGGGATACAGACCTAGTTGTGATATTGCTGTATCAAAGGGTATGCACAGTTTGGTTGCCTTTTGGGCATAGTTCCAAATTGCTCTCCAGAGTGGTTGGATCAGTTCACAACTCTACCAGCAGTGCATTAGTGTCCCAGTTTTCCCACATCCTCTCCAACATGATCATCTTCCTTTTTTTTCATATTAGTCAATCTGATATGTGTGAGGTGGTACCTCAGAGTTGTTTTAATTTGCATTTTTCTAATCAAAAATGATTTAGAGCACTTCTTCATATGCTTATAGATAGCTTTGATTTCTTCATCTGAAAACTGCCTGTTCCTGTCTTTTGACCATTTATCAATTGAGTAATTATTTGTATTCTTGTAAATTTGACTCAGTTCTCTATAAATTTGAGAAATGAGGCCTTTATCAGAGATACTTGCTGTAAATATTGTTTCCTAGCTCTCTGCTTTCCTTCTAATCTTGGTTTCATTGTTTTTGTTTGTAAAAAAAGTCTTTTAATTTAATATAATCAATATTATCTATTTTACATTTTTTAATGTTCTCTATTTCGTTTCATCATGAATTCATCCCTTCCCCATGTATCTAAAAGGTAGATTATTGTTGTCCTTCTAATTTACTTACGGTGTCACCCTTTATGTCTAAATCATGCCAAAGATCTGTCATATCTAACTTTTCTAATATTCTATTTACCACCTTAATTTCTTTCTTGCTTATTTATTGGCTGGATTTATCGAATTCTGAGAGGGGACAGTTGAGGTCCCATACTAGTACAATTTTGCCACCTATTTCTTCCTGAAACTCACTTAACTTCTCTTTTAAGAATTTGAATGCTATACCACTTGGTGCATATATGTTTAGTATTGATATTGTTTCATTGTCTAGGTACCTTTTAGAAAGATGTAGTTTCTTTCCTTATGTTTTTTAGTTAGGTCTATTTTTGCTTTTACTTTTGCTTTTACTTGCTACCACCCCCCCCCCCCTTTTAACTTCATTTGAAGCATAATAGATTCTGCTCCAGGAGAATTTTTATGCTGCATGTGTCTCTCTGCTTCAAGTGTGTTTCTTGTAAACAACATATTGCAGGTTTATGTCTTTTGATCCACTCTTCTGCTATCTGCTTCCATTTTATGGGAGAGTTCATTCCATTCACATTTATAGCTATGATTACTACCTGTGTATTTCCCTCCATCTTATTCTTCCTCCTATCTGTCCTCTCTCTCCTTTCATTCTTTCCTTCCTCACCAGTGTTTTGCTTCTGTCTACTACCTCCTCTGATATTCTGTCAATACCCCACACAGCCTTTACTTGATCTCCTCCCCGCCTACTTTGCTGTTGGGTAAGATAGATTTCTATATTCAACTAATTGTGTATATGATTCCCTCTTTGAGCCAATACTGATGAGAGTAAGGTTCAAGTTGTGCTTGTCGCCCACCATCCCATCTTCCCCTCCACTGTAATAGGTCTTTTGTGCCACTTCATGTGAAATAATTTACCAAATTCTACCTCTGCCTTTCTCCTGTATGCAGTGTACTCCTCTTTCTCATTCCTTAATTTTTTTAATACCATCCCCTCAAATTCACCTTATACTTGTACCCTCTGTCTATGTATATTCCTTTTAGCTGTACTATTAGTGATACAATTTTTTAAGAATTATAAGTATCATCTTCCCATGTAATGGATGTAAATAGTTTAGCTCTAATGAATCTCTTATGTTTTCCCTTTTTACCTGTTTATGCTTCTCTTGGGTCTTGAAATTGGAGGTTAACTCTTTGGTTCAGTATGGTCTTCTAATGAAAGCTTGAGATCCTTCTGTGTCATTGGATAGCCATTTTCCCTTGATGTATTATGCTTAATTTTGCCAAGTAAGTGCTTCTTGGTTATAGTCCTAGCTCCTTTGTCACCTGGAATATCATGTTCCATGACCTCCGATCCTTTAATGTTGCAGCTGCCAAGTCCTGTATAATCCTGATTTTGAATCCCTGATACTTGAATTGTTTCTTTTTGGCCACTTGTAGAATTTTTTCCTTGACCTGATAATTCTAAAATTTGGCTGTAATGTTCCTTGGAGTTTTTATTTGAGATCTCTTTCCTGAGGTAGTCTGTGGATTCTTTCAATGCCTATTTTGCACTTTGGTTCCAAGACATTAGTGCAGTTTTCCTTGATAATTTCTTGAAAGATGCTGTCCAGGTCCTCCTTTTGATCAGGGCTTTCAGGTAGTCCAGTTATTCTGATGTTGTCTCTCTTGGATCTATTTTCCAGGTCACTTGTTTTTCCCATGAGGTATTTCATGTTTTCTTCCAATTTTTCATTTTTTAAAAAAAATTCATTTGATTTTTGAAGTCTCATAGAGTCATTAGCTTCCACTTGTTCAATTCTCACTTTTAAGATGTTGTTTTCCTCAATTAGCTTTTGTACTTTCTTTTCCATTTGGCCAATTGTACTCTTTTTAAAATTTATTTATTTTTTTTATTTTTAGTTTACAACACTTCGTTCCACAAATTTTTGGGTTCCAAATTTTCTTCCCCTCCCTCTCCTCCCTCTTCCCCCTCCAAGATGGCATGTAATCTGATATTGGTTCTACATATACCTTCACATTAAACTTATTTACACCAATTGTACTCTTTAGGAAGTTGTTTTCTTGAGTGGATTTTTGTATTTCCTTTTCCATTTGGCCGATTCTGCTTTCTAAGCAGTTTTCCAAGCTATTGACTTTTTTTCATAATTCTCTTGTGTCACTCTCATTTCTGTTCACATTTTTTCTTCTACTTCTCTTATACGATTTTTGGGCTCTTTTTTTGAGTTTTTCTGTGAGTTCTTTCTGGGCTTGAGATCACTTCCCATTTTTGGAGGAGTTTTGCCCATAGGTGTTTTGACATTGTTGTCCTCTTCTGTGTTTGTGTCTTGGTCTTCCCTGTCACTATAATAACTTTCTATGGTCAGATTGTTATTTTTTAGTTGTTGTTTTTTGCTCATCTTTTTTGGGGGGTTGGGCTTATTCCTTTCTTTTAAATTTGAGCTCTGCATGAAAGTTGGAAGGGGCACTGTCTCAGGCTTCTTGTGCCAGTGGCTGTAGGTCCTGGCTGTTTACCTGATGTAACCCCGAGGTCTCTGGGGGACCCTTGTGTCTGGTGCTGTGCTGAGGGGTGGGGGTGGCTGGTGCTGAGGCCATGAGGCTCTGGTAACTGAGGTGGTGCTGAGCTGGGGTCCTAGTGGTGGTGAATGGTGTGTGCTAAGACCCAGTGGGGTGTTTCTGTGTTTCCCCAGGGCTACACTGAAGCATGTGGAAATCTGGCTACTGGAGGGTGCCTGTTTACAAGAACTTTCAAAACAAATTTTGTAAATTAAATGCATTTTTAGATATCACCTTACAGGCATCCTGTACACAGGTGAAATATTTGTTGTTTAGTCAATATCAGTTGTGTGTGACGCTTCATGATCCCATTTGGGGTTTTGTTGCAAAGATACTGGAGTGGTTTGCACTTTCCTTCTCTAGCTCATTTTACAGATGAAGACAGTGACTCAAATGGATTAAGTGACTTTTCTAAGGTCACACAGCTAGTAGGTGTCTGAGGCTGGAATTGCTTGGTAAACCACCACCTTTCTTAGAGAAATGATAGGCAAGGTTAACAACGTATCTCAAGGTCATTAGTATGACATAGGAGGCAACACCAATAACAATTTGGTCTTCAGACAAATTAATAGAAATATTATGTCTAGAAGAAGATGGGTAGATGAGTGTGGTGGTGCCTACCCATAATTGGCTCCTGGGGAGGCTGAGACTGGTGGATCCCTTCAACTTGGAGGTTCTGAGCTATCATGAGCTAAGCTGATTTAGTGTCTGCATTAAGGATGGCACCATTATGGAGAGACCCTGTGAGTGAGAGGAGGGTGGCACCTGGTTGCCTAAGAAAAGGTGAATTGGTCTGGTCAGAAATGAAGCAAGTCCAAATTCCCATGACTATCAGTAATGGAATGGAGTCTATGAGTATTTGATGTACTTTTAACCTTAGGTGAGATAGAGACACCAAGTCTTCAACAAATGAACAGAAAATAAATAGTAGTGGTGTGTGTGTGTGTGTGTGTGTGTGTGTGTGTGTGTGTGTGAAGTCCTATTTTCTGCCTTCATACTACATCTGGAGTATTAGCTCCAGTTGTAGGAACTATCTTTTATTTGTTATATGTAACTAACTCTTTGTGACCCCATTTGGGGTTTAGATATTAGAGGGGTTTGCCATTTCCTTCTCCAGCTCATTTTTACAGATGAGGAAACAGGGATATGTGACTTGCCCTAGGTCACACAGTTAGGAAGTATCTGAGGCTGGATTTGAACTCAGGTCTCCCTGAGTCCAGGCTAGGTGCTCTATCTACTGCACCACCTAGTTGACCAGAGGGGTGTTGACAAGCTGGAGTTTTATCAGACACTTTACCAATCACTATGATGGTGAGGGGCCTGAAAGCCATGCTATGTGAAGAACAATGAAGGACCTGGGAATATTTAGCCTGCAGAAGAGAAAATGTGGTGGACTATGACAGTTAGCTCCAAATATGGTAAGTGTTGTCATATGGAAAAGGTATTGGACTTAATATGTGGGGCTTCAAAGGGCAGAATCAGAAACAATGGGGGAAAATTATAGAGAGAAGGATTTTTTTATAAAAATATTTTAGTGAGGCATTTTTTTCTTTTTACCTTATAGTCACATTCCAATAATTTTCTCTTCCATTCCAACCTCCTCCTTAGCCCCATTGATATAGAACCTTCCTTAATAACAAATAAAAACTGTCAAACAAAACCAATGAATGCAATAAATGTGTCTGAACCCATCTGGTATGCTCTGCACTTGCAGTCTACCATCTCTCTATGCAGAAGGGAGCAGTATTTTTAATTATCAGGTCTTTGGAAGTGAGATTAATCTTTCTATTTAACCTGATTTGTGATATATTTTAGTATTGTTTTCATTTACATTATTTGACTCACTGTGAATATCGTTCACCTGGTTTTGCTTTCTTAACTCTGCATTGGTTCATACAAACCTAAGGAAGATTTTGGTTCCATCTAAGGGACTTTATATAATTTAAAATTTCCACACATGACTTTATAAAGTAGTAATTGGAAGTGTTCAAACAGAGGCTGAATGTCATATTGTTGAGGATGTTATATAGAGGAGTCATATTTTGGGTAAAATGTGTAATAGATAACCTTTAAGGGCCTTTCCAACTCTGATTCTATGATATTAATTTACTGGTTGGAAACTCATGGTCTATACATAGGGCAAAGAAGGATGGAAACCTTCTCATCTGTAAAACAAGGATAATAGCACTTACCTTAAAGGACTGTTGTAAGGATCAAATCAGATAATATTTGGTAAGTGTTTTGAAAATCTTAAATCTCAGATTTTTTTTTTGATACGTTGATTGGGTTTGCTGATTTTTTCCTCATCTTTTTTTCCTTTATTTTATTTCCTTTTTTCTTCTTTTTTATTTGTTATATGGAATGGTTTTCTGGGAGGGAAAATGGGAGAAGATACAGGGGAAATTTAGGTGACATAAAAACGAAAGATATAAATAAAAATTTTAAGAGAAAAGATTGAAATGCAGTCAGGCAACAAGCATTGATTAAGGGCAGCTAAGTTGTTCAGTGAATAGAGCAGGAGACTTGGAGTTAGGAAGACCTGAGTTGAAATCTCACCTCAAATCTCACTTTAACTTCTCTCTACCTCAGTTTCCCCATCTGCAAAAATGGGCCAATAATAGTACCTACCTCATGGAGTTATTGTGAAGATTAAATAAGCTAACATGGAGTTAGTGTGAATAAATTAGCATATGTAAAGTGCTTTGCAAACCCCAAAGTATTTTATAAATACTAGGTTTTTTTTTTTATTGTTTCTGTTAAGAGCTTACCTAAGGCATTGTGCTAAATAGAGGAATTATGAAGAAAGGTAAAAACATGGTCACTACCTTCAGTTAGCTCACTAAGATATATGCAGTATAAATCATAGATAATCCCAGAGAGAAAGTAGTGTGGGGCAGAAAGAGGACTAGGAAAGGCCACTTGTGGAAAGAGGGATTTGAGCTGAGTCTCAAAGGAAGCAAGGGAAGCCAGGAGGTGAGATGAGGAGGGGGAATAGCTAGAGAAACAATTGTTTAGGAGAAACAGCAAGAAGGTCAGTGTTGCTGGGTCTAAGCACACATAAGGGGTGGGAAGTGTAAGAAGCCTGGAAAGGTAGGATGGGATGAGGTCATCAGGGGCTTTAAAAAGCCAAACAGATGGTCTTACATTTGATCTTGCCTCCAAACATAGGGAATATTCCTGGCAAGAAGGAGCCCTTAATGGGAACTGACTGGTAGTCAGTAATAGGAGGTGCTGGAAATCAGGCATTCTGAACACTGTTTTCTTCCTCCAGCTTGGTCTCATTTTGCTGCTTGACATTAGCAAAAGCTGCATGACTTTTAATAGATGAAGGGCTACGATTTGAAGGCAAGAATCCTACACACACAGCAGTTGCAGAGGAGCTTTGTTAAGGATTTGTCTATGTTAAGCTGCGAAAAAAGAATGAAGTTTTTTAGGCTCCCATTAAGTATATATTTTTCATTGTTTTTCTACCCTCACACGACCACCTCCTCCTTTCTTTTTCCTTGCTTTTCTTTCTTTCTTGCTCCTTCATTTTCAGTTCTGAATTCTCTCCCTCCCACTTCCCCTTTCTCATCCACTGAGAAAGCAAGAGAATACAAAATCTGTTAAAATATATAGTCAAGCAAAACATATTCTTGCATTAGCTACATCTCCAAATATTTTTCGATGTGCACTTTGAGTCCACCACCACTCTATATCGAGGTGGATGTTTCATCACGGGTCCTCTGAAACTGGGGTTAGTTAGAATTCCTAAGTCTTTCAAAGTTGTTTGTCTTTACAGCATTGCTGTCATTGTAGGAATTTTTCTAGTTCTGCTCACCTGACTTTGCATCAGTTCACACAAGTCTTACAGGTTTTTTTTTTAAACTTTTTTATTTTATTTTACCTGAACACAAATACAAAATAGAAAAAAGAAACAAAAACATATCATGAACTTAAATATTGAAACAAATATAAAGTAAGAAAGAAAAAAAAGCATGGCATGTGCATAAGAGAACATAGGAGAGGATTCAAAATATGTAACAATAAATTTTCATTTCAAGAAAGCCTATATGATAAATAATACACCTTGCGTTGAGAATTGTCCATCATTTCTTTGCTTCCTTGTGTTTTCTTTTGTTCTCTGCTGTGCACTTTTTAACTCTGTTCTTTTTTCCCCTCCTCCCTCCCCCCAGAAGGCTACAATATAATTTAGATATGTTTCTTGGCATATACATTCAAGTACAGATATATACATACACTTACACAAATATACATGTGTATATAGTCGTATACTTTCCCAAACATACTCTACTCCTGCTCTTTGTTGTTTTTTTATATTTGTACACATCTTTTGTTTCCTATCCCTCCTGCCTCCTCTACTTTACTTCTACCCACTACATGGCCTTCCTATTACTTGCCTACCCCACCTCCTCCACCAACCACACTGCCCTCCTATTACTTGCCTTCCCCCCTCTAAGGATCCCTTCCCCATTCCCCCATTCCCATTAATCTAAACTCCCTTTACCTACTCCCTCATTCTCCCCTCTAAAAATCCCTCCCTTGTCCTAATCCCTCCCTTGTCCTCTCCCCCCTCACTAAACCCCTACCATTTTATTTCTTCTAAATTTAGAAGACTTTTATACTCTTCTAAATAGATATGTAATGTTCCTTCTTAAACCCATTCCCGATGAAAGCAGGTCACTAGAACTACCAGCCCTCCTCCCCCATCTTAATCCTCTGTAACCTTTCTTCTTCTTGCACCTCTCCTATAAAATAGTTACTTTTTTTTTAGCTGTTTCTAGATGGTTTCACTTTTTAAATTCATATCATAGTCAGGTTTATCCCCCTCTTTCTTGTGAGCTCGACAATTATTAATAAGATTGTTAGACATACATTTTACATTTTATGTTATATAAAAGGTAAGCAGTCTGTTCTTGTAAATCCCTGATGGTCAGTCTGGTATGTACCTTATGTGTCTCTTAGTTCTTGTATGTCAAATCTTCTATTAAGTTGAGGATTTTTTTTTTAACAAAGTCTTGAAAGTCTGGGGGTTTGTCAAATGTCCATTTTTTTTCACCAGGTATTTCTAAGACCATCCCCTTTAGCATTTTTTTTTTTACAGCACAATAGCATTCCATCACATTCATATGCTACATATACCATACCTTCTTCAGCCATTGCCTCAATTGAAGGGCACCCCCCTCAGTTTCCGGTTCTTTGCCACATGAAAAGAGATGCATAAATATTTTTGCACATATGGATTCTTTTCCTCCTTCTTTGATCTCTTTACAGTATAACCCTAGTAGTAGTATCTATGGATCAAAGGGTATGTACAGTTTAATGGTTTTGGGGTTATGGTTCCAAATTGCTTTCCAGAATGACTCGACCAGTGCAACAGTTCATTAACGTACCTATTTTCCCACAGCCCCCCTCCAGCATTTGTCAGTTTTTGGGGGGTTGACTTTGCCAACGTAATGAGAGTGAGGGGATACCTCAGGATGCTCATTAGTTTTCAAGACCCCTACATCCTCTAGCATTCACTGGAGCTGTTTTGACAGAAAAAGTAACATAGAACATTCCCATTTCACTGGTTTTGGCCACTCTCCCCGCTTCCAACGCACTTTCCTGAAGCCCGACCTATCGTGCTTTCTAGCTAGAGGCTATAGAAGTTAATTTTGTAACATAGGTTTCTGATAATGACTTTCTGTTCAATTATAATTTAGTGTGACTATGCTATATTCAAAGCAACCAAAATTCATTTCATATTATTACTAGGAGATCACATTTTAATTATTTCTCACTCTCAGGAGAGTTCTAAGTGACTTAAAATCACCTGGAAATAGTAAGCTCTCAGGAAAATTGGAATTATTTCTTTTACTGGTAGGAAATATCGTATAAGGAAAAGATCATTGACTTTTGGGTCAAAGGACCTCGTTTGAATGCCAATTCTTTGTTTGTTTGTTTGTTTTTGGAGGGGGGAGGGCAGGGCAATTGGGGTTAAGTGACTTGCCCAAGGTCACACAGCTAGTAAGTGCGTCAAGTGTCTGAGGCTAGATTTGAACTCAGGTTCTCCTGACTCCAGGGCCGGTGCTCTACTCACTGCACCACCTAGCTGCTCTGAATACCAATTCTACTATGTACACACTGTGTGATTGGGGCAAATGACTTATCCTTCTATCAGTCTCAGTTGCCCTACCTGTCAAATGTGCAAAATAATAATAATAATAATATCTACCTGCCAGTGGTGTTCTGAGGAAAGCACTTTGTAGAGGAACTATGACATGGGGCCGGGGAAGCAGACCAGGACTTGGGAAGACCCGTATTCAAATTCTACTTCCAGCACATTCTAATTGTGTGACTGTGGGCAAGTCCCTTAAACTCTCTCAGCCTCAATTTCCTCATCTGTGAAATGGGGCTTGATAATACAACTTATAGTACTTACCCAACAGGACTTTTGTCAGGGTCAAGTGAAACGACTTGAGTAAAATGGTTTGTGAATCTTAAAATGATCCATAAATACTAGTTCTTATAATGAATCTATCTTAGCCCATTTTTGAAATAGGAGATATTCTATAACCTACCTGAGAGCACTCTTGTAGAAATCAAATGAGATAATGTATATGAATCATTTGCTCACTGGAAAGTGCTTTATGAATGTGAGCTGTCATTATTACCAATGCAATGAGAACACAGTTTTCCTCAGGATTCTCATTTTATTAGCAGTGTGGTTTATTTGGAAAGGTTTTTGATTTTTTAAATAGGAAAATAGGATGTCCCTATACTGTTGTTCACATTCTTACTTCCAGTTTATGGTTTTATTGGGAATTTGAGGACTTGAACAGTGTTGCATCAGGCTATTAACTTCCCAATCACTTTTATTCCCCTGTTCTTTAGCATTGTCTGTTTCTGTGCCGAGAAAGACATGCTGCTGGGATGTTCAATACACCAGTCTACTACAAAATCGAAGTATAAATATAAAAATTAGAAGTATCATTAACAATTGGTTAATTATCTTTCGTTTAAAAATCCTTCCTTTGGTCAGGTCTATTTGGGATCATCGTGAAAGAAGTTGGGCTAAAAACATCCTATCTGTATTCAGACTTTTCGTTATTTATCAAGAATGTTCACCGATTAAAGCAATCCATTAATCCCTTAGCTATCCCAGGATCGAAGATGCAGATCGGAAGGGACTTTGAAGTCATCTGATTCCAAATCAAACACTCTTTTCATTGCATCATCGTAACTGTCCTTTCATGATTTGTCCTTGACTTATCTTTTTAGGATCGTTATATATTATTTCCCTTCTCTCTTATGTTCTATCATCTAGCCAGACTGGCCTTTCTATTCCTCACGTAGGACACTCTATCTCCTGTCTCCATGCCTTACGCTGCCATTCCTCAAGACTAGAATGTTTTCCTTCCCTAGCTCCACCTCAGAGAATTGCTTACTTCCTTCAAGACTCAGCTCCAAGATTGTCTTCAATATGAAACCTTGTGTAGAGGTAGCTGCGTGGTATAGTGTGTAGAGCAAAGGAGGAGTCAGGATAGAACTCAGTTCAAATCCCGCCTCAGGGACTTATTAGCTCTGCGACCCTGGGCAAGTCACTTAATCTTTGTCAGCTTCAAGTTCCTCACCTGTAAAATGAAAATAAAAATAGCATTTACTCCCCAGGGCTATTGTGAGGATCAAACAACATCTTATTTGCAAAGCATTTTGATAAATATTAAAGATGCTACTCAGTTGTTGATCCTAGAGACTTTATTTATTATTATTTCCTGACATTCCCAAGTACTAATCTCCTCCCTCCCTAAACTAGTTGGCTATTTGTTTTATATTTTTCTACATGTTCTTGGTTGAATGAATGAAAAAGCATTTCTTAAGGGCTATGTTCCAAATACTGTATTAAGCACGGGGGAGTGAGAAAAAAATTGAGATAATGTCTGCTCTCAAGGTTCTTACTTTCCAATTGGGAGACACTACACATGATGATGATGATGATGATGATGATGATGATGATGATGGCTATGATGGGCACTGTGCTAGGCACTGGGGATACAAAAGGAGGCAAAAGACAGTCCCTGAGCTCAAGGAGCTCACACTTTGATTGGGGGGACATTACACGTAACTGAAAGTTTGGCTGCAGGACAGATGGAAAGGCCTGGAAATCCCAAGTTGCCTCCCCCAATAGAATATAAGCATATAGAGAGCAGGGACTGTTTAATTTTTATCTTTATTATCACTGGAATCTATCATGGTGTCCTGTATGTAATGGATACTTTATAAATACCTATTGGTTAAATTGATTGATCAATCAATTGATATTTACGAAGCACTCATTATGTATATAAGCTCTGGGGATGCAAAAGGAGGCACAAGACAGTCCTTGTTCTCAAGGAGCTTACAATCTAATAGGGAATAAATACTACACTAGTGTAATGGCAAGCTGTTTTTTTCTTTTGTAATGCTTCTCAGCAGTAAGGCAATCAAGTGCCTTTGATTGAGTCTTGCCTTTATTTCAATCAGTCTATGATTGAATCAAGAGTCTTTGTTAACCTGCTTAAGTGACAAGAAAGCCTAAGTCACATGAGTTTGAGTCACATGGTTATGATGCCTTCTGACCCAGAAGAAGTGTATATATATTCTGAGGTTACTATTTTGCTTTGGAGCTCACTCATGGGAAGAGTGTTTGTGTGGTTTGGCCAGATGAGACTCTGGGTAGCTGTTAGGGAGCCCCCTGGCTTTGAAAATCCAGATGTTGGTGCTTCTCTCTCTCTGGTAACTATATATGTATTGCTATGGACAGACAGTTAGAAGCCCTGTCTGCTGATCTGTGTCATTTGCTGTTTATATAATTTCTGCTTGGAATTTGTTTGTGTTTTCTCTGAAGTTCAGGGTGATGGCTCTTTCTCCTGAACTAAGTGAATGATATATGTATGTTTAATTAAAGTGAGATTATAAACCTCTTAAAGTTGCTTTCCTTAGAAAAGCAGATCAAAGAACTTGTGCTAGCAGCCTTCCTGTGTGCTGGTGTTATTGGCCTTATACCTCCACAGTAGCTGCAAGCAGTCTTGTTGTTGGCACTAGCTCCCTAAGGTTTGCCACTTAAAAAATTTTTTGGATGAACATAATCACACAACAGTGTGTCTGAAAAATATCTGGAAGTTTTAGTGAAAGGGAAGCTTATTATGAGTCCATAATGTGATATGTGGCCCAAAATATTCATGTGATATTGGTCTATTAAGGCAGGCATCAGTGAATACGGGAGTGATAGCTGCAGAGGGGATACCACATCTGGAGCACTGGTTAGACTTCTGAGTACCATAGTAGGGATGCCATTGATTACATGGAGAATGTCTAGAAGAGGACAAACATGATGGTGAACTGCCTTAAGACCATGCCACAAGAAGATTAATTCAATGGGGATATCTTGCCTGGAGCAGAGGAGACATGTTAGCTATATTTAAGTATTTGAAGGGCTGTCATATTGAGGAGGGCTTAGTTTTATTCTACTTGGCTACAGCAAAAAGAACCAGGACTAATTGTGAGAAGTCAAGAAGAGGCAAATTGTGATCTATCTGAAAGTGCAAAGGGCCACCTCTGGCAACAGTGGGTTCCCTAATAGTAGAGGCTGGATGACTACTTATCTAGCATATTACTGTGGGGATTCTTTTTCAGGTATAGATTAGATTAGTTGGCTACTCAGATTTCTTTGAACTCTAGAAATTATCATAAGATCATAGAATTAATGCTGGAAGGTACTAACTCCTTCATTTTACAGAGAAGGCAAGTGACTTGCCCAAAGTCACACAGACAGTAAGTAGCAGAGTTAGGATTTGAAATCAAGTCCTTTGAAGCAGCTAGATAGTACAGAGGAGCAGTGAGCTTGGAGCTGGGAAAATCTGAGTTCAAATCCAGTTTCTGACACTTGCTAGCTATGTGACCTGGACAAGTCACTTAACTCCATTTCTCTCAGTTTCCTTATCTATAAAATGGGATAATAATAGCACCTATCTCAGGGTTGTTGTGAGAATCAAATGAGATAATATTTCTAAAGCACTTAACATATTGCCTGTCACATAGCAGACACTAGGTAAATGTTGGCCATAGCTCCAAATCCATCGCTCTTTCTACAAATAGTGTGTTGTCTCCTATTCTGTGACTTTTGTGATAGCATTTAAAATGTAGGGCATGATTTAGGATCTCAGAACTCCATATTGACAATAAACACACTTAGAATAAATCTTAGATTTGGAAGGTATCTTAGATTCCTTAGATAGGGTGCTGATACATGCATGCCCTATGATTGGTGCTAAAGTGATGGGGAAGCAAATCCATTTCGGGAAAGAAGGATGGGATCCGAATTGGAATTCAAGAGACTGCAGACTAAAAAGGAGGCTGGTTCAGCAACTTCAGGGCAACTAGATGGTGCAGAGGATAGAGCACTGGGCTTAGAATCAGGAAAGTTCATCCTCATGAATTCAAATCCCTCCTTAGACATTTACTAGCTGTGTGACCCTGCAAGTCACGTAACTATTTGCCTCAGTATCCTCATCTGTAAAATGAGCTGGAGAAGGAAATGGCAAACCACTTCAGTATCTTTGTCAAGAAAACCCCAAAAGGGGTCACGAAGAGTTGGACAAGACTGAAAATGACTTAACAACAACAATAGAAACTATTGGGAGGATTAAAAGATTAAGTTAAAGCAGGACATTGTGTGGAAGATACCAAGTTGGAAAAGACTGAAGTAAAAGAATTCTTTTTTCCACTCTTTGATTCCTTATCTCATTCCCTACAAAAGTTAGTCCAAACCCTCTCTTCCTTCAGAGCTCCTGCTCACCTCCTCCTCTCCCTTCTTCTTTCAGCTGAGACACATTCCCATTTTATTGAAAAATTGTAGCCATTCAACATGAGTTCTCTCTTCTTCCAATTTCTTCATCTCAAAACTCCTTGATATCATCCCCCACTCTCTCTTTTCCCTCAGGCTCTGACAAAAAGTTGACCCTTCTCCTACCCAAGGCTAGTCCCTCTACAAATACATTTTATTCCATCCCAAAGTCAAGGTCATTGACTATAACTTGCAGACTCCAAAATGATTTCAACTATGTAGAATGTTAAATCAAATCTAAGAAGGCAGAATTTAATAGTGATAAAGGCAAAGTCTTAAACAGGAATTAAAAAAAGTTAACTCCACAAATACAAGATAGAAGAGATGGGCCTAGGTAGCAGTTCATCTGAAAAAAAAATCTTGAGATTTTAGGGAACAGAAAGCTCAGTTTGCATCAACAGTGTGATGCAGCAGTCAAAAAAGTTAATGTGAACTTAGGATGTATCCAAAGAGACAGTGCTCAGCATAAGGGAGTTGATGGCTCCACAGTACCCTACGCTGCTCAGACTACAGTTTTAGTATTATATTCGGTTCTAGGTAACGCATTTTAGGAAGAATATTCATAAGCTGAAAAGCCCCCCAAAAGAAGGTAACCAGGATGGTGAAGGGTCCTGAGAACATTCCATATGAAATTTGGTTAAAGAAACTGGGAATCTGTACTCATTACCCCCAACATATTGAAAATAACTCCTAATTGGAAATGTAAAAGGGTTCATCTATCCTACCATCTCTATCATCATCAAACCACCACCATCAGAGCCCTAGTTACTATTTTTAATTATTGTTTTATTTTTAATTTATAAAATAAAACAAGCATTTCCATAACACAGTACAATAAAAAAGATGATTGCACATGAAACTGCGAATCTATTATGTACAACTTGCTATTCTTTTTAAATATTTAATAAAGTTACCGTGGAAATTTTTTCTTTTTTTTTTCCTTTCTCCCTACCCTGGCCCTATAGGTGGTTGCC
This sequence comes from Trichosurus vulpecula, assembly GCF_011100635.1. NCBI lineage: Eukaryota > Metazoa > Chordata > Mammalia > Diprotodontia > Phalangeridae > Trichosurus > Trichosurus vulpecula. The sequence continues at coordinate 495,260,762 of NC_050573.1, forward strand.
ATTAGATACAAATATGTATGTATGTATATATGTATGTACACACATATACATACATATGTACATAAATATATGTGAAACTATTCCATAATACTTTTATTTATCAATTATTTCTCTGGATGCAGAGTCTTCCTTCATAGGTCCTTTGTAGTTAGTTCAGGTATTTATAATAGTCAAAATGACTTAGCTGCTCCAAGTTGTTCTTAAAAGAATATTATTAGTGTATACAACATTCTCATGGTTCTGCTCATTATTCTGTGCAAATCTATCCATGTTTTTCTAAGATCATCAAGCCCATCATTTTTTATAATTCAATACAGTTACTATTTTTTTTGAAAAAAGGGAACGCAGGCAATTATAAGTCTGCCACAACTCTAGAAGTCCTGTAGAGAGACAACATGCTACAGAGGTGGCCTCAGAGCCAAGAAGGCCTGGGTTCTATTCCTCCATCTGACACATTCTATCTGTGTGACTCTGGGCAAGTCCCAAGCTCTCGGAGCTCTGGGCAGCTCTCTCCTACTGGAAATTGCAGAGAAGGGGATGACCTGAACTGACAGAAGGAGTTTCCTCACTTGGGAGTTCCCTGTGCTGAAGAAATGATAGATCCTGTCTATCTCCTCCTACTGTCAGGCATGTTGTAAAAGTGGATTCTTGTTTAGGTTTGGGTCAGGCTGGAGAGGTCCTGCGGGTCTGATAGCTAATCTGTAAGCCAAAGAGATCTGTTTTTGGCTGCTCCATATCTAGTCCAGGTTCTATGTGAATGGTCAAACCCTTTCACGTATGAATCTAATTCAATGGATTTTCATTATTCCTGCAAGCTGTCTAGTATGACATCGGGTATCAACTGGTCCTGGATAGTGACTGTGTTTAGGAATAGGGACTAGTCCTGTGATAACATTTTTGTTGAGAACATTCAGATAAGGAAACCTTCTCTACCTTCTCTCAAACTTCTATTAGAGAATTGCCTAGGATACTAAAAGATTAAGTGACTTGCCTAGGGTCAAATAGGTAGCATATGTCAGAGAGAGGGCTTGAACCCAGGTATCCTTAGCTCCAAGGCCAGTTTTCTATCTACTATTCCATTCTGCATCTCTCCAGGACTCTGTAATTTTGGCAGAATCATAATTCCCTGATTTTCCTTTTTTTTTTAACAATAGCAACTAGGGCTTTGGGCAGCTGGATAGTGGAGTGTTTAGAGCACTGGGCTTCCGATCAGAAAGACTCATTTTCATGGTTTCAAAAATGGCCTCGGATACTTATTAGCTGTGCGACCCTAGTCAAGTCATTAACTCTATTTGCCTCAGTTCTCTCATCTGTAAAATGAGCTGGAGAAGGAAATGCAAACCACTCTAGCATCATTGCCAAGAACATCCCAAATGGGGTCATGAATATTTGGATGGGACTGAACAACAATGAACTAGGGCTTTGGTGATGGAGGAGGGATGGGCAAACCCTTTCACATTGTCTAATTAGGGGTTATTTTCAGGTGCCAAGAGGTGTGGTTGGAGCCATTGCTCGTGCAGATGAGATCACAGATCTAGGAAGTGTTGAAGAAAGGGGTAGCTCAATGAGCTGCAATAGGTAGGAAAGCAACAGAGGTCACCTTGGCCTTGGCCAAGAAGCATCCCTTGAGGTTTTCATTGTTGTTGTTTGTTCAGTTGTTTTAGTCATGTCTGACTGTTTATGATCCCATATAGGGTTTTCTTGGCAAAGATACCGGACTGATTTGCCATTTCCTTCTCCAGCTCATTTTACAGATGAAGAAACTGTGGAAAACAGGATTAAATAACTTGTCCAGAGTCACACAGGTAGTAATTTTCTGAGACCAGATTTGAATATGAAAGATGAGTCTTCCTGACTGCAGGCCCAAAACTCTATCTGCTTCACCACCTAGCTCTCCCATCCCTTGAGGTAGAGGCCTATAAAATATGTTCGCTTGAGCCTAAAGTCCTGTGAGGGAGAGAAAAAGGTTTACTTGGCTGGTGAAAGAGTCTCAGGGAGTCCCTATGCTGTCTGCCAGGACAATAGCAAATCCACCTCAAAGCATCGCCAGTTACTTAGAGGGTTGCCTGAATCAACATTTAAATAAGCAAACCTAACTCAAACCCTGGCTGTGGTGAGGAATGTGGAGCCTGGTTTCTCTGGAGTGCTTAAATCTAAGGAGTTGAGTCAGAGCTGAATGCCAGGTTGCAGAAGTGAAGATTTCTAGCTAGGGAGGTCAGATTGGGATCAGAAGGCAACCACAGGGAATGTTGCAGGCTGATCTTACCACTCTCCCTCCCTTGAGTTCCTTGCAGACTTGTCCCAGCTCACTGAGGCTCCCACACTGATCTATCTAGTGGGATGGTCCCTAACAGTGTCTGCTGCAGGCCTACCAGAGTCTGCTCTGATGATAAGGCTCTGTCTGGTTTAGACAGCAGTTACTTAGCTTAGTCTCCCACCCAGTTGAGGAATCTCTTTCACAACATCCCTAAGAGAGGGCCTGTTTCAGCACTCCTAGGGCCAGGAGTTCACTACCTCATGAAGTAGTCCATTCCAATTTTGGATCCACCTCATTGTTATACTTAAATTCAAATCCATTAAAACAAAAAAATTACAGGCATACCATATTATGCCGGCTGTTCTAATGCCTGGGGGCTAAGCTAAAAATAAATGAATTGAATTCTAAACTTACAGAAGTATGTAAAAAAGGCATAGAGATGAGGTTTTCTTAACCTTTATTTTCCTTAAATCCAGCGTCAGATTTCTAAGTATAGGATAGTTTTCCACTATTTTTTTCTTTGCATGTCCTTTGTATAAATAAAATCTATAAGATAGTGATGGCACTTATCTCACAGGATTATGATGAGGGTCAAATGAGACAATGCTGTTTATGAGCCCTAAAGTATTTTAGAAAAGACTGCATTTTTATTTCGGGGATTTTCTTTTTCTTTTTTCCCCAGTGGACCGTGGGAGGGGAGAGAGAGAGAAAATGGATTTTTAATTAATTTTTTTTTAATTTAAAAAACAAGGTCATGAAGTTGTTATAAGGTTTTATTTGAACTAAAGTTGCTTATTCTTCACACCAGAAATACAGACAAGGCTTTTTTGAGATTTTGTGTTTCTTTCCGCTATAGACATTAGCTCTTGTTCAGCCTTAAGTCATTACATATGTCATATCTCAATAACTGAAACTAATCTAGGAGAATCTTTGTCTAAATGATTGAAAAGTCTAAATTAGAAAAAAATTCAATATAGCTTGGTTTCTGGATATTGTATAATTTTTAAAATGATTATTCTGGGACCTGGAGAAGAACTGAGAAGATACATTTCCCTGTTTCTTTTGCAGAAGTTGAGGATTATTAGCACAGAATATTGTATATATTGTCAGAGTCAGTTGATATGTTGGTTGATTTTACTGAATTCCTTTTTTTCTTTCATTTTTAATGTTTCTTTAAAAAATAAATAATAAAGAAAAATTTTAAAATATTAAAAATAAAGGGAAAGTATTCAGAAATTAAAGTGGTATTGAAACAGAGGACATTGACAAAAATAATATATAAAAAATGGATATTATTATTGTTATTGTTAATAAGAAGTCTCCAGGCACCATCAGAGTAGGAGAGAATATGATGCCCTTGATAGGACTACTGGTAGCAGCAACTGCCTCCTGCTTTCACAGCTCAGTTGCCTTGTCTCCTTGATTGAGGAAAGGTAGCGGTTCTACCAATGAATTTAATGAACGATATTTTATAAAAGTCTTTTTTTTTTTCCTGCTAAAGTTGGCTTTCAAAGGCCTACTCTTGAACTAACTCAGCTAGGTAGAACCTGTGTCGGGGCTTTCATTCCCCTCTGTTTATCCTTTAAGAAATTAATGTCACCTCTATACTTCCATGGCAGCAGAAGACTTTTGTGAAGAAATATTGTTAATATTGGACAATTAATTATGGGCCTCTGAATCACTTCAAATGGAATTAGAAAATCATGTTTAAAAGCTATTTTAGACTAGTAGATTTAAAACAAATATTTTGACAAGTTTATTCTAACTGGATTAGCTTTTGCTCTTTTAAAACTTAGCTTTTTAAGCTATTGGTGTTGCCACAGTGGTATGGCGACATGGTACAATAGGGAAAAATACTGGATTTGGAATCTGAGGTACTTCTAATTCCTACCCTGCTTTTTATTTGCTGTGTGACCTTGGTCATACTTGACCTTCCTAAGCCTCATGTCTTCGTCTGTAAAATGAAGGGCTTGGATTAGATAGCTTCTAATATCCCTTTTAACCCTGAATCAATGGAGGTATAGGGTGTGGTCTAGAGATTCAGTGAGAACTCACAAAGTATGGAGTTTATCAACGTAGACCTCATTCTTCCTTGGCTATTTCCTGGACTGTGGTCTTCTGTGCCCAGACATCTATGAGATAACTCAAACTGGGTGCTCCATAGACATCTTCAAATTCAACATACTCAGAACTTATTATCTTTCTGTTCCTAAACCCCCCCCCCCCCCTTCTTCCCAACTTCCCTATTTCTATGGAAGGCACCAGCATATTTCTAATCATTCAAGTTTACATATGAGGAATCATTCTCACGTCTCCCCTTTTCTCCTCCCCCTATATTCCATCAGTTACCAAGCCCCACTGATCATCAGTTCTGTTTCGAAAATGTCTTACCCATCTGTGTTCTCTCCACTCACATAAGCCACCACATTCATTCGGGCCCTCTCCAACTCTTTTTTCTTTAATTACTTCAGGAGCCTCCTAATTGGTCTCTCTTCTTCAAGTTTGTCCCCTCTCCTATCCATTCTCTTTCAGCTGCCACATATATATTCTTAAAACACAGGTCTGACACTCTCCTATTCCAGTCTCCTACTTCTACTCCCTCTTGTTTTCTAGTGATTTTTGTGACTCTTCATGACCCACTTTGGGGTTTTCTTGGCAAAGATACTGGAGTGGTTTGTCATTTCCTTCTCCAGCTCATTTTACAGATGAAGAAACCGAAGCAAACAGGGTTAAGTTACTTGCCCAGGGTCACACAGCCAGTAAGTGTCTGAGGCCAGATTTGAACTTAGGAAGATGAGTCTTCCTGACTCAAGGCTTGGTGCTCTATCCACTGACTCAAGTATAAAATATATATTCTTCTGTTTAGTTTTTAAAGCCTTAATATAAGTAGGTTCCAGTCTTCTTTTCTAGGCTTTCTTTACTTTCATTCACATACTCTATATCCCAGCCAAACTGCCCTGGGTATGGTCTCTTATACTTGACATTCTATTTTCTGCCTCCACTTTGCGTAGGCTATTCCCACTTCCTGGAATGCATTCTCTTTTCATCTCTACCTACTAGAGTTTTTAGCTTTATTCAAAGCTCAATTTAAGTGATACATTGATACGGCAAATCTATTCTTATCCTGCCAGTTGCTAGTACCCTCCTTCCAGGAATCATTTTATATAGATACTTAACATATTATTGTTTATTAATTATACATAATGTGTTATGAAATATATGTCTAATTTTCTACGTACATGTTTTCCCTCTCTCAATAGAACTGCTATTCTAGTCCCTCTAATAAAAGTAGGTATTATTTCCTATTTGTATTTGTTTCTCCAGTTTTTAGCACAGTGCCTGGCATATAGTAGGCACTTAATAAATCATTAATGTATTTAAGATTGTATTTATTGAGGCAATCAGACCAGTCTGAAATTTTTGTTCCTAGAGCTGGATAGGATCACTGGTGTGAAGTTACTTGTCTAAAGTAATGCAGATAAGTAATAAGTGTCAGAAGTGGATTTTGATGCTGGGACCTCTGATCTGGAATCAGGGATCTATCCACTCTATCAATACTGCCTCATAATCCTTGATGTGCTTATAGAACCTACCTCCAAATATTGTTCCATTTCCTTGGCCTGTGATGCTTCCATTGTTATAACATAGATTTCACAGTCTCACAAAGTATAAATTTAATTCAGTTTTCTAGAACTTACAATGTGCAAGCCACCATTCTAGGAACTTTGGGCAATTCAAGGATGAATAAAACAGTCCCCAACCATAAGAATGTTTCAATCTACTTGGTAAAAAATAGTAGTGAGTGTGGCTTAAAAGACTTTTGTTGTTCAGTCACATCCGACTTTCCATGACCCCTTTTGGGGTTGGAGTGGTTTGTCATTTCCCTCCTCAGCTCATTTTACAGAGGAGGAAACTGAGGCCAATAGGGTTAAGTGATTTGCCCAGTGTCAGCCACTAAGTGCCTGAGGTTAGATTTGAACTCAGGAAGATGCCACATTTATATGCTCCAAAGGAATTATAGCAGCACTTTTTTGTTGTAGTTTTTCTCAGCTAAGCCATACTAGGTCAAAAATTATCAAAACCTCTAGGCAAAGTTTTTGGAAACTTTGGATTGCTGCTAGAGAATTCTTACATAATTCTTCACACATAAGTGTTGAAAATGTGTGTGGGTGTATGGAACAGGTGCTCAATAAATGTTTATGGAGTGAATGAATAAATTTGGAGAGGAGAGGAGCAGATACAATAACAAACAGGACAGCAAATGGCAGAAAGGAAAATGCCCAAACCCCCTGCAGGGGTGGGGGATCTGCAGCCTCAGGGCCATGTGCGGCCCTCTAGGTCCTCGGGTGCAGCCTGTTGACTGAGTCCAAGTTTTACAGAACAAATCCTTTTATTAAGGGGATTTGTTCTGTGAAGTTTGGATTCAGTCAAAAGGCCACATTTGAGGACCTAGAGGGCCACATGTAGCCTTGAGGCCGCAGGTTCCCCACCCCTGGCCAATGGAATAAAGGCAGCAGCATTCTGCTATTTCTTACTAGAGAAAAGAGTTTCCTAAAACTATTGTATATGTAAAAATATGACATATGAATGATACTGCCTATAAAATTGTTTCATGGACTGTTTTTCCCTCCCCAAGATATATAATAACAATATGACAGGCCTATGATTTACATTTTGTTTCATTTCCTGGAGCTTCTGAGTTCACTGAGGATGGAGGAGAAGGGCAGGAATTTCCTGCTTGACCTCTCTCCTAGGAATGTGGTCTGTTGGTTGTGTACACTACATTCATCATCGTAACAGTCCGTCCTCATGATTGCACTGTTGGTAGTTGGTGAGGGGGAAGGGCTATCATTCTTGCACAGACTGAAGCCAGAAATCATTCTGAGTCCTAGATTAAGTTACAGAATTTCAGAGTTGTAAGGGACTTTAGTGGTCATCTACTCGAAACCATACCACAAAAGATACCCCCTTCCATCTGTAATAACCTCTATCAATGTTCATCCAGCTTTTGTCTGAAGACCTCCAACAAGGGGGGGCGGTGGAAGTGGGGTGCCTATAATTTCCCAAGGCAGCTTATTCCGCATGTGGACAGTTCTAATTGCCAGAAAAATTTTCATAACAGCAAGCTTAGTTTTGTGTCTTTTCAACTTTTCCCCATTGCTCCTGACCATGGTTCCTGGACCAAAATAGAATTCTGCTGAGTTCTTCATTTAAAACAAAGAGAGAATCTCCATGCAAATAACATTCCAAAGTAGTGGTCAACATTATCAGGAAGCAGTACTTGACATAAACTCATGCCTTTCATGAAGAAAAAAGTAGTATAGATTTTTCATGTAGAACAGACAATTCACTGGAGAATGGTACAATAGCTTGTTGTTCACTTCTCCTATTCTTCATGACCCCATGGAACATAGTATGCCAATGGGATTTTCTTGGCAAAGATACTGGAATAGTTTGTTTCTTTCTCCAGTGGGTTAAGGGAAACAGAGATTAAGTGACTTGCCCAGGGTCACACAGCTAGTAAGAGTCTGAAGCCAGATTCGAACTCAGGTCTTCCTGACTCCAGGCCTAGCTTTCTATCCACTGAGCCACCTAGATACCTTATAAAAGGTTAGCCTACCACAAGAGCTACAAATTGCAGTTATGCACAATAATAAGGTTAAACCAAAATAGAAGAAAATGTTCTTTTTTCATGCTAAAGTTTTTTTCCCCAACAAAACGAATTTCAATTAAGAATACAAATCTTACGTAGAATAGAAATAACACTACATTGAAATAAAGAAGTTATTTCAGCATGTGGCACATAATACTATTCAATTCTACAGATCAAAATAAACAATTAGAGCTAAAAGAAAGCATTGCCTTCCTTCCCAACCAATGCACATACCAAACCTAGAAAACTAATGCTGCAGAATTTTAAGTATTCAATTTTCCTTGGCTCTACAGAAAGGGCTCATAGGATGTGAGGCATGCTGGCTGATTAGCTTGAGTTCTGAAGATGGAGTGAGGAATTGTTTTTGAATCCTATCTCTGAAAGCATCTTTGAGGGCTTTTAAGCAATATCAGTCCAAAAGTCAAGAGTATTTATGGAGTTGTCATTTTGTATTACTTAGGTATTTGGGGGAGTGGAAATATGAAAGTTCCAGAGATTGTGAAACTTTGGCAGAAAAAACGTTTTGAGGAGGAAATGAAATATGTGCTGTACTTTTTTTTTTGGGGGGGGAAGTATTCTTTATAGTCACTCTGCTAATTCAGAGGCACACATATATGTCTTTAGTTTCCTCACAAAAATCATATTTGGAAATGTGGAAGCCTAGGAAAAGTTGAAAAAAATTTGAGAGGGAAATTTCCAATTTTGTGGGGTCAAAAAGTTAAAAAAGTTAAAGAGGGGAAATTGATGTTTTCTCTAAAACAGGGGATACATACACACATACATACAAATATATGGGTGATATATGTATATATATTATATGTGTATGTATATACTAGTCTAGTATATATGTCTAGATGTAAGAAAGTGATGGAGAAGATGTTAATAACGATGATTAAGCTTAAAAATGTAGTATGCATACATATTTTTCAGAGAGTCAGTTTTTATATATTTGTCAGTAAATTCTTGTATTGCTTTATAAATACTTTTTTTTTGAGGGGGGAAGGCAAGGCAATTGGGGTTAAGTGACTTACTCAAGGTCACTCAGCTAGTAAGTGTGTCAAGTGTCTGAGGCTGGATGTGAACTCAGGTCCTTCTGACTCCAGGACGGGTGCTCTACTCACTGCACCACCTAGTTGCCCCTTTATAAATACTTCTTGAGCTCAATAGGAATGCCATAGAAGTCTCAGGAAATGGAGTCATCATCAGACTGCAATAATAAATAACAATAATTGTCATTTATCTAGTATTTTAAGATTTGCAAAGTGCTTTATATCCATTATGTCATTTGAACTTCACAATATCTCTGGTCATACCCTTGATTTTGCCATCATCCACAAATGTCTTACTTCCATTTTCTTGGACTCTGAAATTCCTTTACCTGATCATAACCTGTTATCATTCTACCTTTCAACCCTAAACCCTGTTCTCTGTCCTCATTGTGAACCCCAATCCCTCCACCCCACAGATTTTCTTAGGTCATCATCCCTACACTGGCTACATTCTTCTTCCTTCCTCATCTTGACCCCTTGGTGAACAAATTCAGTTTTATCCTGTTTTCTTTTCTTAATACCCTGTCCCTCTTATCCTATCAATGATCTTGCTCTTGCAAAGTTCAGCCTTGGATTATTTCCACCATCTGTTACTTTTACTCTTACTTACATGCTGCTGAATGAAGCTAGAGAAAATCATGAAACCATGTTGATTGGGTCCATTACAAATTTATGTTATGTAATTGCAACAAGCCCTTCACTGCAGCAAGATGACCCTATTATACCCTCCTAATGGGGTCACAGACAATCAAACATGACTAAAACAGCTGAACAACAAAATAGATTCACTATCCCACTCATTACACCACCTTTTCCAAATCCGTTCACCTCCCTTCAACCTCTAATAAGTCCTCCTCCTATCCTGTCAGCTGAGAAAATTGTCTCATATTTTACTGAAAAAATGGAGGCCATTCATCAAAAGTTCCCTCTTCTTTCTTATTCCTCCTCTAACATCACTCAGATGCCTTCTACTACTGTTTCCTCCTTCACTCCTTTCTTATATGGAGAAGTGGCCATTCTCCTTGCCAAGGCTAATCTCTCTGCATTCAAAAGTGATAATATCCCATCCAGCTTTCTCCAGTAGATTGCCCAGATTATCACTGCTATTATCTCACTAATCTTCATTTCTCTCTGCCTATTAGTTGCTTCCCTACTGCCTACAAACAGGCTCACATCTTGCTTTTCCTCAAAAAACCCTCACTTGATCCATCCATCCATCCTCACGAGCCATTGTCCCATACGTAGGCTCCTTTTTGCGGCTAAACTCCTTGAGAAGACCATTGACAATAGGTGCCTCCATTTCTTTCTCTTTAATTCTCTTTTTAACACTTTATAGTCTGGCTTATAACCTCATCATTCAATTAAAATTGCCCTTTCCCAAGTTACCAGTGATTTTTTAGTTGCTAAATCTAAGGACCATTTCTCAATCTTCATCCTCATTGACTTTGCCTTTGACATTATCAATCATACAGTTCTCCTTGATATTCTCTTATCTCTAGGTTTTCATCACACTACTTTCTTTTGGTTCTCCTACCTTTCTGACATCTCTTTCTCAGTCTCTTTTGCTGGATTTTCATCCAGGTCATGTCCACTAACTATGGGGATCCCCCAAGGCTCTATCTTGGGCTTTCTTCTTTTCTTTCTCTGTATTTATTTCATTTGGTGATCTCTCATGGATTTAATTATCATCTCTAAGCATATGATTTCCATATCTGCTTATCCAGCCCTAAGCCCTCTTCTACCTTTAGTCTCATATCTCCAACTACCTATTGGACATCTGTATTGGATTATCAGCTAGGTCGCATAGCAGATAGACTGCTGGCCTAGAGTCAGGAAAATGAGTCTTCCTGAGTTCAAATCCAGCCTCAGACACCTACTGGCTGTGTGACCCTGGGCAAGTCACTTCACCCTCTTTGCCTCACTGTCCTCATCTGTAAAATGATCTGGAGAAGGAAATTGTAAATCACTCCAGTTTTTTTTTTGTTGTTGTTTTTTACCAAGAAAACCCCAAATGAGGTCAAGAACAGTTGGACATGACTGAAACAACTGAACAACAAGAAGAAGACATCTTCAACTCAACATTTCTAAAACTGAGCTTGTTTTCTTTTTCCTAAAGCCCTCCTCTCTTTCTAAAACTTTTCCTATTACTGTTCAGAGCACCACGATCTTCCCAGGCAAATAGGCTCACGACCTAAGGATCATTGTCATCTCCCTACTCTCCCTTACTCCCCTGTTTCCAATCAGTTGTTAAGTACTGTTTTTTCTGCATTTGGAGCATTTCTCCAGGCCATACTTTATTTGGTTGTCAGATGATCTTCCTAAAGCACAGGTCAGGCCATGTCACAACTCCTGTAGTTCCTGATCATTTCAAGCAACAGATATAAAAATCCTCTGTTTTGTATTTTTATAGCCTGGCTCCCTCCTATATTTTTAGTTCTTCCATTTTTTTTAGCCCTTGCCCTATTTCTATAGTATTTATATAGGATTAAGATCTTGCCCTTTTTGATCCTTTTTAGGATATGGAGTTCTGTATAGCTCCCATAGCTATGCATTTGATATCTGATGCAACTAACCTTCAGACTTCCTTAATTTCTATTCTTCAGGACATCCATCAATGGTCTGCTATTGATGTGTGATGTTACCTACTGCCTATCTGCTAGAACCACCACCTGTTACTTGTTGCCAAACTTCCCTGATCCTCCACCTACCTGTCCAGATTTTTCAGCTCAGTTTAACAGTTATTAAATACCTACTATATGCAAGGCATGTTTCCAAGCCCTAAAGGCATAAAAATAGGTCTAGCACAGGCCCTACTCTCAGGGACCTTATAATCTAATTGGGAGAATGAGGAGTATTAGGATCTCACTAATACTAATGGGTTTGGTTATCCTCAGGAACTTGTGGAGGTCAAAGCTGCCCAAAACTCCCCTGGGAAAATACAAAATACTTGGTGGTAATAACACTAGTGATAAGATAGTAGTGGGAGTAGATGTTGTCTATATGTGATATCTAAAGCCAGAATCCAGGTGCTAAGTCTTACAGCAATCCTCTTGGTAGATTTCCTTCTATCCCCTACTTCTGGGAGTTTCTGAGTAGCTTGCCTCAACTTAGAAGCTTCGTCTAGTCTCTAATCTGTAGTATCTAGAGCTAAGAGGGACCTCGGAATCTACTCCAAGCTCCATGAGAATACAGAAGGTCATATAGCAATGGGTAAAACTGGGATTTGATCATGTTTCCTTTCATTCAAAATCCGGTTTTCTTTCCTTTTCATATCCAGTTTCCAAATCAATTTGACAAACAGTCATTAAATGCCTTCTATAGTGTGAATAAGGCACACCATGTTAGGTGCCTGCCATCGAGGATCTTCTCTTCTTTGCCTTTCACATCCCTCAGATATTGATAGCTGCACTACTCTGTTACAATTAATTAAGATCTATTGAGAAAGAATTTGAAAACTTTAGCACCTTTTTAATGTTTAGCATTAATAGTCATAGAATTTTTTTTTAATTTTTCTTTATTTTCAATTTATGAAATAAAACACAGATTTACATAATATAGTATAATTTAAAATGATTTCACATGAAACTAATAATTTATTATGTACAACTTGCTATTCCTTTTAAATATATAATAAAGTTATGTAAGTTTCTTAAATTTTTTTTAAAATTATGTCCAAAGAGTTATTAAACTGCCTATACCCTTTGACCCAGAAATAAATATCACTATTAGGTCTATTTCCAAAGATGATTTGAGAAAAAGGAAAAGAAGATATGTGTTCTAAAATATTTATAGTAATTCTCTTTGTGGTGGCAAAGCACTACAAATTGTGGGGATGCCCATCAACTGGGAAATGGCTGAACAAGTTGTAGTATATGATTGTGATGGAATTCTACTGTGCTATAAGAAATGATGAGCTCAGTGATCTTAGAAATACATGGATAGACTTGCATGAAATAATGAAGAGTGAAATGAGCAGAACCAAGAGAACATTGTATACAGTAAGAGCAATATTGCTTTAAGAACAACTTTGAGCAAATAAGTCATTTTGACTCTTATAAACACCCAAATTAACTACAAAGGATATATGAAGGAAGACCCTATCTGCATCCAGAGGAAGAACTAATAAATAGAAGTGTGTGTAGAATGATTTTACACACACACACACACACACACACACACACACACACACAATGGTGGCCATCTTTAGAGCAGGGGGAGAGGGGAAAAAATTAGAAAAATCTTAATTGTTCATGGTTAGGCAGGGCCAATATAATAAAAATGACAATTTTACCTAAACTAATTTATATACAGAATGCCATCCAAATTAAATTACAAAAAAATTATTTTACTGAATTAGAAAACATAACAACAAAAAAGAGAAGTCATAGAATCCTAGACACAGAAGGGACCATATGGGTCATCAAGTCTAGTTCTCCTTGCTTCCCAATCAGTGTTAGAATTCTTTCTACAGCTAGTATTGCTGATGTAAGGATTGTGTGATGGGTTGAAGGTTGAAGTAAATAACCATAAAGATATCTTCAAATTTTATTTACTGGAATTTTACTGTGTAGAAAGTGTGGTAGATGAAAAGCTTTTGACTCAAGTATACAGGAAAGAAAAACAGCAAGGAACAAAAGATAAGAAATTAAACAAGTCACAAAGAGAGAGGGAAGGAGGGAGGGAGGAAGAGAGGGAGAGACAGAGACAGACAGAGAGACAGAAAGGGAGGGAGGGAGAGACAGAGAGAGAGAGAGAGAGAGACTGTGTTACCAAGGAGAAGCTTGAACTAAAAATAGAAATAAGAAAAATTGTTGTGTATGGAACTGAGTTGTCTATAGTAGCATGGTGTGATTAGAAGGAGGTTTGTCTTAAATTTGAGGGTAAAATCTTGAGTAGGGGCAGCTAGATGGTGCAGCAGATTGAGTCCAGAGCCCAGAATCAGGAAGACTCATCTTCCCGAGCTGAAATCTAGGCTGAGACATTTACCAACAGTGTGACTCTGGGCAAGTCACTTAACCCCATTTGCCTCAGTTTCCTCATTTGTAAAATGAGTTAGAGAAGAAAATGACAAAGCACTCCAGTATCTTTGCCAAGAAAACCCCAAATGGGGTCATGAAGAATCAGACACAAATGAATAACAACAAAATAGTAGCATAATCTGATTGGAAGGTGGTTTGTTTTAAATTTGATGGTAAAATCTTGAGCATGCAACACAAGGGAAATCATAAAAACTGTAGGGAGAGCGACTTCAAGAAAGAACTCTAAACTAAGAGCTGGTTTTATGAAAAAATGAATAAAATTGATAAACCCTTGGTCAGTTTGATTAAAAAAAGAAAAAAAAAACAAATTACCAGTATTAAAAATGAAAAAGGTGAATTCACCTCCAATGAAGAGGAAATTAAAACAATAATTAGGAATTATTTTGCCCAATTGTATGCCCATAAATTTGGTAACTTCAGGGAAATGGATGAATATTTACAAAAATACAAATTGCCCAGATTAACAGAAGCAGAAGTAAATTATCTAAATAACCCCATCTCAGAAAAAGAAATTGAGCAAGCCATCAACGAACTCCCTAGCAAAAAAAATCTCCAGGGCCAGATGGTTTTACACGTGAATTCTAGCAAACATTTAAAGAACAATTAATTCCAATACTTTATAGACTATTTGGGAAAATAGGTGAAGGAGTCCTACCAAATTCTTTTTTATGACACAAATATGGTACTAATACCTAAACCAGGAAGAGTCAAAACAGAGAAAGAAAATTATAGACCAATTTTCCTAATGAATATTGATGCAAACATTTTAAATAAAATGTTAGCAAAAAGATTTCAGCAACTTATTAGGAGAATAATACACTATGACCAGGTAGGATTTATTTCAGGAATGCAAGGCTGGTTCAGTATTAGGAAAACTATCAGCGTAATTGATCATATCAATAGCAAAACTAGTAGAAACCATATAATTATCTTAATAGATGCAGAAAAAGCTTTTCACAAAATGCAACACCCATTCCTATTAAAAACACTAGAAAGCATAGGAATAAATGGAGTCTTCCTTAAAATTTTAAATAGCATCTACCTAAAACCATCAGCAAGCATTATATGTAATGGGGATAAGCTAGATGCATTCCCAATAAGATCCGGGGTGAAACAAGGGTGTCCATCATCACCCCTATTATTCAATTTGGTACTAGAAATGTTAGCTTTAGCATTAAGAGAAGAAAAAGAAATTGAAGGAATTAGAATAGCCAAAGAAACTAAATTATCACTTTTGCAGATCATATGATGATTTACTTCAAGAATCCTAGAGATTCAAGTAAAAAACTAGTTGAAATAATAAACAACTTTAGCAAAGTTGCAAGATATAAAATAAACCCCCATAAATCCTCAACATTCCTATATATTACTAACAAAGCCCAACAGCAAGAGATAGAAAGAGAAATTCCATTTTTAGTTACTGTAGACATTATAAAATATTTGGGAGTCTACCTGCCAAGACACACCAAGGGCCTATATGAACACAATTACGAAACACTTCTCACACAAATAAAGTCAGATCTAATTAAATGGAATAACATCAGTTGCTCATGGTTAGGCCGAGCTAATACAATAAAAAGGACAATTTTACCTAAATTAATTTACTTATTCAGTGCCATACCAATAGAACTACAAAAAATCATTTTACAGAGCTGGGTAAAATAATAACAAAATTCATCTGGAAGAACAAAAAGTCCAAAATATCAAGGGAATTAATGAAAAGAAATGCTAGGGAAGGTGACCTAGCCATACCAGATATCAAACTATACTATATAGCAGCAGTCCTCAAAACTACCTGGTACTGGCTAAGAAACAGAGTGGTGGATCAGTGGAATAGGTTAGGTACATAAGATGCAGAAGTCAATGATTATAGCAATATACTGTTTGATAAACCCAAAGAATCCAGCTTCTGGGTTAAGAATTCACTATTTCATAAAAACTACTGGGATAATTGGAAAATAGTATGGCAGAAACTGGGCATAGATCCATATCTCACACCATGTACCAAAATAAAGTCAAAATGCGTACATGATTTAGGAATAAAGGCTGATACTATAAGCAATTTGGGAGAGCAAGGAATAGTTTACCTGTCAGATTTATGGGAAAGGGAAGAATTCACAACCCAACAAGAGATAGACAGCATTATAAAATGCAAAATGGATAATTTTGATTATGCTAAAGTGAAAAGCTTTTCTATAAACAAAGCCAATGCAACAAGGATTAGGAGGGAAGCAGAAAATTGGGAGAAAATCTTTACAGCCAATGTCTCTGATAAAGGCCTTATATCTAAAATATATAGGAAACTGAGACAAATTTATAGGAATACAAGTCATTCCCCAATTGAGAAATGCTCCAAGGATATGAACAGGCAGTTTTCAGAGGATGAAATTAAAGATATCTATAGGCATATGAAAAAATGCTCTAAATCACTATTGATTAGAGAAATGCAAATCAAAACAACTCTTAGGTACCACATCTCTCCTATCAGATTGGCTAAAATGACAAAATAGGAAAATGATAAATACTGGAGAGAATGTGGGAAAATTGGAACACTATTACACTGCTGGTGGAGTTGTGAACTGATCCAGCCATTCTGGACAGCAATTTGGAACTATGGCCAAAGGGCTTTAAAAATGTGCATACCCTTTGACCCAGCAATACCACTTCTAGGGCTGTATCCCAAAGAGATCACACAAGTGGGAAAAGGACTCATATGTACAAAAATATTTATAGCGGCTCTTTTTGTAGTAGCAAAGAATTGGAAATCAAGGGGATGCCCATCAATTGGGGAATGGTTGAACAAGTTGTGGTATATGAATGTAATGGAATGCTACTGTGCTGTAAAAAATGGGGAAGATACAGACTTCATAACAACCTGGAAAAACCTACATGATTATGATGCTGAGTGAGTGGAGCAGAACTAGGAGAACATTATACACAACCACAGATATATGGATTCTGTGATGACTAACCTTGATAGACCTCGCTCCTCTCAGCAATACAAGGTTCAAAGACAGCTCCAAAGGACTCATGATGGAGAGAGCTATCTCCATCCAGAGAAAGAACTATGGAGTCTGAATGCAAATTGAGGCAAACTATTTGCTCTTCTTTTTTTTTTCTCTTTTTTTTTTGGTTCTGTTTCCTCTTTCTCATGATTCATTCCATTGGTCATAATTCTTCTTTGCAACTTGACTATTGTGGAAATAAGTTTAATGCGAAGGTTTATGTAGAATCTCTATCAGACTGCATGCCGTCTTGCAGGGGAGGGAGGAGGGGAGGAAAGGGAAGAAAATTTGAAACTCAGGAACATGTAAAACTAAGTGTTGTAAACTAAAAATAACAAATCTAATAAAAAAAAGAAAGAACTCTAAATACATAGCAGATAGAGAGTGAACTTGCATGGGAACCCGGAAGAAAGAAATGGGTTTGAATGCAGGAGACTACACAAGAAAACTAGAACTGAGAAATTCCTCAAGTATAACAAATTTTAAGATGGAAAAGACAAGATTTCCATTATGGTGTGAAATCATGATTCATTTACATGATAGCGACTTTGCACCCAATTCATTACACTGTATGAAAATAATTTCTTGTACTCTAAATAACAGGTTAAATGTTAAGTGGCTAATGACTTCCTCCTAAGGAGAGAAAGAAAGGAGATGAAAACCCCCCAAAAAACCAAACAGCTGTACTGAACTTATAGTTCCCAAAAGGAGATCATTCTAAGTCTCAGGTGGTAGCAGTGGAAGTGACTCACGATAAAAGCAGATTGTTCCTAGTGTTTCATTATACATGAGAAAGGAGAAACACCCCCAGGGCACAGTGAAATGGAATGATTATCCTGAGCCCTGTGCATTAGAGGCTGGACAGTGATTGAAAGAAGCAGCTGGTGGGGTAGAATGTTCCACCAGCTGGGGCTAAAAAAAAAAAATAGCTTATGGAAGAACCATAGGCAAATCCTAGACCCTGGCCCAGGAAACCTATGGTCCCCAGTGAAGAAAATAAAAACCCCTGATAAAACTGCCCAGGGCCACCTCATTGAGTGGTACATCAGGTCAGAATTGTGACTCTCCCTCTCAATACAGAGGTTGCAAATTCTTGAGGGTGAGCAATGCAGACGACTCCTTCCCCCTCCCATCCCCCTCTCTCCATGGACTACACTGGATGTAGGTGAAGCCCAGCGTAGATGGCCTGAACTCGAACTTAACTAAGGTGAGCCAGCTGAGTGAACCTGGGACTTTGAGGATGAAAAGTTCCACGCCCTCACCCCCAGGTGACTTCAGCGGTTCTCAAGGATCTCTGCAGGGTATGAAATTGTCGCTCCTTGAGATTCTTTCTCACCTAATAATCAGAGGGTTCTTTTCTTTCTTTTTTTTCATTTTAATGTTTTCTTTATTTCTATTTTTTTTAAAAAAATATTTTATTTTCAATTCAGGGAACAAAACAAGCATTTTCATAATACAGTACAATAAAAAGATGATTGCCCACGAAACTACACATCTACCATGTTCAACTTGCTATTTCCTCCAAATATACAACAGAGTTATCCTGTAAATTTTTTTTCTTCCCTCCCTCCCCCACCTTGAGATGGCTACCATTAGACACAAATAGGTATATATGTATGTATGTATATATGTATTTGTGTGTGTATGTGTATATCTATATGTATATACATGTAAAATTATTTAATACATACTTCTATTTATCAGCTCTTTCTCTGGATATGCTTAGAATCTCTCTTCATATGTCCTTTATTTTAATTTGTGTATTGATAATAGTCAAAATGACTTAGTCGCTCAAAGTCATTCTTAAAGCAATATCAGTTACTGTATACAGTGTTCCCTTGTTTGGGCCTTTAATTTTTTGTGTCACAAGCCCTGTTAGTAGTCTGGTGAGGCCTGTGGACCTCTCCTCAGAATAATGTTTTTAAATACCTAAAATAAAATACATTGGATTATAAAGAAAATTAATCATATTGACATAGAAATGCAGTTATTTCCCATTTGAGTTTCTGAACCTGATGAATTCTATCCATGGATCACCGGTTAAGATTCCCATGCACTAGACAGAGTTCCTTCATCTCTTTGATCGACCTGCTCTCTCTACTCACCTAGACAATTTTCATTCCCGACGCTTCTACAGCTGATGCCAGCTACCTGCCCTGACCCATATCCTATCTGAGTAATCCCTATGCCAGCCAACTGCACCAGCATGTTCTTAACCCAGTTTTGACCATCGCCCACAGCAACTACATGTCTCAGTTGTACCCTTGTGAACAGCTTTGTTCACCAACCAGGTTTCCTACACCAAAGGCTCTTTTAAAATACAATCAATCCAAATTTCCATCACCTACCCTCCCCCACTTCCATCCATACACATGGGTCCTTACCAAGGCAAAGCAGATGGGACTGCCCCTCCCCCTCAGGCTCCACGTTTCCCTTTTGTGACTTCCCTTTAATTTTTAGTTCAACTTGGTTCCCTCATTAAAAATCCAGACACAGCTTAATTTCCCTGCTTGTGTTTTTTTTAACCTAAATTTTTTTTAAAGGAAATACATCCCAGGTCCTGAGGGATCCCTTTTCTTTAGTTGCGTGTCTGAAGCCCCAACATTAAGCCCAGGGCAGCACTAACCAGAGTTTTAAGCCTGCTCAGATTTCACTCTTATCGATTGCTAGAAATACACACAAAAAGGAGAACTTGTTTTTATTCAACATTTGTTGAGTACTAGTAATATATATGGGGCTGTAAGGCACAAGAAGTTAGATACAGTTCTGCCCCAAAAGACTGAAAATCCAAGGGGTGAGGATCATATTTCGATTGCTCCCTTAAGCTGGCTTCTTATCCTTTGATAAAAGAGAGGAGGGCATTAACTGCCTCAAAATGACTAAGCTTACACAAACCTTAGTCAGAAAGAAGAATGAGAATTAGGGTTAGTTTTTTTTCTGTAACTTCTTTTATTCACTAGCTTGGGCATTTGCCTTTTATTTAAAATTGGGTTTTAATGAAAAAAAAATAAATCACTACAGTACAGTTTGTAAAAGGTTAAAAAAAATCCTACAAAATCTTCCCATTTCTGTTTCAGCGTAATTAACACTGTCAAGCAGATCTGTGGATGTAAGAAGCTCAGATTGCTATATTATAAACAAAATGCAGCTATGGGACTCATACAGTAGATACTTGGTAAAATTAAGAGAGATTTTTAAAAATCTAGGCCAGGGATTTAGGAATGGTACAGCTCTACTTTCAACTTTTCTTTTTGTTAATTATACTCATTACATCCATTCAGAATTAATTTTTCCCAAGCATGTATTTTGTCTATTAATCCTCTGTGCTTCTGGGATAAGAAAAGGAAAATGAAAAAAAATATAATTGTGATTAATTCAATTTGAGTCAAGGAAATTCACCAAATATTTAGCAAACACTGATGATACAAAGATACAAACTCAAACAAAGCCCTCCTAGAGCTTATGTTCTACAGGAAAAGGGTAGTCTAAGACGAGTTAGGAGCCACCTTCTATGAATGCTAATGCCAAACTAAGGTAGCTAGAGCTCTGAAAGTTATAGGTCCCATAAATACAACCACATAAATTATTAACAGATCTCTAAAATTAGTACATATAACTGATTTTAAAATAAATACTTTTTGAAAATTCTTGAATGAGTATATTTTGTTGTTGTTCAGTCAGTCATTTTCAGTCATGTTCAACTCTTTGTGACCCCATTTGGGGTTTTCTTGGCAGAGATACTGTAGTGGTTTGCCATTTCCTTCTCCAGCTCATTTTACAGATCAAGAAACTGAGGCAAACAGGGTTGAGGGAGTTGACCAGGGTCACACAGCTAGTAAGAGTCTGCGGCTGGATTTGAACTCAGGTCTTCCTGACTCTGGGCCCACTATTCTATCCACAGAGCCACCTATCTCCCTGAATGAATATATACATTTTTGAAAAGATGTAAATGTCTATAACCTTGAGATGCCACAAATTTCACTCACATCCTTTCAATATTTCAATTGATATAAATGTGAAAAGTTTTATTTGATACAAGTTTATTTAATGATAGTCAATTGACACACACACATTTAAGTTAATATGGGTTTTAGATATGATCTAATCGTACTTGGTCCAAATTGGTGAGCTCCTTTGAAAGTTATCAGGCAACGAACAAATAGACAAATTTGGAATCCTCATCTTCTTAGGACAGCAGAAAAGTTGAGGCATTTTAAAATTTGTTCAATAGCTGAATTTTTTTCAGTTGAAACAGCATTTATTTAGCAACTATAGTGTGTTAACCCCTGGGTATTGGAGAGACAAAGAAAGGAAATGACACAAATCTTGCTCTCAGGGAGGTGCAAATCTAATGGAATGGGAATGGGACACACACACACACACACACACACACACACATACACACACACAAATAACCATGATGTGATGGCCAAAACACATATTTTATTCTATATATTAGTTCATTGCCTCTCTGTCATGAGTGGACAGCTACATCAGTCCTTTGGAATCATAATTCATCATTTGGTTGGCCATAAATCCAGAGGACTGATGAAGGAGGAAGCTTACCCACTTAGTGACAGAGAGATGACAGACCAATCTGTTGAATAAGATATGAATTTTTAGACATCATTTGACCAACACGGGAATATAGTTCACTTGATTATACTTAAATAACAAAGGGGTCCTTCCTTCCCTCCTTCCTGCCTTCCTTTCTCCTCTTTTCAATAATATAATAACATTAAAATAATGGCATAGTTCTTTTATTCTGAGAGGTTGAAATCAGTGTGAAAAAATGTCTTAGGAAGTTTTGTTATGATTCTGATGGGTTTTAGGGGGTTAGCAGTTAAAATTCCAAATGAAGAGAATGACATTACCACTCTCTCATTGCCATTTTTTCAGGGGCGTATGGGGTGTTCAAGGAGCACTAGCACCTGTGGTGTGAAGGCTTGCTGAGCCCATCTTTGGTGTCCATACCTTTCACCCAACTTTCACCTGTGACTGCAAGAAGGATCCAGTAAACCCACCCTGTCAGACAAGCTAAATCAGGTTAAGAGTAACCAACCAACAGGCTTCCAACCTATCAGTGAGTTAGGGGGATGTCTACCCCAAGCATGTGAAGACTTCCCCTGCTGGAATGGGCAGAAAAAAACCATTTTTTCCAATGGCCATGAAGGCAGCTGAAGCAGGCACTGTGAAGCACTTGAAGCTTGGTCAGACATTGAATATGCCAAGATCATCCACTGCCTCTCAAAGGATTGCCAGTGGTCCTGATTTTGTCTTGCCACTGGACTTTGATGACTCAGAAGAGAGACTGAGGCTGATGAATTTGTGCAACTCTGCCTCACTTAAATACAATTCACATGCAAATCAAGATATCACCCGTGATATCATTGGTTCTCTTTGAAAACAAAGGACAAATGATATATCATTTTTTCTAATAGTGTTCTGGGCCTTAGCCTTTTTTTTTAAAAAAACAAAAAAACAAAAAGCAGGGTTTGTCATTAAGCCTGTCAGTAAAAAATAAGCATATATTTCTTTGAACAACCTGCTGTTACAAATTAAAGTGGGTGCCTTTCTTCTCTTTTTATTGTCTTTTTTCCAGCCATATTGGAAAATGAAAAAAGAAAATTATGCCCCGTCCCCCCAAAACCTTTTTCTGAATGCAGTCATTTAATAAAGGGGCTTTTGCGATGATTCTGGGTTTTTCAGCATTTTTTGAAGGTCTCATCAGGTAGTGAATTGCCATAAGACATTATTCTTTAAGTGACTTGAATCCTAGAACTCAGTGTGATAGATGTCTAGTTTACTTAGCACTGGTTGGTAGGATGTCATGTGAAAACCTCATGATGATTAAAATGTTAACAATAATCGTTTCTAGCTGTAGCTGAAGGCATGGGGAATAGAATCTTCCATCACTAGCCTTTGACTTTCTTAGCATAGATTTGCTGATGATATGAGTCAATTTCATTATTTCTCTTACATAGTCACTGAGTACAAGGGACATAGTTTAATAAAAGTGATGTGCGTGCACATGTGTGCTCATGTGTGCATGCGTATGTATGTGTTTGCCCTGAAGATTCAACTATAACAAAAAACATAGGATCTCAGATTTAGAGTTGTAACCCTAAAAGTGTTCTAGGATGAATGCTTCATTTTATGAATAAGGAAACTGAGGCATAAAGAGATTATGTAAATTACTAGAGATTGCACAGATATTAAGTGACAGAGCCAAGATTTGGAGCCAGGTCCTCTGCTTCCAAACTGAGTGCTTTTCATTGCATGGCATTTACTTGGCATATTTTATTTCAACTTTTGAAAATGAATTATTTTCCTATTACTACTAATTATTGTGAAAATAAGTTTGAATGGTTCTAAATAGAGTAAAGAAAATATTTCCACAGTAGCACATTAGTCTTCTGTTAAAAACTGTCAGTGGGACTTAACATAAGAAAGTTCTGCTTGGAAGGAGTTATTCTTTAGCTTGATTGGATTCTCACAACCAAAGTATGTCACATGGTTCATGAAGGAAAGTAAGCTTACTTGCAGGTAGATAGTCTAACTAGCTGCCCCAAACGATATCAACCAACCATTAAAATCATGATCCTTAGGAAGAGAAGGACAAATGTGTGTAGCGTCTACTAATTTTGTGATAGTTGTTGGAGATTCCCTGCAATTTTAGGTCCCCTATGTCAAAATATATCCATTTGCTGATAGGAAGCATGTCTAGAAACTTATCTTAATGTGACCATATTGACCCTCCCCCAATCTGGAATACAAGAAGCTTAGAATCAAAAGAATCAGAGACTCCTCTTCTTCCTCCTCTTCTTCTTTCTCTTTCCCCTCCTCCTCCTTCTCCTTTTTCTTCTCCTTCTTCCTCCTCTTCTTCCCCTTTTTCTCCTCCTCCTCCTCCTCCTGGCCCTTCTTTTATCTATCTATCGATCTATCTGTCTAAGATATCTATCTAATCAAGACATCACCCCCATGATGTCATCGGTGCTCTTCAAGAACAAAGGATGAACAACAGTGTTACCTATATCTGAAAAGAATCCCTACCATACTTTGACAAGTGGTTTTCTAGCCTTTGCTTGACAACATCCCATGAAAGGGAACCCAACACCCCTCAAGATAATCCATCCTACTTCCGGCCAGTTCTAATTGTTAGGAAGTTGCTTTCCTCCCTGACATCAAGCTCAATTGGCTTCTCCCCAGTGCTCTCAGTCAACCTTCTGGGACTAAACAGAGTAAGTCTAATCCCTCTACCATTAGATGGTCCTTCAAATAGTTGAAGACTGCTATCATTCCCATTTCCTTCCACCAGTCCTCATGACATAGACTCAAGGACCTTCAGAATCCTAGTTGCTCACTTCTGGGTGGCTTTCTGTTTATCAAAGCCCTCCTTGAGCTATGGCATCATGAATTTAACACAATACTCTAGATGTGGGCTGGCTAAGGCAAAATACAGAGGAACTATCCCTACTTTATTCTCAAATTAATGTAACCCAAAATTGCATTAAAATTTTTTGGCTGTGCATTTCGTTGATGAGCTGTATTGAGTTTGCCATCCACTAAAACTCCCAATCTCTTTCCAACAAACTCCTATATAATGTCTCATGTGCTTTTTGAACAAAAGCATAAGACTTTACATTCATTTCATCTGTTAGACTCAGTCTGCTACTCAAACTTTTCAAGATCTTTTTGGATTCTGACTGTCATGCATGTTAGCTATTCCTCTCACTTTTGTGAGATTTGATGATCATGCTATCTATGGTTTTATCTAAGTTATTGATAAAAATGTTAAACAGCATGAAGCCAGTCACAAATGTCTGAAGTACTCTGTTTGAAAGGAAGGGAATAAGTCATAGCGTCTATTATATGCCAAGCACTTTTAGAGATATTATTTTGTTAGAGCCTCACAACAACTTTGAAAAGTAGGTGCTATGATTATCCCCATTTTACAGTTGAGGGAACTGAGGCTGGATGAGGTTAAGTGACTTGCCCAGGGTCACACAGTTAGCAAGGGGCTGAAACCAGATTTGAACTTAGCTATTCCTGGCTCCAGATCTAACACTCTATCCACTGTGCTAACTAGCTACTCTCAGCTAGGAGACCTGCCAAGTTGACAGTGAGCCATTAGCACCCACTCCTTAAGTCTGGCCATCTGAAAAACTCTGAATCAATCTATATGTATTGTCAGTCCACATATCCTCACAATTTCAACAAGAATAGCTTATACCTCTTAATTAAATCCTTTGTAAAATTCTATACGTTGATATGTTCATAGTATTCCTCTGGCTTATCAGTTTTGAATCTGTTAAAAAAAGGAAGTAAGGTTAGTATGCTATGTAATTGATGAAGACATGATGGTTTTTTTGTAACCACCTTTTCCCTTGCTGGACGTTCACTAATTATATATTTAATTATCCATTCTAAAGAGCCATTTTCCAAATGATAAATGGTGACAGATTTAAGCAGACATCAAGGAAAGAAGTCAAGGCTGTCTAGAGTCATGTGAAAAAAAACAAAGTGCACCAAATCGTTAATAGAGAAGTACAAATTAATGCAAATATGAGGTCCTACCCATCAGATTGGCAAAGTAATCCAAAAAAGAAAATAACTATGGGAAATCAAGCACACTGATTCATTGTTGATGGATCTATGGATTGGTCTAGCCATTCTAGAAAGCTTTGTGGAGCTATGTGGCAAAAATCACTAAACTGTGCATACCCTCTGACCCAGTGCTACCGCTACTAGGCCCACAATCCAAGGAGATCAAAGAATGAGGGAAAGGTCCTATATTTACAAGAATATTTACAGCACCTCTTTTTGTAGTAGTAAAGAACTGGAAACTAAGGAATGTGCCTATCAGTTGGGGAATGGCCCAACCAATTATGGTATATGATGTAATGCAATATTATTGTGCTGTAACAAATGAGGAAAGAGGCGTATCAGAGAAACCTAGAAAGATTTGTATGAACTGATGTAGAATAAGCAGAAACAAGAGAACAATTTTTACTACAACCACATTGAAACAACAAACATTTTTGGAAAAACTTAAAACTCTGTGTAAGACAATAACCAATCAGGATTCCAGAGGGACAGAGAGAAGAATGCTACCCATCTACTAAGTGACGGGATGGACTAGGTACACAGGAAAGGACATGTACTTTTGAACATGATCAATAGGAGAATTTGATTTGCTTGACAATAATGATAGTAATATTATAATAATAATAATACAATATTAGCTAGCACTTCTATAGAACCTACTATGTGTGAGGCATGGTGCTAAGTGCTTTACAAATATTATCTCATTAAATCTATTTGATCAGTGCTTCTTAGAGTTAAAACACATTTTAAGAAGTGCTGAAGGGGTCGTGAGTGGAAAAAGTTTAAGAAGCCCTCTATTTGACTATTCACATTTGTTACATGACTATTTTTTTTTTTCTTCAGGGATCAGAGACATGTGAGAGGGAATAAGGGTTACTGATAATTGAAAAAAAAAGAAAATGTAATTTAAAAAAAATGATCCATTCTAGACTTTTCTCAGGAATCAAAACCAAGGTCATTAGTGTATAATAGGTTGTAGACTCTATTCTTTTCTCTGTCTGAAACATTGAGACAGTATTTTTCCTTCTTCAGATACACAATATCTCTGCCATTTTCCATTATCTTTCAACTATCACTGATAGTGGCTTAGCAATCATATCTGCCAGTTCTTTCAGTACCTGACAATATACATAGTTTCTGGATCCCAGTGTTTTAAACTCATCAAAGGCAACTGGGTGTTCTTTTCATTTTAGAGTTGTTCGTCTTTTGTTTTTGAAGATGCCATTGTGGGGTGATGTCTTGACTTGGCACGTGAATAGTATTTAAGTAAGGCAGAGCTTCACCAAGTTGTCAGCCTCACTCTCTCTTCCAGAGTCATTAAAGTCTGGTGGCAAGACGGAAGTCAGGACAACTGATGATAGCCCGGGATGCAGTGGATGACCTTGGTGTCTTTGATGTCTAACCAAGCTCTGAGTGGTTTCTTTAGCCGCCTTCATAGCTGTTGGAACAAATTGTTCTCATCCATCCATTACACCAGGAGAAGTTTTCACATACTTGGGGTAGATACCCCCCTAACTCACCAATGGGTTTGAGGCCTATTGATTACCCTCAACGTGGTTTAGCTTGTGTGCCAAGATGGGTTTACTGGGTGTGGCCACTGCACCTGCTGCAGCTTCTTGGAGACACAGGTAAGAGTTGGGTGAAAGGTGTGGACACCTGAGAAGCCCTGAAAATGCTCAGCAAGTCCTCAAACCAGAGATGCTAGTCCTTCTGAACACCTCCACACCCCTGATTTTAGAGTAGAAGGGACCTCTAAGGCCATCTAATACAGCTCCTACTAGACTCTTCTTTATAATACATGCTTGTGACCTTCCAAGACACCATTAAGTTCCTTCTTAAAATCCTCCAGTTTTCCTAGAGATTTTGTTCGACCCATTTCTTTGCATACTTCATATTAATAATTATTTCTTTATTCCTCATATCTTCCCATCCCCAATAGACAGAGTACATGCAGACTGTGTAATTTGTTTGGTTTCCCAACCCAGTGCTTCTGATATAACAGGCAGCTAGATAGAGCACTGGACTTGGAGTCAGGAGAGACCAGAGTTCAAATCCTTCCTCGGAACTCTACTGTGTGACTGTGGGCAAATCTCTTAGATTTTAAGCCTTCATTTTCTTATCTGTGAAATGGGAATAATAGTAGCACTGAACCTAATTGGGTTGTTAGAAGTATCAAATGAGATTTTATATACATATATATGTATATATATATATATACACACATACACAGATACATACATACCTATATATATTTAAAACTTTACAGACCTCAAAGCACAATATGTTGCTGTTATTATTATTTTTATTATGCACTTAACAGATGTTGAAGTAAATTGAATTCGCTGTCCGATGAGGTCACCCATTCCAATTTTTGAAAGCTCAAAATTATGAAAGTCTTCCTTATTTTGAACTGAAGTCTGCATTCTGCTCTGGCCCCGACTACCAACATCCACCCATTCAAAGCTATTAGAACATTGAAAATCATTAAGGTTGCTTGCTTTGACTTGAGATAAGCAGAAGAAACAAATCCTTAATCAGCTAGTTTCTAATTCCTTTTTTCTCTCTTTCAATATCAATCAGGTGCTTTCTGATGGGCTCATCATTTTGTTTATTCTGCTTAATGTAAATAAAAGGAAATGACTTAGTCCCCCTTTCCCCCTTTCTTAAAGGCCTTCTTTCAGAGTGCCATGGGCAAATCAGTTGGTTTTCAGTGACCCCAAATTGACACTGAATTTGGTCAGGTCCCATGTGGGTTGTTTGTAGACAGCAATACGTGCCTGCAAATAGAACATCTTTCCACTCTTAGGGGCTGTTCAATATCAGTTTATCTCCTTTGGTTATCAGCAAATGAGTTTATTTGGCCATTGTATTCTGTATGTTCTCTGCTCATTATTTGGGATGTCCCAAAAGTTTTAGTGCAGTGTGGTGGACTGGACATGCAGCAGGACATATGCTCCTATAGAAGGCCTGCCCTAGAGCAACTGGGGGCTTAGCTTTACATGGGTTTTTCAAACATTGATGGAGGTCAAGGAAGGTAGACTGCTAGGAAAGAGTTTCTCTAAAGATTAACTAGGAAGTCATTTTCTCATTGCACCATGGGGCCCCAGGTATAGAAGCCTCTAGAATGGAAGAGTTGGAATTATAATTATTCCATATTAGAAAGATTACAGAAGCCAGTTCTAACTAGAACTAGGTGAGTGAGTTTAAACCTTAAGCAAACCAGCATTGTATGACAGGAGCCAGGCCTGATTGGGGTCATGGCCTCCTGTGGCTATTCAAGCTCTAATTCATGTCGTTATTATCATCATTAATTCTTTTTAAAATATTTTCTCTTATTTTCAGTTCCAAATTCTTTCTCTTCTCCCCTCTCCTTCCTTATCCATTGAAAAGGCAAGAAAAATGTTACAAATATGTATAGTCATGCAAAACAAATTCCATGTCAGAAAGGAAGAAAGAAAGAAAGGAAGAAAGAAAGAAGGAAGGAAAGAAGGAAAGAAAGGAAGAAAGAAAGAAAGAAAGAAAAAGAAAGAAAGTAGGGAAGGAAGGAAGGAAGGAAGGTATAGTAAGTATCTTATTTCTTGCCTTCTTCATGGGTGAGGGAAGGAGTGCAGGGAGGGAGAGAATTTGGAACTGAAAGTTAAAATAAAATACTTGCCTAATGTAGAGAAAACTCTGAATTCATTTGTAGTTTCAAATTAGCCATAATGTGTGGCCTTTGTGATATATTACCATAGACTCTTTGCTAATATTTTGTTTGTATTTTTTTGTATTGGCGGTTGTTAGGGATGTTGGTCTGTGGTTTTCTTTTCTCTTTTGGCTTTTCTTGGTGTAGATGCAATGACCATGTTTGTATTATGAAGAAGTTTGAGAGGATCCCTTCTTGTCCTATTTTTGCAATTGGATGTAATATTGGAACTAGTTGTTTTTTTAATGTTTTGTGGAGGTCTTTTGTGAATTCACCTGGTCCTTGTATATTGTTAAAGTTACTTTATATGAAATGAATGAATGAAGAATGATAAAGTATTTATTAAGCACATACTATTTGCCAGGTGTTGCTCTAAGTTGGGTGTACAAGAATAAATAAGCAATAATTGCCCTGCCATCAAGGACCTTACGTTCTAATGAGGGAAGAAAACAGATAAAGAACTAGAAAGAAAGGCAATGTGTAAATAAAAGAATTTAGGTTGTTTGTTGTATTTTTTTCAGTTCTCGTGCATTTGAAGATCTGTTTTCATTGATGGTTATTATTAAGCTTAGAATAAATTCAATAATTCTTCAAAAAAGGAGAAAGAAAAGAAAAAAATGAATGAAGGAAGATAGGAAGGAAGGAAAACAAATATCTTTTGATCTACACTCTGAGTCCATCAGTTCTCTATCTGGATGTGGAGAGCATATTTCATCTTGAGTCTTTTGGAATTGTGATGGTCTTCATGTTGATCAGAGGGCCTAAGGCCTTTAGAGTTAATTGTCATTACATTTTGTTGTTATTGCATAAATTGTTCTCCTGGTTCTTCTCACTTCACTCTGTATCAGTTTATACGAGTCTTCTCAGGCTTTTCTGAAATCATCCCTTTCATCATTTCTTAAAATACAATAGTATTCTATCACATTTATGTATCCTAACTTGTTTAGCCATTCTCCAATTAGTGGACATACCCTCAGTTTCCAATTGTTTGCTATCACAAAGAAAGCTGCTCCAAATATTTTTTGTACATATCTTCTTTTTTTTATTTCACTTCTTTGGGGTTATATAGATCAATATCTATATCACTGCATGAAAGGAAATGTACAGCTTAATCATTTGGGGGGCATAGTTCCAAATTGCTTTCCAGAATGAAGTTCAAAGATCTACCAATAGCCCATTAATATACCTGTTTTCCTAAAGGCCTTCAGCATTTGTCAATTTCCATTTTTGTCAACTTAGCCAGTCTGATAGATCTAAGGTGCTGTTTCAGAGTTGTCTGAATTTGTATATCCTTATTGATTTAGAGCATTTTAAAAAATATGGTTATTGATAGCATGGATTTCTTCCTCTGAAAACTGCCTATTCATATTCTTTGACCATTTATCAGGTGAGAAACATATTCTTATAAATTTGACTCAGGTCCTTATGTTTAGAAATGAGATTTTTATTAGATAAATTTGCTGCAAAGATTTTTTAAACCAATTTCCTGCTTCTTTTCTAATTTTATCTGTTTTGTATGTACAAAACCTTTTAAATTTTATATAATTAAGATTGTTCATTTCACCTTCTATGGATGTCTCTCTCTTTTTTTCGTCATGAATGCCTCCCCTCTCCATAGATCTGATGAGCAATTTCTTCCACGTTCCTCTCTAATTTGCCTATGTTATCATTCTTTTTGTCTAAATCATGTAATCATTTGGAGTTTATCTTGGTATATGATGTGAGACGTTGGTCTTTATATAATTTATGTCAAACTGTTTTCCATTTTTGCCAACAGTTTTTGCTGTATAGTGAGTTCTTGCCCCAATAGCTGTGATCTTTGGGTTAATCAAACACTAGGTTATTGCGGTCATTTAATGTACTCATGCTTTTGTGTACCTAATCTATTCCATTACTCAATCACTCTATTTCTTATATAGCACCAGATTGTTTTGATGACTACCACTTTGTGTATATAGTCAATCCTCAACATTCATTCTTTTAACTTTTAGTACTTCAAGCATTTGTGTGATTTTATTAGTAAACTCATTTTCACTTTTGAGTTGGCAACCACACAAGTCTGCAGCTATGCACAGTAGAGAAAAAAAATGTTTTGTGGAGTGAGTGGTATCCAATTAAGGTGACCTGGCATAATTGACCAGCAGTCTGGAGACACTGAGGCTGCTGAGGCCATCATCCATTGCAGCCTCAAGGTTAAACATCAACTTGCCTCTGCTATACTCCCATACTCTGAGACCCTTAAGGAATTCAAATGCTGTGGCCTGAAGTAGATGTTGCTGACAGATTATTTCAAGTTGGTGTGTCCTTCAGGATTTCCAACCATCCACCAGTCATGAAGGACAGAGTGTCAAAGGTGATGTCAAGACCTCAAGATGGTATTATAAATTTCATGTGTTATGTAAAGTGAATATTGTCTGAAATAAATTTTAAAAAAATTATTGACATATTAGCACAAAAGATCACTGAATTCTAAGGCATTACTAGTGAGAAAAATGTTTTTTCATGTTACTAATTTTATTCTGTGTACTGCATTTTGTAGGATATTTCACGGTTACTGTGTTAGGGAAGATATATATTGCCAGAATTAATGTTTTGTTATAAAGAAATGTATGCGGAAAAGTGTATTTTCAGAAATCTCTAGTGAAAGATCAAAGTTTTTGGTGATTGTGGGAACCTAACCTCCTACTTCCCAAAGGTTCAGTGTGTCAGCTTTCATGATTTTGACTTTCACATGGTTCTTTAGGAATATTACCCCAGTGAAAGTTGAGGATTTACTTTAGTTTGAAATCAGTTACTGCTAGGCCCCTTTCCTGCCCTTTTTTCATTGATTTCCTTGATATTCTTGATCTTTTGTCAACAAATTAATATAATTCAATTAAATTCAACAAACGTTATTTAAGCATGTACTGTATGCCACTCACTGTTCTAGGCATTGAAAATAAAATGCTTTCAAAGAACTTACAATCTACTGGGGAAAGCAACATATATAAGGACAAATAAATGAAAAATATGTGTAAAACAATTAGGGGTGTGTGTGTGTGTGTGTGTGTGTGTGTGTGTGAGAGAGAGAGAGAGAGAGTAGAGAGAGAGAGACAGAGAGACAGAGAGAGAGAGAGACAGAGAGAGAGAGAGACAGAGAGAGATACAGAGAGAGAGAGAGAAACAGAGAGAGAGAGAGACAGAAACAGAGACAGAGACAGAGAGACAGAGAGAGTACAGGAAGGAAAAGTACTAAAAACTAGAGGAATTGAACAAATTTATGTAAAAGGTGCCCCTTGAGCTGAATCTTGAAGGGAGGGAGATAGAGATAAGAGGCAGAAGTAAGCAAGAGCATTCTAGGAATGGGGCACAGTTTGTTCAAGGCATGGAGGCTAGAGATGGATTGTGCCATACATGGCATATCAAATGAGCCAGTTTGGCATTCCAATATGCATGAAGGAGTAGTATGAAATCAGTCTGGAAAGAGAGGTTAGAGCTAGATTGTGAAGGGCTTTAGATGGCAAACAAGGTTTATATTTTGTATTAAAAGGAGATAGGGAGAAAGTGAAGCTTCTTGAGGAGGGGAGGGTCAACAAGGTCAGATTGTGTTTTGGGAATATCAGTTTGACAGCTGTGAAGAGTATAGATTATGAAGTGGAGACTGGACGCTAGCAATACAATGAGGAGGCTATTTCTGCAGTCTAGGCAAGAGGTGATAAAGAACTAAACCAGGGTAGAGGGGTGATCAGTGGAGTTGTTGAGGGTATAAATTGACAAGACTTGTTAATTGATTAGATATGGGGGTGAGTGAAAGGAAAGAGCTAGGATGAAGGCACCTGCATAGGAGATTCCAGGGATCTGCTTCTAGGAGAAAACATTCTGCATTTCCCTGCCACATGGATGAGAGCAGCCCTTTTCCATTAGCTATGTAACAGCAATAAGATACATCAACCAATTAATTAATTAATTTATCTATCTATTTATTTATTTATTAATTTGTTTATTAATCTATTTATTTATGTTTCCATTCATATTTATTTATTCATTCATTCATTTATTCATCCATTTATCTATCTATCTATCTATGGTTTACAACATTCAGTTCCACAAGCTTTTGAGTTCCAAATTTTCTCCCCCTCCCCTCCAAGATGGCAATAAGAGACATCTTTAAGGCAACCAGACTGGAACAGTCTTGGTCTCTTTTCAGCAGTGTCCAAAGGGTGAAGCTCCTTTTCACCCACAGCATGGGCAGTATGAACTATGAGTGGGGAGAAGGGCAACCTCTCCTTGCTACCCTCCACCTTTAGGCCTTGAGGCCCCAAGAAATGAGTTTGGGGTTTTGGTGTGTTTCATCTGTTCTTTTCATTGAGTCCCTGGATCCTAGAATTTGAGCCACGATCACTTTCGCAGCAAGATTTCAGGCTGGATGCTACTGTCAGTCTAACAGGGAATCCCTGAGAAGCTGGAGTACCAAGACAGAAGCTCAAGGGAGCTTTGGACTAGGATCATGGTGGATCATGTTATACAGCATGCATCAGCAAACTGTTGCCTGAGATAGGCCCTTCAGCCTGTTTTTGTATGGTCAAGGAATTAAGAATAGTGGTTTTAAAAAAATGTTTAATGGTTTTTATATATTTGCAATAAAACTTTTTTTTTTAAAAAAAGTAAAAACTATTCTTAGCTCTTAGGCCATACAAAAATAGGCAGTAGCTGAATGTGGCCTGTAGGCTCTATTTTGCTGACCCCTGCTATATAGGAACTGAGTTAAGCTATGAACCTTACTGCTCTCATCTCCCCAGAGACAGAAGTGGTGTGTGTGGGAGTATTATGCCTCTACATGTTGGAGGGTGGGGTTGTATGTATTTCTATACTTTTAAGTAAATATGCCTTTGTAAAAGCTAATCTGATAGTTAAATGGTTAAATGGAACTGAGGTACAAGGTAAAATTGGAGTAACACTATTGGTAGATGCTTGAGCTAATGGCATATAGATTAGACATCCCTAAATCTCATTAACGGTACTGGAGAAACCTGGATGAAATGTAATAGACCTGGCCTTCAGGCAGTAGGGTCCAAGACAGTCATTATTACACAAGGATGACTGCAGTTGCCAACTGTATTTGTAACTATTGTACTTAAAATGGTAGGTATATTACTGGGAATTTTGTTTCACAGAGACTCAGTCCTAGAGGCAAAATAGAAGCTGAGATTTGGTAGAGAAACAACTTCCCACGCAATGAAGTAATTTCTTCTAATGTGCCCCTGACTAATATTTATCTAACTTCTGCTTGATAACTTCCACAGATGGGGAACTTATTACCTCATGAAGAAGTTTGCTTAACTGTTGGACAGCTTTAGTTATAATCAACTGTTAAATTGGCCTAGTTTGTATCGGTACCATTTATACTAGATTATGATCATCTTTAAATTTCTGTATATACTTATGTATGCCCCAGTCTTAATGTTCTGCTCTTCTTTTGTTCCCTCCAGCCTTCCTTTCCTCCCTTCCTCTCTCTTACTTTATTCCCTTGGTCTTCCCATGTCTCCTTCATTCCTCCCTTTCTCCCTCCTTTCCTTCCTCCCTCTCTCCTTCCCTTCCTTCCTTCCTTCCTTCCTTCCTTCCTTCCTTCCTTCTTTCCTCCCTCCCTCCTTCCCTTCCTCCTTCCTTCCTTCTTTCTTTTCTTTCTTCCTCCTTCCCATATTCCCTCCTTTCCTCCCTCTCTCTCACCTTATTCACTTGGTCTTGCCATGTCTCCTTCTTCCCACATTTCCTTCCTCCCTCCCTCCCTTCCTCCTTCCCTTTCCCTTCCTTCCTTTTTTCCTTCCTTCCTTCCTTCCTTCCTTCCATCTATTCCCCAACCCATACAATAGAGACCACAGTCAAAGCTCAAATTAGTTCATTGAAAGACACTATCAAGAAAATGGAAATAACTCTACATCTTAATCTCAGCTTCTATTAATCCCTAAGCACATGTACATTCTAAGTCCGGTATGTTATTGTAATTAAACATCTCTTATGACAATTACATCTAGAACACTACAATCACGAGTTAACCTTGAAATACAAATTTGATGTGATATGCAAGAGTTTACCTTGGGACATTGCTTTAGCAGGGCAATGTTGACCAGTCACTTTGTGCCTTACATTGACTCAGTCTTTCCTTACTTGTTTCTGCTCAAACACCTTGATGTCCTCGCTTTTGCGTGCTGAGAGTGATTGTCTCTGTGAAGAATGAGTGTAGACATGAGAACTGTGTAGGCATGGTTAAAGATAGAATTAGACTTCTTTCTGTTCCTCTCTCAATCACTTTGAGTACTGCTATTTATGACGTTTCCCACAGTTTCGTGGGTACCCAGAGATGGGGACAAAGGGCACCTCTTTTGATTTTGATTGAGCCTATAGTTTGGACACAATTGGAAAACAAATCCATCCCCAGGCAAAGTTTGGATGCCAACAGGGAATGGAACATGCTAGCAGTATAGCAGAGAGAGAGTGCAGAGAGGCATTATTTCTAGACCTGGAGCTTGCTGGAGATGGGAACAAGCCTATTAGTCCTGCTTAAATATTAGAAAGAAGAAGCAGAGTTATTAATTTCCTGTGTTCTTCTATGATTTGAGTTTGCCTCCTAGAAAGCCGATGATGTGGGTGGCTAGCATTGTTAGATTGCAGCTCTGAGAGGCCCAGCAGTTTCTTTTGGTGGAGAGTGTTTGACAATGCCACCTGCTATGCCTCACTCCGCACAGTTAGGAGAAAGATTGTAGGTACTCCTTAGTGTTAATGAGAAGACATTTAGCAAAATGGATCAAGGATCTGGGGGAATCTCCTGGGGACACCTCTGCAGGTGCTGCTGTCAAGACTACAGGCTTCCATAGGACAACAAACCTTGGAAACGCTGAAGGAATAGTCAGGTCAATAGGGCTGCCTCTGATCCACCTGGAGGGTGAAGGGGACACTTAAAAGATTCCTTACGAGTCATAGGGGATCAGAAGGCAAATTTTGTGGGCGACTAGAGGCAGCCAGGTGGCTAACTAGAGCACTGGAATCAGTCAGAAAGGTTTGATTTCAAATCTGGCCTCAGACACTAGCTGTGTGACCCTGTGCAAGTCATTTAACCCTGTTTGCCTCAGCTTCCTTATCTATAAATGAGCTGAAGAAGGAAATGACAAACCCCTCCAGTATCTGTGCCAAGAAAACCCCAGATGGAGCCAAGAAGAGTTGGGCATGACTGAAACAACTCAACAACCACAACAAAAATGGGGATCATAATAGCACCTCCATCCCAGGATTGTTGTGAAGAACAAATGAGGAAACATTTATAAAGCATTTTGCATAGTGTAGGCACTGTGCTACTGCTGCCATACAGGAAGTGCTTCATAACTACTTGTTCCCTTTCTCCTTCCTCATACTTCTCCACACTGCCAGAGAGAAGGTTGTAGAGAAAAATCCAACATGTGACCTGGAGTCACCAATATATAGTGGAGCAAACACAAGAGAAAAGGAACTCTTTTTTTTTTTTTTAAACAGTAGTCAATACATGCAGGCAACCATATCCTACCTTAATCTCTTAACTGAAGGGCAACACTGTCTTGTGGAACCACCTTTTTATCTGTGATCCTATGATCAGAATTTCAAGCAATCAACATAGATGTCTTGCCCCTAGAAGGAAGTGCTGCATTTACTTGGTCTCAATCTAACATTATTTTCCTGATAGTCCTATGGAGCTATTCCCCCAAATTTGTTTTTTGATCAAAGTTCTTTGGAATGTCCTCCCATCAACCAACCCAGTGCTGTGTGTAATAATGTTCCTTCAGAGGCTATTTCTCTAGAAATTCTTCATTAAGACTAAAGAAGTTACCTGAGGTCATAACAATGATGCCATTTGAAGCTTCTCTGTTTTCTCTGTGATGATAATGATCATATTTTAAGTGCTTTGATTTAAGGAGTTCCAAGCATTTTAGTGAAATTATCAAGTCATTCAAAATGGTGCTACAAGATAAAAAACAAGAACAATTCATCTCAGTCTAAAAGATGAAGTTTCAAAATCTCTGAACATGTCAAAAACAGAGTCAAATATAAAATCAAATCAATCAGTTAGTTCCTAGTCCAGTTCTTTATGTGTTTGGCTCTCTAACACCAATGTTACCATATGTGTGTGTGTGTGTGTGTGTGTGTGTGTATAAATATGCCACAAAATATGAAAATATATAACATATAACAATGGTTTTGGAAAAAAACATGGAAAGACTTGAACATTGTAACGGCATATTGTAACAGCAATACTGTTTTAAGAATGACTTTGAGCAAATAAGTTATTTTGACTATTATAGATACTAAAATTAATTATAATTAATTATAAAGGACATATGAAGAAAGATGATATCTGCATCCAGAGAATGAACTGATAAATAGAAACAAGTATAGAATTATTTTACATATATGTATATATATATATATATATATATATTTGTGTCTAATGTAGCCATCTCTAGGGCAGGCATGGGGAAAGGAAAAAAAAAGAAATCTACATCATAATTTTGTTGTCTATTTCAAAGGACTAGCAAGTTGTACATAGTAGATTTACAGTTTCACATGCAATCAACTTTTTAAAATTTTCATGTTATGGAAATACTTGTTTTATTCCACAAATCAAAAATAAAATTCAAAAAATATATAACATACTACGTATGTGAAAGATATACAATATACCATATATAAATGTACAATATTATATATTATATAAACTACATCACAGTACATGAAAATAACAGGTCCAGGATTCCATCTTCACACCTTCAACCTCCCCCCACCCCAGGCTGTATGGCAGTAAGAGTTGCCATCATTCTTCAGAAAGCGGAAACTACTTTGAGTCATGCCATTAGTAGTCTCAAACACTTGGATATAGCCCTTGGAAAAATCCTCATGAAGACCATTATTCTCACCATAACAAATGCATACCTAGGCAGTTGAAAGAAGCATTACTCCTCATACCAGTTCTCTTTGTGGGAGATCTGCATTGTAAACTTCTGGAGGGTCAGGACAAAGTGTCCTTTTGTCATGTAAAGTCACTATGGGATTCAATGCAATGTTATGTGACTGATAGGAACCACATTACGTTAATTGATGACGACACTTATAATAGTGATGATAAAGACTTTCTACCAAAAAAAAATCCTCTTTCTTTGGTAGCCTTTGTCAGTGATAATGCAAAGAAGTGGTCCATGGGTTTATGTTTTGCTTCTACCAAACACACCTCATTTTCCATATGAAGACTTCCCAGGGACTTAAATAGTATTCATGCTGTATACCTCTTTTTGTTACTCTTAAGGTAATCTACTAATGTCTCATTTTATTCCAATCTTTAACCTAAACCCACTAAGATCATAGCTCTTATCACATACCTCTGACTAGAGAAAGAATAGCATCTTCAAAAAAACGTTGCTGAATGACATTGGTGAGGAAACTGCTTTCATCCTCCTCCCCATTATGTTCTTCTGTTCTATGCAAAATCTGCAGAAATGGAGGGACTGAAAAGACTGGTGAACATTGCCCATCTTCCCCAGTGACTTAGTACTTTCTCTGCTCTCTACCAGTCTCTCTACATTAATAAATGCTAAATTGTTTTGGATTATACCTCTGGCCATGTCTTACTTGCTACTATTTGTCTTTTCTATTTTCTCATATTAAAATGATAATGGATTCCATGGTTAGAACAAGGTAGAAAAATAAGCTAATTTTCATTGACTTTTATTGTTCTCCTCTCTGGGTTCTGGGACACTCTAAGCAAGGAGCAAGTAGGAGCAGAAGTGGTATAGAAAGGAATTCTTCCATAACAAGATCCCATTTTCAGGTCAGGGAGTGTGGCAGCTCAGGCATCTATTTACATCTCTTTATAAACTTGTAAATTTTCTCTGCTATACAGGAGAGCAAAAGAAAACTGCATACTATTGAGACACTGTGCCCTGAAAATGTGTAAGAGATGCTGGCAAAGGGCCTCCCAACTTCAAATGTCAACTGTTGTGTCTTGAAAATGCTAGTCTGCATGGGGGAGGGGTGAAGGGAAACAGATGTTGCCTGGCAGCATGCTTTGATTGATGCCAGGGGTCAGAATCAATAAAATATCACTCTCTTAGAAAATATGTCCCTTTGTCTTCTACTCTCTTTGAACCTGTTTTCCCACCTCCCTATCTCCCTTGCTCAATTTTTTTTCCCTTTCTCAGTCAAAGACTTCCCTCTTTTTTCCCATTGGAGCAAGGGGGCAGAGGTAAGGGGCAGGAGGGTAAAAGTTATTCACTCTTTCTTGTAAGCTCCTCAAGTGCAAAGTACTGTATTATTCCTCTTTGCATCCCCAAGAGCCCATTTGGAGGCTGCCCTCTCAAATCCAAGTCAACTGCAAGTCATGTCATCATTTCCCTGATGTCATGGCCCTCTTCGAAAACAAAGGACGAATACAACACAACTTTGTCAGAGACTGGGCATAACTCAGGCTGATCCTTTGGCAGTTTAAGTCTCAGAGCAGAAGGAATGGAAACACTTATAGTCCATCTCACTTACCAAGAGGAATTACCTTCACCATAGCAAGCCAGGGACATCCAGAGAAAGGATAGTTACATAGGACATAGCCTTAATGTTCTCCTGTGTCAGTGCTATTCTTCCTGCTAGTCAGGCAGCCCTAGTTCCTTGTATCCTGGCTGTTTTTTTTCTTAAGCCACCAGGAAGCAACACATTGTCTGGGTTCAACATAAGCCTGGATTCCATGAACTAATCTAATTTGGAGGAGAATTTAAATACAGTTATCCCTTCCACATTGTGAATTTCTCCATTGTGGTTCTGATATATCTTGGGTTGACATAAGAAAGTAAATGGGAATTTTGGGGGAGTTTTGTGGAAGCCCAACAGATAACACAGAAAAAGTTTAGAATCTCAGAAATGCATGAAATATATGTATGGTATTGTATAATATCAATATATTTTTCTTTTAATACATAATAATACAGACTTCTTCTCTGGTACAAAGGAAGGGCCCCAAAAATATTTAAGAGTATCTTCCAGGTCGTAGGGGCACTATTCCCCTAAACCCCCAATCTGGAAGGGATAACTGTATCTTTAAGGAACCTGCATGGGGTTAGGCTTAAGGAAAATCTAACCTAATCTACATAACAAGGCCCTGGAATACGGTGCTCCCACTGCACCCTCAAAATGCCATGTAAGACTACTACCACATCCCCATTAAGTCTGCATTTCTCCAGGATAAATATCTCTCATTCCTTCAACCAAGCTTCACATGACATATCTCCAATCACCTTGCCATCTTGTTTATCCTTCTCTGGGTCTCCTGTAGGTTGTCCATACTCTTCTAAAATGTGGTTTCTAGAACCAAACTTAA
Source organism: Trichosurus vulpecula (assembly GCF_011100635.1). NCBI lineage: Eukaryota > Metazoa > Chordata > Mammalia > Diprotodontia > Phalangeridae > Trichosurus > Trichosurus vulpecula. The sequence continues at coordinate 495,301,419 of NC_050573.1, forward strand.
TCCTGCAGAGGTTGTAGCTAGACAAGGACAGAGTATCTCAGGGCAATCCACTCCCTTGTTTATCACTGTGGCTTAAGATCTCCACAGCATTTTTAGCTCTTAGTCGATAAACATTTGTTGAGCACCTACTCTGTGCCAGGCCCTGTATTAAACACTGGGGATGAAAAGAAAGACATACAACAGCGTCTACTCTCAAGGAGCCCATAGTGAATTGGGTGAGACAACATGCAAACAACTATGTAGAGACAAGCTATGCAGAGGGTAAATTGGAGACAATCAATTGAGGAAAGGCACCAGAATTAGGGGAGATACAGAAAAGCTTCCTGTAGAAGGTAGATGGCAGCTAGATGGTATAGTGGATTAGTGTTGTGCCTGGAGTCAGGAAGATTCATCTTCCTGAGTTCAAATCTGGTCTCAGACAATTATTAGTTGCGTGACCCTGGGTAAGTCACTTAACTCTGTTTGCCTCAGTTTCCTCATCTGTAAAATGAGCTGGAGAAGGAAATGGCAATGTACTCCAGTGTCTTTGCCAAGAAAACCTCAGAGGGGGGTTCAAGAAGAGTCGGACGTGACTGAAAGAACTCAACAACAACAACAAAAAAATAGTGTGTCTTGTTTGAGGAGCAGCAAGGAGGCCAGTCTATCATAGAGTACATGGAGGCAATGCGGTAAAGTGTAAGAATACTGTAAAAATGGGGGTTGGGGGGTTATGAAGGGCTTTGAATGCCAGAGGATTTTGTATTTGATCCTGGAGGTAACAGGGGACCAGTGGACACTACTGACTAAGGGGATGACATGGTCAGACCTATAGTTCAGGAAGATCATTTTGATGGCTGAGTGGAGGATGGACTGGAATGGGGTTGCCATGTTACGCTGCTGGTTCACATTGAATTTTCAGCCTAGCAAAACCTTTGGTCTTTTTTTACTACCTCACAGACACTGTTGTCTTTTCTTGCCTTCCCAATCCAAAATTGTTCATTTTTTTTCTTACATTTGTCTCTTTCAAATCTTCTTGCTAGTTTTGCTCATTCTTCTAGTCTGTTGAGATATCAATAAGGTAGATGTCTTTCACTAGTCTACTATAGCTTTTCTCTGTAAAGTCACTTGGTCACCTCCTGATTACTAAAGCCAATGGCCTTTTATCAGTTCTTATCTCCTGTGACATCACTATGTCATTCAAAACTGTTCACCAACTTTTCATGCTTGAAAATCTTTTCTCCCTTGGCTTCAGTGACACTAATGCTTCTTTTAACTTCTTATTCTTCCTCTTATCTATTTTATTGCTTGAATTACTACTTTTTCCTTCTATCTAAAAATGGACTTACTCAAGTATGTGCTGATAAATGTTTAACAACTGGCTCTCTGGGAAAAAATGTATGCATGAAACACTTTTAAGTTTAATCTCTGTTAAAATCATTTCTTGCTCTGGTCCCCTCAACCGCACTCCCCGCCCCCACCCCTCCCTTGGTATAGCAACTTTAAAAGTAGCTAGTATAAAGTAACTGTATTGGTAATTAAGGTGGGATTTGTTTTTTTTTAAAATGCTAAAGTGATCAAATGCCTTTGATTAAGTCTTACTAAGTGCAAAGCCCCAGGCCCACATCCTTTTGCTGATTAGGTGTGAAGCCTTCAGGCTCTAAGAAGGGTATATGAACTCAGAGCTTAGCATTTTGTTTGGGGCTCTCCCTCACTGAAAAAGTGTTGTGTGATTTGACCAGATGAGACTCTGGGTAGCTGTTGTTAAGAGCCCCCAGCTTTGGAAAACCCAGATGTTGGTGCTTCTCTGGTAACTATGTGTATTGTGATTTGGTTAGACAGAAATGTTGATCTGTTTATATTGTCTCTGTTTGTAATTTCTGTTTGTATTTGCTCTGAAGTTCAGGGTACTGGCTTTTCCCCCTGAACTAAGTGAATGATATATGTATGTTTGATTAAAGTGAGATTGTTAACCCCTTAAAGTCACTTTCCTTACAAAAGCAGATCAAAGAACCTGTGCTGGCAGCTCTTCTGTGTGCTGGTGTTGTTGGTCTTACATAGCCACAGTAGTGGCAAGTAGCATTGTTGTTATAGTAACCTTAATAGGAAATAAGATTGCAAAGGGGAACCTAGAAATCACTTATAGACTGTGCCCTAAATTAATGTTGTATACCGGTTACTCACAAACTATTTCATAAATCAGAGGAGCAAAGGAGTCAAGGGAGGAAATTGTCTCTTAAATTAACTAAAACCACATCCTGAGACTATGTGCTAAGTCAAGGAAAGCCAGCTAGGCTTTACTCTAAGGAGGCCTAGGACCCTCTAACTGCTTCAGATAAGCTTCAGACATGCCCAGTAAGATTAGCAGAACACCAGCAAACATTATGCTAATGAACTAACTTTAAGGTGTTGCTGATTTCTTAGAGATGGTATGTTAATGAACTAACCCTAAGGCATGGATAACAGCTAGTCACCAAAACCCAATAAAAATGAAACCCCAAACTCTTGTCCTGCCCTCATCACTCCTTTATCTGCTATGGTCCATGCTGCTCAAGCACTCCCAACTCTAATCTATTGTCAGGGAAGGGACTCTCTGTGCCTCTCCACTTCTCCCTTCTTTTCCTGCCTGTCTCCCTCCACCACTCCATCCCCAACCTCACTCCACCTGTCTCTTTAACTCCTTTGCTATGTGTCTCAGTACTTTCTGTGACAGTTACTTCTGTAATCTCTGTGACTTATTAAAGTATGATTGAAGCACCACTCCCCACTTTCTGCCATTATGGTCTTTCCTGGCAAGTATTCAAAGAACCAGATATACCTGCCTCCCATTTGACCTAGAGAGACCCCCTTATAGTCTCATTTCCTTAGTTACAATTAACAATTTAATAAATTAACATTTTCTCCAGCACTTTCTGAAGTCTAGACAAATCAACAAAACAATAAATCAAGGCCTGATTTGTATCATTTGCTTATTTTCAAGGGGCAAATGCTAACATTGAAGATAGAATTGGTTCTTGAAAGCTGGTCCATTCCAGTCCAAGACAGCTCCAGCACATCCTTGGACTGACCACAATGCTTAGTCTTGGACCCTTTGATCTTTATTCACAATGTCTTTCACAGTATTTATTACCACCTCTGAATAGATTTCTTTCAAATCTTTCTCCATGTATAACAGTTGTCTGTTATATAGTTGTCTGTTAAGAACCCCTGGAGAGTGGATGATGCCTAGCTTTCCAACCTCTATAACAACCCTACTCAAACTCCCTTCCAATTCAAATTGTTCCTCTCACTTCTTGAAAATGTGGTCTACAATTCCACTTGATGCTTTTACCTAGAATTCCCACTTTCACTATCACAGAATCAGACAATGTCAGAATTAGTCAGGACAGAAGGAAGGAAGCATGTATGTAGCACCTACTGTATACCAGGCACTGCACTAAATGCTTTACAAATTTTACCTCATTTGATCTTTATAATAACCTGAGAGGTTATTAGAGGTAGGTGCTATCATGATTCTCATTTTACAGTTGAGGAAACTAGATAAATGTCTGAGACTGGATTTGATTGTTCTTCCTTACTCCAGGCTCAGCACTATATGTAACATTATCTACTTGTTTCTAGTGATCGTAAGTCTCATCTAAATAACATCCTCACTGATTGGGCATAAAATCTCTTCTTGAAGGTCTTCACTCAGGGAGCATCCATTACTTGAAGATAATGCATTCCTTATAGGGACAAAATTTTGCACAAACAAAATTAATTCAGTTAGAATTATAAGGGAACTAGTCAACAGGAAAAAAAATCTTGACCATTAAACAGCAGATCTAGCAGTCACTTAAAATAAGACCCTTCACACACCACAGAAATTATAGAAGATTATTTGTTAATCACAAGAAATGGAAAACCAAGTTGAAATATTATATTCCAGAAAGCAAAGGAAATTAGTTTCCTTCTTGAAATAATGCATTCTGAAAAGATAAACTTAAGCATTAATGAGAAAATATGAATTTTCAGCAAAAGAGTGGAATTTGAATCATTCCTACTAAAGAAGCCTGAGGGGACAAGATGTTTGTCAGGCAAATTCATTAAGGAAAGAAAAAAAATTTTTCAAGGTAATCAGATTCATACAGCATGAAGAGTCCTAGCTGAGGAATTAATGTTTATAGCCTACTCTGCAGAGAGAAGCTTATTGTGTTTTAAAACTTTCACCTTGCAGGAGGGCCTTGGAGAAAACAGAGTATTGCTGTGTGAAGCTCTAAAGAAGGGAATGAGAAGCAGTCAAGAGGAAAGAAGAATGTGAAAAGTAGGAAGAATTAAATTCAGTTTTTTAAGAATTTTTTTTTATTGTGAACATAACAATCATCAATGAACACAAACATTTAAAGACACAATAAAGAACCAAAGAAAGGATTATATAAGAAACAGTCAATTTCTGTTATATAGTTTTTTAAAAAGAAGAAATGTCTCTCTGTATGTGTATACATACATATATAGTTTAAGAAAATAGCAACAAAATTGCTTATTTTTGTCTCCTGAACTTTTTTGCTTTTTGTGCCTTTAAAAATGTTTTTTCTATGCTTTTTAAAATAGCATTTTAATTAATTAATTTATTTTTAGTTTACAACATTCAGTTACACAAGCTTTTGAGTTCCAAATTTTCTTCTCCTTCCCCTCCCCACCCCCAAGACAGCATACAATCCAAAAAAGGCTCTACAAATACATTTACATTAAACATATTTTCACATTGGTCATGCTGCAAGGAAGAATTAGAACCAATGGAATGAAATACAAGAAAGAAGAAACAAAACAAAAAAAAGAGCAAATAGTATGCTTCTATCTGCATTCAGACTCCGTAATTCTTTCTCTGGATGTGGATAGCCTATTCCATCATGAGTCTTTTGGAGCTGTCTTAGAACCTTGCATTGCGGAGAAGAGCCAAGTCTATCAGAGTTAGTCATCGCATAACGTGGCTGTAACTGTGTACAGTGTTCTCCTGGTTCTGCTCCCTTTGCTCAGCATCAGTTCATATAAGTCTTTCCCGGTTTTTCCGAAGTCTCCCAGTTCATCATTTCTTATAGCACAATAGTATTCCATTACATTCATATACCACAGCTTCTTCAGCCGTTCCCCCATTGAAGTGCATCCCCTCAATTTCCGGTTCTGGGTCACCACAAAAAGAATTGCCATAAATATTTTTGTATATGCAGGTTCTCTTTTCCCTCTGTGCTTATCCCTACTAGCCTGACTTCCTCATCCTTTCACCTTCAAACAGAGGCTCTCCTTTACAAATAATAATAACAATAATAACTAGCATCTGTATGGAGGTTCACATAGTAGTTTACAAATATTGCGTTATTCGATCCTCACAACAACCTTGTGATGCCATTGTGGTACCATTGTTAACTTCATTTTATAGATGAGGAAAAAGAGGCTGAGAGGTTAAGTGACTTACCCAGGTTCACACAGCTAAGTAAGTGACTGAGATAATATTTGAACTCAGGTCTTTCTGGTTCCGAGTCAAACACTCTACTGCACTACCTAGCTGCCTATGTGTATATGTATAGTCAAGGAAAACAAATCAACACATTGTCCAAGCCAAAGACTTCTCATCTCTTTCTGTACCTCTAGTCTATCAACTCTGCCAAGATGTGTGATGCATGCTTCATCACCTATATTTGGAATTTATGATTGATTGTTGTTGCGCCAGAGTTCTGGGGTTTTTACAAGATATTTTCCTTCACATTATTATTGTGGTCATCTTTTATATCTTGGGCACTGAAACTAGGCAAGCAGACTCTGCTTCCTGTATTCTTTCTTGAGTAGATGGCTTTATGAGTTCAAAAGATCTGCAGGTCCTTGAGTCCAGCAGCCATGTCCACTGGAGTGGTTAGTTGCTATTGCTGTTCTGTCAGCAACAAAAGTGGCCTGATGGCAAAGGAAGTTTGCCATCAAAGAAGGATACTTGCAAAAGAAAGGAAGTTTGCAAAGGAATATCAAACTTGACTTTGATTGGACAGTGTCCAGATAGTCAGTCGGTCAATCAACATTTATTATATACCTACTATGTATAAAGCAATATGCTGAGTGCTGGGGACACAAAGAGGCAAAAACAAAAAAAGTGCCCCCCAAAACCTACACCCAACAGTGCCTGCCCTCAAGGAGCTTACAATCCAAAGGAGGGAGACAATAAGTAAACAACTATATATAAACAAGCTATTTAGAGAATAAATAAGAAATAGCAGTAGATTAAGGCACTAGAAATAAGAAGAATGAGGAAAGGTTTACTGTAGAAGGTTGGATTTTAACTAGGTCTTGAAGGAATCCATGGAAGCCAGGAGGTAGAAGTGATGAGGGAGAGCATTTCAGACATGGTGGGGAGAGCCAGAGAAAATATCTGAAGCTAAGAGATAGAATTTCTCGTTTAAGGAAAAGTAAAGAGGCCAGTGTCACCTGATTAAAAAGTATGTGCCTGTTGATGGAGTTGAGTATAAGCTGTAAGACATGTATAAGCTTGATTTTGAAATTATTTGTACAGATCTATAAAATAACTCCCTGTTAGTTATATTGGTACGAATGTCAATTTATAAAATAACTTAGGTAGTATTGCAATTTTAATTATATTAGCATTGAGTAATTAATATTTCTCCAGTTATCTTCCTTTATTTGTATAAAAACCATACCGTAATTATATTCACAACCTCCAGTCATTATGCTATGCCTAAGCACCATTTTTTATTTTTGATATTGGTGATTTGGTTTTTCTTTCATTTGGGGGATCAAATTAGATAATGATTTGTCTATTTTTTTAGGCTTTTAAAAAAATCCAACTCCTAGTTTTATTTATTATTTCAAGGTTCATTTTCCAGTTTCAGTTTTGTGTATTTCTTTTCTTATTTTCAGAATTTCTACTTTTGTATTTTGGGGCTGTTTTTGATTCGTTTCTTTATAAGCAATTACATTCCTAGTGGATGAATCTTCTTCCTCTGAGGAGTGTTTAGAGATATAAATTGTCCTCTGATGACTTCTCTGGCTATATATAAGTTTGGATCTCATTGCTTTTACTCTATTTGATAGAATTATCTACTGATCCCATAATTTGTTCCTTTCCCTACACATTCTTAGGATTATATTATTTAGCTTCAATCTATCTGAATCCTTCCTTCAAAGTCTTAATCCTTATTAATTATAACTTTTTTATTGCATTGTGGTTGGTAAATTATGTGCTTAATATATGTTTTGTATTCGTAGTATTTCTATTTGTTGTATTTATTCATTTTTAGGTACTCTAGTACATGGTCAATTTTTGCATAAGACCAACGGAAATCTTAGAAATATTTATGTGCTCTTCATGATTTCCATTCAGTAATTTCCATAGTTCCTTCCTATTAATTTTTCAAAACCTTAACTTCTTTTTTGCTTAGAATCCTTTTTTATTATCTTTTTTTATTTTTAATTTTTTCAACAATTTATTTTACCAGAACACAAATACAAAATAGAAAGTAGAAAAAAAGAAACAAAAACATATTATAAACTTAAATATTGAAACTTAAATGTAAAGTAAAAAAGAAAAAAAAGTGCGTCACATGCATAGCAGAACATAGGAGAGGATTCAAAATACGTAACAGTAAATCTTCATTTCAAGAAAGGCTGTATGATAAATAATACCACTTGTGTTGAGAATTGTCCATCTTTTCTTTGCTTCCTTGTGTTTTCTTTTGTTCTCTGCTATGCACTTTTTAACATTGTTCTTTTCCCCCTCCCCCCACCCCAGAAGGCTACAATGTAATTTAGATATTTCTTGATATATAGATAGACATAAAGATATATACATACACCATCATATTTGAATTGTTTTAATCTTGATGCTTTTAATATTTTATCTTTGAGCTGGGGGTTCCAGAATTTGACTATGATATTCCTATGAGTTTTCCTCATAGGGTCTCTTTTAACTGGTGTGCGATGGATTTCTTCTATTTCTAATTCCCTGCCTTGTTCTAATGCTTCAGGACAATTTTCTTTAATTATTTCTTGTATTATTGTATCAAGATTCTTTTTTTGATCATGACTTTCAGTTACTCCAATTATTTTTATATTTTCTCTTCTTGATCTATCCTCCAAATCTGTTGTTTTTCTTATAAGATGTTTCACTTTCTCTTCTATTTTTTCATTATTCATGTTTTGTTTAATTATTTCTTGATCTCCTATAATTTCACTGGCTTCACTTTGCCCAATTCTAATTTTCAAGGTGTCATTTTCCTCCTTGAGATTCTGGATCTCCTCTTCTAATTGGTTGATTTTCCTTTCATAACCTTCTTGTTTTCCTTGGATTATTTTTATTTTTATTTTAGTTTTTGCTCCATCTCTGTCATTTGATTTTTAAAGTCTTTTTAAAGATCTTCTATAAATTCTTTTTGGGCAAGTGACCACTTGACGTTGCTCTTTGGGGATTTCTTTACTTCAATTCCTCCTCTGAGGATGAACTCTAGTCATCTCTATTCACATAATAGGTCTCTATGGTTGGATTCTTTCTTCTTTGCCTGTGCATTTTTTTTTGTAGTAATATCTCTAGCCCTGCAGTATGGGAACTGGTGCCTCTTGCCCCAGATCTTCAGTTCTCTCCTCTAGCCTGGAACCAAACCCAAAACTCCAATCTTCTGTAAGTGCCCACAGCCAGGGGCTTTCTGCCCCACTGCTTCTGCACTCACCGGGCGTGTGCTGGTTCCTCCCTCCCTCCCTACATGAGGATGTAAGTGCTTGATCTTTGTTTTCTTCTTTTAGTTCCTTCAAATCACTCAACTCTAGTTACTTTTCTCAGGATCACTTATCCTGTGTTTGCACTTTGGAGATATTACCTGCCATTGATTTTCTCAACAGAAATACATAAATATTCTCTTCTATTAAAGGTACATTTTCTCCCCTGTAGAATAATTCTCCATTCTGCAGTACAAGTTTTTCTTAGTTATAAGCCATTTTTATTTCACCAAGGTCATGTAACAACAATGCTACTTGCTGCTACCATGGCTGTATAAGGTCAATAACACCAGCACACAGGAAGGCTACTAGCACAGGTTCTTTGAAAAGCAACTTTAAGGGGTTAACAATCTTACTTTAATTAAATATACATATATCATTCACTTAGTTCAGGGGAGAAAAGTCAGCACCCTGAACTTCAGAGAAAACACAAACAGAAATTACAAGCAGAAATTAACAGAGCAAATAACACAATCAACAAACAGGGCTTCTAACTGTCTGTCCATAGCAATACATACATAGTTACCAGAGAGAGAAGCACCAACATCTCAGTTTTCAAAGCCAGCAAGCTCCTTAATGTCTACCCAGAGTATCGTCTGGTCAAATTACACAACACTCTTCCAGTGAGTGAGCTCCAAGCAAAATCCTAACCACAGAATATATATACAGTTCTTCAGGGTCAGAGGGTGTCACAACCATGGGACTCAAACCCATGTGACCTAGGCCTTCCCATGACTTAAGCAGATCATCAAAGTCTCCTTATTCAACCAAAAACTCTTGATTAAAACAAAGGCAAGAGTCAAAGGCACTTGCTTGCCTTAGTGATGACAAGTACTCCAAACCAAAAGACAACAAAACGTCCCACTTTACTTGCCATTACAGGTTACAAGAAGGGTCAGAGACAGAAAGTGAACCCAAGTCATCCTAACTTCCATCCCAATCCTTTGTCCCCTGTTCTGCAGCAATCTCTGTACGTTTTCATATATTACAAATACTTTAAATTATTTTTAGCTATATATGCATTATCTCTCAAAACAAAATTATAAGCTTCTTGAAGGCAAGATTTTTTTTTGCATTTCCCATAATGATCTTCTGTGTAAGAAGTGGTCTTTAATTGTTATCAAACCTATTTGTTAAGTACCTACCTTGTCCTAGACAGGGAAGTAAGTACTTTACACGTATTATCTCATTTGATCCTCACAACCCTGGGAGGTGGTGCTATTATTATCATGCCCATTTTACAGATGAGGAAACTGAGGCAGGTGAGAGGCTAAGTGAGTTTCCCAGGGTCACAAAGCTAGGAAGTGTCTGAAGCCAGATACCTGACTCCAAGCCCAAAACATAATATGGAGAGGCCTATGGAGCAGTGGACAGAGAGTAGAGCCTTGGAGATAGACAGACCTGACTTCAAGTCTTACTTCTGATACATACAGACTGTGTGATCCTTTTTCCTGCCACACATACATAACATATAACATCATATTAAGTAATAATTACTTAATTAATAAGTAATACTTAATCTCTCAATGTCTCAGGCAACTCTCTAAAATATTAGGGTGCAGAGTAGTTGCTAAACTGTATCTGTAAAAAGAATTTCCTCATTGGAAATTCTCTAGGTAGAAGAAATCATCTGTTCAGTTGTTTGAGTCGTGTCTGACTCTTTGTGACCCTGTTTGGGGTTTTCTTGGCAAATATAGTGGAGTGGTTTGCTATTTCCTTCTCCAGCTCATTTTTACCAATGAGGAACTGAAACAAACAGCTTTAAGTGACTTGCCCAGGGTCACACAGATGCTAAGTTTCTGAGGCTAGATTTGAACTCAAGTCTTCCTGACTCTAGGGCTAGCACTTTATCCAACTTGCCACCTAGATGTCCATCACAACAACAACAAGAACAACAGATGACGATAATAATCATAATGGCTATATGTAGACCCTGAAAAGGAGTGAGGATTAGTGAAGACTTAATTGATGATTTTATAATATATTTGGCTCGATAATTATGGAAAAATATCACTTTTCTGATTCTAAGGAGGGTGTTTTGTTTTGTTTTTAGTCGTTTCATTTCATTACAAAGGTAGTATGGTTGTTCACTCTCTGCCTTTGCCAAGATGCCTTTTTATTGTCTCTGAACACTTAATTAGTCACCAAATAAAATGCAGTTTGTGTTGATGAAAATAAAATCTTGTTAGAAAGATAGGATGTATATATGAAAATTACATGGCACAATTTTATAAAGTATGAAAAACATTTCTTCTCAGGGTAAGGTAAGTTGAGCCCTAGAGTTAGCAGAATTGACATCTAAATCAGCTATGATAATAAAATTCATTTTTTTTACTTACTAAGCAAATATTTATTACAAATTTGTTGTGTGTATCACATTTTGCTAAAGATAAATAATACCTGTCCCTGTCCTCAGGAGCTTATATTTTAATAGAAATGAGACTTGTAGCAAGAAAAATAATGTTAGACTATGTTATGTACAAAAACAGAAGTAGTTTGGATTTTTATGTTTCTATTTGGGGTTTAAATCAATATTATACTGACTTACATTTTAGGAGTGTTGCTATGTTTATAATCAAAAATTATTTTGCAGAAAGATGATAAGTGCACAGGTAGAGCCCAAAGTGCTAGAAAGGCAGCTGGAAGAGAAAGAGCAAATGTGGGTTTCAAGCCAGGTGTGGGTTCGAACTGGTCTTATCCCTGAGAGTAGGGTCACTTCTCTCCATCTCAACTTTCTCATTTGTTAAATGGGAGGCAATGAAACTGAATACCTCACAGGGTTGTTTTGAGTAAATAAAGAACTTTGTAAACTTTTAAAAAATGTATAAATATCAGCTCTTGTCAAGAAATCAAATGAAGGAAAGATCTTTCCAGTTTGGGGTGGTGCTAGTGGTAGTGGTGGTTGGAAAGACTATCTTTTAAAGTAACAGATTATTTCTATCACATGCTTTAAACTTTCCATTTTTGTTAAGCATTTAAAAATGTGTGAACTTTGTTAACCTAAAAAGGGGGCAGCTAGGTGGCACAGTGAGTAGAGCACTGGCCCTGGAGTCAGGAGTACCTGAGTTCAAATCTGGCCTCAGACACTTGACACATTTACTACCTGTATGACCTTGGGTAAGTCACTTAATCCCAATTGCCCTGCCTTCCCCCCTGCAAAACAAAAACAAAAACAAAAACCTAAGTGAATAATTCTCTTTTCAGAGCTTGACAGAAAACTTCCCTACGAAGCTCTGTGCTCTTAGGTTGCTTAGAGCTGAGTTATGCTTAGCCAACTTATGAACAATAGTGCATATAAACTTGGACTGATTCAGGACAAGCCTTTTGGGTTTTGACAAATAAATGAATAGAAATTGGTAAATCCAAAGAGTGATCTACCTTTCTTTCTTCCTTCCTTCCTTCCTTCCTTCCTTTCTTCCTTTCTTCCTTTCCCTATTCTCCTTCCTTCTTATGACCAAGGGTGTCTGGGAACAGAAAGAAAAAGAGAAATCAGGGAAATTAAAGAGTGTGTCTAAACCTCCTGGATCTACAAAATTGCATTACTCTATAAGGACATCAATCTGTGTTATTTTCTGTGTGGGTTTTCCTCTCCTGGGTCCTTCTCATGTTAGGAAAGGAAGCTTTGATGGGTATGGAGTGGCGTGGGTAGCTCATTCTAGTAATAAAGGAAGTTTGAAGTATAGATTAATGATAGTATTTGACATTTATATGGCACTTTAAGGTTTGTAAAGCATTTTACGTACTTGCTTTGTTTAATTCCTACAGCAACCCTAGAAGGGAGGTAGAGAATTGAGTCAAACAGCTGGTAAGGATCAGAGGCTTGGTTCCAATCCTGATCTTTCTGACCCAAAGTTTGGCCCTGTATCCACATGCTGCCCAATTGGTAAATTAGCATAATAAAAATAGCATAAGCATGTTAATTTAGTATAACTAAACATTTTGTTTAAGCTGCCATTTTGTGACTAAGTAGTTGCTACATAAATTAATCACATACTTCTTTTTCTATAACAACACTTGTTTATAGTTTGGCCAGGGACCATAGATAGGTAGGTCCCCTAAATCTGGTAAACAAACAAACAAACAAACAAAAAAACTACTAATGATACCTGTGTCCCAGATCTGGTAAACAACTGATTGCTGTTCTTGTCCAGTCATGTCTGATTCTTTCTGACTCCATTTGGGGTTTTCTTGGCAAATAAAGATACTGGAGTTGTTTTCCATTTCCTTCTCCAGTGGATTAAGGTGAACAGAGGTTAAGTGACTTGCTCAGGTTCACATAGCTAGTAAGTGTTTGAGGCCAGATTTATAGTCTTTTCTTCTTGAATCCAGGCCCAGTGCTCTATCCACTAAGCTACCTAGCCACCTCCAAGCACTAATAAACACTTGCTATTGGCATTAGGTTTAATTGGTAGTTTTCTTTCATCATAAGCTTAGGTAATCAATCACCAATCAGGGCTTAGATGTTACTTGTAGACGCCCTTAGCTAGAACCATAAAAACCCACTAGAGACCTGGGTCACCAGTCTGATTCTGCTTGAACACCAGAAATGATTCTTGTGTTCTCTGCACTCAGAGATTCCAGCATCTAATATTTGCTCAAGTGACAGAGACTTCTCAGAACAGTACCTTGTAGGTATGCACATAGCTTCTGGATGGGTACCGAGGGAACCTTGTCATGAGCCCCAGTATGGACATGCTTACTGGGACATTTAGGAATCAGGTTGATGGTTTGCTCCTAGAAGGGTTGATGTTTGTATCATTGAATAGTCAATACATTTTAAGCACTGGTAATGGCAAATGTAATGGTAAACATACTGCTCATTATAGCTAGAGGAAGGCAGATTTGGTTAAGCCTAATTTCTCCCAAGGCAAAAGATAAAATCTAGTGCTCAGATATGTGCAGGAAAACAAACATTATGGATTTCCTAAGGGCTAAGTAGAAAGAAGAAAAAAATGGAATTTCCCTATGAAGTTAGTACCATCTAGATCATAATTCAGAATTTTTTTTTTTAAAAAAGCATTTTTCAATGATTGCTTAAGACTTCCTGACTCCTGGGCCAGAGCACCACTTAGCCATCTCTAGGGGTCTCAAACCTCTTTGGTAGTCTTATGAAGATTATGGGTCCCTTCTCAGAATAATGTTTTAAAATACATAAAATAAAATACATAGGATTTTGAAAGAAACCAATTATATTTAAAATAATTATCAAAATAGTTTTTAAAGATTTCACAGACTGCAGGTTAAGAACTCCTGGACCAGAAGGTGCTTGATCTGAGTTTTGAAGAAAACAGAGGATTCTAAAATGTGGAGGTAACAAGGTAGTTTATTTCATTTTCAACTTCTTCCATCCTGTTGCTTTCACAGATACCTCTCCAGCACTGGCTGTACCTTTTTCTCAGACCTTCCTCCTTCCTCTCCTGGGGAGCCTCGCTTCCTCTGATCACCTCCAGACTCTGTCTTTGTCTCCATCACTCAGCAACTTCTATTAGGTTCAGTCCATTCTGATTTATCACTCAGAGAAGATCCTAGTGGCAGATATTTAATGGCTCCAAAATCATTCCCCCCTAATTTTTCAAGGAGTTCACTACCTGGTTCATAGTCTTCCTCTTCTTGTTAACTCCTGCCCTCACACCAGGGGATGGAACATACATGTTGATATCTCCTCAGACACCCTAGTCTGCCCTTCTTCTTCTTCTTCTTCTTCTTCTTCTTCTTCTTCTTCTTCTTCTTCTTCTTCTTCTTCTTCTTCTTATCTCTCTGTCTCTCTCTCTCTCTCTCCCCTCTCTCTGTCTGTCTCCCCCCACTTCCTTCCTTCCTTTCTTTTACTTTCTATCCCCCCCAATTACATGTAAGCACAATTTTTTTTTACCATTAAAAAAACCTTTTGACTTCCAAATTTTATTTTCCCTCCCTGAGATGGTAAGCCATCTGATACATGTTATTCATGTGCAATCATGTAAAACACATCACCCTAGCCTTTCAATTCCCATCTCCTAAACTTTTACGCTCCAATTCTCCATTCCATCTTAGTCACACGCAGGCATGGTCACAAACTTGATCTTGCCAAAATCCCCAAGTGTTCTACTTCAGCAATGAAAAAAAAAGTGATGACTCCTTATCAGATCACAAAGTCCCATCATTCTACCTCTCCCAGTGCCTTAATTCTTCTAAACCTTTTCTTCATCCACACTAAGACCTCTGATGCCTTCAGTGCTCTCCACAGCCCCCACCTAATCACTCTAATTTGATTTTCCTTTCTTCTCAATCTCATCCCCATAGTAAAAGAGCTCATATCCACATTGTCCTTTCTTTTCAAACCCCTTGCCTCACTGTTCTTTTATATTTATCCCTTGAAAAACCCTAACCTTATAGTATTTCTATCATTTGTCTGCTCTGTTTGACTCATATTCTGATGAACACAGGGGGAGAAAATCACACATAAAGTTGGATGAGGTGCCTTCTTGTCATAAATACATAGGCTGGGGCTCCCAATCTTAGTTTTAGTGCAGGTGAAGTCACAGCCTTCAAAGAAGCTAAAGGGAACCACATGCAATGTCTACAGCATAAAACAGATACTCCTTTGGGGATTTTGGTTTTCCTTTTCCTCAGGTGATTGTCTCTACTAGGTCTGGGGTCAATTTACATTTATGTCTTTAATATTTCTCTGTTTAAACATTGACTTAGGAATATTATCTCACTATGAACCCATTGTGCTCATGATTCCACTCCATGTACTCCTCCTCTCTTCCCCTCTTATCTAGCTGAAGCAGGTTTGTTTTTCCCTCTAACTTAATCTAAGACTTCCTCCCAAACCTCTCTCCACACCAGCATTAAATCACACACAAATGATTAGTGTACGAAAATCCCAGATGAGAGAGAGGGAGAGAGAGAGAGGGAGAGAGAGAGAGAGAGGGAGAGAGAGAGAGAGAGAGAGAGAGAGAGAGAGAGAGAGAGAGAGGGAGAGAGAGAGAGAGAGAGAGAGAGAGAGAGAGAGAGAGAGAGGGAGAGAGAGAGAGAGAGAGAGAGAGAGAGAGAGAGAGAGAGAGAGAGAGAGAGAGAGAGAGAGAGAGAGAGAGAGAGAGAAATAGGTTGGGGACAAGTTATAAAGGATTTAAAAAGCCAGATAGGAGAATTTAAATTGAATCCCAAAGGTAATAGGGAGCCAATGGAATTATTGAATAGGGGACTGACCAGATCTTTTGGAAATCTGTATTTCAGGAAAATCATTTTGGAAGACTTAAGAAGGGAGGATTTGAGAGTGGAAAGCAAAATGAAAGGGTTACCGATTCTGAATCTGTTGCAATAGTCCAGGCAAGAAATAATGAAGTAAGAAGTAAGATGTTGGTCACATAAGTAAAGAAAAGGGATGAGAGATAGATACGTGAAGAAAATCTGGTGGCTGCCAATCCTTATTGCATGTATATGTGTATATATGTATACACACACACATATACATATAGATAGATACACACACACATATATATATATGCATATGTGCATGCATATGCATCTGCCTTTGTATGTAGAAGGAATGAAACAACAGAGAGGAAAGGACAGTGAGTAATGAGTGGAAAACAGTTTGGTTGGATGGGAAGCAGCCATGAGTGGCTCACACTGATGACTACAAAAGCAGAATTGATTTTTGCCTGAGCTCCAGTTTTTCAGGCTCAGAGAATTATCTCCCAACCAAATGTAGATACAAGCATTAAACCAGTCCTTTTTTCAATTAGCTAGTTAGTTTAGCTATTCTATAATTTCAGCAATGTATGCTGATTGGATCTTGGTGGCAGGGGAAGAAGTGATCATTGAACCTCAGAATTCAGCAACTATAGCTTGTGCATTGGATCCTAGAGGAAGAGGGAGTGAAAGTCAGCAGCCAGAGGTTGAGGCATCTCTACATATACCCTATGGCCTTCTTTTCCTCACAGTATATAACAGAAAGAATGACTGGCCCTTGCATTTTCTGGCTTCTTCCTCCTCAAAGTCCTCCAGAAAACATTGCCAGAAATACAAATTCAGAACATGTCAACATGGTATGATTAGTGGGTTCCTGTCCAGGACTACCATTTTGTGAAGTACTCAGGCCATCCATATTCACAACTTGCCTTCCACCCCTCTTCCAACTTTCTAATTTCTTATTATCTGTTGTCTTTCCCCATTAGAATGTTAGATCCTTGAGGGTAAGGACTACCAATTTTATTTGTATTTTCATTCCCAGTACTAAGCAAGTAGCTTGTACATAGTAAACATTATCTATCTAGCTAATCTATCTATCTATCTATCTATCTATCTATCTATCTATCTATCTATCTATCTATTGCTGGTGAATTCGCCTCTTAAATACAGTCTGTTTGAACCTCTTTCTTCCATAACAATATGGGTACTACGCAGATGCAGCTATTCATACTGGGTCTCTGTCTTCATTGCTTTTCTATTCTCTCCATCAACTCACAATGAGAGACCTTATCTACTCCCACGGATTTAATTCTCCTTTCCATTTAAATGATTCCTGACTCTCTATATCCCACTATAGTATATCTTGATCTACTCCCACATCTCCAATCACCCTTTGGATATTTTAAACTGGATGAACCATAGGCATTTCAGATTCAACATGCCTAAAGCAAGTAACTATCTTCCCCAGCATCCTCATTCTACTTCTAAATTCCCTTATTTCTGTTAAAGGCGCCAACATCCTTCCAGCCACATTGGTTCGAAACTTTGAGTCCTCATACTTCCTTGTTCTGTTTATCAATCAGTTAACAAATCTTATTGTCTCTGGAGTCACAACATCTCTCAGTCTCTTCTCTTCTTCAAGCCCTCATCACTTCTTGCCTATACTACTACTCCTAAGTCTTGTTCCTGCCTTAAGTCTTTCTGTCACCCATATAGCTGCCAGAGCAATTTTCGGAAAGTGCAGTTTTGTCCACGTTACTCCTTTCCTCATTAAACTCCAATAGCTCCCTGCTACCTCTGGGATCAAATGCTGCATAAGATCCTTTATTGGGCTGTTAGAGTCCTTGACAACCTGGTCCTAACCTAGCTTTGCAATCTCATTATAAATTCCTCCCTTTTCTATACTCCATAAAGTCATACTGTTCTTCTTGCTGTTCCTCACACTTGATAGACTTACCGCCTTTTCTTGAATTTCTTGCACTGGCTATCCCCAAGGCCTGTAATGCTTTCCCTCCTTATTTTCAAATCTTCGGATCCCTGGCTTTCTTCAAAACTACATTCCAGTGCTACCTTCTTCATGCCTTTCCTGCTCTCTTTATTTTATATTCAATAATATCAGAAATCTCAAGCAAATCTCATCTGTATCTAATTTCAAGTAGCTGTTAAAAGGGTACTTTTTTACTGAATGATTCTTTCACTCTCTTCATTTCGTAATTATCTTATGCAAATTAAGCTAGAGAAGAGATTGAATTTCATCTACTGTTGGTTTGCTTACATAGACTTGAATATCATTATAATCTGAATGTAAATGACTGCGGAGAGTTACCCTTATTGATATGCATTAAAAATAAATCTGGATATTATCTTTTTGGTTAATCCTATATAAAAATCAAAATCATTGTTTCAATATCTAATTATCTGCTTTGGGGGCTGGAGAAGATGACTTTGAAGGTTTCTTCCAAATATAAAATTCTGATTCTAAAACCCCTTTGAGGTCAGGGATGGGATTTTTTGGATCTTTCTCTTTCCTGCAGAACCCATCACCCATAGGCTTAAATACAGTAAGTGCTTAATGTGTCCTTACTGACTTAAATTGAATTTGATACATGACATAGAATTAGGGAATCAGGATGCTATGGTAGAAGGAGGAAAAGACTTGCAACCAGAAGATTTGAGTTTGAGGCTTGAATCTGCCTCTTGCTAATCGTGTGATCTTGCGTGAGTTCTTTTACTTCTCTATAACTCACTTTTCTTAGTTGTCAAACAGGTGTCACCTGCGTGACCTTGGACAAGGCAAGTCATTTCTCTGGACTTCAGCTTCCTTGGCTGTCCAATAAGAAGATCGGCCTAGATGACCTTAAAGGTGTCTACCAACTGTGCCTGTAATCTATAGAAATCATTTCCTCGAACAGCTGTGAGGAAAGTGTTCTGTTACTGCCCAGTGCTATAAAAACATGACTTGTTATAGTTAGTGTTTTAGACCCTCTTGTTATTTTCGTTGGGAATCTCACTGCAGTCTTCCCAAATCTTTGATGTACCCCAGGGTTTTGATTTAGCCATTCACTCATATAATATCAAATTTTTTTTTCTTATTTTGGAGATGAATGTCTTCTCATTAGAAGACACAATAAGCATTACACTTACCAGACTTATCAGGAATCACTGTTTCATAAAAGGACAGAAACTCCTTTTTTTCCTCCAAAATCAGTAAGAGTGAACCATTGAGGGCAGCATGATGTAAAGGAGAACCAGCAGAATATGGTCAATGAGGGAGACCAGTGAGAAGACAAATTAAGAACATGTAGACTCACACCCTGATTATACTTTTTCATTTGTTTGTTAAGGAGAAATCTCACTTTAAAGTGTTGCCTTCTTTCTTTTGGGAAAAAGTGGAGAAGAGAGGACATCAATGTTGTTGTTCATCTTTCTTTTTGGAAGAGGACCAATGATATCCCAGGGTGATGTCTTGGCCTGCCTGTGAATTGGATTTAAGTGAGGCAGGGTCTTAGTAAGCCTTCAGTTTCACTCTTTCAGTCATCAAAGTTCAGTGGCAGAACAAAAGTCAAGAAGCCTGGCAATGATCTGGGATGCATCGTTTGACCTTTGTGCCTTAGATGTCCGAGCAAGCTCTCAGCTTTCCACAGCATCTGCTTCAGCCACCTTCATGGCCATTGAAACAAATTGTTCTCATCCACCCAATCTTTGGGGAAGTCTCCACATGTTGGGGTAGACATCCCCTTAACTGACTGATGGGTTCGAGGCCTATTAGTTACCCACAACCTGGTTTAGAACCAGGGTGTGGCTGCTGCAGGCTACAGCTTGCAGTCTCTGTCAAGAGCTAACAATTTAATCTAATCATCCTCTTCTAGAAAGAAGGATGAAGAACAACAAATTACTCCCACTCCAGTAGTGAGTACATTAGAATATGCATGAAATTTTCCCACATTTACATAATAGACTTATTCCTACAAGTTAGAGTAAAGGGTGTACGCCTGGGGACAAGGTACTGAGAAGGAACAGGTGTAGGTCTTCAATGGAGTAGTCTGCCAGATCATAGAAGCCCCTCAGGACCATGCCCATTCTAGAAATCATTAAATATGCAATTCAGTTAAGGAAGCACTGACAGGAAGTCAAAGGATTAGAAACACTAACATGGCACCATGGTGTCACCTCAGTTCAAAAAAGAAAAATAGATTAGAGTCTAGCATTTAGTAGATAACCAAAGTGGGCAATGCTGCCCCCCGGAGGATGCTGAACGGATCCAAAGGGCTGTAGTAGCCTTGGGTGCAATTGAGGGGCATTGAATAAAAATAAGAGGGCAATGGAAGCACAAGGAATGAAGAGAGTATAAGAAAATTTTGAAAAAACGTTCATACATTTCATGTGTTGTGTAATAGAGTTAAGGTAGTGATTACATTATTTTCCAAATAAACACACAAAATGCAAGTTATAACCAATAAGCGGTCAATTCTATGGACAGGTCTTAACAAGCAAGTGTTGGCAGGCTAGCCTGTCACCCACTGTTGGGGAGTCCAGCATACATCAGCAGGAATATGTGTGCATAATGACCCGTTTACAATGAGATACTATACAGTTATGTGATGCAATATTGCATCATCAAAATTTCAATGCAGGAAAAAACTTGCAAATTTACAATAAATTATTAAATTTAAGATGTCATTTAGAAATATTTTACAATTTTTGAAATGATGTAATTAAAAAAAAGCATTAAAGGGTTAAAGAAGGTAGATTTCCAGGGGCATACTGAGTAATTTTTTTTTAGAGTAGGTAGGTATGCCAAATGAGTTTGGGAACATCTGCTAGTCTAGACATTAGTGAGCTTAATAATTCTTGCAGAATTTCATCAAGAATATTTGATAGCTTTCTCTTACAGAATCAGAGGACAGTTGATTGGATGAAAAATTTGGTTAACTCATGAATTAAATTTAAATATGGCAAGCATGCTGTCTTTTGATTAAAGACAGTATTCCCAACTTTTTTTTTTTTTTTAGGGGTTGTGGTTGCATGACAGGCTGGACAGTGGAGTTACAGCCAAGGAGCTGAAAATACATATTATCAATGCCTATGAAAACAAGCAAACCTAGTGTAATATTCCCATTTGCTTTTGCAGCAAGATTGCACACAGTGTCTGCCAACTCTGCCCCTCCCCATTCCAGTGATCCCACCACTATTTTTAGGCTTCTCAAAGCTTCGGGGTAATTTGCATGGGCTGACATCTATCACTACTTAGGATGACAGAAGCTGGAAAGGCAAAGAGTTGAAGGTGTGAATGTTTTCCTCCAGTCTCCAAGGTAGATGCTGATTATTGGGGGAGGGGATACTCTGTTTATATCCTGAGTTGAGGGAGAGGTGAATGCAAATGAATATCCTAATTCAGATAAAATGAGGACTGGGAAACCTTTGGTTGAGAAAAGTAAATTAGGAAGTTTTCCCAAGGGTGTTCAAGAGGTCTGCACAGTCTTTCAAGGAGGCAGCTAAGTCACTCAGTGGATAGAGTGTAGGACCTTGAGTCAGGAAGACCTGAGTTCAAATCTTGTCTCAGATACTTTCTAGCTTCAAGACCTTGGGCAAGTAACAACCTCTGTTTGCCTTAATCCCAAGAAGGAAATGGCAAAGCAGTCCAGTATCTTTGCCAGGAAAAATCCATGGACAGTATGGTCCACAGGGTCACAAAGAGTAGAACACAACTAAACAACACAGTCCTCCCATTTAAAACATTTTTCTTATCTATCTATCTATCTATCTATCTATCTATCTATCTATCTATCTATCTATCTATCCATCCATCCATCTATCCATCTATCTATCCATCTATCTATCTATCTATCTATCTATCTATCTATCTATCTATCTATCTATCTACCTACCTATCCCTCCACATTCCAGGTTAGAAATCTAAGCCTGACTAACAAGAGATGTGTTAGCTAGATGCTGTTCCTAACTGTCTCATTATGGTGAGGAGTTCCTAGGCTAAGGTGAGACTTGCAGGAACTTGAGCTGGCAGTTGTTTGTTGTAGAGTGTGAAAGATAGAGGAGCTTTTAGACCACTAAGGCCTTGGTTTAAATTGAGACCTAAGGTATCTGGCACTCTGGAGCACTCGTTCACAGAGGCAGGTTGAGGAAGGGTTTGGGGGTGGGATGAAGAAAATAAATGGGTGAAGGGAAGTTGCAGTGAAAGTTCTGTGGCTAGCTAGATATAGGAAAGTCTCACCAATCAGGACAATCCAACTGGATTCCCAAAGTCCTCCTGGGCATGGTCTCTTTCACTCCCCACTTGCTTTCACCCATTTATCTTCTTTCCACCCCCAAACTCCTTTCTACCTCCTGCTCTAAAAACCGTAATCAAATTAACGGCACCATTACTTTTGGAAAGGTTGTGTCAGGTTATGGTCTCATTGTTCTGTTTACCATTCCTTTTAGTTTTCAGACCCCAACACTCTTCCCCATCTAGCCACACACACACACACACACACACACACACACACACACACACACACACACTATGTGTTTATATATGTTTTCTCTCCCATTAAAGTGTAAGCTTTTTGAGGGTAGAGACTCTCTTGCTTTTTCATTTGTGTCCTCAACCTTTATCACAGTGCAGAGCAATAGTGGGTGTTTAATAAATGTCTTTTCATTTATTCAGTCATACCTTTTTGACTTGGTGCTTACTGGTGAACCAAGATACATAAGAGGTAAAAACAAGAAAATTCCTATTTCTTGGGTGGCTTGAGTTGTGGCACCAGTCAAAGAGTGTTATTGAAAACTCTTTAAGAGAATGCAGCAGAGTATTGGCTTCCAAGTTTTTTGTTCTACAAACCCTTTCAGCAACAACAAAACCATACTGTGAATACCTAGAGTAATTTAATATACTACTCATAATATTCTTTTA
Organism: Trichosurus vulpecula; assembly: GCF_011100635.1. Classification (NCBI taxonomy): domain Eukaryota; kingdom Metazoa; phylum Chordata; class Mammalia; order Diprotodontia; family Phalangeridae; genus Trichosurus; species Trichosurus vulpecula. Next base: position 495,324,235 of record NC_050573.1, read on the forward strand.
GATTTATTCATTAATTGCTTGCAATAACTACAATGAAAATGTTTGTCCCCCAAAGCTTCAAATTATCATTTATACCATATGATTATAATTAGAAAATATAAAATTCTATTCTATCATAATTAGGAAAACTCTAAATATAAAATTATAAAACTTCAATGAAAATAATTATGAATATGTTATGTGGGATTGTCTAGAAAAAGTAAAAGAAAAAATCCAATTATATTTTAAGTACATACCATTATCTACAAGATGTGGTATTATATTTCTTTGTTTTACTGACTTTTGTTTTTTTGACTACAAATAACATTTTAAATGAAATAAGTTGCAATTTGGAAAATATTTAACAATACAACAAACTTAATTTTGATGTTGGATATTTTTATTTGAACAAAGTTTAGCAATAGTGAGCTTAATATCAGAAAAAACAGCATTAAATCTGGTTCTGCATTAAGTTTATTTCTGTATTTTAATTTAAAAAGTAAGTAAAGTAAAAATTCTTGTTCACATGTATATGTGATGGAAAAGAAAAATGGCAGGAGAATTTTACAAGCTCTCTTCTTGAGAGATGGAAATTCATTTAAAAAAAATTAGCCACTTAACAAATAATAAAATGAATAGCTAGTTATGACATAACTGTTTTTTTTACTGGCCAATGACAAGTGCTATATTAAAGATCAATGTACTTGAAGTTCAATTTCATGTTTTTTTTATTTTTAAAAATGTTTAGATGCAAATTATCCTTTGTAAGGAAGGAATCTCTTCAGATATGACTTGCTTCTCTCCTACCGTGGGTACACCAGCTGTAATCTAACAGAAACTCTACGCACTAGTGTTGCCAACTAGTTCGTTTGAAAATCTGCCAGATAGAAGAATAGTAACATAAGCAGAGAATTGAGTTTAAGCAGGAAAACAGCCTTAATACTACATTGAGAAGCAATACAGGTTTATGTCTGCAGAATGTTTGGGATGATCCATACTGGTTTCAAGATGGTTTGTAATGTGCCTGCCTAGAGATCATGGTTTTCAAACAGCTTGACATTTATGCTACAAGAATGTAAATGTTTGTAATATTTTAGTCATGCGATTACACAGCAAGTGAGGTACTATTACATGGTAACAGAGGGGAATGAGGTAGCTACTTTAGTGCAAAATATTGAACATAAAGAGAGTACATGCAAGCATCTCGTAATCCAGTGGGAATCAGTTCATGTTTGAATGTGATGGTGGTTTGGAAACAATTTGATAACAGTTTGAGAAACTGTAAGACTATGTCATCTGAGCTTGATGTAATCGCTGCACAAACACCAAAATCACTGTGAATATGATCATGACAGTTTAAAATCACTGTAGAAGCAAACCTATAATCCTTGCTGTTTACATTATCATTAAGAAATCTTTTAGTGGGAACCCCTTGGACCATCAAACCCCCAAGAAGTTTATGAATGACTAAATGAGGACTAATGTAGCACTGCACTGTAGATCAGTATTTTCTCTGAGATATAAATTACATAAATATTATCTACATTAAGCCCTGGTAGTGAAGAAACTTTGCTTTGTATATAAAATCTCTTCTCACCTGAAAGGGAAGAGAGAAATGAAATCTTGCAAGAAATGAGAGGTAAGTAATGTGTTCAGGGTATGACATGACCTTTCCAAGCTCACATGACTGGGAGAGGGAGGAGGGGAGAGTGACCACTTCCTCTAGTCATATCTGCATCTGGTCTGGTGGATTCTTGTGACTGCAAGCTTGCAAGGGGAGAGAATGAGATGAAAAGGAAGGAGAGTATGATTGTTCCCTGGCTGCATTGGTGAAATTGCTACCTCTCTGTTTCCTACTTTGGTCTAGACCTCTCACTAAGCCTACTTTCCATTTTTTGTTTTCTTTAAAAAAATGTATGTTTGCTTTCTATATTGGTCCAGTATTCTCAAAAAGAAACTGATTTCTTTATATTGTACACCACATGTGCGTCCTTGGAAAAATTAACAGAAGTAGAGGAAGGGCAATGGGCTACCTGGGAACACAGAAAAAGGTAGATGGATGAGAGTGAACTAAAGAAAAATACCTACCTGTGTAGACATTTTAAGGCAACAGTTGGGAGAAGGTTATTCTGTCCACATATTGGTGGTGGCCACAGAGAGGGAACAGATAATTTTCTAGATAAACAAAACAATTCCAACTTTCAACCACTGTTAAAATATGTGCTTCATTCCATGCTAGTCCAGAGCTGCTTTAGGCCAGGGTTGAGCTTGTATAGAATGAATATATAATTTATGAACCTGAGTATCATTTTTTTTAATATGCATGTTGATGCTATAAGCAATGAATAAAATACAAATTGATTTCAGAGCCTCACGGAATACATAGCTACTTTTTGTTATTATATATGTAGCAGGATTTGTAAATCATGGAGAATGCAGGAGCAAGCAGTGAGTTTCCCTGTAAATTTCTGGGGTCATGTGTGGCTCAGCGTTGAAATAATTGAACTTTTGGATGATGAAGCAATCCTCTTATTGGCCACTGAATAGGAAAAGCTGATGACTCAGTGAATTTCAAAAAGGGGTTGACTCCACCCTCCATCTCTCTCTTCCTTCAGCTCCATGTATAAGCTCCATGCTTCCTGTGAGAGGCTGCTGATGGACTCTCTGTCCTCTCGTTGTTTAGTCATTTTTCAGTCATGTCCGCCTCTTCCTGATCCCTTTTGGGGTGTTTGTGGTAGAGCTACTTCAGTGGTTTATCATTTCCTTCTCTAGCTCATTTTACAGATTAGGAAACTGAGGCAAACAGGGTTAAGTGACTTGCCCAGGGTCACACAACTAAGTAAATATCTGAGGCTGGATTTTAACTCAGGAAAAGTAGTCTACCTGACTCCAGGCCTGGCATTCTATGCACTGGACCATCTAGCTGTCCCCTTACTGTCCTCTACTCCAACAAAAACGGCAGACTGTGAGGATATGGCAGATAAAATATATGTTTTGTCTAGGAGAAACTGAGCCTGAGTTCTGAGCTATTTCTTCTGTTTCTTTCCAGAGTATAGGTGACTGAGCAGCAGTGTTGAGATGGGACATTTCCAGCCTTGAAAGACAACTTTGTGAGATCAAGCAGCCCAGAGATCCTGGTTCCCTCAATCAGAGCACACTGGCATCTGTAGGAATATTCTGATCCTACACTCTTCTTTTTTATTTTTTATTTTATTTTTTTCCAATTACATGTAAAGATGGTTTTCAATATTCATTTTTATAAGATTTTGAGTTCCAAATTTTTCTTCCTTCCCCCCTTCCTTCTGCCCTCCCTAAGACAGCAAGTAATCTGATATAGTTTATACATGTGCAATCATGGAAACATATTTCCACATTAGTCATGTTGCGAAAGAAGAGACAGAACAAAAGGGAAAAGCCACAAAAAAAAAAACAAAAAACAAAAAGGGCAAAAAGAATATGATTTGATCTGCATTCAGACTCTATAATTCTCTGGATGTGGATACACTTTCCATCATGAGTCTTTTGGAACTGTCTTGTGATCCTACACCCTTCTTAAAGAAGATGACCATGGATAGGAAGAGGAGATTCAGACCTTGGCCTGGTTTGTCAGAGGACATTTACCTGGAGGAAACTGCTTGAAAAATACAGAGCTGAGGTGAAATATAAAATGCTTATTTAGCAGTGCCCTAAACTGCTTCTTATTTTGATGTTTGTATCAACTTCTTAGGAGTTAATAAGCAGTTATTTTACTCAGTTTGTCAATAATTTTATCGATCAGTTATTTTACTACTGGCTTTTGTTTAATTCCTTTGTTATATACCCTTGTGATTCTCTTGTTTCTGGCATTTCTTTTATATGGAGGAAATAAACAGATGCCCTAATCCTGATCTACATGGGTATCTTTCTACTGTCATCTTTTTTTTTTTTTTAGGGAAATCCTAGAATGAGCCAAACCTCAAACTTTCTGATTTTCCCTGTAACTCCAGGGTTGGGCTTTAAAGATCCAGAGAGTTAAAGAAAGAGTACTTGACCTATCTGTATAGGGGCCATGTTGCCCCAGGTCTGAATCCAGTGTGCCTCCATGAGTTAGAACACAGTCGAAAGAGGACCCTCACTGGAGCAGGAGAGGGTAAGTACACCATTTTCTCTGGGAGCAGTAGTAGGTTCTTTTTATATATACTTTCTAAGTGAATAGATACTAGTAGCAAAAATAATTTGAGATGAGGGACTGTAAAATCGTAATTTACTTTTGAAAAGGTTGGAAACCACTACAGTAGAGGACAATTAGAATTCAGGCATTGTAGGATCTCTTCATAGCTTTGTTCTCTATTTATAAGACAAGTTTTCCATTTGCTAGTATTTCTGTGTCTTTGTTTCCTTATTTTAAATATTAATCTATAGTTTAAGAGTCAGTGTGACATAGTGGATAGAAACCTGATGTTGAAGTCCAAAGGAGGAGGGTTCAAGTCCCATGTCTGACAGGTACTGACATGTAATACCAGACTAACCTGCAAGAATAGAATGAGTTACCTGTGCCAGTGAAACCAAAGGTCAGCTCCCTATTTTTGTGAAATGTTTTGAAATGTTTAATGAAATGAAAGATATCATTGTCTTTCCTAAGTATGCATTCTGGAGTTGGTATTCTATGCTGTAGGCATAATAGGCTACTGGAGAAAAATTAATTCAAATGAAGATATTGGGCTTGTTGTTTGAAATCTATTTATTAAAACTGGCCATTGAAGAACTCAGCCTGTCTGTTTGTACAGTGATCAATCAGAACTCATTTATCCCATTTATGGTTCAGAAATGAGAAAATAGCTTGAGTTGTTTTCCAATGATGGGTAGATTTTCTTGTGGATTAACTAGATAGCTGCAACTATGGGGCCCTCTTGTGGATAGCATCTGTATTTAGAAATGAAATGCTGATTTAAAGGTTTTGGGGACTTACAGTGTTTGTTATGGAAATTTATTTTGAAATCCTGTTTGGAAATTTCTATGACATAAACAGAAATGTAGGATTGTAAATTATTAAAATCTTCTGGACACCCAGCTCCCGGTAGCACAGACATTTTCAGAAGAAATGCTGACTCTATTTTAATGAGGTTTTTTTCTTCATCTGATGCCTCTTATCTCACCTAATCAAGATGAAAAAAGGTTGCATTTCATTTTTTTTTTAATTTTGTGTTGCTTGGGCACAGGGCTCTTGGGAAGAAGTGAGAGTAGGAAAAGTAAAAAGCTTTTCTTATACTATGATCTGTATTTTCTACTGTGAAAAGGAAAGCCCCATCACCCCCAAACACACCTACCTCCAGTTTATCCTTCCTTCAAATCCATCCTTCATACCACCTCCCATTAATTGTCCCTAAGGGCCTGTTTCTGCTCAAAAACCTTTAATGTCTTTCCCTCACAGAAAAGTACAAATGCCTTTACCTGGCTTTCAAGGGTCTCTTCAAATTACACCCCCTCCCCACACCTTTCTCTATTCAAGTTGTTGTACAGTTGTTTTTCAGTCATGACCCTTTTTGGGGTTTTCTTGGCAAAAATAATGGCGTGGCTTGGCATTCCCTCCTCCAGCTCATTTTACAGATGAAGAAACTGAGGTAAACAGGGCAAAGTGACTTACCCAGGATCACACAGCTAGTCAGTGTCTGAGGCCAGATTTGAATTCAGGAACATGAGACTCTGGGGCTGATATTCTATTCAATGGCCTACTGCATTCAAACTGGTCTATTTATTATCCCCAAATGTTTCTTGGGCTTTTCTGGAGCTTTTGTTTGCCCCGTTTGCTTACAGGTTTCAAATGGCCCATGAAGGCTCTAGGGTAAGGGATTTAATGACTCTTTCAGCTCCTTTGGACCTCAGCTCCCTCCTAGAACTTATCCGTGAGCCCCTTCCTTTTGACTCGGGGTTTTCCTTCTTATCTTCTAACTTTTCTCATCTCTTATCATGGGCTCAAGGACTGAGAGTATGTGCTGTCTTTCAACATACTTGGCTCCCAGATCAGCGACATCTGAGTCCTAATCGCCTTTTTCTCTGTTTCTTTTGTCTCACTAGCTCCCTCTTTGATTTCTTGCCATTGCTATCACTGAACCCCAGCATGTATCTCCTGTGTCCTGAGCCTTGGAGTATACCCCCTGTGCCCTGAGCCTCAGACTACTACTCCTTGTGCCCAGAGCCTTGGAGTTCATCTTCTAAGGTTTACTCGTTCAATAGTCAGCAAGCATTTATTAAACATTTACTACATACTAGGCACTAGGGATCCAAAGAAAAGAAAAAAAAAATCACTTTTCTAAAGGAGCATAATTCTAATGAGGGAGACTACAGGATACACAAGTATAAGGTACATAGAAAATATTTGCAGAGTAGATGAGGGGAAGCTGAAGAGACCAGGAAAGACCTACAGAAGATGGGATTTGAGCTGAGCCCTGAAGAAAACACTGAGGCCAAAGGGATAGAACATTTCATGCAAATGTATTTAAGGAGTTGCAAATTAGGCCAGAATTGCTTGATCATAGAGAGTATGGAGAAAATAAGATGGTGTAAGAAAGCTGGAAATGGAGGAAGAGGTCAGGTTAGAAGAAGAGCTTTAATTAAAGAAAAAAGTTCTGTAGGGGATACATAGCCACTAGAGTTCATCGATCAAGGGTGAGTGAGGGTGGGTAGAGATTGACTTGGTCAGATCTATGCTTTAGTAAAAACACCGGCAGCTTAGGGGAGAGTGAATTATAGTGGAGAGAGACTTGAGGTGAGGAGACAATTTAGAATGCTACTGAAGTAGTCTGGGCAAGAGGTAATGGACACATGAATTAGGATTGCACTTATGTGGATGAAGATAATGGGGGCATATACAAGACGCTATGAAGTTATACATTATATATAAGATTTGGTAATGGATTGGAGAGGGTGGATGGGGGGGGTGAGTAAGCATGAGGAGTCAAGGATGACATTGCAATTGTGAGCTTAGGCAACTGTTAGTGCCCTCCCCAGTAACAGGGAAGTTCTTAAGAGGGGAGAATTTTTGGGAAAAAATAGAGAATTTAGATATGTTGAGTCTGAGATATCTGTAGAGCATCCAGTTTGAGATATCCATAAAGCAGTTAGAAATGTATTATCTCTCAGCAGAGAAGTATGAGCTAGACATACAGATAAGGGAATTATCTGCATAAAGGTAATTAAACCTATGGGAGCGGTAAGATTATCAAGTGAGATAACATAGAGCAGAAAAAAGCAAAGAAGCCCGAGAAGGAGTAGATGGACAGATAGAACATGGAGAGACCAGTGCCATGAAAACCTAGGGAGTAGAAAGTATAGAGGACAATATGATCAACAGAGTCAAAAGCTGCAGAATGGTCAAGAAGGACCAAAAAAGATGTCATTTGATTTGGCAATTAAGAGAACAATGACTTTGGAGACATCAGTTTTCAGTTGAATGATGATGTCAGAAGCTAGGCTATATAGGGTTTAGAAATGAATGAGGGGAGAGGAGGAGGAGAAACAGAACACATGATTTTTTTCATAGAGTTTATCTGAGAAGTAGAAGAGAGATATAGGATAATAGCTAGAGAGTGTAACAGAATCTGGAAAGGGTTGAAGGAGGCTCAGGTATGTTTGTGGGTAATAGGCAAGGAACTAATTGATAGTGAGAGATTGAAGATTAAAGAAAGAGTATACATGATAGTGAGGATAATCTGTTGGAAAGAACAGGAGAGGATGGGATCAAGGGGACATGTAGAGGAGTTTTCCTTAGCTAGAAGAGGGCTCATTGGTGTAAGGGCAAGCAAAGTGGTACTTTTTGTTGTCTTTTGTTTTGGTGTGCTTCTCAGCACTAAGGCAGTGGAATGCCTTTGATTGAGTCTTGCCTTTGTTTGTAGAAAGGCCCACAGCCTTTTGCTAATTAGGTCACAAGAGATGTGAAACCCTCGAGAGGTATGAAGTGCTCTGACCCTGAAGAAGTGTGTATATACTCTGAGGTTAGCATTTGTTTGGGGCTCACTCATTGGAAGAGTGTTAGTGTGGAGACTCTGTGTACCTGTTAAGGAGCCCCCTGGCTTTGAAAAACCCAGTTGTTGGTACTTCTCTCTCTGGTAAGTATGTATTTATAGTTTTACTCAGAAAGCTAGAAGCCTGTTTGTTGATTTGAGTTATTTGCTCTGTTTATATTTTCTCTGTTTGTAATTTCTGTTTGTATTTGCTCTGAGATTCAGGGTTCTGGCTTTTCCCCCTGAACTAAGTGAATGATATATGGAAGTGAGATTGTAAACCCCTTAAAGTTGCTTTTCTTAAAAAAGCAGATCAAAGGACCTGTGCTAGCAGACCTCCTGTGTGCTCTTATTGTTGGTCTTTCACCTCCACAGCAGCTGCTAGCAACATTGTTGTTTCAAAATGGCATAGGATCTGCAAATTAAAATGAAAGCTTGGGGCCTGGGATACTTGTTCACTGTTTCCCAGTTGTGGTAACTATGATTCTGTGGAGCCTGGAACAGGAGTGGAGAGCTGCCTGCATAAGGAGCTTTGCTTTCCCAGAAAAATAAGCTTTGGACAGGAGCCCCTGGAGCCTACTGTCAGACAGGAACAGGAAGAACTTGAAGTAGAGCAGTCCCCATGAGGTGAGATGAGGAGCAGGAGCAGAGAGCTGCCTGTGTGTGAATCCAGGGAAGATCTGGGAGTGGTTGGCCCACAGAGGAAGAGACATGGGACTTGAAAGTTGACCACGGGTCAAGATGAAAAGAGGGCTTTACTTGAATGCTTCATATTGACTGACTTGCCATGACCTAGGGATGGATGGTGTTTTGTATTTTCTGCCACCACTTAAGATGATATGCTATGCTAGGGAAGACCCTGGCTTGGGACCCCGTGCTTGTGTGAACAACTATTTAGGAGAATGATACTGAATGATGTTTTGCTTAAGGATGTTGCTATGAATGTTATGGTTTAGTTTATTGAACAATGATATATGCTGTGTGGGTATTCTGAGAAAGGCTATAAGATATATGGGATGATATGTTTTACTTAAGACTATGTGGCCACCTTACTAATAAGTTGTTATGTGATGGGATCACAAAGTGTAGTGCCTTTATTTATTCCAGGATCCATGGCCATTTAGATTGTAAGGCCAAGGATCCTGGAGGGGTGGAATGTAAGGGCAAGCAAAGTGGGACTTTTTGTTGTCTTTTGTTTTGGAGTGCTTCTCAGCACTAAGGCAATGGAATGCCTTTGATTGAGTCTTGCCTTTGTTTGTAGAAAGGCCCACACCATTTTGCTAATTAGGTCACAAGAGGTGTGAAGCCCTCGAGAGGTGTGAAGAGCTCTGACCCTGAAGAAGGTATATATACTCTGAGGTTAGCATTTTGTTTGGGGCTCACTCATTGGAAGAGTATTGGTGTGGAGACTCTGTGTACCTGTTAAGGAGCCCCCTGGCTTTGAAAAACCCAGATGTTGGTGCTTCTCTCTCTGGTGCCTATGTATTTGTAGATTTGTTCAGACAGCTAGAAGCCTGTCTGTTGATTTGAGTTATTTGCTCTGTTTATATTTTCTCTGTTTGTAATTTCTGTTTGTATTTGCTTTGAAGGTCAGGGTGCTGGCTTTTCCTCTTGAACTAAGTGAATGATATAGTATGTTTAATTAAAGTGAGATTGTAAACCCCTTAAACTTGCTTTTCTTAGAAAAGCAGATCAAAGGACCTGTGGTAGCAGCCCTCCTGTGTGCTGGTGTTATTGGCCTTCCCAAGCTACAGCAGCTGCTAGTAGCATTGTTACAAAAGGTTATTCTGAGACCAGAGAGAAATAGGAGATAATAAAGCAAACGTTTAAGTGTCTAACTGATACAAGAATAAGAGGAAGGGAGAATGGACAGCTGTGGAAGATGGTTTTCAGTTTCATAGTTAAGAATTAGGTAAGAGCCTTGACTGATAGGATGAGGAGATGGGAGGCTTGAGAAAAGATGAGTAGATTTAGAAGAGCTATGGGATAGCAAATCCATCCAAGAGGAATAGATTACTTGTCTTGCTACAGAGAAAGCTAGTTGAAATTATAGTGGGCTCAGTCAGCATACTTTTGTGGTTTCTTCAGCCACATTCAGTATTCGAATAAGAGTTAAGGTAGCAGATTATGGGAGTAATATGGGTTGGGGATTGGCAAAGTATGATTTGTAATAGGGCAAGGGATCAAAGGATGGGAGGGAGGACAATAGTATAGATTCAACCAACGGGTCAAGATAAGAAGGGAAAAAGAGTGTAGTCTGCGAAGGAGTGATGGCCTGCGATTGGTTGGTTGTTGTCCTTAGTGCTGGAAAAGAACCAAAATGACATCATTATGTTGGAGTCAAGGTACAGTGTGTCTGGCTGTGGCTGGTCACACCAGTACAAGCTCAGAAGGCTCTATCACAGTTTGGGCACAAATAATCCATATGAACACTGGGAGTGAAGCTCTAAATTTGTACATCTCACATTTCTTTTGAGCTACTGCAATTCTGCTTTGCTCATAGAACACACCACCTTCTTTGATGCATATGCCATGCGGGGCAGTCCTCTGCCAGCTGGTCATGTTGTTTGAATGCCAAATGTAAATTTGCCTAAATGACTAATTTACAGACAAGGCAAGTGGTCACACAGAAGTCAGAAGAAGGAGGTCAAAAGGTCTCTCCGAAAAACTTTGGCCTGGGAAAGAACTGAGGGCTGGAGGAAATGGGGCTTGTGATGAGGACAAAGAACAGGACTCATGAAGCATAAGGAAAAATGGAATGAAAGTGATTATGATCAGATTAGGGAATTTTGGAATTGATCATGGCTGATGTTTATGGTGTACTTTAACATTTCAAAGGTGCTTTACATATGTTATTTCATTTGCTCATAGGATGTTGATCCTAGAAAGAACCTTGGATAGAATCCAGCTTGATAATCTGATTTTACTGATGTGGAGGCAGACCTGTGAGCTTCTATCCTTCTCCAAGCTAGGCACAAAGTATTCACTAGAGTGAAAACTAGAACCCCTGTCTTATGATCTACTCTAGTGTTCTTTCCATGACATCACACTAAAATAAATATTTGTTGATTGGTAGATGAACTTCAGATCTGAAAGCTGTTGACACTGAGGAATGATGGGCATTATTTTCTCTTAGGCAAGGATTTAAATGGACTAGAGTGAGAATGAGCCTGATACATTTAAGTCAGCCATTTATGGAATTAATTTTTCCCTATGGCACAATACATGTAAACTATAATTATGAATCAAATAATTATATGATGCAAATGAGCTTATTATGATGCTATTGGAGATCACACACAGAAAATTTCTCAACTATGGGAAAGCTGCCTGAGCTTGTGGTCCAATGGTTTCATTTTTTTTTTTTCGAGAATGAGAGAAACTGGAAGTAGAAAGAGTACTGTGCTCTATGTTCTTGGAATCTCATGGAAAAACATGGGTGTGGATGTTTTCTTTTGGGGGAGGTACATTTACACAAATTCATGCACATATTCACATATAATGTACATATATATCATTTTATATATTCAAATCACTTTAGTACATTATTCATTTGATTCTTGAAACAAGTAGAAAGCATAACTAGCAATAATTACCATGTTACAGAAAAGGTACAGAGAGGTAAAGAAAGAATGAGCACTTACCACTCAGGGTTGTTGTGAGGATCAAATGAGATGATATTTGTAAAAAGCATTTAGTACAGTGCCTGGCAAATTGTAGGAGACATATAGATGCTTATTTCCTTTCCTTTCCCTTTCCAAGCTTATATTGTGGCTAAGTGGCAGAGCTGAAGCTTGGAACTAGACCTTCTGCTAGGGCCCTAGTATGGTCCACTGCTCCAGATGAATTTCTACCTTTTACAAAGATACTAAGTCATGCTTTAAAGGCTTGGTTCTACCCACATGTACAAAAATATTTATAGCAGCTCTTTTTGAGGTGGCGAAGGATTGGAAATTGAGGAGATGCCTTATCAATTGGGGAATGGCTGAACAGGTTGTATTTTATGAATGCAATGGAATACTATTGTGCTATAAGAAATGATGAGCAGGGGGACTTCAGAAAAACCTGGAAAGACTTATATGAACTGATGCAGAGTGAAATGAGAAACAGGAGAACATTGTACACAGTAACAGCCACATTGTGCAGTGACTCACCTTAATAGACTTAGCCCTTCTCAGAAATGCAAGGATCTAAGACAATCCCGAAAAGGCTAATGATGGACAATGCTATCCACATCCAGCAAAAGAGCTTTGGAGTCTGAATGCAGATGGAAGCATACTATTTGCTTTCCTATTCTTTTGCTGTTTTCTTTTGTTTCTTCTTTCTCATGGTTCCTCCCATTAGTTCTAACTCTTCTTTACATTATGACTAATGTGAAAATATGATTAATATTTTAATAAAGGTATGAGTAGAGCCTGTATCAGATTGCATGCCATCCTGGGGAAGGCGGGAGAGAAGATGGGGAGAAAATTCAAAACTCAAAATCTCAGGGAAGTGAATGTTAAAAACTAAAAATAAATAATTACTTAAAAATAATGGCTCAGTTCTTTATTTTGTCTTAAAAATTTACTTTATATATTTCTATTTTTACACCACAATTTACTGATGTATTCTTCTTTGTTCCTCTTTCCAGAGAGCAATGCCTTATAACAATTTTTTTAAATAAAAAATTCTGCAAACTACCCAAAATACCAAAAGAGCCTGGCAATATATGCAGTGTTTCATGCCTGTGATTGTCTACCTCTTCTAAAGAAATGGGCAGAGGCACTTTCTCATTCCCGTAGTTTGAACCAAGCTTATTTATTATAATTTCACAGTGATCAGTTGTTGTTGTTGTTTTTCTTTCCATTTCCATTGCATTTATCACATATATTGCTTTTCTGGTTCTGCAACTTTACTTTGTATCAGTGCTTTTAAGTCTTCTGATGTTTCTCTATATTCATCATAGCCATTGTTTTTTTTTTTTTTGGTTTGTTTTTTGTTTTAGCAGCTAGGTACCACAATGGATAGAATACTGGGACTAGAGTCAGGAAAACTTGAGTTCAAACGTGGCCTCAGATACTTACTAGCTGTGTGACCCTGGGCAAGTCATTTAACCCCATTTGCCTCAGTTTCTTCTTCTGAAAAATGACCTAGAGAAGGAAATGGCAAACCACTCCAGTATCTTTGCCAAGAAAACCCTAAATAGGGTCACAAAAATTTGGACACAACTGAAAACAATTGAATAACAACAAAAAGCATAGTAATATTCCATTACATCCATTACAATGCTGCAATTGAACTATCATCCAATTGCAGGATAATTATACTGTGTATTTTAGTTCTTTGCTACTACAAAGAGGTTTTAGTTGTATTTCTTTTTGTCACTGACTTACATGAAGTATATGACCCAAAGTAATATCTAGGTCAAAGGACACAGGCATTTTATTCACTTTCTTCAGATAATTCCAAATTGCTTTCAAGAATAGCTGGGTCTATTTGCAGTTCCATCAAGGGTATATTAGTGTGTCTTCTTTCTAGAACCCTTTCAATATTAACTATTCCTATGGGCAGATAATGTATTTGGAGTGGGGCTACTCTTTCTATTATTCCTCACTGGATTTTGTTATTGCTGTATAGAAATGCTATTGATTTTTCTGGATTTATTTTGTAACCTGTTACTAAAACTATTGAATCAATTAGTTTCTTCATGGATTCTCTAGAATTTTCTAAGCATACATACATATCATAATAAATAGAGATGGTTTTGTTTTCTCTTTGCCTTTAATTTTCTTCTCTTTGTCTTACTGCTCTTGCTGGCATTTCAGGAACTGTTAGATAATAGTAGGAAAAAGGGGGGCATTCTTACTTTACTCATATTTATTAAGAAAGCTGCTTTTGATAGTTCCTCATTGTATATAATTCTAGTTTTTGGTTTTAGTTAGATTAATTTGTAACATATTACAAAATCTCTTTCTATCCTTGTTAAGTTGGTCTTTTCTGCATCTATAAAACAAATATAATAATTTGGTTATGGATATTTTTGTTGTATATGTGATTATGTTAATAATTTTCCTAAGGTTCAACTATCTTTCTTTCCATCTCCAGTATAAATCTAACTTATCATAATAGATGATTTTTTTTGATAAATTCCTGTTAGTATTTCAGTCATGTTTTATTTAAAATTTTAGAATAGTTATTCATTAACGATATTGCCTTAAATTTTTCTTTCTTTGTTTTGTCCTTCTCTGGTTTAGGTATGAGGGTTGTATTTGTCTCATAAAAGGAGTTTGGCAGTGTGTTTTCCTTCTTTATTTTTTGAAAACAATTGTGTAGCACATATATTAGTTTTTATTTAAAGGTTTGACCAAATTTTCCTGTAAATCTTTTTGGACAATTTTTTTCCTTTGTAGATCCTTTATAGATAGTTTAATTTCATTTCTTGAAATTGAATTATTTAAAATCCCTACTTGGCATTCTGTTAATGTGACCTTTTAATATTTTTGAAAATAATTTCTCTTTCACATTCTCAATTTTGTTAGCATATAATGGTGTATACTAGGTTCTAAGAATTCTTTTTTTCTTTTCATTGTGGTTTTCTTACTCATTTTGCATTTTGTAAATTTGAATTTCTCCTCTGTTCTTGTTAATCAAGTTTTCTAAAGATTTATCAATTTCTTTAGTTTTTTTTTCAAGGAACTAGTTTTTAATTTTATTTCCTTATTTCTCTATTTTCTTACAATTTTCAAGGTATCCTTTTTGTGCTTATTTGGGGCTTATTGTTAGTTTTCTGATTTTTAAAAAAAATTATATAAATCCTTCAACATTTGTTTCTGTGTTTTTCTTTTATGTTTTTGTTAGATTTGTCCAACTACGAAAGAAAAACATTAAAATTTACTATTATTGTCCTGCTGTGTATTTCTTTTTTTTTTTTCAAATTTAGTTAAAATTTCCTTTATGGATTTAGATGTTAAGCCATTTGGCACATATGGTTTAGTATTAGTAGTGTGTTAATTGTCTATTGTTCCTTTAAGCATAAAATAGTTTCCGAGTTTATCTTGACTGAAATTATGCATATTTATTGCTGTTTTGTCAGAAAAATGATTGAAACTTTCTGGTTTGGGAGTTCTCCTGATGCATAGTATGTTTTGTTTTAGTTTTACATTTTCATTCAGTCTGTGTCTCTGTTTTTTAAATGTGTTTCCTGCAAAGAACAAATGGTGGGGTTAGTTTTCTTACTCATTATACCACTCTCATTTTATGTGGTAGTGTTATTTCATTTGCATTTAAAGTTATGAGAATTAGGTTTGTGTTTTTCTCGAATTGTTTCTTAATATTCTTTTACTGACTTTTAAAATCCCCTTGGGCTCCCCAGTCAATAATTTGTTCTTTTGATGAATTTTGCTCAAACCACTTTGATGCAACTTTATTCCCACAAGTTCCTTCCCTTCACTTCTTCCTCTCTGCTTCCCTTTTCTCTGTCCCCTCTTTACCTCCCCTTTACCTACTTTCCCCCTACTTTTAGAGTTTTACTTAAATTGTTGATTGCTTTTTCTTTTCATTTTCTCCCTTCCTTCCTTTCTTTCTTTCTTCCTTCCTTCCTTCCAGTTAAATAGTTCAAGATGTTCCTTCCCTTCCTCCCTTTCAACTTCTTATATTTATAACTTTTCTTTTTGTTACTGTGCCTTTTTCCAAAAGACTTTTTTTCCACTTTTATTCTTAATTTCCTCTTTTTCTAATCCTGAAATTTTATTTTCTATTTGTGTGCTATTCTCTTATTTCACAGATTTTGTAATTCAATTTGTGTAGAAGTAACATTGATTACAAGTAATGTCAGGTGGTAAAAATTATGTGTCCCAAACTGTGCTGTCTAATTATACACCATGCTCTTCCCATGATTGTTCTCCTCCTGATGTCCTTGCTATTTCATTTCTGGGTCTTGTTTCCTCCTCCCTTCTGTTTCCAACTGCTTCTAGGAGCTCAGAAAGTCCTGCTTCTGGATCAGAATGTTTCCCATGGAGGCATACCACTCTCAGAGAAGGTGCCAACCCTGCCCCCCCCCCCCCCCCCCCGCCCAATGCACCAACCCCAATTGAACACCCATTGACTACTGAAGGGATATAGCTTTTCCCCTGTCAGAGTGGTCTTCAGTGAAAACCTCTCCTCCACATTGGGCAGAGGCACCCTTTTTCAGTCCTCTAGCCTTAATATCTCCCTTTTGCATTTTCCTGAAGCCCTTCCTTCTTGCTGAGATAATAGAGTATTAGCATCCCTTCTCTTTTCATCCACAGACTCTACAGGTTTGCATCACTCATTCTCTACAATCCCCCAGCTTTCACTTCCCTTTCATACATGCTTCCTCCAAGCAATTCCATCCCATAAAACACATTAAAATTCACCTATAGGGTGGTCTTGGGGTTTAATCCATGGTACTTGGTGGAGCTTCTGTTCCTTCACTTTCACTTCTCCTATTTCTTTGAGTTCTACTTACATTGTTATCCCTTGGGTTGATGTTTTTATTCTTTTTCCTTTTAACTCCATAGGTCTCTCTGTGTCTGTGTCTCTGTCATTGTCTCTATCTTTGCCTGTGAGACTGTCTAGTTCTTAAATAATCTCTAAACATGAGGTTTATTTATTTCATTATTTATCTGTTCCTTGGTGGTTGTATTCCTTTGCTGTTCTTATGTTTCTGTTGTTTGATGTTTCCAAATGAAAGAATCTTGTCCATTTCTTCGATTTTTTTCCTCCTCCTTTTTTTGTGTAGAAATGCCTCAAATCTCTCTCTCTCTCTCTCTCTCTCTCTCTCTCTCTATTAAAGCTCTATCTTTTGTTGTTGTTCCTGTTTCTTCTGTTGGTCATGAGGCTCAGGTTCACAAAGTGTAACTGTTTCCATTTGAGCTTGTTGTCCTTTGCTTTTGGATTATACTGCTCAATGCCTTCCCTCAGTTTTATTTTTGTCACTGTGGAATACGCCTGTGTATTTGAATTTTCTTTCCCAAACATTTGAATGTCTTTCTCTTGGCTGCTTAAAGACTTATTGCTTTTCTTAAAATTGTCAAATTGAACTATGTTTTAGAGATTGAAGATCATTTTTTTTCTGGAGGTAATTTTTTTTTCTGCGATTGGTGCATTTTTTCTTGCATTTTTCCTGCATTATGGTGTTCAGTTTTTTAAATTCTTCATATTTTTCTTGGAGACCTATGACCTTGGAAATAATAAACTAACATTAATCTCACTGTTTATCTTGAGATTGACATATATCTTTGTTATTGAAATGACCTGTTCTGACAATTGGTTAACTTTTCAGATTAAAGTTCTATGTAAGAATCCTTCTGATTGGTTTATTGTTGGTGTTTCTAGTAACATACATAATAGGTAGTTGGTCTCTTATTAGAATGCTGTTCCCTGGGCATATGGGTGCCACTCAAATGTTCTGCACCTTAAGGTTACCTTCCAGGATTCTTAGGTAGAAGATTTTAATTTTAATGTGGACCCTCCACTTACTTTCTATATCTCTTCCTTCCCAGCATAGCATAAAAGCAAAATAAAACAAAACAAAAACTCTTCTATGTTAAGATTTTTCAATCAATCAGTAAACATTTATTAAGGTCTTCTATGTACCAGGCATCGTGCTGAGCAGTGTTTTCATATAAAGGTGGATTCAATTGTAAGTCAGATGGGACGACCCAGTGATCCTTAGGATGTAGGAGCAAGTCAGATAGATGGTTGTTATTGAGTCATTTTAATCTTGTCCAAATCTTTGTGACCAAGTTTGGGGTTTTTTTTTGGCAAAGATAATGGAGTGGTTTTCCATTTCCTTCTCCAGCTCATTTTGTAGGAAACTTAGTCACCCAGGGGTAAGTGACTTGTCCAAGGTCACACAGCTAGTAAGCATCTGAAGCCAGGTTGGAACTCAATGAGGATGAATCTTCCTGATTCCAAGCCCAGTGCCTGCTCTACTGTACTACCTAGCTGCCACAGATAGATGGTAATGCATCTTATTTAGTGTCATTTCCATTAATGAAACCATATCTGTGCTTGATGTAGAACCATTTGATGGGTCTGAAAACTTTGGCGGATTCTAAGTGTCAGTGCTGCTGGTTGGTGCTATGGAATTTGCAGAAATTGCCAAGCAGTTCTACACAAGGGATGCTTCCCTGGAATGTGGCTTCAAAGTCAGAACTGGAAGCAGGGATGCTTGGAGTGGTGTGGGGTTGGTGGGGGGACACAACACTGCTGTTGCTGGAGATATTGGCTAGCTTCTCTGTGGTGATGGTCAGCAGTTGGTGTTGGTGGTGACAGTAGAGCTGATAGTAGGACCTTCCTCTCTTTCTTCCTTTTTTAAAAATGATCAATTAATAGCATTTATTTTCTCTTCCTCTATCCCATTGGAAGGAAAAATAACCTATGTTATTTATATATAAATATAACTATGTTCATAGCTAAGTCTAAGACTGGCCACCCTTGTCCCCATTGTCTGCCTGGAAGGCCAGGTCTCATAGGTTTTACCTCTCCTCCAGGGTTCTCCAACACTCTCAAGATTTGGTGTATGTTTCTATGTTCTCTACCAATGGTTTCAGCACTCGCTGATGGTTTCCCCCAGTTTTAGGGAGGGATCCCTTGCATTCCAGTTCCATTTAGCCACTTAACAGTTGGATTGGTTTTTATAAAGAAATATTTTGAAGATATAATCACAAACATTTAAGCTTATTCTCCAAAATATGATAGGTGTAATCCCCCTCCTCCCTACCTTATATCACCTTAGAGTCTAGAAAGGGGAAGGAAATTAGGTGCCTTGCTTAGTTTGGTTCCTATATAGCAGAGTCAGTTTCTCTGGGCTCCCTCCTGACTGTAATATCCTGCCTATAATCTTGGCTTCAAGGTCTCCATGGCTCAAATTTCCGTAAGATAGGGGTTATTGCCAGTACCAAGAGAAGGACAAATTAAACAGAAAAAACCCCAACATCCTAGGCTCATTTCTTGGAGCTCAGAGCTCAGGTAAAAGAACAGGGGAAGAAAGTCTTTCTCCTCTCACCAGTTCAGTTCGTAGTACACTAGCTGAAGGAATGAACAGGAAAGAACTCAAGGCAGAGACTGTCTCAGTCTGGCCAGTTTTGAAGACAAAGCCTGTTTTGATTATCCAGTCAATCAAAGGAGGCTATGCTTCCCCACAGGGCAAAGGATAAAAGATCTCCATCTTTGGAGATCTGGGTATACCCAGGCAGGTCCCCTTAGGCGTGCTTCCATGTAAGGCAATCTAGACATGCTCCAAAGGCCTGACCAAACAATCAAAATAAATGCCCATATTAGTCACATCCAAACATGTATTATCTCCTTTTATATCTTGAGTCCATTACATCTGTCAAATGGTGGCTAGCATTCTTCATCATCAGTCTTCTGGAATTATGGTTTTGGTCATTGCATTGTTCACAGTTCTTAGTCTTTCTTTTTTTGAAAAAATTATTTATTTATTTAATATTTTTAGTTTTCAGCATTAATTTTCATAGGAGTTTGAATTACAAATTTTCTCCCCATTTCTACTCTCCTCCCCACTACAAGATGGCATATAGTCTGGTTGCCCAGTTCCCCAGTGAGCCCTCCCTTCTGTCACCCCACTCCCTCCCATCCCCTTTTCCCTTACTTTCTTATAGGGCAAGATAAATTTCTGTGCCCCATTGCCTATATGTCTTATTTCCTAGTTGCCTGCAAAAACTTTTTTTGAAGATGATTTTAAAACTTTGAGTTCCAAATTCTATCCCCCTTTATCCAGTTTTCTCCCTTGGTCCTGTCCCTTTTCAAAAGTGTTTGCTTTTGATTATCTAACTGCCCTCCCTTCTATCATCCCCCCCTTTTTTATCTCCTTCCTCTTTCTTTCCAGTGGGGTAAGATGCCCAATTAAGTGTGTATGTTATTCCCTCCTCAGGTCAATTCTAATGAGAGCAAGATTCACTCATTCCCTCTCACCTGCCTCCTCTTCCCTTCCTACAAAAATGCTTTTTCTTGCCACTTTTATGTGAGATAATTTACCCCATTCTATCTTTCCCTTTCTCCTCTCTCAATATATTCCTATCTCATCCCTTAATTTGATTTTTTTAAGATATCAACCCTTCATATTCAACTCACCCTGTTCCCTCTGTCTATATCTATATCTATATCTATATCTATATCTATATCTATATATATATATATGTATATATATATGTATAGTCCCTTCAGCTACCCTAATACTGAAGTCTCATGAATCATACACATCATCTTTCCATGTAGGAATGTAAACAAAACAGTTCAACTTTAGTAAGTCCCTTATGAGTTTTCTTTCATTTACCTTTTCATGCTTCTCTTGATTCTTGTGTTTGAAAGTCAAATTTTCTATTCAGCTCTGTTCTTTTCACTGAGAAAGCTTGAAAGTCCTCTATTTTATTGAAAATCCATATTTTGCCTTGGAGCATGATACTCAGTTTTGCTGGGTAGGTGATGCTTGGTTTTAATCCTAGCTCCATTGACCCCTGGAATATCATATTCCAAGCCCTTCGATCCCTTAATGTAGAAGCTGCTAGATCTTATGTTATCTTGATTGTGTTTCCACAATACTCAAATTGTTTGTTTCTGGCTGCTTGCAGTATTTTCTCCTTGATCTGGGAGCTCTGCAATTTGGTGACAATATTCCTAGGAGTTTTGTTTTTGGGATCTTTTTCAGGAGGCAATTGGTGGATTCTTTCAATTTCTATTTTGCTCTGTGGCTCTAGAATATAAGGGCAGTTCTCCTTGATAATTTCTTGAAAGATGATATCTAGGCTCTTTTGTTGATCATGGCTTTCAGGTAGTCCAATAATTTTTAAATTGTCTCTCCTGGATCTATTTTCCAGGTCAGCAGTTTTTCCAATGAGATATTTCACATTGTCTTCCACTTTTTCATTCCTTTGGTTCTGTTTTATAATATCTTCATTTCTCATAAAGTCACTAGCTTCCACTTGCTCCAATCTAATTTTTAAGGTAGTATTTTCTTCAGTGGTCTTTTGAACCTCCTTTTCCATTTGGCTAATTCTGCCTTTCAAGGCATTCTTCTCCTCATTGGCTTTTTGGAGCTCTTTTGCCATTTAAGTTAGTCTATTTTTCCATTTTTAAAAATTTAATTTATTTAATATATTTAGTTTTCAGCACTGATTTTCGCAAGAGTTTGAATTACAATTTTTCTCCCCATTTCTACCCTCCCCCCACTCCAAGATGGCATATATTCTGGTTGCCCTGTTCCCCAGTCAGCCCTCCCCTCTATCACCCCACTCCCCTCCCATCCCCTTTTCCCTTCCTTTCTTGTAGGGCAAGATAAATTTCTATGCCCCATTGCCTGTGTATCTTATTTTCTAGTTGCATGCAACAACATTTTTTTTTTGTTTTTGAACATCTGTTTTTAAAACTTTGAGTTTCAAATTCTCTTCCCTCTTCCCTTCCCACTCACCCTCCCTAAGAAGGCAAGCAATTCAGCATAGGTTACATGCATATCATTATGTAAAATACTTCCACAATACTCATGTTGTGAAAGACTAACTATATTTTGCTCCTTCCTATCCTATACTCCTTTATCCAATTTTCTCCCTTGACCCTGTCCCTTTTTGAAAGTGTTTGTTTTTGATTACCTCCTCCCCCATCTGCCCTCCCTTCTATCATCCCCCCTTTTTTATCTTCTTCCTCCTTCTTTCCTGTGGGGTAAGATACCCAATTGAGTGTGTATGGTATTCCCTCCTCAGGTCAAATCTGATGAGAGCAAGATCCACTCATTCCCCCTCACCTGCCTTCTCTTCCCTCCCTACAGAACTGCTTTTTCTTGTCACTTTTATGCAAGATAATTCATCCCATTCTATCTCTCCCTTTCTCCCTCTCTCAATATATTCCTCTCTCATTCCTTAATTTGATTTTATTTCTTTTAGAAATCATCCCTCAATCTTCAACTCACCCTGTGTGCTCTGTCTCTCTCTCTCTCTCTCAATATATATATATATATATATATGTATATATATATATATATATATAAATACACACACACACACACACACACACACACACACACACACACACACACACATATATGCATATTCCCTTCAGCTACCCTAATACTGAGGTCTCATGAATCATACACATCATCTTTCCATGTAAGAATGTAAACAAAACAGTTCAACTTTAGTAAGTCCCTTATGAGTTTTCTTTCATTTACCTTTTCATGCTTCTCTTGATTCTTGTGTTTGAAAGTCAAATTTTCTATTCAGCTCTGTTCTTTTCACTGAGAAAGCTTGAAAGTCCTCTATTTTATTGAAAATCCATATTTTGCCTTGGAGCACGATACTCAGTTTTGCTGGGTAGGTGATTCTTGGTTTTAATCCTAGCTCCACTGACCTCTGGAATATCGTATTCCAAGCCCTTCGATCTCTTAATGTAGAAGCTGCTAGATCTTGTGTTATCTTGATTGTGTTTCCACAATACTCAAATTGTTTGTTTCTGGCTACTTGCAGTATTTTTTCCTTGATATGGCAGGTCTGGAATTTGGCGACAATATTCCTAGGAGATTTCTTTTTGGTATCTATTTGAGGAGGCGATCTGTGGATTCTTTCAATTTCTATTTTGCCCTGTGGCTCTAGAATATCAGGGCAGTTCTCCTTGATAATTTCTTAAAAATAGGGAATGCTTCACGAATTTGTGTGTCATCCTTGTGCAGGGGCCATGCTAATCTTTTCTGTGTCATTCCAATTTTAGTATATGTGCTGCTGAAGCGAGCATTAAGTTAGTCTATTTTTTAAGGTGTTATTTTCTTCAGTATTTTTTTGGGTCTCCTTTAGCAAGTCATTGACTTGTTTTTCATGGTTTTCTTGCATCACTCTCATTTCTCTTCCCAATTTTTCTTTTACCTCTCTAACTTGCTTTTCCAAATCCTTTTTGAGCTCTTGCATGGCCTGGGACAAGTTAATTTTTTTCTTGGAGGCTATTGATGTAGGCTCTTTGACTTTGTTGACTTCTTCTGGCTGTATGTTTTGGTCTTCTTTGTCACGAAAGAAAGATTCCAAAGTCTGAGTCTGAATCTTAGTCCGTTTTTGCTTCCTGGCCATGTTCCCAGTCAACTACTTGACCCTTGAGTTTTTCGTAGGGGTAAGACTGCTTGTAGAGTAGAGAGTACTTTGTCCCAAGCTTGAGGGGTTTATGCTGTTGTTTTCCGAGCTATTTCTACACAGCAAGCTCTGCCACACCAGTGCTACTCCTCCCCTAAGAACCGCTAACCTGGACTGTGACTCAGATCTTAAGCAGGCTCTGCACTCCTGTTCAGATCTGCCACTTAATTCCTCCCTCCAGGTGGGCCTGGGGCCAGAGGCAACTGCAGCTGTAGCTTGGGAAGCAGCCTTAGAGCTGCATCACTTCCACTGCTCCCGGGGGCGGTGGCCAAACTGTGAACTCCTTTCGCTCTGTCCCCTGTAGCTTTTCCCACTAACCTTCTCTGTTGTCTTTGGTGTTTGTGGGTTGAGAAGTCTGGTAACTGTCACAGCTCACTGATTCAGGGCACTAGGGCCTGTTCCGCCTGGCTCCTGGTCTGGTTGGTCTTGGTGCAGCCCATGCTGGGCTCTGCTGGGCTCCGCTCCCAGGTCTTTGTGACAGACCTTACCCAGCGACCATCCAGGCTGTCCTGGGCTGGAGCCCTGCTTCCCTCTGCTATTCTGTGGGTTCTGCAGCTCTAGAGTTTGTTCAGAGCCATTTTTTCTAGGTTTTTGGAGAGACCTGGGTGGGAGCTCATGCAAGTCCCTGCTTTCCAGCCTCCATCTTGGCTCCAGTTCTTAGTCTTTCAAAGTTGTTTGTCTTTAAAATGTTATCGTATAAATATTTTTTAAGTGAATAAATTTTATCTATTATAAATACTCAACATGACTATAAAGCACATATCAAGAAAGATAATGAACTGATAAGTAGAAGTATGCATAGAATAATTTAATATATGCATGTACATGTATGTATGTGTGTATATATGTGTGTATATATAAATACACACATACACAAACATACATATATATGTGTGTGTATGTGTGTATTTATATATACACACATGTATATATATATACACATGTGTATATATATATATATATACACATGTGTATATATATATATATATATATATATATATATATATGACTATTTCTGTCTAAGGGTAGCCATCTTTAAGGTGGGAAAGGGAAGAAAAAAAGGAAAAAAGTTAATTTACATCATAATTTTGTTGCATATTTGAAAGGAATACCAAATTGTACATAGTAGATTTGCAGTTTCATGTGCAATGTTTTTTTTTGTACTGTTTTATGGAAATATGTGTTTTATTCCATATATTGGTTGGTTGGTTGTTGTCCTTCATTCTTGAAGAGGACCAAAATGACATCACTATGCTACAGTCAAGTTTCAGTGTGTCTAACTGTGGTTGATCAGACCAATATGAGCTCAGAATCCTCTACCACAGGTTGGGCACAAATAGTGCCTGAGAACATCTGGGGTGGATTCTCTAAATTTGCACATCTTGTATTTCTTTTGAGCTATTTATATTCTGCTTTGCTCATAGAGCACAGCACTATCTCTGATGGGGGGTGTTCAGGGAAGGGCAGTACCTCTGGTATGAAGGTTGCTGAGGCCTTTCCAGGGCTTCTTTCCACATTTGGTGTCCACCTCTTCCACCTAACTCTCACCTGTGGCTTCAAGAAGCTGTGGCATGCACAGCGGCCACCCCCCAGTAAACCATTTCAGCAGATGAGCTAAACCAGGATGAGGGTAACCAAGGTGAGTTAGGGGCATGTCTACCCCAAACATGCGAAGACTTCCTCGGGTGGAATGGGCAGATAAGAACAATCTGTTCCAATGGACATGAAGGCAGCTGAAGCAGATGCTGTGTAGCCTTTAGAGTTTGGTTAGACACCAGAGACGTCAAGGTCGTCTGCTGCATCTTGAGTCATCACCAGTTGTCTTGATACTCTCCAGCCACCGGACCATGATGACTCTGAAGGAGACTGAGGCTGATGACTTCCTTCAACTCTGCTTCACTTAAATCTGATTTACACATGAATCAAAAGACATCACCCATACTATTTTACCTTCCATAAATTAAAAATAAAATCAAGTCAAAAATATTATTGTATAGATGTTCTCCTTTTTCTGCTTCAGTTCATATAAGTCTTTCCACATTTCTCTGAAACCATCCCTTTCATCATTTTTTGTGGCACATTCTATTATATTCATATGCCATAATTTGAGCATCCATTCTCAAGCTGATGAACATCCCTTCCCCTTAGATTCTAGTTCTTTGTACTATAAGAAGAGTTATTATAAATATATTTGTATATATGAATCTTTTCCTTCTTTCTATGATATATTTGGGGTATAGACCTATTAGTGGTAACACTGGGTCAAAAGGTATGCACAGTTTAGTGACTTTTTGAGTCATAGTTCCAAATTGCTTTCTAGAATGGTTGGATCAATTCAGGGCTCAATCAATGGTGAATTAAGGTGGCAGGCCCCTTCTCTGCACCAGTTGCTTCTCTCATGATGACTTGTGTGGTCAAGGGAAGTGGAGTAAGATAGAAGCAGGGCTGGTGACCTGGGAGGGGGTAGGTGGTATTGTGATTTCTCTGGCTCTTGAGTGCCAAGCCTAGGCAAGGGGTGGGGAAGCTGCAGCCTCAAGGCCACATGTAGCCTTCTAGGTCCTCAAGTATGGCCCTATGACTGAATCCAAACTTCATGGAACAAATCCCCTTAATAAATGGATCTGTTCTATAAAACTTGGGCTCAGCCAAAAAGGCCACACCCAAGGACCTAGAAGGCCACATGTGGCCTTGTGGATGCAGGTTCCCCACCCCCATTTAGGCTGTGTGATAGTTGACTGATAGTGTAGCATAACTCTTTCATGGACTTTTTCTTATTAATTCCAATAAATCACTAATTGGTGGAATTTCAAGTAATATCAGAAGAAAATTTATGACCTTACCCTTCTTTCAAATCACACCATTCAATTCATTTGCTTCTGTAAAGCTGAGTCTGAGAGGTGAGGAAGGGAGAGAGAAGCACCTAGAAAGTGCCCCCAATCCTCTTTCCCACTGATTGGTTCCTTGATGGGTGGCATCTGATCCTTCTTCAATCAGATGCTACAATATTAATGCCTGCAGCAAAAAGAAATTGCAAGAGCCCAGGAAAGTTTCCCTGACAGGCTCTGCAGAGGTTAAAGTATAATGGTTCAGAGGTCACTACATAAGGACAAAATCACTGTTCATTTCAATGTCATGTCTGCTTCCCACATAACCAGACATGTCCAACATCACCTTCCCCAACAGACGGCCAAGATAGAACATGCATAAGTCATGAAATGCTCCATGACAAGAGATCATAGGATCAAAGAACTAGAACTGGAAGACAACTCAGAAGCCATCTAATTCAAAATCATAACTTTACAGCTGAGGAAACTGAGTCCCTCCCAGGTGCAAGTGACTTACCCAAGGCCACACAAGTAGAGACTTTTAGGAACAGGATTTGAGCTCAGGTTCTTCGGCTCCAGCCAGAGTCTGTACTCTTCGCATTGCATGTCGCCTCTGGGATAGCAACAACATTGCAAGGTGTTGGCTGATACGTGGGAAGAAATAAAGTAATAGACTAGTTGAATTCCTATGAGTAACATACAATTCCTTGGAAATCAGGGATTATTGATTGTTGGTGATGGTATCTACAGCATTCAAAAAACTTTTCAGGAGAAAAGCAAGAGTGTGAGTACACTTCTCTCCCTCCTTGGTCTAACACAAAATCATTAGCAGAGACCTTAATGATTATCTTTTCCAACTCTTTTATTTTTATGGCTAGGGAACTCAAAGGCCAGAGAGGATGTGACTGGCCCAAGGTCAAACAGCTAATTAATTACAGAGCCTGGCCAGATATAGATCTCTTAGCACCCATGACAGGGTTGTTGTTGTTTTTTAAAAAACTATACATTGACGAAACTTTGATTGACTCTTCTTTTTAGTTGGCATTAAAACAAAACCAAACATCTCTTGTCTCTGGTTTCAGATTAAAACTGCCTTGTATTAAAAGCTGAATCCTAAACCTATGATCTTTAATTAATGTCAAAGCTATACAGCCATTCTCTTTTCCACTCAAATTTCTTCTTTTTTTCTCCATAAATCTTTTCCCTCTTATCCATTTATTTAGAAAACAGTTTACCTTTTCGAAAAATTCCTTGAGCGCATAAGCTAACAATAATGATAGCTAACACTTACATAGAACTTTAAGGTTAGAAAAGCACACACGCACAAACACACATATGTACATACACAATCTCATTTGACAGCATAGCATCGATAATCACAAGTCTTGCTAATTGGTTATTTTTTTTTAAATTTAGGAATTGAATGAATTATTTTTTTCTTTATAAGTCAGATCTCCCAGGTACTAATCTAGGAGTTATTAACTTTTTTAACTTTGAACTTTTTTGCCAGTCTGATGAAACTTGGGGACCTTTTCTCAAACTGATATTTTTAATGCATAAAATAAAAATACATAAGACTATACAGAAAACCAATTATATTGAAATGCAGTTTTTGTAATATTAAAAAAAAGCAACAAGAAGTTCCTGGGCACCAGGTTAAGAACTCCTGTTATACAAATGAAGACCTACTCCAAAGTCAAGGTTTTCTATTCTCCATTATCTTAAGGCCCTTTTAATTTGTGTACTCCATTTAATTAATTGAGTGGACAATGGATTTATTTTTCCTATCTCTATAGGGAATTTTTAGAGTTTTTGGAATTTGCCACAAAAGATAAAGGGGAAGTGAAGAGCTGGTTATGGGGAGTTTGATATAACAGCTTGGTTGAAAGCAAATCAAATATAGTAGAAAATAACTGAACTAAAGCTTGTCTACAGCCTGAACCAAACCTATCTGTTTTTGAAGGTCTTACTGGCTGGATTAATTAAATATTCTTCTTGATCTTTGCCATTGGCTTGTTTGATTCTATTTGGCCTTTGGAAGAAAAGCTCACAGTGACCACTGTTGAGAAATTTATTCTTCTCTTATGCAGCTTGGGGTCTGCAGGGGATTATCCTTCAGAAATAGCAAAGCTGACCTTTACTTTTTATTTTTTAAGTATCTACATCTCTTTGGCAGATCAAAGACTGGCATAGATCTGGAAAAATAGCTAACAATATGTACAAATTTATCCAGCTTCTTTGAGTTTATCCAAACCAATTATCCTTCTGAGAGTATTGCTTGTGAAAATGTATACATGCTAATCTTCTGGCCATCAGAAGAGGATTTTAAGCAATACACAATGGTACTGATTGGGAATGAGATTTTAGATGTTTACTGAGTTGGTGTAATAAAGATTAACTGGTGATCTGGTAGTGAAGTCACAGAAAGAATGAAGAGGATAGTCATGATACGATTGCTTATCAGCAGATGTCTGTTTCTGAGCACAGCAATTTAATGAGTTTCCTGTCTTATTCATATACAATTATTCCCTAGACATCATTGGGGTTAGGGGTACAGTGCCCTCATGATCCGGAAAATCCACATAAAACTTTTGGGCCCTCTCTTTGTACCAGAGAAGTCTGAAATTTTTTTAATGGGGTATTTACAGCACTTCATTGTAAAATTTGGGTTAAGTGTTTGGTCACAGGTTAGATGTAGGTCTTTTTCTGTATCATCTGCTGGCCTTTGCATGTCATCTGAAGCTTCCACAAAACTTAGCCAAAAGTCCCATTTAATTTCTTATGCTGACTCATGATATACCATGATGGGGAAAGTTACAATGAAGAAAGGATAACTGTACCTTTTGCCTGTCTTTCATTGGTGGTGACATAGTCTGAGAATCTTATGTGTACATCAACATTTTTAGGAGTCTGGAAAATTTTCCTATTAATGAAGTTTAATTTTTTTCTTTCTTATTTTATTTTTCTCAATCACAAGAACACTTTTTTCAACATTCATTTTTCAAAATTAGAAGTTGAAAATTCTCTTCCTCCTCTATAACCAACTGATTCTGTATATTATTCCCTCTTTCTGATGAGTGTAAGATTCAAGTGTTTCCCATAATAACCCCACCCCCCAATTTCCCCCTCTTCTGTAAAAGCTTTTCCTTTCTTGCCTCTTTTATGCGAGATATCTTTCTTACACCTTAATTTTATTTTTTTAAAATCATCCCAACATAGTCAATTCACATTTGTGCACTCTGTTTATGTATATTCCTTCTAACTGCCTTAATAGTGATAAAGTTCTCAGGAGTTATAAATATCATCTTCCCATATAGGAATGTAAACAATTTAACTTTATTGAATTCCTTATGATTTCTCTTTCATATTTTCCTTTGTATACTTCTCAAGTCTTGTATTTGAAAATCAAATTTTAGGAATGCTTAGATGTCTTCTATTTCATTAAATATCCATCTTTTCCCCTGAAGGATTATAGTCAGTTTTGCTGGGTAGGTTAGTGTTGGTTGTAATCCTAGCTCCTTTGCCTTCCAGAATATCATATTCCAAGCCTTCTGCTCCTTTAAAATGGAAGAGACTAAATTTTGTATGATCATGACAGTGTCTTCATGATATTTGAATTGTTTCTTTCCAATTGCTTGTAATAATTTTCCTCTGGAATTTGCCTATAATATTGCTGGGAGTTTTTACTCTTTCAGGTGCTGATCAGTGGATTATTTGAATTTCTATTTTACCTTAGGGTTCTATGATATCAGGGCAGTTTTTCTTGATAATTCCTTGAAATATGCTGTGTAAGGTCTTTTTAAAATTATAGCTTTTAGGTAGTCCAGTATTCTTAAATTATCTCTCCTTGATCAATTGCTTTTACAATGAGATATTTCACATTTTCTTCTATTTTTTCATTCTTTTGTTTTATTGTTTCTTGATATCTCATGTAGTCATTAGTTTCTGCTTGCCCAATTCTAATTTTATGGAATTATTTTCTTCAGTGAGCTTTTGTACCTCTTTTTCCATTCAGCCAATTCTGCTTTTTAAGGAGTTCTTCTCTTTAGTGGATTTTTTTTGCCTCTTTTATCATTTGGCCAATTTTGTGCTTTTTTAAGGTGTCACTTTCTGTCTCTTTTACCAAATTGTTGACTCTCTTCTCATAAGTTTCTTGTATTACTCTCATTTCTTTTCCCAACTTTTCCTCTACCTCTCTTATTTGAGTTTGAAAATTCTTTTTGAGTGCTTTCAGCCATTCTTATTGTGCTTATATTCAATTCTTATTTTTATTTGAGTCTTTGCTTGTAGCTTTTTGACATCATTGTCTTCTGAGTTTGCGTCTTGATCTTCCCAGTCACCATAGTGACTTTTTATGGTTAGGTTCTTTTTTGTTGTTAGCTCATTTTTCCTGCCTATTTCTTGAATTGTCACTATGTTAAAGTTGAGCTCTGCTCCCAGGGCGGAGGGGGCCATTGTTTCAAGCTTCAAGGCTTTCATGCTGCTGTTTTCAGAGCTAGTGCCCTGGCTCTGTAAGTTTTTGGTGCTTCCAAGGTCACATGATCTAAGGAGAGGTGTGGTCACTGTTTTCTGGCCTGTGCTCTAGTCTTTACCCAGAAAGGGGTCTTGTTCCCCTGTAGCCACAAATACTAGCAATCTTCTTGGCCCTAGAACTGTGACCAGGTACCCTGTTCTCTTGCAGTGCTCTTTTTTTCCATGGACCTGAGGCCAGGGCCCCTGCTAGCCTTGTAAGTGACTACAAATATGCTTTCCCTCACTGGAACTATGCTCCTTTTCTCAGCAGAGTCCTGAACCCAGTACCATCAAAGGGCCTCCTATAATCTCTTTCTGACCAGTTGCCCAACCCCCAAATTGTCTGTGGTCTGAGAGCTTCTGAAGCTGCTCCTACCGATGTAGCTGCTTCCAAGGCCTGCTGCTGAGACAGTTGTAGTATGGCCTATGTTGTACTCTAGGTCTGACCATCATCCTGGTGTAATGGTGTAATTCCTTCTGACCTCCTAAGTTGCCTTAGACTGGAAAATTGTTTCACCCCAACCTTTTGTTGGTTCTACTACTTCAGAATTCATTTTGAGGCATTAAAGTTGTTTGAAGCAGAATCTGGGACAGTTTAGGTGAGTTCCTACCTCTACTCCACCATCTTGGCTCCAAATGAAGTTTCATTTTCTAAGAAATAAATGCTCTGTTTAACTTAAATGAATGAATGAAACCCATACATGCTAAGTACTGGGAATACAAATAGCATAAACTTGACAATCTTTGCTCTTTAGGAGATCATACTCTACTTGGAGGAGACAGCACATCAAAACCAACTGACCAAACAAACAACCCTTAGCTACAGGGCAGATAGAAAGGATTGGAAATCCTAAGGGTGTAATGGCCTGGCTGATGACAAGGTCTAGCCCCTAGAGATTCTTAGATTGCATAAGGAGGTCAGATGACAGTGCTGGGGGATTGTATGGCATAGAGATAGGGCAGATGGTAATGTCCAGAGGACCATCAGAGGCAGTGGTAGGGTAGATACTAAGGCCTGGAAGTCTTCCATGTCACCAGAAGGAACAGAGTTGTTTAATTTTACTAAATACAATTGTTTTTTTTAAAACTTAACAAATGGAAGATTTGATTAAATTGATAAATGTGTACTTCCTGATTATCACAGGGGATCTCTGTCTTGATTCTAGGGCTTCAGGGGTTAGATTGCAGTATACTCTATAATGCACATGCATAGGGATGGGCCTGCGGGGGAATTCCCCCCCCCCCCCCATTGAGTATGTTCTGAGCTCCTCTGGCAACCTCTGGAGACAATGACTCTATGATGAAGGCATTGGGACTTTTTAGGATGAGTCAGCCAAGATCTGAGTGATCCTTTGGCCTCCTACCTATCCTTCCCTGTAGTGATGTCTGGGTGGGAGAGGGGAATCTGCATCAGAACTGCATCAGAGAAAACTGGCCACTAAGTCAGAAAGAGTTGTCCACTCAATAAACTTTGAAAGGAATGACTAGCTCCCTTTCATTCTTCAGAACTCCTAACTAGTAACCCTTTCTCTGAGATTCCTTGTGAAGGGAATGGGAAAGGGTGCCCTTCCCCACTCTTTACAACTGTGGTTGTAAAGCAAATAGTTTGAAGAAAAATAAAGAGACTGACCCCTTTCTTTAGCGGTCAGGCTGTCTTAGAACTAAACCCATTCTCTGTGTGGGGAATTAGTTAGGGATTATTTGAAAGGACGAAAACAAGCACTCCAGCCCCCTGGTAATCAGGTAGCACATTGGACAGAGCACTGGGCTTGGAGTCAGGAAGAACTGAGCTCACATGTGGCCTGCAGGTAAACTGTGTGACCTAGGACATGTCATTTAATTTCTCTTTGCCTCAGTTTCCTTCTTTTTAAAAGAGGCATAATAATAGCACCTACTACCCTGGGTCATTGTGAGGATAAATAAGAATATTTGTAAAGTGCCCATCACAATGCCTGGCACATACTAGCTGTTTAATAAATCCTCCCTCCCTCCTTCCCTTCTTCCCTTCTTCCCTCCCTCCTTCCTTCCTTCCTTCCTCCCTTCCTCCTTTCCTCCCTCCCTCCTTCCTTCCTTCCTTCCTTCCTTCCTTCCTTCCTTCCTTCCTTCCTTCCTTCCTTCCTTGCCTCCTTCCTCCCCTTGGGCTCAGTAGCAGTTCTACATGCATTATTTATACTAGATTTTAAATGAAATATCATACATAGTCAATGTCAAGTCTAAGGGGGTGAGGTGGGGATTGAGAGAGCAAATACCAAATAGATCAGGTTTGTGCAGGGATTTTACAGATTCTGGAACAGTACGACAAGTAGCTCTATTTCCATTGGCTCATGAGATTGTGTCTATCAGGAAACAAGTGGAGATTTTGCATCATAGCACCTGGTTCAGATCCTGCCTCTGATGCTTACTACCTAGGTGGCCTTTGGCAAGCCACCCAACCTCTTGGGGCCTCAGTTTCCTTATCTGTAAAATGAAAGCATTATACTAGAAGATGTCTAATGTCATTTCTAGATTTAAGTCTATGATCCTATATTCTGAAATCTTGTTGAATCCTAAATGTCATCCATAGAAAACAGGAGGATTATGCTTCATGACAAATCTAATATCACGTTGATAATTTCTTTAAAAAGATGTTTTATTCAAAATCCAGAAAATATTTATAGATTCCATTGAAGGAGAGGTGGTAACTAGAGTAGCTCTTTTTTTTGGTAATTTCTGCTCATCACCCGTGATCTACAGATATATTTAAGAAAATAAATACCATTTGATTCTTGGGCGAATCAGGTTTTTCTTCTTCATTTACTTTGCCTTTTACAGGCCCAGGAAGGGTGCTTTAAAAAGTCTTATCTGAAAGGGCATAATGTTGCCAAAGATTTTTGAGTATAATGCCTTTTGGGGAAAATAAAATAGAAACATGTTCAACACAATTTAATGATATGAAGTTATTGTCGATTGCTTTTGTTTCTACGTCAAGGCTTGGGATTTTGGAGAACGTATATTATGCTTTGGGGCTGTATCGGAGTGTTAGGGTCAGGACATGTAATTACTTAACTGATCCACTGAGTGGTGCAGGCAGCATATTTTTAAAGGAGTTTAAGTGCTTCTAAACCTTTAATATACTAAAATGAAATTATATATGCAGAAAGGCCTAACCACCTCTACAATCTTAAAAGAAACAGAGCTGTATTAAAAATAAAATGAAAACATCAACAAAATAAATATGCATGAACCTAGGTAACATCTACTGAGGTCAGATCTAGCTTTTTTGAGATCGCAAGCACAAACACCCCACTAAAATATGCTAGCAATATAGTTGAAAATTGACTAATGTTAATGTAACAGTGCTCTACCCACTCTTAAATTCTGGTTACAAAATAAACTAAAGTAGAAGACCAGGAAAAAAATCAGTGTCTTGCACATATTAAGTCCTTAGTAAATATTTTTTTAAATTAATGCATCTGGTCAGCTAAAAAAGTATAGACACTGACATTTCTAAAACAAGCAACAATGTACTAAAATAAAAAGATATATTTATATATACTTCAAATCCATTAATATTTTATGGTCTTCCCCTTCATTCTATGCTGCTATATTAGGCTCGAGAAATTTTTGGTTATGGTACCACTGGACCCCATACCCACATTTTCTAACTTATCTGAATGCTTATCATTATCATCAATCTGTACTTAACCAAATGTCATGGGAACTGGCAGAGAGAAACAGTCTAGTATAGTCCATAGGGTGGTATCCTTGGAGTCCAGAAAACCTGGATTCAAATCCTGCCTCGGGAATATATTAGCTATGTGACATGGGCAAGCTACTTAACCTCTTAGTGACCTGGGCAATTCTCTAAGATAATAAATTGAAGACAAGGTGTAGGTTAGCAGATGGAATTTCCTTTCTGGGAGAACATTATACCTATGAAATCAGAGGTCTGCCCCACCCCCAAAACAACAACAAAGAAAATTGATGGGTATAATCCCTTCTCTTGAATTGGTAACTGACCACATTATGACTTACTAGTAAAAATTTCAGATATGACCATTTGCAATAAATACATTTTTTAATGGTATATGTAGAATACTTCTGAGCATTTATGGTGATGGATGGACTAGCTTCTAGCAGTCTTATTTCTTAGGGATTTCAATCACTATGTATAAATTGCTCATCTATTTATTTTTTAACCAGTTGCAACCTGGACAACAAAAGTAGGATTAACACCTTATTCATCAACATTTTCTGAAGAAAATCCAGCCTTCAGAAGAATTTACAATCTGATTTTGGAATCTTCAGAGAAGACTTCTTGTTGTTTAGTCATTCAGTCATGGCTGACTCTTCATGACCACATCTGGAGTTT
The DNA here is from genome assembly GCF_011100635.1 of Trichosurus vulpecula. Taxonomy (NCBI): domain Eukaryota; kingdom Metazoa; phylum Chordata; class Mammalia; order Diprotodontia; family Phalangeridae; genus Trichosurus; species Trichosurus vulpecula. Next base: position 495,359,015 of record NC_050573.1, read on the forward strand.
TCTTGGCAAAGATCCTGGAACGGTTTGCCATTTCCTTCTCCATCTCATTTTACAGATGAGGAAACTGAGGAAAACAGGGTTAAGTGGCTTGTCCAAGGTCACAAGTGTCTGAGGCTGTATTTTAACTCAGGTCTTTCTGACTCCAGGCCCAGCACTATCCACTTGGCCATCTCCTCTGCCTCTTGGGAAAGACTTTTATAATTGTAAATTATAGATGGCCTTTGACTTAATTCAAAGTTATTCATAGTGAATAAGCTCGTCAATGAAATCTAGTTCAACAAAGTCTCCAAATGATAAGCACCTACTGTGTAAAATGAATCTTTGATGAGTTTATTTTCCTGATGCCTAAGATGGAAGAAGAATCTGTGACTTCCCCATGGTGGGTAACTCCCAACCCTCCCAGAAATCTGATTTATCTATTATTTATTTGATAAACCTAAGGAGCTTTCCAAGACAAAGAATGGCTAAAGTGTTGGCATATTAGACTCTTAATATTAGGGATTTGGGTTCATACCCCACCTTGGTGCTACTATTTTTTGAGATACAGTTTGGTCTAGGGAATGGATTGGGCACTAGATTTGGAATAATTGAGATCGTGGTTAAAATATTACCTTAGACACTTACTAGTCATTTAACCCCTCAGGGCCTTACTTTCATCATCTGCAAAACAAGGCATTTGTGTGTGGGGGAGGGGGTGGACTCAAGGATCTCTGAGTTCTCTACCTTAAGCTCTGAATCTTCACTCCCTTGATGTATATTCAGATAACTTCTCTGAACCTACCTCTTCCCTACTGTAAAAAGCCCTATGTATTCATGAAGCCTTCCTTCGCTTTTGGAGGACCCTTTCAAATTCTCTTGCTCTGGTTCAATGTCCCTTTGTTTCCTACTTTCCTTCATTCTCCTTCAGGCAGCTGTTTTCAAATAGCATCTGGCCTTGCTTTGGTTTTGGCTTTGAAAACTGAGGTACTTTAAGCCAGGAGGATAATGAAAGACATATCACAAAGAACCTCAGAGTTCAGTGGTTGTCAGTTTTCTCCTGCTTAAAATTCCTTGGCAATATTGTGTCCAACCCACCAAATTAAATAGGTTTTAAAAAAGTAGATTAATAAGTCACACTCCAGTGGGTGGGGGGAGGGGGGGAGGGAATTCTCCACTTTATTTTTTGAGAATTAATGAAGACAGTAAAAGGTAGGTCATGGAATTTGATGTGATTTTGTCCAAGTATTTACTTTCCTTTGCCTCTGTGTCTATCTATAAAGTAATGGAACTGGACTAGATGACCTCTGAGGTCCCTTCCAGTACTAAAATAATAGAATATTTAGTAACTGATGTCCCATAACTATGCTTATTTTCTTGGCTTTAAGAAAACATAATTTTTAAAAAAGTAATTTATTATGAGTATTCTATTTTCTTTGTTTCTATAAAAAGACCTATTATAAATCTCATCAAACATCATTCAGGAAGAAAACTTTTGTAATTCATGTTAAAAAATGCAAGGTTAATTAATTATATAATATTAGTAACTAGAGATTTACAGTTCTATGGCTATCAATCTGTCTTCAAGAATCTATTTCCAGTGTTCTTCAATAGGCTGTTTCAGTTTGATGGGATGAGAAGGGGGTCTTGAGGGGAGAATTAACTTATTTCAGCTATTGAACTTCATGATGGGTTTCTGCTAATGTTGTCACATACTGACGTTATTCTTACTTGTCTGAATAACAATTGGTCTGCATTAAGGGAATGTACCCTAGGATTATGATTTTGAGCTACATAGGGTTTACAGCTACATTTTCTGGGGACCAGAGGAGTTAAATGATTTGTCCATGTTCAAACACATAGCATGTATGTGAGTTTGTATTGTTAATGTATTTTTTACTTGATGGGAAGATCTTTCCCATTCATTAGTAGGCCCGTGTGACCTGCTTAAGTCACATGGAAACCTAAGTCACATGAGTCTGGGTCACAACAGTTGTGATGCCCTCCGACCCTGAAGAAATATATATATATATATATATATATATATATATATATATATATATATATATATGTACTCTGAGGTGAGCATTTTGCTTTGGGGCTCACTCATGGGAAGAGTGTTTGTGTGATGTAGCCAGATGAAACTCTGGGTAGCTGTTAGGGAGCCCCCTGGCTTTGAAAATCCAGATGTTGGTGCTTCTTTCTCTGGTAACTATGTATGTATTGCTATGGAGCAGACAGTTAGAAGCCTGTCTGTTGCTTTGTGTTATTTTCTCTGTAATTTCTGCTTGTAGTGTCTGTTTGTATTTTCTCTGAAGTTCAGGGTGTTGACTTTTCCCCTGTACTAAGTGAATGGTATATATATGTTTGATTAAAGTAAGATTGTTGACCCCTTTAAAGTTGCTTTTATTTAGACAAACAGATCAAAGAATCTGTGCTAGCATCCCTCCTGTGTGCTAGTGTTATTGGTCTTACATCCCCAAAGCAGCTGCGAGCAACATTGTTGTTACAGAGTCAGAATTTGAAACCAAGGCTTCTTGACTGCATGTTCAGCACTCTATCTACTATGCCTTGCTGGTTACCTTCTTTAATATACACTAGCTTTTTCTGCCTCCATCATTTCCTATCTTATGATTACAATTTTTTAACTATCCCTTCTACCCTCCTGTTACTTAAAAGCACACAGGCTGGATTAATCTAGGAATCTGCACCGAATCTCTGTAAGCTTTTCCCATTGCTAGACACAATGAATTCCACTTATTCTTTCTTTCAATTATTTCTTTTTTGTTCCTTCATATAATCCTTTTCTCATTTATCTGGCTACAACACACTTTTTTTTTTTTGCTCAAGAGACATTGATGTTGGACTTTTTTTCTTCTAGTTGAATTTTGTCATTATTTTAATTCTACAAAATACTCCTCTAGTACTTTGATGAGTATAGTGCTAGACTTGTAGATTAATTTAGGTTGTATCATTGTTGTTATTTTGGGATGGCCCAGCAACCTCTTCAGTTATTTATGTCCTCATATTTCTGTAAAGCCTGATTTATAGATACTTGGAATTACAAAAGCTTGTGTATCTTGGGAGATGAATTTGGACATTTTATGTATTTTGTGGTTATTTTAGCTTTCTTCCCAACTTTTGTCATCAATATATAGAAATGCCTATTATTTCTGTGGATTTCTTTCATTTTCTGCCAGTTTGCAGGAGATGTCATCTCTATTTTTAAGTGATTCTCTAGAATTTTCTAACTAAGCCATCATAGTTTCAGCAAATAGGTATAATTTTGCCTCTGCTTTTCTTCTGCATATTCCCTTAATTTCTTTGTTATTGCTATAATCAGTAATATTTAGTACTATGTCAAATACTAATGGAAACAGAGCCACCTTATTTCATCCCTGTTCTTATTGGGAAAGTTTTCAGTCTTTCTTCATTTAAAAAATGATAGCGCTTGGTTTTAGATAAATGTTTTTGGCTGTATTAAGAAAAGACCTCTTTTTTCCTTATATTTTAGTATCTTTAATGTAAATGAGTGTTTCATTTTGTGGAAAGCTTTTTCTAGATGGTGGAGTAGAGGAGGCACTCAGCTGACCTCTCCCAAAATTCCCCTCTAAGCAACTTTAAAATAATGCCTCAAATTTAAATCTGGAGTGGCAGAGCCAACAAAAGGACAAGGTGAGACATTATTCTAACCCAAAACAACTTAGGAGGTTGAAAGGAGAGATCTGTAACATAGGGATGGAGGTTGGCCCAGAGCCCACATGGATGTAGCAGCAGTAGTAGATAGTAGTGACAGATGCAGCAACAGCTTTGGGAGCTTTCAAGCCAAAGATAGTAAGGGGACCTGGCAATTGGTCAGAAAGAGATTACATGGAACCCTTGTGCTAGCTCTAAATGTAGGACTGGAAGCTATTTGGCAATTCTGTTGCCTAGACCCACTTCTGGGTCACAGTTCAAAGGCAGAGAGGAACACTTTCAGTCAAGAAGAAGCAGGTGCAATGAGATGTAGTATTGCTTCTAGTCCCAAGGGAACAGGTGCCCTGAGGAGCAATATTGATTGCAATCCCAAGATCAGGGACACTTCCTGGGTAAGGAGCAGAGCACACACATACCAGGAGAGCAGTGACCACACCCAGATCACACCACCTTGAAAACACTGAAAACTTCCAAACTACCAGAAATAGCTCTGAAAACAACAATGTGAAAAATCTTGAAGCTTGGGACAGTACCCCTCACCCCCACCCCATGCCAGGAATACAGCTTAATTTTAACATAAATTCAAAGTCAAGAAATAGGCTGGAAAAATGAGCAAACAACAACAAAAAGAATCTGACCATAAAAAGCTACTATGGTGACAGGGAAGATAAAGACACAAACTCAGAAGAAGACAATAAAGTCAAAAGAGCTACAAGCAAAGCCTCAAAAAAAATGCTAATTGGATGCAAGCCCAACAAGAATTCATGGAAAAGCTAAAAAATAATTTTCAAAATTAAACAATGAGTGTTAGAGGAAAATTTAGGTAAAGAAATGAGAGCAAGATAAGAAAATTATGCAAAGACAATTAACAGCTTGTTAAAAGAGACACAAACAATCCTGAAGAGAACTCCTTAAAAAGCAGATTCGGTCAAATGGAAAAAGAAGTACAAAACTTCACTTATGGAAATAAATTCTTAAAAACAGAATTGATGAAATAGAAAAGAGGTATGAATGTAATGGGATACTATTGTGTGATAATGAATGATAAGCAGGGGAATTTCAGAAAAACCTGGAAAGATTTACATGAACTGATGAAAAGTGAAGTGAGCAGAACCAGGAGAACATTGTCCACCATAAGAGCAACACTTTGCAATGATCAACTATGAATGACTTAGCTTTTTTCAGCAATGTGATGATCCAAAATAATTCCAAAGGACCCGTCATGAAAAATGCTTCAAAATCAACTTCCAGAGAGAGAGAACTGATGAATTCTGAATGCAGATTAAAGCATACTTTCAAAAAACTTTATTTTTCCCCTTTGGGGGTATGCTTCCTTTTACAACATGACTAATATTGAAATATGTTTTGCATGACTTCACAATATTATTTATATCATGTTGCTTGTCTTCTCAAAAGGTAGAAGAGTGAATTTAGACCTCAACAGTTTTTTTAAAAATGTTAAAAATTGTTTATATGTGATAGGGAAATACTTAACCAAATAAATGAATGAATATATATATATACATATATATGTATATGTATGTATATATTTTTTTAAAAAAGAAAAGCCAAACAGATCTTGTCAGAAAAGATTTGAATCTCACCTCTGAGATTTCCTACCTGAGTGACTGTGAATGTCACTTAACCTCTCTGAGTCTTGGTTTCCTTAATTATGTGGGTTGGACTAGTTGACATCTAAGAGCCCTTCCAGACCTAAATCTGTTTATCATACTATATTATTCTGTATTTTTGTTGCATACATAATTAATTATCCTAATATTTCTGATATTGTATTATGTCCTGGGTATAAATCCAATATGGTAATCATGAAGCATTTTTGTATGTTGCTGTAATCTCCTTCGTAAAATTATATTTTAAAATCTTAAATCAAAGTCTATTAACAATATAGATATCTCATTGTCTTTCTTTGCTTTATTGGTCCCTGATATTTGGATATCAAGACTCAATATACATAAAAGGAATTTGGTAAAGTACCTTCTTCTTCCATTCTAGAGAAAAGTTTATGTGTCATAGTGCTTAATTTTTATGTAAATATTTGATAGAATTTACTTATAGATTTTTAATCATTCTTCTATTTTTTAAAATTTCTCAATTTTGTGGGCATATAGGTTATGGTTTCTGATAATTTTATTTATTAATTAAAAATCTATCTGTCTCAATTTTCATTTTGGAAATTTGATTTCCATCTTTCCTTTTAATCAAATTATTCAATATTTTAACTAATTAACCCTAAGCTCTCTCTCTCTCTCTCTCTCTCTTTCTCTCTCTCTCTCTCTGTCTCTCTCTCTCTCACATACACACACCTTTTTTCATTGATTAGTCCAATGATCTTTTCATTTTAAATTTTGTTTATTTCACTTTTGTTTTTCAAATTTAATCAGCACTAGGTGTCTGGGGTTTCTTTTCCTTGAAATTATCTGATTCTTGATTCCTTCTCTTTCCCTCATTGTGTCCAAGCTGAAATCTAGATTCTTTGATTCTATTTTTATAATCAAAGTCTTTCTGTCTCTGTCTCTCTCTCTCCTGATCCTTCTTCTTAACACTTCCCTTGCCTCTTTCAGATAAGAATGTGATTCAGAGTCTGCACTATACAACCTTGAACTCATCACCCCATCATTTTGAATGACTTGTCTGTGGCACTTCAATTAACATTTTGATAAATATTAATTTAATCCTTCTCTCTCTTCTCCTTCCTTCCTGAATTTTCCCCATAAATCTTCTCTCTATGTTTTCTCAGTGATAGTAATGCAAGACGAGACTTCTAAGAAACAATACACTTGGCTGCTTGCAACATTTTTCATTTTGAAACTCCAAAACTTGGGAACTATTTTTTTTTCTACATTGGGTTTATTAGGGTTTCTATCAGCATCCTTTGGATTCACATGTCTTTGGTTTCCTCTCTGTTCTCTATTTCTAGTATTTCTGGACTATTTGTTTAAGTTTAATATTGAGGATTTTTGTTTCAATCATGTTTTTATTTTTATTTTTCTGGGAGGCCAGTGCCAGTATTTTCCAGATTGTTTCTGTTTATCATAACTAAGCTGGGTAAATCAGGCAAAAAAAATCCAACATAGATTTTGTTTTTATTTTTAGGCCATCCACTAGGCATTGCCCCCCAAATGCTCAGAACAATTCACTGTGTTATATACTTTGGTTTTCTATGTGAAACAATTAACCACATTATAGATTACTATTCATTTCACTTTATGCTGGTTAGACATTCCCTTCATTTGGTAGTTAGTAGATGGGGTTGAGAGATAGAAGCAGGAATCATAAAAGAAGTTGGGTACCTGGCAGGGAAAGTGTGAGATTTTTCTATAATATCAATGAATCCTTTTCCTCTCTTACCATGGGAATTGCCACCTATCTCTTAGCAGCGTAATACTAAAATGCCCCTAATGGGTAGGACTCTCAAAGATGAAAGACAACATCCTTTCTATATTTTGAAGAGTAGATTTATAAATACACAAGCTGAGATGGTTTAAATAAACAAATGCAATAAAGATCTTCAGAATAAGAAGATCCAGACAACTACCTGGGCAAACAGAGGTGCTTCTTTCCCCAGTTCATATTTTGAGTCAGTATTGACAGAGAGGGATGAAGCGGGAGAAATCTTAAACTGTATTTTATTCTCTAGGTATTTAAGGTTTAGTAAGCTCCCAATAATATTTAGGGTTTTTTTGTTTGCTTGTTTTTGCTAAGTACTCAGTCTTTTAATTTTAAAAAGTATGTGTATTTCAGGGGAAACAATCTGTGCAATGTGTTTTTGATTATTTGCATCTAACTTGGGAAAATGTTTTTCTGCCTGAGCTCTTTATTTTTTCCACTCTCCATTTGCCTCTTGCTGAGCTGTAGGACATTTCATTTTCCCGGTTTTAAATTTCAGCTTTAATCTAATGGATGTCCTTTTCCACAGAGAATACCATATGTGTATTTTGGGAAAGTTCTTATCAATATTTTCAAACTATGAGCAAAATAAATTCTTCCACACATGATGTTTAGCTGTTTGTGAAACCAAAGGTATGGGGATTCATTTTTCATAGAACCACAGGATCCTGGTGTTGATAAGGGACTTCAGAGGTCATCTCATTCAATCTGAACCTATGATTCAGCTGCCTTCTCACCAGGGGTATGCTATTTATATTAAAAATATTTAACAACCTGCTCTGCAAAATGTAGTCATAACATACTTTTAAGTTTAATCAGCATTATTAACATTTTCTCTTACTTTCTTAAGTGTAGGCCAGGGGTTTGCAAACTATGGCCCATAGGCCTAGTATAAACCATTCTTAGCTCAAAAGCTATACAAAAGCAAACCAGATTTGGCCCATTGGCTGTCATTTACAGACACACATTGACAAAACAAGAAATAAAGCCCCAATTTGTAGCATTTGCCCTTTTCCAATGTACAAATGCTCATACTGAAAATGTAACAATTGGATATCCTGGCCTGATTTGATCTGATTTCAGCATACCCCTATTTCTTATGCTGCAACTTCCCTCATGGGAAGGGACCTATTTTGGATCATCCCACTGCCATGCTAGCTCCCTTCTGCTATTGGTGAGTTCTTTCTAGGGGGTCTCTATTTTGGAGATAGGTCCAGTTCAGCCATACTTCATTCCTTTCCCAACTGTTTCTGACACTCTGAAAATTTCTATCGTGCCCCTGAATAGGCGTTGTATTTTACCACATAATCGTTGCCACCACATAATCATTGCATTCTGTTTTTTCCAAGTCCGAAATTGGTTTATAACCTTGTATTGTGTAATTGTTGCATGGTATAATTCTGTTCATCACGTTGCTTAAAAGGTAAACAGAGCAGCAATGTATTCTTTGTGGATACACATTTATCTCTTGAGCTTTGTAAGCTGGGAGCCTAGAATTCACATCACATGCATTGTCAGTGTATTTCCAAAAGCCACCTTTCATGATTTGTTTAGAGTGCTGCAAATACTAACTGTATCGTCATTTAACCCAATGAAGAGCCATAGGTACAAGGGGAAGTGTGGGGGGGCAGGCGAAGCTACCAAGAGTAAGTTACATATGGCAATTGGCATTTCCCCAATTTTAACATATATTCACAAGTATTTGATGCATTCTAATCTTGTACCAAAGACAGTTTAGTAATAAATGATTTTTAATTAATATCGGCACTTTTTTAATTAAAAAAAAACCCTTCACATACTGGCTACAACTCACCTTTTTGCTAAAAAAAAAATCAAATTGGTGTAAACCTATGATCATTATGCAGTGAAATACAATACTTTCTTGTCCTCCTCTCTTCGCCCTATTCAAATCCCTTTTATATATTGTCTTCTCCCACTAGGATGTAAGCTCATTGAGGACTGTCTTGCATGAGCATCTCTAATGAGAGTGATCCACTTACCTCCCCAGGCAGCCCATTTCCCTTTGGATGGTTCTAATTATTGGGAACCTTTGTTTCATAGAACCTAACTCTGCCTCTTTAACTCTCACTCTGTGCTCCTAGTTCTTCTCTCTGGAGCCAGGCACAACGAGTCCAATGTTTCTTCAGCATGATACCCCATCAAATATCAATGACAATTCTTCTGGACTCACAAATTTTTTTCTTTTCCAGATTAAACATTCTCAGTTCCTTAAAATGGTAATTTTGAGGCACAGACTCCTGCCCTCTCAATGTCCTTGGCACATTCTTCCCAAGTGGATCTACCTTGTCAATGTCCTTTCTAAAATCTGGTGCTCAGAAAGGTGTTCAAGACTCCAGACGTGATCTGACCTGGGTAGAGTACCGTTAACACTATCACTTGTTTTGTTATAGGAACTATACTTGTCTTTTTTCTGCCTAGGAGAACATTAGGTTTTGTTGTTGAATTTCCATTTAGTGTCAGCTTTGATAAGTGGGTTTATTTGCTATTGACCAGATATAATCATTATTTAGATGGCATTTGGCAAGAAGAGAGTCAAATTTTGGCTATATAGCCTGGGAGCACTCTTCCATTAAGGGATAATGATTGGGAACACAGAATAAACCTAAAATGACTTCTCAACTAAACTTGAGGAATTTGCATTTGGAACAATAAGAAAAGAATCACATGATTATTTCAATAGGTTCAGAAGAATCCTTTGGAAAAAAACCAGCATCAATTTATGTCAAAAACTTTAGAAATTATATTCAAGGAAGGTTCCTTGTTTAATATGATCCAAAATGTATATGTAAAACACAGACCTATTGTTGTTTGCAAGAGAGAAACACTAGAAACTTTTCAAGTGTAGTGGCAAAAAAAGGTCCTGCCTTTCCCCACTAATACTAGATGGTCTAAGAAATGCTACCTATAATGATAAGAATATATAACCAAATCAGGTGCTAACATTTGCAAAGATGAAACAAAACAATACCAATTTATCGAATTTTAAAAAATGTAAAAACTATTCTTAGCTCTAGACCTAAGAACAGGATGTATTTGGCCCTCAGGCCATGGCTTGTAATGCCCTGGTCTAGGAATGAACCAAAAAATGACCAAACCAACCCCCCCCAACCAAAACCATAAACAAACAAAAACCTCACACCCTGATTTGTAGTTTGCTGATTTCTGAAGTTTAAATGTTTACAATGAAAATTTAACAACTGGCTCTTAAAGAAGATTGGAGCTGGTTCCAGTGAAGCTCTGGGTTAGCTCAGTGCTTTATACTATCATATTACAAAGAGCTCAGTAATGATGTATGATGAATATTAAAAGTATCATAATTTTAAAAAGTGAAGAACACAAGATCAGATATCTTTTATAACTACGGTTAGGGAGAGAATTCTTTATTTTAAAAAATTATTCATTTTGAACTTAAATACACAAAGACAAAAAAGAGAACATTTCCATGTATACAACACAACATTAAAAAGAAGATTCAAAGCCATGAATTTCCATTTCACAGTTTGCTTTTCTTAAAAAAACCTATGTAATAAATACTAGACATATTTTCAAAGCTACACTGCTTTTCTGCACTTCCTTCTAAGATTTCTTTTCTTCCCTGCCATGTACTTTTTATTTTTTTCTTCCTGCCTCCCCACCCCACCCTAGAGAAGGCTACCATTAGACACATACACATATACACAGACACACAGACGTACACATATACACACATATACATGCAAACGCCCATGCACACACATACACACATATACATACATATATGTATATATATATACATATACATATATATATATGAAAAACCATACTAAACATACTTCTATTTATCAGTTTTTTCCTCTGAATGTGGATAGTACTTTCCTTCACAGGGCTGCTATACTTGATTTGAGTATTTATTTAATACTCAAAATGATTTAGAAGTTCACAATTGTTCTTAGAACAATATGACTGTTACTGTGTACAACATTCTCTTAGTTCTGCTCATTTCACTCTTCATTATTTCATGCAAGTTTTTCCATGTTTTATAAAAACAAACAGCATATCATTTCTTATAACACAGTAATATTCCATCACAATCGTATGTCACAATTTGTTCAGCCATTCCCTAATTGCTGGGCATCTCCTCAATTTCCAGGTTTTTTTTTACCACCACAAAGAGAGCTGCTACAAATATTTTAGAATATACAAGTTCTTTTCCTTTTCCCCTAATCATCTTGGGAAACAGACTCACTAATGGTATTGCTGGGTACACACAATTTTATAACTCTTTGGGGATAATTCCAGATTGCTTTCCAAAATGGTTAGATCACTTCACAGTTCCACCAATGGTGAATTAGCATCTCAATTTTTCTACAACCCCTCCAACATTTGTTGCTTTTCCCCTCTATCATTTTAGCTATTCTGAGAGGTGTAAGATGATATCTCAAAGTTGTTAGAACATTTTTCATATGACTATATATAATTTTGATTTTGTCATTGAAAAACTGCCTGTTGGTTTTAGGGGGGGCAGAGCCAAGATGGCAGCTGAAAAGCAGGAACTAGCATAAGCTCCCTGCCAAGTCCCTCCAAAAACCTATAAGAAATGGCTCTGAACCAATTCTAGAACTGCAGAACCCACAAAAGAGCAGAGGGAAGCAGGGCTCCAGACCAGGACAGCCTGGATGGTCTCTGGGTGAGGTCTATCCCACATGGAGCTGGGAGCGGAGCAGAGCCCAGAGTGGGCAGCACGGACCAACCAGACCAGGAGCTGGGCTGAGCATGCCCTAGCACCCTGAATCAGCAAGCTGCAGCAGTTGCCAGACTTCTCAACCCACAAACACGAAAGACAACAGAGAAAGTTAGTGGGAAAAGCTATGGGAGTAGAAAAAGTTTGCAGTTTGGCTACCACCCTGGGGGGCAGCGGAGGTGGGGCAGAACTACAGCTGGAGTTGCTTCCGGCCCCAGGCCCACTTGGTGGGAGGAATTAAGTGGCAGATAAGAGCAGGAGTGCAGAGCATGCTGAAGATCTAAGCCCAGTCCGGGTTGGGGGTTCTTGGGGAAGGAGCAGTGCTGGTGTGGCAGAGATGGCGCATCCCCCCAAGCTTGGAACATAGAACTCTTTAGTCTACAAGCAGTCATACTCCGCTGAAAAACTCAAGGGTCAAGTTAGTTGGTTGGGAATATGGCCAGGCAGTGAAAACGCACCCAGATTTAGTCTCAGACTTTGGAATCTTACTTTGGTGACAAAGAAGACCAAAACATACAGCCAGAAGAAGTCAACAAAGTCAAAGAGCCTACAACAAAAGCCTCCAAGAAAAACATGAACTGGTCCCAGGCCATGGAAGAGCTCAAAAAGGATTTGGTAAAGCAAGTTAGAGAAGTAGAGGAAAAATTGGGAAGAGAAATGAGAAGGATGTGAGAAAACCATGAAAAACAAGTCGATGACTTGCTAAAGGAGACACCAAAAAAATACTGAAAAATACACTGAAGAAAACAACACCTTAAAAAATAGATTAACTCAAATGGCAAAAGAGCTCCAAAAAGTCAATGAGGAGAAGAATGCCTTGAAAGGCAGAATTAGCCAAATGGAAAAGGAGGTCCAAAAGACCGCTGAAGAAAATACCACCTTAAAAATTAGATTGGAGCAAGTGGAAGCTAGTGACTTGATGAGAAATCAAGATATTATAAAACAGAACCAAAAGAATGAAAAAATGGAAGACAATGTAAAATATCCCATTGGAAAAACCACTGACCTGCAAAATAGATCCAGGAGAGAGAATTTAAAAATTATTGGACTACCTGAAAGCCATGATCAAAAAAAGAGCTAAGATATCATCTTTCAGGAAATTATCAAGGAGAACTGCCCTGATATTCTAGAGCCACAGAGCAAAATAGAAATTGAAAGAATCCATCGATCGCCTCCTCAAATAGATCCCAAAAAGAAATCTCCTAGGAATATTGTCGCCAAACTCCGGAGCTCCCAGATCAAGGAGAAAATACTGCAAGCAGCCAGAAAGAAACAATTTGAGTATTGTGGAAATATAGTCAGAATAATCCAAGATCTAGCAGCTTATACATTAAGAGATTGAAAGGCTTGGAATACAATATTCTGGAGGTCAATGGAGCTAGGATTAAAACCAAGAATCACCTACCCAGCAAAACTGAGTATCATGCTCCAAGGCAAAATATGGATTTTCAATAAAATAGAGGACTTTCAAGCTTTCTCAGTGAAAAGACCAGAGCCGATTAGAAAATTTGACTTTCAAACACAAGAATCAACAGAAGCATGAAAAGGTAATCAGGTAATCAAGAAAAAGAAATTGCAAGGGACTTACAAAAGTTGAACTGTTTTGTTTACATTCCTACATGGAAAGATGATGTGTATAATTCATGAGACCTCAGTATTCGGGTAGCTGAAGGGAATATTCATATATATATATATATATGTATACATATATATGTTTATTTATATATATGTATATGTGAGTGTGTATGTATGTATATATGTATGTGTATGTGTGTGTGTGTATATATATACATATATATATGTATATATATATATATATATGTAATGAGAGAGAGAGGGCACAGGGTAAGTTGAAGATGAAGGGAAGATATCTAAAAGAAATAAAATAAAATTAAGGGATGAGAGAGGAATATATTGAGAGAGGGAGATAGGGAGAGATAGAATGGGGTAAATTATCTCACAAAGAAGTGGCAAGAAAAAAGCAGTTCTGTAGGAAGGGAAGAGAAGTCAGGTGAGGGAGAATGAGTGAATCTTGCTCTCATCAGATTTGACCTGAGGAGGGAATACCATACATACTCAATTGGGTAACTTACCCCACAGGAAAAAAGGAGGAAGAAGAAGATAAAAAAGGGGGGATGATAGAAGGGAGGGAAGATGGGGGTGGAGGTAATCAAAAACAAACACTTTCGAAAGGGGACAGGGTCAAGGGAGAAAATTCAATAAAGGGGGATAGGTTAGGAAGGAGCAAAATATAGTGAGTCTTTCACAACATGAGTATTGTGGAAAGGTTATACATAATGATACACATGTGGCCTATGTTGAATTGCTTGACTTCTTAGGGAGGGTGGGTGAGAAGGGAAGAGGGGGGAGAATTTGGAACTCAAAGTTTAAAAAACAGATGTTCAATAACAAAAAAAAGTTTTTGCATGCAACTAGAAAATAAGATACACAGGCAATGGGGCATAGAAATTTATCTTGCCCTACAAGAAAGAAAGGGAAAAGGGGGTGGGAAGGGAGTGGGGTGACAGAAGAGAGGGCTGACTGGTAACAGGGTAACCAGAATATACACTGTCTTGGAGTGGGGGGAGGGTAGAAATGGGGAGAAAATTTGTAATTCCCAACTCTTGTGAAAATCAATGCTGAAAAGTAAATATATTAAATAAAAAAAGTAACATCGAAAAACTGCCTGTTCATATCCTTTGACCATTTATCAATTGAGGAATGATTAGTATTTTTGTAAATTTGACAAAGTTCTTTATATATTTGAGATGTGAGACTTTAATCTGAGAAACTCTCCATAAAAACCTTCTTCTAATTTTCTGTTTTCCTTCTGATCTTGGTTACATTGATTTTATTTGTGCAGAATTTTCTAAATTTAATGTAATGAAAATTATCCTTTTTATACCTCACAATACTATCTCTTCTTTATTCACAAATTGTTCTCCTGTCCATAAGTCTGATAGGTAATGTGTTCCATGTTCTTCTAATTTTATTATATCTCCCTTTAAATCAAGGTCATATATCCATCCATTTTGACCTAATCTTGGTAAATGGTAAAAGATTGGTCTATGCACAATTTCTGCCAGACTGCTTTCCAGCTTTCTCAACATCTTTTTTTTTTTTAGATAACCAAATAATTCTTATCCCCAAAGCTTAAACCTTTATATTTGTCAAACACAACATTACTATACTCATTTGCTACTGTGTATTATATGTCTACTCTATTCCACTGATCTACCTTTCTATTTCTTAGGTAGTATCAGATAATTTTCATAATTACTGCCATATAGTATAGTTTAAGATCTGGTTTTGCTAAACTTCCTTCCTTTACATCTTTTCCCATTATTTCCTTTGACATTCTTGATCTTTTGTTCTTCCATATCAATTTTATTATTTTTTCTAACCCAGTAATTTTTTTTGATAATCAAATTGGGATGGCATTGAATAAATAGATTAGGTAAAATTGTCATTTTTATTATATTGACCATCTCTATCCATAAACAATTAATATTTCTCCAATTATTTAAATCTGCCTTTATTTGCATAAAAAGTGTTTTACAATTATGTTCATGTAGTTCCTGCATTTGTTTTAGTAGGTATATTCACAGGTATTTTATGCTATCTACAATTATTTTAAATGGTGTATCTCTTATTTTCTCTACTTGTGGATTTTGTTGGTGATAAAATTTATGTGGGTTTATTTTATATTCATTCTTTCTGCTAATATTTTAGTTGAATCTTTAGGGTATCATATATATCATCATATTGTCTGCAAAAGAGATATTTTTATTGCCTTCTTGCCCATTCTGATTCCTTCAATTTCTTTTTCTTCTCTTATTGTTATTGCTAGCATTTCTAACGCAATATTGAATAATGGTGACAATGGACATCCTTGTTTCACTCATGATCTTATTGGGAAGACTTCTAGCTTATCCCCACTGCAAATAGTGCTTGCTGATAGTTTTAGGTAGATACTTCTTAGCATTTTAAGGAATAATCCCTTTATGTCTATGTTTTCAAGTGCTTTTTTAAAAATGAGTTTTGTATTTTATCAATAGTTTTTTCTGATCTGTTGATATAATCATGTGATTTTGGTTACTTTTGTTGTTGATATAATCAATGATGTTAATGGGTTTTCTTATGTTAGAACACCCCTGCATTCCTGGAATAAATCCCATTTGGTCACAATGTATAATCTTTGAATTATAGTGTTGTAGTCTCCTAACTAGTATTTTATTTTGGATTTTTGCATCCATATTCATTAAAAAAATTGGTGTATAATTTTCTTTACCTGTTTTTGCTCTTCCTGGTTTAAGTATCAATGCCATATTTGTTTCATAAAAAGAGTGTGGTAGGACTCCTTCTTTGCCTATTCCAAATAATTTATTTAATATTCAAATCAGTTGATCTTCAAATATTTGGTAGACTTCACTTATCAATTCATTTGGTCCTGATGCTTGTTTCTTAGGAAGCTCATTTATGACTGGTTCAATTTCTTTTTCTAAAATGTGTTTAGACATTCTATTTCCTATTCTGTTAATGTAGGCAGTTTTTAGTTTTGTAAATATTCTTCCATTTCACTTAAATTGCTAATTTTTTGCATATAATTGGGGAAAATATCTTTCTATAATTCTTATGATTTCATCTTCATTAGTGGTATATTCACCCTTTTCATTTTTAATAGTAGAGATTTGGTTTTCTTTTCTTTCTCTTTAAAAATTATTTTAACCAATAGTTCATCTATTTTATTGTTTCTTTTTCACAAAAACAATCCTTAATTTTATTTATTAATTCAATGGTTTCCTTACATTCAGGTTTTTGAGAATTTTTGATTTGTTCTTTTTCTAGTTTTTTAAATTGCATACTCAATTCATTGGGCTTCTCTTTCTTCATTTTGTTGATATAAGCATTTAGAGATATAAATTTTCCTCTTATTACTTCTTTTGCTACACCCCATAGGTTTTGATATGCTGTATCATTATTTTCATTCTCTTTAATGAAATTATTATCTCTATGATAAGTCCTTTAACCACTTCATTCTTTAAGATTAGGTTGTTTAGTCTCCAATTAGTTTTTAAACTGTTTCCATGGTCCCTTATTGAATATAATTTTTATTGCATTATGATCTGGAAAGGATGCATTCAATATTTCTGCTTTTCTGCATTTAACCATAAAGTTTTTATGCTGTAATGTATGGTCAATTTTTATAAAGGTATTATGTACTACTGAGAAAAAAGTATATTTCTTTCTATTCCCATTTAGTTGTCTCCAGATATTTATCATATCTAGCTTATCTAAGATTCCATTCACTTCCTCAACTTCTTTCTTATTTTTTTTTGTTAAATTTGTCTAATTCTGAGAGGAAGAGTCAAGTGCCCCACTATTAGAGTATTACTATCTATTTCTACCTGTAATTCATTTAACTTTTGCCTTAGAAATTTAGATGCTCTATCATTTGGTACATATGATATTGATATTGCTTCATTTTTTATGGTTCCTTTTATCATAATGTCATTTCCCTGCTTATCTCTTTCAATTAAATCTATTTTAACTTTAACTTTGTCTGAGATTATGATTGTCATCCCTGATTTTCTTAACCTCAGCTGAAGCATAATCAACTCTAATCTAGCCCTTTATTTTAACTCTATGTGTATCTTTCATTTTACTTTTTAAAATTATTTTAAATTTTTAAAAAATCAATTAATTTATTTTTAGTTTTCAACATCCACTTCCGTAAGTTTTAAATTTTCTCCACCTCCCTCCCCTGTTCCCTCCATAAGGCAGCATGCAATCTGATATTGACTCTACATATACATTTCTATTACAAACATTTTCACATTAGTCATGTTGTATAGAAGAATTAGAATGAATGGGAGAAACCATGAGAAAGAAGAAACAAACAAACAAAAAAGAGAGCAAATACTATGCTTCAATCTGCATCCAACTCTGTAGTTCTTTCTCTGGATGTGGATGTCATTTTCTTTCATGAGTCTTTTTGAATTGTTTTAGGTCATTGCATTGTTGATAAGAGCTAAGTCTATCGAATCAGATATCACACCCTGTGGCTGTTACTGTGTACAGTGTTCTCCTGGTTCTGCTTATTTCACTAAGCATCGGTTCATATAAGTCTTTCCAGGTTTTTCTGAAGTCTGCCTGTTCATCATTTCTTATAGCATAATAGTATTCCATTACATTCATATACCACAGCTTGTTCAGCAATTCCCCAATTGATGGGCATCCCGTCAATTTCCAGTTCTTGGCCACCACAAAAGGAGCTGCTATAAATATTTTTGTACATGGGTGTCCTTTTCCAATTTTTATGATCTCTTTGGGATATAGCCCTAGAAGTGATATTTCTGGGTCAAAGGGTATGTACATTTTATATCCCTTTGGACATAGTTCCAAATTGCCCTCCAGAATAATTGGATCAGTTTATAACTCCACCAACAATGAATTAGTGTTCCAAATTTCCCACATATTCTCCAATATTTATGATTTTCCTGTTTTGTCATGTTAGCCAATCTAATAGATGTGATATGGTAGCTCAGAGTTGTTTTGATTTGCATATCTCTAATCAATAGTGATTTAGAGCATTTTTTCATATGACTATAAATAGCTTTAATTTCTTCCTCTGAAAACTGCCTATTCCTATCCTTTGACCATTTATCAATTGGGGAATGACTTTTATCTTATAAATTTGACTCAGTTCTCTATATATTTTAGAAATGAGGCCTTTATCAGAGACATTGGTTATAAAAATTCTTTCCCAGTTTTCAGTTTCCCTTCTCATTAATCTTGGTTGCATTTGGCTTTGTTTGTGCAAAAACTTTGTATCTTTCATTTTAAAATGTGTTTCTTGTAAACAACATATTGTTGGATTCTAACTTTTAATCCATTTCCATTTTGTTTATTTATTTAGTTTATCCCATTCACATTGAAAGTTCTAATTACTAATTCTAATTACTAATTTCCCTCTATCCTATTTTTCCTCTCCATTATTCTTTGTATCCTCTCTTTTTACCCTATCTCTCCTCACATGACTGATTTACTTCTAACCATTGCCTCTTTAATCCAAAACCTTTTTAAGAATTCCTTTCCTTATCCTCTCCCCTTACTCTACCATTCCTTAATCTATCCATCCCTCTTAGAATCCTTCCCTTAGAATCTCTCCACTCCTACTTCTTGATCTACATACCCTTCTAAAAGTCCTTTCCTTGTTCTGTCCCCTCATCTTCCTATTTCTTTATAAATTTGGAAGACTTTTATACCCTTATAGAGTATATGTTATTCCACTTTTAATCCAGTTTCAATGAGAATAAGGTTCCATACTACCACTCCTCCACCTCATTGCTTCCATTGTAATAGTTCTTCCATTGACACCTTGCTTGTATGAGACAATTCCTCCATTTTACCTCTCCGTACCCAATTTTATTTTTCAGAATCATTTCAACACATTCAACTCAGCCTCAAGCCTTCTACCTATATATACTTTTTCATACTACCCAAGTAATAATAACATTTTTAGAAGTACAGATAACATATCCCCATATAAGAAGTAAACATTTTGACTTTATTGAACCCTTATAATTGGTCTTTAATATTTATGTTACTAGATCTTGTATGTTGAGTTTTCCATTGAGTTCTGGTCTTTTTGTCACAAATACCTGGAAGTCTTTCAATTTATTAAGTGCACTTTTTTCCCTCCATTCAGAATTATACTTAACTTTGCTGGGTAAGTTATTCTTTGCTCTTCAAAATATAATGTTCCAAGTCCTTTGGTCTTTTAATGCAGAAGCTGCTAGATCTTGTGTTATCCTAACTGTAGCTCCACAGTATTTAAATTGCTTTTTTGTAATACTGTTTGTAATTTTAATTTGTTTTAATTTAATTGTCTATGATATTATTTGTAATGTTTTCTCCTTAACTTGGGAGCTTTGAAACTTGGCTATGACATTCCTGTGATTTTTCATCTTGTGATCTCTTTCAGGTTGTGATTGATGGATTCTTTTTCTATTGCTATTTTATCCTCTTATTCTAGAATTTCAGGTCAAATTTCCTTAATGATTTATAATATTTTATCTAGACTTTCTTTTTTAGTTCAATGATTCTTATATTGCCTCTCCTCAATCTGCTGTCTAGATCAGTCGTTTTTCTAAGGGAATCTTTTGCATTCTCTTTTATTTTTTTCATTCTTTTGATTTTATTATTTCTTGGTATTATAACATCATTGGCTTTCCCTTGCCCAATTTTAGTTCTTAAGAAGTTATTTTCTTCCCTAAGTTTTTGGATCTCTTTTTCCAATTGCTTGACTTTCTTTTCATAATTTTCATGATTTTCTTGGATTGCACTTTTTTTCTCCTAATTTTTCCTCAACCTCTCCTTTCTAAGCTCTTCTAAGAACTCTTTTTGGACTTTGACCATTTGACATTTATTCTTGAAGTAGGAGTGGCTTTTTTTTTAACTTGACATCTTCTTCTGAGTATGAACCCAGATCTTCTATATCTCCATAGTAGCTATCTATGGTTAGGTTCTTTCTCCTTTGTTTACTCATTATTATTATTTTAGTGACTTATTATTACAGTCAAGGTCTAGTCCTGAGGTATGTGTGTAGGGGGTGATGCCTCAGGCTTGAAGTACTTCCTAATGTTTTTTTCTTTTGCAGGGGGTAAGGCAGGGCAATTAGGGTTAAGTGACTTGCCTAAGGTCACACAGCTAGCAAGTGTGTCAAGTGTCTGAGGCTGGATTTGAATTCAGGTCCTCCTGACTCCAGGGCCAGTGCTCTACTCGCTGCACCATCTAGCTGCCCCCTACTGTTATTTTCTAAGCACTGTCTGGGGGCCCAAAACCATCAGGCATTCCTCTCCACCCCTGAGCATAGCTAAGGCTTCCCAGACTCACCATTACTGCAAATGTTCTTGTTCTCTGCAGTCCCTCCTGCAGTTGCAAACTTCAGCTCTCCCCTCTGTCCTGGAACCATGGACTCCAGGGACTGTACTCTCTTGCAAGTGCCTACAGCCAGGAGGGTCCCTGCCCCTATTTTACCTCACTTACTGGGCATGAGCTCTCCCCTCCTCACCCACAGAAACAGCCCAGGATCACATCTGGTCAGCACAACTGGGCCTGGCACCCTGCTACAGTGGAGGGTCCTTCACTCTTCCCCTACTTCACTGGCTGACTCCCAGCTGTCGGTGAAATGAGAGTTCCTGAAGTTGAGGCTACCCAGCTACCCCAGGGCTTGTTGTTTGTTGATTCAGTTAAGTCTGCCTAGAGGTGTTTTTACTTCACTCCAGCCAAGCCTCACCTCTGGCGGTCAGGTCTTTCCTAAGGTCCTCTCAAGTTGTCTTAAGAGGACAACTGCTTTACCTCAACTTTTAATTATTTCTACTGCTTGAAATTCACTTTGAGGCGATGTTTTGTCTGGTTTGTGGGAGAAATTGGAGAACCCTGTATTTCCTATCTTATTCTGTCATCTTCCCAGACTCCTCTGGGAGAGAATTCTTAAGCAAAGGATACAGATTTTGGGGGTGGGATGGGGAACAATTGGGAGGTTAGATCTGTGATTTCATCAGTGTAGGGAACTTCCAGTAAGGAAATACCTTCTACTAATGCAAAGCAATTTATATTCTTGGACTTGGACACTGAGAGGTTAACTAACTTGCCTGGAATCTCAAAGTCAGTATACATCAAAGGTGAGATTTAAACCTAGATAATCCTTATTCCCAGGCCAGCCTTCGATCCACTATATCATGTTATCTTTCATAGGACATCATGAAAATTAATATAGACAATTTTGGCTACATAAAGATAAACATACTCTACACAAATAAAGCCAATAAAGAGGTAATTACAATAGGAAAAATATTTACATTAAATATCATCATTAAAAATTTGACATACAAAATAGATAGAGAACTGACATATACAATTCTAAGTGCCATTATTGAATAGAAATGTAGTTCAGGGATATGAAAAAATGTTTTCCAAAAAATTACAAACTATAGGTGATCACACAAAACAGTCTAAATCACAATTGGTAATAGAATTTTAAATTAAAACAATCAGAATTTTAACTGTATTCCATGAAAAGTGGTAAAGATGAAAAAAAATATGGGAAGTTAATGATGAAGGAGCTTTGGGAACATAAGCAAAATAATACACTATTGTTGAAGTTGGGATTTTCACTACATTGAAAAGTCACTATATTGTTCATGTCCTTTGACCCAGCAGTCCTATACTGGTCATGTACCCAAAGGAAATCAAAGACAGAAAAAAAATGACTCATAACAGCAAAATATTTTAAGCTGCACTCTTTGAGTTAGCATTAAACTGGAAATAAAGTAGGCACCTATTTATTAGAGAAAAAAAATTTTAGAGACAAAATTTTTAGGCTTAATAGAATATATTGTACAATAATAAATTATGAATATGAAGAATTCAGGGATGTAGAAAGCTATGATTTATGAACTGATGCAGAGCAAAATAAGCAGAACCAAGAGAACAATATGCACAATGACAACAATATATACCATGTAAATGAAAAGACCACCAAAAAGAAATTGAGCATTGAGTAATGGAAAATCCAGTGAGTTCCTGGAGAAGAGGTAACCAAAAATAACTCCTTACTCATGACACACAGGGAGAAGACTACTAGGATAGAATATTGCATACATTTCGGACAAGGTTTCTGTATCGGATATTTTGCTTAATTGAATTTCTGTGTCACAAAAAAAGGTTTAATCTCAAAGACTGGTGGGAAAGAACTCTGATATAAAGAAATAATACTGTTTAAAAAAAAGAATTAATTATGTAGTCCTTTACTTCTTCCAAATATATTAAAGCTTCAGGATTAAACCTGCACCATTAGCTCATACTTTGGGGATAGAGGAGCCATAAGTCTGAGGCTATGTGCCAAGCACTGCTTTAGAAGCCAACTCTGGATAATGAATCTCAGGCAAGTTGACTAAGAAAAGCACAGGCTAGTGTTGTCTCCATGATACTCCCCATAGATCCTTCCTTTACAGCTACAGTTCTTTTAAAGGGGTGCCTGTTTGCTGGCTGTTGCCTTTTGCCTCCTTAGATTTATTAGCTTTTGACTAAAGCAGGTGATTGCCAGCCAGATTCCCTGAGAGTTGGGCTGCCAATTGGGTCACATTAATCACTTGCTCACCAAGCAAAAATCAGGGTAAGAGGGTGGAACAGCCAGGAAAGCTTTGGAAAGATTGCTCTATGTCAATTGTCCCACTTCGTTGGCCTAAGAGACAAAGAATCCCTGGGGAACAATGCAACAAACTCATTGTCATCACTTGAAAATACATGTAGACAAACACACAATCCCTAACTGAAGGGTATTGTGGAAAGTATTGATCTGCCAATTAAAATAAAAAAGTTGGAGCACGATAGCCTTGAGCCTGTTCTTTCTCTAAGCAAGGGAGAACCATTTTTAAAGTAACGTTTTACTTAGAATGTGTGAATTTTTAGTGCTCATAAAACTGCAATGAAAAGACTGCTTGGAGCCAAGTGTTCTGCAAGCTTCCCCATCAAGTTCTGCCTGGCTTTTCAGTCAAATCTCCCAGGGAAGTAAATGGAGGAATTGGAAACCTATGGTTGATCTCCTGAGTTATTTTTTCTTGGGCCCCAAATCTACCTTTTCATGCTCAAGCAAAGAGCTAAATCTGTCCACTGTGTCTTCTGTGATGATAGATGCTGAATAAACCAGAACATCAATCTCTAAGTAAGTTTAGTATCTTCAAGTACGTAGAACCCCAGCTCAGCAGAGCTTCCCCAGATTGCTCAATGACCCACGTAGCAATGACCTTTGATGCAATGCTGGAATATAACAGTACCTGACATTTATAGATTTCTATAAAGTTTGCAAAGGACTTTAATACATTAACTCATTCAAGTCACAGCCATAATGGCTATAGGTTACTATAGGAATCATTATTCCCAATCCACAAATGTAGAAACTGAGACGCAGAGCAATTAAGTGATTTGATCACATGGCAGATAAATGCTGGAGGTTGGATGTGAACTCAGATCCTACTAACTCTAAGTCCATCACTTTCTCCTTATTAACCATGCTGTCTCTCTGCATTATAAAAATAAAAGAAATTTATTTGAGTATTTAGTGGCATCTCATCTGAATATTATAGTAGATCAGAATACACAAAGAAATCTCTCTAGTCCACTGTTTGTTCTCTCCCAAAATTGGGTGGAAACTCCACTGGTATATTTAATTAGCTACATACCAGAGGGATGCCCAGTAGCTCTACATATAACATATATCCTTATTAAGCTTCACTAGGCTGTAAGATGCCCTAACTCCATTCTCCCAACACTGGTGAATATCAGAAACTTTTGGATTACTCTGAGGTTTCTTGGAAGACTGTGTTAAATAGGATAATCCCCTTTACCAGAGCAGGCTGCCTTAGAAGCGTCAAGGTAGAGTAAATAGAGAGCTAGAACAGACAGGAGTCAGAAGGCCTGGGTTTATATCTGGGCTCTGCCACTTACTGGCTATGTGAACTTGGCAGGAGTTAACTTTTTAGGCCTGACTCCCCTTATCTCTCAACTGGAGGTCACTAATAATTATTTGACTAGGTTCTTAGGAATATCAAAGTGATTTTTGTACCTTGAAAATTAAAAGTGCTACAGAAATGTATGGTATCCGTATGGTCCAGATAACCCTAGAACTAGAAACTTCAAAAGGCCAACGGTGACTTTTGTCATGGGTGCAGCTGAGGCCAGATATTGATACAATCCTTCACATCAGGGATGGTCTTAGAATGATCCCAGATCTAATATATCTAGTCCTAGTCTTTCATATGAGTTTCAGTCTGACATTACCAACTGCCTTTTGGACTTTTCCAACTGGGTTTCTCATAGACATCTCAAACTTAACATATCCAAAACAGAACTAATCATCTTTTCCCCAGAACCTACCCTCTTCTAAATTTCTGCGATATTATTGAGGGGATAAGCATCCTCCCACCCTTACAGGTGCACAACCTGCTTCATCCTTGACCCTTCACTCTAATTCACCCCACATATCCAAGGAGTTGCCAACTCTTGTTGTTTCTATTTCAACATCTCCTGCATATTTTCCTTTCTCTCCATTCACATAATCACCACCCCAGTTCAGGTCATCAACTCCTCTTACCGAATATTGCAATAGCTTCCTAATTGGTCTCCCTGCCTAGAGTATCTCCCCACTCCAATCTATTCCACATAGAGTTATCAGAGTAATTTTCCCAAAGGGCTGGTCTGACCCATATCACCTCCTTATTCAGTAAATTCCAGCAACTCTGTATTATCCCTAGGAACAAATACAGACTCCTTTGTTTGGCATTTAAAGCTCTCCACAACCACCCTCCTCCCTATCTTTCTAGGCTTCTTATACTTAACTTTCCATCACACATTTTATGGTCCAGCCAACTTTCTATTGGCCAACTTTCTAACATAACATTCCACTTCCCATTTCTGTTTTTACATTGACTGTTCACCACGGCTGATATAGTTTCTCGTGTCACCTCATCCATTTGGGATCCCTAACTTCCTTCAAGACAGTTCAAGTACCACCTTCTCTGGTTAGGTTTTATATATACACATGCATATGTATTTATGTAAATATATGTAAACATATGTGTGTATGTATACATATAGTCTCTGGCTTCATAATATTTCTTTATCATCTATGTTTACTAATTTTTCAATCCTCACATCCTTAATTCATACTTTGTATAGAGAATGGGTTCCAGGCACATGTGACATAACAATAATAATGAAAATCATAATAGATTTTATATGTCACTTTCAGGTTTACAAATGTTATCCTATTTCTTCCTCACAACAACTCTGGGAGATAGGTTTTATTATCCTTATTTGTGGAAGAAATTATGAAGCCTTTTGGTAGCAATCTGTGTTATGGGAGATTTGGTTAATGAGCACTGTTCTTCAGGGACCTCAGAGGTGGCTCCAGCCAGAGCCCCAGAGTTCTACCACAGGTGGAACAAGTGCAGTCTAGTGTGCGCAGGGGCAGGGGTGATCTGATCCAGGGGGATTTCTGATTGCTTCCCTCCCCTGCCTGATCCTAGCCCTGTAGGCTTCTGACCCCGAGTTGGGGTCAGAGCAACACAGCTGCAGGATCCAGCATCCTTGCATCTCTCTCCCTGTGTCACACAGCTGTGTGCTTCAGGCTGCCCTCCCACCACTGGAAAGCTTCTGTGCACTGTTTTTCTAGCCTAACTTCTTCCCTTATTCCCAAGGACTTCTGGCTGTCTCCTTGTGAGGACTGGGGATGATGAAACGCTCTACATTTTCCTTGGATTTCTGGATCATTTTCCTTTCTGGTTCCCTCTCTTTCTCTATCTTTCTGTCCCTGTCTCTGTGTCTGTTTCACTCTCTATATCTCTCTGTGTGTGTCTCTCTCTGTCTCTCTCCCCCTCTCCCCTCCAATCTCCTCTCTCTCTCTCTCTCCCCTCCCCCTCCTTCTCTCCCTTCCCCTCCCCTTTCCCCTCCTTCTCTCTCTCTCTCTCTCTCTCTCTCTCTCTCTCTCTCTCTCTCTCTCTCTCTCTCTCTTTCTCTCTCTCTCTCTCCTCTCTCTCTCTCTCTCTCTCTCTCTCTCTCTCTCTCTCTCTCTCTCTCTCTCCTCCCCCTCCCCTTACCTTGCCTGAGTAGTTGTCACAAAGCTGGGGTATGCTGCTTCCACTCATCTCTGCCATTCTATCCCTCTCTCCTTCCTTATCTATAAACTTGTCTCCCTCTTTAGAATCCTTGCTCATTGAGAGCAGGACCTGTAACTTTTGTCTTTGAATCTCCAGTGTTCTGTATAATTCTTAGTGCATAGTAGGTTTTTAATAAATGCCCGTTAATTGACTGTGGCGGGGAAAGGAGGCAGAGCAACAGAGACAGAGACAGACAGAAACAGAAAGACAGAGAGAGAGACAGAGAGAGAAACAGACAGGCAGAGAATTTGGACCAATACTGTATCTTCCTTTTGTAGCACTAATAACTGTTTCATTAAGGTTGTGTGATATTCAGAAACCCAGACTAAAATGAAGAGTGGTTCCTTGAAGGAAATTAGGAATCCCAAGAAGATGAGGTGAAGAGTATTTTAACTATAGGGAAAAGTTAGTACAAGGCCCTGTGCAAAGGTACTCATTACTGTTGTCTATCTTGTTGCAACTGATGACATTGGGGAAAAATAGCAAGGGGTTTGGTACACCATGGAAGATGCCAGATTGACTTGCCCTCATTTCCTCTGCCATGTTTCAACCTACCTGAAAAAACTTAAGTTTCACCTTGATGGACTAGGTTTTCTCAGCTTCCATTACCATACTTTCTAACTTCATTTTTATATTTCAATGTTTCTCTGTCCTAAGATGATTACACTAACCCAGACATTCAAAGAAAGGATCCTAGAATCAAAGATCCTAGAATGATTGACTTCAAGTTGGAAGGATTCTCAGAATTCACTTATTGCACCTATGTGGAGTAATGCTACCTTTATGCACAACCACTGGTGTTCTCTGCATGGAGATTCATTTGTATGGTCTGATTTTCATAACTTTTCCATAACTCCATTTTCCCAATTGAAGTGAAGCCTGCTTTAAAGGGATACCCTTCCACCCCTCTCCCTTTTTGGTATGAATTTCTTTAAGAAGTTTTATTTCTTACAGTTTAATAGGTACTGTGATAGTACAGTGATAGGACCAATATCTACCAGGATTCCCTGTTCTTCTTGTCCATCTCTCCAACCATAGAGTTAGGAAAAAATCAACAAAGGCTGGGCTTGATTGGCCTGTGGATGAGGCAAGACTCAAACTCTGTTTTCTGTGGTCCTTGGTTATGTTAGATGGCTTTCTGGTCATCTGGGGTCATAAAAGGTCCCACCCATGTGGAGACTCAGTGGATGTCAGGAGACTCCCATGAGCCACCACACTTTGCTTTGCTGACCAGATGCATGTCCATATAGAGATGAGGGGGGCAGTGTACAGAGAAGTCAGGTACCATTGCATGTCCTTGCTACATTAGGGTAAAGTAAATCTCCTTTTGCTGCCTGTCCAATGACCTATGAGTTTCTCATTTCATCCCGACATTGAGATTGAACTAATAAGTCAATGTGTCAGCCACTCCTCTAGCCATCAAAAGTAGAAATTCAACTATTATGTTGAATGTGGAGTCATATGGCTTTGTTCCTTCCATAATACTGGCTTGTAAAGCATGAAATTATGAGAAGTGGCCAAGGTCCATTTTCTCTGGGAGAACCTGGATTTTTTTTTTGTTTCCAATCAATTCCTTCATTTAAAGTTTTGAGTTCCAAATTCTATCCCTCTCCCTTTCCTGAGATTGTAAGCAATCAGATATGGGTTATACATTGCAATAATGTAAACATTTCCATATTAGTAATTTATATAAGATGACTTGAATGAAAGAAAAAAAAGAAAGAAAGAAAAGTGAAAAACAGAGTGCTTCAATCTGTATTCAAACAATATCAGTTCTTTCTCTGGAGGCAGATAGTATGGTTCATCATTAGTCCTTTAGGATTGTCTTGGATCATTGTATTGCTGAGAATAGCTAAATCATTTACAATTCTTCTTTGGACAATATCGCTGTTACTGTGTACACCATTCTCCTGGTTCTGCTCACTTTATGTAAGTCTTTCCAGTTTTTTCTGATATTCTGCTCATCATTTCCTGTAGCACAACAATATTTCATTGCAATCATATACCATAGTTTGTTTAGACATTTCCCAACTGGTAGGCATCCCTTTGATTTCCAATTCTTAGCCACCACAAAAGAGCTGCTATAAATATTTTGGGATATAGGCTTAGCAGTGGTATTGCTTGATCAAAGGGTATACAGTTTTATAGCCCTTTGGGCATAGTTCTAAATTCCTCTCCAGGATGATTGGATCAGTTCACAACTCCACCAACAGTGCATTAGTGTCCCAGTTTTCCCACATCCAACATTTTCCTTTCTTGTCATATTAGCCACTCTGATAGGTGTGAGGTGGTACCTCAGAGTTGGAAAACCCGGATTTTTAATTACTTGGTTTATAAAAATTTATAAATCTTTATAAAAAATTTTTAATTACTTGGTTTTATAAAGAGGTTTTATAAAGAGGATAAGTTTTGATCTGTAATGCTGGGAGAGACAATCACATGCATGAGACTGCAGATTCACTCACGTATTCACATATTTTTATTGAGGAATCTGACAGATATTTCTTTAGACAGGCTTCAGGAAGCAGTTAATTTATGTATGGAATAGCTTCTATAGTTTGTAGTAAAGGATAAAGCAGATCTATTTAGCAGATTTATTTCTGGGTGATGAAACTGAGTAATATCATAAGACTCTTTAGAACTAATGTCTCTTCCAGAATAATTTTCTTGGTGTGGTGCTGTTAGTTTTTCTATCTCTTTTCCTTAAGAGGCCTACTCTTCTTTTCCCTAGGGTAGATTTTCCTTTGCCCATCATTGCATTTTAGCTTTGGGAAGAGATACTGTTTTGGCTCTGTTTTCTTTATTGAATGCGGATCCACAAGAACATTAGCTAATGAGAGTAGATTGCTCAGGCAATCAACATTGCTAGGCTTTGCTAGTGATCTGCATATTTCTTGCCCATTCTCTTCTAAGAAAAAAAATACTTTTATTGTTATCTTTCATCTTTATATTAACTACATTTCTAGATGTATTTCTCCTTATCCACACCCTAATGAGCCATACTTTATAGCAAAGAATAAAAAAGAGAGAGAAAAAAAATCATTTCGGCAAAATTAACCAGCTCATCAACTGAGCCTGACAGAAAATATTAAGTTCTATACCCATAGTCTCCACCTATGCAAAGATGGAAGGGAAGCAAATTTTCTCATCTCCTCTTTGGGGCAAAACTTGGTCATTATCATTACACAGTCTGAGGTTCTATAGTTATTGTTTTGTCCATTTATATCTGTAGCCCCTGTTTCAAAAGCCTCTCTTATATATGTGATAGAAACTGGCACTGTCTCTTTAAGAGGAAAAAGCAAAAGGAGCCACAGTTTTACCTTTCATTCTATGAGGTCTTTGTATGGAGTCAGAGAGAGAAGGAGAGAAGAAGGAGAAGAAGGAGAAGGAGAAGGAGAAGGAGAAGGAGAAGGAGAAGGAGAAGGAGAAGGAGAAGAAGAAAGAGAAGGAGAAGAAGAAGAAGAAGAAGCAGAAGAAGAAGAAAGAAGAAGAAGAAAAGAAGAAGAGAAAGAAAGGAAGAAGAAGAAAAGAAGAAGAAGAAGTACGGAGGAGGAGGAGGAGGGAGGAAGTATGAGTGAAGCGAAGAGAAGGAGGAGGAAAAGGAGGAGGAGAAAAAGGAGAGAGAGAAGAAGGAGGAGTAAGAAGAAGAGGAGGAGAAGGGGAGGAAGAAGGAATGAGGAAGAGGAGAAGAAGGAAGAAGAAGAAGAAGAAGAAGAAGAAGAAGAAAAGAAGAAGAGAGAAGAAGAAGAAGAAGAAGACTAGAAGAAAAAGGAGGAGGAGAGGAGGAGGAGGAGGAGGAGGAGGAGAGGAGAGAAGGGAAAGAAAGAAAAGAAGAAGGAGAAGAAGAGGAGAAGGAAAGGAGAAAAAGGAGAAGAAGAAGGAGAGGAGAGAGAGAGGAGAAGGAGGAAAGAGGAGGAGAAGAGGAGAAGAAGGAGGAGGAGAAGAAAAGATGAAGGAGAGGAGGAGGAGGAGAAGGAGGGAAGGAGGAGAGAAGAAGGAGGAAAGGAAGGAGCAGAGAGAGACAGATAGACAGACACAGACACAGAGGCAGACAGAGACAGAGAGTTTAACTTTAATGCAAAGACTACGAAGAGTTTGTGGAGAAGATAGGGAAAACAGGTGAAGGAATTTCTATCTTATGAGAACTGTAAGCTTTATTCTTTATTTCTGAAAAACAATTTTATTTAAACAAGAGATTAAATATAATATATAAATTAAAACTACAACCCCACCACCACAAAAAAAAACCAAACCAAACCAAGTCTGTTATTTCACATGGCAGCTGTCTCTAATAAGTTGTAAACCCCAGTTACTGCATGACTTTTGATGCATTAGTTCAAAACTTGCTCACTTAGGTAAAGTCAGCCTTATAGTACAGTATTCTCCATGTATGCATTCCCTAGAACTAGGGAAACTATTAAAATGTCTGCTGGGAAACTATTAAAATGTCTGGTTAGACACACCAGACCTGATGCAAGTAAGAATGCACTTTCCTGCCATCTCACCAAATGGAACTCTCTCTGGTCAGGTGTAGGCACTAGGGCATTCCTGATCTGTTTCCAGAACCTAGCTTGGTGCACAGTGAGGTGCTTGTCACTTTAACCTTCCCTCTTTTCTGAGCATTACTGAGGCAGCCCAGAGGTAGTTCCTCTTAAATGACAGGAGCTCTGCAGAAGGAACACAATGCAGCCTCTAACAGACGTGGTCTGACATGCTGCCAGAGCTTTGGATTTGATTGAAACATCAGATTACTGTTGTTGTAGCTAGACGCTGGTAGGTTTCTACTTCTGTTTAAGAGTGAGGGCTTGAAAAGACTAGACAGCATGGATCATTCAATTTATGACACGAATGAATTACACTAATCCAAGTTAAACAACGTACCCCCAAATAGTTACATTACACAAGCTGTGAGGTTTTTAAATTTGTGACAAGGGACAGAAGGGAATTTTTCTACTCATTGCTAGGGAACAACACTTAAAGCCTTCAGCTAGCCATTTTTAGTCAGCATATCTCAAGGAGGAAATGGAATATATTCTTGTACTAGCTGAATTACCTCTCATATTCTGATGCTTGACTACAATATCATTGAAGGCACCTTTTTTCTTAAATACCTTCAGTGGCCTCTTTTTATCTCCCTCATTAGGGGGCAGCTGGACAACGGTGAAGGATTTCCTGCCATTTCTCTCTTGAATTCTTTTATGAATATAATTCTTAGACCCACCAGCAAGCAAGTTTTCTCCCTTACTGTATCAGCAAGAAGAAAGAGTGGGGTGTTGTATAGTATTTGTATAATTCCTTTGATTCAGTAGAATTGCCTAAGAAAGGTAGAGGTGGGAAAAGGTGGAGCTGAAGGGACAGAGCAGTGGGAAGGGAGGAAGCTGTTGATTTTCCGCAGCTCAGTGTCTGGAGTGCTAGTTGCTATTTTATGAAGAATAGGATTTTATGAGTCTGAAAAAGATAGTTAAGAGTGATGGCCTGAGAGAAGTGGAAAATACTGATTTCCTGTTATGTCTAGAGAGAGACAGAGAGAAAAGGAGAAGAAAAAAGTTGAAAGTATCTTCTTTCTTTATGTCATCTTTAT